>NC_139464.1:81206250-82587500 GCF_057233095.1 Heloderma suspectum | reverse complement strand
CCCTTCTAAACTCTCTCCCCTCCCTCCCTCTCTCTCTCTCTCTCTCTCACATACACCCCCCTCCCCCGCTGAAAATAAATAAATAAATAAATAAATAAATAAATAAATGTAACCTACCTTATCTCAAGAGGTTAGAGAAAGCAACTTCCCGGTCTCAACTTCATAGGAGTTTAGTTACAGTGGGTGGGGGGAGAGAAATTTAGAAGATTCAAAAAGCCGGATGCGAAATGCCCAGTATAAAGAGAGGGAAAACTCAGAAGCTAGCTCACTGTCAAAGCTACCATCAGGCAACTATTTACAGCAGTATTTACACTACTGTGAGTACACCTCTGCCCGATCACGTCCCAGACTGATGGCATTTTGTGCTAGTAATTAAAACAAATCAAGCTGCTCTGTGATTGTTTTGGCGTCTGTGGACAATCCTACACAAAATCAGCATTTAATCACTAGGGTATGTCTTTGGTGTGCAACGTGAGGGGTGACAAAGGTTCAAGACTGAGCCAGCATGCTTACCATAATCTTTCTAAAGTAAGTGCTTCTATTTTTTTTTGGTTCAACAGAAAGCAGTTTGAGTCTCTCAAGTCCTCAGCATGCTTTCGTGTCTGTAATAAATATACTTCTTGCTTCCCTTATTAGGACAAGCTTGCTATTATACACTGTACTTTTGGTAAAGCTCCAACGCTCTGCAATTTACAGCCAAAGGAAGTATTTTAACAAAAATAAGCAAACTAAAGACAAGCATTTCACAGCCACAACATCAGATAAGCCAGAGAGAAATAATCTTCAATTCACATCGAAACCACTTCACAATGACAATTTGTCCAAGCAGATGTTAATCAAGCCTCAGCCTTTGAACACTAGATACCATCAATTACTAACCTTAATTGAAATCACAGTGCTCCAGTCTCTCTGCCAGCATGTTCAGAGGATGATGTATTAAGATATTTACAGTAAAGTAAACAATGCATAGTTGCAATGAAATGGAAAATTTTTCAGCTAATGGTGTTTGTCAATCCTTTGTCAATTTTTCTGCCTGCCACAGATGTTTTCTTAGCTGCTTCACAAAAACAGGAATCAACTAGCAGAGAAGAAAGACTTTCTCTCCCCCAGGAAAAGAGTACAAAGCCAAGTCTGTACACAGCAGATGCAAAAGAAAGTCCATCTGCTACCAGCTCACAACACCACATGGAGTTTTAAGATTTTATACTGTAGGTAGCCTAGCAGTGTTTATGTAGACACCATCAGAATAAAAGGAGGGGGAAATGCTAGCCTCAAAGTGTTAGGGTAAAACTACAGCAACTCGAGTCTCAATAATAGCCAGCTCACTAGAACGAGTGAATCAAAGATTTGTTTGCAAAATTCTCCCCACCGCCACCACCATCACCACCCACCCGTTTCAAAAACGAGCTAGTGTTCTAGCAGTTACACCCTGGCCATGCATTACACTAACTTTAAGTTTTATGGCCTTTAGTTCTGGAGAAAGAAGACTACAGACACTCACAGCTTTAAACTGAATAGTAGCATGAGTGGACAGGCTTTAATAGCACGCTGCCTACAACTTATGCAAGGCAAAACACTAGTGAGGCTGAACAATACTTTTCAGACAATATTTAGTTAGAAACCACTCCTGCCACTGACTTACAGTATCTTTTAGCAGTTCCTTTTCGATTAATAACATCTGCCTCTACTTTTTGTAACACATTTAAATACTAAACAGAGGAGGGAAGAAGTACTTAAAATAACTGCTTCTAATAGCCTTTAATACAGACATTTTGGGTAAGTAATTACAGCAAATTTCACATTTCACCTTCAACCCCCGAGGCTACACTATTCTCCACCTCCTCTGAAATGAAGAGAAAGCACTTATTCTTTAGCACTCTGATAGAGAACAGTTTAATATTCTATGTTAGATTCTCCCCCTGCCCCCGCTTTGAATTAAAACTACTTCACTCTTCAAGGTATGTTTATAATACTTCCTCAAAAGGAAAATCTTGGTCTGGAGAGGCACACCTTTATAAAACATGTGGCATTCACTATATGTGCACGATACATGCACATATATGTTGTACAGATGTGATCACATGCTCAATTGAGACAATGAGCACAGCAAATGAAAAGCTTAATCACATAATAATTGGAAGTAAATCTTTAGGTTACACTCTAGTTTTACATCTGTTACACAATTTAGCAAGGATTTGCTTTCTTCCTTAAAGTATTTTTATTCTTTTCTTCCCCCATATCTTATTTAACCCCAACTGTTCTCATTTTATTTCATATAGAAGAATCTGTAAATAGCATATGGTATGCACCACCATGTTCTGATGTAATCCAGAAGAAATGAAATGTTTTTATTATTTATTACAAAGAAGCAACATTCTCACTAACTAGGTTTATAGCCTCTAGAAAGAACCAAGAACAAAATATGCTTTCTAATAATAATATCCTCCTGTAAAGCAATGTGGTTCACACTTAACGTAAGGTTTAAAAGCTATAAAATCATATACTCACAAAAGTTCCTATACTCGCTATCTGACATTCAAAAACAATGTTATAAATATGCAAATTAATTTTTTTAAGTAAAATATTTGCATCTCCTTTCCTCCTCCAGGCTTTTGAACTTCTGAGGTCAACAAGGACAAACAATACCACTAGTGTCTCTTTGCAAAAAGCGGGGTTTGCTGTCTGCAAGCAATGGTATCATTTCCATAGCAACCCCCTAACTATTAATTTTCAATTAAAGCAGACACAAAGCGGACAGCCTGAGGCTGGCAGACAGTGTCAAGAGCCCATCTCTGTAGGCAACAGTTTCACACAGCTATCAAGCGATAGGTGTCTCTTCTACAAAGCTTTATCAGAGGTACGTCAAGTTTGGCTGGTTAAAATGACATTAACCTCCAGCTCAAGCCTTCATATTTCTGACTTGGCTTATGCATTTGTCAATATGGCACATAGTGATCAAAATGTAAACAAAATAGACATTTCTAAATCACATAGCAAAAAGGGGAATAATTTACTGATTACAGAGAGACAGAATGTGCAGAGTGTGCCCGTTAAAATCACAGTTTTCTGCTATCTCAGGATTTCTCACAATTAAGTGCTGCAGACAAATCAAAATCAGCTCAAGATTTTGAGCAATTTACAAGTCCCTATACATAATAATGGTATCTAATATAGAACTGATGAGATAAATTAAATGAAAATGTTTTAGTAATGGGTCTTTACTTTACAAATGTTACTTTCCAAGAACACCTTCTTGCCGTACACAGACTAATGGTGCTTTAAAAATGTTTAAATCCGTTTTCCTAACAACAAGAGTGAAATACTTGCATTTTAAAATGTGTCATACTTGCTTCCTCTAGAAATGGAATGGATATCTTAAAACTAATATTTTCTCTTCCCTATAGGAATCAGAGTTATCCCCAAAACTTTCCAAGAATTCACATGAACTGCCAAAACACATAGCTCCATCTTCCCAGTTTTGAACTGGGCCTTTGACAGGTGGGCCATATATGCACACAAGAGACTGGAACAGTAAAAGCTCTCACCAACCACATAGATAGCCTAGACTAAAGGTTGCCACTGCTTGGGATATTTCACTCCAGGGTGCACAGAAACACCCGCTGGCAGTGACAGGTATTATGTCACAGCCTGTTTTCTTCCAAACAAAAGATGACAGGCAGTGCAAACCGTTTTCAAATGACAACTTCCCATCAAATGTGCTGCTCTAATTCTGAACCTTTTCTGCCCTTTCGCCTCCAGAAACAATTATGCAAAAGAACATATAACAGGTCAAGATCCTCCTCCCCCTTCCCCTCACACACTGTATGATCACAGTTGTAATCCCCTGGACAACTGTCAGCTTTTGCAACAGTTGGATGCCATCTCTACTTCAGCCGGATCTAGAAGCAAGGTTTCTGGTCAGCAGCCAAAGACAGCAGCCTATTATTGATTCTGAAATCTTCAGAAGGAAGAGTGACCACTGAGCATAAGATGATCAAGTAGTGTGTAAACTCCATGTTAGTCCTACTGTATTTAAGAAATGGTAGATTTATTAATAAGGCATATAATGTACTTCACTCTGGAAGGAGAAAAAATCCCTCACACAAAAGAAACTATATGGGAGAAGATGAGTTTGAAAGGTCAAGCAACAGTGTATTTATATCACAATGCTTGTAATTAATCTACTTTTTAAATAATTACACAATTCACAGAACTGAGAAAATGGGAGAAAAGAACACCAGAACATCCATACATTCATACTAATCATCATTTTTTCTTAATTTAAGAATCACTAAATTTAACATTCGTGCAAGTGAAATATTTAATTAACACTTAAAAAAAAACACCACTCTTGTTTAAAGCAGTATGAACCACTAGTCTGGCAGAAAACAAATTCCATCACCAATAATGTATCTGGAATATTCAATGGGCTAAATATCACATTTTTGTATATGGGCCAACTGGATAAAACATGACACCAAATTTCAGAAGGTCATTCTTGCAGATTTTGTGTATAATACAAATATTCTATGTTCGTGGGCTATCAGTTTGTTAATTTAATTTGTATTACATAATGTGATGTCTGAAGTGACAAATCATGCAATCAGCCAACAAACCAGAACTGGAAGCCATGGTTTGAGGTGGGTTTGTAAAGTATGGTTTCTGCTATTGTTTGGCATGATGTCTAAATTGACAAACCATTGCTATGCCCATAGCCCCACTTCTGGTGGCCCCTGCATCATGGAAAGGGGAGTGCTGAGCAGATGAAAAATGAAAGCAGACAAGCAACTCTAACCATGGTCTGCCTGTACATTTTGATGCTCAAACCATAGCTGGTGTTCTGTATTATGGTTAATGCAAATCATGAGTTTGACATGAGGCCTGAATTGATATACACACATAAATACATCCCTTTCCTCCAAGTGTTGTTAGCAATATTTTGAGTAAGACACACACTTCTGAACCTATTTCTACCAAAAAAGTTGCTATTCCTACAAATACATAGAAGAGTGACAAAAGGCCAAATTATTTTGCATATGGCAAATCCAAGAGCATTAGTCTACACAAAGCTGGCTGTGCACAGACAGGACTGCCTCAGACACAAATGTAGTGAACATGTGGCATGTTGCACTGTCCTCTCCAGTGATACATGACAGCAAGACCATGTTTACAGTGGCATATAATTGCTTGTTTCCATTGTTGTCCTCCATAAACACACTGTTGCACACAACAGCTCTGCATTTACACAGCTGCAGTGGATCAGGAAGTGTGTGTGTGTATGTACACTCAAGGATATTTTAATGCTTGGAGGGTGGAGGAAGGGAAAGGGAAAGGAGATTGAAGTCATGGTTCATATTTTATCATTCATATACTAACATGTTTTCAGCAAAGATAGCTGTTAAGATTCTGACTGCTCCAAATTTGAGAATTTAATTTATTTGCATGTTTGTAAATCCTTCAACACACTCTTAAATGATCATAATGATCTTCTTGTTGTAGGGTATTATATAAAAATGAATATGATGTTGTTTACCATCACTGTTTGAGAGTCAGGGGAGTCAGATAATTTAAAGAAAAGTTGGCTTGGCTTCAAAGGTGCCCTACACTCAAGGAGGGCTGTTTTTCTTCTTGTGGTAGAGCACTGCACAAGAGAAGTGAAACTAATTCCAATGGCATACTTCTGCTTTCTCAAACTCTTGCACAAGTGGAAGCATGAGAGCTCCTACAGAACTCACCTGTTCTGGCACTGTATAAAATCTTCCACTAGTATCTGTAGAACAATGTTGGCTAGCTGCCATTTCCTTTTGTTCATGGTTCTTTCAATGTAGTCCAACGTTTTTAAAATTCGTGGTGTAAAGGAATATTTATTATCAGGAAAATGATGTTGATGTACACAATTTGAGCATACTTCAGTTCAGATGTAAGCAAAACAGTCATGCTGTCAACTTCTAGGGGACAAGGAAAAAGTGAGTTTGGAGCACGGGCAAAGGAACAGGTCCGAATACTTATTGCTCATATCAGCGGGAAACCCTCTGTCTTTTTCACTATAAATCACAGCACTGGAGTGGGCCTTATAGGCCATCTTGTCTAATCCTTTACTCAGTGCAGTAAGTCCAATGTTAGAGCATCCTCAACAGATGGCTGTCCAGCCTCTGCTTGAAGAGCTCCAGTGGGGGAGAGATTACCACCCTCCTAGGTAATTGGAGCCATTGTCAAATTGCTCTTATGAGTTAGAAAGATGTGCAAGTCATTCATACAGAAATACCAGAAACAGAAATGTATATGTAGGTTTTGACAGAATCGGAAATGTTATGGTTAAGAGTGAGAAAACTGGAGCCCTATTCAGATATTATCCTAACTGGTTACAATCACCATGTGAGCTGGGATGGGGCCGCGTCAAGTAGCCTTGTTCCCCGACGTCCCATCAAGGCATAGTTCTGTCAATAGGCATGCAGCTGCATGGGGTTCTGAGATGTGTGGAAACCTCCTCACCCCAGACATTTGCGCTGTATGTGTAACGGAGCTACGTTGTGACATGACATTAGGGGGCAGGGCTACTTGGAGCAATCCCGTCCTAACTGACCTGGTGAGTGTAACCGGTTAGGATTATGTCTGAATAGGGTTTGGGTGTCATCAGCATCTAAAAGGTGTTACATAGGTCGGGAAGTATCATCTGACCTGCTCAAGCATATCATTAAGAGGCTTCCTTGCTGGTCATTAGAATATTCTTATAGTTCTCTCCTTTGCACAGGCACCATCCACCTGATATTCCTCTTCCCCCAGGTCCAGGACATGCAGCAGGCTAGAGTTCTAACACAACAACGGCGTGTTGCTATCCTTACTTCTCCCAAGTCTCTTGGTTACAGTGCCAGTCATAATGAGGAAAAGGGTGCTTAATGTATAAGGAACTACCAAGGCTTTCACCCATGTCCTCAAAGTTTGTAAAGTCAGTTTTGGTATGTGCTGAAATGTTTAATGTTACAAATTCAAAGCTTTCATAGATTGTACATTACTGTTTGAATAAAAGTTGTCTCAAATAAAACTCACCCTGGAATTCCAGCCCCTCTGAATCGAGTGGGGTTCTTAAAATGGAAACCCAAGTATAAAACCAAGAACACCAACACTGAAAATAAACCCATAACAAACATGTGTATTAAAATTAAAAATTCTCAAAAATATTTCACAATATTGTACAACAATTCTGTAACATAGTTTCCTGTGGAAATTCCTCAGTAATTTCTAGACTAATATTTATAACTCAGAACTTCCTTCCTGACTTATACTCCATGTTCATTCTGAATAGAAATGGTTAGAAATGGAATAAGGAATTTATTTCCTTTGTTGTTGTTGTTCAGTCGTTCAGTCGTGTCCGACTCTTCGTGACCCCATGGACCATAGCACGCCAGGCCTTCCTGTCCTGCGCTCTCTCCCGGAGCATGCTCAAGTTCATATTCATTGCATCCGTGATGCTATCTAGCCATCTCATCCTCTGCCGTCCCCTTCTCCTTTTGCCTTCAGTCTTTCCCAGCATCAGGGTCTTTTCCAGGGAGTTTTCTCTTCGCATTAGGTGGCCAAAATATTTGAGCTTCAGCTTCAGTATCTGTCCTTCCAATGAGCACTCAGGGTTGATTTCCTTTAGGATTGACTGATTTGACCTCCTTGCAGTCCAGGGGACTCGTAAGAGTCTTCTCCAGCACCACAGTTCGAAAGCATCGATTCTTCGGCGCTCAGCCTTCCTTATACTCCAGCTCTCACAGCCATACATTACTACTGGGAAAACCATAGCTTTGATTAGACGGACCTTTGTCGGCAAGGTGATGTCTCTGCTTCTTACTATGCTGTCTAGGTTGGCCATAGCTTTCCTCCCAAGGAGCAAGCGTCTTTTAATTTCATGGCTACAGTCACCGTCTGCGGTGATCTTGGAGCCCAAGAAAGTAAAATCTGTCACTGCTTCCATTTCTTCCCCTTCTATATGCCAGGAAGTGATGGGGCCAGATGCCATGATCTTCGTTTTTTTAATGTTGAGTTTCAAACCAGCTTTTGCACTCTCCTCTTTCACCCTCAACAAGAGGCTCTTGAGATCCTCTTCGCTTTCTGCCATTAGGGTGGTATCGTCTGCATATCGGAGGTTGTTGATAATTCTCCCAGCAATCTTAATTCCAACCTGTGATTCATCCAACCCGGCATTTCTCATGATGTACTCTGCATATAAGTTAAATAAGCAGGGTGACAATATGCAGCCTTGTCGTACTCCTTTCCCAATTTTGAACCAATTGGTTGTTCCATGTCTGGTTCTTACTGTTGCTTCTTGACCCTCGTACAGGTTTCTCAGGAGACAGGTAAGGTGGTCTGGTACTCCCATCACTTTCAGAATTTGCCACAGTTTGTTGTGATCCACACAATCAAAGGCTTTAGCGTAGTCAATGAAGCAGAAATAGACGTTTTTCTGGAATTCTCTTGCTTTCTCCATGATGCAGCGAATGTTGGCGATTTGATCTCTAGTTCCTCTGCCTCTTCGAAACTCAGCTTGTACTTCCGGTAGTTCTCGGTTCGCATACTGCTGAAGCCTAGCTTGTAGGATTTTGAGCATCACCTTGCTGGCATGTGAAATGAGCGCAATGGTGCGGTAGTTTGAACACTCTTTGGCGTTGCCCTTCTTTGGAATTGGAATGTAAACTGACCTTTTCCAGTCTTGTGGCCACTGTTGAGTGTTCCAGATTTGTTGGCATATTGAATGCAGCACTTTAACAGCATCATCTTTTAGGTTTTTAAATAGCTCGGCTGGAATACTGTCATCTCCGCTAGCTTTGTTGTTACTAATGCTTCCTAAGGCCCACTTGACTTCACTCTCGAGGATGTCCGGCTCAAGTTCAGTGACCGCACTATCATGGCTATCAGGGACATTCAGATCTTTCCTGTATAGTTCTTCTGTGTATTCTTGCCACCTCTTCTTAATCTCATCTGCTTCTGTTAGTTCCCTGCCTTCTTTGTCCTTTATCATGCCCGTCTTTGCACAAAACGTTCCCTTGAGATCTCCAATTTTCTTGAAGAGATCTCTAGTCTTTCCCATTCTGTTGTTTTCCTCGATTTCTTTGCATTGTTCATTTAAGAAGGCCTTCTTGTCTCTCCTTGCTATTCTCTGGAACTCTGCATTCAGTTGGGTATATCTTCCCCTTTCTCCCTTGCTTTTCGCTTCCCTTCTTTTGTGAGCTACTTGTAAAGCCTCATCAGACAGCCACTTTGCTTTCTTGCATTTCTTTTTCTTTGGGATGGATTTCATTGCTGCCTCCTGAACAATGTTACGGACCTCCGTCCATAGTTCCTCAGGCACTCTGTCTATCAGGTCTAATCCCTGAAATCTATTCCTCACCTCCACTGTATATTCATCAGGGATATGATTTAGGTCATACCTGAACGGTTTAGTGGTTTTCCCGACGTTCTTCAATTTAAGCCGAAATTTTGCAAGAAGCAGCTCATGATCTGAGCCACAGTCAGCTCCAGGTCTTGTTTTTACTGACTGTATGGAGCTTCTCCATCTTTGGCTGCAAAGGACATAATCAATCTGATTTCGATATTGACCATCTGGTGACGTCCATGTGTAGAGTCTAGGGGTGAATGAAAGTCACTTACCTTTTCTCGCAGCTTTTTCGCGGTGGGGGGGAGCGCTTCGCTGCTCCCCCCGCGAAGTTCAGGCTGGGGGGGGGAGGCTTCCCGCCTCGCCCGGCCGAAATTCAGGCTGGGGGGGAGGCTTCCCGCCTCGCCCGGCTGAAATTCAGGCCGGGGAGGAGGCTTCCCGCCTCGCCCGGCCGCGAACACGAAAGTAAAAAAAAAAAAAAAAAGTCCCCTGATAGGCTACGTGACGATTCACGTAGCCTATCACGGCTAGATCTGGAAAGTCAGCCGTGATAGGCTACGTGAATCGTCACGTAGCCTATCACGGGTGACTTTAAAAAAAAAAAAAAAAAGCGCGTACGTGAATGGCGGCCCCCATAGGGAGCCGCCATTCGCGTTCCTTATTTAGTTGCTGTAGTCTACGTCAATCTTTACGTAGACTACGGCGAAAATAAGGGCAACGCAAATAGCTTAAATACCTTAAGTCACCCGTGATAGGCTACGTGACGATTCACGTAGCCTATCACGGCTGACTTTCCAGATCTAGCCGTGATAGGCTACGTGAATCGTCACGTAGCCTATCAGGGGACTTTTTTTTTTTTTCTTTCATTGCAATGGCGGGGGCGGCAGCCGGTCGAAAGACCGGCTGCCGCTCCCGCCCCGCTCGAACACCGGACGAACCGCCAGCCGGAGCCGCCGCCGGGAGGGACATTCAGGGAAGGTAAGTCCCGTCCCGGGGGGGGGGGGCGGGGGGCGGGGGGGCGGAGGATTTCTCCCCGAAACTTGTTCGGGGGGCCAAACACGTTGGCGCTCGGCCCCCCGAAGTTTCGGGGAGAAATTCTCCGCCATCCCTAGTAGAGTCGCCTCTTGTGCTGTTGGAAAAGAGTGTTTGCTATGATCAGCATGTTCTCTTGGCAAAACTCTATTAGCTTTTGTCCTGCTTCATTTTGTACACCAAGGCCATGCCTGCCTGTTATCCCGGTGATTTCTTGACTTCCTACTTTAGCATTCCAATCCCCTATGATGAAGAGGACATCTTTTTTTGGTGTTAGTTCTAGAAGGTGTTGTAGGTCTTCATAGAACCCATCAACCTCAGCTTCTTCGGCCTCAGTGGTTGGGGCATAGACTTGAATGACTGTGATGTTGAATGGTTTGCCTTGGATTCGTACTGAGATCATTCTATCATTTTTAAGATTGTACCCCAGTACTGCTTTTCCCACCCTTTTGTTGACTATGAGTGCTACTCCATTTCTTCTAAGGGATTCTTGCCCACAATAGTAGATATGATGGTCACCTGAATTAAATTCGCCCATGCCTGTCCATTTTAGTTCGCTGATTCCCAAGATGTCAATGTTCAATCTTGCCATCTCATGTTTGACCACCTCCAGCTTACCTTGATTCATTGATCTGACATTCCAGGTTCCTAAACAATATTGTTCTTTACAGCATCGGATTTTCTTTTCACCACCAGACACATCCACAGCTGAGTGTCCTTTCGGCTTTGGCCCAGCTGCTTCACTCTTTCTGGTGCTACTTGGAAATACTCTCTGCTCTTCCGCAGTAGTATATTGGACACCTTCCGACCTGAGGGGCTCATCTTCCGGCGTCATATCTTTTAGCCTTGTGATACGTTCCATGGGGTTTTCTTGGCAAGAATACTGGAGTGGGTTGCCATTTCCTTCTCCAGTAGACCACATTTTGTCAGAACTCTCTGCCATGACCTGTCCGTCTTGGGTGGCCCTGCACGGCATAGCTTATGGCTTCACTGAGTTACGCAAGCCCCTTCGCCACAACCTTGGAGATTCCTCCAATAACGTGGAGATCCTTCTCCTAATGAACAATATACCAATTATGTTATCCTCAGGTTAAAATAGTTTTGTTAATCTTGTTTGGCACCTATACACATCCAGGATACACAGTCACAATAATAAAGGTTTGGGTGGCAGTAATATCTATATGGAAGACTGGCTGTTGCCTGTCCTCAAGAATTGCTTTCCATTCCAATCTCTTCAGTCTTTGTTTCAACTTTCCATGTTTGCTTTTCTCTTAAAAATTATAAAAATCTGATGTGATATGATGTAGATCATATTAAACAAGGATTCAACCTATGGTGACCAAGGCAATTCCTATAGGAACAGGGAGTGGAGACTCTCCCTCCAAGAGCTTGCTGCTGTTGCAGACTAGAGGGAGGGAAAGACCCAGGTATTTATAAGCAAGGCTGATGCTGCCAATAAGGATCCCCCAGCTAAGGATTTACGAAAGTCACTTACCTTTTCGAAGGGTGACATTCGCGGTGGGGCAGAGGCGGTCTGTCCCTCTCCCCAAAATTCTCTCCAGCCGGCTCCACACCGCGGCGATACTGCGGAGCCTCCAGCTGGGGCCGTCTGCAGCTGGACATCTGGCCGCTGGGCAGCCTGCAGGGACGCAAATGGCGGCTGCTGTAGCTGCCGCCATTTGCGTCTCTGTATTTTGCCGTGATAGGCTATGTAAATACTTACACAGCCTATCACAGCTTCCGCAGGGACACAAATGGCGATAGTGAAGAAGCGAATGGCGACCGTGGATGCGGCCACCATTCACAACACAGTGCGAACAGCAGCAGGTAGGTGTCCTGTTTCGAGAGCCTTTTGCGGGGTGGGGGGGCAGGGGGCTTTGTTCCGCCATGGATTTTGGGGGGCCGAATGCACTGGCATTTGGCTTCACTGAGATCCGTGGCAGAATTCTCTGATATCCCTACCCCCAGCTGCCTAAATCTACAGCTGGAGGGTGAAGGACATGGGAAGATGAGGAGAAGACATTGGGTATGACATGTTCTATTTTCTCTGGCATGAATCATGCCCAAGCTACAATGAGTAGCCAACTATTCTTAGCCCCTGGCATCTGGTCAATACATACATGAAAACCATGAACATCATTATCCAATCCAATAGCCTCCATGCAACTGTGTTCTCTTGAACGCTTCTGTTGTGTTTACATTATTATCCACCCTTCTCTGTAGTTCTTTCCACTTCCTAGCATTCCATGTTTTTGTTCATGATTAGTCATCTAGCCTTGTATTTAAGTGCATATTCATTGCTACTTGGATGTAGTTGCTCAGCTACTCTGTCTCCACTCTCAGGTTGAAATTAGCAGCAGGGTACTTTTCTTGGTCCACTCGTTCTTTTATCTCATGCTTTCTATGAGAAAAATATGGAGCCTCATGATATCTAGTGCCACATAATGATGACGACACCAAGCTCTTCTTCTCTAGTATTTCTCATTCTATCCCATCATACATTTACAATTTCATCTCTGGCATTTCTACATGGATTACTTGCATACACTTCTCACAGTTAAGTCCTTTGCCCAAGTTTGAATTTAAATGAAAGCAACAACAACAAAAACAACAAACTCCACAAACATTTCATTACACTAACTGGAAAAATTAAGTGCATTTCTTCTAACGGCATATCTCATGTTGCCACTAGCATACCTTTACAGAGTACATAATTAGATCAGCATAGCCATCTGTCTTCTAAACAGTGGGACATTTAAACCTATGTGATCCTTAAAAGCAATGCTGTTTGATGTGGGGCAAAAAGCTTCAACACATTACAAAATCAAACTGGCCCAATGCAAAGGCTTCTGCACAAATTCTGTAACATGTATAATACCGATAAACATAAGGCAAATTGATCACATAATGCAGGGGTGCTCAACCCGTGATACCCAATCACTGCAGCCCCCCAGAGGAGTCCTGATCCTCCTCACTGCTGTCAAAGTCTCTCCCCCAACCCCTGATTTCCTCATTGCTCCCCCCCCTCGCCACCGCTGCCACTGCTAGCAGGGAGGAAACAGTTTATCTGGATCAGGACTGCTGGGAGAGGAGGTGGAAAGGAAGTTCTCTCCCTCCCTCAGAGATCTTCAACAGCAAGGAAACAGCAATCTGCATCAGGATTGCCAGGGTGTATGCACACAGGTTTTTGTAGATAGGTCTGCAGGTGTGTGTGCGCGCATGCACATGCACACATGTACATGTAAGCATGCACAAGCCCCAAGCCAGATGCAGCCCTCGTGGCTGTGCACCCCTAACTTAATGGAATGGTGGTTACACCCACATAAAGTCAATGCACCAAGTCAACCAAGCAACTCATTCTTCAGCCTTATTACCAATTTGTCTGAAATGTACTAATTTTAAACACTGTAAAAGCTTTGCTTAAGAGTTCTGAGTCTATGAAAAAAGAGTACTTCTGGTATTGTGTGATTGGGCCAGAGAAAATCTATGTTTAGTGATAATGTAGATAAGAGAGCAATCCTATGGCCACTAGACACTGTCTAGAGGGCCATAGGATATGCTCATTCTGGGAACCAACCTCGGAGCCTGCGCTCTGAGGTCAGTTCCCAGAAAACTGACCTCCCCTCTTGTCCGCGCTGCCTCCAAGGCAGTGCGGAGAAGCCCTGTCCTCCACTCTTGGGAGAGGAGCGTGGACTGACTGCAAAGGGGCGTTCCGGGGGGGTGTTCCAGGGTGGGAAGAACAGAGCTGCGCATATGACACATCCAATGTGTCGTATGGCAGCTTCCTCTCCCAGTTGCCCCCCCCCCCCCCGCGGCTAGACAGCCGCGAAAAATAGCAGGGCAGGAGAGGTCCCCCCGTGCCTCTCCTGCCTTGCTTTGAAAAGGTGGTCGCCTCTGAGTTTGGAGGCGGCTGCCTATCTTGATAGGATTGCACCCTAAGTGGCCACTTTGGCCACTTCTTGTAATACATTCTGTACCCAGGTTTTGATTTCTGAGCATGGCACACAAGCTTCTCATGTAAGTTTAGACTACTGCACATTGATTAAACTCCTAGTTGTTCCTTCAAAATATATGCAAGCATCTACTGGAAAAGAACTGAGCACCTACTTGCAAGTGTTGTGAATGGAAAGGTTGTGAATGACATGTATGCATTTTTTAGTATTGCAACAAGATACTTGTAGTGTGTACTCTGATACTGGAATCTAACTAAAAAACGTATTTTAAGAAGCGGCCCTGCATGATATCTAATTTTAACTATAATACTTACGGCAAGATCCACACAACTTTAAGTTCTGTTAATTTTAATGGCAGAGTTTTAAACAGATGCATAACTCTCCTGTTAAAACCAATGGAATTTAAACTGCTCACCTTTGGCTGGATCATGCCCTCGTATACTGGAGGGCATGAAACAAAAAGTAAAGTTTTTTTTTTTAAGAGTTCAGTATATAAGAGTGAATAGGAAAACTGAAATTCAAATGCATGTTCTTCCATCTACTGGCAGGAGAAACATCCCCTAAGGCTGTGTTGTACAAGTGTGTAAAATCATGTTGTAAAATCAGGTACCAAAGTAAATAATCTGCCTTTGTGCTGTTTAGACAACTAACGATACATTCCTTTCCCAATAAGTATATGCCTAAAACCCCTAAGATTTGAGGCCCCCCAAAATAAATGATTTGAGCTCCCTCTGCAGGTTCTGCATATTTAAGTAACTAAGGAATACTATTCCTATGATTGTTTTGAAATATTTTGTTTTAGTATATACATTTAGCAAGGTCATGATGATATGCAGAAAGAGAAATGTTTTGACAGGATTTGGCAACAGAATAGTTGACATCGTTATTACTATTGTTCTAAAAACTAGAAATTGTGGACGAACATAAGCAGGTGTCTTTAATTTAAGCCACTGGAGTGGCACCTGTTTACAAAGACTTTGAGGAAGCTTAGCAAGTTTAACCTTTTTTTTCTTAACTGCAAGAAATCTGATGACCAATAATGGTAAAACAGATACAAGAAAGATTCCATTATCTTTAAGACTCGTAACACGCCATTTAATTCTAAATAGCAACGTATTTAAATCCTCGGTACAGAGGATACAAAACATTCATATTACACACAGAGATCCCCTATGTAGACATTCAAAGAACATGAGTGGGCATTAAACATGAAGAGGGTGCATGAGAGGGGTGCATGCTAGCCCTGCCCCCAACAACCTGTCCACTCCACCCCAAACATTCCTACATTGAGCAGGAAGGGCTGAAGGGGGATTCTAAGTCTATTCACGAAACACAGAATCCTCTCTGCCACAGAAGCCATGATAATGCAGGTTTTCTGCTCATTGGAGGGGGGATTTCTAAGTCCTTCCCACTCGATGTGGGAAGGTCAGGAGCAGAGCCTGCGCATGTGCAGGACTTTGGGAACAGGGATGGCATGCACACCCTTGCACTGCCTCCACGTTGTCCCCACGTGTGTTCTTTGAATGCCTAGATAGTGCTAGAATGTTGCACACGAACCAGACTTGTTCACCCTAATATACCACCCTCACTGTTAGAAGAAGATGAATCTAGGTTATCATTTGCCAAGTAATTTATGGGACATATGTAACCACAAAGGAAGCCAGACTCATGTGATGTCCTTCCAAGTGGTAAGAACCTTTACCACTCCACTGCTTCCTCAGATTTCTGAATGGGTTGCAAACATGCAATAAAATTATCCATACTACTTGGAAAAGAATCAAAAGAGGACTGGCATATTGCATGGCTACGTGCAGACCATGGCAAGTGATAATCTGTATTCACCCAAAATCTTTATCAAAATTAGGATACAAACTCTGCCTATTACTATGGATACCTCTCAAATGTTAGATCAAGGAAACAATTCTTCTCATAAAAGCAAAGACATACCTATTTTTCCATGTTGTGTCTATCTGTACTGGTCAAACTCGAAAAACTCACATATACTGACTGTTCAACACATCTTAATAATGGCTACTTCTGAAGAGAGGGAGGAAATCATTCATGAACAACATGGATATCAGGAAGACTTTAGTTTATAATCCTTGAAGACACAATCCAATTAAAGTTCTAATACAGATCCTCAAAACTAAGAAACAAAATAGCTACATAACCAACGAATGCCTAATGGCTACCAACCTGAGGAATTATTCCCTAGCTCTGACATTTGTATGTTAACTTGTCAGCTCAGAGCAAAACAAAGAACTAGAAGAACAAAAGCCACAGGTACTATTAATCGTTTATTCTGGATGTGGATAAACCATGGTTTATTCATCCTCCCACACAGCATGACTGAAGCAGCTCAGGTTTTCTTAACTTATGGTATAACAAAGATTAAACCAACTCTGTCCATGCCAACTACATGTTACCTGGGCAAGCAAGATATTTCCCTCTCCCACCTTTTCATCTTGCCCCAGCCTGTTTCCCCCAAAGGTCCAAAACCTCAATAGACTATGACTTGCCACCACCCTGAATGTCTGTAGGCTCCACATTCTCTTATAAAAAGAAACCCCCTAAATATGTATTTATAGGGTAGCACAAACAAAGCATTAAGAAAATGATAGTCAGGTAGGGATGGCGGAGAATTTCTCCCCGAATCTTCGGGGGGCCGAGCACCAACGCATTCGGCCCCCCGAAATCGGCGGTGAAATTCTCCGCCCCCCCGCCTCCCCCCCCAGGATGGGACTTACCTTTGGCGAATGTCCCTCCCGGCGGCGTGTCCCAACGGCGGTTCGTCAGCCTTTCGTCGGGGGCGGGGGTGGCAGCCGGTCTTCCGACCGGCTGCCACCACCGCCATTATAAAGTGTAAAAAAACCCAAACAAACCCCGTGATAGGCTACGTAACGATTAACGTAGCCTATCACGGCTAGATTTCCAAAGTCAGCCGTGATAGGCTACGTTAATCGTTACGTAGCCTATCACGGGTGACTTTGAAAAAAAAAAAAAGCGCGTTCGCAAATGGCAGCGGCCTATGGGCGCCGCCATTTGCGTTCCTTATTTGGTCCCGGTAGTCTACGTAGTCTTTACGCAGACTACCGGGACCAAATAAGGAATGCAAATGGCAGCGCCCATAGGCCGCCGCCATTTGCATACGCGCTTTTTTTTTTTTCCAAAGTTTTTTTTTAAACGATTTACATAGCCCATCACGGCTGACTTTGGAAATCTAGCCGTGATAGGCTACGTTAATCGTTTCGTAGCCTATCACAGGGTTTGTTTGTTTTTTAGACTTTGTTTCGCGGCCGGGGAGATGGGGCGCTTCTCCCCGGCCTGAATTTCAGCCGGGCGAGGCGGGAAGCCTCCCCCCCGACCTGAATTTCGGCCGGGCGAGGCAGGACGGCTCCCCCCCCTCGCCTGAACTTCGGGGGGAGAAGCGAAGCGCCTCCCCCCCACCGCAAAGCACCCCTGCAAAAAGGTAAGTGACTTTTGTACATCCCTATAGTCAGGTGGTAGAAAAGAATGCTGAAATTACAAGGAAAATGGAAATTATTTTAAAGGAAATTGTCAGGGTTGGATCTGAGCCCATAGAGTCCCAAAGCAGCTCTGATTCTGAAGAAGAGATACAATCCATGGGAGAGGAACCTGCTCATTTTTCAGAGGCGCAGCTGGAGGGACAGCCCCCCCCCCGCTCACATTACTGGGAGCAACAGTGACCCTAGCATTGAGAGGGAGGGACAACTTGAGCTTCTAGATGCGAGGCACAGGCGCACAGACAAGCGAGAGGTTGCGGGCACCAAGAGGAGGCTCTTAGCCTGCTTGGCACGACGACAACAGCTGTGCCCTGATGCCCCACGGGAAAAGTGGGGGACCCTCCTACTCCTTAAGTTCAGAGAGCTGCCATGCTTTTCTCCAGTTGGAGACCACCTGACTTCCTAACTCTTAGAATCCCCTGGTAGGCTGCTCCTTTGAGTTTTCCATTTCGTCTCAGGCAATTAGTATCTGTAAGCATCATTAGGTTGAATGGAAATAAAGACTTGGAAAAGAGCCCTTTTGTCTGCATGTTGATTCTGGCTACTTGAGGATTTCAGAAGGCAGCAGGGGCGTCTGACAGAAATTGAGGATCACGCGGCATATACTGGAAGAAAATATGCTTAACATTGGCCACAAGTGTAGGGGGAAAAGGGTTGCTTAACCAAATGCCTTTTTATGCTTCTGGGAAAAGATGGGATACCAGGCAGAATTACCAACACTTGCACTGTTCTAGGAATTCCTTTATTTCAAGCTATTTCAAAGGGTTTTGAAATGGAGTCAGCTACATGTCACCTAGGCTGTGGCAGCTCCAGACAAACTATGTACTTCACCTAAGCATCAGGAAGAGACCGATTAGATAGAAAGAGAATTATATTTGGGTATGTGAGACTCAAGTTCCCCCTTTTTACACAATTGGCAAAGATCATAAACTCTGCTGGCAACGGACCAATTAATAGCTTATATGCCAACAAAGTGGCTGAAAAGGCTTATGAAAAACCAACCAGGAAAAGCTAAACTATACAGAAACATTTGTCCAGTAACAAGATAAACATTTCAAAGGGGGGGGGGATATTAAACATACTCCCATAAAAAGGCCGTTTGACAATGGAGGTGGGCTTTAGAAAATGGAGTTGGTCAGGTTTAGGGATGTCAGAGAAATCCTCTGCGGATTCAAATGAGGCCGGATTCTTTGGAATCCGGCCTCAGGAATCCGCAGTGGATCGGGACCACTTACCTCTGCTCCAGGAGGACTGGAGGTGGAACGGCACTCCGCTGCTTCTTTCAGCCAGAAGCGTTTGCCTCCTCCCTGTCCCCACCAATTGCCTTTAAAAAAACCTGTCTTTCTTTAAAAAAAAAAAAGGCGATCGGGGGGGGGGGGGAGTGCCCATAGACTTATATGCAAACAGAGTCATGAATCTTGCGTATAAGTCTATGTGTCCATAGGCTTATACGCAAGATTCACCACTCTATTTTGCGTATAAGTCTATGGGCACATGCGATCAGCAGGATGTGCCCATACACTTATACACGAAATAGAGCGGTGAATCTTGCGTATTAGCCTATGGACACATAGACTTATACACAAGATTCATGACTCTATTTGTGTGTAAGTCTATGGGCATATCCCCCCCCCAATTGCCTTTTTTAAGAAAAATACTTTTTTTAAAAAGGCAATTGGCAGGGACAGGGAGGAGGCGAATGAGTCTGGCTGGCAGGAGGGAAGGTAAGCACCCCCAAGACAGTCCCCCCCCCCAAAATCTGAGCGAAGCAGAACCGCTCTGGAGGATTCCAGGGGGGAGGAACGGATCACTCCCCCCCACACACGGATTCCCCACTGGAACAGATGGTGGGAAATCCATACACCCCTAGTCAGGTTCAGTTGTTCAATACAGGTCATTTTGTCAAAACTTAGATAAGGAGCTCAGCTTGAAAGTACCTGTGATTTTTATTTGTCAGTTATTATTTCTTGCTGAGGCAGGGATAGTCTTCATTTTTTATTATTGTTGTTTTTAATTTTATGACCCTACACATGCCAGCAGTGGTTATGAAGAGTGGTATGAAATGATGTACTCAAGTACTAGGATGCTGACAGAGAAAAGAGTTGGTGTAACCTTCTGCTTCCAACCTATCAGGCCTCCCAAGGAGCTTTACAGTTCAAATATAAAATAAATTTAAAATAAATACAATATTAATGCCCCTTTCTCCCTTCCTTCCTCTTGTGATGCAGTAAGTAATGCAAATGGCTATGGATCTTACACAGTGCCAGACTTACCTCTGTTCTGTCCCCATCCCAACTCAGGAGCAGGGCATTCTCCTCTGATGGTGGTGCAAACAGTGCACAGTTGGAATTTTGACCATCACAGTCTGCTCCATCCTAAGACTTTAAGTAACAGCTTCTTTAAATATGAAGAATTTGCACAGTGGGAAGATTTCATATTTCAAATTTTCAAGTCCTGGCTTTCAAGACAATGTTTGAGTTACTTCTTTATACATCATACTGAACTGAGGACTTAACAGTCACACATACATACAGTGAAGACCGGTGCTCCAAAACTCTGGTGATGCTCTCAGAGCTCTCAGTGAATGACATTTTGGTTTGGATACTATGTTGCAACTGAATCAAATATTGCAAGTACTAAACACAAAAATGTACATTACAGAGTCTTGGTTCTTGAAAACTGAAAGTCATCTATTTTTACCACCTATTATAAAAAGCTATTAGGCAGCAATCCTACTAACACATAAAGATCAAGACTCCTAAAGCCTACTAAGGCATTCATATGAGACACAAGGAAGTATTTCAAGGGATTACCATATTAACCAAACTGCATTTTCCAAAATAAATTAAGGAGGTAATGCTGTACATCATTTACACATACATAGAATTTATATAATCCATGGCCTTCCCCAAAAAAGAAAAGAAAAAGCATGCTTTTAAATTATACAGCAGTCTATTTCCCTTTCCAAGTTACAGAAACTAACTTCCCAAAACAGCAAAGTCTTTCTTCTTTCTTTTAGCATACATATTGCTTTACAGATCCTCACAACAACTCTATGAGGTAGTTATTTAATGTTCCTGTTTCACAGATGTGGAACTGAGGCTGAAAGATAGTGACTTGCCCAAGGCCATTCAGCAAGCCCTACCGAATCACACTGGCTATTAACAGAAAATCATTTAAAAATCAACACACATCCCAATACAGCAAACTTCATTTAAAAATCAAAACCAGAACTAATTCAAAACTCTCACTAAAATTAATTCAGGCCACACACCCCAAAGCATCAAACTAATTTCTGCTGAGATCATCCAGCTAACCTTAATACTGGGTTATCATGCAAAAGCTGCATTTAAACTCTCCAAAAAAAATTCAGACTATACAGCGGTGAGAAAAAGTTTGTGAACCCTAATGATAATTACAGAAATTCCATAGTTTTACCATGATAGCCTTTGTGAATCAAAACCAGTCCTTTTCTAAATATCAAATAGGGTTTATATTAACCAATTCCATGTCTTGTGAAATAAAACGATGTACAAATTAGGCAAACAATGAGTACTTAGAGTCACAGTATGTGCAAACGTAAGTGAACCCCTGGTTGCATCAGCTCAATTAAAGGGAATAGTTAGAATCAGGTGTTTAAGGAATGATGTATATCTTCAGGGGTGAGTTTCGGTGGCCCCACCCTATAAAAGGATTGGAAACTTTGTGAGTATGATCTTCACCATGCAGTTGTGTAGAAACACATCATGCCACAATCAAAAGCCATCTCTGAGGACCTCAGAAAGCAGCACTGCTGCTCAGTCTAGAAAGGGTTACAAAACCATTTCTAAGGATTTGGGGCTCCATCAATCCACTGTCAGATGTCTACAAATGGAGAAGGTTCTAGGCCACAGTCACTCTACCCAGGAGTGGTCATCCTACCAAAATCTCTCCAAGAACAACTGGCACATCATCCAGGAAATAAAAAAAGAAACCCAGAGGAACATCCAAGGATCCGCAGGCTACTCTCACCTTGGCTGATTTGAGTGTTCGTGACTCAACAATCAGAAAAAGAGTGAACAAGAATGGTGTTCATGTGAGGATAGCCAAGAGGAAACCACTGCTCTCTAAAAAGAACATTGCTGCCTGTCTGAAGTTCGCTAAAGATCACATAGCTGATCCCCAAGACTTCCTGAACCATGTTCTCTGGACAGATGAGTCAGAGGTGGAACGTTTTGGCCTCAATGAGAAACACTATGTTTGGTGGGGAAAAAAACACTGAGTTTGAACAGAAGAACCTCACCCCAACCGTCAAGCATGGTGATGGGAATGTGATGGTTTGGGCCTGGTTTGTTGCTTCAGGACCTGGATAGCTTGCCATCATTGACACAACCATGAATTCTGCAGTGTATCAGAATAATCTAGAGGAGAAATTCAGGCCATCTGTCCATGAGCTGAAGCTGAATGAAGAGTGCATCATGCAACATGACAATGACCCTAATGAACATACATGCAGATGTAAAAAAGAATGGCTGCAGAAGAAGAAATTCTGTGTTTTAGAATGGCCTAGTCAAAGTCTGGACATAAACCCCATCAAAATGTTGTGCTAGGGCCTGAAGTGAACTGTTCATTCAAGGAAGCCCTCGACTGTCACTGTGTTGAAGCAGTTCTGTAAGGTGGAATGGGACAAAATTCCTCAAGAGACTGACCAACAATTACAGGAAATGCTTACTTGAAGTCATTGCTGCTCAAGGGGGTGCCACCAGGTACTGAAGCTAAAGGTTCACATACTTTTTCACACATGGATATTGAATGTTGAATCAGTTGTGTATAAATAAATGTTGAAAAAGCATAGTGTTTGTGTGTCGTTTGTTTATTCAGGTTATCTATTGTTCTTTATCTAGGATTATGGGTTTAGATTAAGATCTCATAACTTTTTAGGTTGGCAATATGTGACAATCCTAAGGGGTCCACAAACATTTTCTCGCCAGCGTAGTATCCAAAGCAAAACAAAAATGGAAGGAGAAAACAGTGCAAGTGGTCACTATTTCTCTCTTAGTCTAGGGGAGCAATGGGAGGATACTTTCACTGTGCCATCTATGCCTCCCTCTTTAGATCAAAGATTCAGGCAGGTGGAGCAGTATGGCTGTTTGCAGGCACCTAATGGACAATATCTATAGTATCCCTGCAGATGACTGATATACATCTTCCAACAGCCATAACAGAACAGTTTCTCATCTAAAAATACAGTAAAATGTGACTATTGACTATAAACATCTAGGGTTGGATTCAGACTAGTTTAGGGTGCAATCTAATGTATGTTATATTTTATATTGTTTTTATGCTGTACTTGTGGTTTTAGTTTTTGTGAACCGCCCAGAGAGCTTCGGCTATTGAGCAGTATAGAAATATAATTAGTAAATAAATGTTAAGACAGAAAAAAGTCTTACAACTCCCAACATTCCCAAGCCAGCCATTACACAGCATTATTTCGTCATTTCAATATACAGGTGTGTGATCTGATCAATCCAGCACATTCAAGACCATTTTCTTATATTCCAAGTCTGTAACCTGCTCGATAGGGCTAATTAATGTTAATGAGAACTAAGAAGTTAGATTTTTAGAGTGGAAGTTGTGTTAGTCTGTTGCAGAAAAAAAAGAAATAATCTTGTGGTACTTTAAACACTAACCAGTTGATTATGGCATAAGCTTTCACGGACTACAGTCCACTTAGCTAGATGCATAAAGTGTTACCCAGAATTATAGATATATGTTTACAGGGGGATTGTAGACAGTGTGGTCAGAGGGAAAAGTAATGCATGAAGTACAGACAGTGACAAACCATTTTATTAACAGTGGTCATTCACAACATAGTTGTTATATATTTATTCAAACCTGGGCTGCTGCTTCTTCATTCTGACACATGGTAGCATGTCTCATGGGTAGGTCACTGAATGGGTAGGTCACTTGATTTGGAGAGAAATCAGTGAAGTGTAGTGGTACTAGGGATGGGGGAGAATTTCTCCCCGAAACTTCGGGGGGCCGAGTGCCAACGCATTCGGTCCTCTGAAGGTTGTTCGGGGAGAAATTCTCCGCCCCCCGCCCCCGCCCCGGGATGGGACTTACCTTTCACGAATGTCCCTCCCGGTGGCGGGTCCCGGCGGCGGTTCGGCAGGTCTTCGTCAGGGGCGGCAGCCGGTCTTTTGACTGGCCGCCGCCGCCATTACAAGAAAAGTAAAAAACAACAACATGCCCCTGTGATAGGCTATGTAACGATTAACGTAGCCTATCACAGCTAGATTTGCAAAGTCAGCCGTGATAGGCTACGTTAATCGTCACGTAGCCTATCACGGGTGACTTTAAAAAAAAAAAAAAAGCGCGCATGGCTAATGGCGGCCCCCATAGGGAGCCACCATTCGCGTTCCTTATTTGGTCCCTGTAGTCTACGTAAAGATTTATGTAGACTACGGCGAAAATAAGGACAACGCAAATAGCGTCGCCCCTATTTTCGCCGTAATCTACGTAAATCTTTACGTAGACTACAGGGACCAAATAAGGAACGCGAATGGCGGCTCCCTATGGGGGCCGCCATTTGCGTACGCGTTTTTTTTTTTCAAAGTCACCCGTGATAGGCTACGTGACGATTAACGTAGCCTATCACGGCTGACTTTGCAGATCTAGCCGTGATAGGCTACGTTAATCATTACGTAGCCTATCACAGGGGCGTTTTTTCTTTCTTTCCTTTGAAGTTCGTGGCCGGGGAGATGGGGCGCTTCTCCCCGGCCTGAATTTCGGCCGGGCGAGGCGGGAAGCCTCCCCCCCAGCCTGAACTTCGGGGGGAGCAGCGAAGCGCCTCCCCCCCACCACGAAGCAAGCTGCGAGACCAGGTAAGTGACTTTCGTGCATCCCTAAGTGGTACCCAAGAAGAAGAGGGGTGATGGTTCTCACAAAATTATCTTTCTGGATCACACCATGGGCCTTCTTTCCATTGTCTAGCCCAAGAGTGGGCAACCTGTGCTCACGGGCTGCATGCAGACCCCATGGCCACTTTTACAGTGCTCCTCTCCCCGCTGCTAAATTTGCCATGGCAGCAGTAAAAATGTGACCATTTTGCAAGGAAACAAGGTAGCGAGGAGCATGCATCTTGATTGCAAGCAGAATTGCACTCCCAGAAGCCCCCCAGGAGTGTGATTGTGCTTGCAAAGGTGTGTGCTCCCTGCGTGCTCCCTACTTTGTTTCCTTGCAAAATTGCAGTGGTTTGCCGCCACTGCAGCAAATTCAGTGGCAATTTTGGCAGCAGGGGAGGAGTGCAGCTCCCAACCACTGGACATTGCCCCCTCCTGGTCTAGCCCCTCATAGCCAGCATATGCCTACTTAATGCTAATTAAGTCCTTCAAATGTAAAGGACACCTCAAGTACCACCTCCCTGCCACCTTAACGGTAGTGGCGGGGCGGGGGGGGGAATGAGAGTTGCTGAGTAGACTTGTCATATTATCTTGCCCTCTAGTCTGGCACTGTGTGATGTTTGGAAGCGGGATTCTGTTTCCCCTCAGTGAAAAAAGCAAACTGAGAAGAGATCATGTAGCCATAGAATACACTGAGGTATACAAAGGCAAACATACACTCCAATGGAGGAAAGGACTACCGGTACTTACTGGAGCCAGTAGCCTTTAAAATGGCATACAGTTGTGCTTTCAGCATGTTGACCAGCAATGGATGTTGTAGGACAAAGAAATACTTGCTTCCCATTATCAGAAGGGTATTTGTGCAGGTCACAAAGCCAAAATCTTTTCCACTGAAATGAATGTTTAATCTTGGCTAGACTGTGCCAATAATAAAGAACGCCTCAGAAATAATGAAAATACCAGTTACTCCTTCATAGTAACTGTGTGAATAAACCAAACATTAATTTATAGTATGTAGTTTGACCAAAAGACTTGTAAAGGTTTGCTGTTTCAAAGAACTGCAGATATTCATGGTAAAATATAGTGTTCTTTACCGAGAATTCAGACCATGGGAATATCACGAATAAGTATTAAATAGGACTCTGGTGTGGTACCATAGTAGAATGTAACATATTTGTTTTTGTCTATTAAATGGAATTTCATTTTACCAGAAGGTGGGTTTTGCACCCAGTCTTGATGTTCATAGTAAAGTAGTACCGGCTAGTCCAATAATCTACTTTTTACATACACCTCTCGTCTGTAATGAATCTTCTCCCCAAATAAATATCTATATACTGTTGACTGTTCAGACTGGTCCAAGGAAACTTATTTTGGCTTGTCTTTGCTTCTCCTCTGTACTGTCTACACAGTTTGAGCAGCAACCATTAAGAACCCTTTAGCAGCCATTTACACCTCTTCCAGAGCCATTAACACCTCACTGGTAGCCTCTTTTCCTCGGAGACCTTAAAGGGAGGTGCTAGAAAAGAAAGGAAAAGTCTGCCCTCACTCTATGGCTTTATTAACAGCGTATTAGATGTAGAGTTGCTTCACACATTACTGTTTCCATATCCCCATAAGAATAAAATGTGCATCGTCACTTCTAAAGTACAGTACATGCACTGGTTTCTGACCCTATACTTTATATGTGTGTGTGTGTCTGTCTCTGTGTGAGGATATATTTTGTGTAGAAAATACACACACAAGTTTTATGAAGAGGTCTTTAGTTAAACAACAAGTTAATCTGTTTCCCTCCTGTGAAAAAAAGCAGCTGTTGCCTTATATTTAAGGACTGCTCTGGATAAAGGGACATCAGACTTAACTACCATACATAGTGCACTGTATTTGTGATTCTAATATGTGTAGTTATCTGGGGGGGGGCGTTTCCCTAGGACTCTTTCTTTTGGGTGGGTGGAGAAGCTCATTGTGGCTTCAAGAGTTTAACACAACTGTAGGAGAGGAAAAAACAACATTCCTCTTAGAAATAATACTTAGATTGCCAACTATTTTAAAAAAATTAAAATGGCACATCCAAAAATATTTGCTTTAAAATTAAGCAAATATCTTGTCACTGGCCCCTGTCAAAAAAGCACACATCATGTGGGAGCAAACCAAGAATGTTGTAAGTTGCATAAATTAAGTACACTGGGCAACTATACATATATACTAGGAGTGAGGAGGCATAATGAGGTATAGCTCCAAAACTTTATGTATTTATTTAGAGAGAAGGAATTAGGGTTTGGGGTGCTAAGAAAAGTCTGTAAAAGGCAAGGAGACAGACCAGGGGCTGATAGCTGTGCTCGGTGAAAATGTTCCACTAACAAACCACTGGAATCACTACCTTCACTGTGTCAGGGCTCTCCCTGATATTTAGTTGTCTATAGATTAAGGGGGAATATTAAAAGTGAAATGGTACTCCTCAAGAACATGTCTATCAAAATTCCTGAAGACCCTACTCAGCAATTGAAAACCATCTCTCTATATTTGAATGTAGTGGGGTGTTTTCTGGTTCTACCAAAAAACATGAATGGTGTTCCCTCATCCACATATGCCTCTACCATTACAGCATGATCTTCTATATGTCTACTAAGAAGTAAGTAGGGATGGACAGACTCACCCATGCCTGCTGAGTCTGAGCTCTTACTGAGTTGCCACTGCTGCCCGCCCCCACTTGCTAAGCTGCGCGAGCCCTGGAGCTCGCTCCTCCCTGTAAGCCACCATTTTACGCAAGAAGAGGGCTCCGTAACTTCTATATATTTAATGTTGCTCACAATGGCGGTCGTGGCCCCTTTACACCTCTAACATTGTGGAGATGGCCTTGTACTGCTGCCATTGTGTGCAAAATTAAATATACGGAAATTATGGAGCCCCTATCTTGCATAAAAATGGTGGCTCGTAGCAAGCAGCTGCTCCCAGACAGTGTGGCGCTTGATGAGCATGCATGTGAGTCCCCCACAGCTCAGTGAGCAGGAGCTGGGGGGCCAGGCGCAGGGAGTCTGCCGGACTCCCAGACCCAGTCGGGTGGTTGTTACATCCCTAGAATTTAGTCCCACAGAGTATTTTGGTTGAGGATTGTAGTGTTACATAAGTAGGTGAGGAATGAGTAGTCATAGGGCGAGGGCCCAGTCATTAACACACGTGCTTTAAGTAGTGAATACACTGTCACCTTTATGGAGCACTTCAGTTTATCACTTACTGGAGAATCTACCAAAATGAAATCTCTGAAATATTAACTTTAATGGACTAAATCCTTGAGAATGTGTTCTTAAGCTACGGACACCAGAGTACAAATACCACCCCCCTCCTCAAGTATAACATTATATGTGTGCACTTATTTGTAATTACCTCCTTTCCCAAGTTCATGCAAGTGAGGGCCCCATTATTTCCTATCTATTGCTGCTGCGTATGAGAAATTTATTTCAGTTCATTTTTGAACAGGATTCACCCAGTTCACGACTTCTGGACCAAAACTGAACTTGAACGAAATCCGCGGTCAAAGATCATATATTTCCAAGCTTGCAATGTCATCCGCAGACCAAAGAAAATGTGTCTGACATCATGCACTCCTTTGAAAAATATGCATGAAAAAATGTGTACTATTAAAAAATGTGCACAAAACACATGGGAGAAAATTGTGTACATCTCAAATATGCACACAATTGATGTGTACATTTGGAAAAATATGCATGAAAATATGCACAAATTCAAAAAGAAGGGGGGGGGAGATTGCAATATGATACTGACACAAGACAGAACAAGCTTCAAGGTGGAATTTTAAGAATTTCAATGAGCTCAATTTTTGCTTGTACACTCATCCCTACTTCTGTGGTGCTGTATTTTTTTACTTTTGTCCTTTGTACCAATCACACATATCTGAGAACAAAACAGAACTGTGAAAAATAGTTCTTGGTCACCTCATTATTCCCACCCAAATTTCTTTGGAACCAGAGCCACAGATCTCTGCAAAGGCACTGTCTAGTCAAAACAGCTAAACCAGGGACAGTTCAGAGCTCCCAGAATATAGAATCCAGAAGGCTGCTTATTTGAGCCCAGGAGAGTGGTGCACCAGGTCCAAAGGGAATGTTCAGGGCACTGCTTCTCTTTGGCTAGAAGGCAATTTCCCACTGGGGAATGGGAGACTGCAATAACATTTGCATCTGGAATAATATCCCACTTCCTGAGAGAACAGACAACAGCCTGGCAGGCAAACTAGAGTTGAGCAAAAAACACTATCCAGAAATACCTAGGGATGGCGGAGAATTTCTCCATGAATCTCGGGGAGGCCGAATGCTAACGCATTCGGCCCCCTGAAATTGGCGGTGAAATTCTCCGCCCCCCCCCCGGGATGGGACTTACCTCCCTCGAATGTCCCTCTCGGCGGCAGGTCCCGGCGGCGGTTCGGCGGTGGCCGGTCTTCCAACCGGCTGCCGCCGCCGCCATTACAAAGTGAATTTTTTTAAAAAAAGAAACACACCCGTGATAGGCTACGTAACGATTTACGTAGCCTATCACGGCTAGATTTCCAAAGTCAGCCGTGATAGGCTACGTAAATTGTTACGTAGCCTATCACAGGTGACTTTGGGAAAAAAAAAAACCCCGTACGCAAATGGCGGCGCCCATGGGCGCCGCCATTTGTATTCCTTATTTGGGCCCGGGTAGTCTACGTAAAGATTTACGTAGACTACGGCGAAAATAAGGGCAATGCTTTACGTAGATTACTCTAAAATCTTTATGTAAAATCTTTAAATCTTTACACAGACTACCCGGGCCCAAATAAGGAACGCAAATGGCGGCGCCCATGGGCGCCGCCATTTGCGTACGTGCTTTTTTTTTTTCAAAGTCACCCGTGATAGGCTACGTAACGATTTACGTGGCCTATCACAGCTGACTTTGGAAATCTAGCCGTGATAGGCTACGTAAATCGTTACGTAGCCTATCACGGGTGTGTGTGTTTTTTTTAAATTCACTTTTTTATTTCGCGGCTGGTGAGACGGGGCGCTTCTCCCCGGCCTGAATTTCGGCCGGGCGAGGCGGGGCGCCTCCCCCCCCGGCCTGAACTTCGGGGGGAGAACCAAAGCGCCTCCCCCCCACCACGAAGCAAGCTGCGGGACCAGGTAAGTGACTTTCGTACATCCCTAGAAATACCCACCCTATTTGCAGGTGGCAAAATTTCACTAAATATTCTCCACGGAATGGGTGGAATTCTCGAGTAGTTTAGGAGTGGCTCAAAAAGAAAAAAAAATCAATTCAGTAAATACTCAATGTAAATACTGAATGAAACTGTATTGTTAGTTCATACTGGTGATGAAGGAAGCAATGGGCCAAGCAAGGAAGACTGGAAAGACTAGGGGCCAAGCCCACTGCTTCCTCCAACATTATTAAAATAATATTAAAACTGAATACACAGGGCAGTACCCAATATGGCTACTGAGCCTCCACTGGTTCTGTTGTGCTCACAGGACTCACTGCTAGCACAATAGGAACTAGTAGTTCCTAAAGGAACCCCAGAAATGGGTGGAAACACATGTTTCTGGAACAAGACTGGTCAGCAGAGCTTCCTTCTGTGAGCTCCGCTAACCTGTGCCATTCTGGAAACAAGTGCTCCTGCTTGTTTCTGAATGCTTCGGGAGCCGCTAGGTTCCCACTGTGCTAGCAGTAGGTCCCAGTAGCACATAGGCAGTATTGGATACTGTCCACAGCATTTCATTGAACATTTTCCAGAGCAGAGGACTGAAATTCTCCAACACTTCAGTGGGGTGGGGGTGGAGCCAAAAGAGAAAATGAGGGTGGTGTTTGAATGCTTCCCATTGGCCAGCTTTGCCTTAGAATATACTGCTCTAGTTATTTTAAATTTCCGTAAGCTTGCAGTAACGTTAGTATCAGTCATCTTTTATTATTATCTTCCAAGTTGATGTCATTAACCAGTTGATCATTAATTATTAATATTGAACATATTTCTACGTATGTCAGTGGATGATTTCAGTATGCAAGGTAAAGAGAACTGAAGGGCAAATATATACGCACCCTATCAGAAATTAAAAGGTACACCTGCCTAAATAGGTAATAAATATATTTATTATATAAAAATTCTATGACACTAATTTACAAAAACATACTGAGGAATTGTGCTAACACTTCCTTTGTAAATAGGACAGTTTTCTTACATTTTATATGCATGCCAAGGGTTTTTTGTTAAGGTTCTGTCCTACTTCCGCACCAAAATTATAAAGTTCTATTTCATAAGAAGACACTGACATGTAAAATGGGCCAACATCAAAATATAACAAGGAAGCAAAGATAAATTAAAGGAATTCTTTGGTTCTTTCAGTAACTAATCAGAGATATATGGAAAGGGACCTTTTAAGTTTAATGACACCTGCTCATTAAATGATGCTAAACACTAAAATACCGCGAACAGCAGGGAATTTCAGTTTACATTAGAGAAAAAAAATAAAAGGGTAAAAATGACTGAAGTTGGTCAGTTCAAGCTGATAGGGCACTTCAAATGAATAACGGAAGAATAAAAGAGACACTCTAGGTTAAATTAGGTTCTCCTATGCCTTTTCTTGAAAGTTCTTAACTTCTTTTTTTTTTGAATTAACTATCCTGCATCTCTCTCTCTCTCTCTCTCAGACTTGAATAGGAGTAAAATTTAAACAACCAACTGCACTTCACAGTAAGTTTACCCATTAAATAGCGGATAAAACCTTAGCATAAGAAAAAAGATGGTGGATTTAGGATTTAGACTGTGTATTAGCTTCTAGTCTAGCCAAAGAAAAGAAATAGCTTTTATTTGAATGTGCACTACATTATATTCCAGTGCTACATTTTTTGTAGTCACAAAAACTGCAACATATTGAAAAATGTAAGATTATTTACCACTTTGGGTGGCATTTTCATGCATTATTTAAAATGTTATAAGGTATTTCTCTATCTATGACAAATTCTTATAATGCACATTTCTTTCTATATTATGCTGCTTTGAAGACTATTACATTTATCATTTAAAAACAGCAGAATTCCATTCTAAGGGGTTTTTCATGTGGTAGAAAATGAAAGAATTCAGAAAAAATGTTCCTTCAAGAAGCCATTCAATTTCTATTACTAGATACTACCTTCTATTTATGCATCTAAAAAGAATATGGTATTCTTATACATGCCATGAATTTCTCTTCCTAGACGTTCTAAACCAAGGGTAAGCAACTTGATGCCCTTCAGATATTTAGTACTACAACTCCCATAAACCCCAGTCAAAACAGCCAATAGTCAGGGATTATGGATGTAATCCTGTAATCCCAAAAACATCTAGAGTGTATCAGGTTGCCTACCCCTGGTCTAAACTTCTGTTGGGCCTATGATTGGCTGACACCTGTGATCAAGGAACTGACTGTTACTTCTACATGTGGGGATAAGGCAAAGTAAGCAATACCATGGCACATGATCCAGCCAAAGTGAAGCACTTTACCAGTGCAATCCTATACACGGCTACTCTGAGGTAAGTGGGCATAGGATTGCAGCCTAAGGCCACAATCCTACATGCTCTTACCTGGAAGTAAGCTATTAGGGCCCATTTATTTCAATAGGAAAGATAAGCATGCGTTTAAATCTCTCCCAGTGAAAAATGGGAAATGTGACCAGATCATGCCTTTTAGTGTTTTACTTCTATTTCAGATATAGTATAGCACAATCTTTAAAAGCAGAGTGTTCTGCCTTGGCCATGTTTTTAATTCTATTTACATTTTTCACTCACCAAAGTATTTTTAATATGACTGATCTATGCACTGCTGTTCCAGCAAAGCAGTATCTTTGCTCCAGAGATCCCACAACTGGTTTAATGCTAAAACTCATTCTCCTGTACAGGTGAGTGCCCTTATATGAGCTGACCCAAAATGGTCACTGAAATTATTCTCCCCCATTTGCAGGTGGTGAGTAGGCATGACCATTTCGAGGGGATTGTGGGAGGCCAAACTTGCTTGTTTGGTTCTGAGGAATCTAACCAGAATGAACGGGTGGGCTGCCCCTCTCTGCCCTTCTAAATTCTTTTTGAAAGCTGCCACCTCTGAGGTCACAGAGTTGTCCCAGAATGTTCCCATTCCCAGGATCCGTCTGGAACCTCCAGAAGCATGTTGGAGTGGAGAAATATGGCAATAGTTGAAAGCACTTGCTCCAGCTGCCACGTCTTTACTTGAAAGCATCTTGCCCAGGACCCACTCAAGCCTGGTGATGCCTCTGATGGGATCTTCTGACTTCCTGCCCTCATATGCAAAACAAGATAAGAGTTCATGAGGCCATTACTCACCACACCTTGTGCACATAACCATATATTTGGTTTGCTATATATATACTGAACTCATATATTGTATGGCTGCATTGTATCACACTGTACTTACTAAGTGAATTCAGTGTTACATAGCAAATAGTGATGTGGTGTGGATTCATGTAATGTAAGGACCTTTTGCTGTATTGTGCTAAATTGCAAGATATTTCCAGGGGCTTATTGAACTGTTATAGTGTTCTGCTCAATGAAAGATTTGTAAATTATAAAACTGATCTAATAAACATATTAAAGTTGTACTAACACCTCTAGTATGCTGTAGTGAAAGGTAAGATATGTGGTCATAGTAAATTAACTAAACAACAGATTATATTCAGACTCTAATAGAATATAATACAGTTATGCCAAAGAAAAATCTAAATCATTGAGTCCCTCCCCTACAATGGGCATACCAAGTATTTAATGTGATACTACAATTGATCCTAGTCTGTAGGCTGAAAACTACTAATGTGATACAACAAAGAAACCTATAATAAGTGAACATTTTTATACAAATCCTGAAATCCAGAATGAGGGAATTACCTGCCATTCTGACATATAATTTTGAAGAATGCCTGAGCCATTAACCCAGTTGTATGCCTAACAATAAGCACTAATTTATGCAAGAAATAACAGCAGCATCTCTCAACAATCCAAAATTAAGAGTGGTGGACCATTTTTGGAGACATGCAATGAAATGCATATTGTAATACATATAAATGCAATAAATGTAACTATTCTACGCTGAGGTAATTCTGTCTTTATTTTCCCAGTTAGCATCCCCATCTATGGAATAAGGTGAAAATACTTCCATCTTACTTGTGGTTTAACTACCTAATTATATTTATAATTACAATATTATCTAATTATATGTGTTTTACCACTACATCATTTACAGTGCAATCCTATGCACGTATACTCAGAAGTAATCCCCAACTGTTTTCAGTGCCATTGCTCCCATGTAAATGTGTATATAACTGCAGTTTTAGAATTGTACATTAAGAATTGAAAGGTACTTTATCTAGTTTACTAGTATAAGTTAGAATATTCTAAACTTGACTTTTGATCTTGCTCTCCTTCACACCTCAGACATAGTTTACATTTGCCTCAAAATATTTAACATTAAAAGACTGAAACCCAATTTATTTCACCTGATTACAATCCCATCCAGGGGAATATGGGTGCAATGCAGCCTTCCCCAACCAGATGCCCTCCAGATGTTTTGGACTACAGCTCCCAGGATTCCTGAGTATTGGAGATCCTGGCTGGAGCTGAAGTCCAAACATCTGGAGTACCAGGTTGAGGAAGGTTGGTGTAATGAGTTCCAAGAGATTCACATCAGTTAAGATCAGATCCATCACATTCTGAATACTCAAGGCGCAGTGGTGTCCAGAGCTCCATCATTCCAAGTCATTCAAGATGCACTGCACTCTGGGGGAAAAGGAAATATGGTGGCCAGCAGCTTTTAAATTCTGCAGCAGCCCTAATGAGGAAGCAAGAAGTCAGCAGGAAGAAGAAAGTTTTTGTTAGGGTTCCAGTAGGTGCAGAGGTAGGCAGCAGAAGCACACACCCCCTTCACTTCACAAACTGAAGTGAATATTAAGTGGCACAAAGATCACCACAGTAGCCCTAATGAGGAAACAAGAAGTCCAACTTTCTGCTTCCTTGTTAGGGCTCCAGTGAGCACAGAGGTAGGCAACAGAAGGTAGGCAGTGGCAGGGAGGTAGGCGGCAGGGGTCTGTGGGTGCATTCAGGGGTCCTGGCAGGCACTGATGCATCCATAGATGCTGCCTTGCTGACCCCAGAGATAGAACAAGAGAAATCTGCAAAGCAACAGCAAACCAAGACAACAGCATTTTCTTAATACCAGAGTAACTGACCATATATAATTAAAATCCAAGAATTTTTAATTGAGATAATTTTCTGCCACAAGATGTAGTGATGACCAATAGCTAAAATGGCTTTAAAGGCCATTTTAGATAAACTCATGGAGGAGAGGCTTGTCAATGGCTATTAGCAAAATGGGTGTGGGCTTTTATGCCCTGTTTGTGGGAGTCCCAGAAGCATCTGATTGGCAACTATTGACTAGATGTTGGATAAGATGATTATCAGTTGCTGGGGAACACCAGTTGCTGGGAGCATAGGCAGGAGGGTGTTGTTCTACTCATATCTGCTTATAGGTTTCCCATGGGCAGCTGGCTGGTCACTCTGTGAACAGAATGCTGGACTAGATGGACCCTTGGTCTGATCCAGCATAGCTCTTACGTTCTTATAGAACTTTGGTTTGTTCCAGCAGAGCTCTTAGGTTCTTAACACCTATTTAAAAATAAAGTGCTTATGTTTCTAACTCTCAAATAACCTATGGTCTGTTGTAAGGTTATCTGAGGGTTGTTTAACCGTCAAACAATCCCTGCTGCCCGGGTTCAGATGACACCACAAACCATGCAATCCTCTGCTGGGGGTTGAATATTCAAAATGGCTGCCGGCACATGCCACAACCCACCATGGCTTGAATAAGCCACGGTGGGCTGCAGTGATCATGTGAACTGGCCCAGTATCATTGTTCTTACATAATTTCAAAGAACTGACACCACTTTTTAGAAATCATAACAGAAAACAGAATTCTAATGTCCAAGCTAGAACTCTATACCGGGCGAAGGCAATCTAATAAATAAATCTAGTGCCCTCCAGATGTTTTTGACTACAACTCTATAAGCCCCAGCCAGCATGGTCAATGCTCAGGGGTTGTGAGAGTTGTGGTCCAAAACATCTGGAAGGCACCAGGTTGCCTACCCCTGCTCTATACTAACACATAAATCTTAGCATAAAAATGGGCCCTAGCAAGAACACCTTTACAAGAAAGCTCGTGGGTTTTTAAAACAAAATATTGCAAGGAACACCATTTTTTATACAAGCTATATGCATCTGCACGGCAGGTGGTGCACTGGGATAGACATATTGGACAGGAAATGAGGATAAGATAAAATTCATTGAGCAAATGGCTTAGAAGCTTCAAAGCATACCTCTTCCTCAAGTGTTCTGTCTATATAACAAGTCTAAAAATAAAAAATACCATGGCTACACTATTCAAAGAAAAAAGATAGCATCTGCCTTCTGCAGCTTACATTAATATGAGGACCTAAAGCAAAATTTACATTTGCAGTGTCACATCACCGAAAAAAATTAAGCTTTCTGGTTCTTTAGAAACTCTTCTTTAGCTACATTTTACTAGAACTGTGCTGAATTTTATCAGTTTCAAATTTTGCATCTGTGAAATGATTTATAAGGGAGACCAAAAGGATGAATTCAAACTAGAATAAAGAGTAGTTGGAATTATGATAGAAATATTCTCTTAAGATGCAAGTAGTGACCCTGTTTATTTAGCCTATTAAGTAGGCAATCAAAGTACGTAAATACGTACGGGTGGTAACACTATATAAGGGACCCTTCATTCCAAAATCTAAGGGGAATTAAACGTAATTGCTGAACTGTCCATTCATAAACTCAAGGCAGATATCCTAGGACAGACAATAGACATATAAATTTGTACAGACGTAACATCTGGTGAGAAATGTCTCACCAAAACAGCAAAGAAAGCAAAGAGCTCCACTGACTTCAAAATAGAACTGGATAAATTCTTAATGGATTTTACAAGCTTGCTACTTTATTTGGGAGTCTGTAATGGCCAGGGCAAGGGGCCGCGGTGGCTTAGTGGTTAAGACGCTGAACTGCAGACCGGAAGGTTGACAGGACAGCAGTTCGAGACCCAAGTGCCACGTGACAGAGTGAGCTCCCGTCTTCAGTCCCAGCTCCTGCCAACCTAGCAGTTCGAAAGCAAGAAATTGCAAGTAGATAAATAGGTACCGCTTCGGCGGGAAAGGTAACAGCGTTCCGTGCACCTCGGTGTTCAGTCATGCCGGCCACATGACCACGGAAGTGTCTTCGGACAACGCTGGCTCTTCAGCTTAGAAATGGAGTTGAGCACCACACCCTAGAGTCGGACACGACTGGTTGGGGACACCTTTACCTTTTATTTTTTTAATGGCCAGGGCAGGTTAATGTTATACATATTATGGGGCACAAAACAGACAAGGTTAGGCTGTTTCAAAAATGGAAGAGATGTAAGCATGTGCTTAACTCTCTCAGTGACAACAATGAGACTTAAATATGGTTTGTATGCATTTGTCCTTTGTCTTTAAGGATTACCATCTTTCTGAAGATTTACAGATGGAACAGGAAAAGAGACGCAGGCAGGGATGGAAGTACAAGCTAGAACCTGAGGTGTACTTGTACAAAAGAATCTATGTAGTCAAGGATAGAGAGGATGCCAACTTTGTAAGTCCAAAAGTCTAGAGACAAGTAAAAACTGGGGAGAAAAAAATAAATTTAGCAAAAAAAATTTGAATAACTTGAGAAAGGAAGGTAAGTCCTGTGGTGTAGCGGCAAGAGTGTTGGACTGGGAGCTGGGAGATTCAGGTTCTAGTCCCCACTCGGCCATGGAAGCTCACTGGGTGACTTTGGGCCAGTCACACACTCTCAGCCCAACCCACCTCACAGGGTTGTTGTTGTGAGGATAAAATGGAGAGGAGGAGGATAATGTAAGCTGCCTTGGGTTCCTTGCAAGAGGAAAAAAGGCAGGATATAAATGCAATAAATACATAAATAAAATAAGTCCTGCAAAGAGAAGGTTACACAAGCCTAGAGGAGATTTGCCTGCAATGTGGACACTATTTTAGCAGTAGGCTCAAAGAGAAAAATATAGTTCCCGGAAATGTTGAAAAGGAAGAAGTAGCGGTATCCACATGAGATGACACTTTAACTCCAGTAACTGAGAAATGAGGAGAGGCTTGGCAACCTATCTTTGCTATGTTAATAATATTCAAGGCCTAAGTACAATTTTTTTCAGCCCAGTACAAATTTGCATCATGGGCCCCCACACACACACATAACACAATGCCATCCCATATATACAATCACATGGTTTGTATTTATAGCCAGACATGGCCGTATGGTGTATATGTGTATGTCCTAAACATTTACCCACATATATTTTGGGCCTATAAATCATACCAGCAGTGCTGTCCATGAGATTCCTGACTTGTGTGGCTGATAACTTCCTCCTACAGAAAGTGGAGGAAGGAACTAGAGGATCGGCCACCCTTGACTTGACCCTAATCAACAGAGATGACTTGGTGCATAAAGTAGCAGTTACAGGAACTCTGGGAGAAAGTGACCATGTTATACTTGAGTTCTTGGTTCTAAAGGAAGCAAAAGCTGAGTGTAGCCAAATGCATGCCCTGGATTTTAGGAAAGCCGATTTTAATAAACTCAGAACAATGATAAGTAAGGTCCCATGGCGAGTGATTCTAATGAGAAAAGGAATCCAAGACGGAAGAAGCCAATGTGGCTTCACAAAAAGCTCAGAGATGACCTGAAAACAAGAACACATATAGGAAGTGGAAGGAAGGCCAAGCTACAATGGAAGAGTACAGGCAGATAGCACAGAATTGCAGGATGGCATCAGGAAGGCTAAAGCTGAGCTGAGGTTAGAGAGGGATGCTAAAAGCAACAAAAAGGCTTTCTTCAGATATCTGCATAATAAAAGACAGAGGAAAGAAATGGTGTTTTCAACTACTAAATAAGCATGGCAAAACGGTAACAGATGACAAAGAAAAGGCAGAAGTGCTCAATTCCTACTTTGGCTCAGTCTTCTCCCAGAAGAGGGTCTATGAGCCCCCTGGCAAAGGCGAAGTACAGGCTGAAGGGGCAGGTTTGCAACTTGAGATCAATAGGAATATGGTCAAGGAACACCTAATTACATTGAATGAGTTCAACTCTCCAGGGCCAGATGAACTGCATCCTAGAGTAATAAAGGAACTGGCAGAAGAACTCTCAGAACCGCTGTCTATTCTCTTTGAGAAATCATGGACTGCCAGATGATTGGAGGAGGGCTAATGTTGTCCCTATCTTCAAAAAGGGTAAAAAGGGTATGCCGCCATTTGCGTATGCGCTTTTTTTTTTTCAAAGTCACCCGTGATAGACTATGTGACGATTTACGTAGCCTATCACGGCTGACTTTGGAAATCTAGCCGTGATAGGCTACATAAATCGTTACGTAGCCTATCACGGGTGTGTGTGTGTTTTTTTTACTTTAGTTTTTTTTTTTGCAATGGTGGCGGTGGCGGCGGCAGCCGGTCGGGAGACCGGCCGCAGCCCCCGCCCGCAACGAACCGCCGCCGAACTGCCGCCGGGACCCGCCGCCAAGAGGGACATTCGCAGGAGGTAAGTCCCATCCCGGGGGGGGGGGGGTGGGCGGAGAATTTCCCAACCAACTTCGGGGGGCCGAATGCGTCGGCGCTCGGCCTCCTGAAGATTCGGGGAGAAATTCTCCGCCATCCCTAGTCCCGAGGACCCAAGGGAAAGAGGGAGGATCTCTCCATACCCCATAAGTTCAGGGTCTTCCCATGGTTCCCCTTCAAATGGGGACCAACTGCCTTACCTGGAGCTTAGGCTACTCTGCTATCTTTCCCCAGTGCTGTTCCTTGCTTAGTCACTAGTGATTAGTATCTGTAAGAGTCATAAAGTTATAAAGCAATAAAGCCTTGGAAAGAATCCTTGTCGTCTGTGTCCTGAGTTGGCTACTGGAGGGGACTGTAAGAGGCAGCTAGGGCGCTCGCTCCTGACAGATGCAGACAAACTGGAGAGGGTTCAGGGGAGGGCAACGAAGATGATCAGGGGACTGGAAACAAAGCCCTATGAGAAGAGATGGAAAGAACCAGGCAGGTTTAGCCTTGAGAAGAGAAGACTGAGGGGAGATAGGATAGCGCTCTTCAAGTACTTGAAAGGTTGTCACAGAGAGGAAGGCCAGCATCTCTTCTTGATCATCCCAGAATGCAGGACACATATCATGGGCTCAAGTTACAAGATGCTTGATTCCGTCTGAACATCAGGAAAAACGTCCTGTTAGAGCAATAGGACAATGGAACCAATTACCTAGGGAGGTGGTGGGCTCTCCCACACTGGAGACATTCAAGACAAGGCTAGACAGCCATCTGTCAGGGATGCTTTGACTTGGATTCCTGTATTGAGCAGGGGGTTGGACTCAATGGTCTTGTAGGCCCCTTCCAACCCTACTATTCTATGATTCTATAAGATCAATGTCCCTGATTTTTATCTTGCTTTGTCCCTCCTACCAGCTGTCACTCCATCCTGCCCATGCACAAGGAACTCTGGGATTGGTGGTTCTTGAAATGCATGTCACACAGAGAAGCACACATCCCTCTCTCCCTCTCAAAGTCCTAATTTAACAGTATAAGCCAAGTCTTTCTGTTCTAGGGAATGGGGTGGGCCAGCAACTCACCGTTCAGAATGTTGCTTGTTCTGCTCTTACACTTCTAACTGCCTCCAGCAAATCTCACAAGAGGTACATAACAAATATCCTCAAGCATGATCTACAATTTAGCCCAGGTTTTTTTTTTCCCCCTCGTGGTAATAAGGGTTACAGCCAGGGGTGGGGCTGCCTGGATCTCTAGGCCCTGGTAACGTGTGTCCTCCTTGCCACATACTTGGGCTCTGATGATATGGTAGTGCATCTTCTTCAAGATACTTGACAGACAGACACAAAAGACAAAACATTAGGGTAGAAAAATAGATTTGGAACATCAACATAGTAATAGTGCACCCAGAGAGAGATACATAGTCCATCCAGAGAGAGATAACAAAAGAAAGTAATATGAAGATGAACCCACTGAAGAAAGACTTTACACTTTCTTCCCAAAGCTACAAGGAATAATTCAGACCTAACACTTTGCAGATGGATACATAAAGAAAAATATTACTTACAAATGCAATGTTGCACACCTCTTTGTCATGTTCTGTGGCATGGCTGGACTCCTGTTAGGCTCTGACACATACTGGCAGTGAGTGAAAGTCATGTGCCACTCTGGAGACCTCACTCATTTCCAGCCTGCTTCTTGCAGTTTCCTGCCATTGTCATCTATATAGCTCTACCTCCTCACTTTGTAAATTCTTTTGAGCAAAGTCCCCTGCTCTTCTGGCATCCCCCAAGGTACCTTACCTCAGGGTGAGGTAACTGCTATAGAAACCTCTAATGAATCACAACGCTGGGTTGAGGGGAGACTCTTGGATGTCCTGGCAAAGCACAGTGGTTTATATGCTGGATTCCAATATATTACCTGATTGTCTTGCATTCCTTCTCTTCATTTTGAGTTTTAAAAGAGCCAGGAAGTCTTTAAGTGATGCTGCCACCGCCTGATGCGGAAGCTCTGGACAATGCTTACTGATTACTCCTGCCAGGGAAGCTGAAGAGGCAATGAACATCCCCATTGTGAGGGGTACGTGAGTACGTCTCAAAGGGTATTCCAGACTCATGCTGAAATCACCCTGGCTGGACTTGGTGCTAATGATCACAGCCTACCTCATTTGCTACATAATAATGACAAAGTCAGTTACCCTTGGATCCCCACCAGTGCACTATGAGGTCACCCTGGTTACTCCAGGGTGTGGGAGAACTGGTGATAAGTCCAGCCAACTAGCATTATTGGATGTATCTAGGTATAGTTCTATTACATGCATGTGCCCTTAGGATAAGAAGGTTTTCCCTCCTTCTCATTTTCTTTCTGCTCCTTTAGGGCGCAATCCTATGCATGTTTAGACAGAACTGGCTGGGGCATGATGGGAATTGTAGGACTTTTTTTTTGTCTAAACTTGCATAGTATTGTGCCCTTGATCCCCCTACAGAATAAATATCTAATCCCTTGAATATAATAGTGGGTTGTCCCAACCCTGATAACATCCCAGCCCTTGTTGCTGCAGCAGTTACTGGCATCTACAAGGTAAGATGCATTTCAAATTTTATTAGCATCTAAAGGGTGCTATGAACAGAGACTCAAGTAGGAAATACATGCTACCAGAGGGGCATGCTGCTTACTGAAATTAGGAGCCCCATATCTGCTGCTCCTTTCTCCTCACAATATCTACTAAAACAAAATACATGACATTATCACACTGCTCAGTGGTACAGTATGTGCTTTGCACTCAGAATGTCCCAATTTCAATCCCTGACATTGCCAGGTGGGACTGGGGAAAAGCCCTACCTGAAACCCAGGAGAGCCTCAGCCAATCAATATAGACAATATTCAGCTAGAAGGACCAATTCACTATAAAGCAATTTCCTATATTCCTAAAAGGTTCTAAACTCCACTTCTACAGAGCTAAATACAATATTGTCAACTTTATTTACTACATTGATAATGATATTTACTCTGCTTAGTTGCTAGGCACTGCATTTTACAGTGGATTCCACTTAGCAAAACTGCACAATAATGGGTATAAAATGTCATGATTGCACAGATGAAGGGGTTGGTGCAACTAATGGAGAGACAATAATTAAAAATTAAACAAAGTAATTATTATGCCTTTGAGCTTAAAAAACTAACATATTCTACTAATATTTTAAAAATTGGTGTAGCGTTCTTGCCCTTGGGTCCAAACAAATGCGTCTACTCTACTGATTTCAGTGTAATGTTCACTTCTGAAAAAACCAGCAAAGATTAGATAATATGTATAATTAAACTGAGTTTTCTTTCTAGCATAGTCAAAAATAATTATTAAGTCTCCTGACTTTTTTTCTAACACAAACATCTGTTGAATCTTTTAATATACTGAACACAATCCCAGATTACAGAGGAATGTTTCAAGATTTAAAAGGTAAAGTCTCCGTTGATAAAGTTTAAATTGCTATACTGTAATTGACACATTGAAGGTTCTAACAAATAAGCAACCCATCCCTTACTATTTTATTAAAAAGCTTTGTGAATATATGTCAAAATTGAAATTTACATTTTGTAAGAATATGGCCAGAATAGAGAGTAATAATCACTTAATGTATTTAGCAAAAAAATGTAGAGAATTCAAAACACATATTCTATTCATCTCCCCAAACAAATCACAGACTGTACTTCAAATGCATTGCAGGACTATTAGGTAATCCTTCTTTGTTTAGATTCAGTAGGGTTCAGTGACAAACATTCATCTTCCTTTTCCCTGCAAGTTCTCATTCCTCAGTTAAGTTAAAAAAAAAATTCCTTCAGCTTCAATTGCAAATCTTTTTTTTACTGTGAAAATTAATGAAACAATTCCATTATACCTGAATGCAAAAATTACTACGCAATTATGCAAACTTTTAGAAGACACACCCACCCACCCACATATATATATTTAGACTGTTGACAGAAATAAATATTTGCATCTATAGATAGGTTAATGAAAGTAGACACAAAGCTTTTGGAATGAAACAACTGCTATCATGTTTTATTACTCTGTAGTTTCTATCCTGAAATAAAATTTAAAATATAACTTTGTCAACATTATATTAAAAAGAAAGTTTCTGGGGAGAGAAAAAGATTAAATGCACACACCGCAGAAAAAATGAAGCAGGCATATTTAAAGATTTGTATTTAACTATTTTCCATGCCAACGTGCGCATACTTTCCACCATACGATTTTTGTTCTTATTTTAACAGGTGAAAGTAATTAGACTGAAAATTATTGCATTGCAAATGGTACTGCTTGAAAAAAAGAAAATATACTCCATAAATACTAAAATGAAATAGAAATCAGACAAAAGCTATCTGTTTTGTATCACCACAGATTTGACAGCTACTAAAAATAAATAAACAAACAAACAAGGAATTCAGTATCTTAGCAAATGCTGTACTCTTATTATGCTAATGAAAGACAAATTTGGGGTATGGTTAAAAAGGATTTTGGATGTACAAATAAATACAAAATATAAATTGGGTGGTCTAAAAACTATTAGCTATGTTTTTTAGATAAATGGCCATGGACTATACCAACACATGAGTGCTTAGAATAGGGCACAGTTACCACTGTTGTGATGTTACCAGCCATGGCAATTCTCCAGCCTTGTTACACTCCCCCACTCCCCAGTAAATAAATCATTTCAAGTACTTAGACCAAAGTATTCAGTGAGCAGTGGTGCAGCTAGGTGATTTTAGACTGTGGAGTTGTCTTATGGGGCCCTGTATGTATTTGGTAGTGTATTAAATGCCTATGTGTATTACTTCAGTTGTGAAGCACACAACTAATATTACTCTTCTCTCCACCCACACAAATAATAAAATGAGCATCTGTAATCATGTACATGCTCAACTGGCCATCCCTGACTATACAATTTTTCTTTTAATGAGAAGAAAGGAAGGATGCTGCATCAGCCCTGCTGGCCCAGGTGCTGACACCAGGCCTGTTTGCTCCTGCCCCTGTTAGCTGCTGTTCTCTGGGTGATCATTTGGGAGGGGGACCTGGGCTGTGGGGCCTTGCACTTCAGCCCCAAAGTCTAGCCCTAGTTGCACCACAGTCAGTGAGAGAGAGAGAGAGAGAGACAGAGACACAAACAGAGAGAGAGAGAGAGACACGAACAGACAGAGAAAGACCCCAGGTCCAATCTTTGGCATAAGAAGGTACCAGGTGATGGAAGAGACTTCTACCTGAAATGCTGGAGAGCTGCTAGAAGGACAAGTAGACAATATTGGGCAAGATGGACAATTCATATGACCTGGGATAAGGCAGCTTTCTACATTCTTAATAGGTACAATTAAAAAAAAACACACCCTTTTGAGGTTCATTGTCACCAAGGTAATCTAGAATTTCTTCTTGTGGATGCCGTATCTATTATGCATGTTTTTTTTCCACTTTAAGCTGAGAGCTGTTTATGTCGTAAAATGTATCACACAGGAACACTTTAATTACAACCCACCAAATTATATTATATTTTTATGTAAGTACTATAAAATTACTCATTACAGCCCTCTACATTACATAAACAGAAGGCTAAGGTTGCAGTCAAGAGGGGAAGTATGTGCGCCACCTGTGAGAGCAAACGTATTTTTCTAAGCTTTTCCTCTTAGGTGACCCTACAGAACCTCCAAGATTACCTTTGAACTCCTCTAAAGTTTTGGTGCAAGAACCTTTCAAAGAGCACATCACTCTCATTACAGGTGCTATTTTTTCCAATGATTTCCCCTTAAAAAGCTCTCAAAGCAAAAGTCAAACAGTTTTATGAACTTGGGGGAATTTGAAGATCAGCTCAGGGGTTCTAAGAGAGAAATTCTCAGAAATATTCAGTTGTATGCATGCCCTATTGCCCTGGAACAGCATCCCATAAGTGCACTCACCATGTCTGCTCTGGTGAGTGCTCCATGGTCATCTGGTTAGGGTGGCAAGCTCCATAATTTCTCCCAGCCTTGGAGCTGAAGAGGGTGTGTGGCCTGTCCTCCCAAGGTTGGGGAAAGGCTGGGACTTGTTTTGCTGCTGCAGTGCCAGTGAACATGGAGCGCCTTGGGAGCACAGCAGCAAAGGAAACTCCAGCTCTTCCCCTCCATCGTTGTAGAGGCAGACTAGGGCTTCTTGCTGCTGTACTGGCAAGGTCCTCAAAGGGCTTCAGGAGTGCAGTGGCAGAACAATCCCGTGCTTACCTGCCCAGAGTTGGAAAGGTGGGTAAGGATCATTCTTGCACTTGCATTGGGCTGCAGTTGTGTTGTGTTGCCCAGAGCAAGTCTGAGGATGATTCCCATCCCCCTCTCCATTTCCCCTATTGAGGGAGTGGCCCTGGCAAACACAAATTTTGGGTTGGCTACTAATGCTAGGAAACATTTGTGGACCTGTTCTAGAATAATTTCCCAGTTAAGTATATAAATATTCCAATTAATGGGACTGTTCCATAGCCATTCCAGAATAGGACATTTGGTGACTCTCAATAAATTTTGTTCAGTCGTGTCTGACTCTTCGTGACCCCATGGACCATAGCACGCCAGGCCTTCCTGTCCTGCGCTCTCTCCCGGAGTGTGCTCAAGTTCATATTCATTGCATCGGTGATGCTATCTAGCCATCTCATCCTCTGTCGTCCCCTTCTCCTTTTGCCTTCAGTCTTTCCCAGCATCAGGGTCTTTTCCAGAGAGTTTTCTCTTCGCATTAGGTGGCCAAAATATTTCAGCTTCAGTATCTGTCCTTCCAATGAGCACTCAGGGTTGATTTCCTTTAGGATGGACTGATTTGACCTCCTTGCAGTCCAGGGCACTCGTAGGAGTCTTCTCCAGCACCACAGTTCGAAAGCATCAATTCTTCAGCGCTCAGCCTTCCTTATGGTCCAGCTCTCACAGCCATACGTTACTACTGGGAAAACCATAGCTTTGATTAGACGGACCTTTGTCGGCAAGGTGATGTCTCTGCTTCTTACTATGCTGTCTAGGTTGGCCATAGCTTTCCTCCCAAGGAGCAAGCGTCTTTTAATTTCATGGCTACAGTCACCGTCTGCGGTGATCTTGGAGCCCAAGAAAGTAAAATCTGTCACTGCTTCCATTTCTTCCCCTTCTATATGCCAGGAAGTGATGGGGCCAGATGCCGTGATCTTCGTTTTTTTAATGTTGAGTTTCAAACCAGCTTTTGCACTCTCCACTTTCACCCTCAACAAGAGGCTCTTGAGATCCTCTTCACTTTCTGCCATTAGGGTGGTATCATCTGCTTATCGGAGGTTGTTGATAATTCTCCCAGCAATCTTAATTCCAACCTGTGATTCATCCAACCCGGCATTTCTCATGATGTAGTCTGCATATAAGTTAAATAAGCAGGGCGACAATATGCAGCCTTGTCGTACTCCTTTCCCAATTTTGAACCACTCGGTTGTTCCATGTCTGGTTCTTACTGTTGCTTCTTGACCCTCGTACAGGTTTCTCAGGAGACAGGTAAGGTGGTCTGGTACTCCCATCACTTTCAGAATTTGCCACAGTTTGTTGTGATCCACACAATCAAAGGCTTTAGCGTAGTCAATGAAGCAGAAATAGACGTTTTTCTGGAATTCTCTTGCTTTCTCCATGATGCAGCGAATGTTGGCGATTTGATCTCTAGTTCCTCTGCCTCTTCGAAACCCAGCTTGTACTTCCGGTAGTTCTCAGTTCGCATACTGCTGAAGCTAGCTTGTAGGATTTTGAGCATCACCTTGCTGGCATGTGAAATGAGCGCAATTGTGCAGTAATTTGAACACTCTTTGGCGTTGCCCTTCTTTGGAATTGGAATGTAAACGGACCTTTTCCAGTCTTGCAGCCATTGTTGAGTGTTCCAAATTTGTTGGCATATTGAGTGCAGCACTTTAACAGCATCATCTTTTAGGATTTTAAATAGCTCAGCTGGAATACTGTCATCTCTGCCCACTTGACTTCACTCTCGAGGATGTCCGGCTCAAGTTCAGAGACCGCACTATCATGGCTATCAGGGACATTCAGATCTTTCCTGTATAGTTCTTCTGTGTATTCTTTCCACCTCTTCTTAATCTCATCTGCTTCTGTTAGGTCCCTGCCTTCTTTGTCCTTTATCATGCCCGTCTTAATAAATCTTAATAATTAATAAATCTTAATAATAAATTATTATAAATAATAATAAATCTTAATATAATAAATAAATTGGCATTTATCTCAATAAATACCAATAACAATAATCGTTTCATACAAAAATAAGGTAACAGTTCTAACATTTAAGTGAAATGCCACTTTTTCAAATCAGGAAAGCGATGCAAAAGTGCTGGCTGCACTAGCTGATTTGCTAGATTTCAAGAATACAATATTTAATGCTTGCACATATTATTAGATTTGAAACCTATCAAAAGTGAATGATAGCACTCGAATGTCATTCTTCAGAAACTTTAGGAAGCATCTTAGTAAAAGGTAAAGGACTGCAGGTAATTTGTGGATTTTGGCCTGAATCTAAAGTGGTCCCTGTGTGCACACGAAGTGCTTCACGTACACACAGGTGGTTGTTAAGGCAGCCTTCATCTCAGGCCTAATGGAGTGATGTTCTGGATTGTCTCTTGACCTCCAGGGAAGCTTTCTGGGTGTGTGAGAAGTTCTGGTAGGAAGAAGGTAGCTGCACATCCCCCGTGCATATGCAGAAAACTCAGCAGATTAATGTTACTAGACTTTGGTAATAAAACAGTGATTTTAAAAAAAAATGAAATACTTGTATTTCAGTTTACTGGAAACTATAATGTGGTAGACATTTAAGAAATCATTACATATTCGTCTCTCTTAGAAATAGCATTAAAATATGTATCCTGGGTGGTTGCTGCCCTGGGCAATTAAATACATAGTGAGGAAAAGGAGATAAGAAAACTTCCTGTATTGATACACTATTCAAACATGTTCACAAATAGGGCCTCAGCAATATCTTGCGTTTTATGTATATAATGCTTAGGTGCCCACAATACATTTTTAAAAGGGCAAACACACAGGAAATTGGAAAGGAGTAATACTTACGAAATATCAACAAAAGGAGAGTTTCACCATCATCAAGCTGCATATGCATCTGCAATGGAAATTACATGTAATGAAAACTACACGGCTCAGGACCCCAACACCTCAAGGGTCGCCTCTCCCAGTATGAACCGACCTGGTCCCTGAGGTCGCCTTCACAGGCCCTCTATGTCAGAGTATGTCTCCTCTAAAAGACATTTTGGAAGGGGTCTTTTCTGTGGTAAGAAACGTTCTCCCCAAGGAAGCCTGGCAGTCATCTTTTTGGAAGATGTACTTATTTTCCTGGGCATTTGGGCCTTGGTTATAGCCCAAATGTTGTGGGCTGCTTTTGTGGGGCTCGTTCTAGGCTGTGAGGCGGGGGCAGGGGGGAGAGATTTTGTGTATTGTGGATGAAAATTTTTTGTATTGTTTTTAGCTTATGCTTTTATGCTGTTTAGTTTTAGTTGTATTATTGTGCTGATTATAGTTTATATTGATTTGGGGTATTTTTTTCCTGCCCTCTCATTAATTATAGATTTCTGAATAATAACAACAACAACAACAACAACGATGATGGTGATGATGATGATGCACTGATGTACATGGGTTGTGCATCAGGTGAGAGACAGAAGCCTGAATCAAGTGGAAGAACTAAAGCTTGCCCTGAACCTGTATCCATTGCTGCTGGCAAGGACAGGGACACCACTACCAAACAAATGGATTTCTTGGCCCTCAGAATCCTATAAGGGCCCTATAAGGCTGGTCAGAGATGGTAGCTGCCAGATGCATGAAGCCTTGATGAGCATTTGCAATGCTCTTGTTTAGTAGACGTCAAGGAGGGAGGACAACAATCTCCGTTGTGCTCCTTATTGATGCAAATCAAAGTTCAAGCCTATCCACTGTGGGGTCTTTCCCTCCACAGTCACATAACTCTTTCAAAGACACTTGCTGCACCACTGGAAACTGAACACGCCCAAGCCCCCCTCCCTGTAAACATGAAAAAATAGAGCAATCCCCCCACCAAAAAAAACCTACTAAAGAAAATATAAACTCCCTTACATTTAAGAAATGAGAGAAAACAGAATGCTAAAAGTTGTTATGGGAGAGACCCCATGGAAAGTGTTTTCTAAGCTGCTGTTTACATGGAGGCAGGAGAGAGCAGGAAGATGCTCATCACATTCCCTGCAATAGGTGCAAATGGTCACACATCTTCTCTCAGGGTGAGGAACAAGACAGTAGCCCCCTGACTAGAGTTCTAGAATGTTCTTGAAGTTCGCTCTGTGAAGGCACAGAACCTCAGCTATGGCACTGTACAGAGACCACAATGAACATAATTTTACATACAATTGGACCTGAAGAGTAATGTAACAGGAACAAGAACCGATAAGTTATGTAATCAGTGAATTGTGGAAAACATGAAGACACTGGCCAATCCCAAGGGAGCTGAGGCAGCACAGCCTCCCATGAAGCTTTCTCTGCGTTTTCAACCCAGCAGCTCCCAGGAGTTAATCATTTTTAAATCCTACCACACATGAGTTGGCGGTCCAGCACTGAAAGCTACTACAGTGAGAAAACTAAAGAACAAATATGTGAGTTCAATTATGTCAGTATCCAATACATCACCAAAGAATGTTCAGGTTGATATCCCTGCCAACTACAATCTAGAGACAATTAGACAACTGATGCTCAAAAAGCATTCAGAGTGGATTCTCACTTGACTACCACAGTACTTCAGTATGGTGAAGTACTATTAATAAACTACCTCCTAAGTGTATTCAACAGTAATCTAACCTCAAAGTTAGATTACTGCAATGCGCTCTACATGGGGCTGCCCTTGAAGACTGTTCAGAAGCTGCAGCTTGTGCAAAATGCAGCAACCAGATTAGTAACAAGGACCAGAAGGTCCAAACATATAACACCAATTCTGGCCCACTTGCATTGCCTTCCTGTGTGTTTCTGAGTCCAATTCAAATTGCTGGTTTTAACCTATAAAGCCTTAAATGGCTTGGGACCACAATACCTGACAGAGTGCCTCTCCTGGCCTGAACCTACCCAGACGCCACTATCAACATCAGAAGCCTTCTTCTGAGTGCCTCCTCCGAGGGAGGCTTGGAAAGCAGCAACAAGGGAGAGCGCCTTCTTAGTGGTGGCCGTGCAATTGTGAAATGCTCTCCCCACTGAGGTCCACCTGGTGCCCACACTGTCATCTTTTCAGTTCCAGGTTAAGACTGTCATCTACTCCCAGGCATTTGATGGTATATGATGGGACATTTATGTCAATTCTTTCTATCATGTCCAGTATCTTGTTGTAAATGTTTTAGCTGTTTAAATTATTTTACATTTTGTATGTTAGAAATATTATATTTTTATTATCTTGTATTGTGATGTGTATTTTTTATGAACTGCCCAGAGAGCTTTGGCTATTGGGCAGTATAGAAATGAAATGAAATGAAATGAATAACAACAAACTATGATCTTAGACAGCTTCAAAACATCAAAGTTTTGAATACATCAAAACAATTATGTATTCAGCCTAATAGTTCCAATGTATTACTTTACCACTTCAATTTTTAAGACAATATTGTAAGTATAACTAAATCTCATATTTAAGCAAGAATAAAGGAGACAACTGAAAACAAATCTTTCTGAGAGAAAACTTATTGGATGACTTGCTTTCATTTCCTCAGAGATTTTGATTCTGTTTACCAGATCCACCTTCTAGAAATGTTGTCCAATGTACATGATCAAAGCATCAGGCTTATATTAACATTCTGATATATTTAAGTATGAAACACTTCTGTGCTCTTTCACTATGCTACCATGGAATGTACAACTGGACCTCAGTGTTGAAAATGCAGCACAGGAGCATTATTTCATTCATTCTTGCACCCTTAATAAATCCTAGCTGATTAAGGGCACAATCCTATGGGTTGTACCCTCATGATGGAGAAGCCTCCAAACTCAGAGGTTTCTGTGTACCTGGCAGGGCAGGAGAAGCGACAGAGGCGATTTTCACCTCCCTGTCCTCCATGTTTTGCTTATTTCTCTAGATGGGCTTCTGAGCCCATCTGAGCCTGACTAGAGAAGTTGTGCTGGTGGGGGTGGGACTGGGGCTGGAGAAGCTATAGGATTCCTCTTATCCTGGCATCTCCTCTCCCTTCCCCTCCCACCAGCACACCCGCTTTCTAACCTCTCCGAGGCTGCATTTGCGACCTTGGGAAGCAGCCAGCATAGTTCTTTCCACAGGGGCTCTGATGGGGCAAGGGAGAGGGTGGAGGGAGAGATTGGATACCAGAATCCCCCTTCTAAGGTTGTAGCAGTGTTTACGGCCTCTGACAGGGGACTCTGAAGAACCCTATGGTCCCTGGGACACTCTCCTGGGATTACAGGGTTGCTCTCTATGGAAAGATAAAGAGCAGGATGATAACTAGCTTGCCTGTACAACATTTTAGGACCATTCTTGTATCATTCAAATACTCAGTGGTTGATTGTGGGTTGTTGCTGAACGGTGGGTTCATTGTTGAACCGTGGGTCAGTGTGTTGTTTAACCCAGGACATTTTCTGCAGGGTAGCTTGTTAACCATTCAGTGTGGCTTATTTTTCGGAAGAAGCCACCTTGAGAACCCATGGTTTGTTGTTGGGTAGTTCAGGGTGGTTAACAAGCCACATTACATGGTTAACAAGCACCCTGTGAAAAAGCTCCTGGTTCAGACAACACGCTAACCCGCAGTTGAAAAACAACCCACACTCAACTACTGGAGCTGTTCAGACAACATGCTAACCCACACTCAGTGGTTGAGTGTGGGTTGTTGTTGAACTATGGGTTGTTTGTTGAACCATGGGTTGGCCTGTTGTCTGAATGTCTGCAGGGTGGCATCGTTAACAAGGCATCCTGAGGATGTTCAGACAATACATTAACCCATGGTTCAACACACAGCCCACAGTTCAACAACAACCGACAATCACCCACTGAGTGTGGGTTAGTGTATTGTCTGAATGGCCCTACTGAGTGTGGGTTAGCATGTTGTGTGAACAGCTCCAACCTCAAAACCCACTTTTTGTTGGCTGGGTGATGATCTATGCTGGTTTGACATTAATGCATTTAACCTTTAAAGTACATCCTTCTTATGACTGCCTCCATCACATATGTAATATGTGAGTTCAGCAAATATGTGCACATATCTATGTGCAGCAGAACACCCTATTCTGACTAGCTCCAAAAAAGAGGTGAACATTTCAGGAATAAGCGACAGCATGTGTATGCCCACATCACACATTATGCTGTACACATGAAAGAAGGGAACACACATGGGTTTGAACTCTATCATGAACCAAGTCTATCAACATGTGAACTAGTCCAATCTACTACACATGAGCTGCCACGTTATTGTTCTACACACACACACACATAAAACATATATAAAGCATTATCTCTATAAAGCTATTGGTAATCATAAAGCTTGCCCCAAAAGAATATACACTTTTTAAAAGCTATTGCTTATATATATGTGGAAATGCATGAATTGCAATAGGATCAACAAATGGTTTACTATTTCAGGAGACAAAAAGGGCTATTTTTCACAGCTACTGCTTGTTAGATAACGGACCTCTTCAGATGCACATGGGAGGAGGGTGGTTAGGGTAACTACGGAGAGGGGGTAGCATAACCACAATGCACATGCGCATCACACGACTGGGAACCACGTGGTTCCCATAAACACCCCCTTCCTACTTACCGTAACTACTCTCCTGCTGCCGGTGGTGCTGGCAACGATTCCAGCGGCCCTCACACAGCAAAAACACACATCCGCTGGCTGCTCCATCTGTAGCAATGCCCCAGCGAGCAGGAGGAAGTCTGCACCGGCTAGAGCATCGCTGGAACTGCGGGACGCTTTAGGCCACCATCTCTATGGCTGTGGCCTAGAAACTACCCAGAGCCGATTTTAACCAATGGGGAGCATGACACCAGTAATGGTACACTACTCTGGGGCCCCTTAACAGTGCTGCAGGGTAGTGGTTAGCCAGGGTGGATTCAGGACCATGGTTAGCAGGTTTTTCTCTCCCTCCCCCATGACAAGCTAAGCCACTGTGGTCTGCACAAATTCCCTAGCCATCATGGCTTTGCGTTACATGTGAACATGGCCAATATCTGCATATTTCAAATTTCTATTTGGCAGCTAGACGCTAAAGGCCAAACTACAAGTTACATGTACTGCGTAGCAGGTAGCCAATATGAACTTCCCTCCCTAAAGCTCCAAACTGCACGGAGGAGTGATTTTTGGTCAGAATGCAACTGGAGAGTGAAGAGGTTTATTTTATTTTATAATCCTGCCTTTTTTCATCCAAGGAACAAACGGTGGCACACATGATCCTCCTCCTCTCCATTTTATCCTCATAACAACCCTATGAGTTAGGTTAGTCTGAGAGTCAGAGGCCAGCCCAAAGTCACCTGGTGAACTTCAAGGCCAAGTGAAGATTAGTACCTGGATCTCCCAAGTCCCATACCCAGTCCAACCACCTTACCACTACACCACACTGACCACTACACCACACTAAGTCTCCCCTCGCTGCTAAACAGTACACAATAAGCATAACATTTAGTTTGGCCCTAAGAGGATGGTGTAAATACAGCAGATCACACAGAAGTTTACACAGCTGCAGCTTTAAGCAGCTACAAAGAAGTGAAGGGGATGCTTTCATGACTGGAACTGGCATGTAGTAAATCCAAGCTGAAGCCTGGGGTTCACAAATTCAGGGACTATCCAATTACTGCTATACTTCAGATGCCATGGGCCTGGAGACCTTAGTGGAAACCTTGGTAAAAGGGCTTCCCCTTTATTTCAGGCTAGCAATGGAAGAGGCTATGACCTGGATAGACCTCACCTGAAGTGGAAGCACAGTGTCTCTATACCAGGGATGCCCAACTTTTTGGCCCCGAGGCTGCATCAGGTAGTGCCAGGGGAACACATATGCACGCAAATGTGCACATAAAGATGCACACATGTGCACTTGTACACATACACACACCTGGGGTTTCTCTTGCTAGTGCTAATAAGGGAATCCTTTCCTTATGCCTGATCTCTCATCAGAGATCAGAGATAAGGAAATCCCTGGGGTTTCTCTGGCTAGCCCTGGTGATGTGCTAGCAAGAGAATCCCTTATCTCTGATCTCTCATCAGAGATCACTGATAAGGAAAGGGATTCCCTTTCTAGTGCTAGCCAGGGAAAACCCAGGCTGTGCTGCCACTGCAGGAGGAGTTGGCACACTGCCAGAAATCTCTTGGCAGGTTGCATGTTGCCCATGGACTGCATGTTTTTGCACCCATGCTCTATACAAACTACTCAATTCGACACTTACATTTACGCATTCAGCAAACAGGCCCCATAATTCATATGGGATGTTTATTGCCACTGAAAAATGGCAGCTACACAATGACATATCATCGTTGTAACCAAATACAAGATCAACAGTTTCAACTCAAGCTTTATTTAATGGACAACATCCAATCTGCAAGTCTGTAGTACTCATTAATAAAACTGTGGTGCTCACTGGTCACTATCACAGCTGCTTAGAATTTCTACAGATTACTCCGAAATAAGATAAACATATTTCTGACTAGTAAACTACGCTGCATATGTTGAAAATATGGCCATTCTTTAAAATGTCATATGAGCTGTTGTCAATGCATAATTTACAACTGAGCATTTCTTTTGACAATCTATAAGCATTATAACCATTACAAATGCAATTAACCTCAAATTTCAGATGCATATTTGCTCTGCATATAAACCACACCCATGAACCACTCACTTAGCATGCAATTCGTTTTTAGTTATTTCTAATTAAATGTGAAAAAGTATGTGAGCCACTTCTAGGGATAGGAGAAATTAATTAGCTACATGCTAATTATCCAAATGTTATAAAAACTGGAGGATATGATTGGAGTCTCAGAATACCTGGCTATGCTGCAGAAGGACACAGAAGAAGAACATTACTTGGCAAATACTAACTTCCCCAATCTCTGCTTTTCTCTATCTCTTAGTTAAGCCTATTAAAAGTAATATAGGGGTGAGGAGGGGAGGAGACCACAGAAGCATTACAACACTTCCTATGACCATGTGGCCTCTCCTGCTCCCACTCCAAAGTCCCCAGCTAGACAGCCAAAATCAGCTGTCCAGCTGCAAATGCAGGGAGGCTGGAGCACGGAGGAGAAGATCCCCTCTCTGCTCTGCCCACCCTGCAATGGATAGTTGACCTCCTCCAAGTTCGTGCCCTAAAAATACAAAACAACAAAAGAAAAACAAGTAGCACCAACCAATTAAAAAAAAAGCAAACCCTTCACCAACAGACCAGCTTCCTTCCTGAATAAAACTGCATTTGCCTCCCAGTGGGAGGACAACAGAGAGGGGGCTAATCTAGCCTTCTTCAGCAGAGTTCCAAAGCCTGGGAGCAGCCACGAAGAAGGCCCTCTTTCGCATTCCTACCAAACATGTCATTGATGGTAGTGGAACCAAGAGATGCCCAAACATCTTAAAACTCATCAGGCAGGCTCATATGGAAGAAGCCAGTCTTTCAGATAGCTTCTACTCAAGCCATATAGGGCTTTAGGGGTCACAACCAGCACTTTGAATTGTACTCTGAAACAGGCTGGTAACCACTGAAAATGTAACAAGGGAGACACATGCTCCCTATAACCATTCCCAGTCACCTGTCTGGCCACAGCATTCTGGACCGGAGGAAGTTTTTGAACAGTTTTCCAAAGGGGGTCCACATAGACTGTGATACAGTAGCACAAACAGGATGTAACTACAGCACATTTGGCCATGGCCAGATCAGACATCTCTAGGAACAAGTGCAGTTGGTACACTAGCTTCAGTTCTGCAAATGCACTCCTGGCCACCGCCAAAGCCTGGGCATCCAGGTTCAGGGCTAAATCAAAGAGTGCACCCGAACTGTGAGCATGAATCTTCAGGGGGAGTGTAACCCCACCCAGCCCAGGTTGAATCGCTCTTTCCTGATCTCCCTTTCAACCTATCAGGAGCACCTTGTCTGCATTAAGCTTCAGTTTGTTCATCTTCATCCAGTCCATTCCATGTATGTGTATTTTATGTCTATGACCTGCCATTCAGTGTTTGGCTTGCCTTGCTGGCTTTCTGCTTAAATGCACTTTTAGTTCCCACTTTCTACTTCAGCACATTTGATTCTGAATTGTTTTAGCCCCATGATTACCCAGCAGGCCGTGGCACTGGACTGCCAGAATGAATCCATTGCCCTACTCACTCATGCACAGGAACGTCCTTATTTTGATCAATTAAATGTTGGAGGATATGCATAAAGTGGGGATTCCAATCCCCCTCCTCCCAATGGTGCTATCACATAGAGACCACCGCACAGCCTTCAAAACTGGTGGTAGCTTCTGAAGCAAAGGTTGTCACAACATCAACACCTTTCCACACACACACACACCCTTGTCCATCCAAACTCTTGCAGGCAGTTTTCCGTGTGACCAAAGGATAATACTCTGATTCCCTTGAAGTAGCATGATCTAATCAAGTCAGCATCTGAAGAACAGTTTGGTATACCAATCTCTCATCTCAAATTAAAACTGCCCCACATAATCCAAGTTTTTGATGAGGCTTCAGTATTAGGTACACACACACAAAAACAAGAAAGGAACAAACAAATTTATAATAGGGAGCATAACAATATTGGTTTAAACTCCAGCATTTAAAAAACTTCAACAGTGATAACTCACCAATACCGCAAAACAAAATTCTGTTCCCATAAAATGTATTACTCATCTTTATATGAATCAAGACTATTGTGAACATTTTCTCTAGTCTACAGTAGTTCCGTTTCCATACAATGTAATGTATAGATATGCCTTCGTCTGAGCAACTGAACTTTTCACACCCACAAACCCCACAAAATCAGATGGTCTGTGGTTTTTGCAGCTGGTGCTCTGTACTTATATAGGGCAGTGTCATATGAAAAATATTTCAGTTCCTAAGCCCCAAACAAAGTCAGTCATTAATGAAGTGCAGGCAGTACAATGAGATCATATAAAGTATAGATTTCAACAACTACAGCAGAAATACTGAAAGAACACTGAACAAAAACACACATCAAATTCTTCTGCCAGAAAAGGAACTATTGAAAAGCAATGTCTTCTTGGATTTAGCATTTGCTTTGAAAATAAGTAATCACTATCCAGAATACACGTTAGTAAAAGTGTTAGCAGACTAAACAATCACAGCTTGGCACAGTAAAAACAGTAAATAACTTCAGACATCCTCTTTACATTAGAGGATGTCTTTACCCTAATAGGAAAATATCAAGCCACACAATGATTGCTATATATGGAATCTGCTTACTTAACAAAATAATTTGTCACCAGCCAAAATATATTTTTAAAACTTATTTCAGAAAAGAGGTTTACCAAGTTCTTTTTTCTTTTCTTTCTTTTTTTTTTTTACAAAAGCTAAGCAACTTAGCTGCAATATTGTAAAATCCTGTTTTTAAATGCAGCTCTTAGAGAAGGTGTTTTGGGGCTGCATTAGCATTTCAGTCCACACAACATTTACCACACCCTTGCCATTGTTGTTCATATTCTTTAATGAAAAATGTAAGTTAATGTAACCTGCTCCAACTGCCGGCTATCCTTCACAAAGCTTGCACTTTTCCTACAAATATAATTTTACAATTCCATGAAATAAGAATAAAGCTGGACATACCGAAGTGTTGGCATCAATAAGACATCAGAATATCTAACTTTAACTCAATTGAGTCCAATCGCTGTGTGCAAAATAAGATTCTGCAGGTCTAATCCAAATTTTGATACAGAGGCTCAGTTCAGAAGATGCAACAAAGCATGGTTTGAAATCATGGTTTAAAGTGGGTATGTAAACTGCAGTTTGAAGGCTAATGCTAACCATAATTGCCCAATCTGACATCTTTAGATGGAAATGGAAGGAGGCACTCAGTATGCGACAAGGAAAGAGAGAGCATATAAGTCTTACCACTCCTCCCAATGGCTCAGGAGATCATCTGAATAGAACATTCAGGTATACTAAAGAAACATAAGAATTCAGATGTGGGTTTTTTCCTTCCTGCCTTGTTACATTTTTGAAACACAATGTAACCTTCTATGTATGTGTTACATACTCTGAATTGGGAGCAACTGTTACTTCTATTGTTTGAAAAAATACAAAATCTGGAGAGTGTTGGACTGGGAGCTGGGAGATCCGGGTTCTAGTCCCCACTCGGCCATGGAAGCTCACTGGGTGACTTTGGGCCAGTCACACACTCTTAGCCCAACCCACCTCACAGGGTTGCTGTTGTGAGGATAAAATGGAGAGGAGGAGGAGAATGTAAGCCGCCTTGGGTTCCTTGCAAGAGGAAAAAAGGCGGGGTATAAATGCAATAAAATAAATAAATAAATAAATAAAAGTAGATATACTCTTAACAGTTTACATTTCGCATGCATTTCTGACTCATGTTTAGATCTTCATCTTAAACTTCTGTGCTTTTCAAAATATTTCTCAGCTTTGAAGAAAAAGTATCTATACCACAATTCTTACACCTTTTTGAATCTGTTCTTAATATGGTGATTTACACTTTATTTATGCCATGTAAGCAATAAACTGAATCTTATACAGACATACTACCATTCTAGGAATATAGCAGAACTATTTCAAATGCACCAGATTCTACTCCTACATTAATGATTTCACTATTGGGGTCTGTACATACACTTACCTATTCGTATTGTTGTTCCTCTTTGCCAGTGCAATTTCTTGTGTTGCATTGATTTCATCTGCTTCATTGTGAATACTTCCACTCTGCACAAGTATTTCCCCTTTATATGTGAAGAAGTAATACTGGTTTTAAAAGCTGCTGTTACTTAGATATTAACTTTTTTTTTCAAGTGTGTAGATTTTCATTAAGAATTGTATGCACACAAGAAAAAGACCAAGTTTGACAGCAGTGACTAACCCAGCTTGTTCATGCTGTCCTTGGCAAGTAGCTCCTTCATCCTTCCAAATGAAGGAATGTGGTCTAATAAAAATTCAAGTCCCTCTGGTAAAGCAAAGGAGGTCACCATGGGAGAAAGATGGGCAGAAACAAATGCCACTCCAAGTAACTATTTTTGTTCAAGCATATAGAACTTACTAGTCCCCAGGACTCAAGTGTCCAAGGTACTTTGCAATAATTTAGAATGGGGTTGGTGGGGAGATAACGGTGTTACTGTATTAAGTGGAATCTCAATCGTAAACGTATTTACTGAGTGGTAAAATCCAGTGATTCAAACTTAACTTGTTTTCTGTTAAGGGCACTTAAGCAGGCCAAGGCTGCAATCCTATGTGCACTTATTTAAGAATAAGTCTTACTCAACATAGTTGGACATTTCTGAGTAAGCTATGACCCTAAACATTCTTTGTCATTGAGAACTACTGGGATTCCTGCAAAGTGTTTAGGGTAAGAAAGTAACCCATCAGTGGCACATATAACTCAAACTGTGAATTGAACATTTCCAGTGGTATATGCAACATTACGAATGCAATCTTATTTCCAGAATCCAATGGGGCGCTTATGTCTCTGCCAATTCTCTTGCACCCTGTTGATTCTGTGGCACAAGTGGGATGCACCGCTTGCACAACAGCAATTTAGTGCTTCTCAGAGGAAGCCCTGAAACGAGCAGAAAGTCTCATGTCTCAATTGGGGCAGGCCGACAGGGCTTCCTTATGTGAGCTCTGCCGACCCGCCCTGTTCCAGAAACTAGCATTTTCAGGCATTTCCGGTTGCCCCAGAAGCCCTAAATCTTCCTTCCACAAGCAGTGGGTCCCACTTGCAGACGGGAATCAATGAAGTGTAAGGGAGTCAGTGGAGGTGTGAGCATCCTGTTGGATTGAATTCAATGGGACTAACTTCTGAGTAGACATGTATAGGATTGTGCTGTAAATGTTCTGTAATATGCTAGTGCTTTAAAAGATGGTTTAAACAATTTCTCAAGGCATCTCTGATAAAACATAGCATCTAGGGTTACTTTATTGACAGGACTGCCATGCCTTCAAAAATAGCACAGCAGGCAAAAATTCAACAGGAAATTCAAAAATTTCCATGACTGCATTTCCATTGCCAGAACCCTCTTCTCTTGTTGAATTTCTGCCTTTCAGGCAACACAGATCAGGATACTGTTCTGTATGGGGGGGGGGATGCAAGCATTGGAGACAAGACTTCCGCTTTAGCAACCCCAAGAGAGTACAACTAAATCAAAAAGAAATGAGCAATATTTTCCCATATGATCCCACTTGTTCACTCAGATAATCACCACAGATCCTACTCCGGGTATCCCTGCTGTTGGAAGTTAGGAGATGGCAACCCAAAATAAGGCTTGTTCAATGGTGATGCCATGTTTCTGGAATGCACTCCCCAAGGACATCTACTTGGTGCTAACATTGTTATCATTTAGGCACCAAGTGAAGGTGGTTTGTTTCTTGATTATTAATTTTAATGCGTGTTTTGTTTTAAAGTTGTGTAAGTCTTTCTGTACAGAACTAGTGAAAAAAGGGCTAATCATGTTGAATTGGATCAACCTAAATTAGATGCACTTAGGTCTCACTGAAAATCAATATGAACAATTAATCATGACTTGCGTTCCAGTGAGTCTAATGGAAATTGAAGGTCCAATCCTATACCCAATTATCTGGGAGTAAGTCCCACTGAACTCAATGGGACTTCTGAGTTCACATGTACAGGATTGTGCTGTAAGCACAAATAACTTGGGCTGGATACAATCCCTTATACAGAAATAAATAAATAAACAAACAAACAAATGTGATGAGAATTCTAATGAAATCTGCAATCTTAACCAAAACTTGATTGTGAATTTTATTGAAATCTATGTAAATATTATGGATTGGAGCACTAATATGACATTAAAAATGCTTCTATTTACAAAGTTTCCAACTATGAGATACAAAACTTGACTTCGCAGGAATATACTCTCCTTAGCCCTCCAATATTTTTGCTGGTACAACCTCTAGATTGAACATATTGATTATGCAACCTCACTGATATACTGAAGTCTTTAAGGATTTAAAAAAAAAAAAATTCACAGATGTCTGACAGAGAGTAAACGGAGTAAACATCATGTAATGATAATTGAAAGCATATCAAATCTGGCAATTTGGTGTACTAAAGTGTCAAGAACTTTAGTGTTAACACCAGCTTTATTTAACATCACTAATGATCTGGAGAAGAAAGTTAACAGCATATTAACAAACCTCACAAATGGAACTAAACTGGAAAAGTTTGCAAACATCTAATGAAGACTTAATAGCAATAAGAGTCTTCCAGTTGGAGAAAAACTATCCAAAACACTGACTAAAAGCAATAGAAAACCTGGAAAACACTAATATAATAAACCTAAGCATGGTTGCAAACAGCACATTACATATTATTTTGCAATGTGATTATTAGACTATAAAAAGGCTTGTGCAACATTCAGCTGTATCACAGGCATAATATCACAGACCCAAAATGGTGACAAATCCAACTTTTAAAGTAGCTATGGTGAGACCACACTTAGAATGTTTAACACTGAGCAATTCAGTACTAAAAAGCTGTCAACCAATTAAAGGAGGCATGCTCCCTGATAATGGAATTCAGAGTTGCCCACATGTGGGTATGTTCATTCTATAGCAAGGGAGTAAAGGACTGTCTTGCATATCATTTATATCAGAAATCGGAAAAACACCATGTCAAACTCAACCTTAACCCCCCCAAAAGTAACTGCATTGTTCATTTCAATACCTTCTGTTTCCCACAGTATACCCTCTTTCTCATCATTGAGGTGCTGAACCTAAAAAAGACCACTTAAAATAATGAGCGAAAATATCCCTCCTCTTCTATTTTGCTCATTTCTGCTATTAATTGCAAGAATAACATCCTCTGGACTTTCCAGTTGGCATGTTCAACTTGAGAAAAAGCAAACAGATCTATCTGGGGCCATGTTTCCAAGACAACAGAAGGAGAAGCAAATGGAGGAGTACCAGATTTTTTTAAACGGAATCAGCTTTGCTGTGAGCAGGGTTCTACAAGCAGATTCTCCAGACGAGTAAAAAATCACTTCACAGAACATACTTTCTGGTGGGGGTTGGAGTGAACATCATTTGACTGGCAGGGGCTGCTCAGTCAATAAGAGAGGCTCCCCCCCTCCCCCCCTTTCTCCTTTCCCCTGAAAGTCCAGATGCACCTGCATTCCAGGAGCAAGTATCACTTAGTACAATAGGAGTTATTTCCAAATAGACACACACATGCTTGTGCTGGGAAAGAGGGGGGGAGAACACAAAGACGGAAACCAGGCCCCATTTTAACCCACAGTACCTCACTGACCTTGCTCGCTTAACCGCACTTAAGTAGGGATCTACGAAAGTCACTTACCTTGCCCGAAATTTGATTTGCGGTGGGGGGGAGGCGCTCCGTCCCTCCCCCCAAAATTCTGGCCAGGGGAGTGGTGCCCTGTCCCTCCTCCCCGAAATTCTGGCCGGGGGGGAGGCACCCTGTCCCTCCCGCCACGAATCCTGGCTGGCCAGAAATGCAAATGGCGGCGGCCATAGCCGCCGCCGTTTACGTCCCTGCAATCAGCCGTGATAGGCTATGTAAATGTTTACGTAGCCTATCACGGCTGAGTAAAAAAAAAAACCGTGTGTACGCAAATGGTGGCACCCATGGGCGCCGCCATTTGCGTTCCTTATTTTGGCACGTGTAGTCTACGTAAACATTTACGTAGACTACGGCGAAAATAAGGGGAACGTAAATAGCGTAGTGTCTATAGCGTGGTTTTTTGGTTTTTTACTCAGCCGTGATAGGCTACATAACGTAGTCTATCACGGTATTTTTTTACAATCTAGCCGTGATAGGCTACGTAAACGTTTACGTAGCCTATCATGTTTTTTTGGTTGTTGTTGTTGTTTTTTTACTGGAAATGGCGGCGGCAGCTGGTTGGAAGACCGGCCGTCGCAGCCACCGCTGCCGAACCGCCGCCGCCAGGGACATTCGCACAAGGTAAGTCCCGTCCCGGGGGGGGGGGCGGTGGGCAGACTGTTTCGCCACCGATTTCGGGGGGCCGAATGCGCTGGCATTCGGCCTCCCCGAGATTCGTGGCAAAATTCTCTGACATCCCTACACTTAAGGAATTGGGCTTTAAAGTGTGCCATTTCAATTGAGGGGGAATCTCTGTAAGTTCTGATGTGGGCATTCAAAGGCAAGCCTCATTGACCACAATGGGAGTTACTTCTGAGGAGACACTAATGGGTTTGTTGCGAGAAAGAGACCGAAACCACCCCCCGTTTTAGCACACAGGATCTCTATAAGGAAGCTGTGAAGGAGTTACTTCCTAAGGCAATGAATCGAAGCCTCGAGATAATGCTTAATAGCATTTAAGGAATTGGGCTTTGATACGTGCCATGTCAGTTGAGGGGCTTCTCTGTTATTCCTGTGGTCATTGAGAGGGCAAGCCTCATTCAGCAAAAGGGGAGGAAACACCCCTTGACTGGGGTCATGGTGAAAGGCACAGCCCTGGGCAGGGCTAGAATACCTGAGGTAAATGCGGGTGTTGGGGCACACAGCAACTCTACCGGGGAGAACCCGACTTAAAGAAAAGAATCAGACTTTAAGCAGTCTCAGGAAATCCGGTTTCCAGAGTGGCTGCTGGATGGCTACAATGTCATGTTTCCCTAACGACCTCAACACACAGCTGGCTCGGCATAAATCACTGGTGAAAACACCCCCTTGGTTGAAAAAAGTTGTCCTTTTTTGCATATTAACAAGATATCCACCAGGAATTCAAGCCCTTCTTCGTCTTTGAGCTTTCAGGAAAAATATGCACTCACTCATGCCTGCTGCTGATGTAACAGGGTGACAAAACTATACTTTGTAAAATGAGGAGCCCCTCTCCCCACTGTTTGTTTTATCCATGATCTAGCATTATACTGACACATAAACATGATTTGCAGTGAATCAATGAGTAAGAGTAATGGGAGAAAAGCTTCACCTCAGTGGTAGAGTACGTTTGTGCATGCAGAACGTCTTAGATTTAATCCCTGGCACCCCCAGGTACAGATGGGAAAGACCCCTGTCTGAAACCTATAGAACTGCTGCTAGTCAATGTAGACAATATTGAGCTAGATGGACCAATGGTTTGACTCTATGTACGGTAAAAGGCACCTTCCTATCTCTGAGTACACAGCTTTTCAAACTGTAGTTTACAATTAGCCTTATTATGTACGCACCTCAGCTGCTGTATTGGTATTTCCAAGCCAGAAATAGCCTAGTTATATTATACAGGAGGACTCAACGTAACTTCCTGAGTTATATCCACTCTCACTCCAAAAGCTTTGGCCTTTTAACCCAATCATTTTACTGTACTATAAATATACTATTGTTTCTCATATATTATGCACAACCTGATGGGCGTCCCTTAAAGTTGTAATTCTGTTGTGGGGAAATTCACAGTCTGAAAGCACTCAGTTTATCATTTGTATTTGTGAAAATGTAGTATTGCCTCCTGATAGTATGACTACTATTGTGATTGTTGTGCAACCACAGGCTCCACAAGGCCTATGGGCACATACTGTGACACCTAGAAAGTGTGGGCAATACTTTTATGGTTCAGAAATACAGTTTTGAAATACACATAGCCCATTGCAAAAGGTTTTCCAACAAAAAAGTCCCAACAAAGCGAAAAAAGATCTAATTTGTGTGCTTTGGAGAATAAAAATACTGAAGCAGCAAGATAAAGTAGGCAGTGCAGCACTGGCATATCTTCAGCAATGTTTCCAAGCAAAGGTTGGCTCTCCAATACTTGGAAAACTTTCTAAAGAAAAAGGAGCAGCAAAATTTGTGTAAGAAACATTTATGCTACTCCCACAGAAATTAGTTTGATATGCAGAATGTCTCCAAGGTCACTAAATGGCACAAAAATAAAAACTTCTGCAAAGGTCATTTTGCTGGTTACACTTCATGCAAAGAACTACCTGGATGAGTATTCTTCAAATACCCCTCATTCTTGATACGGCTGTCATTACCCTGTTGCACCCAATGAAATCCTGTTTACTTACAAAGTATTAACTCTTCAATGTATGTAGTGCAGGGCCGAATTATACATTACCAGAGGACTGTGGGAGCAAATACCATGTCTAGATCCCACAATGCTAGTAAGGAGGAAGGAACCATGTGTGATGTGCTTCCTTCCATGCTAGAGTCACTGACTCCCAGATGTCAGTAGAGTGGTGTGGAATCCAGCTACAATAGTGGATGGCATGGAATCTAGCAAAAGAGCTGGCTCCAGCTTTCAGAAGACACTTGGGCAACAGGGAATCAGTGAGTCCCTTGATCACTCCTCTTTCTCCTTGAACAAGACAAGCTGATTCTTAGGTTCAGACAAATGGACTGTGTACAATTACACCTTCTTGAAAAATAACATAAAAACACCATGCTAACTGCAACTGATGGAGACCAAATGGGGCACCTAAGGACAGGAGACAGTGGTTTATGAAATTGTGACATTACTTTTGTCTAGTTTCATTTTTCTTTATTACTATTGGTAGTTTTAGGCTTTATTACTATTGGTAGTTTAAGTTTACCTACTTAAAGGTAAAGGTGTCCCCAACCAGTCATGTCCAACTCTAGGGTGTGGTGCTCATCTCAATTTCTAAGCCGAAGAGCCAGCGCTGTCCGAAGACACTTCTGTGGTCATGTGGCCGGCATGACTGAACACCGAGGTGCACAGAACGCTGTTACCTTTCCCGCCGAAGCAGTACCTATTTATCTACTTGCAATTTCTTACTTTCGAACTGCTAGGTTGGCAGGAGCTGGGACTGAAGACGGGAGCTCACTCTGTCACGCAGCACTCGGGTCTCAAACTGCTGTCCTGCCGACCTTCCAGTCCGCAGTTCAGCGTCTTAACCTCTAAGCCACCGCGGCCCCGCAATCCTACTTAGCTGGGAATAAATCCCATTGAATTCAACAGGGCTTACTTCTGAAAACGTATAGGATTGCACTGTTAGTATTCACCAGGAAGGATCCAGAATCATGTTATTTTATATTTATTCAGCCATTTGGAGACTTCACAAAAATCACCATATAGCAACCTTCCCCAACCCAGTGCTCTCCAGACATTTCGGACTTCAACTCCCATCAGCCCTAACCATCATAGCCAAAGGTCATGAATGCTGGGATCTGTAGTCCAAAACATCGGGAGGGCATCAAGTTGAAGAAAGCTGCCATATAGCATAGCCACTGACCTGACTGCCTTGCTTGGGCAGAGTCGAGGTGCAGCTACATGGGTGCCTGGCACTCAGCCTCCCATCTTCCTCCTCCACTTTCACCCCCTTACTTGGTTCAGTGAGCGGCTAGTGTGCTCCTGCTGCGTGTAGCAGCAGCAGCTGCTGCCTCCTCATTTCGTCGTAAGCAGTGCTGGATAATCTTTTGGCTCCCTCTGCGCAGATGCAACCTTGAGCTGTGCCCATGGACCAGGAAAATGAAAGCAAGTGCAAGCACAGCAGCAGTGCTCTCTTAAGCAGTTGTTGTAAAGCCACAGTGGAAGCTCAGAACAGTCCCCAAAAGATGCAGACTTGATGAATTGGCAGTTGACCTTTCTGAGCCCCAGGATCATTAGCAGCTGACCCACCATACCGACCTTTGCTGCTGGCCCTGTCTAGCTATACGGGTGTGGGCCCCGCACTGCCCCAGTAATGTCTGAATCAGGCCTCAGACAAATGTACCATTCAATTCCAAATTTCAATTCCAGACTTCGTTATTAGGAAACATCTTAAGTATAGTTATCCTGTTATAATTGTTAAATGGTTTTCCTGTTGCGTTGTATATCAATGAGCAAGTTAAAGGAGTGTAAAATGGTAACTCAGAAAGGCAGTCCTTCACTGTGTCGCAGGCTGTGTGGCATTATATTCTGATACACTGCTGCTGCAAGTTTCTAAACTTCAAACAACTGAAGTACCACAACATTCATAAAACAGAACCGAGCTACTGGGAGTAGAGGAAAAATACAAAAAGATATCAGGCCTCTATAGCAGATAGTAAAATTAACATTTCAACAGTTCTTGCCTTTCATCTCAGTCTCCATAGTACATTTTTTTTCTGGAAAAGCAATGATTTGGGTTTAGAAAGATGCAGAATTACATAAAACATCTGGAAAATGGGAAAAGGAATATTATCCCTAGTGGAACCTCCCAATGAAAAATTTAATAGGTCTGTTTTGGTAGTTTTAATCTCCAGAGCACCCCAAGCTATGTTATGGAAACATCATCTTGGTAATTTATATTAGAAAGAACACCTGGTGATAAAAGCAAATATATCCTTTTCAAAACTGAGGGTTTTTTTTTTCTTTAATCGTCAAACTCTTCATCTTCTTAAATACAGTTTTCAACAGCATGACTAAAAATTAGCTTTGTATCTTTGAGAATGATCACACTGTTAATCATTGTGAACTTACACTATTTTACTAGAAAGCTACAATTCTTCCTTAGTCACTTCAGAGAACAAGTAATTTTGTCTCAACTTTGACATTTAACTTCACAGATTATAACAGCTGTGCTGAATCTTACAATACGAATACCATAAATTCGCTTAAAATTAAATATTGACAGTTTATTATACCCAAACTTCAAAAATGAGAAGCCATTGTTACAGATATAATTTACCCAGTTCTATTTGGTTATCTAATTCTATAGCCACTTACTATTTAAAATCACAAATTATGTTACTAAGTTTAGATAATAAACTCTCACCCCTATATATTACATGCATCCACTGAAAGATTTGTTATCAGATTTTACTGAATCAGGTGTTAAGAATATGCAGTTTGTTTGTTTGTTTGTTTGTTTGTTTTTAATGAACCAGAGGGGTAGATGAATAATTTTGCTATTAAAATTCTGTAATACACTCCACTGCATCTCCAAAATCCAGAAAAAGTACACTGATGTATTAATTTTACATTTAACAAAATATTCTCTGTACAAGGAATTTATAGACAATATTACCAATAAAATTGTCTATACTGTTGTCAATTTTCTGTTTTATTAATTGATGTTATATTAATGTGAGTATAATTAACATACTAGTATATCCATGAGTTGTCCCAATAAAACTACCTATTAGGTCCAGCTTATAATTGTGTTTTCATTTCTCAGCTTTCTAGGTAGGAAAAGTACATTTGTAAATTAATCCATTATGAGATCCAATATACTTCACCTAGATAAAAAATATGCTATAATACACCTTTATGTATGCTAATTAAAAATACAAGGCCTTAAAAATATTATAGCCTTTAGTCTATAAAGATTTTCAGCAATATTTTTATTAATTTGACATAGATACGCCTCCATTTCTAATATCCTAACCCTGCAACATTTTAAATGCAATTAAAAGTGGTTATGAAAGACTGTGAACTTGCTTGTGAAGTAGGAAATCACTCTTGTGATTAACATGCAAACGAGCTCATGCTGGCAGAATAGATTGGGGTTTTAAAACCCCAATTACTTTTGTATGATTATCTATTTACCAGTACACAGACTATTTTCATCTGATACAAAGTCATCATGCTTACATTTTCAGCACAGCAATTAATATTTACAATAATTATGACATCAAGCACTGCTGAAAGACACCAAGCAAATTATTTACTATGTTTTTCCTTTAGTAAACATATATTTTATTATGATACTGCTACAATAAAATAATATATTGTAGCATACCAAGCCATACGGCTAGCTTTTTTGCACCACCCAGCCTTAATACAGTCTTCCACTAGATTCAGATTTAGCTATGGGATCATACTATTTTTAGAAGCTGAGTAAATTAAGTGCTGCTCAAGCTACAGATGCCAAACTTTCAAGCTTGTAACTGCTTTGTATAAAAAAGTCTAAGGTTTGTTTAAACTTTCACAGTAAAAATAACAATAAAATTACTTCCTCCCCTTCCCCCCTCCCCAATCTTGTAGTAATAACAGGCAATTCTAAACTTTCATGAACATGCTTTTATTCATAGTTGCTACAGACTGCATACACACATTTTTTTCCAGACTTCTAAAGAAAATTATAATGCATTAATGACAGGAACCATGGTAATGGAAAAAGGTCACCCTCTCTTGAACACCTTCTGTTTTAAACCATTATATATAAAGACATTTGAGAAAGCAAAGAATTAAAAGGCAGCCTTTGTGCAACCCATTACTGAAATATTATAGAATAATCTATATCAAATGTAGTGGAATAGTAGATTCTTTTAGATCTAAATTAACTGCAGCTAGAAACGCTTTTATGCTTATTATGTATCTGCATGTTGATTCAATTATTAAAAGAACACCTGACAGCATCAGACTTATTTAATTGAATTAATTAAACTGGATGAATAATCACTGAATTCCTATTGTGTGAAATTTGTCCTGAAAAGTAACACTGGCCCTTGGAAATTGCAAGTAATTTGCATGGTAAAATACAGTAAAGAAAGAAGTCTACTGTTTCTATAATCTGAAATTCCTCACCTCATACATGAACAAATGGACACATAAATGAATAGACAGCTGTGAATAATGAATGCTTTTTTCTTTTATATTCTAATTTTGTCATCGAAGCCCAGTCTATGCCACTAGGCCTTTAAACAACCTCTCAATAATCTTCTAAATATTAGTAATCTCGTATCTTTTATTATACAAATTATTATACCATCAGCTGTCAAACATATGACTGAGAATCTTTTGTCGAACATATTATCCAGTAGAATGGATGGAATAAGATTTATACATTCTCTAAACAGTGTCTTTAATTATTCTAAACATTGCAAGTTAGTGATACAAGTCAAAACTGTTTCCTTTAGCACATATTACAGAGCACAATAGTGATACTTAACTACAGCTTTTTGTATGTGTGTGTGGGGGGAGCAGGGGAGGCAGGGGATTTCTTTTATCAATTAAACAATCACCACACATCAAGTGTTCCTAGGGATGGACTTTAAAGAGCCTTACAATAAAACATGGGCAATGATGACATCAGAAGTACTTAGTGGCTCACTGTAATGGTTAGCCTATTCCCCCATTTTCTTTTCTTCCTTTCGGAACATGAACATACAGCAGAACAGCACACAATTCAGAACAGGTTTCTGGCAGAAGATATTCCTAGAGTATAAGCACCCAGTTTGGCATCCTTCCAACCCCCCGCTGTTAGCTGTTGTATCACCACTGGGTTTTTCTCTCCCGCTACATCTTGCTGCACACTTTAATGTTGGAGATGTGGCACATGAATATCTATTTTATTTCTGGTCACAACTGAACCTGGTATTTAGTTTACCCTAAAATGTACATACTTACTAGGAAATGGATGACCAGCCAGTGAATATTTCCCACCTCTGACACCCAGGTACTGCTAGTTCATATGTAAAGCACCTACATATCAGATTATCAATAACAAACCAGGATGTTTAAGTGTAAAGGAGAAAATAAACTCTGATTTCTTGCACCCATGTGTTCTAAATCACATATTATTTTAATACTGATGTTTTCCCATATTAATACATAACCATTGTTCTCTTTGAGTCTTCCCCTGACCACAGTACATGACAGTCTTTTCTGCTATAGGAAACATAATTTGCATTTAGTTTCCAAAATGAATCAGGATTAATGATGTAGTTTACAGAAAAAGCTTAGGATTAAATATAAGAATGCATACTCTGTACCATCTCCTCACATGCAAAAAATGCATAATTTAAGAAAAATGTTTAATGAATTTGCATATTTCTACATTAACTGAATTAAAATATTTTTGGAAAACAGTTTGACTATAATCAAAATAAGATATTTAAAATATGCAATTCTACAAAATACTTCTTGAAAGTCTATTGATGTATTTTAATACCCATATTAATAACTATAACAGTGAGATTTTTCTTTTACATAAATTATACAAAGTACATTGGCATTACCCACTATTTTTAATACTGGTTTACTACAGCTCTATTTTATCATATTGAAGGTGGAAATGGAAACAGTGCCATCATGTGATACTTTTCAGGGTACTTCACTTTTATTTTCAAGGATTGCGTTTATGGCTGAAGTATAAATAAGAGATTCCTAGAAAAGAACAAACTGACACTGTAATTTATTATACAACTAGAACACCATCTGATTATACACTGCCCTAAAAGGAGAATATAGCCTTTACATTTGTAAGTAAGTTCACAGAACATACAGATCTTATATTAAGTGTTTAAATTACCTGAAACCTTTAGAAAATTCCTTTAAATTCATGCTTTAAAGCTTAGACAAGCACTCACCACCCAAAAGGTCAAGAAGTTAAATTTACAGCTTGCCATTATTATTGAACAGATTGTTTGGAACAGAACAAAAATTCTTAACTGCATGAACCCCAAGAAGCTCAGAATATCAAAGCAACGCATGTCACATACTATATTTACTATATACAGCATATTTCACACAATCAGACTATTTTCTTCACTGTAACTATGAACAAAGCTTTTTTCCCCTCCAGGTCAGAGTGGAAAGCTTTCCCTGAACATCACATTTTAAGTCATCATACCTCTTTTCAGTGATCCAGAAAGTTCTCTGACAACTCCTGGGATTTTAAAATCAATGCATTCTAATAAACCTGAAATTTCACCTTGCTGCCCAACTCAAAGCTAGCACACCTACTATATAGTTGAAAGGGTATTTCTTTGAGGAATTATCCTTGCAGAATAATTTTATTCACACAGGGATAGGTATTCCAGAAGGGGTGGGGGTAACATAATTCTTACTCTCAATGTAACAGCTATATAATTAGGCATTCAACTAAAACTTGATCATTCCACAATATTTCAATAACAAATTTTATTTGTTAAAATGTAATGGTGAAATACATTCCACTGTTATGCACTAAGTTTATGACAAGTGAAATAACTAGAACTTTTTTCTTATCAGTAAAATTGAATAACATTGCAATATTTATTATTTCTTAAATATCTTGAAATAATGTGCTGTATACTATAAAACATATAATACTAAACTGAGCTGCCAACAAACTTGCAATGCAAGCAATAAACTTCACAATGATTTTAAAGTATATTTGAAGGATACTGCTGTTTTCTTGAAATGTGGTATGTATTTGAAAAACATGATTTGACAGAAAGAAGTATTTCTTTACAAATAAATGTACTCCATATATGCCTGATTTTTCTAACAGGCTTCCATTTAAAATAGAAGAGAAAAAAACTTCCTAAGAAGTTCTTGCAAAAGGGTGAATAAAGTCTAAGCTTCAATTCAAGATGCAGTAAACATTAAATAAGAGGAAATATTACTGGGGCAGGGAGGGATGAAGTCCAGTTACATTGAGAGGGAGAGAGAGAGGAGGAGGAGGAAGAGGAAAATGGGAGAGTGGTGGGGAGAGAAAGATGTGCAGGCATTAAAAAGTTGTAGTGCTCATTAGTCCTGATATGCTCACCTTAGCAGGTTCAATTTTACATTTATTATTCAGTACTAAATAGAACAGTGGAGGGAAAAGGGGTTGGTAGTGGGGAACAAAATTAAGGGATGAAGTAATACTACCTCGTTATGTGGTTTTGCAGGATTAGAGCTCTTGTCCCACCTGACCTAAAGCCAAATTATGTTTTCACAGATTCCTTGCAAAGTCCAGCTCAAGCAGCTAAAATACCAACATTGTTCAAAGATGGCCTAAATCTGTAAGTTCTCAACATTAGAATTTAGAAACAACAGACATACCAAATTAAACAGGAATAATTAGCATTTGGGACAACTGACCACAGCATACCACACGAAAGACACCCTAAAAGAATCAGTCACCCTATAAGACTACAGTCCTATACACACTTATCTGGAAGTACTATTGAACTCTGTCCTATTAAATTCTGAGTACAGATTTTCAATGTAAGTCAAACCAAAGCTAAAATGGTCTAGCTACAATGTGCTAGCCATAATTTGATTCAACTGGGATTTACTCCAGTACCACTAGAAATGTTGTGCAGGTGAACCCAGCAACTCACAGCTAACACAACTCTTTTCCTTCCTTCTAGCTTGCTTAGTGCTCACCTAGAATACACAGCTTAGTAGCAAATACTAAGCAACCACATGGCTTCTCCCTTGAAAGTGAGCAGCAGTAATGAACCTCAACCAATCTCACAATGTTCTGAAATCTGTATTTATTTTAAATTGGAAAAAAACCTCGGCTGATCAGAAAAAAAAATGTTTTGCGCTTCTAACATTTGATTCCTTGAAAAAGGAATTTCTTAAGTTTGGGCCCAAGTTTCAGAGTTTCTGAAACTACTTTTCAAGTGATTAGACTTGTGCTTGCAGAACCACTAGAGTACAAGTATATGCAGAGGAGCAGTAAACACACATAGCCATGAACGTGCTATAAACAACCACAACTTTTATTGGTCACAGCTCTGTGTGTGTGGGCGTGGGATAGGGCATAGGAACATAGAACATAAGAAGAGCCATGCTGGATCAGACCAAGGGTCCATCTAGTCCAGCATTCTGTTCACACAGTGGCCAACCAGTCACAAGTGGGTCATGAGCACAACAGCACCCTCCCACCTATGTTCCCCAGCAACTGGTGTACAGAGGCTCATTGCCTCTGGTATTAAAGGTAGCACATAGCCAACAAGGCTAGTAGCCATTGATAGACTTCTCCTCCAGGAATTCGTCTAACCTCCTTTTAATGCCATCTACATTGGTGGCCATCATTACATCTTATGGTAGCGAATTCCATAGTTTAACTACGTGCTGTCTGAAGAAGTACTTCCTTTTATCTGTCCTGAATCTCCCACCAATCAGCTTCATGGGACGACCTCAGCTTCTAGTATTATAAGAGAGGGGCATTATGAGGGAGGACAAGGATCCAGTCATCAGGCAGCTTGACAGGTGACCAGTTCACTGCCCCCAACTGGAACACTGGATTAACCCTGGGAGTGGCAGAAGACTCTGGTCCACCACAGCACGGACTGCTAATGTGAGCCCTTCCTGTGACCTGGATATGTAGCAGCCATGAAAACCTCTGAGCTGAGCTGGAGGCTTGCAACCACACCAAAGATCGCTTATGCCCCCTCCATCAGAGAGCAGGGTGCCCCAACCCTCACTTACCACTTGAAATGGATGCAATCCAATGCTTCCAGTATCTCCAAACAAGTTATGACAGGAATATCAATAGCAGGTAATGATGGGATCGATGGTATTGCTATGAGGAAGGCAAAAACCCTGGCACGTTTCGTCCAATTGCAGTAGCAGGTGAAATTCCTTCCCAGCCCCATCAGCTAACCAAAGTCCATAGCAATGGGGAAGCTCTGGACTTAGGAAGGGTGAGTAGAGAAGCCAGAACCAACAATGGCTGAAGTCACCATGGACAACAAGGAAGTTGTTGTGGTGACCTGCATAGCATGTGCCATGTTTGTCTTCCTTCCTGAAGATACCATAAACTACACCTGCAGCAGCAAGTGCAAGCTGTTAGATGTGCTAGAAAGAAAGTGAAGGGGCTCAAGGAATGCCTCTCTACACTAGTATATCAAGGAGGATGAAAGGTTTTCAGATCAGAGACAAAATGCACTCCTAAAAGTGCACCAGAAGGAGGAGGTTTCCAAAGAGGAGGAAGAGACAAGTGCATAGAAGAAAACAATGGGGCCAGGAGAACCAGGAGAAGTCTGGGGCCATTTGCTGCATACAGCTGATACCAGGAGTCTTCTGATGGAAGGGGAAACTATGTTACCTGGAGAAGAAACACTTTCCCATGCTTCAAGAAAGATTAAGGAGGACACCCAGGAATCCAGCCATTCCACCCCACCCCTGAGGAACAGACACATGGTGGTGGTCAGACACCCCCTCTTGAATGATGAAGGCTGCTGTGACATGTCATTTCAGTAGGTGTGTTGCTTTCCTGGAGCATGCACTCAAGATGTGACAGAGTTGGCCAACACTCAAACCCATTAACTGCTAGCCATTCCTGCTGATCCATATGGGAATAAATGACACAGCCAGAAGAAATATTCAATGGATCCCTAAAGACTATCCAGCTCTGCGTAGGAAAGTGAATGACTTGGAGTCACAACTGATGTTTTCATTGCTCCTTCCTGTTGAATGTCAGGGCACTGATAACAGGATACTAAAATACTAAAGCCCAGAATGAGCTGAGACTTGTGACGGATGCCAAAACCATCTTCTTTGGTGATGTTCAGAGCAAGAAGTAGGGATGTCAGAGAATTCCACCACGGACTGAAATGGGATCGAATTCCCTTCAGTCCGTGCCACGGAATCCTCTGAGGAACGGCACCACTCAATAAAAAGCACACTCTGCACATGCTCAGGGAATAGACAAAATGAGGAATAAACATACCAGGGAATATGAAGAACTATATTCTTCCATTATGTGTGTGTATGTGTGTGGGGGGAATCTCCCTCAATCCAGCTGTTCCCTGGAAAAAACCCCTGCCATTCACCCAAGGGTCCTCTGAGATAACTAACAGGATGTTTGATAATGAGCTAGATGTGGAAATACAAAGCTGAGCCAAGAGGAGAACCAACTCTGTACATGTCTACTCAGAAGTAAGTTTTACTGAGTTCAATGCGACTTACTCCTACACATGTCAGCACCCCACTTGCCCCCAGCTCAGCTTTGTATTTCCACATCCAGCTCATTAGCAAACCTCCTGTTAGTTATCTCAGAAGACCCTTGAGTGAATGGGGAGGGTTTTTTTCTAGGGAACAGCTGGATTGAGGAAGATTACACACACACACACACACACACACAATGGAAGAATATAGTTCTTCATATTCCCTGGTATGTTTATTCCTCATTTTGTCCATTCCCTAAGCATGTGCAGAGTGTGCTTTTTATTCAAACAAAGAGAAGGTTACTGATCTTTCCCTTCATGCTGCATTTGTACAAGTGTGACTGCTTCAGAAAGAACTTTCCATTATATTGTCTCTTTTTCTTCATGAGTTTCATAACAGAAGTGTGGTGTAGTGGTCAGAGTCCAGCCCAAAGTCACCCAGTGAGATAACTAACAGGACGTTTTCTAATGAGCTGGATGTAGAAATACAAAGCTAAGCTGGGGGTAAGTGGGGTGCTGACATGTGTAGGAGTAAGTCGCATTGAACTCAATAAGACTTACTTCTGAGTAGACATGCACAGAGTTGGTTCTCCTCTCCATTTTAGCCTCCGAATATCAACAACAATGCTGGATGTGGAAATATAAAGCTTAGCAGGGAGAATAATACCTCGTGCAGGGCTCCAGACCAGCACAGTCATTTTAAAAGGTTTTTTCTTTCTTTAAAACAGCATTGCTTTAAAAAAAAGAGTGCATCGCTCAGGCACACCTAGGACAGCCTTCTTTTGGGAAGCCCCTAGGAGGAGGAAGTGTTTTGGCTGAAAGTAATTACTGCACGTCTCAGGGCAGGGGAAAAAAATATGTAAATATCTACGAAAAATAGACTTTCTTACGGAAGTTATGCAGACTCACGGAGATGGCTGGGTGGTTGTCGGTACGGATTTATCTTCGTAATTTTTGGAGCGGAAAAAAAAGAGGAGAATTCCGGGGGCTTGTGAATGACGGAACAGAGCGCTGGCCGCAAACTGCGGAAGTTAAGTGGCACAGAAGGTACACAGTTCGTACATCCCTAGCAAGAAGGAAGGGGCAAATCTACTGCTTGGGGAAAGATGGTGACCAAGAGAAGGCCCAACTACTCAATTTCGATGTTGCCTTAATTTTCTCCAACAAGGCAAATTATGCTCAACCTAGGTAAAAGGAGGGATTTGCAGCCCAAGATAGATAAAGAGATGGCTAGAGAACACTTAGCGACTTTAAATGACGTTATGTCTACAGGGCCAGATGGATTTTATCACAGGGTGCTGGAGGAACTTGTGGACACTGGGCAGTATCCAGTTTTGCCCATCCACATGCCAGGGCCCACCACGGTTTTCTTGCCGTGTGTAGCTAGCCCCACCAATTCTGTTGCGCAAGCAGCACCCACCACTTGCACAACAGCAATTTAGCACTTCCAAGGGCAACCCTCCAAACAATAGGAAATGCTCGTTTCTGCAAGGGGGCAGTTGTGGCAAGCTCCACCAACCTGCCCCATTCTAGAAATGAGTATTTTTACTCTTTTCAGATTGCTCCTGAAAACATTAAATCGCTGTTGCACAAAATGGTGGAGCCACTTCCACAACACAATTGGCAGGACTGGCCACATGCAGCTGGTTACCGTTGGATACTGCTCATTATTTCAGAGCCACTGTCTGCAATCTTAGAAAAGTCGTGGTGAATGGATGAAATGACAGAGGACTGGAGAAGGGCAAATGTGTCCATCTTCAAAAGGGGGGGGAGAAGTGGGTCTCGGGAACTACAGACCAGTCAGTGTGAGGTTGGTAACAGGCAAAATCCTAGTGAGCATCTAGAAAAGAATGCATTGATTTCAGCATAATGCATTGAGCAACTGAGAATCACAAAGTTCGTAGGGACCTCAAATTTCATCTGGTCCAATCTCCTGACATGCAGAGAATCTGCCAAGCGGTAAGCCCCATTGAATTCAACAGCATCTATTTCCCTTACACTGTTTACATTTAAGGAAAAAGTAAGGGTACTGAAAACCTAACACACTCAATACATTTTAGCAACCCAAAAGAACTGATATGCTGACAACCATTCATCTATTTCAACAGAGTTCAACTCTCTTCCACTGATGTTGTTGGGGCTCCTTCAGCTTTGCTGCCACAGTTTATCTGCTCCATTTAACACTGAAACATATATATATTGCAATGACATATATGTATTGCCTAACATACTTGCAAGGGATAATCATCTGAAAAACACTGATCACAACTTTGAAACTGCCAAGCTTGCCTAATATTGTATTTGCAATTGGCATCCATTCGTTGTTACTAATGAACTTATGAAATGGAAACTTTTCCAACGTACATCACTGAGTGAGAAGGGCTTCTACGAACAGAGTGGCTTGCAAATATTTCAGAATGGAGGAGAGGCTGCCTCCAAAAAGCATATAAGATGGTACAAGGGGTTAAGTAGACATGTGAGGGATATAACTGGGATGCAGATATGGACCTGAGTGCAGGTAACTTGACCCAAGGAGGCACAGGTAAACCTTGCTGGCATTCATGGTGAAAAGGAACCAAACATAAACCGGGAAAGGACTGAAAGATTCCAAGGCAAAGAGAGTAGAAGGGGGCTTTTCCTTAGAAGTCTGCTGAGATCCAGGAGTTCATTTTGTGGACCAGAACACCAGAGTAACAGGGACTGTATGGATCCCCAAGTATCCTAGTTGTCAAAGTACACTCTGCTGAAGGTAGAGAAAAGCAATGACAGGGGACCAAAGGCTGATGATACCTTCTTAGGTCCCCTTGACTCCTGTATACAAATGAATAGAAACTGAGCTGGAAGTGGAAGGAAAACTAAGGAAGGTAGAAGAGAGGATGATGGGCGGAAGGCTAGCTATGGGAGATGAACTTTCTGAAGGGGGTAGAACAACAGAACCTGTATCAAAATAACTCCTTTTTAAAACCTTAGTTTTAGGGGAATGGGTTTTCCCCTAGAATCAAAAGCGGGACAAGGGGGTATCTAGGGTACAAGTAGGACTTAAGCTATCTTTCCATGAGTAATGAGTGAAAAAGTGTGTGCTGTGCATAAGGATGTCAGAGAATTCCGCCACGGATCTCGATGAGGCCGAATGCCAGTGCATTTGGCCCCCTGAAATCCGTGGCGGAATGAAGCCCCACACCCCACGAAAGACGCATGAAATGGAGCACTTACCTGCTGCCGTCCGCGCTGACTTGTGAATGGCGGCCGCATCTGCGGCCGCCATTCACTTCCTCATTATAGCCGTGATAGGCTTCGTAAATAATTACGTAGCTTATCATGGCTAATGCAGGGACGCCATTTGTGTCCCTGCAGAGGCCATGATAGCCTACGTAAGTGGCTACATAGCCTATCACGGCAAAAAAAAAACAGCGGACACAAATGGCGGAGGCTACAGCAGCTGCCATTTGCGTTCCCTTTTTTTTGCCATTTTAGCCTATGTAAATATTTACGTAGGCTATTACGGCGGGGGGAAAAAGGGCTACGGCGGCCACTACACCATTTGCGTTCCCTTTTTTCTTTTTGTAGTAATAGCCTACGTAAATATTTACGTAGGCTAAAACGGCAAAAAAAAAGGGAACGCAAATGGCGGCCACCGTAGCCGCTGCCATTTGCGTCCGCTGTTTTTTTTCTTTTTGCCGTGATAGGCTACGTAAATACTTACATAGCCAATCACGGCAAAATATAGGGACGCAAATGACGGTGGCTACGGCAGCCGCCAGTTGAATCCCTGCAGGCTGCCCAGCGGCCTGATGTCCGGCTGAGGGCTTCCCAGCGGCCGGATGTCTGGCTGTGGGTGGCCCTGGCTGGCGGCTCTGCAGAATGTCCTCGGAGCGGAGCCCGCCAGAGAAAATTTCGGGAGGGACGGAGCACCCCCCCCTCAACAAATGTCACCCTTCGAAAAGGTAAGTGACTTTCGTACATACCTAGCTGTGCAAGAGGGGTTTTCTATGCATACTGTCATGTTCTGGGATGAAGCAAAAGTCCACAGGCCTTTATACAGCAAAGCAGGCCGGATGTTTCAGCACCTAGGAAAGCACCTAGTGAGCAACTTGTTCTAACAAGGTCTGAGACCATACTGAAGCGTCCTATGTTTCAGACCAAAACCCCAACTCAGTTTCCACCACTTCCCACAAAGTAGAAAGTCTTAAAGGAACAGGCCTCTGTCCCAATACTCCTCCAACTCTCCCAGAGCTAATGCTAGGCACGCTGCCCGTGTTGGTGCATAGGTTCCATCAACTGTGGAGCTCTCAGTGATGCGTGTGCTGGCCCAGTACTGGAGCTAGGCTTCAGAGCTGCAATTGAGGGGGTCAATTTGGTCAATTTCAGTTTGAGGGGGTCTCCAGTACCTTGGGCTTGGGGACCTCTGGTTTTGCAGTGGTACTTGGGCCTCTCTTGGCAACACTGGTGCTCAGCCTCATGGAATCATAGAATTGTAGAACCATAGAATAGTAGGGTTGGAAGGTGCCTACAAGACCACTGAGTCCAACCCCCTGCTCAATGCAGGAATCCAAGTCAAAGCATCCCTGACAGATAGCTGTCCAGCCTCGTCTTGAAGGCCTCCAGTGTGGGAGAGCCCACTACCTCCCTAGGTCATTGGTTCCATTGTTGGATTTCTCTAACAGTCAGGACGTTTTTCCTGATGTTCAGCCGGAATCTGGCTTCCTGCAACTTGAGCCCATGATTCCGTGTCCTCCATTCTGGGATGATCAAGAAGAGATGCTGGCCTTCCTCTCTGTGACAACCTTTCAAGTACTTGAAGAGCGCTATCCTATCCCCCCTCAGTCTTCTCTTCTCAAGGCTAAACATGTCCAGTTCTTTCAGTCTCTCTTCATAGGACTTTGTTTCCAGTCCCCTGATCATCTGTGTTGCCTTCCTCTGAACCCTCTCCAGCTTGTCTGCATCCTTCTTAAAGTGTGGTGCCCAGAACTGGACACAGTACTCCAAATGAGGCCTAACCAGTGCTGAGTAGAGGGGAACTAGTAATGCAGCCCAAAATAGCATTTACCGTTTTTGCAGCCACATCACATTGTTGGATCATGTTCCACTTGTGATCTACAACAATTCCAAGATCCTTCTTGTTGGTAGCATTGTTGAGCCACATATCCCCCATCTTGTAACTGTGCATTTGGTCTCTTTTTCCTAGGTGCAGAACTTGGCATTTTTCCCTATTAAATGTCATTCTGTTGTTTTCTGCCCAAGTCTGTCAAGATCACTTTGAATTTTGTTTCTGTCTTCCAAAGTATTAGCTATCCTACCCCATTGTGTGTCATCTGAAAATTTGATTAGCATTCCCTGCACCTCCTCCACCATGTCATTAATAAAAATGTTGAAGAGCACTGGGCCCAGGACTGAGCCCTGCGGTACCCCACTCGTTACCTCTCCCCAGTTTGAAAAGATCCCATTGATAAGCACTCTTTGAGTCCGATTCTGTAGCCAACTGCGGATCCACCGGATCGTTGTTTCATCTAGCCCACTCTGAGCTAGTTTGCTCATCAGGATATCATGGGGCACTTTGTCGAAAGCTTTGCTGAAGTCGAGGTATATGATGTCCACAGCATTCCCACAGTCCACAAGAGAGGTTACCTAATCAAAAAATGAGATCAGAGTCATCTGGCAGGATTTGTTCTTGACAGATCCATGTTGGCTTCGAGTAATCACTGCATTGTTTTCAAGGTGCTTCCAGATGGATTGCTTTATCATCTGCTCCAGAATTGTCCCAGGGATTGATGTCAGACTGACTGGTCTGTAGTTCCCAGGTTCCTCCTTTTTACCCTCTTTGAAGATAGGGACTACATTAGCCCTCCTCCAGTCATCTGGCACTTCCCCCGTCCTCCATGATTTCTCAAAGATAATAGACAGTGGCTCTGAGAGTTCTTCTGCCAGTTCCTTTATTACTCTAGGATGCAGTTCACCTGGCCCTGGAGATCTGAACTCATTCAAAGTAATTAGGTGTTCCTTGACCATATGCCTATCGATCTCAAGCTGCAGTCCTGCCCCTTCAGCCTGTACTTCGCCGTTGCCAGGGGGGTCATAGACCCTCTCTTGGGAGAAGACTGAGCCAAAGTAGGAATTGAGCACTTCTCCCTTTTCTTTGTCATCTGTTATCACTTTCCCATCCTTGTTTAATAGCTGAACCACCATTTCCTTCCTCTGTCTTTTACTATGCACGTATCTGAAGGTTTTTTGTTGCTTTGAACCTCACCTCGTTCTCAGCTTTAGCCTTCCTGATGCCATCCCTGCAATTCTGTGCTACCTGCCTGTACTCTTCCTTTGTTGCTTGTCCTTCCTTCCACTTCCTATATGTGTGCTTTTTTGTTTTCAGGTCATCTCTAAGCTTTTTGTGAAGCCACACTGGCTTCTTCTGTTGTCTTCTGCCTTTTTTCTTGTTGGAATTGTTTGTCATTGTGCCTTCAGAATTTCCTTTTTTAAAAACTCCCACCCATCTTGGACTCCTTTTCTCGTTAGAGTTGCTTGCCATGGGACCTTACTTATCATTGTTCTGAGTTTATTAAAATTGGCTTTCCTGAAGTCCAGGGTACAGGTTTGGCTACACTCAGCTTTTGCTTCCTTTAGAACCATAAACTGAAGTATAACGTGGTCGCTTTCCTCCAGAGTTCCTGTAACTTCTACTTTACCCACTAGTCTGTGTTGGTTAGGATCAAGTCAAGGATAGCTGATCCTCTAGTTCCTTCCTCTACTTTCCGTAGGAGGAAGTTATCCACCACACAAATCAGGAATTTCCTGGAGGGGCCATGTTTTGCAGAATTTGTCTCCCAACAAATATCAGGGAAATTGAAGTCCCCCATTACTACTACTACATCATGCTTCCTTGAAACATTGGCTATTTGCTTTCTAAAGTTTCATCCTCATCTTCTCCTTGATTGGGTGGCCAGTAGTAGACTCCAACCACCAGGTTCCTTTTATTCTTTGCTCCATTTATTTTAACCCAGATGCTCCCCGTGGGGCAACCAAGCTCATCCTCCTGTATTTCTATGCAGAGATAAGTATTTTTAACATATAATGTAACCCCACCTCCCTTTCTGTTCCTCCTGTTCTTTTTGAACAAATTATATCCTTCAGTTGCTGTATTCCAGTCATGAGCGTCATCCCACCAAGTCTCAGTTACACCTATCAAGTCATAATTTACCTCCTGTATTAAGAGTTCAAATTTGTTCTGTTTGTTTCTCATACTCTGAGAATTAGTATATAGACATCGAAGACCATGTGCTTCATGGTCTGGCTTTCTTCCTACATGTGTCTGAAGACTATTATTGGGCGCTTTTAGAGCTGTTCTCTCCATTGCGGCGCATGCGCCTACGTCCATTGTTACCCCCAACTTTATGTCTCCCTTCCCTGTAGGATTCAGTTTAAAGCCCTCTGGATGAAGTTCTTCATGCTGTGGCCAAACACATTCTTCCCAGCCTTTGTGAGGTGCAACCCGTCCCTTGCCAACAGCCCATCTTCCAGGAAGTATAGCCTGTGGTCCCAGAATCCAAATCTCTCTCGTCGGCACCACCTTCATAGCCATTCACCTGGAGTATTTTTCTTTCCCTTTCTATCCCTCTTCTAACTACTGGAAGGATGGATGAGAAAACTATCTGGGCTCCAACGTTCTTGAGTTTCCTTCCCAAAGCTTCAATGTCTGACGTGATTTCTTCGTAGCTCCGCTTGGCCATATCATTTGTTCCCACATGGATGAGAAAAAAGGGATACCTGTCAGAGGGCTTTATGAGTCCAGGCAACCCTTCAGTCACATCTCTAATCTGTCCTCCCGGGAGACAGCATACCTGGCGAGTCCACGGGTCTTCGCGACATACTTGGGTTTCAATCCCACACAGCAAGGATTCTCCCACTACTACTCCTCTTCTCTTCCTGTTGTTGTAGGGCTTGGTTTCATCGCCTCTGCTTGGCTGACCTTCAGCCTCTTGCTCGCTCTCATGCAGGTTCCCCTGTAATTCTTCCTCTGCAGGCTGTCCTCCAGTCTCATCCTCAAGTACCTGGAAACAGTTCCATAGCTCCACGGCTTCCACTGGTGCAGAGTGGCTTCTAGTTCTTCTGCTCCTAACTGTCATCCTTTTCCAAAGAGTATCCTCTACTGCATTTTTCCTCACCTCAGCATTTCCCACTTCTGCTTCAGTATGGTGTTATTCTTCAAGCTTCTGTTCTTCACTTTGCTGCTGTAGTTCCACCATTCTGTCCAAGAACTCTGTGTGTTCTCTTATTCCCTGGAAGATCAACACTTGCCGCTCCAGTCCTCTTACTTTTCTTCCAGCAGTGTGATCAACTTGCACTTAGGGGTGTACAGATTACTTACCCCATTCCACTGGGGCCCTCCGCTGGGGGGGGGAGGCGATCCATCCCTCCCCCACGAAATCCTCCTCGGCCAGCTCCACTCCGTGAGGAGCCCTTGGAGCCACCGGCCGGGCCGCCCGCAGCCGGACTTCCGTCTGCTGCTGAGCTGTGGCCACAAATGGCGGCCACTGTAGTGGTTGCCATTTGCATCCCTGCGGTAGCCGTGATAGGCTACGTATATATTTACGTAGCCTATCACGGCAAAAGGCAGGAATGAAAATGGTGGCCGCTACACCATTTCCATCCCTGCCTTTTGTGGTGATAGGCTATGTAAAGATATACTTAGCCTATCACTGCAAAAGGCAGGGACGCAAATGGCGGCCGCTACACCATTTGCGTCCCTGCATTAGCTGTGATAGGCTACGTATATATTTACTTGGCCTATCGCCGCAAAAGGCAGGGACGCAAATGGCATCCCTGCGTTAGCCGTGATAGGCTACGTAAATACTTAAATATATTTACTATGTAAATACTTACGTAGCCTATCATGGCTAAAGTAGAGAGGAAATGGCGGCCGCAGACTGGGGGAGCCATTCGCAGGGCAGCGGACGGCAGACAAAGGTAGGCACCATCCCAGGTAAATTTTGCGGGGTGGTGGTGGTGGGGATTGCTCTGTTCTGCCATGGACTCTGGGGGGCCGGATTCTAAAGAATTCGGCCTCACTGGAGTCCGTGGCAGAATTCTCTAACATCCCTACTTGCACTTACGGATGGCGGAGAATTCCGCCACGGATTTCAGTGAGGCCGATGCACTGGCATTCAGCCACCCGAAATCCGCAGTGGAATGGTCTGCCCCCCCGCCCCCCTGCAGACTCCCCCCGGGACGAGGCTTACCTGGGGCGGATGTTCCGGATGACAGTGGGTCCGGTGGCAGGTCCGCCGGCAGGTCCGCCGGCGGCGGCTGGTCTTTCAACCACCTGCCGTGGTCGCCATTTACATCATAGTCTTTGCCGTGATAGGCTACGTACGTCTTTACGTAGCCTATCATGGCAAGCCAATAATAATTTTTTAAAAGGTATACGCAAATGGCGGCGGCTACGGCGGCCACCGTTTGCGTTCCTTATTTTTCGCCGTTTTAGTCTACGTAAATATTTACGTAGGCTATTACAGCGAAAAAAAAGGGGGAACGCAAATAGCATAGTGGGCGCGATTTGCATTCCTTTTTTCCCCCCCGTTTTAGCCTACGTAGATATTTACGTAGGCTAAAACGGAGAATAAAAAAGGAACGCAAATAGTGCCCACTACGCTATTTGTGTTCCCCCTTTTCTTTCCGCCATAATAGCCTATGTAAATATTTACATAGGCTAAAACAGCGAAAAATAGGGAATGCAAATGGCAGTCACCGTAGCCGCTGCCATTTGCGTATGCCTTTTTTTTTTTTTTTGCCCAGCTGTGATAGGCTACGTAAAGACTTACGTAGCCTATCACAGCTGCCTGGCTGGACGCAAATGGCGGCCGCTATTTGCGTCCGCACCAGCCATTCCGCGGCTGGAAATCCGTCTGTGGACAGCCCTGGCCGGCTGCTCTGCAGAGCCGCTGTGGAGCAGAGCCGGCCAGGCAGGATTCTGGGGGGGGGGCGGATCGCCTCTCCCCCATCGTGGATTCCGGGGGGAGGGACGGAGTGCCCCCCCCACCGTGAACAGAATCCGTGAACAGATAAGTCACTTTCGTACATCCCTACTTGCACTTGTTGTACATGTAGGCCATGTTGTTCTCAGGCAAGAAAACAAACATGGCACACACCCTGAAGGTCACCACTGCTGGAGAGTCTTGTCCTTCCATAGTCTTTTTCCCTTTTTGTGTCTAGCTTTCTGGTTGTTCTAGAGTAGCCTGTGCCTGGTTCTCTACTCACTCTTTGCCTTTGTCTCCTTTGTCTCTTCTGCCACTGCAACTCCCCTGGCCAACTCCTGTTTGCTCCCCCTGTTAACTCGCTCTCTGGGAACTTGCTTGCTTCTATAGTCCCTAGACCAGCTTTCTTTGCTCTGCTCAGCTGGGAGGCGAGAAACAGACAGAAGCTTCCTGCCCACACAGCTGCTGGGAGTACTCAGGCTACACATACCCAATTCAGTTGGAGCTCTCAGGAGCACCTGGTGAGCTCACAGCCACTCAGAAGGAGGAGGAGGAGAAGGCAAAGGACAGCCCCCTGGGCTTCCTTCCAGCCTCTTCCATGTCCAGGTCAACCTGTGGACTCCAGGGTTATGACACATACCTTGGGTGGGGTTATTTAACCTGAAGGGATGCTAATGAGTGTTAATGTGTTTAGTGGTGGTAGCAATACATAGGCACAGTCAGTACTTTATGGGTTTAGATGGCCTATCAGGGGGTGATCCTTGGATGCCTGTATTAGATTATTCCAGAGGTCCCAGATCCATTGCAGAAAAACAGGATCCCACCCCTGCTGCATGTACCAAAGGAGGACAGCCCTTATTTTTACCAAAAAAATAAAATAAAGCATAAAACTAAAACTACATAGTAATAAATACTAATCATCAATAAAACAACACACTCTACTGTACACTACAGGTGACACCTGGCTGGGTCATATCAGGGAAAGCCCGTGTGAAGAGAAGGTCTTAAGAAGAGATCTAAAAATCAGAACTATGGGGGCCTGGCTTAGGACAATTAGTAATGCGTTCCAGAGGGTGGGTGCTTCTGCTCTATTATCCTGTACAGCAAAACTTTTACAAGACACACTTTACCTGGGCAAGGTGAAAGCCTATAGAAGCAAAATGTTAGAAGTATATTTAAAATGACAGTGAGAATGAGCTCCTTGGTAACCAAGTTTTAAAAATTAGTTTGAAGCCAATGTAGCCCCTATGCTAAGGCAGGCTACTATGCACTCGTCTTTTAACTCCTACTGTGACACACACTAGTCACAGTAGGTAGTTCACATGCAATAACAGGAAGAAATTGGTTATGTAGTCACGGCTTTACAGGGTGGAAGTTACAGGAATTTAAAGGTATGCAAAATCTGTGCACACGCTTTTGCTATATACACATGTATCTGGCTTGTGAGATGGTGGCATGGTGTTGCTGTGTGCATACGTCAGATGAAATAAAGTCCTGAAAATAAACACCTCCAGCAACACAGCAATAGTGGAGCTCAGGGGCGTTGCTAGGTTCTTAAAAGATCCAGAGCACAGGCCCATGACAAACATTTGCGCATATATTTGTGTGCGTGTGTGCGTGCATGTGTGGTGTGTGCATGCGGTGTGCTTGTGTGTGTATATAGATTACATACATACATAAGAAGTGTGCACTGACACCCCCACCCCCCTTCAACTCAGACCCCGATTCAGCATTTTGGAAAACACCCTGCTTCTGCTCGGGCCAATTTGTAGTCGGACCACTTCAGCTCTGCACCAAACCTGAGTCAAGGTTTGGAAAAATGAGTCTTTATGCTTCCTGTTGACTACCATGGGAAATTAGGGAAAAAAATGTAACTTTTTTTCTCTTGGTCAGAACTGGATGATAATTTCAGGCATAGTAGCTCCCTAGAAGGGGATTACACCTGCCACATGTCAGAAAAAAAAATAGGGGCGGTGTTTATATTTTGATTTTCTTTTAAAGGGAACTGCCAATAACATTTTTATTACTTGGAAGAATTGGACAAAGATTTCAAGATTCATTGCCCCATCAGAGGAGATCATCTCTGCCAAACTTCAGAATGATAGCCACAAGGGGTTTTGTGCAAGGGTGGCCTTGACATTGTGAGGTCTCTAAAAGAGGACATACTTATCTCCCTATATTCCTTGTGGACCATTGTTCTGAAAATTAGAGACAGCCTACAGTTGTCCCTAAGTAGGAAACCAGCAAAGTTTCAGAAGGATAGGTAGAGCAGTTCATGTGGAAGGGGAGTTCTCCAGTTTGGGGGAAGGAGTGATTTGCTTCCCCTTCCATTCAAACCCTCCCCAACAATTTTTGGGTAAATTTGTATGAAAATGCAAATGTCATTAGAGGTGTCCCCCAGGTAAGAAACCTACAAAGTTTCTGAAGGCTATACATGCATGCAAATTTAGAATTACTAGAATTTATTGTCATTTCACCAATGTTAGCAGCAGGGGAACATGGGTGGGAAGGTGCTATTGCGCTCATGCCCTGCTTGTGGGTTTTCTATGGGCATCTGGTTGGCCACTGTGTGAACAGAATGCTGGACTAGATGGACCTTGGTCTGGTGCAGCACGGCTCTTCTTATGTTCTTAAATATAGAGTGCCTCTGAGCATATGCAGAATGTTTTTCTTTCACCACTGAGCACTTACATTCTCCCCCTACCAATTCTATTCCCTTCCATGCAAGCATCCCTCCTCATCCTACCATCCTCCAGCCTTCATCAAAACATCCTTCATCCTTCATGAAGGATGAAGGATCCTTCATCAAAACAGATGTCTTCTTTTGTGCAACTCCTCTCTACCTCTCCCTTCTTATGCGCAAGCTCTCATTGTATCTTCCTCCCCATAACTTCATTTGTGCCAAGACTTCACCAGGATTCAGCCAATGAGTCTGTTTTCAAAACTAAGGCTAAGTTATGGAGAAACTCTGAGCATGTATTACGTGCCTTTCCCTCACCACTGAAGCTAGAGTTCATGCAAAAAAAAAACCAAACCCACAAATGACAAAACATGCATAGGACTGAGCTGAAAGGGTAGTCGATTCATTAGATGGAGTCAGGTAGGCACTGTATTAAACTTGCAGTACCATGCTCACAACTCAGGACTTATTTCTGAGTAAACATGCAGAACATCAAGGTGCAAAAATCCCTGCAAAAGTAACTTGTGCTGGAATCCTATGCACACTTTCTGGAGGGTAAGCCTCATTAAACATAATGGGACTTCTCAGTAGGCATACATAGGATTGCATAAATTAGCAATATTTATCTCCCCTCCACTTAAAAAAACAAACCAAAAACTCCTATTTTTTCAATTAAAGCTTTCTGTTCATAGGAACATAGGAAGCTGCCTTGTACTGAGTCAGATCCTGGGTCCATCTAGCCCAGAACTGTTAACACTTACTGGCAGCAGCGGCTCTCCAGGGTTTCAGGCAGGATTCTTTCCTTGCCCTACCTGGAGATGCTGGGGATTGAACCCGGGACCTTCTGCATGCCAAGCATGTGCTCTACCACTGAGCTACAGCCCTTCCTATTGCTGGATGATGGCAACTGACAAACAAAACAGCCCCAGATTTGTTTCTCTGCAACCATGTGAACCCACTCTTCTCAAAAACCTGAGTGAGAAGGAGAAAAACTAACCCGCTTGTCTGTTTGTCTAAAGTCAAATACAGTTCAGAACTTCTCTTGCCCACTGAAGAGAATTCTCTTTAAGAATCCCCAAGATATGCTCTGGGTGGAATAAAGAAGAGAAAGAAAGAACAGGATAGGGGAGGGGAGGGAAGAAGAAAAGAAGAATGGTGAATGGAAATGTGTGTGGGGCTGGGGGGTAGAGAGAATTCCCTAAGCCAAGTGGCTCCTTTCAGAGAGGTAGTACTTCAGAAGAATTTAGGAGGCTGTGCAGGGTTTGTAAGGATTGCACGTACTTCAATGAACTTTATGAAATGAGGTGGCTGAGGGCTTTTTCTAGCTTTTTTAAAACTGTAGAACTGATTTAAAAGCCCCAGCAGTTTCTCAATCATGACACCACATAGTCTTAACCTCCCTTTGGGATTATTTGAGTCCCACAGCTACTTAAGAGAAATTAAAGTGGAGGGGGAGAAAGAAGTTTGTGGAGGCTGATTACTGAAGCTACTAAACTTCTGCAGAAGCCAAAGGTTCCAGTTCGGGGCAGTAAAATCAGATGCTGTGTGAAATACCAGTATTTCACATGGAGCTCTTGCTTCCCTTCCTTCTCCCTCTTCAAAATTTCATTGCAGGCAAGCTCCCAACAGTGGGCATGTAAGCGCAGAAAAGAAAAGTATGGGGAGAGAGGTTTTTTGCACCTCAAAAAAAAAAACCCTACATGAGAGATTAGGGATTGTGACCTCCTAATGGTCACCTTAAACACCTTCCGATTAGGATCGCCAGTCCCCTGGATGGCTGGACAGTTTTTACTTTTTGTTTTAGACTTTGAGAACAGGAAACTTTATGCATGGCTAGCACAAAAGCCACTGGACCTAACTGTCTGAAATTTGGCAGGTTTAGTCAGCTCCATAGGGCCTGCCAGGTCTCTAAATTCCATGAATTTATGTGGAAGCACAAAAAAATTATAGCTCTTTGACAGATTTTCTCGGAAAAAGCAAATTTTACCTGTGGCTAGCACAAAAGCCACTGGACCTAACTGTCTGAAATTTGGCAGGCTCAGTCATCTCTATGGGGGCTGGCAGGTCCCAAAATCTCATGCATGTATGTGGAAGCACAAAAAGAATAAAGCTCCTTGCTTTGATAGATTTTCTTGAAAATATCAAATTTTACCTGGGACTAGCACAAAATCCATTGAACCTCACTGCCTGAAATCTGGCACATTTACTCAGCTGCATGGGGGCTACCAAGCCTCCACATTTAATGCATTTATCAAACAAACTCAAAACGTTATGTCCGATTTGTTTTCCAATGCAAGTCAATAGGAAAATGTAAAAAAAATGGCTATTAGGACAGCTCAAAAAGATCCGAGGCCCGTGCTCAGGTGGACCCCCTCCTAACGACGCCCCTGACGGAGCTTAGGACAGCATACGTGCAGAGTGGTCTGGAAACTTACAAAAGAGGAACACAGGAAAGTACAGAGATGAGATGTTTAGACAAAAGTACAAGAATATAAAAAATGATGAGGAAGTTGGGGTTTTCAGTAGAATGTACAAGGGTTACTAGGAGAAGGGGTGGTGAACAAATGACATGGGGGCAGAGAAATGAACTGACATAGACAACATAACCAAGCTTGGCACTTGGAGTAAAAGTATAATAAGACTTGAGAGGGGAAGGGTGTGGTCACTCCCACCTGGGGGTCACCTGCTGGCAGAAAGCTGTAATGGATAAGTATGAGCGCTGTGTTCTTATAAGCTTATACGTCATGTTTTCATGTCATGTTCTAAATATTGTTAATAAGTTTTGTTTGCTCTATATTCTGTTAACCAGAACTATGGTACCTTTTCTCTCTAAAGCTATCCACTATTTACCAGCTTTCTGTCAGTTTAAAAAAAAAACACCATAAAATGCAACTCCTATTGTGTGTGCGTTTTTGGCTCGGCAACTGTGCTGTTCAATCCTTAGAATAGGTGGCAAACCACAGAACAGGATTTGCCTGTGAGTTGAGGTTTGTGGGCCTCCTCTGAAGCAGGCAGGGCCTGTGTGTGTTGTGTTTGTGACCACAATGATACAACTAAAATAAATTCCTACAAAGGGAACTGAGGAATTTTAAGGCAAAGGTTCTTCACTGTGTGTCTCCCTCTCTTTGAAAGCAATACCTCTTATTAAGAATTATGGAAAGAGAAACCATTCTCAATCCAGGTGTCTGAGTTCAGTATACATTTTTTTAGATTTATACTCTACCTTACTTCATGGGTAGTCAAGGTAGCAAAGGATTTTTTTCCCCAAGGAATCACTCTTTTATTATATACCATGCAACAACTTCAGCTGCAGATACTGTCTGAAATAACACAAGAGAAGACAGTTCAGTATTTAGTCTCTGTGCCAATCCTACCTAAGGCCGGTATCATATTTAGGGCGGTGCTATATTAGTCCCAAAGAATCAGGCACAAAAAATAGATGACAAGATTATTTTTTACTGGGCAAACCTCTGCTGGTGAAAAAGCTCACGAACTTTCAAATTCTATAACTACCTAGCTCAGCGAATTCCATGAAGTTGAAAAGGTTGCATTCCTATTCATCATGCTGGTCTAATAAAAGGTATCACATTACCAACCTTTCATACCAGATTCTCAGATAGTGAAAAGGGTTTTGATGAGAAGTACAGGTAGGTGCTCAGAAGAACAGCTCTAAGGGCTATTTGGTGTGGTGTTCCTTTACTTTCTTTCCTTTGATAAGGAATTAAAGTGTAGCCTTTGGGAGAAGCAGCTTTTATTTGTTGTTAAGTTTTATTTGTCCACAGAGCTCAAATGAATTCTATGTTCAACTTTTAAGTGCAGAATCTATTTTGGTGAATTCTAGAGTGGAATACTTGAAACTTATTTTGGAGTGTGGGTACATTAATAACTTGAGCACGCTCCGGGAGAGAGCGCAGGACAGGAAGGCCTGGCGTGCTATGGTCCATGGGGTCACGAAGAGTCGGACACGACTTAACGACTGAACAACAAAAATATTAATAACTATCTGAATTTAGGAGTCTGCTATTTAAAATAATTGCACACACTTAAAAAAAAACCCTCAGAACTATGTTCAGATTAAAATTTATATTGATTTTTAGCTTCCAGCTGTTACTGAGGCTGCAAGTCTAAGCACACTTGCTTGGGAGCAAGACGGACTGAACTCAGTGGGACTTATTTCTGACTAAACATCCGACCTAAGTATCATCTAATATATCATTTTATTTTTCAGCATCTCCTGTTAGCTAGTCCTGTATCAACTGCAGGACTTTGCAATATTCAGGCTCTTGTTTCTTCAGAGGAAGTTGAATTTCAAATTACATATTCAAAATCCAACAGCAAATTTCCATTCTGGATTAGTTTTTCATCCTCATCTAGCGAGTAAAGCCTGGAAAATCAATTCATAGCAGTTTGGCATTACAAAACTAATAATGCTTTACAAACTAGATGCTAGTATGAATCAGTTTTGCTATAGCCCTTTTCAGGCATTAAACCCAAATAAGATATGTAAAGTCATGATAGGGGCAAGGAGCCATGTACACGGATTCGTCTCTACATCTGCTGCCCCCTCAGTGCCCAACCTCGTTGCACCGAATGGCCAGGTCTGGAGAGGAATTATATTTGCATCTGCTTGATCAGGAACCTTGATAAAGCTCAATACAGCAAGGTCAGGGACACAGGGGGAAGGGCCAGCATGTGTGGTCCTATACCTGTATCATCAGTTTACACACCCTGTCTGAGCTCAATGTCTGGGCAGGTTCAGTGTCTCAAAAGTAGTGATGGCGGAGAAATCCGCCATGGACTCCAATGAGGAACAGGATCAAGGGAGTCCGTGGCGGAACAGACGGCTCCCCCCCGCCACCCCGCGAAGGCCAGTTGGGACGGACCTGGTGGCAGCCAGTCCAGGTCTGTCATCTCCGTTCCGCAGCTGGGCTGCTGACGCAAATGGCGTCCAGCGTAGTGGATGCCATTTGCGTCCCTGCCCTTGACCGTGATAGGCTACATAAATATTTACGTAGCCTATCATGGCCAAGGGCAAGGAGGCAAATGGCGTCCGCTATGCCATTTGCATGGCAGCAGCCAGAAGTCTGGCTGTGGTTGGGCCTGGCCGGCGGCTCCGCGGACTCGCTGCAGAGCGGAGCCAGCCAGGGAAGATTCTGGGGGGAGGGACGGATCACCTCCCCCCCCCCACGGACCTCTTCAGCAGACGGGTAAGTAGGTTTCATACACCCCTACTCAGAAGGCAGTGAGACCTGGATTAACATCTGAATTAGTGGTCAAGAACACTGGGAGTTGTAGTCCAAAACATCTGGACAGCAGTAGGCTGAGAACGCTGGCCTACTCTCACATTAATGCTCCCTTGATCCTGTTCCTTCTTTCCTTTACGGCCATATTTTCTATTCTTCAATCCACTGTCCCTTGCTACTAGTTCTGACCAGTAGTGTAGTGGCAAATCCAGAAGTGCAGGGTCCCTTCATGACAGTCACAGCCATGCCCCCTCACAGCCACGCCCCCTTCTAAGATTGTACAACTTTGTAAGATATACAGCCTTCAACTGGGATCCAAAAACAGTGCAGCTGAGAGTAAGGCAGGGGTATTTCAATTGGATGTCTGAGAAAAAATGGCGAGGTGTTAATCTTTTTCACCCACTCACTCACTCACAAACATTTTAGGTTTTCAAAATATGATACTCTATGGAAGCTTCACCCTCCCAACTCAGCCCTCATGGACAGATCCCTTCTCATTTAAACAACCCCCCTGCACAATCCCTTAGCACCCAACATTACCCATTAGCCTTTCCTAAGCTCCTTCATTGTATCTCTCCCATCTAGCAACAGAAACGTCCACACACCCAGCTGGATTGAACCACACATACACACACACACACCTTCTTTCTCCTCTCCCCGCAACTGATTTTTTTCTGTTTCCCTTCCCTTCACCAGGGTTTGTTTTCCCAGATACAGGCCAACCTTGTACCAAAAAGTGTAGCTGACAGAGCAGGTTGCATTTGCCAATTCTGCTTAGTGTAGAAATTATTGTTCAAGAATTAACAGTGCAATCCAATGGGTGTTTATTTCGAATTCAATTTACAGAGATCTTGGGAAGGCAGCTAAGGCTGCAATCCTAAGCACATTTACCTGGGAGAAAGCCCAATTGGCAATTGAACATAATGGGACTGACTTCTGAGTAAACAGGCATAGGATTGTGTGATAAATCCTAAAAACTGGCACAAACCAGCCATCTGCCCTGCCCCATAAGTAAATAATGGTGGCAGTGTGCCCCCCTCCCCGCTGCTGCCATGGCCAGCAGCAGGAGCCCTGAACAGGTGGCCGGTGTTGCAGGAGACAAGGGCAGTGCAGGGCACGCAGGCATGGAGCAGGGACAGGAAGAGAAGCCAAGAGCTGAGGAGGAGAAGGGGGGAGAGAAAAGGCTGCAGAGCTCCCTCAGGCTCCCTTGCTCGCTCGCTCCCTTTGTCTGGCCGGCTCTGCTTAGTAGACAAGAGGCAGCCAAGAGGCAGCTGCCCAGACTCCCTCCCTTCCTTCCCTAGCAGACTGCGACCCGGCTGGGGGTTGGCTTAAAAAAAAGTGCTGGAGTGCAGCCCCAGCGCGACCTGCCACCACTACACCACTGGTTCTGACCCTTCCTGCGGTGCCTGACATGTGCAATTCTGGGCCCCATTTCACCGCATCATGATTTTGTGGTGCTCCTGTTGTCTTTTTTTGTGTGGGGGTGGATGAACTTCTATTGTATAATCTCATTATCTTTCTAGCTTTCCTTAACGGTGTCCACACCTACTGCAGTGAAGGGGGGGGGGGAATTCAGAGTCCACTGAGACATTTGTAGAGACTCAATTTTTAAACATTTAAAAAACAAGTAGCCAATGTGATGAATGAAGCCTGTATTGGACATGATGACTTATAGTAATTAGTTTCATATTCTGGCTTTCCAAGTCCAAACCCAGTTTTATGGATAGCCTATTTTATGGGGGTTCGGTTTATTTTATGCACAGCAAGGGGCCTATTATGCCTTTTCCCCTGATCAAGCCTTTTGAAGAAGCAACTGTGTATCATTTGTCTGCCTTCCCCATGTTTTTTATGTAAATCTGCATTAATACTAGCTGGAAATGCAGTTGCCAGGGTTCCATAACATCATCCATGGCTTACCTAGCCACAACTGGCATTTCACAAGGCTGCATCTGGACACTGACTGCTCTACATTACCAGGAGATCGTTGCACTTTTGCTGAGTGCTAGCAACCTCATAAGGTTACAGATTCAGAAGTAGGGATGCTATAAGATTTTATTTGATCCAACTTTGGAAGGAAACCAAATTGATTCACACTACCCTTCTGATTCCACACTGCTCTGAAATTTGTGATGTATTTTTCTGCTTAAAAATGCACCAAAATGCACATTAAAATGTGTATTTACCATATGGTGCATATAAAACATGTCTTTTACCATAAAATATGTATGAATTTTTGTGCGGATTCTTAAACACAAGAGATTAATGTGGAAATGGAATGGAATGAACTTATGAATTCATGAGAAACTGACATGGACCAAAAATAGTTTGATCTGTCCATCCCTATTCAGAAGTAGTTGGAAAGTCCTACTGAAGTATGTGTCTGTGGGTTAGCTTCTGGCTTCCTCTTTTCTTTATTTTCTTGGAAAACATGTGTTTGAGCATAACAGAGGATGGTGATCAGGATTCTAGATCTTGCAAAATGAACTTTTAATCCTTAGAATCCTGTAACTACGCAAGTATACATCTCATCTTTTAATTCCGTTTTAGCACAAAGAAACTGCTTTTTAGCAAGTTTTGAAAGTACATTTTCTGTTATATTTGAATCCCTAAGTGTTCTGATTTCCTAACTGATACATCTATTTTTCAATCTACTGCATATTGTGTCTATAATAAAATGCCACCAAAAAAGGGCAAAAGAGGTGACAAAACTACTTGCATCATTTCACTTTCCTTTGCTGCCACTACCTGTTTTCACAGCAGTGGCAGCAGCATCTTGCCATCCCCCCTCCCCCAGAAAGCCACCTCTTCATGGAACTGGTGTTCTACAGACAAGGCTTCTTGGGGAAAAAATGGCAGATGCTAACAGATTGTCCCATTTTCCCCCAGGATGCCCCCCCAAGCCAGGGCCAGCCCTTTCATTATGTGAACTCATGTGCCCGCATCAGGCAGCAGAACCAGGGGAGGGACAAACTGTGCCACTCCCATCCTGCCCCATTAAGCAAATACCCCAGAGAGCCCCACCAGCTGTTCTCCCAGTGTGGCATTTGTTGCAACAAGAGAGCAGCTGGCAGGGCTGTCTGTACTCTGGAGCGCCCACCAGCTGTCTGTTGCTCTCAGCAAGAGCCATGCAGCCAGAAGAAGCAGTCTCGTGAGATCCTGCAGGAGCTCAGCCAAGTCCTGTGAGATCCTGCAGGAGCTTGACCATATCTCACAGGAGACCAGCCAGTCTTGCAAGACCGGGAGGCTGCTTCCTCCAGCCACACGACACAGCAACAGAGGTAAAGGGGTGGGGGATGGGCAGCACAGGAGTGAGAGGGAGGGCACGCAGTGGTGCAAATGGTCTCTTGCTTCAGGCAGCAAAATTGCTTGCATCAGCCCTTCCCCAAGCAATGCTATGTGCTGATTTAGCATCAATCAAAGGGGCATTCTAGAAGAAAGTGGCTGCCACCCAAATGAGCTCTGATGGCGCCACGAGATAAGTTCCTCCCAAAATTCACCACCACTCCCTAAAACAAAAAAAGCAGTGACGTACGTGTGTGTGTGTGTGTGTGTGATTTCACCACAGACCTAAGCTGAACACACTGAATGGCATATAAGGTCATATGAGACCAAGGCCAAAGGACAAAATAGTATGACAGGATTTGGCACAGCTTCCCAGGTGAGCCTGTACCTCTTAGCCATTTCTGCTAGGAGGTGGGTGCATCTAGAGCTCAAACTTGGGCCCTTATGCCTGGTACAGCTGTAATATTCTACTCAGCTATACCTCTTTATGTAGCCACCTGTCCATATAACTGCTACAAGTTGGGGTGGCTGGAGGACAGATGCATGGCAGAAATTTTGTACTAAGGGGATGGGGAACAGAAGCAAAACTGCCCAAATATAAATACAGTTAACCTAATATACCAAAGGTTATTGAGTTGTACAATATATTAATGAAATAAATGTTAATGCTATATTGTTTTAAAATGGCTCAGTGCTTGTCAGTTAACTTATCCCAGTGCTTCACATTCATCCGTCTAAAGACTGAAAAGTGGGGAGCATGCTCGTCTCTTAGGGAGCAATTGGTAGCATACTGTTTATGCATTTTTCCTTATATGTCCACAAATTAAAAATCTAGCTATTTTTTAAGAAGTGAAAATTCAGAGGGTGGGATGGAATTCTGGAATATCCTTGTGGTACCCACGCTTTCCTGTGGCCACAGCTCTGCTGTGAGATAATAAATGTCCCATGCTGTGAGTTTCTCTTATCTGCTCCTATGGCTACATGGCTAGGAAGGTACTTTGTAGAGTTTGAGATGTCTGTTCTAATACTGGACAGTATTCAATGAACCAAAAAGCTCATTTCCAGAATGGAACACGTCAGGACAGCTCACAGAAGGGACAAGGGAGCTCTGCTGACCTATCCCATTCTGGAAACGATCAGTCCTTGTTTCTGGGGTTGTTCTAGGGAGTACTAACTTACTGTGCCGGCGGTGGGTCCCACTGGCACAACATGACTGGCAGAGGCACTCAGGCAGCACTGAATACTGCCCTCCAACACTTTTCTGCTTCTGCCATAAATGTTGCTGGCTGAGTATGCAAACTATGAGCTTTGCTTTAACTCCACGATTTCCCTTGAACTTCTGCTTCCCATCTCATCAGTACTTTATCCTGGTGAGCGATCTGGGTAGTCAGCACTTGCTTCCTGTGAAGGTGTAGTGATGGCTTCCCTGGTTGCTTGTCCTAGTGTATCCATTCCCCTACCCTGGCAAAAAGCTTCTTCCCCTCACAGGGACCAATGTTCCCCAATTAAGTTTTGCATGAAGGACACGGGTAACAAGGTCTAATGGCACAATAAGCAGCAGATATCAGTAGTCAACCAAATGAGAATGGGGGGAGTGTGGCTGCCTCAGGTGAAGACAGCAACACAAAATGGCGGGCATCGGCTGCATGAAGCCTACGCACTGCACCTGCAGAGTGGCTGTGGTACTGCACTGCCTCAGGTGTGCACATGGCTCATCCTGACCAGTTCTATCAGGAGATCACACCCAAGGTCCTGAGCTTCATGTGTGTTAAATTTGTACCACTTAACACTGTCCACAGATGAGATCCTAAAATACTCCAGAGGCTCCATAACAAGTCTTTGTTCTGTCTGCACCCACAGTGGCTGTGTGGTTATGGAGTTTCTCAGTGGAATCGGATGTATTGGTTCTAGTGCTGCTTCCACCCCCTTTTTGGCCTCAGGCTTAATTGTCATTGGTTAGGTATCCAAAAGGTGAGTTTTCCTTTGTGCTCAAGCGTAGGATAGATGCAGTCTTCGACAATGAAAATCAACATGCTTACCAGGAGCATGATGAGCAACAAGGCATTGGGGTTTAGGGCCTCAGCATTGAGCGTTGGCTGAAATCTCCTATATCCCCACCTTTTTCCCCACAAAAGAGAGAGAGAGAGAGATGAGGAGGGCAAGGCTAGGGAAGTCACGGGAGTCTGAGAGAGGGGTGGAGCCCAGTGGACTTCCCCCCCCCCACTTGGCCTCATGAACTCCAGTCCGCAGACTGCCACCACTTACCCACCCCTGTTGGGCTTCCTGGACAAGCCCCCAGGTGGTTTGCAGGTACACAGCCACCCACCCCTCAGTGAGCTGCCACTTTGCATAAAAATGGTGTGTCATTGTTTTATGTAAAAGGACTTTTATGCAAATGGCTGCTGTAAAGAAGCCATTTATGAGAGATTACAGGTATGAATGTACCATTCATAAATGGACCATTTATGCAAAATGGTAGCTTGCTGAGGGTTTGGGTGGCCGCTCACCGGGCACCTGCGGACTACCTTGCAGCTCATCCAGGGTGCCAAACAGGGGCGGGTTAGTGGTGACAGTCCGACGAGCGGCACGCGGGCCGAGCAGCACATGATGCAAGGCTTTCAGCCACTGTTTGTCACTGAGGCTCAGAGCTCCAGCCCCAAACAGTGGTTGAAACCTCCACTCTCCCTGCCTCTGTTTCCTGCAGAAAAAAGAAACAGGGAGAGGAAAGCTCCTTTAGCTGCTGCTCCCTGTTGGGGCGCCATCTTGCAGGCTTCCTGGCTAGATCCCCAGCCTGAGGTCTGCATTTCTGCTCCCCAGGCTGAAGGATCCTATTCCAACTCTCTCACTGCTAGTTAAGAACATAAGAAGAACCCTGCTGGATCAGCCCAAAGGCATATCTACTCCAGCATTCTGTTCACACAGTGGCCAACCAGCTGCCTCTGGGAAGCCCCCAAGTAGGACAGGACAGCAATAGGAACTGCATGCTATTGCACCCCGGTTTGGAGGCTATTTCCACTCTTTTCTCATTTCTCTCCTCACAGCTTCACCTGGACTACCTTTAAAGCCCCACTCACTATAGCTTTAGCATCTCCCTTGTCTCCTTTTGCCCTCCATCCTATTTTCGTGGAGGCCATATAGTTCACTGCTGTTCTTGCTCTTTCCCTAGTCATGTAGGGATGTACGAAAGTCACTTACCATTTAGCGAAATTGATTTGAGGTGGGGGGGCAGGCGCTCCGTCCTTCCCCCAAAATTCTGGCCGGGGGGGTGCTCCATCCTTCCCCCCCGAAATTCTGGCCTCCTGGCTCCGCTCCGCAGGGATTCTGCGGAGCCGCTGGCCGGCTCCGCCAGCAGCCGGACATCCGGCCACTGGCTAGCAGGGACACAAATGGCGGCGGCCATAGCCACCGCCGTTTGCATCCCTGAAGTCAGCTGTGATAGGCTACGCCTATCACGGCTGATTTAAAAGAAAAAAAACACACGTGTGTATGCAAATGGCGGCGCCCATGGGCGCCGCCATTTGCGTTCCTTATTTTGGCACGTCTTAGTCTACATAAACATTTACATAGACTAAGTCGGCGAAAATAAGAGGAATGCAAATAGCGTAGCGTCTACGCTATTTGCATTCCCCTTCTTTTCGCCGACTTAGTCTACGTAAATGTTTACGTAGACTAAGACGTGCCAAAATAAGGAACGCAAATGGCAGCACCCATGGGCACCGCCATTTGCGTACGCACGTGTGTGTTTTTTTCTTTTAAATCAGCCGTGATAGGCTACGTAAACATTTACGTAGCCTATCACGGTGTTTTTTAAAAATCTAGCCGTGATAGGCTATGTAAACATTTACGTAGCCTATCACTTTTTTTGTTTTTTTAACTGGAAATGGCGGCGGCAGCAGCCGGTCAGAAGACCGGCCGCTGCAGCCGCTGCCTCCAAGCCGCCGCCACAGCTGCCAGGAAGATCCGCCCAAGGTAAGTCCCGTCCTGGGGGGGCAGACCGTTCCGCCACCGATTTCGGGGGGCTGAATGCACTGGCATTCGGCCTCCCCAAGATTCATGGCGGAATTCTCTGACATCCCTAGTCATGTTTCCCTTTATCTTTAAGGACCCACACTTGAAAGGAAGTAGACTGTGCAGCAGGAAATAAGCCAAGCTGGTAGGGTCTAGTCCAGTCTCTGCTGATGCTCAGTTTAAAGATTTGCCCATTGCTGGTCTCAAAACTGCCATATCCTACCCCCAACCCACCCCGAAATAGCAAAGAGCTGCTAGGACCAGTCCATGTTAGTTGCTTGTTGTGGTTCCACTCATCCATGTCCTTCTGCCCTTTCCCCTTGCCAACAAAGAAGAAAAAAGTTACCTGCTTCACAGAAACACTGATGCAGCTATGATATTTGGAGTGTCTATGTGAGAGCACTGCTTCCCCACTGGGACTTGAACGCTTCTTATGAATTTTCCATGCAGTCTTATTACCCACTAAGCTATGGAGCTGTGACTGTCCTTCCTTTGCTGCAGTGGTAGTGCCATGGCTGCAGTGAGTACTGTATGTGTTGATGTTGCTGTACTATCTATTTTGTTGCTTGAAGTGCACAGGATTACAGCTACATAACATTGGTGCAGCTTGACCATTATTGCCCTGCGCTTATATTAGAACTACACCTTGTGCAAAAGATTTCAAGTTACACAGAGAAATGTTAGGATAAGAAAACAAATGGAAAAGACCCGATTTCTTGAGGCTCCGTGGCTTTGGGATAAAAGTCTAAATAGCATACATTTCACAGAACTTGAATTGAGTAGATAAGAGATACCAGATAGTAAGAAACACAGTTGAATGCATCCTCCTTCAGTTACCCATCAAGTAAGTACAAAGAATGCAATGCAGGCAAAACAAATCTTTGCAAGGCAAATTAACTTGGATTTTAAAAAATAGCTACAAATTTAAAAATTACAGGCATGTACTAGAAGCATTTGTTGCATCCAACAACTTAATTCCATTTCCATGGACAGTAAGAAGTAGCCAATTAGAAATTGAGGCGCTAACATGGCTCTCTAAAACCTAAGAACATGATTAGAATGAAAAGGGTATTAAATGAAATTGTATTGGCAGAAACAAATAATATTCTGGAATGAGGGCAAGGAACTGCATACATTAGTTTTGTTTAACTGAAATGTTAAAATGCTATTTTTTACCCTGAAGGTAGGCCGGGTAGCATGCAGGCAGTACCCGGTTCAATCTCTGGCACCTCCAGTCAAAAGGATTAGCAGTTGATGAGAAACACCTCCCTCTGAGACCTGCCAGTCAACAGTTCGCAGTACCAGGCTAGACTAAGCAATGGTTTGACTCAGTATAAAGCGGTTTCATCTGGTACCCTGATCATACAGTGACCATACAAACCAAGAGTTTTGCAAGTGTGGATTATGTTCTGGGAAAAAAAACTCATAATGGAATTATAGCCCAGTATTTTATAGTGACCTACTATTTATCCTGTATACACTGCATTACTAAAATAAAAGACTGAATAATATTTTTACTTGCAGGCATCATTTTATACTGACAGGAACCTTTGTATTTTAATGAATAGTGGTATGTAAAATTAAGGCAACATGTCATATCTTGCCAGTGTGATGCTAGCTTACCCTATTTCAATACTGAATCTATTTATGTGTGTAAAACAAAAGGAATTAAGATATTCTGACCAAGGGTACCCTCCTTTGTGCTGGTACAAAAAACAGAAGCCCTATAAGATTTTTTTGTGTTATTCCTCATACAGAAAATTACTTGTTCAAACCGATTCTTCCCTTGAAGCCTTATGTTATCTGACAAATATACTACATATACTACCACCACTACAGTTTATTATTCACCCCTACCTCGTCATTCTGATCTTCTCTAATACAGCTTCAAGAAATTGATCATTCACCTCTTCTGCAAAAACGAGTATCTCTCACTCTGTGTTTCACTTACGTCCCTTCACTGGTGTTTCCCTCTACACCTCAGGACCAGAGTCTTCAGCTACTTTTGTTTCATTCCCTACCCTGCAACCACTGGAATCAGCATTAGAGATACAAGGGCAACAAGAAGAGCGTATTAGAAGGATGCATGAAAAAAGTTTATACTCAGAACTAGGTAGCAAGGTCCCTTCCATGCACTTCATTATTCTCCTCTGAATACTATTATTTGTATAATGGAAGCTATGTACATGGTACTTTATAGAGCAACATAAACAAGTCCTTGCCCCAAAGGAACTTACAATCCAAATTTCCACAGCAAAGGAAGACAACAAGAGGAGGAAGGGAAAAGACAAAGGTGAATACAACCAAGTGCAGTTACATGTACTTAAACTATAGAGTTTATTTAATTAATTTTACAACACGGTATCCTGGCATTCCAACAAACACCTAAGAAAGCTTGTTCTTAAGACACCAAATAACAAGTTATCAAACGCAATATAAACAAAAAACAAGAGTTTAGTCTGGAGGACCACAGTTCAGTAGCAGTCTTTGGGCCGATCTACACTTAGGGTTTTTTTCCGCTTCTAATGAGGTTTCACCGCTGGTCTTTCACACTATGCAGTACCCGCCTCGAACTGGAACTGGAATTTCCCGCTTCCGTACTACTGCTTTCAATACCCTGATATCCTGGTATTTCCCCTTAATGTGCTTTGATTTTCCACCTTCGCTACCGTATCTGGTTGTAGTCCCCTCCCCTGCCTGTCCATATACGGCGATGTTTGTATTTCCCTCCTGTTCAATCACAGCTCTCGACAGCACCATGTCGTCTTCCGGCTACTGATCGCATAGCTTCCTCAGCACTCAATGTTTCTTCAGCAACAAGAAAAGGGCTGGATGTGTGCATGCTTGTCTGATCTCGGAAGCCAAGCAAGGTCGATTCCAGTCAGTAGTTTGATGGGCAACCGCCTGGGAATCAGGCTTCATGCATTGAGCAGGGGGTTGTTCTATCCCTTCGGCTTTTTTTTTTAATTAAGGCATTATCTTCGAAGAATCGTGGCTTCTCCACTATGGGGTTTTGTTTTTTTTCCTAATTCAGGCATGATCTTTGAAGATTCGAAGATGTGACGCTTCACATCTTCGAATTTTCGAATCTTCAAAGATCATGCCTGAATTAGGGGAAAAAAATCACGGAGAAGCCACAATGCAGAAAGCCTGATTCCCAGGCAGTCGCCCATCCAACTACTGACTGGGCCGACATAAAGCTTCGAATCTTCGAAGATGCCCCCCCCCCCAAATGTGAGCACTGGGTGCCGCCGCCACTGCCCCTCTTCCTCGTACCAGCTGTCAGGGGCTGGCATGGGGAAAAGAGCATTGGCAGACACCCCCCAGTCACTCGCCCTGGCCTCCAGCAGGTGGGGGTGGAGAAGAGGATAGGTGCCTCCTTCTTCCCTCCACCCCCACCTGCTACAGCGGTGGTGGCAAGGGACAAGCTAGTCATTTTCCCCAAGGCCAGGAAAACATGTGGAAAACGACAAGCCCCTCCTGCACCACTGCTGCACGGTGGGCGTGGAATCAGCAGAAACAGGAAGAGTTTCTCATCCTCCAATGAGAGCTGCCATCTTTAAGAGCAGGAAAACAGTGCAGCGCTCGAGTGTGAACCGAGCTCACGCATTCGATGAAGCACTGCAATGGGGGAAATGGCTGAGTGTGGATAATCACGTTTTAATGCGAGAGCGTTTAACCTGACAGGACACCGAATTTGTTGCGATGGCGGGCACAATGTAGATCGGCCCCACATACTTCCCACGTAGAACGTACCAAGTTCAATCTCCAGTTAATGAATCTCAGGTAGCAAGGCTAGCAAAAACCTCTACCTGAGAGCTGTTGTCAAAGTAGACAGTCCTGCATGAGATAGACCAATGTTTATAATAATACGGCAACTTTAATAACCAGCAGAAAACATTCATAATTATACCACCCATGCCACTTTCATGCATTCCTGACCAACGGTGCAGGTAACGGTGTCCTCAAGAGGGCTTCACCTGCAGATCTTAATTACTGGACAGATTCATAATTAAACAGGTGGTCCTTTAGATAGCTAGGCCCTAAGCTGTTTAGGGCTCTAAAAGTTACATGCCGCACCTTGAATTGAGGCTAGAAAGCAATTGGCAACCAGTGCAGGTCTTTGAAGACAGGTGTAATGTGGTCCCGATACCTTGTACCGGTTACTAGTCTAGCTGTCGCATTTTGCACCAACTGAAGCTTCTGGACACTTTTCAGGCCTAGCCCCATGCAGAACACACTGCAGTGGTCTACGTGTGATGCAATCAAGGCATGGATAACAATTGCCAAGTCAGACCAACACAGGATGGGCTGCAGCTTGAGCACCAAGAGTAATTGTGCAGATGCACTCCTTGCCACTGCCACCACCTGAAGATCCAAGGACAACTCAGGGTCAAGGAGCATTCTTGGTTTTATGTATAGCAACGTAGAGTTAAGATGTTCATGCCAGACCAGGCTTCATGTTTCCTGTTGCTTCGTAAGTGGCACAGCAATTTTTATGTAGCCTCATAGTAATAAATCATGTACCAGTTTGGGGGTGGCGGCGTGGAAACCTATCAAGAGGAAGGAAGTTAATAAAGGAAGTCACACAACACCATCCAGTAAGTTTCCAATCGGTCCTCCTACCACAGTACAACTGAATTTGGCAGAGGAATTTTTCTACATCACAAACAACTTATTCATGTGTCAACAATACAAGGAAAGGGTTATACAAACTGGAACAAGAGCATCCAGCTAAGATGAGTGAAAGGAGCAGTATGAATTATAATTTTCCCATACTTCTTTGTACTACCATAGATGGGTACTATTTGGTTTCCTGAAATACAACAGCTGCTGTACAAAGAGTACAGGGGGAAAATGTGCCGCCTCAAAGACACTGCTTGTACTTTACACAAGTTCATTTGACCTCGAACAGTGCTGGTGCAAAAGACCATAGCAAAATTAGATTTTACATTTACAAGAATCTCATATAGTGAGTATCTAAATCTATGAAAGTTTCCTGACATATTTTCCAGGTTGTTCTCAAAATCAGAAAAATGTCTTGCTGCAACATCAATAGAACACCCATGAGAGAACATTTCTTTCACTAGGCATGAAGGATAAACAGCTTCAGAAATATGGTCTTCATTTTACAATCCCATAGCCAAAGAAGTGGGCCACCTTCAGTTTTTTTTGCACACTGAAATTTATCTTTGACTAGATTGTGGATTAAAAGTGAGTGTGAAAAAAAAACTGGTGCCTGAAAATTCTATTTATCACAGGGGCTAGGGATGGGGGAGAATTTTGTTTGGTCCACATTTTTAAGTCAACTGACCTAATTCGCACTTCTTCGACAAATATGAGGAAAACATTATCGCTGGATTCCACACTCCTCTAAATTTTGCAATACAGTTCTCAGCTCAAAAATTGTGTACAAAAGTGTGTGCATTAGTGAAACGTGTGTACAAAAATGTGTATATTAGGCGAAGTTGCATAAAAAGGCATATATTGTGCAAAGTGGCACACAAAAATGCATATATTGTGGACAGATTGCTTACCTGCAACTGTGGTTCCTTGAGTGATCAGTGGTGAGCTCACACATATGAGTTATGCACCTCTGCAAAACTGTCATTTGGAACATTCTAGACCTGAACAGAGTTTAGGCAAGAGTTCTGCCCACCGCCTCTGTGCACACTCTGGGCATGGCTCCCACCTACCTCTCAGTTCTGAGTCCACTGCAACTGAGGAATAGAAGAGGGCAAGGGATCATAGTGGGGAGGGGTATATGTGAGTTCACAGATGACCACTCGAAGAACCACAGTTACAGGAAAGCAATCTGTCCTTTATGGTCTCTGTGACTCACACATATGGGTGACTTAAAAGCAAGAGACTTACCAGAGGAGGGAGATATCACAACAAAACCATAGAAAGAACCGCTCTGCCAAAGGCTGCATCTGCACGAGCCCTGATATCTAGCTGGTAATGTTTGATAAAGGTAGATGGCTCAGCCAAAGTTGCAGTCCTGCACAGCTGAGGAAGCAGAATGCCCCTGAGAAAAGCCGCAGAAGATCCTATGGCTCTAGTCAAGTGGCCACATACTTGGATGGGGTCTGGGAGACATGCGAGCTGGTAAATGAGAAGTATATTCGATACCACCCACTTGGCAAAGTGCTGTGAGGATACAGGGTGCCCTCTTTTCAGGCCAGAGTGACAGACAAACAGACAAGGGATTGTTCGAAAGGACAATGTTCATTGTAAATAGAACAAGAGGGCCTGTCTAAGGAGTGACGTGACGTTTGATCTTCAACAGTGAGGTAGATTGGGGAAGAAAAATCAGTAACGTGATGTTCTGAACCAGATGGAACAGTGAAACTAGTTTGGGGAGGAAAGAACAGTCTGGGTGCAGAAGTACTGTATTTCTATGGAATATCAAGAAAGGATGATCATGTCGAAGAGCACAGAGTACACTTGCTCTGCATGTCAAAGTAATGGCAACAGGGAAGGTCATCTTCAGAGTGAGGAGCCTTAGGTCGGCTGTAGCCATCAGCTCAAAGGGTTTTGGTGTTAGCTGCGCCAGGACTACCAACAGGCTACATGCCAGAACAGATGGAGGGACTGGTGGAAGAAGACTGGAGAATCCTTTAAGGAAACATTTGACATCAGGGCATGAGTAGAGGGAGAAACCCTCAGCCTTGTGATGATTAGAAGATAGTGCTGCTAAGTAAACCTTAAGTAATGAGAACGCAAGACCTTTATTCTTTAGAGAAAGGAGGAAGTCAAATACTTGAGGGAGACCACAAGACTCTATATTTTGTCCCGAAGATGCAAGAAAAGCTAAAAAAAATTGCAGTATGAGGCCTGAGTGGAGGAGGGTTTGTATGCAGCAGTCATCACCTCCAACACCTCTTTGGAGAACTAGTTAGGTCGCCAGGCTGTGAAGCATGAAGTTCCAAGGCTGGGTTGCCTGATCTCTCCCGTTCACTGTGAGGTCTAGTCAACAAGGAAAACAGAAAAAACATGGCCAGACAGTAGGAGCAATGTCACAAACCACGGTTGTTTTGGCGGCACAGGGTTATTAAGATACAAGGTACTCTGTTGTTCTCTATCTGACAGGGAAGGGAGGAAAGGCAGAAGTCAAGGTGCTTCCCCAATCTTGGAGAAAAGCATCACCAAGAGAATCTGGCTTATGCTCCATGCTGCTGCAGAAGGCACTGCATTTCGAGTTCAGGCTCATGGAAAGAGTTCGATAGTTGAGGTGCCCCACATCATGAAGAGGTTGGACGCAACAGCTGGAAACAGCTCCCACTCATGAGGAGTAGAGCCCATTATGCTGAGTCCACCAGAGTGTTTGGTGTTCCTGCAAGATGGACAGCGACAGGAATAATGCAGCAGAGTATGCACCAGTCTCAGAAGTTCAGACTGAGCAATAGAAAGGAGAGAGACTTCATTCCACCTTGTTTGTTGATATAAAAGATGACATGGTGCTGTCCATAACAATTTGGACGGATCATCCTGTGATGTGTTTTGAGTGCCCAGAAAGATTATGTGACTGCAAGCAGCTTGACCTGACTGATGTATAGGCCTCGTTCCTGTTGGTACCACTGTCCATGGATCCTGAGTGAACTGCAGCGGAGCCCCCAGCTAAAAATGAATGCATCCGTGGTCATTATTAATGAAGGGTGAAGATGCTGAAAACTGAGTCTGTGTAAAAGGTGCATCAGAACCATCCACCATCCCTGAGAGTGTCAGACCAAATGGGAAGGCCCAGAAGGTGGGTCTTGGAGTCCATCACAGGAATGAAGGCCAAAAGAACCATGACTGGAGTGGCCTCATGTGGAAGTGTGCTGGAGGGGTACCACCATGGTTCCAGCCAGGAGGTCGAGAGTGTGACTGCTTGGGAACCAAGGTTGAATTTCACCTTGTGGACAGGATGTCCGTTCTGTCTATGGGTAGGTAGATGTAGGCTCGACTGGTTTGAAAAGTGCTTCTATGAATTGTTGTGTTTGAGATGGGATGAGGCAGGACTTTTCCTTGTTGGCCTGTAGGCTGAGGGATTTCAGAAGTGATAAGAGTCACGGTGATGTTGACCTGGAGAATGAGGGAGCGACAAGGAGTCAATCAACTAAATATGGAAAAAAGACAATTCCTTGAAGCCACAGGTGTGCTGCCATTACCAGCATGCATTTTGTGAAGACCCTTAGTGGTGTGGCCAGACCGAAATTGAGAACTTTGAACTGGAAGAGTTTGTTGCCCAGGGCTAACCTGAGGAAGCAGGGCAAGGCAAGGTGAATAGAGATGTGAAAATAGGTGTGGAGATCTATCACGGTAAACCAGTCCCCTTGATGCAGTAAGGGGAGAATGGAGGAGAGCACAGTCATTTGGAATTTTCTTGGCAAATATACCCACTGACCTCCTGAAGGTTGTGAAGAGGTCAAAGACCTCCATCCTTCTTGGGGATGGTGAAGTACCTGGAGAAAAAAAATGGTGAGCTTTTAGGTGGAGGTGATTCTTTCTATCACACTTCTACTCAAAAGCATAGTGATTTCTTCTTTGAGGGGTAAAGGATGAATTAAGCAGAAGATTCCTGTAGGATGGGTGTCCTCGAACTCAATGGAGTAACCTCAAGTGATGATGGTGGAACCCACATATTGGTGGTGATGGTTTTCCAAGCAGCAAAGAAAGGTCTGTCTCTCTGAGAAAAATAGGGCCGATAGTCGGGCTGTCTGCAAGAGTCAAAGACAACCCTTGGATTAGTCGGAACATTTATCCCATGTCAATTGGTGTTTTTTGTCCTGAAAAGCCTGTCTGTATTGAAAGGAGGTATATAAATTTGGTTTAGATGTTCTGTTCAAAGCTGAATGTGGCTGGTATCATGCTGGCACCTGGCATTGCCAATATGGACATGGACAATTCATGGAGGCTGAAGAGGACTGGGATCCCCATTCCCATCTTTCAGACGGATGTTTTAATTTTGTGAACATGGTACAAGGTTTCATCCATAGGTGAACTGAAGAGACCTTCACCATCAAATGGGAGGTCCTCCAACCTGGATCTAGTCCGCTTGTTAAGCCCTTCCATTCAATGCTGAGCATGGCGTCGTAGTGATATGGTAGATGCCATAGTCTTGGAGCCACAGTTGTCCAGATGGTGGGCCATGTTGATTTGTTATCTGGAAAACCTGTGAGCTTCAGCCTGGAATATCATCGCCGGGTTTCATATGTCCTCCGGAAAGCTGCAGAAAAAGGTCATCACTTTTCCCCACAGGAACTGTTGACAGGCTGCCATGCAGGCCTTATAATTGGCTACTCGAAGGTCTAGAACCATGGTAGCGTAGATCCTACATCCCACTGAGTCTACTTTTCTCCCCTCTAAGTCAACAGGAACAGAGTGGGGGGGTTGTCTGCACTTGGATTGGAATACCTCCACTATTATAAACTCCATAATAGCTCCACTATTATGGAGTAAGGGTGCGTGGGGTGTTTAAAGAGGAAAGAGCAGTCTTCTTCCTGAACCCTACATACCCCCATATAGGGTGCATGGTGGAAAGTTTCAACGATGATTGCTTAATGATATCCAAGAGTGTTTGGAGCATGGGAATAGTGACAGGGGGGCTAAGTCCAGTTGAACTCTCTGATATACTGGATCCATGACTGGAACTGATGTAGGGATGTACGAAAGTCACTTACCGTTTTGATGGGATGATTCACAGTGGTGGGGAGGCGCTCCACACCTCCCCCCGAAATCCTGATCCGGCCGTAGCCGGACATCCGGCCGCTGGGCAACCTTCCGGAAAAAAACCCCCTGCATACGCAAATGGCAGCGGCTACGGCGGCCGCCATTTGCGTTCCCTTTTTTTCGCAGTTTTAGCCTATGTAAATATTTACGTAAGCTATTACGGCGAAAGAAAGAGGAACGCAAATAACGTAGTGGGCGTCATTTGCGTTCCTTTTTTCCCCGCCGTTTTAGCCTGCATAAATATTTATATAAGCTATTACAGCCGGAAAAAAAAGGAATGCAAATAGTGCCCACTAAGCTAGTTGCGTTCCTCGTTTTTTCGCCATAATAGCTTACGTAAATATTTACGTAGGCTAAAACTGCGGAAAAAAGGGAACGCAAATGGCGGCCGCCATAGCCGCCACCATTTGCGTACGTGGTTTTGTTTGCTTTTTGCTTGCCGTGATAGGCTACGTAAGTATTTACGTAGCCTATCATGGCAAAGGCAGCTACGCAAATGGCGTGGTGGCCGCCATTTGAGTCTGCAGCAGCCAGCCAAGAGACCAGCTGACGCCGCCACCACCGGAACATCCGCCCCAGGTAAGCTTAGTCCCAGGGGGGATTCCGCGGGGGGGCAGGGGGTGAGAGGCCGTTCCACCACAGGTTTCAGGGGGCCGAATGCCAGTGCATTCGGCCTCACTGAAATCCGTGGCGGAATTCTCCGCCATCCCTAAACTGATGGAGCCTTAATCTCTAGCACCAAGGATTTTGCCATTCACAGTATCTATTCTGCGATAGAGAGAGAGAGAGGGTTTTGATCCCTGACAGTAGCATCCAGGGAGGAGGTTGAAGCCACCACAGAAGAAGAGGATGAATGGGAGCAATAATCATCCTGCCTCAAGGAACGATCCTTGGAACACAGGTTAGAAGGTGGTTCCAGGTTAGTGGCTGGTGAGGTTTTAACTAGAGAAGTTGCTGACAATGGTTGGGGTGCAGCAGCTGCTGGAGTGGCTTCCGGGAGCTTTGGAAGGATTACATCTTGGAAGAAGTTAGCTGGAAGATGAGGGTGTAAAACAAGTTGCAAGCTGGTAAATTTAGGTATCATAGTAGTTGCTGGTAACTATCAGGTGTATCAAGTGGTTTAGATATGGTGTGGGTTGATGGTGCATGGGGAAACGAGAATGTCGGTGGCATGAGTAGTGATGCTGGGCGTTTCTATTCTTGTAGTCATGATACCACCAGGAGGAGGAATGATGTGTTCATGGTGGAGAGCGGTCCTCACAGTAGTATGAAGGGGATCTATACTCCCATGGCATGTTGTAGTGATGCTGGAGGAAGCTCCCTGATGAGGCAGATGAGGCTGGTGAGGTTTCTCAATCTCTAGGGAATCTAACCCTACATAGAGAACAGTCCTAAGGAGAAGGCTGGTAGTGTTCCAGGTAGAAACATTCCTGGATTCTCCTTCTGATACTGACCCCATGCACAGAATGTCACCTGAGAAGTTGTCATGGGAGTTGCATTTTCTTCAGAATTGGAGTCAGAAACTGGAGATGACTAGGTTGTGCAACTGTTGGTACCAAGAGTAGTTGCTTTGGTGTGGGTGTAGCTGTTGATTCGCCATCCGAGCAGTAGGGATGTCAGAGAATTCCGCCATGGATCTCGGTGAGGCTGAATGCCGGTGCATTCAGCCCCCCGAAATCCGTGGCGGAACGAAGCTCCCCTGCCCCCCCGCCCCGCAAAAGGCGCACAAAATGGGACACCTACCTGCTGCCATTAAAAAATATTTAACACAAGTATACATTTAATATCTAGAGGCCGCCATTTTCCGTGATGGATCAAAGCATGGTGTCACCACAAAGATTTAGAATATACCCTCCATGGAGCAGCAGGACTGAATAAGTGTTTAATATTAGGGCCAGAAATACATATATACAGCTATGTATAGTATAGAACAGCAGTTACTTGCGTATTTTAATTTCAGCAAAATAATAAATGTAATGGAAAAAGTAAACCAATACAAATAATGTATATTGCTAAGGAGTAAACAAAGTAACTTCATCAAATTCACATCAAACATCTACATAAACCATATTATGAGCAGGATACACTTTCAGTACCGTGACTGTTTAAAGCTCTCCTTCAAGCTCTTACTAAATCTATTGATCTGTGAAACAGTGCACTCCAGGGAGGCAATTCACTTGACGTTATATATCAAATGATGAGATAAATAATGATCATACCGTTTGGTAATTAAGCATCTTACAAACCTTTTAACTGACTGAATGTCAGAAAGGTCAAATGAGGTCAAGCCCACTTTTAAAAAATCTTGTCTTACATCAACCAAAGAAAATAATCACCTCAAGAGAAGCAATAATGTAAGTATATCTTAAAGCAAATATTTCAAGACACATCCCCCCATTTTCCATTTTTCCACCACGACTGCGTAAATACATACAAACTTTGCTTCTTTCATCATATTATTCTATTAATTGTTATGTTTTTGGACAAGTAGTTTATCGTAGGCTTAAGCCCATGCTACTAGGACTCTCCTTAGAGGAAGAGAATTGAGATTTGTTATCTATTAACATGCTAATAGCTTAGACTTCAAGACAGTGAACTCTAAAATTAATTATATATAAAACAGAGAAAAAATGTTAATTTTCAAAAAGTTACATTCTAATTAAATACTTAGGCAAATAGTTAAACATTTTACAAATGAGTAAAGCAGGAAAGGAAAAAAGGAAAGGTTCCTCCTGTGCAAGCACCGAGTCATTGCTGACTCCTAGAGGGACGCCACTTTCGCTGGTGTTTTCATGGCAGACTATAGCAGGGTGGTTTGCCATTGCCTTCCCAAGTCATGACTACCTTTCCCCCAGCAAGCTGGGTACTCATTTTACCGACCTCAGAAGGATGGAAGGCTGAGTTGACCTGAGCCGGCTACATGGGACCCAGCAGGAACACACCAAAAATTATTTATGGAACAATTTTGGACACAGAACAGATAAGTAATACTGAACATTACCTATACATTTAACTGTTACCTCGAGAGTAATGCTTTCCTGAATCCATGCAGTGGTGTCAAAGTTGTCAAGGTTGTTCCAGTACAGAAACCACAGGCTTACACCTGTAACTGTTGCTCTCAAAGTGACTAATATATACTTATACATATGGATAATGGTTCAGTCACTAGGTATTGAATAGTCTATGTTAGAAGTCCTCAAACTGTGGTCTCCTGACCACCGATGGCTTGTGAACTCCATCAGATGGTCTCTGGAAAGCTTGTGGAACTATCAAGAATATCTGTACTTGGCCCTGCACATGATTTATTTATTTTTTCTCACAATGGAGATCAAGGACATCTTGTCACGGGCTGAATTATTGAACAGGCAAACAAGGCCCTGGCTTAGAGACCATGAGTTTCATAATACAGTATTGGTACAGTCTACTCATTTCTCCCTAAAAAGTATGATTTTAATATGGCAGTGGTTTTGACAATAACGCCAGCACTGAATAAAATCTTTGTTATTTGTTTTGTTTTGTAGAACAAAACAATGTTTATTAAGTGGTAAAGTTACAGAAATTCTCCCTCTCCTACAAGCATGCTCTATGGGTGTGATTTTATATGAGGGATAGAAGCTTTTCCATCAGTTTAGAATCCAGACTACCTTTTTCTGATAAGAAATTGGGAGGATTTGTAGCAGAGCATTGCACCATTTTACAGTGTTCAAGACTCTAGGAGGTTGAGAGAAGGGAAGTAATGCAAGGGGTAGGAGAAGGGTTTGGCACAGAAATGGTACCCATCCGATTGCCCAACGGTCTCCCTTCCTGAGCTGGCCAAGTTAGTCTTTGGTGTGGTGCTGAGATAGCTGGTTGGTTGTGTTGGGAGTCTTCAACATACATGCTGAGGTTGCCTTGTCAGGAGTGGCTCAGGACTTCATGGTCTCCATAGCAACCAGGGGTCTGTCACAATTGATGTCAAGGCACACTCTGGATCTGGTTTTCTGTGCAGGGTAGGAAGATGGTGATGGAGGAACTTTCAATAGTTCCATTATCATAGACAGATCACTACCTGGTAGGGTTTAGACCTGCTGGGATTCACAGCCTCTGCAGAGGTGGGGGACCAATTAAGAAGGTCTGACCCAGGAGACTGTGGGATTCAAACAGCTTCCTGCCATCTCTTGGAGATTTTCCTGACACCTTTGCAGGCAATTCTATCAAAGCCCTAGTTGACATCTGGAATGGAGAAATGGCTCAGGTAGCTGACTTCCTGTCCACTCTCAAATTCAGCACAAGCTCCTTGTCTTTAACTTTGTCTGGGTTCCCTTTTTGCCTCTGCTGAACTTCAAATAGCCAAATCAAAACGCAGACAAGAGGCTTCTATCCACGGATCTTTAATCCTTTTACTTCAATGGGTCATACAGATGCAAATTGTCAGTAACTCACAGTCTACAAAAGAAATGCCTTCAGGGAGTTCAAAGGGAAGCTACGAAGGTTGAAAGTTGCCCACCACTTGAGAAAAGGCAGGCACACTTTCCCAACTTAAGGGGGGGGGGAGGAATCTCCCTCTATCTTGTGAGGTCTCTGTGCGTAGCTATTCCCGCCAGGCCAACCGAGCAGATCGCCTAAGCTCCGCCCCTGCCATCTCTCTCTTGGCTCTGCATCTGTGCCTGGCATCTAAGAATTCAGGCTCTCCAAGCCCCACCTCTCCCTGTTCACAGGGGGTGTAAAGAGAGGCCCTCTCCGTCCAGCTGGACTATTGAAACCTGAGGAGTCTGTCTCTCCCTGTCTTTAGAAGAGCCTGGGAAAGTTCCTCCCCCATGTTTTGCGGTTCCTCTTCGGAATCTGAGCTACTTTGCCACTGCCTATGCTCAGAGGCATCCCTGACAAACTTCAAAGGACATGGCTTTGACTCCACTTAACTCCCTGCTCTTATATCTTGATACATCCCTGCCGATGCTCTTTGCTCCTCTAGCTCCACCACCCTCTACCGTCAGAAGGTCTCCTATTCCCTCTATAGATTCCCTCTTTCTTTCTTGCAGCCCATATGCTCAGAACTGCCTCTCAAAACACCTACATGATGCATGATTCAAATTCCTAATCAAAACCCATATTTTTCATGACCAACACCAGTCTATATTTTCCATGACCATGAGTCTCATATATAGGGAATTACCAAGCCAAGAAAAAAGAAAGAGGAGAGGTGCCCGTAACTGCAGAAGATAATATCTTCCTATAACAGTAACATAGGTGTGCCCTAAGGGGTAAAGAGAATGTATCTCAAGCCAGTTTGGAAGGAGATGAGTGAGTGCATGTGTGTGAGATTGCACATGCCAGGAAAAAACATGATAAGGCATTGTTCATATAAAACAGCACATCTTGTGCCCCATGAAGCCAAATACAACCAACTATTCATGTATGGCAGCTTAGCAGAACATCAATAAATTCCCCACTTTTGCTGCCTACCCAGGTCAATAAAAACAGAAGGGCTGCCAAGCACCAGTCAGGCCGCAATTCATGGCTGGTGGATTATATGCAGCTTGGCTGGTTACAAGTTGTACAGGCTGGAGGAGACTGAGAAGACAAACAAACAAGAGTAGGAGAAATTGCATTCTTATGTTAACTTACGTAAGCTGGAAATGGTGGGAAAAAATTCTAGAGCATAAGCTGATCTGTAGGAATGGGAGAACCAGGGATGTTCAAGCTCACCAAAATTCTCCGAACTTCACCTCGAAGCTTGACTTGGCTCACTCTATTTTTGTTTGTGACATGTTTTTCAGTTCATACAGAAAGTGTACATTTCAAACAGGAAAAATATGCATTTCTGTGCACATTTTTCAAAAGGGTGCACTTTTCTCCCATTGACTAAAGGGTGAAAATGTGTCTCCTTTGGGAAGTGCAAACATTTTTTTTAAAAAAAATGCACTCCCATTTGCATTCAGGGTTCCAAACAGGGGAAATTCAGATGATTTGCAAACCGAAACAAAATCCTCATACATCCCTACTGATTTCTATCACAAATGTAAAATCTAGCAATGCAATAAGTGAACAAAATAGTTCAAGTGATTTGCCAACCATAATTTCTCTTTCATTGTAGTGCATTACAGATTTCAACGCAGTTACACAGGGTTGACAAGTCTGTTGTCTGTATTTTCAGAACATACTATGAACTGTAAAATAATATTTTACACATACACACACACACAAATCTATAAACGACAATCTGTGTGCTGAAATTTCACACAAGCAGTTGAGAAACCTGCATAATTCTTTTTCATAATGTTTTAAGTATGTTTAAACATCTAAAGTTTATTAATCATTTTTACATCTTATTAACAAATTCTCAACATTACAATTTTGGGTGTAGTTGCTTGTACTTATCAGATCATATCACACAAAATAAAAACTTTTTCCTGATATGCTCTGCATAGAGAATATTCCCATCTGCTTCAGCGCATTGCCTTTTTCATGGGCTTAAACCTGTCAAATTATTCCATTTGATTTCAGAGAATTCTCATATGGCAATCTATTTTATTTACTTTATCTTCAATAAAATGGTTCAATGAACGTTAGCAACTATGAGACACAAGTTTCAATCAGTCTTCTGGCAAAGGCGTCAATCTATATTAGACCTACTGTGCTGTGAGTAGCACTGAGAACACTAGAGTAAAACAAGGCAGCAGTGAATAAGCAAGCAAGGCAGAGCGAAGTAACTGTGGAGGAAAAAAAAATTCTCCCTTGACACTACAAAACTCTGCTTGAAAGACACAGGGGCCTAGCTGAACACAACAATACCTTCTTAATAAAGAAGACAGCTTACAGTGTGCTCTAGACTCTCACTGAATTCGGACATCATGCCAAACCACAGTTCAGAAAAGCTTAAGTATGATTTGGCATAACATCCAAAACGTTGAAAACATGGTTTCCAATTGACCACCAAACCAGAATCAGTAGCACAGTCTAAAGCGGGTTTGCAATCCACGGTATGTACTAACGATGGTTTGGTGTGTGGTGTTTGAATTAAAAAGCCATACATGTCCACTGTTGTTTCCAGAGGCTTGTGCACCTTGTGACTGAAGTGCTGAGCAGACATAGAATGAAAGGAAACTAGTACCGCTAAACTATAGTTTGCTTTTATGTGTGGAAGGTCAAACTATGATCAGGGTTCCAAACTATGGTTTGGCGTGGTATCTGAGCAGAGCCTCTAATTATATTCTATGCAACAACTACAGAGATGGGCCCCTATTCTCAAGATGGCAACATGTAAAATTTGTGTTAAAATCAGATAAGGATTACGGAGTTTTCACCTCTATAGCTTGGTCCTCAAGTTAGGCTACACTGCCTTCTCTTCCATAAGGATTTTGTGCAGTTACTGAGACACCAGCAGTTTTCAATATGCTTTCTTTATATAGACCTGGTGGATATTTCAAGAGTACCTATTGGTTTAGCCACTAACTGCAAAACAATCAAGTGTGTTTGAGCAACAACTCTTTTTGGAAAGTGATATCATGAAGGACTAATTCCAAGAACTCTCAGGCATCACTTCAAGATACCGTGAAAATGTCTCCCAAAGCATAAACTTTGTAATAAGTGATGCAAGTTCATCTCTGATATGGGCTGTAAAAAAAAGATTATTGTAATAGTGCTCTTCCCAGCAAATCAGGCCATTAAGAATGTACTTAATGTTCACTTGAATTGAAAAGGAGGCCTGTTAAAATCCATATTTTGCTACTTTGTATAATCATAGGAAAATTTACTACCTAGTAGTTCCAGCCCACAAATTTGATTTTTACAAATGCAAAGTACGTTTGATTTTGCAAAGAAAGAAGGAAGGAAGGAAGGAAGGAAGGAAGGAAGGGAGGAAGGAAGGAAGGAAGGAAGGAAGGAAGGAGACTATGCCCATTTCTAAATTCCATTTTAAATGTTTCTATGAGTTCTAACACATCTATAATTTCTAATGGTCTATAGTTATCTTGTTAGAGTGATTTAAATGTGTCTTAAAAATGGTTTCACATAGCTCAAGACAGTGAATACATTTTATCTTCAAGTATTAACATAATTAACCATTATTGACTGGAATATATATGGGAAGACTAGGTTAGAATTTCTTCTAATATTCATCCTTTCCCATCCACTCCACTTTAGCAGGTCATATTATTTTACTTTCTAATAGGGAATGTGCAAACTTCTCCTAGGATACAGCTGATACCTCTCCATTAATTGCTTGGTAGGGCTGCTCATACATGCCTAACAGAACACACATTTCACACTTCTAACACACCTGATCTCCAGAGGGACTACAATTCCCTCACAGCTGCCTAGTTCACATCTATGTCATGTTCAGCTAATGGCATTTATTTATTAAATTTGTATCCAACCTTTTCATTTGCATGCTCAGGGAAGTTAACATTACAACATTATCAAAACCTCATAAAGCAATTATACAAAATAATAAAAAATAAGGATAAAGGTAAGAATAATCATCAGCCAGGTCACAATATAATCTGACAAAAAGTTAAGGGCTGGCCTCTCCATCTACCACTACTTATGGACATAACTTAATGATCCCGATGGCATCATTGTAACACACAATGGCCACATTTGGAAGATTTTATCCTGACTTATTAAGCCAGGATAGGAACTAAGTTTTTGCTTACTCTTGGAGTCCCTTCACTCCTCCCTTCACAGAGTGAACAAACAAATCGGGAAGTCTCTAATTAACCACAGTTTCCCATTTTATCAGAACCAGGAAACATTTGTTACCAGCTTCGGAACAAGCCAGGGTATTAAACCACAGTTTGAAGTTCATTTAATATCCTGGTTTATTCCAAAGCTGGTATCCAAAGTTTCCTGGTTCAGGCAAAATGGGAAAGTATGGTTAATTAAAGACTTTCTGGTTTGATTCATTGTGTCGCGAAGGGAGGAGTGAAGAGGGTGCAAGACAGGCAAAAGGCTAATTCATATCTTGGCTTATTAAGCTGAGATATGATCGCCCATACTTGCTTTTAAGAGTTCAATCTGAAAAACAAGATGGAGAATTTGGACTCAAGTCAACTGAATCCCATTGAGATTGATGACTTCTGCACAGCACTGGCACCTAAAAAAGGTAATGCTAGGTCCTAATTGGGGGGTGAGGGGGGACTGAATGCAAAAGCCCTGAATTTCCCCTCTTTCATTAACGTTCTGGAAAAGGATGTATTAAAGCCCATTTAAGCTCATTTATGAAAAGCTTGAAAATCATGTTCAGGGTTTTCCCTCATTTTCACACAGGGGCATTTCAGGTATTCAACATACAGCAAGATACCACCTTTCTAGTAAGAACAGGACAGAAGATCCACTGATAAGAATTCAGTTATTCTTCCAGTCACAGACAAGAGACTATCCTTGCTTGGTCAAATCAGAAACTGTGTTCCAACACGGTGGGGAAAAGTTTGTGTTTTTGCTCCCTTGTACTTAAGGCACAAGCCTATAGCTAACTTTGATATAGCTGCATAAAAAATCAACAGTATTAAGAAAGTTTAAATGCAAGTATTTAAGATAACTGTAACTCAGTATTCATATAAGATTCTAAAGGCTCTGTTTTCAGTGCCCAATTTCTTGGCCTGTCAGAGCCAAGATCACATATAGGAGTCAAACTGAAAACCAGGAATAATCCTGTGACATCCATGCTGTATGCCAGGGGTGGGCAACTTCTGACCCTCCAGATGTTTCGGCCTACAACTCCCATGTTTCCTCACCATTGGCTATGGTGGATAGGGCTGACGGGACTTGTAAGCCAAAACATCTGGAGAGCCACAAGCTGCCCACTGCTGCTCTATGTATTACTCTAACCGCAGTTGTTTGTGTAATGTTATAATTTATTTATGATTTTATACTGTTTTTACATTGGTTTGTATATTGTATTTTATGTATTTTTTTATCAAAACCACTTAAAGATCTTTGGATATTAAGCAGTATACAAGTACTTTTCATACACACAGAAAATAAAATTAAAATAACATTTAAAAATAAAATAATCTCTAGAACCATATAAAAAGCAAAACTTTATACATCAACTCATTTCATTTGGATGTTATTGTGTTGTGGCATTTGGTTCATCAGTGTGGCATTCAGTTCATCTATCCCCTGTTACTATACAAAAGGATCATACAAACATAGACATACATACATACATATTGTGTCAAAGAATCAATGCTGATTTTCAACAGTAGAAAATCATTGGTATTTATTCATTTATATAGCACTATCAGTGTACATGACACTTTACAGAGTACAAGATGACAGGTCCCTGCCCCAAGAAGCTTACAATCTAAAATACAATACACAGAAAACAGAGGAAGGGGAGGAAAGTAGAGGCAGGGTACACAAGGATGCAATATACGGTTGTTTCAGTTGCCCAGGTTTAGGCACAAGACATATGGTTGTATCAAAGTCTTCATCAAAATGGTGGGTTTTGAGGAGGAATTTGAATTAAGTAAGGGGGGACTCCATACAGGTGTTCTGGGAGGCAGTTCCAAGCATGCAGAGCAACAAGCGGGAAAGGATGAGTCTTTTGAGGGAGCAAGAGACCGTCAGACAGTAAAAGGCGATGGAGCTAGAGAAGTAAAGGTCAAGGGCACAGCAGCATCAGGATATAAAAGTGGAAAGGCACGGCAAGGCCATGTCCTTTGACATTAAGGACAAGAAGCTTGTACTGAATCTGGGAGTGTTCAGGAAGCCAATACTGGGATTTAATGATGACAGAGGTGAATGGTTTGGACAGGAGAGTGTTAGATAGATGTGAGAGGATAGATACGACCCAACAGAAGACCAAAGAGGAGAAGACTGTAGTAGACCAGACAAGAGATGATGAGGCCAGGGACCAAAGTTTTTGTCAAGGGGACAGAGAGAAAAGCCCAGATTTTTCCAGTGTTACAAATAGAGAAACAACATGTCTTGGAAACCAACTGAATATGGGGTACAGAAAAGAGAGAGAAGAATGAAAGATAGAGCCAATGCTGTGTGTCTGTTCAAGTGGATAGATGGTAACACTAACAATGGATAAGGAAGGTATATGGGAAGAGGAGGTTTGGGGAGGAAAGATGATAAGAAATACTTGTTTTTAAGTTATTTTCGACATAACCAGTGTGAGCAAGTGTGGTGTAGTGGCAAGAGTGTTGGACTAGGAGCTGGGAGATCCGGGTTCTAGTCCCCACTCGGCCATGGAAGCTCACTGGGTGACTTTGGGCCAGTCACACACTCTCAGCCCAACCCACCTCACAGGGTTGTTGTTGTGAGGATAAAATGGAAAGGAGGAGGATAATGTAAGCCGCCTTGGGTTCCTTGCAAGAGGAAAAAAGGAGGGGTATAAATGCAATAAATAAAATAAATAACAGATCAAATGTTCCAACCTTTATAAAAAAAATGTCATTTTGGTTTTATGGCTGTGCTTCATTGGTGTGTGCATGCACCATCTCTGCGCACAGAGGAATCTGAAATTTCTTCTCTGCAGTTGCTCCTTCCTCCCCACAAGAAACTACAAACGGCTTTGTAGGTTTAAAACAGCTTGGAGAGCTGGCACAAAGCTTCTGAAAAGGAAACCCAGAAAAAGTACATACCTTGGCAGAAGATTCCTTTCAGCAACATCCAAGCCAAACTGTTTTGTACCATGAGGTGCCTCTTAGGTGGAAGGCTTTCACAGAAAGCCCATTGTACACACAGACTGTGCACATATGTGCAGGTAGATCAGGGTCTATGCCTGAAATTTCACTACACTCATGCCAGCCTTCAGCAGTGTCTTACATTTTGGTTGGGGGAGTGGGCAGGGGAGGAGTATGGAAAGCTAAAAGAAGGTAGCAAGTTATGTGAATAATACATGTTGTCCTCCTTCAGTGACTCACTTTCCACAGCTTTACACTTTCCAGAAGTTACAAGGGAAGCAATGTGCATCATAGAACAGTTATGTATTAGTTTCCTTAAGAGAAAGAGAAAAAAGGCTTATGTTGGCAGCATTAAATTGTACTTACCTTCCTTTTCCGGACCTCAAAAAGCCTTGTTAATTTTCAGTCTTGAGTTGGAGTTGTACACAGCATCAGTTCCAGCACTGCAGACCACCTGATAAAAGTCCAATATGACAGCTATAACTTTATGTGTTATCCTGACTTGTGAAATACCCTCTTGTTTCACTTTATGACATACTTATCAGTATTGCCACTTGGTTAGCTTGTGAGTGAATAATGCACGCCATTCATCAGATGTAACCTCACAATACTTACTATGGAATGGATACTTGAGAACTATTTCTCCATCTAGCCCTTTACCAATGCAAAGATGAAACACCTGAAAACTCAGGTGTTTCCTGAGCAGGAAAAAAAATGGGAGGGGGATATATAAAGTGATTACTGTTTTGGGCGGGGTGTATTGCAGTATTGATTTAAAAACCATTTTTGGCTTCATGGATCCTATTTATATTAGTCAATCAACAGTAGAAATGATACAAAAAGGAGTAATAAAACCATCCAAAGATGTCACATGAACATATGAAGCTGCCTTATACTGAGACATTAGTTGGAGATCTCCAAGGTCTCAGGAAAAGGTATTTATCTGCCTTACTACATGAGATCATTTTAAGTGGATATGCTGTGGGCTGGATCTGGGACCTTATTCATACAAAAGTCTAATGTGCAGTAAAACCTGATGTCTCAATATTTTTGAGAAATTGCCAAAGGTCACACTCCCTGAAAGCAGAGTTCCACCGGCAGAAATTACACACAATACCTTCAACACAACTGAGTGCCACAGTGACCACCACAACAAGGTGTCTGAAGAATAATATATTACAGATTAGCTAATTCTATACTTATATTACTTAAGACAGACTATGCATTTATTGGTGCTCTTGCAATTTTGTTCATTCCTGTTTTTGTTTGACAGGCAACTGTTGGGAAAAGCCATTCGTTCTCATAATGTCACCATATTCATAATTGCCTTATTTGGAATATGAATTTGTCCAGCTTATAATATTCAGCTGTATTATGAGTCAAGCAACTTCTATCTCTCCCCCCACCACACCACACACACACACACACACACCCCTCAAGCCTAGAATGCACAATAAGATGATGTTAGATTCTAAACATGTACTGTGGGAATTCAACAAACCATGTGCCCCAAAGCTAGCTCCTTTGTAGGTAAATGCATAAAAGTACTTTAATATTTACCCCTTATTTTCTGTGAAACTCTCATGTTCATGGCACAATTAGTCTGCATCCACCAACATTTCTATTCAGACTACCAAACTGAGCTAAGGGAAGTTTAGGGACGGGCCATAGCTCATTGGAAGGACAGATACTGAAGCTGAAGCTGAAATATTTTGGCCACCTAATGCGAAGAGAAAACTCCCTGGAAAAGACCCTGATGCTGGGAAAGACTGAAGGCAAAAGGAGAAGGGGACGGCAGAGGATGAGATGGCTAGATAGCATCACGGATGCAATGAATACGAACTTGAGCACGCTCCGGGAGAGAACGCAGGACAGGAAGGCCTGGCGTGCTATGGTCCATGGGGTCACGAAGAGTCGGACACGACTGAACGACTGAACAACAACAACAACAACATAGCTTAGTATGATAACACACACGCTCTGCATGCAGGTTCGATCCCCGGCTTTTCCAGATAGGAAAAGGAAAGAATCCTGTCTGAAACACTCGAGAGCCACTGCCAGTCAGTGCTGATAATACTGGACCAATGGTATGACTCAGTATAAACCAGCTTCCTGTGTTCCTAAGTTCACCCATCACAAACTAAGGTCCAAAGATTTAAAATCTCTCCTCCTCCCATTAGCCAGAAGCTGAAAACAAAATAGTTAAAATTATTAAAAACTGGTAATAAAACAACACTTTGTGGTGTTTTGCAGTTACAATGTCATCTACAAAGATCTATCCTATTTGGGGACTCACTACTGACAAGAGAGGCTGCAATTCCCTCTTGAGGCACTCTTACTGCTTCTATCTTGTACTCAGAGCTGTATACTTTCATCTGTTCTTTGGAGAAAAACAGTAAGGAAAAACTCTGAGACATACACAGTGCATTCACTCCTACTGCATTCACTCCTACTACTTTGGACTTGCCTGAAGGGATTATGCAAACATTTCCCCTATGCGTATACGAAAGGCATGGAGGGGGGCTGGGATTGTGCCTACTGGCTCTGCTCCCAAAATCTATATATTCAGAATTACTATGAAAGGGGTGGTACATGCATATGCTTCTCCTCACCACTGGGAACTCTGTTTGCCTAGGGTTTGCCTATACAGTCCTTGCCTCTATAGATATACATGCAGAGTCCCTTTCACAGTAATGGAGATGTAAGGACACAGGGGCAGCAGGAATGCCAATTTCGGGGGGGGGGGACAGGGGTGTTCCGGCTCCCACCTCCATGAGTTCAGTGAGCACATGGCGGGGGGGATCTGTATACCCCTACTGAGATAATGAAGTGTCAGCAGTTTCTAGTCAGCCCAACCAATACTTTTATATTACACACAGCTCTGCTTTCCCATTCTGTTCCTAAAATCAAGGTAGCGCTAGGGACAACTATGATTTTGTATCTAGTAATTCAAATTTATATAGCTATGTTATGGTGATGCAGTAATTTTAAGTAATAGTTATCAATTTTAATCCACACAGTATTTCTCCAGAACAGTTGCCTATTAATAAAGAGGGTGGACAATTACAGTCTAGCAGTTTTAATTTAAGCTATTGTGATTTAAGAATTAAATTGTGTGTTAAATTTCTCATTGAAATCCAGCACTGGCTCTTCAGTTATGTAATCCTTCTACAAGGAAATATTGAGAGACCCTTAACTACAGCAGCTCTACTGGATGCCATTATAATTAACAAGGACATGCAAAAAATAAATTAACAGTTATGTTTTATAATCATGTGAAAGAGAAATGAGCTCATGAAGAGGTCCAAGTACTTACTGTGATCTCATTAGCCAAATTTTACATGCTATTTTATATCACTACTTATGCTGCTAGAGTATTAATTTGCCAGTGTGTTCTGTATATTCATGAAAGCATATTTTAAACATCCAGTAATGAAGCATAAGAACTATTTGGTAATATCATGGCTTACATTACATTTATAAAGAGAAGAATATTTATATGTTCCCAACATCTCCATTTGGGATTTTATCCTTCTCCTTACTTTAGATATGAATTTGAATTAAGGCAAGATGCTTTCAGTCTATGAAAAACTATCTTAAAATTAACAAGTGTTGCATATATTTTGACTAATGCAATATTGCTGAGGTAGTACACAGACCATTTTGCAAGTTCATAATTTTGGCCACCCATAGACCATTTTGCTCTTCTTTCAGGATCAGGATGATGGACTAGATTATCTTTTCGGATGAATCAGCCTTTGCTTTGTCAGTCTACCATGTCATCCTGCTGCACCAATGATGCATATATTACAAACACCATGTTATTTGTGAATTGCTACACATGGCAGCGGTCGCCACATGGCAAACTGCTCATATGCAGCAGTCCGCCATGTAGATCTGGCAATTGTTTCCCTGCAATATAAGTACTCCTCCTCTTGAAAGGCTTGGGCAGTATAGAGGAAGTTGGAGCCACACAGTGAGCTGCTACACCTGAAGAGCTTATCACAAGGGGCTCCTTCACATGGAACTTTTATCCTGCTATTGAGATTGCTCACTCACGGAAGCTTGCGGGTCCCTTACATGATGTCGTTAACCTCCAGGACACATCCAGAGGTATTTCCTGGTTTTTCCATCTCAAATAGATCCAGAACTAATGAACCATTTTTTAAACGTGGAATGTAACACGATTAAAACAGCCACTAGATGGTGCTGTTTCATTGAGGTCTATGGAACATTGAAAATTAAAAGCTTCCTTTCTCAGCAATCACATGGTCGCTGTCTGGGAGCCCATGATAAATGTGGAAAGGCTCCACAACAGGAGGACTGTGAGGGTTTTCTTTAGTGTAAAGGCAGCCACGGTGAAAGCTGACATGCAGATTGTTTTAACATGGTTTGCAGACAGCAGCTGTAAAAAGTGTTCTCTATGGAAAATTACATTTCCCACTCCACTATTGCAGATCGTTATTCTTCTATGACTAGAGCGGGGGGGGGGGGCTTGTGGCCCTCCAGATGTTTTGGCCTACAACTCCCATCAGTTTTCACCACTGACTATGCTGGCTAGGACTGATGGGAGTTGTTAGACAAATCATCTGGAGGGCCACAAGTTGGCCATTTCTGTTCTATCAGTACACAAGATCAAACTTGCCCTCAGAACCTAACTCAAGTTTCCTTTGCTCATACCATGTTTCCCCCCTTAGTACCACTACAGAAGAGGACTTGTCCCTACCTCACCATACATGTATTCAATGTGCAGGTGAACTGAGCAGGAAAGAGATGTCTGTTTGCTTTGTGTTAATACTTCTCATACAACTATGTGGAGGAGACAGAGTGATGATTTTATCAAAGAAATCCGTATCAGATTGTTTTTAAAACAACAACAACATTGGCCACACTGCCTGGTCTAAAATGAAATCTGGATTTAATATTTCTACATTTATCTAATCTATTTATTTATGCAGATCTAATACAAATGACTTAATGCAAACCTTATACTGGAAAGGCAAGCAGAGCTTCCCAGTTGCTTTCATTCCTTCTCACTCATCTTTCATTGTCTCCTTTCTTTTCCCATTTGCTCTGCTGGGGGCTCTTTTCCACTAAGCACTCTTCCCCTCCTCCTTTTGCTTCCCAAAAATCATCAGGAGAGGCTGCACATTTGCTCAGGAAAAAGCAGCGCCCACCAGAGTAAAGGACAAAGGAACGGAAACTAGTGTAGCAGGGTGTAAGAATGAGCCATGGCTGGGAAGTCCTCTTTAAAAGGAGTGCTAGGCAAGGTGAAGTGTGCATGGAAAGGCCATTGTCCTATATAGGCTGCTTGAGAAGGGAGGATGCTCATTTTTTACAGAAGCTAATTCAGGTGAAGGGGACCTTGACTGCATGTGTTTCTACATTAAGAGAGAGGCAACGTCTTGAAGCAACCCAGACTGATGTTGTACAATAAAGCCCCCGGTGATGAAAACTTTAGAGGAAATGCTCCTGAATGCCTTATCTTAAAATATAGAAACAGGAAAAAAAAGCCTTTGGCCAGGCTCCAATGAGTAACAAAACTAGTTCCATGAGGTCAAGGAGGCTCTAGAGTTGTTTTTTTCTCAAACTGCTGCCCCTGCCCAGGCCACTGTTTCAGAATAGTACACTGAATGGTACAGTGGCCAGGTATTCAAAGAAAGAAAGAAAGAAAGAAAGATCAACTGTGCTAGCATAAACCCCCTGTGAGCAATCCCATTCACATTTACCTGGGAGTAAGCTGCACTGAACCCTGTGGGCTGTATCCAATGGTGTCCTTCCATTTACAGAAGGGTCTTTGAACTAGCAGAGGTTCTCATTTGCAGAAGAGGCATAAGGTGATTTGCACCTATTCTCCCTGTTTCCTACATCCCGTTCTGCTGCATTCCACACTGTTGCAGAAGGCCCTGCCACCCTCTAGTTTAGATTTTCAGAGAGTTCTGAGGGTGGCAGTGCAAATAGATGAAATCAACTTCCCCCACCTTCCGTCAGCAGAAGCCTCCACTGGATGCCCCTTCCACTAACAGAAGAACTCCTTTGGACACAACCCCGTGGGACATGAACATGCGTGGCATTGTCCCGCAAGTAGCTCTTTGCGCCCTGACCTTCAATTTATTGATTTTTTGGAAGATGTCCATAGATGCAAATAGTGTCCTACATATTTTTGAATTATTATTTTTTTAGCAAAGTCCAACCTTATATACATTCCCAATTCTCTATTAGTTAATTAGTCAACCAAATGGTGTAACAACCACTTGTAGCATGAGGCATACATACCCCCCATGAAATACAGAATCCTTTCTGTAAAAATCAAACAAATCAACATAAAATGTGAATGTCTGGGGGGTTTTACACTTTCAAAGCAATAAATTTTCACCAGACCCAGACATATTCTTATTTTATGATCATTTTGTGACTTTCATCTATCAATCAATCAAACGTATATATATAAAATGGTCTTCCTACAAATACCTCAGGGTACTGTATGAACTTCATGTAAAAACAATTGTAAAATATTAATGCATTAAATTACAAATTTCTAAATATCAACAAGATTATGTTAAAAGGAGGGAGGAGGGGTTGCAAAAAAGACACAGAAAGACTACAAGAATAACATGAAATAAAAATATAATGTGGACAGCTCTTCCCACTGACTGAGTTTACTTTGCTTATGGCTTTGCAACAAAGCTGTAAAGAATTGAGCTACAACCCAATATGCTTACTTGGGAGTAAACCACCCTGAACACAGTGAGACTTACTTCTGAGTAAACATACATCTGATTGTACCATTAGGATCCCCCCCCCCCGCACCAAATTATGTATTCTTCAGCTCCCATTGCAATCCCATGATATAAGAGTGCAGACTTGGGGCACAATCCACCAAATACAGCTGCAACCCACATCCATTTTAATGTGATACCTGCAGCAGCAGTGCTGGTTAGACTATATATTTTAGACACACTTCCTTGAAAATCCTTTTATGAAAACAACCCTGAGCTCATGACAACTCAAATGCTGTATTTTCATTGCTAAGCAGCATTATTTTGATAGTATTGAACATGGACTGTGATTCAGCAAAGCTGAACAGCACACAAATCAATTTTTTCCCCTAAAGTCAGAAACAGAAAGTGAAAATTCCACATGCATTCAACAAAGCTTTGCTTTTTGGTTTCCAGTAAAAAGGATCCTGCACGCCTACAGTCTTCTATAGCACAGGGTGTGTAATCCACATCTCTTCATAGCTAATGATAATTTTTTAAATTAATTTTAAAGTTTCTGGACTGTACTCTGTAGAGAAATGAGTGTTATATACACACATATTCCATAGTCTGTAAAAGAAGCAAATGAAACCACAGTTTTTCCAGATGAGTCTTTATTATAACTACCAAACTGACATAAACATTTTAGAAGCAAGTTTTACTCCCTTTCTAGCCTAGAAGGTTGGATCCACTTATTCATGCTTAGAGTGGACACATTTAAATCAATGAGACAACTTAGTACCCATTTTACTTTAGTTTTATAGTGTAGTTTTACATTTTAAAAGTTTTATATTATGTTTATCATGCTGTATTTTATGGTTTTAATTGTTGTGACGTGCCCAAACAGCTTCGGCTATTTGAGGGTATAGAAATGTAATTAATTAATTAATTAATGAAATAGTAATGACTAACTTAAGTCCCATTAATTTCAGTGAGTCTACTCTAAGCATGACTAAGTCTAGATCCAATCCATTGTACAATACAAAAAAGTTGCATACCGTAAGGAATATGCTAATTTTTTTTAATCACCCCTACCAATACACTCATTTAACTATGAAAACACAATGCTACCCTTTTAGCTATTTTGTATACATTACTGAAAAATCTGACATTCACTTTAATGGGAGTGATCCGTGAGCAGAGTAAACAAACTGCAGCCCCATCTCATCTTTATGCTCAGCTCCATAGCAGTTATGCTGTGAGGTCCTGAAAGCTTCTATCTTGTCTCCCATACTATTTAATATCTATGTGAAGCGGGGGGGGGTGGGGTAGGATATCATCCAGGGATTTGGAGCACAGTGTTACCAATATGCAAATGGCACCCAGCTCTATCTCAGGAGAGGCTGAGCAAGTGCTGGACCAGAGCTTGGAGACAGCATTGGGCTCTATGAGGGTCAATAAACCGAACTTAAATCCTGATATGATGGAGGCTGTGTGGATAGGCAGTTCCTGGGCCTGGGAATTAGGTAGACGGCCTGTTCTTGATGGCGTAGCACTTCCCCTAGTGGAGCAGCTATGTATTCTGGGACTACTCCTTGATTCAAAGCTGTCACTGGAGGCCCAGGTGGCCTCGGTGATAAGAAGGCTTATGGCCAACTATGGCTGGTTCACCAGCTATGGTTGTTTCTGGACCAGGATATCCTGGCAACAGTAGGGTATGCTCTCATAACTTCCCAACTGGACTATTACAATGCTCTCTACATGGGGATTCCCTTGAAGATGGTCCAGAAGCTACAGCTGGTGCAGAATGCTTTAGTCCACATGCTGACTAGGGCAACAAGATGTGAGCATATTACACTAGCTTTGAAATTTTGGCACTGGCTGCCAGTGAGCTACTAGACCCAATTCAAGCTGTTAGTAGTACTAGTGTACAAAACCCTAAGTGGCTCAGGACCCAACAACTTGAAGCACTACCTTCCCTACTACTGACCAACCCAGGATTTACAATCAGTTGGGGAGGCTTCGCTTGTGGTGCCATTCAGGAATAGGCCCATGGGGCTACCTGTCATGCTTCCTCTGGAGGAATCCCCTTCAGATGATAATCTGCAGCCTCCTGAGCCAGATGTCTCTGGGGGACAAGACGCTTCAGGGGATCCTGGGGCTGACCAAGAAGGTCCTGGGCCCTCAGGAGAGAGGGCTTCAGATCTTCCCCCTCAAATGGTGGAAAACTCTGCTTCCAAGTCAGAGGGGGATGCTGAGCCACCACCCAGCCCTGGAGAACGCTGATGCCTAAAGATACTGTCTCAGACCATGGCCAGGCAAAAGAGTGTCTGCTTGCAGAAAAGGCCTCCTCAGGAGCAAGGCCATCCTCACAAGCAGGACTTTTGCCAGAGAGCTGTAACAAACTTCAGCTGAACCCTGGGTGGGGCTCAAGACATTCTGGCAATATAAGCCTTCAGTATCAGCCTAGCCATTGCTAGAAAGAATATCTTCTACCAGCTTCAGCGCCGTGTATCTCTGACCTTGCTCTGTGATTGTGCCACTGATCTTGGACTCCTCCTTGACTCTGCTTCTTGGACTGCATGTTGTATCTGCTTATCTATGTTTGGACCTTGGCTGTGCTTCAGACTTCTCTTGGTACCCTCCATCTTGCTGGTGAAACTGTGCCTTTGACCACTGCCTATTTATAGACTTGGAGTGCCCCTTGGTTTAACCCAATACTGAGCCTGATCCAGCCATAGCAGGACACTACGACTAGGGATGGCGGAGAATTTCTCCCTGAAACTTCGGGGGGCCGAGCGCCAACGTGTTTGGCCCCCCGAACAAGTTTCGGGGAGAAATTCTCTGCACCCCCCCGCCCCCCGCACGCCCCCGGGACGGGACTTACCTTTGGCGAATGTCCCTCCCGGCGGCGGGTCCGGCCAGCGGTTCGTCGGGTCTTCGTCCGAGGCAGGGGCGGGAGCGGCAGCCAGTCTTTCAACCGGCTGCCGCCGCCGCCATTCCAATAAATGAAAAAAAAAACACCCCCGTGATAGGCTACGTGACGATTAACGTAGCCTATCATGGCTAGATTTGCAAAGTCAGCCGTGATAGGCTACGTTAATCGTCACGTAGCCTATCACGGGTGACTTTAAAAAAAAAAAAAGCGCGTACGGATAATGGCGGCCCCCATAGGGAGCCGCCATTCCTGTTCCTTATTTGGTCGCTGTAGTCTACGTAAAGATTACGTAGGCTACGGCGACCAAATAAGGAACGCGAATGGCGGCTCCCTATGGGGGCCACCATTTGTGTACGCTTTTTTTTTTTAAAGTCACCCATGATAGGCTACGTGATGATTTACGTAGCCTATCATGGCTGACTTTGCAGATCTAGCCGTGATAGGCTACGTTAATCGTCACGTAGCCTATCACGGGGGCGTTTTTTTTTTTAACTTTTAATTTCACACCCGGGCAAGGCGAGGCGCCTCTTCCCCGGCCTGAATTTCAGCCGGGCGAGGCGGGAAGCCTCCCCCCCCGGCCTGAATTTCGGCCGGGCGAGGCGGGAAGCCTCCCCCCCCAGCCTGAACTTCGTGGGGGGAGCAGCAAAGCGCCTCCCCCCCACCGCGAAAAGCTGCGAGACCAGGTAAGTGACTTTCGTGCACCCCTAACTATGACACATAGCAGAGTCTTCCTGGCGGCGGCACCCTGACTGTGAAACTCCCTTCCTGTAGAGATTCAGCTGTTCCCTATGCTGCTGTCATTCAGGCACTAGTTAGATGTATTTATTTGTACCAGCTTTTAGGTATACCAGCAAGTGTTTTATCTGTTTTCTGATGTTGCAGTGATGGTTTCATTGTTTTTATTGGCTTTTGTAATTTTAGCATTATAACTTTAATGGTGCTCATATTTTGTATTGTCTTTACATGGGTTATTAGCTGTCTTGAGCTCCTTGTGAGGAACGGTGGGATATAAATATTTAAAAATAAATATCCAATTATTTAATATCTTTTGGATGGGGTGTTGGTGGTTAACTTAACGCTAAGCCTGATACAGCCATAACAGGACACTACCACGCATAGCAGAGACTTCTTGGTGGTGGCACCCTGACTGTGGAACAAAAAATGAATAAAAACAGCTAGCATGGTGTAGTGGCTAGAGTGTTGGACTGGGAGCTGGGAGATCTGGGTTCTTGTCCCCACTCAGCCATGGAACCTCACTGGGTGACTTTGGGCCAGTCACAGACTCTCAGCCCAACCTACCTTACAGGGTTGTTGTGAGGATAAAATGGATTATGTATGCCGCCTTGGGTTCCTTAAAGAGGAAAAAGAAGTCGGGATACAAATGAAACAAACAAATAAATATTAGCATGTTCAGAAAGCAAAATTATATTGTTTGGTTCAGGAATATTCATGTTCAAAATGCTTTGAAATCACAGCAATAAACAATATGAATAGCAGCAGCTTGTCTTCCTATAAACAGGCTAAAGGTACATTTGCAGAGGTTATACAATACATAAGCATATGCTTTGCTTCTATACTATTCCCATGTACAAGAAGATTAAAATTCAATAAAGTCATGTGGTTTTTGTTGTTCCATAATCCTTTGCAGGCAGTGCTCTAGCACTAGCCAATACAGAATGGTCAAACTCCCCCCACCAGTTCAAGTTGGATTGGCTTTAAAAGGAGCTGAGGTATTTCCCCCAAAGTGCAAAATAGCTAATTTTCATGCCAATCTGAATTGACTATTCTTTTCCAGATTCCACCTTCGAAAGTAGCCCCTAGGCAAAGGGATGGGGATGAATGAGTAAGCAAAGGGCGGGATGTGTCTGATTTCGTAAGCTAAGCAGAGTCAGCCCTAGTTAGTACTTGGATGGGGAACCACCTGGGAATCAGGCTTCCTGCATTGAGCAGGGGGTTGGACTTGATGGTCTTGTAGGCCCCTTCCAACCCTATGATCCTACAAGACAAGAGGGTTCCATGTGCAGGGTGGGTGTTTGGTCCCAAGCAGTTTTCTCTGGGTACAGCCCTTAAAGCAGCAAAATTGCTCTCCAGCTTAGATATTAATCCAGGCCAAAGAATAATTCAGTGTGTCCTCTGAGGTGAATATTACCAAAACCACGAAGCCCATTTGTGGATTTACCCCTGCGAACCCCAGCAGCAACCCTTCTAGCTACACTGTATCTACACATCAGGATCAACTGTCAGTTAACTTGATAATGAAAAAGTAGCCATTCTTATCTCTGGGCAAACAATATGGACTTACTCTATTAACAGACACATGAAGAAACATTCAGGAACAGCACTCAAGAGGGATATGTACTACCACTGTTCCTCAACAAAACAGATACCCAAATCCTTACTATGTTCGCATGGAAACAACATTTAAACAGATGTAGCCAGGCCGGTCATTAAGTGTCCAAGGCGCAAATACAGTTTGATGTTATTCTACTGTTCCTCTCCGATAGTTAATAGACTATGTTATGCCAATAGGTACAGGCCATCACATCAACATCTTCTTAGATATAAACAAGACAGGAATCATTAGATAGCATCTCTTGCCAAACTACCACAATGTTCACACTTCTCAATGGAAAGAATTACACAGTTGTGCCTACTCCCTCATTAATTTCTCTTCTACAGACATCGCAGAACCAATTTTACATAGTTTCATGATTCAAGACTAAAACTCCAAAAAATATTAACCACCCACAGAGATCACCTTGACATGCTTTTGCTGTAGAAAATAGAACATTATACAAACTACTGAACCCTGAAGCACATTCAAAACATCACATCCTATTTGTAAAATACACAAAGAAAATGGGGTAAGTAAGAATATTTTAACAAGTAATATGTTATACTTATATTTTTCTGTATAAAATTAGGTTTCACTCACACACACATTTTTCTTAAAAGGTCAAATTATGTATGTAAAACATGTATTTGCTTGCATGCACCTATATATTTGCATAATTCTTTATGTCTCTCAAAAATGGGACTGGCAATAAAGAAAAAAAGAAGTTATTCCAATGTGTTCTGATACAAGATAGCTAACTTTAAATTATTTTCAAATTATTATTTTTACTTCCAGTACAAATAATTACTTATATAATATATAATATAGTATACTAATAGAATATAGTATAATAGAAACTGGCTGGAAACTATCCAATATAGTGAGATTCAGGGCTTGCTTCCCCACCCTACTCCCAGCACCTTGAGACTTGCTGAAACAACACCCACCCATAAATCAGGGTTTGAGTGTTAGACTAGGAGCTGGGAGATCCGGGTTCTAGTCCCCACTCGGCCATGGAAGCTCACTGGGTGACTTTGGGCCAGTCACAGACACTCAGCCCAACCCACCTCACAGGGTTGTTGTTGTGAGGATAAAATGGAGAGGAGGAGGATAATGTAAACCGCCTTGGGTTCCTTGCAAGAGGGAAAAAAGGCGGGGTATAAATGCAATAATAATAAATAAATAAATACCCGTTCAGGAAGTCCACTTCTGGCTGCCTTTATCAGTCATGAAGAGCAAAGATTGAACACAGAAGTGGTTAGCCTCATCCCTCCGGTAATCCTTTTCACAGACTCCCTCCACCTATGCAAACTGAAAAGTATCCATACATCCACAGGTTTTTGCGCTAACTATGGCATCCAAGTCAGAATAAATATAAATGCATTTATCTGCAACATTTCTATCAAATTGGTAATCAGATGATGATGATGATGATGCCACCCTTCATCTTAAAATGCAAGGGTAGTATACAAAATGTAGTAAAGCAATTTAATATGATATAGCATCAAACAGCATCAATGGAGGGAGCAATCACATGGCCCCTAGACAGCGTCTGGGGGGTATTTCAGATTCCTAGATCTGAGGTCGGAGACAGTGCTCTAACCTCAGATCTAGGAATCCACACTCTACTCTTCCCCCTTGCAGCTGCCGCAGAGAATTGCACCAGCTGCCTTTCTGCGTTGGAAAAGCAACCACAGAGAGGAGGTAAAGGGAGCGTTTCAGTGGGTGGGAAGAGGAGGGGACCGGAGAGGCTGGGTTATGAAGTATCCCCAGGCCTCTCCAGCCTCCTTCTCTCCCCCTCTTCAGCCTCACAGCTAGATGGGTGAAAAAGCCCATCTAGAGAAAATGCGGAGTGAGAGGAGCATGGAGGCAAAAATTGCCTCAGCTGCTCCTCTTGCTCTGCACTGGATGCCTGTAAGACTCCATGTTTGGAGGCTTAAGAGCATCAGGATAGGATTGAACCCTAAAACAATAAAAGGCAGGAGATACATAAAATAAACAGCTCACATCAACCAGCTTAATAAACCAGTTAAAAATCCTTGGACGAAGAAGTAAGTGTTGATGTAATGCCCCAAAAATGTAACGTTGGCATCGGTCACACCTCCATGGAAGGGAGTTCCACAGTCCGACCACTACTACAGAGAAGGCTCTCTTTCTTATCATCACATAATGTACCAATACAACTTGAAGAATTGCCTCTCCTGATTATCCTAAAGCATGGTATCATGGAAAAGCAGAAGAACGTTGTATTTTGAGGAGTTGGTGGTACACCAGTTCTCTTGCCAACGTGTAGAGTGATGTTGTGCATGTTTGTTGAGCTGATGGGGGATAGCTATGCTTGTTCCCACGGTTAAGGCTGTTGACTCTGTGCTCGAACTGGTAGATAAAGGCTTTGGCAGAATCTCAAGGTTAGCTACTTGTTGCTTAGAATAGCTGAGAAGAATGTTATGTTCTGGGCTGGCAGCCTGCCCATTATTGAAGCTGGTGTCCTTCCAGTCTGGCGTGTTGGACTATGTCTAGTATGGGAAGGATCATGGGGACAGTATATGATTTCCTGGGCCCTCCCAATTCAGAACCTCACCATAGGCCGATCCATGGGTGCTGTGGACCAAGCTGCTACGCAGCTGTTCATCACTGCTCTTATATAAGAGTACAGGGTTTCCAGTGACTGAAGGAATGTATGCTTTAGGCTTTGAATGTATTGTTTTGCTTTTTCTTGCTTTATTAGCCTGTTTTAGATAAATAAACTTCTTTCCTTCACTCATTGGTGTGTTCATTGCCTCTGAATATCGAAAAAGAACTACTGCCTACTGACAAACAATTGGCAGAACAAATGGCCCAAAGGATGATGTAGGGAGAGCCACTTCTGCCAGCACCTTGAATTGGGCTCAGAAGCAAATAGACAACCAATGCATCTCTTTTAGAATTGATAAAATATCACTCCACCTGGCTGTACCGGTTACAATCCCGGCCGCTGCATTCTGAACTAGCTGAAGTGTCTGAGTCATCTTCAAGGGCAGACTCATGTACAACACATTACAGTAATCCAATCGGGAGATTATCAAAGCATGAACTACAGTGGCCAGATTATCACTGTGCAGGAATAGTCAGAGCTGGTGAACCAGATGGAGTTGGTAAAAGACACTCCTAGCCAAAGCCACCTCAAGTGATAAGACTGGATCAAGGAATACCACCAAATCACGCACTTGCTCATTCAGAGGAAGAGTAGACAGAGGGAGAGTAGACAAGATTTGCTCACTTCCACAGCAAGCTCAGTAACAGATCATTATGATTCTACAACTCTAGCATCATTATATAGGCACTCTCCCTTATTCTGCAGCTACCCACCTTTTAGTGCTACAGACCTTCATCCCAGCCCTGCAGCTACTTACCTGCACTGTGAACCAGTGTCCAGATCCTGTCAATACTTACTTCTATTACACGATAGGCATCCAGCCTGAACCTGCAGATACTTACCTTACTCTGTGATCTTTCATCCTGGGCGGGATCTTCATGACAATGGAATGAGAAGCACATTGGAGTATCATCTGGATTTTCATGGAATTGGCTTTAGTCCATCAGGGACACATGAAGCATGAACAGCCAAGTGTACCATACCTTTAAAATCCGGTTTTCAAAGGTCACACAGGGCTTGAGAGGACCATACTTCTGGGTGGGGGGAGTAGAACTGAACGTCATCAAACTGGCAGGGGCTGCTCAACCAATGAGAGGTGCTTGTTTCTCACTCCTTTCTAGGCTCCCCCCTGTTACTACATTATTATGAATGGACAGTCACTAATTCACAATTCTGAAAGCTAGAAACAGCGCTAAAAACTCAGGCTAGATACTTGCTCCCCATGAGAGCACCCCACCAATCCAAATAAGCCCCATTCCAGCAAACAGTCAGAGAATTAATCCCCCCTTTTCCCCAATGTATGCACTTTTCATATCCCTGATTCTCCAGTGCAGCATCTGAAGGATCCCTCTGAGACCATCCCACCCACCCCAATTTTGCCCCATTCCAGCAAAGTGTCCTGGAGTTATAGCTTCCACCCCACCCCCTTTCTCCTTCTCTGAGCACTTTCTCCCTGCTTGCAATGACAGGCTCCCATGAACCTGAGACCTCACCAGACTGCCACTCTGATAAAGCTCTTCTGCATCAGATAAGCGACTTAACACAACATGGGGAAGAGAAGTAACGCAAACATCAGAGAAGTGCATAATCACTTAGGCTAATTACTCACACTGATGAAAAAGGAGTGCAGGGTGATTCTGAGGGCTCAAAAGAGCACTCTAGGGCTTTGATTTGCTAGAGAGGAAGGCAAGTTATTTTAGTTACCAAGGTTACAGAGGGCAGGGCCAGGTGAAAGACACACCCCTAGGAACGCCCCCATCATACCTAATTTAAAGCAGAGGGATGGGCATACAGCAGCTGAACCACAAGGGAGCTGAATTAAAGCAAAACAATGGAGCAAAAGTACTCTGCAAAAATGCAGCTTCCCCACAGGTAAACTCTGGGGTGGCTGCAGAGTGGCCACAATATCAAATGTCCCTAATGACTTTAAGCCACTACAGCGTCAGAGAAAACCTCCCATGTACAGGGGTCCCTGGTTCCTACAGCCACTTAGCAGTATTACTTCAGAGACTTTTCACCTTCTCCTGCAGCTACTTACTATAATTCCCAAGAAGTGAGTGTGATCCTGAAGCTACTGACTTGAATGATCCTGGTTTGTAACAAGGATTAATAAAATCTATAGTTGCTGCATTTACGTGGTCACATTTTTTATTTGGGATGAGAATAAGGAAAAGGAACATGACCCCCTTGGCAGAGGGGGGCATAATATATAATACCCACCTTTCCTCTAAATTTAGTGCTCAAGGGACACTATCATCTACCTAATGTAGTTGAACACTGCCCTAGACCCTAGTGTTAATGTAAATTATGTTGCACTCGCATAAGGGTGCAATGCCAATAGGTGCAATGTGTTTTCCAGGGAATCCAATTGTGCCAGCTAACACTACTGGTGTTGCTGTGCTAGAGGTCCCTTACACTACTGCAATGTAATTTACATTAGTGTCAGTGTCTGATTGGATAATGCCCAAGGACACTAACAATAAAATACAAATAAAATAACATTATAATTAAAACTCATCCAATAAAACACATCCAGTAAAAGGAAATAATAGCAACCACCAGATTAAAACATACCTCAGCAGCTCATCAGTTGAGATGCTAAAATACTGTATAAATAAAAATGTCTTTGCCCGCCAGTGGAAGGGCAACAAAGATAGAGCTATCTTGGTCTTCCATGGCAGGGAATTCGAAAGACTGGGAGCAGCCACTGAGAAGGCCCCTTGTTATGTTCTGGCCAAATGTGCCTCTGATAGTGGTGGGGCAGACAGAAGGGCCCCACCCAAGGATCTTAAAACTTGGGTAGGCTCATATGGAAGAATGCAGTCTTTCAAATAGGCTGGTTCCAAGTCATGTAGGACTTTATTAGTCAAAACCAGCACTTTGAATTCTGCCCAGAAACAGACAAGTAGCCAGTGAAGTTGTTGTAACAAGGGAGCCACATGCTCCCTGTAACCAGCCCCAGCCAATTGCCTGGCTACAGAATTCTAGATCAGCTGAAGTTTCAGAACGCTTTTCAGAAGCAGCCCCACATAGATCACGTTACGGCAGTCCAAACAGAATGTAACTAAGGCATGAGTCACTGTGGCCAGATCTGACATCTCCAGGAACAGGCACAGCTGGTGCACTAGCATTACCCATGCAAATGGATATCCAGGTTTAGGGATGAATCCAGAAGTACACCCAAATTGTGAACTTGAGTGTTCAAGGGGAGTGTAACCACATCCAAAACAGGTTGAACCCCTATTCCCAGAGCTGCCTTTCAACGGTCCAAGAGCACTTCTGCCTTGCCTGGATTATGCTTCCTTTTGGCCTTATCCACTCCATTACTGACATCAGACACTGATTTAGAACTTGAATAGCTTCCTTGGATTTAGATGGGAAAGAGAGATAAAGTTGGGTGTCATCAGCATTACCAGTACTGTCATATTTGCTCTTTTTATTTCCTAGAATCTGGCTTATTACTTGATTTAAGTATATTAAAGGCCTCCACCATTTTTCTTAGGGAAATCGTTCCGTTTAGTGGATATCACTTTCTAGAAATGCAGCATTAATGCTTTCTAATACCTCACACTTTACTGGGTGATTTACTTAGATTTATTATTTTTACCTTTTCATCAGCAGGCAAAACAGATGTACACTCATGTTTCAGCTAAATAAAACAGATGGTAGCACGTGCTAGATATCTTTAGGGCTGTCAACTCATGAATGCTGCAGTTTGATTATTTAATGTGTAACACTGTGACAGAGCATGATTCTTTTTTCTAGAAGTTGCTAGCTCCTTGATTAAAAAAAAACCTCGAAACATGAGACTTATCCTAAAATAGTCAATGGCTTTAAATCATTTTGTTTTGCTTAATTAAAGGGCACATTGCAGTGGTATTGTCTTTTAGAAATCACTTCTCTTTTCTGACTCTTGACATGGAAATAAAATCTCCAAGTCCTTGTGCTAGTGAAGGCAGATTTCACCTGCTTTCACTAGCCCTAACAGAAACTCTTCTCAAGGATAAAGTCAAAAAGGGCACTGACCAACCTCTGTTCAATTCCCCTTCTTTTTCCATGCAGTTGCTCCTTTTTTAAAAGGGGGAGACAAATAAAATAAAAATATGCATTAAAATAACAATATTTGAGGATAATATATGTTTTATATATTACTTGTACTAATATTAAAATGGTCCTGACATACAAACAACACAGATTTCTCACTGAACAACTTTCCTCACATCATCTACCAATGCTTTTTGTCACCTCATTTCCATAGGTACACTAAAATAAATTGTCCGGTGTGCTCTGTGTTGTGCTCTTGCACAATAAAACTATACACTATTTGTACCTTCTGGATTTTACAAAATCACTGTTATTTTCGGTCATATTATTATACAAAACTTCACTCTCCATGCTCACCAACTAGGCCTCAAAGGAAGATAGGCACGAGTGATGTCACAGCACAGGCTCTCTGGCTGCCACCTGTTTTGGCAGCATGTCCAAATTAGAACTTTCAGCCTTGATTTCAGTTGTGTATGAGCAGATTTCAGCACAAATAAAAGGAAAAAAAGAATATGTGGTGAATTATAATTGCTTTCTGGAGAGAACTGAACAATATTTATTTTTAGTAGAGATCTTTATTGTTGAGAACGCTGAGGACATCAGCCAATGGTGAGTGCCTACACAAATTTTGGAAACTGCTATCAAATAGTTCAGTGCTTAAATAATAAAAAAATATTAGTGAGGAGAGCAGTATTTAGGAACAGAAAAAATGAAGATACTTGGACAGGAATAAGAAAAAGCATATGTGTAGATAAGTGGGTTGAAGGAAAGCATTAGGAGAAAGGAAGATCAAACAGAGACATTTTTCACAGTTGCCATTTCAAACTGCTTATTCTTCACATCTATTTCTTCATTCAAGTAATTCCAAATTACATTAATTAGAGTTGCTTAATTTATATCAGATCATATATTTCTGTTAATATTATCGATAGTGGAAGGCATCAAACTATGGTTCTAGTGGCATTGTGTAAAAGTGACAAAGTGAAATTTTGCAAGCTGAATCTGATCAGCTGAACTTAATTTAAAACATCTACATTTTATTAAAAGCAAACTAATCAGCAAATGCCTCACAACATTTGAAATGTCTCATAACAGTTGAAAAGCAAATGTATAGCTAAATATATAAAACTTTAATACATAGCACTTGTATAAATACATTTCAAGAGTTCAAAGCATTTACCATATATTATTTTGATAATTCTTACAATAGCCCTATAAGAACAATATTACTGATGTCACTTATTCAGTACCACAACAAATATCACTAATGCTGATCATTTTTTACTAGGAAAGGAAAGAAGGCACTGGTGCTATTAGGTATTTCCTCAAATACCAATTAAAATATCTGGTATACTTTGTCCATATCAAACATTTTGATATGAATGTTCATGTAAATTCCCAAGGAGTTTTTCAGTTTTTCAGAGCCAAGCAGGTGTATGAGTGGTTTATAAAATAAACGTTATTAACCACTTAAAAGTTTTCCTACTCATATTGTCATATTTAACAACATTCTCCATTTAACCATTAGGAAGGACAAATATTAGTATCGATGGAATGGACAGCATATTGGTAGAGGGAGGACAATTGTACAAAATACACATCATGAAATGCAATTTCCATTATGTTGTCCTTAACACTTTATGCAATCAAGGAGGGAGACTAGAAGAAAATATTAACGTTGATTATGTCAAAGTTTGCAATTACAGAGCCAATTCTATGCATATGCATTGGCCTTTCCCACATCCAGACAACATGATTTAAGATTATTTCAACCTAAGCTGATCTAGTGACTTTGCTCAATTACAGTTGCATCATATATACTTCTTTACAAATTCCCCAATATTTCACAGATGAAAATATGTACACTTTTTATATCACAAGATCTAAATATGTATAGTGTGATACCAAATAAGCCAAGTGTTCAGGTCATATAAAGCTGCTATGATTTTTTTAATTGACCTCTAGCATCTTTAAAAGCAGCCTGGTACATATACACTTAGCAGCTGAATATGTTCCTGGCATGGAGACAATCTGTAGCAAAACCTTTCCCAACAAAATCTGAGTGCCAATCTGCTGCTAAGGCAAGGGCACAGGATCAGCTTCAAAAGTATGACAGGTCTAGGTGACAGCTTTTGCAAATGATAATTTGAAATTCCAGTTTCAAAAACTGGAGAAAAGGCATGATACAACCATGATAATACACAGATTATTTTAAACACTGAAACAATGTAATAGATCCATTCTATTGCAGTAACTGTTTACCAAACAAAACAACTGGTAAACATTTAATCTTGGGGTGGAGAGAGTGAAAACTTGGGTTGTGGTCAAGCGTCTCAGCATTCTAGCACAGAAACTGTCTGCTGAAGTTCCTATGGCCATAGCAGAAGTCTTTTTCCCTCAGAAGCAAAAAAAAGTATGGCACTGTCCTATCTGTATACACATTAAACTCCAACTAACAAATTGTAACGCGTAATTATTTACTGAAAACAAACTTGTTACACAGAATCGAGTGAAGAATAATTATTGTACCATTATCCACCATTGGTAAGTTTTAACATAGGAAAAAGTTAGATCTAAAAAATCCATGCTTAAAGAATACTCAGCCTATTTTATGCCAATTTTATCAGAATCTTCACTAAAAATGAATAGGGAAGTGGACAGGTTTTGAATCTCTACTAAGGGCGGGGGGGAGTCAACACAGAAACATGTACCACTTCGAAGATAGAGGGAAAAAAGTCTCTGTCTTTCCTTTAATTATAAAACTTGTATAGGAAAGCAAGCATTGGTGTTTAAGGCAGGTAGGTTCTCACAGGCCATTCACTTGGAATATAACTGCAAGTGATATATTTTTATAAGTGTTTTTTTTTTTTTTTTTTAAAGATAGAGATGAAGAAAACTTCAAGAAAATAAATACACTGGGGACTCTGAGAGGCAAATGAGAATGCTGCTTCGGGGTCCATGATTCAAGTGAAAGAATCTTTTTATTTTCTGTATGAGGGGCAAACACAAGAAACCTACTGACAATGCTCAATTGAACTCTAATTCTTCCAAGCTCTTGGCAAATCTATGTTACTGAAATAGAAAGCTCTATTTAGGGTTGTTATATTTTTTAAGGTACCGAGTTATTAAAAATACGTTGGTTTTATAATTATTACAGCTTTTCTTCTCTTTCCAATCTAGAGTGTGCTATTTAGTCAATTCTCAAATATGGTTAATATTCAGTACTTTAATACTGCAATTCTAAATGCACTTCTGAGTAAACATTTATTGCCTTGTGCTGCACGTGTGTATGAAGCAAGACTAAAGTAGGTAAAAAACACCACCAAGATCTACTATTTACTAACAACAGTAAAATTGAGATTAATAAAAAACTTAATTAAAACATAACATAAAACAAATAAAAACACAATAAAAATATAAACAGTCCACAACCCATTAAAAACTCCTTTAGCAGTAGACCAACTTACATTCCAAAGGCCTGCCTGACTCAAACCGTCATTGCCTGCTGGCCAAAGGACAATAGTGAGGGGAGTTCCAGAGCCTGGGAGCAGCCACCGAGAAAGCCCACTCTAGCGCCCTCACCGATAGTGTCCCTTGCTGTGGGACCAAGAGTAAGGCCTCTCCAAAAGATCTTAAAACCTGGGCAGGTTCATAAGGGAGTATGTATATAAGGACATGAATAAGTGAACGTTGGGAGAAAGGGGCCATCCTTAAAGAATGTCTTAACATTTATTCTGCTTCTGAACCACAGGCTTGAATTATGCACATGAATTCTGTTCTCGTCTACAAGAAGAGAAGAGCTCAAGCATGGTCTAGAATTTAAATTCTTCCCAATTATAATAAGGCAAAATTGTTATAGTACATTAATTATATTATATGTATATGTGTGAGGGAGGGAGGGAGGGAGCTGTAAAGCGACACAACAGCAAAACAACAAGGAGGCTCTGGATCCACTGTGGGTGCAGTCAGTCTTAATGTAAAATATATAAAGACAAACAACAGAGTATTCAAAAATATATTTAAGCTAAACGTTTCAGCTTCCACCCTCTTCAGTAGCTGTGTTGTTAAATGGGTATCAGGAATGGCAGTCTGGAACACCTGGAGAGGAAAGTTCCTTAGGAGAAAAAAAAACAGAGGTATGTATGATACAATGCCTATGAATTGTCCTCCAGATTAAGGCCACTGGGACTAAGAGTTCCCAGTCTATAGATCCAGAAATTTTCACTTTTGTCAAGCATGTCATTGTCTTTTGTTTGTTCTATTGGAAGCAACTGTAAATCTAAGAAACTATGTCAAGGTGAGTTGAAATGTCTTGCAACAGGCTGCTCCAGTTTTATGGTAAGAATCACAGATTTGTGGTTATGGAATCTTGTTCTTAGGTCTGTTGCGATTTTCCCTACATATTGCATACAACATCCATTTTTTATATTAAATTAAATAAACCACATCAGTAGAAGTGCATGTTAACAACTGCCTAATGCAATTCAGTTTTATTAGTAACTGTGCTCCTGAAAGAAGTGATTTCTTGGAGGTAACTGCAGGTAATGCAACGCGTTGAGCTCCAACTGTATGATCCAGGGTTGCAAGTATCTTTCTAAGTGCAGCCTTAACTAACAATGTAGACAGATTAGGTGGTTTTCTGAATGTGATGCATGGTTGAGAATTAATGGCTTCCGTTAAATGAGCACAATAGGATATAACAGGGTAACTATCTTTAATTATCTTGTGGTAATTAGAGGCAGCAGGATGGTAGTTCACAACAAATGGAACGTGATTTTCTTTCCGAAGAGTTAACCTTTGCATCAAAAAGAAGGGTATCCCTGGATATTACGGATGCTCAATTGATGTTGCAGTCAATTATGTGACTAGGATATCCACATTGTTGGAGATGTTCTTACATCTCCTTGAAAAGGTTTCTTTGTTATTACAAATGCATTTTATTCTAAGAACCAAACTATATATAATGTTCTTCTTTAGATGGTTCTGATGGCATGACTGGAAATGAAGGTACAGGTGGGAATCTGTAGGTTTACAATATAAGTCTGTGACAATTTGATGATTTTCAATGGTTAAGAGGCCATCCAGGAAAAGTAATTTTGGTTTTCAGTTACTAGTAAATTTTATCGTTGGGTGGATAGTGTAGATAAACTTGGTAAACATCTCCAAGCTATCGCTTCCATAATCCCAGATGACAAAAATGTCATCTATGTAATGCCACCATATGCTGGCCTTGTAGGGGGCAGTTCTGGAGATAGTTTCTTCAAATTGACATATGATGGGGCCATACATGTTCCCATTGCTGTACCTTGGAGTTGTAAATAGTGATTGCCATTGAACATGAAATTGTTACAAGTGAGTACCAACTTAAGCAAAAATGTTAAGACTTAAATACTGGGTTCATTAGAGGCTCTGCTGCTTAAGAAATATGTTAAGGCAGAGAGGCCATCTTTGTGTGGTATGTTGGTGCATAAAGTAGTAACACTGAAGGTTGTGATAATGGTATCATTGTTAAATCGATGTTCTTAATTTAGTTTTTCAATCTTCATAAGGAAATTTGTAGTGTCCTTAATATATGAAGGAAGTTCACGGACTAGTGGTTGAATTATGGAGTCAATATATAGTGAAACTCTTTCAGTGACAGTATTGTTGCATGAAACAAAAGGCCTCCCTGGGTTGTTTTTTTTAATGGATCTTTGGTAGCATGTAAATCTTCCTGCTGTAGGGCTGGGATTAATTAAAAGATCAGCAATTTCTCTGTCCAGTAAATGTTTATTCAGGAATGTATGGATAGAGTTGCCATTTTTTTTTATTTAGGTCAGCTGTGATATCACGATCAAAGAATTTGTATGTACCACTGTCATTTAGTTGTCTCAGACAACTCAATGACAGACATATAATCCTCGGTCTTCATCACAACAGCTCCCCCTTTATCAGCTGGCTTTATGGCTATGTCTTTTCTCATTCGAAGTTGGTTGAGGGCCTCTCTTTCTTCTCTTCTTAGGTTGTGAAAGACACGTCCAGGTTTATGTTAATCAATTCTTTTTTTAACTGATTTAATATATGAAAGATAGAATGACTATCAACAAGAGTATTAAAAATATATTTTAAGCTAAACATTTCAGCTTCTGCCCTCATCAGCAGATGTGCTGTTAAAAATGTGTGTGTATAGATGTATGTGTGTGTGTGTGTGTGTGTATTAATTTACATAAGAGGCCAGAATATCCACTACATTTTTTCTGTAAGACAGCTGAACAGAAGAACTTCAGATGGAATCATTACTTTATAGCTGCATAGATTATATTACACTTTGTGACCATCTTTACCCTCTGCTTGTTCTAGTTTCAGTATTCTAACCACCAATAATTAGATCAAATATTACTGAAAGGAAGTTAATTCCCACTGAGTTGAACATGACTAACTACTGTCTCTGTTAGCATACGCACATTCGAAAGCAGGCAGAAATATCCCCTACTCACCTGCACAGGTAAGAGTACTCTATTTTTTCTCCTCAATATGTGTATATATAACCAAAATGTAAGAGCCATGCTTCAAAACTAGTAGACTCAGCTGATGCATCTGTTGCTGAACTCTAGTACTTAGGAATGTGGGAGGAAGGGAGAAAGTAAATATTCTCCCATACAAACCTAGTCTAAGGAAAAGGCTAACCTAGAACACACAGCTCAGATGACATTAACTGAAAAACAACCAACTTTCTGCTGAGAAATTTATATCAACTCTAGAATGTTCAGTATGTGGACTGTACATAGATTACAAAGAAGAAAATAAAGTTGCAGTGTTGAAAGTAAGAAACAATAATGCATTTGTTGTTGTTCAGTCGTTCAGTCGTGTCCGACTCTTCGTGACCCCATGGACCATAGCACGCCAGGCCTTCCTGTCCTGCGCTCTCTCCCGGAGCGTGCTCAAGTTCATATTCATTGCATCCGTGATGCTATCTAGCCATCTCATCCTCTGCCGTCCCCTTCTCCTTTTGCCTTCAGTCTTTCCCAGCATCAGGGTCTTTTCCAGGGAGTTTTCTCTTCGCATTAGGTGGCCAAAATATTGGAGCTTCAGCTTCATTATCTGTCCTTCCAATGAGCACTCAGGGTTGATTTCCTTTAGGATGGACTGATTTGACCTCCTTGCAGTCCAGGGAACTCGTAAGAGTCTTCTCCAGCACCACAGTTCGAAAGCATCAATTCTTCGGCGCTCAGCCTTCCTTATAGTCCAGCTCTCACAGCCATACATTACTACTGGGAAAACCATAGCTTTGATTAGATGGACCTTTGTCGGCAAGGTGATGTCTCTGCTTCTTACTATGCTGTCTAGGTTGGCCATAGCTTTCCTCCCAAGGAGCAAGCGTCTTTTAATTTCATGGCTACAGTCACCGTCTGCGGTGATCTTGGAGCCCAAGAAAGTAAAATCTGTCACTGCTTCCATTTCTTCCCCTTCTATATGCCAGGAAGTGATGGGGCCAGATGCCATGATCTTTGTTTTTTTAATGTTGAGTTTCAAACCAGCTTTTGCACTCTCCTCTTTCACCCTCAACAAGAGGCTCTTGAGATCCTCTTCGCTTTCTGCCATTAGGGTGGTATCGTCTGCATATCGGAGGTTGTTGATAATTCTCCCAGCAATCTTAATTCCGACCTCTGATTCATCCAACCCGGCATTTCTCATGATGTACTCTGCATATAAGTTAAATAAGCAGGGTGACAATATGCAGCCTTGTCGTACTCCTTTCCCAATTTTGAACCAATCGGTTGTTCCATGTCTGGTTCTGACTGTTGCTTCTTGACCCTCATACAGGTTTCTCAGGAGACAGGTAAGGTGGTCTGGTACTCCCATCTCTTTCAGAATTTGCCACAGTTTGTTGTGATCCACACAATCAAAGGCTTTAGCGTAGTCAATGAAGCAGAAATAGACGTTTTTCTGGAATTCTCTTGCTTTCTCCATGATGCAGCGAATGTTGGCGATTTGATCTCTAGTTCCTCTGCCTCTTCTAAACCCAGCTTGTACTTCCGGTAGTTCTCGGTTCGCATACTGCTGAAGCCTAGCTTGTAGGATTTTGAGCATCACCTTGCTGGCATGTGAAATGAGCGCAATTGTGCAGTAGTTTGAACACTCTTTGGCGTTGCCCTTCTTTGGAATTGGAATGTAAACTGACCTTTTCCAGTCTTGTGGCCACTGTTGAGTGTTCCAGATTTGTTGGCATATTGAATGCAGCACTTTAACAGCATCATCTTTTAGGATTTTAAATAGCTCGGCTGGAATACTGTCATCTCCGCTAGCTTTGTTGTTACTAATGCTTCCTAAGGCCCACTTGACTTCACTCTCTAGGATGTCCGGCTCAAGTTCAGTGACCGCACTATCATGGCTATCAGAGACATTCAGATCTTTCCTGTATAGTTCTTCTGTGTATTCTTGCCACCTCTTCTTAATCTCATCTGCTTCTGTTAGGTCCCTGCCTTCTTTGCCCTTTATCATGCCCGTCTTTGCACAAAACGTTCCCTTGAGATCTCCAATTTTCTTGAAGAGATCTCTAGTCTTTCCCATTCTGTTGTTTTCCTCGATTTCTTTGCATTGTTCATTTAAGAAGGCCTTCTTGTCTCTCCTTGCTATTCTCTGGAACTCTGCATTCAGTTGGGTATATCTTCCCCTTTCTCCCTTGCTTTTCGCTTCCCTTCTTTCCTCAGCTACTTGTAAAGCCTCATCAGACAGCCACTTTAATGCAGAATAATGCATACTGCTATATGAACATAAGGTTTGGTCTGGCCAAATGGGAGAGATGTATTTATTTTGTCTGTTCTTTTACTAAACATGGACTATACAGTTTGGATCAGAACTGAAGGCATAATTCAGTTATTGAAAACAAGGAATTTATGCTGTTCTTCATAAAGAAGGCCTTTCCCCTTCAAGAATCTTTATGTTTTACTTTAAAAGATTAGGTAAATAAACTTCAACTGCTTATTACTAAGAAGAGAGAATCCTTCCTTCTTTATGAATTTCCTATCTTGAATGCCACCACAGCACAGCTCTGTAGTTTCACTCCTACTGTGCTAGAAATATAATTTTCAGATAGCCCAGAGGCACTGTAGCACACTCTGTGCTGCCATGAGCAAGACCAATATTTGAGAGCTAACTTAGGACTCCTGCTGCCTGAGCTGGTAGAGAACAAGCATCTGGGAGAAGTGATGAGCTTGTTCTCCTGGGGGTAGGGTGCCAGCTGCACTACTCTAAGAGAGAGATAGTGTGGAATTAATAGTGGCCTCATAGGGAAGCTGTACATTTTGCCTTTCAGTGTGAACAACCATGCATTAATGGAAACCAGAATGGTGGAATGAGACTTTGAAACTGACCAAGAGGAAGGGGAAAAAAAGTATTTTCAGACAAAATAAATGTTTTCTTTCTTGCAACAATTTGGCTCGCGGTAGGTTAAAATCATGCTATGTAAAACATATTTATTATTTATAACAAATTTCTAGATAAAGGCCTGTTCCAAGAACTCCTTACAGAGGAGGGTAGAATACAGAGGTTAGAGGAGGGAAACAGGAAACAATTATATGTAAATTATATAGAGGCATAAGCCAATTTAATTCACTGATAAGGAACGGCTTTTAAATTTATATTGAATAAGTGTTGGCTTTCCTTGATAACAATGTGACAGAAAGCAAAGACATAGCTTTTGAAGAGAGGAATAAAGTGGTGTATACTGCTGATCCGTAATCACCCCCCCCCATTCTGCCACTACTTTTGCAGGCAGGAAAGGGGGCAGCACAAAAGCATGGTGAAGCTTACTGTGCTCCTTATGATGACTGCTGTTTTTTTTACCCAGAAGTCTCCTCGTCATTATGCTATGTGATATCATGGCAAGGAGATATGTGAATTCTAAAAACTGGTAGCTGCCAGTCACCTTTAAAGGAGAACTGCCAGAAGCAGGAAATTTTGAGGAGAACCTTTACCCCTACAACAACCTCCAAATTTCTGCCAAAAGTTCTTATTGGAGATCTTCCAGCTCACCCCTAGTAAGAATAAAAGCTAAGCTGGAATAGTAAATACACTTTATGCATTAATCACAGGGGCTCCATGAAATCAAAGGATGGTGGGTTCTTAGATGTGAACATTCGCAATGGGGAAACACATAGAATTCTGGAAAACAGAGCAATCAGGGTTCCAGAATGCACAGAAGTTTATGTATGTAAGCTTCCCCACTGCAAACATCCACACCTAATGTGTGAACATCAGGGCAGGGCCAGCAGTGTGGCCCCACTGCCCCTTGATCACATGGAGACCACTTCGCATAATTAATGCATAATGGGGGCTCTGCTTAGACAGTGAACAGAAATGTATTTATTGATTTAATTTATATCCTGTCTTTCTTTATATGCAAGGCAGCTCACAATAAAGCAATAAAACTCAATTATACTGCATATAAAAATAGTAACAGATTAAAATTCTTACACAACACAACAATTTCTAAAATCATTACTAAAAGTCTGGCTGAAATAATGCAGCCTTCACTGCCTTTCTAAATGCAGCCAGTGAAGAGGCCAGGCATAGCTTCCTTGTGAGACTGTTCATACTGAGGGTGCTGCAACCAGGGTGGAAGTGGCTCTATCTCTTGTGCACACCCACTGTGCTTCAGAAGGCAGGGGAACATGGACAGGGGCCCCAGGGGCAGAACAACGTTCTCTTGGCAGGCTCATACCGGCAGAAATTGTTCAGTAATTGCTAGCTTTTAAGGCAACAACCAACACTATGAATAGAGGACTGTAAAAATCAACATTTAAGGGTTGTCCTAAATGTAATGTCACAGAAGTAATTAAACAGCTGCTTATTAGAACAGGTATGCAGCAGCACACCACAGAACTTAATTCTAGAAGAACAATTGTGCCAATATGCAGAACCACAATAATAAAAACTACCATGATACCTTAGAACCTTACACTGGAGGCTGCTAACATAGAGTTTGTTGGAGTCATGTCAGGAAGGAGAGGGGAAAAAGATATGATGAGTATGATTTCCCCTCACTTCACTCCCTCCATTACCACAATTTATCACAACTCTTATACTTCTCTGTGAAACATCTCAAAAGTGTGAGCTGGACTTCCCTATAAGGTACAGGCAGTAGCTAGAAGAGAATAAAATTCCCCGTTACTCTTCTTCCCAGAATATTCTGCTTATGGGAAGAACAGTGGGGTATAAATAACTTACATAGGTTATAATCCTATACCTACTTAACTGGGAAAAGGCCCTATGAAGCTCAACATGTTCTGTATAAACATGTATAGTAGGGTTCATAGAATCATAGAATAGTAGGGTTGGAAGGGGCCTACAAGGATGAGGAACTTTTTTTGGCCTGAGGGCCAAAGTGGCTCTGGGCAAAGACATTGGGTGCCACATGCCAGCAGTGGGGGGCCACAGCCCAAAGGGGTGGGATAACAGCATTTGGGGAGGATCAACCCTTCCTTTCCCAACAGTGACCCCACCCCACCCAAAGAAGTGGTCCTCACAGCAATTTTTAAAGTCTCTACTAGCACCAATGGAGACTTTTTATAAATGCAGCACAGGGAATGGGGCAGCAGCGAACATATCCCATTTGCGAGCGGAGATGGGTTAAAGAAGACGCAGACAAGAAGCTTGGGTTTAAAATTGGGCCACATTTATTGAAATAGCTGCAAAGGGGTAACTAGGATGGGCATCTAACTGTGTCAGCGGCTACCTGGCACTTCTTGGGCGAAAACACACCCAGCCTCAGGGGTGGTGGTGATCTCGCCATCCCTCTGGACTGCCCCTTCTGGGGGAGGTAGACCTTCCGGTGTCACCCCCAACCCGGTGCCGCACAACACCTGGGTGAGTGAGTAGGGTTGGTCTCCCAGGCAACCCTTATCCCCCTGCCGAGCCGCACAACCCGTTCGGGGGGCCTCAGGCGTCACCTGTCACCATAAGGTGCCTCTGCATGCACACCATCCCTACTTTCCTGTTTTTGCCCGTCCTAGCCGCCAACTGGAATGTGACCGATGATAAAGACCATATTCCCTTATAGGACACTCTTGACCCAAAAAACAGTGTGATGTAGGCAAAAAAGACGCACAGTAATAGGCCAATCGAACTGTGAGCCAAAAAATTCCTACATGGCTCCCAAAAGGGCAACCGGTAAGAAACCCACACTGCTTAGGGGAGGGTGGGAGGGAGCTGCGTCGAGCCAGAGAGCTGAGATTGGGAGGGGGAGCTGAGTTTTAAGGCAGCTCACCCTGCCCCTCCTTGCATGGTGGTGCCACTGGGGTGCACGAATCAGAGGCCCCTACGTCTTGTCACCCCACCCGCCCGCAATGGCCCCCCCCTTTCAGCCAGACAAGCTGGCGCCAGGGTGAGGGCATTTGCGAGCGGAGATGGGTTAAAGAAGATGCAGACAAGAAGCTTGGGTTGAAAATTGGGCCACATTTATTGAAATAGCTGCAAAGGGGTAACTAGGATGGGCATCTGTGTCAGCGGCTAGCTGGCACTTCTTGGGCGAAAACACACCCAGCCTGAGGGGTGGCGGTGATCTCGCCATCCCTCGGGACTGCCCCTTCTGGGGGAGGTAGACCTTCCGGTGTCACCCCCAACCCGGTGCCGCACAACACCTGGGTGAGTGAGTAGGGTTGGTCTCCCAGGCAACCCTTATCCCCGCCCGAGCCGCACAACTGGCTACTTTCCTGTTTTTGCCCGTCCTAGCCGCCACAGGAGTCACAAGTCCCCCCTCGCATGGACTTCGGGGGGAGAAGCGAAGCGCCTCCCCCCCACCGTGAAAAAAGCTGCGGGACAAGGTAAGTCCCTTTCGTACATCCCTAGCAGCACCTGGACCTGCGGAGGAAGACTGATGAACTTGGTGGAACAGAGTGAGGAGGGGATTCCCACCGCCTGCCTCATCTGGGAAGCCACGGGATCTTAGTGTGACTGTGTGACAGAAGCTGAAGTCTGAAATCGATGTACCAGCCCTTCGTGCAGCTCCAGACGTCATAACATGCCCATGTAAGGGCTCCCGTTCCGGCGTACGACAAATCTGTTGGTCTAGGGCATAAGCACATTGGGGCAAACAAAGCGAGAGCTGTGTCAGGAAGAAGCAGACGACTCGCTAACGCAGGCCGGAGCGCTGTGAAGCCCCTTTTTAAACTGCCATAACGTGCCTGAGAGAGAAACCTCCATCAACTATCATGGAGGCTGCTTCAATGTAGCGACTGTGGGTTCTAAACTGCAGAACTACATAGGCCTAGCGGGGTAGAGCTAATGCAGAAACTGCCCAAATTGCCCTTATGTCAACAGTAAGCCGTTGGATTGATACAATGGAGGCCCTTCCCCAGACCCACGGCATTCCACAGAACCCTAAGGTCCCGACGGGGCACTACCCATTGACTTGCGTTTGGCCATGGGCCACTGCCGTGCCCTTGCCATACCGATCAATTTGATCACCAAATGCATAAGTGGGTTACATTGGGCCAGACATGCACCTTGAACTGTATCAAGGCCCTCCGGGACAAGTCGTACTTGGGAGCCCAGACCCACCCTGAATTCCTAATGGGGGGGGGGGGTTTGATGAAGGCCATTAAGGCTGCTGCGTGGACAGGGAAATGTCTTTCTAGAAAGCGCATATGGAGTGCCATTATCCACGGAACCCAAAAGGGGTATCTGGGGAGAGAGGGTGACTAAATTTACCAAAAGCAGGCATCATCTATGCCCAATCCTATAATGCCTGCCGAACCCAAAATCTGACTTGAAGTCAGAGAATCCCACCATTGTGGGCCGGAAGGCTAAGTGGCCAGCTTGCGACTTATAGTCCCATATAGTCTGTTGTTCCTAAGGAGGCGCAAAATTGCAGCCGATGATCTATAGGTAAGGTCATGAATCCTAGCACTGAAGCTTTGCCTAATGCGCAGCACACCCTACCTGTTCTGTTGCAGGTGGCTCCTGTACAGAGAGCCCTAGAATGCAGGATGGCATACCTGGATTCAGTCTCCCAGTCTCTGCAAGGATGTGATCTGGGAATGGAGCACCCGTGGGGCTAAAGCCCAGAAGTCACTTAATTCCATGACAAAGCGTCGACCATTGGGTTTATCTAACCCGGCACATGGTAAACCCAGAACCAAATGTTGTAACACCGACACTGGAGTGCGGGCACATTGACACATGATATGACCCTCCGATTTCAGGAGGATGAAGAATGAATCACGTGGCCACGTTGTCATACCGAGGGGGGGGGGGTTACTTTCTTCTCTAAAAGGTCATTGAAGATGTGATCGGAGACTGCAGCCACCACTCTACAGGCCACTACCATCAGCACGATTGGACCTGCCCTAAGAGCCCGAAACCACCTTGGGTGGCGGTGGAACCAAGGGAATCCGCAGTCCGACTTTGAGAAGTGGCTCACGCCTCCACAAGTAGGTGCCATTAAAGCCCTATGGTGCGGAAGCCGCCAACCCTACATTGCCCAGACTGGGCCGGCGCGAAAAGGCACGGTCAGGGGCAGCTACCCTAACAGTGAAAAGAAGATGCCCTACAATATCTCACATGGCCCCCCCAAAGGAAAACCCTAGGAAGATGTATAACTGCTTGAAGCTGCGCTCAAAGGACCTGAAAGTTGTCCTGAGGGAGGCTAGAATAACGCCTAAGGGTATCAGATTGGCTTTACCAAACGTTGATGTAGGCAACAGGCCCTGAGCCTTTGTGAGCTAAGGGACACCGAGGTAACAGGAAAGGGAAGCAATGCTCGCGTTAGGTCAGAACATTGACCACCGTCTTCGGACTCCATGTAGTATATGCCCACCAGGGACCCGTGGACGGGATCCTGAACCAAGACAACTGCCCCGTCGACTAGATGTGTCGCACTGAACACAGATGGACAGGAATCTCTTGATTAACAGGCTGGCCCTCAGGGAAGAGAGGTTACGAATCAGGATAAACTCCCTAGATGATTTCCTGGGCACCATTTCCAGAAGGGAGATCCATAGAGTAGATAATGGGGTGTGGGAAAAAAGGGTGGGGGGGCTATAATCCTTCTGCCCGTACTGCCTTGTTAACCTATCAGGAACCTGTTGACCCCTGGCGAGGAGAAATGTTGCTTACAAGGTAAGGATGGAATGTTGACCTAGAAAAGGGGGCGAGGTCCTAGAACCTAGCATAAAACCGTGTTCCAAGTTAAAATGTGTTCCCCCCGTTGGGGTAGCGACTTAAAGTCGGAGTAGCGGCACCAACCTAACCGGGCATGGGCCCATGTGAGCTTTCTACTGCCTCGGCCTTTCCAAGGGGGGGGGGGACCCTACCATCCCCAGGCATTGGACAACGGGGGAACGAGTACTGACTGCTACTTGGGAGCACTCATGACAGAAAAGGCACGGGTTCTAGGAGTATGCACCCTTGGGGCTGTATTCCCAGCACAGACAGCGGTGCTGAAGCAGCGGATCCGCCCTAGGCGAAAGGCCATTGCGGGAGACAGCCTGGTGAATGTGGCCATTGCCAGATCTGTCGCAGAACAGGCCGGGAAGGAGTCAAAAGAGGCGTGAAAGGTCCTGGTCCAACAGGTTCCTTGCGCAGAGAAGGGTCAATGGCAGCCCTCCTGTGAAAGGCCTCAACGTAAGCCGGGCACATACCTCCTCAGGTGAAAGCCATTAGGAGGAGGAGTAGCCCTGGTGGCATCCCAACTTGCCAGGTTAGCGTAGGGATCTGATATGCCACCTACGTGGATGCCCAAGCGGGCGGGGGCAGGGCAAGGGATCGTAAGTTAATCCAGCAGAACCCTGTAAGATGCTGAGTTGAGCGGCTGGGGCTACCGTGGGGTGTGACTGATGGAGTTGCCAGTGACAATGGGAGGGCCAGCCGCCCCCGGGAGGTAAGCTAAGGCAGCAACCCCATGGCCTTAAAGGTCGCCCGTCTAGACAAGTGGGGCAAGGTGCAGTCATCTCACCCATATCCAAGGCAGCTGCATCCGGGTCCCTGGGAGCAAGGAAGACGATGCTGCCTGCAGTGCTCCTGACGGAGATGCCCCAGGAGGGCGGACCGCCCAGCTGTGGTGTGTTGCCTGGGCGGAACCACAAGGAAGGAGATGGAGGCTTCAACAGCATCCAGACGAGATGCACCCATTGTGACCATGCTCTGATCCTTGACTGGAAACTTAGATGTTGATGCTTGGGCACTCGGGAAAGAGGAGGTTGCAGAAGGGAGGAGCTCAACCATGGGCGGTGAGCATCCAGAAGAGCTAATGAAGAAGAAGTGGAGACTTCAAGAGCATCCAGACGAGCTGAAAGAAAAAGTAGTAACGAGCGTTGGGTCTGCTGTCGTGTTCACTTGGGCTGGACAGCCGAGGGCTTCTAAGGCCTGACCAGGGGAGGGGGAGAGATCCACGAGGAACTCTCATCGGTTTCTGAATGCGCAAGAGTTGATGCCAGTACCGGGTCTGCCTCCTCATTAGACTCATAATCGGGCCTTGGCAGTGGTTTCTTGGGGAGGGGAAGCGGGGCCCTACCCTACCCTACCCTTTCTTTCCACATTGGCCTTTCTTGGGGGGCAAAATGTATAGGGTGGGTTAAGCTTAGCACAATGTTGGCGAAAATTCTGACCAAGGCTGACCCCGCTTAACTTCCCAGATCAGACAATGGCTGGCACCTCTAGCCCTCTGCTGGTTGGCAGAAGGAAGCAATAGCCCGGATGCCAGATCCAGTCCAACACTCCAACCAGCACCTCTAGAAGTAAATGCAGCAGGAGGCTACACACTGGGCTTCGAGGGCAACAGACAACAACCCACAGGCCTTGAGATCTGCAGACCCGAGATCGAGCTAAGGCGGAGAGTCCTGGGATGGAAGTGGGGACCGCCTCTAGATAGGAGGGCCACACTCCGCAGCCGATAATGACTAAAGATGTGAGTGGTGCGGAGGGAGGGGGCGATTGTTGCCCGTTGCAAAAACTGTTGCCCAAAGGTATGGGAAGGGCCCATGGCCACGGCAGCGGGGCCTGAACGCGGGCATTGCCTTGCTCCCCCTTCTTTCTTTTTCTTTTTCTTTTTCTTTTTCTCTTTTTCCTTTCCCCCCCCTTTCTCCCCCCTCTTCTTCCCCCATTGATTTTAATTTGTTGTTATTATTGTTAACATTACTGTTGTTATTATTATTAGGTTTGGTTTTGTTTGGTGTGTGTGTGTGTGTGTTTGCTTGTCTTGCAGGGGGGGGTGAACGCACCGCCACTGCGAGCGCTCTGCGCTCCCCGGGCGGCACAAAAGCCGGCGAATCGAGGGGGGGGCCAGGCGGGCGCTGCAGATGCAAGCGCCAGCGGTCTCGCGTGCAGGTAAACGCCAGCAGCCACCAGCGCCGCACCTGAACGTGTGCCGCCGCTAGAAAGGCCGGCGCTTCTGCCAGCGTGGCAATCCACGTCCCGGAGGGGTGGCGCAGAGGCACGCTCGCCCAGAGCGAGGCAATTCCGGAGCCCGCAGCAGCGCGGGCGTGCTGCGACCGCCGGAGGAAGGAGGTGCAACGGGGGGGTGCGCCGCCACCAAAAGCACCGGCGGCGCCCCCTTGCAGGGGAGCGAGACACAGGCGCCGCCCCCTGATGCCTGCTGCCGGCGCCGACAGAGGTGCACCCGCCGGCGAGGCAAGACACGCAAGGAGGGAGCGGCGCCCAAGCTCGCGCACCCCGCCGCAAGCGGCGGCACCCCAGGGGTGCAGCAGCATTAGCACGCCACGACCCCGGGGAGGAGGCAGGAGCGCTGCCGCCGCGGCCCCCGCAGGGAAGTGGGACACAGGCGCCGTGCCCGGGAGCGGCAACAACCCCGGGGACAGGGAGGGCGGGCACGCCATAGCCGCAGCCACAAGAGCCGGTGCCCCCATATGGGAGCAGGACAATGGGTGCCGCTCCCGGGCGCACGCCGCAGGCGCAGCCGCCGGACCACCCGCCAACACCGGTCCCCGCAGGAAGAAGGAAGGACTTCAACACATTGCATTTTTAGGAGGCTTATTTGCAGAACAATACCATGCTTCAGAGGAATAGCACATGAAAAGCTGTGTAGACAAGAAAAAAAAGATAATGGGAAACATTATCATGTGGAAAACAAGAGTTACAATGCAATCCTATGCATGTCTACTAAGAAGTAAGTCCTACTGAGTTGAAAGATACTTACTTCCAGGTAAATGCATGTAGGATTGCAGCCTCAATCTCTTATTCTACTTTCTGTACTATAGTGCTATTGAAAAGTTGGATCTTCAGTTTTTCAACAGTATATATGACTGAGAACGCAAACTCTGTGGACATTTGAAATGCAAATTTGAGGGTGTTCCCGTAATTCAATTTTGGCAGATTTTGGATATGTTAATCAATGAGTGAAAAATACTTTCAAACACTTCTGTTACAATTTTGCCTACATCAAACTGTATTTTTCCTAGGCTACACGGTTTTCTTTCATTTTTGTTTTATTTAAGAACAAAGCAATTTCTTCTTCTTTGGAAATCTAGCTATGTATTAAGGCTATTTCTGAGTTGTTGATTTGCGAAATTGCAATATGCTATAAGCGTATTTACATATAAGCTCATTGTTTCAACAGGGGTAGGGAACTTTTTCAGGTTTGATGGCTGCAAGGAGAAAGACAAGACCATCAAGAAGACAGTGAAACACAAACCACAGAGCAGTGCACCTAGAACATTGTTCCCTAGGACATTCTAGCAGCCTCACTGCCTTCCAGTCAGTTTATTATTTTTCTTCATCATAGATTAACCCCCTCAAAGTATCAGAAATGCAGGGGGCATCAGGATCTGAATGGGGGGGGGGCAAATGTGGCACGCAGGCTGCCCACAAGTGGTATACAAGTAACTAGAGCATCAAATGGCCACAACGTTTTATTGGTTACCGCTCACAGTTTGGTGAGGCATAGAGCAAGGATCCTGTCACCAGGCAGCCTGAAAGTTGACCAATACCACAGTCCCTGCCCACATGCTTGGATAACTTTGGTGGGAGTGGCAGGAATCCTGGGCACAGCACAAACCAGTACCGTGGACCCATCCTCTGATCTGGGAAGTAATATTGTTATGGTAAAGGCAAACCTCCTGCATCGCTGAGACCAGTCATGAACACATGTAATATTTCTTCCCAGCCCTGTCAACCAGCAGTTAACCTCTTTCCATAGCAAGATAACAACCAATAAAACTAGAGAGGATGGGCGGAGAAGTTGGTAAAGGCAATTCCAGAGTCACAGGCCAGGCCTAGGAATGAGTCAGAGAGTAAGCGGCTCCCCCTCAGGTCCGTTCCAATGCCCTGCCCTCAGAAACTACTCAGCACTGCCAATTGGCTCCCAGGGAAAGGCCTGAGCTACAACACAGCTGAACTACAACTGGAACAGTAAGCTGCTGGCCAAAGACGATTATGTTTGCTTCGTTCCTGCCCCATGTGAAAGGCACAAAGGAGGGGCCCTGGTAATCAGGGACCCAGGGCTTTGCCTGTGAAAATATTTTAAATTAAGGACAAAACCATTATGGTTTTTATTTCTCTGAGTGACCATTTGTTCATCCTTTTAAGGTGGAACAATGCAAGCTTATTTGGGCATGAAATATCTAACTGTATGAAAACTGATATCTCATTATAATGATCTTACATAGACTTAGGGTTATGACTAATTTTTCTGTGTGGTTGTGCTCTCTGATGGGCAAATTTTTTTATCCCTCCAGCTGCAACAGCTGCATTAACTTTTGGAATCTGAATTACATTTGGTTTTGCCCCTGATATTTATAGAAACACTTTCAATTTCTCTAGAAGTTTTGGTCAAAGAACAAAAAAAAAGAGGAAGAGGGGGAGACAGAAAGAGAGACAGAAAAGTAGCAGGCAAATCATGAACAGCAAAGATAAGTCACGTATTTCAAAAATAGATATCTATCAAATAACCCCAGGTATCCCTATGCTGTTCAGTTAATGTCTTCCAGATATCATGACATAAGTTGGCCATAAAGACAAATCTGAAGGGTAATGTGATATTAAATTTTTGGCATGGAACTTCTGTAATATTTATCAACTTATGATTTAAAGCTCTATTTGTATTTGTCATTTTCCTCTCTTTGAACGAACCAAGATTTGAAAGTTTTTATTTGCATCAAAGTCTGCTCAAATACCACAGTGACAATAAAAACAAAAATGAAAAAAAAGAAAGAACTCACATACAACAAAACCCCCATAATTGAGACCATCCAACAAAGTGATGAGCTCAATGGGAGACTATTTGTCATCTAATCATGTCTCACAATTCAGTATGTACTTTTGATATATTTGAAAAAAATAAATTTTTAAGCCAGCTGAAACTGCATTGAAAATTACTCTGTTAAGGCTTTTATTGGCCACCTGTGGGGTTTTGAATGTGGATGTAAATCACACCAAAAGAGATCAAATAACCAAATGGAGCTTATGCAAGAGGTAAATTTGGCCTATTATGCATAAAATGTTAGATAAAGGAAAATGGATCAACACAAAGAAAAGTCTCCTCATACACTGATTTGACCTCAACAATAGTTAGCTGCAACATTCACAGTCAATTTCCCTACTCCTATATTAAGCTGTTTCTATTGTTCTTGATAAAGCTATGCAGTTTCAAGGTGTTATACAACATGTAGCAACAGAGACTCTATTAACCATATTTAAAATCTTCTTAATGGCATAAAAGCAATCAAATTAACAAGTATGGAATAATCAGTTCCACAGTGCTGTTACAAAGATCCAAGAATGGACAACCTTTCAATCAACTGTCCCTTCTGAATTCTCCTGTGGCACTCCTGATTGGACTGGATACCTTTTCTCCCAACTCAGGATAGAAGTCAGACACCTAAGGATGCTCTGCCCCTTCCTGAGGTTTCCCAGTTGAGAATTTCCAAAGCAAAAAGTACCAACCAAGTATATAAAGGTAATTAAAAAAAACACTCAGAAACAGTGTAAAGGAAGGAAAACAAAACATTAACCACAACAGTATATAGGGAAAACACCTACTTACTGCCAGTGTCCCTGGCCCCCAATCATTCTGATACTCAGATTAAAACTTCAAAGTCAGGATTCTACTCTTTCCCACTCTTCATTTGCAAACAGGCTCTGTTCTCAAGGAGTAGGCTGCACTGGAGACATATGGCTTTCATCCTCTTTCTAAAATGTTCTAGGATTTCGGGGCTAGTAACCATTCCTGCCCTATGATTTGCATCCCAGCTATGGCACCAGATTCTCAGACAGAACACGGCCAGGCTTTCTTGCTTTTCTGCACCCAGACCTGCCCTGTGCTTATCAGGATGGAGACACTGTGAAAGGTGAGTGAACTGTGAACAAAGCATGGGAAATGAAGGTAAGGGCTGAAGCTAAGAAAGTAGGAGAGAAGATTAACAGAAGAAACGTAATGGCTGGAGAAATAATTGGAGCCCTCTCTTCCCAAAACAAACTTTGTCCATGTTAGTTAAGTTCAAATGAAATGTTATATTTATACATGTAGACAGAGATACTTGGGTTGCAAGAGACAAATGCTACTTTCCTGTCAGACCTTCCCTCTCATTGGCTATGCCTCCTACCACTTCTCCTTTGCAGTTTTTCCCTTAAGCACTTCTGCAAAAGTACCATACCACTACTCTTTTTCCACTGTATTTTGCTAAGTCTAATGTCACATGGCATGCTCCTTCCTCTCTCTATCCACAGTGTCATTGGTTATTTCCCCCTCCAGTACACTGTAATCCAAATTCCAGTCCGTTTAAGAAAAGACTGCAACAAACTCCGCCCTGGAAAGGCAAGAGTGTGACTGAAGGTGGACAAGAGATTGCCTCCAACCCTAACGTGGCCCACAACTGCAGCAACTTTGATGACATGGTGCAGGAGGTAGGAAGGGATAGGGATGTGAAAGCCCTCAAAAAAACACCTAGAAAAAATCAGGGGGGAAATGTTTTTTTCACATTTTTCCAAGACTTTTTTTCTCCCTGAACAATTTGAAAATGTAAGCAAATTTTGATTATGAAATACTTCATTTTAGCATGATAAATAAAATGTTTAAGACGAAGTGTCCATATACTGCCATCTGGCCTTTACTCTTCCAAAATGATTTCTAAAAACTAAGTAATAGGAAGACTTTTATACAAAGACTAGACTTGTCAAATTTCTGGAAATTCTGAGATCATGAGAAAAAATGATTTTTTAATCCTTTTTGGAAGATTCCCAACATTTTCCCCATTCCTTATTAAAATTATTAAGGGTACAACCCTACACAGTTTTAGACTGAAAAAAGTCCTATAACTCCCAGCATGTTCCAGCCAGCAGGCACAGGATTATGCCCTTAGTGTATCTTTTACTTATAGATATTTAAAGGATGCCCCCAAGTTATGCTCAGTTCCCCAACATGTGACTAGAGTCACTATATCATGATATGTGAAGAAAATGTGTATTCTTCACAGTTTGGTTTTTGTTCTACAGAGTCCCATGTTTGGGGGCTTGTTCTGATTAGATGCTGTAGCAGTCAATGAATATAGTTCTAAAATCCATATGAGAGAGAAATGTTGTGTAGGTTATCCTGTCACTACCACCACATATAGTGGAACAACGTGTTGGTTATCCAACTTATGTTTCTTTTTGTTAAAAACAAAAACAAAAAACCTTTTGAGATTCCATTCTATGGAAAACTGCCAATTTTTAAGGAAGTTCCCAATTAAATCTCACCATTAGGGAATGCAGCCTCAGCTATAAAACCTTTAACTGTTGCCACCAAAATAAACCCTCTCTATATAGGTGTATTTTAGCTTCTAAAAGAAACTCAGTAGCCTGATTTCTATGTCATGTGGATAGAACTGACATCACACTGAACTGGAAAGACAGAGGCAACTGGAGAGGAGTATGGAAATCATTGTAATGGGGAGCAATGGGAGTTGACTGGGTGTGGTGTGGTGGGAGGGGCAGGGCACCTTTACTAGCACCACTTCCGGTTCCACCCTATGGCTATTACTATGTGGGGTGCTGCGAGGTACCATCCTGTTCCCCATACTTTTTAGCATCGACATGGAACTAGTGGGAAAAGTCATCTGGAGTTTTGAGCTGAAAAGTCCGTGGATGATACTCCACTCTACCTATTATTTGCATGTATGCATCCCAAGGAGGCTGTGGAAATCTCAAATTAGTGTCTGGCAGTGGTCTGGGGATGGACGAGAATGAATAACTGAGATTTAGTCCAGACAAGACAGAGGTACTGTGGGCCTGGAAACCAACTATTCTGGATGGAGGTTTACAATCAGTCTTAGATGGTTTGCGCGCTCCCTGAAAGACCAAGTGCATAATTTGGGAGTCATCCTGGGCTCTGTGCTAACTGGAGAATCTCGGGTGGCTGCAGTGTCCAGAAGGGCATCATACCAAGTTAGGCTGGTATGCCAGCTGCAGCTCCATTTGAAGAGGATGGACCTTGCACTAGTGACATCCAGATTTGACTACTGTAACATGCTCTACATGGGGCTGCCTTTGAATATCATTTGGAAACTTCAGCTGATTGAGAATGTGGCTGCCATGAGTATTGGGGAAGGTGGGGCAATCAGGTCATATGACACCTATATTGTACCAGCTATACTACCTACTGGTCCATTTAAGAGCCCAATTTAAAGTGCTGTTTTTGATCTTTAAACCCTTAAACAGTTTAGGGGCTTGTTACGTGAAGGACTGCCTTCACCTGTATCTGCCTGCTTGCAGTTTAAGATCCAGTAACAGAGGCACTTCTCACCTGCCCACCTTTGAGGGCAGTTCAGTGGGCAAGTACATGAGAAAGGGCCTTTTCTGTAGTGGCTGCACATCTCTGGAACTGGTTGCAATCTGAGGTCCTATCAGGCCCCCTCATTCTAATGTTTTAGGAAGACTGAAGATTTCCCTGTATTTCCTCATTTCCTGGCCTTTTCCTGAGTATGTTTTATTAGACTGTTCTTGGTTTTTAGCTGCAATTGTGTTTTACATTATAGTACAGTCTGAGCTTCATGTTTTATTGCTGGTATATGATTTTATTAAGTTTTGCTGTTTTATCATTGTATAAACAACTTCTGGAAGACTTTTGCCCTTAAAAGTGGCCTAGAAATATTTTAAATAAATAGATTTAAAAATTGCTATAAAACTATAAAAATTTATAGAGGTCTGATGAGGGAGGTAGTGCTTCTGCCCCTCCATTGAAAAGCTTTTTAATAAATCCTTTTTTAAAACTATCTGTGTGCCTTTGGGGGGTGGGGCGAGTGCTTTCCTGTTCAAATTCCTCACAGCTGCCACAAAATCTGCACTTAAGGAAACTGAGTATCTCTTCCCAACAGATTTTAGTGACCATTCTGTCCCTTTAAACAGGGCTTTTCTTTTTAAAAAAATATCCATTTGTTTTTAGTATAGTTGGGCAATGTCCCATGTTCATTTGTTCCGCCGTGTTTCTCTACTGCATTTCACACACACACACAGTGGACAACTTCTGGCCCTCCAGATGTTTTGGCTTACAACTTCCATCTTCCCTCACTATTGGCTGTGCTAGCTTGGAGTGATGGGAGTTGTAGTCTAAATAAATTAGAGTTAATAAGGATGTCTCCCACCTGAAAGCTATAACGTGAGTATTCACTCTTTAAGTGGTTCATCAATCGTTCCTTAATTTATTATGTTAGCTGGTGCACCATCTTTACCTTTATTGGTTTCCTTTAAGAATGGAATTGAATGAATTAGAAATTTCAAACACTGGCAAGGACAAAATTAATTCAACAATATTTTGAATACAAACTACAAATAGTAAGAATTAAATCAGTGTGTGTGTTTAAAAGAAAAATCAAACTCGTTCAATTTAAAAACTATAAACCTACAGTACTTTGTGGGTGGGAAGAGATGTACAATGTTTTTGTACAGGACTTGGTTTACTGGTCTCACTTTCTAGTATATTCCTGAAGACTTGTGTGCCAGCAGTTTTTGAAACTGAAGATGAATGGATTGGTTTAAGACTCATAAAATGAAAACTTCTTTAATTGCTTGGAGACCTACTGTGCACTGATGCAAGGCAATTTCTCTCTACAGAACTATTGCCTCTGGAATAGTATTATCCCTGGTGGCCCTGAAACACGAAAACTCAACCCAAGTTTAAATTTGGGTGTGCTGTCTGTGAATGCCTATCAATACTACAGTACTAGACCGTTCAGAATTATTTTCATAGCGAAAGAAAATGCTATATAGTGTGTAACAGGGCTACTTAATTCTTTGAGGATAATTGCACATTTCACAACTACTATTTACACTATTGTGGTGATGTACACACAAGCGGCAGCCATTCTTTCTCAGTATTTCTTAGCCGTTGGTAAGTTTTGCTGTCTTCCCATGTACTGTCACTTTGCCGTTGTTGGTTTTATATAACTGTCTCTTTAATGAGAAGCCAAAGCACTTGTTTCCCATTTGCAGAACACAGTGTTCATATGTTCTTGTTTGAGTAGCAGTTTTGTCATGGAGAAATTTTATTTTCTTGGTAGTCAGACCACTATGTTTGTACCTGGGGGAAAAAGAAGATAGCTTGCAGGGAATGCATTTATAGGCTGTATAAATGCTATATGAATTATAGTTGTGCATTACATGCCACTGGTACTTTGTGGGCATAGTTCATGGCAGTATGTTGGAAAGGAACACAAGTTGCTTCAAACATGCACACTGTTTTGTGAGAAATTGTAGAGAGTTATTTGGTGTTCACAATCATCCCTGTTCAAATTTCCTAATCTGATCTCCACTTTCAATACTTAAACTGCTTTATTCACAAATAAAATAAAATTTATGTATACATAACCACAAAATGTAATATAAATCTTTCTTATTTTTATAAGATATGTAATCTCAATAGTAATGCAAAATTTGGGTTAATGTGCTTGAACATGCTATTATAGCCTCATTGTTTAGGATGCCAGTATGTCTTTCAGTCTTACCAAAGTTAATGTACATATTTCTTCCTGAATTCTATTAGCCAGGGAGATTTCCACATTTTGGGGAGGGGGGGGATTTGCATGTTATGGTTTTTTGACAGAATCCAAACCTGTTTCTACCTAAGTGATACACTTAAGTGTTGGCTATAAAATGTTTGTTTCACTTTCCAATTTTAATTTATTAGTTAAGATGGTGAATATTAATTGCAGCAGCTGTGCAGAATGCAAATAATTAAAGGCACAGTCCTATGCATATTTAGACAGAAAAAAGTCCTACAACTCCCAGCATTCCTCAGCCAGCACTACTGACTGGGGAATGCTGGGAGTTGTGGGACTTGTTTTCTGTCTAAACATGCAGTAAAAAAGGTAAAGGTGCCCCCAACCAGTTGTGTCCGACTCTAGGGTGCGGTGCTCATCCCCGTTTCTAAGCCGAAGAGCTAGCACTGTCCGAAGACGCTTCCGTGGCCATGTGGCCGGCATGACTGAACACCGAAGTGCACAGAACGCTGTTACCTTTCCCGCTGAAGCGGGACCTATTTATCTACTTGCAATTTCTTGCTTTCGAACTGCTAGGTTGGCAGGAGCTGGGACTGAAGACGGGAGCTCACTCCGTCACGCGGCACTCGGGTCTCGAACTGCTGTCCTGCTGACCTTCCGGTCTGCAGTTCAGCATCTTAACCACTAAGAGCGTGCCCTAAAAAGCACTTGTTTAACAGCCAGCCTTGATCAGCTATCTTATGTTAGCATTGCAGGCAAACCCACATTACCAAGCAGTAGCAAATTCAGGATCAGAATTTATTGTTAAAATGGAAAGCTTTATTCAACCTACATACATGGTTCTATCCCCACAGGAGGAGGGGAGAGCCACATCTGAGGTGGAGGCTGAGCGACCACCTAGCCCCAAGAGTGTTGTTGCCTCAAGAGGCAGGCCAGTAGGGCTCCTTTAAGGAGAAGTGCTCAGTTAGAAAGGACCCCTCAAGAGGAAGGGACTCCTTGGGAGCAACGCCTGAAATGAACTGCATCTGAGCGCCTGGTGGGGCTCAGGAAGCTCTAGCAGTGTAAGCCTGCAGTATCACTCTAACCATTGCTGGAAACAATGTCTTCTACCAGCTCCAGTGCCTTGTAGCTCTGACCTTGCTCCATGTATGAATCTTTGTGCAGTGCTACTAACATTGGCCTGCTGCTTGACCCTGCTTCTTGGACTGCATATTGTATCTGATTGCTTATCTGTGTTTTGATGTTGGCTGTTCTTCAGCCCTCTTTTGGAACTCTCCCTCTTGCCTGGTAAAATTGTGCCTTTGACCACTGCCTGTTCATTGACTTGCTTTTAGACTGCCCATTAGTTTAACCTAACACTGATCCTGATCCTGCCATGGCAGGACAGTCAATCATATATAAGTACATTTGTAGTATACATGCACTAGTAATGTATTTATCTGTTGCATAACAACAATTGTAAACATACATGCAATTAGAAGAGTTGAAAGTTGCAGCACTATTCTCAAACTGGCTGTGGTCACATTAATTGTCCCACTTCCAGCTGATGCTATTTGCATTTTTAAGAACCTGGATATTAAATGCAGAAACTCATTTAATGTCACTTGTCGTTTGGTCTTTTCTTTCAAGCAGATGTTCATAGGACTGCGGTCTCACAGTCCAATCTGAGTCATGTTTACTTCTAGAAAACTGTTTAGTATTTCAGTTTGATTGAGACCGAGCCACATGGAAAGTCACGCTCTGAAATTCCCCTCTGATTTAAGAAGTTTGTATTTTATATATTGTATTTCAGATTGGCATTTAACTCTAGAAAATTTTAAAGCCTGTGCAAATGGGGGGGGGGAGGAAGGGAGGGGGAGAGAGAGAGAGAGAGAATATCCTGGTCTTTTAAGAAAAATTGTTGTGGATTTAGGTGGGGACATGATCAAATAACCTTCTAGTCTTCAGGTTAAGGAGGTGCTAATCTATTACTTTACAAACAAACATAAGAACACAACAGTCACTGCATGCTTGTCTATTTTTTAGTCTTCCCTAGAGTGCTGTGCTGCAGCATTTGAAATGCAAATAAAGGAGGCAGCCATGGCAGGCAGAAACGCTTGCTCTCTTCTATCACAATGTTAGTGAAATGGCACCAAGAGACACGCACTGCAATTTTATGCAGGTGCACTCAGCACCTCTAAATGTAATGAGACAGTGACATAAAAGGACCCAGGCAAAGGCGGGGTGCATACACTTGAGGCTAGGAGCCTCAGTCGTCCCAAGTGGCCCATATGTTGTGCATGCCTTGTTGTGCTAGTCAAGACAAGCTTCCCTTATGCATTGTTGCACAGTATTCAATGAGGTAGTGCATTGCATTGCATTAGACAGAATAATAACTTCATTTAAACAAAGCTTTCCTGTGTTAGTAGTGAACCTGAGTTCTTTTGATCAGGTATACTTGGGGTTTGGGGGTGATTTTTTGGGTTCAGAATAGTTATATTTTAAAAAAGGAAATATTAACTTTTACAAAAGTGAAAAGGACATTTCCTGCTCATCCTTTTGATTTCTCCCTTTAAAATAGTTGTTAGACAATGACTAAGAGTGACAGATCTTTTTCTTGGTGTTCTTAAAAAACGTTAGCAAAGATAAAGTTTAATCTTGTATGGTAAAGTTTTTTCTTGCATTCATATTTTTTGTTTTATTTTTAATACACCATTGTTTGTAAACCTTGAGGGGGGGAAAGATGCAACACTTCTATAACGTTAAATCTGGGAAATAATTACACTTGGCAGTTCTTGTTTGCAGCAGTGCACCAAATGCTGAAGGCCTTTGTACAGTTCAAAGAGCACATTCCACAGATCTAGCAGTTGTCAGTTGCCTGAAGGGATAATTTGAATTCTTGAGAAAAAAATGCAATGGATAACGGTGAGTGCCTTCACCGTTTGGCTCTGTGTGCTGCTCCTTTTTCTAAATAGTAACTCACCCTTTCAAAGGATGAGTCGGATGATAAAGGATTATACTGATCAGTATGACAATAACCTCCATTTTGGGTTTTGTTATTTGGTTCTTTGGGTTTGTGGTGTTCTAGTCTCAGCTTGAAACTGATACTGAGCAAACATTTGGACACCCTTATTGATGAATCAAATATCAGTATAACTTAGGGCACAGTCCTATGCATGTTTAGACAGAAAAATGTCCTACAACTCCCAGCATTCCTCAGCCAGCACTACTGACTGGGGAATGCTGGGAGTTGTGGGACTTTTTTTCTGTCTAAACATGCATAGGGTTGCACCCTTAATTGTACTCTCATACTAGCTATTCTAACCATTATTCATCACCTTAACATCCCAGTCCTATGAGTGTCTGAGCTGAAGTTGTGGCTTATAGGATCTGGCAAAAATTCTATAGCAATGGTACAGGAGACAACTTGATCTGCCATGCCAGTGATCGGACTTAACTCCTGTGCAAAATCGATGGTAGATTATGCTAAACAGCAGTACATCCTATAGCTATGTATGTATTAAAATGAATGGCAAAGAATAAGGAGATTACCATAGGACTTTCCTGAAATTGTAAATATCGTACTAAAAAAAGTCAGCTCGGAAACCTTCAAAATTACTTTGGGGAAAAGCCCCATTCTCCCTGCCCTCACCCCATCTCAATGCTTCTCTGTGTGACAAACACAAGGAAATCATCTGCCTCCTGTATTGTGCACATGTCAGATACTTTTCCTTAGGCTTTAGGGGTCTGAAAGCCTCTTCTCAATTTGCAGTTGCGGCCTAACCTTGTGCTTAGCAACTTTTATGCAGTTATCCATGGACAGACTACTGAGCAGAAAGTGTCAGTCTATATGGCAGATGCATCCCAGGCATTCATCATTGCCACTTTGACCCACATTCATGCAAAGTAAAGGCATGGTCAGACACAGATATGGGAGTCTTTGCCAACCTTTATGTAAGCACCTATACCCAGGAGGATCTGGAGTCACAGTTCTGGAATGAGGCAGTCTTCAATTAGCTATATGAGGAGATGGTAAGGATGAGCTACACCAGAACCTCTGGGCAGTGCCACAAGAAAATCAGTCTTTTAAAGGAATTTCAAGGAAGTGACAACCCACAACAGTTGATCAACTGTATGTAGAGAAGAAAGCCATGCCCTTCTATGAAAAGCTGACCCTCCTCCTTAAGGACAGAAGACTAATGGTATCCTGCAGTCAAACAGATGCAAGATGCCAGTCTTTCTAAAGTCCTGCTGCTTAGTGTACAGGTGGCATTACATTCAGATCCTGGACCAGCAGCACCTAACCAGTCCATTAGCAATCCCAGCTGTGTCAGGCATTGCAGCAGCCCCAACTACACCAGCCACTACCATTCCTTCAAATGCAGCAGCAACCGTTTCTGACTGTATCAGCAGCCCCCTTGTAGCTGTTAAGCTGCCCAGCGGCCTTCTGGGGCGTTTCTGTTAGTGAAAGAGCATGACAGGACCACAGAAACAGCCTTTTATTATGAGGTTCCATGAATGGAATTCTGAAATTAATCCTACTGGATCCAGATGAAGATGACTTGCTACTGCTCTTTGAAGACACTCCAGCAGAACTGCTACGCTTATTTGGAGACGTATTCACCACATTTTATGTTGTGCTGATTTGGAGACACAATTCATGCTTTCCCACACAAACCCTCCAAAATGACACCATCATACTGCAGCCAAGCTTATACTCTCCTCAACACATGTTCACTTTGAAGGTAAATTTCCTTCTCTTGCTTGGTGCCCATTGCTGTATATCCACTTCACTGCTTCCCCTGGTGCAGTTGTCTTGAAGCAAGACATTTTTGGTAGTCATCGCACTCTGAGAAGGAGACCATTTTTCCATGAGAATATTAAGTTTGTTGGGCCGAAGACAGAGACTACTCAGATCTTAGATATGGCACTGCCTAATTTTGCCCTACGTCTAGCACACACAGACTGGGTTCGTACGTCACAAAAAGCCACAGTGGTTTATTTTTCTGAATAAGCCATGGTGGTTTATCATGTCATGTGCATGTGGTTTTCCTGTAACACAATGGCTTACTTCCCCAAAATAAGCCACTCTGATAAGCCATGGTCTGCAACAAGGTTTATTTAAGCCACCATGGCTCATTGTGTCACCTGATGCTCACCATGGCTTATTCCACTCGGCTACAGAGTCAGCTGGCAAGAGCAGCCAAAACCGTTGTAGCCACTCTGCTCCAGCCTGCAGAGCCCTTTTTCCCAGGGACAACCACAGCCAAACAAGCACGGCCTTCTCTGATACCCCACTAGTTACAAAATGACAGCTTCCCCTGAGTACAATGACAACTTCGTGCTATCATGCTACCCTGCTACAGCAAAGTTACACAATGACAGGCTTCCTTGATTTATATTCTACTAATAGAACAAAATTCATGAACCAAAGTCAAGATCAGGTTCTGCATGGTTCAGATATAATCACAAATGTAGAAGACAAGATTGTAGTAAATTTGTTCCAAGGAACTAGTTATTTTAGTCACTTTCTATATAAATTTCATAATAAAAATCCACATATACTTCAGTTTAAGATGAAAGCTAAGCATTTACATTTTCTCACCTGTGCTCCAAAAGGGTTGGAAACTATAAGTTAAGGAACACTAACTTCTGTACCATGTAAGCAGTAGACTTTATATAGTCTTGAACATGAGCTACTATGCACCCACATTTTGCTTTCATCTTTCAGCTTGATATTTGGGGGGGAGGGTGCATCCAGGCAGCATTTCTACAGGCACAAAATCCCCAATCACTTCCTACAGCTCCACCTGATGAATTTCGCAAGCCAGTGAGGACTTCAGCTTCTCCAAGCAACTATATGTATCGTGTGATTGGCTCACCTTACAAAATAATTCTAACATAACACACTTCTGCATTTAAATCCCAAGTCTGGAAGGGACCAATGAGCCTTATGCTACTCTGCCTTACTGTACTTGCTGGTCAATATGTATGACCTAGAGGAGCTTGATGTGGAGTGTATCAGCAATGCTCCCTATTTATTATTTTTAATTAGTAATAATATCAACATAGATATGTGAAGTGAACTAGCACCATCGCTTTCTCCACCAGCTGTTGCTTCATGAAGCAGGAACAGGGCCCCTCCCCCCCTCACTCAAGCCATTCCGACCAACTGCCCTGTGATCAGGAGGGAATTAAGTAAAGTCAGGGGTCCCCAACTTTTTTGGACCAATGGGCACATTTGGGACTTTAAGACCATGCTGTGGGCACCACCACAAAAAGCCACTTTGGCATCCACCTGTCGCCTCTATGGATCTTCAGCTGTGTCTTATTCAGCAAAAGCTTACTTTCATGTCCATTGGACACCGCACCATTTCTTTAATAAGAGATTGTCTAATGTGGCTAATTGCTGGTGGTGCAATACAGATAATGCTTTTGTCCAACACGTTTTGGTTCTTTTGGGGTGGAAGTTATTACACAGATGTTACGCAGAAGAAGTCTTATAGGTCCCTTCCAACCCTACTATTCTATGACTATTCTATGATAAGTTTTGTATTGGAACAGTCTTTAAATATTCATTGATGTACATGCTTTTAAATTATTTTCCTGCCTTATGGAAATTAAAAAATGGTCAGTGTAAATGGACTCTCTGCACCATTTTGACAGCTAAAAGTCTGATATTACAGCATTGGAAGAATAAACATTCACCCCCTATGATGCAATATATTGAGGACCTTACAATACTTATCAATATTTGAATGGGTGGCATATAGATGCCACCTTTAAATGGATACTTATTTGGATATTTGGTACACTTTTGTTGAACCCCATGTATAATTGCTAGAAAGTTGTATGCATTTCATACAAATCCATGTATGTATATTAAAAATTATAAAACATTTTGGGTGCCCATGGGTGCCATGTTGGGGACCCCTGTAGTACATTGCCACTATAACCATCGCTTCAATCCTGCCTCCCTTTCCCTTATTCCTTGTATGTCATGTCTTTATTTAGAGTGTAAGCCTGAAGGCAGGGCCTGTCATGTTACTTAACTTTGTAAGCTGCTCTGAAAGCCTTTTTAGCTAAAGAGTGGAGTATAAATGCTGCAAATAAATAAACAAACAAACAAAACACTCACTTTGTTAATTTAAGAACCTAAAATGGTGTGTGTGTGCGTGCGCGCGCGCATGTGAGCACATATAGGATTGCTCATAAAATACCATTAAACTTAAAAACATTTAAAAGTAAACTCAGTAAAATTTGTAATCATCTGAATAAATTATACTTTAAAATTTAATATACCAAACTTGATAGTTTCATGAGCAAACGAAGTTACGCAGAATACATGTTAGGTGCCTATGTTATGTCAGACTAGAGGGAACCTCAGCATGTAGTCCCTGAAATGTCTGAATCATCCTAGATGCCAGAAGAAGCTGGAAGAGGCAGAGGAAGAGTGGTGTACAGCGTCTGTTCCTGTTTGTGAGGAATTGGTTGAAATGGAGTTTAAGGAAATCTGGTCTGAAAGAAAAACTACTGAGAGCTTTTTCAGCTGGAAAAAACTCTCTTACCTATTAAGAATTATAACTAAGCATAGTTCATTTAATAACCATTACACAATCTCAACTTATTATTTCAAGAGTGGCATTTTATCCCCTTTTGTGTACAATTCCAGTTAACAAACAACTTAATTCCTGTTCAATTTGAAAGTTTTGGAATCAGTGGAGGCTTTTTTCCTCTTTTTTGTTATTTTAGGGGGAAATGGATGGGTGGAAGATTTAATCCTCCTCTCCCAAAGCACAGTAGTCCTGATCTGAATTGGGGTGACATGTGCTTATACAAGAGTAAAAAAAGGAGATAAGGCTCAGGTACATGCTATGATATTAGGATAATTTGTTCAACTCTAAGACGGATGCCTTGCCCCATGATTAATAATGATGTTATGCAATGTCACAATTTGTGCTTGCTTACAGCTTACCCGCCATGCATCCACACCTTTCCTCAGTCTTTCAGGCCCGAATTCAGATGGGGAGAATAGAGTGCCTGTGACCAACAAAGATGCCTCACGTTGTCTTGGTCCTGTATTATATGAAGTATCTGAGCCTTACTTTATTGCTAGAGGAATCCTCCTGTTAGTTGACTCATGCCTGTTTGTTGCTTCCAAAGAATCGCCTAGGAATTATGTTATGTTGTCATGTAGTGCCATTTCCAGTGGCATTCTGGCCATGTTTTCCAGCAGAAAAACAGCTGGGCTCTTCAGCACAGTCAAGTCACCACTTGGGGCAGTTTAGCTCTTTCTTTCTTGTTTTTTTTTTAATTATTATTATTGTTGCCTACCCACCACTCAAAAGTGCTGCAATTTTCACACATACCCCAACGTCACTGATATTCATCTCCCCCAAACTCTGCAGAGGTCAAATGGTCCCAGGAAAGTGGAGGTGGGTGTTTCCATACAGCCCTAATTCCAAAAGAACCTCCATCCCTTGAAATGCAAACAGCAACATCCAAGAGGTGTTTTTTCATCAGGATTGTGGTAGAAAGAGTTAAATTGTCCCATCTACCCCTCATGATCCAAAGGCTTCTCAGGCTTTCCCGCATCTACTATTTACATTAAAAATGTGACCATTAATAGCATTCATGTAGTTAATGTCACATCTAGTTTGGCCCTCAGAGGTCTTGTAAATTACAGAAAACCTGCTTTATGTACTTTAGAACCAATCCCAACATCGTACTAACATAGAGCTTTCATTTCTGGAAGAAACTCACTTGAGGTTTTCTAGAAGAACAAAAGCCCTGAACTCTTAAATTATGCTCCAACACAAAATTAGCATATAACTAGGTGACTAGCTTGTGATACATTGTTAGTACAATGCATGCTGAAAGAATAAGGCTGGGGTTAACAGTTTATATTAGAATGTGAGTTACTGGAATTTGGTGTGAACATTTTCCAACATACATTGAGAATGCAAAGAAGTTTTTAGTAGAAGTGTGGAGTATGTTAGTGTGACTGTTTAATATGATGAGAGAGAAAAAAACTTACATTAGTGACACCTCTGTAATTATAACAGAAAGAAGAATGTTGGCCCTTCAAAAAAATGTAAAGCTTATGAATGGATTTTTCATAGGTTTTAAGGTCAGAAGGATCCACTAAGATTATCTAGTCCTATTTACAATATAATAAAAGGAAATTAATTTGCTCTAGGCCCCATTGCATCATGCCCATTGTTGTTTATTTCTGAATAGACTCTTTGGAACCGTCTGTTTGAAGGCTGCATGACAAACCACATTTCCTGTAACCTTTTCCACTCCTCAAGTATGTATTATTTAGTTCTAATCCAAATACAATCATAGTTGTGTCTTTGAGACACTGGCAGTTATTCAGGTTTCCTTTGCTAAAGAATACGAGTAGCCAAGATTTTATTTTGCATGAAGATACCTTGATACCGTAACACCTATTAGCTCTTTTTAAAATAAGGCAAACGCTATTAACCTATATTCTTCTGAACCCTATTTTTAAAGTGGGCAGTACTCTAGTAACACTTTCATATATTAACTTTATCCTATTTGATAGGGCCATTATGACCAATCTCAACCAAGCTCTTTCTTTTAATCATTCTAGCCCTGCTCCAGAGTAAATATGAACATGACAGTATTCCTTTACAGATGTGCTACTTTTTTCTTCCTCTTAAAGTTATTCTAAAAGTTGTATTTTCGGGTACAACTAATTTACCCTGTTTTCTTTAATACAAACTCTTGGTTGTCATGTCAGGGTCATTTCCAATGCAACATTGTAACTTTTGATTCCAGAACAACATATATATGCACAGTACACTGATATCTGTTAGTGTAAATCATTGATGGTGTTTAGGTGGGTAGTGAAAAGATTCTTATTCTGCTTGGCTTTTAATGGATTTTACTATATGACTGAAGTTTTAAACTCTTCTCCTTTTGGTTTTAAGGTCTTACTTAGTTTTAGGTTTTTGTTATTTGATGGTGTTATGTTTGAAGGGGTGTTATTCTTTTTTTCTGTTATGTAAACTACACTGGGGGCTTTTGTAAGGGCAGCAAAGCAGTATAAAAATGCTTTTTGTAAATAAATATGACTTCAAGGTATACCTAATACAGACAACCAACTTAATAAGCAGCAAGGTTGTCTACCACAAGTTTTGCTTCATCATCTATATTAAAGAAAAATATACTGCTATTCTTTTTTCTTCCACACATCCTAATTTGTGGTAAAGGTTTGGGCGGGGGGATCCTTGTGGTAAAAGTGAGAAAGTGGTAAGTTTCCCTACTGTTACCACTTGGTGCATTGATTGCCTCTGCATTAGTAATCTCTGGCAAGTAATACTGACTGGAGAAGGTATTCCCATGAGCTCATCTCATGCCTAGAGTTTGATTTTAAAGGATAGCTCATCTTCCCTGCTTTTTCTTCATGATCACTGGATATTAATTTTAAGATTTCTATTTCAAACGTTATGCTTTTTGAAATATTTAAATATTTGCAAAGGGTATTTTTAAATATCCACCTACATTTTGGTGTATTTGATGAGGTTTTTCTAGTGAGAAACTGTAGTCATATGTCTGAAGTTACAGTTCTGCCTATTTACAATTGGTATTGATTTGGGGTAAAGTGAACATTATTTTAGGGGGGTCTTAAAGTTTTGATGTAACGCGCACTTGCGTAACACTGATATTTTTCAATCATGGATCATATTGGGGGTGCAGAATAGGGAGAAAAAACACCATTAAGAGCTGTGGTTGCATTACCGTGGTACTAACATAGGAGAGACTTTGTACTCGACCACATTTTCTTCTTGAAATGAGTGCACATTGCAATCAAAATTTAAAAAATTGACTACATGCATACAAAACACATGTGGATAATCTTAAACAACACACAAGAAATGGCTCTACAAGTTTAAAAGCAATACAGAGGGACATTATTTTTCCTAAAATTTCCATTTTTTTCTGAAAGCCCCCAGGAAAAAAAGTGTTTTTTCCCCCCAAGGCCTCAAAATTTCCAGAAATTTTACATTTCTAGATAGGTCTTTGCTCAATAGCAAAAGAATGTAAGTGGAGCAACATCAACCACTGAATACCAGAAAATCAGCCACACTGATCTGTACTGCTGCACTTTAAACACAGATTTAAGAAGTGGGCAAACTTCTCCACATTTGCCATGTGGTAGGACAATCGCCAGTATTCACCCTTATTTAATGCTGCAATTATGCCCTTCTGTGCCAAAAGGCTGGTTCTCACTGATTTATGCATGAATAAGATTCTCAAAGGGAGATATGCTATTCCTTTGTACGTGACTAGGTATCCAGTTTTTCATTTTGTTTTACATTTTGTGCATACTTATTTCAGTTTCAAAATTCTTAGCTTCCTTTTCTAGCTTTGTGTCCTTCACAAAATAGTTAATCAGACTCATGACCACTTGACAGACAACTGTTGTCTATGAAGTAAGGCAAATATAGACAAATATTGTCTATCCAGTAAGACAGCTTGAACCATGGTGCTAGGACCCAAACCATCCTACACTCCTACCTTAAGCATCTTATGAAAAGTACATGCAGTTAGTCCATCCTGGTGTGATGCCTATCTGTTACATTCTCCATACAACCAGGGGTGTCGCTAGGTTCTTAAAAGATCCAAGGCACAGATCCATAACACAAATCTGCACATATGAGTCTAAGCTCACGTCATATATATATATATATATATATATGTATGTATGTGTGTGTGTGTGTGTGGTGTGTACATGCAGTGTGCTTGCGTGTGTGTATAGATGACAGACAAAGTGTGCACTGACCCCCCACCCCACTTTAACTCAGACCCCAATTCAGCATTTGGAAAACGTCCCGCTTCTATTCTGGCCAATTTGTAGTTGGACCACTTCAGCTCAGCACCAAACCTGAGTCAATGTTTGGAAAAATGAGTCTTTATGCTTCTTGTTGACTACCATGGGAAATTAGGAAAAAAAATCACTTTTTCCCCTTGGTCAGAACTGGATGATAATTTCAGGCATAGTAGCACCCTAGAAGGGGATTACACCTGCCACGTGACAGAAAAATAGGTGCAGGGTTTATATTTTGATTTTCTTTTAAAGGGAACTGCCAATAACATTTTAATTCCTTGGAAGAATTGGATAAAATTTCAGGATTCATTGCCCCATCAGAGGAGATGCAGTCTGCCAAATTTCAGTATGATAGCCACAAGGGGTTTTGTGCAAGGGTGGACTTGACATTGTGAGGTCATTGTGAAGAGGACATACTTATCTCCCTATGTTCCTTGTGGACCATTGTTCTGAAAATTACAGACAGCCTACAGTTGTCCCTAAGTAAGAATCCAGCAAAGTTTCAGAAGGATAGGTGCAGCAGTTCATGTGGAAGGAAGTTCTCCAATTTGGGGGAGGGAGTGATTTGCTTTCCCTCCCATTCAAACCCTCCCCAACGGTCTTTGGGTAAATCTGTATGAAAATGCACAGGTTATTAGAGATGTCCCCCAGGCAAGAAACTGCAAAGTTTCTGAAGGATATACGTACATTCTAATTTAGAATAACTAGAATTTATTGACATTTCACCAATGTTAGCAGCAGGGGAACATGGGTGGGAAGGTGCTACTGCACTCATATCCTGCTTGTGGTTTTTCTATGGGCATCTGGTTGGCCACTGTGTGAACAGAATGCTGGACTAGATGGACCTTGGTCTGATGCAGCACGGCTCTTCTTATGTTCTTAAATACAGAGTGCCTCTGAGCATGTACAAAATGTTTTTCTGTCACCACTGAGCACTTACATTCTCCCCCTACCAATTCTATTCCCCTCCATGCAACCACCCCTCCTACCATCCTCCAGCAACTCTTCATCAAAACAGATGTGTTGTTTTGTGTAACTCCTCTCTATGCACACACTGTCATTGTATCTTCCTCCCCATAACTTCATTTGTGCCAAGACTTCACCAGGATTCAGCCAATGAGTCTGTTTTCAAAACTAGGGCTAAGTTATGGAGAAACTCTGAGCATGTATTACGTGCCTTTCCCTCACCACTGAAGCTAGAGTTCATGCAAAAAAAACCCAAACCCACAAACGACAAAACATGCATAGGACTGAGCTGAAAGGGTAGTCAACTCATTAGGCAGAATTGGGTAGGCACTGTATTAAGCCTGCAGTACCATGCTCACAACTCAGGACTTATTCTGAGTAAACATGCAGAACATCAAGGTGCAAACCTCCCTTCAAAAGTAAATTGTGCTGGAATCCTATGCACACTTTCTGGGGGGTAAGCCTCATTAAACATAATGGGACTTCTCAGTAGGCATACATAGGATTGCATAAATTAGCAATATTTATCTCCCCTCCACTTAAAAACACAAACCAAAAACTCCTATTTTTTTAATTAAAGCTTTCTATTCAGAGGAACACAGGAAGCTGCCTGTACTGAGTCAGACCCTGGGTCCATCTAGCTCAGAACTGTTGTCACTGACTGGCAGCAGGAACTCTCCAGGGTTTCAGGCAGGATTCTTTCCTAGCCCTACCTGGAGATGCTGGGGATTGAACCCGGGACCTTCTGCATGCCAAGCATGTGCTCTACCACTGAGCTACAGCCCTTCCTATTGCTGGATGATGGCAACTGACAAAAAAAACAGCCCCCGATTAGTTTCTGTGCAACCATGTGAACCCACCTGAGAAAGACTTGAGAAGGAGAAAAAAACAACCCTCTTGTCTGTTTGTCTAAAGTCAAATACAGTTCAGAACTTCTCTTGCCCACCAAAGAGAATTCTCTTTAAGAATTCCCCAAGATATGCTCTGGGTGGAATAAAGAAGAGAAAGAAAGAACAGGATAGGGGAGGCAAGAAGAAAAGAAGAATGGTGACTGGAAATGTGCATGGGGGTGGGGGTAGAGAGAATTCCCTAAGCCAAGTGGCTCCTTTCAGAGAGGTAGTACTTCAGAGGAATTTAGGAGGCTGTGCAGGGTTTGTAAGGATTGCACGTACTTCAATGAACTTCATGAGGTGACGTGGCTGAGGGCTTTTTCTAGCTTTTTTAAAACTGTAGAACTGATTTAAAAGCCCCAGCAGTTTCTCAATCATGACGCCACATAGTCCTAACCCTCCCTTTGGGATTATTTGAGTCCTACAGCTATTTAGGAGAAATTAAAGTGGAGGGGGAGAAAGATGTTTGTGGAGGCTGATTGGATCCTTTGCTGTACTGAAGCTACTAAACTTCTGCAGAAACCAAAGGTTCCAGTTCGGGGCAGTAAAATCAGATGCTGTGTGAAATACCAGTATTTCACATGGAGCTCTTGCTTCCCTTCCTTCTCCCTCTTCAAAATTTCATTGCAGGCAAGCTCCCAACAGTGGGCATGTAAGCGCAGAAAAGAAAAGTATGGGGAGAGAGGTTTTTTGCACCTCAAAAAAAAAAACCCTACACGAGAGATTAGGGACAGTGACCTCCTAATGGTCACCTTAAACACCTTCTGATTAGGATCTCTAATCCCCTGGGTGACTTGACAGTTTTTACTTTTTGTTTTAGATTTCGAGAAAAGGAAACTTTACACATGGCTAGCGCAAAAACCACTGGACCTAACTGTCTGAAATTTGGCAGGTTTAGTCAGCTCCATAGGGCCTGCTAGGTACTCAAATTCCATGAATTTATGTGGAAGCACACAAAAAATAATAGCTCTTTGCTTTGACACATTTTCTTGAAAAAAGCAAATTAAACCTATGGCTAGCACAAAAGCCCCTTGGCCTAACTGTCTGAAATTTGGCAGGCTCAGTCATCTCTATGGCGGCTGCCAGGTCCCCAAATTCCATGCATTTGTGTGGAAGCACAAAACAATTATAGCTCTTTGCTTTGAAAGATTTTCTTGAAAATAGGAAATTTTACTTGTGACTAGCACAAAAGCCACTGGACCTAGCTGCCTGAAATTTGGCAAATTCAATCAGCTCCATGGCAGCTTCCAAGCCACCAAATTCCACAAATGTATCTTACAAACTAAAAAAGTTATGGCCATTTGTGTTTTCCAATGCAAGTCAAAGGGAATATGATAAAAAAGGCAATTAGGACAGCTCAAAAGACCCAGTGCACAGCTCAAAAAAGATCCAGGCCCCGTGCCCAGGTTGGCTCTTCTCTAACAACGCCCCTGCATACCACTATTCAATAAAATGTATTGTATTGGGTTATGCAGTATGTCTCTGCATACCAGTTTCTGGGTAATATGAGTGGGATGGTGATATTGCACTCATATCCTATTTGTGGCCTTCCTACAGGCAGATAGTTGGTTGGCCACTGTGTGAAAAGAATACTGAAATACATGGGTCCTTGGTCTGATTCCACATGACTCTTATGTTCTTAAATATTCCTGACTTAATAGTGGCTGAAATCCTTTAGGATGGCAATTACCAGTGCAACCCTATAGATATCTTCTCAAAACTAAGTCCCACTGAGTTCATATAATTTTATATATTTATTTATATACTGCCTTTTATAAATATATTATATGAATAAATGTATAATATTATATGAACTCAGTGGGACTTAATTTTGAATTGACATGTATAGGATTAAGGTAAATTGGTATAGGATTGCACTCTAAGGGATTCTCCACACTAAGCTTTTTATCCCACAATTTACCAGGGCTTCTGCTTCCAGATTCTTTGAGGGATTAAGATTGGCTCCTTACACAGGCTGACACAGGCTTTTTTCCTGAGCTTCCTTTGTCTGCAAGTTCTACACATTTCATTATACAGCCACTAGATGGCACTGTGGTATAGCAGAACTGTGCAATTTCACATGGCCATTAAAGCAGATTAACATTTATTACCACATTATCCCTGATCTTTTAAAAACCGGGATAAAGGTCAGAAACCACGGGAGATGCCCTGGAGGTTAACAACATCATGTAAAGGGACCGCAAGCTTCCATGAGTGACAAATCACAAGCATGCAATAAAAGCCTCATATAGAAATGCTTTGAGTCATCTTCATTCTTGACTTCTTGATTCACCATCCTCTCCTTCACTTATGCTGCACAGAACAGAAACAGAGAAGTACTTTACACCCTGCCATTTCTGTGTACAAGTTCCTGGTGGCTTTTATTGCCACAGGAGCAGATTATATCCCTGCATCAGCATAGTCCTGAATCTGCTTTTGACCTCCACAAAAACACTTCAGGAAGTTGCACCACTGTAGTCCTTGTGCTAGATTACACACAATAACTGGCAGACATAGTGCATTCCAGGAAAATACAGACAGAACTAGCTACACTTACTAGATAAATTCACTTCTTTAAAGGCATTCTGAAAGCTAATTTTTCCCCTAAGAATTTTTCAAATGGCATCTATACCTACTATGTATAAAATATTTTCAAATTAATTTTTAGAAACAGATGGGCTTAACACAAGAGTGCATGCTTAATCATCACTTATATTGTCATACACAGGGCTTCTCATCTCTGAAGCTAGTTGGTCCTCCAATGTTTTTTCTTTTAAGTCCTCACCAACCATAATAAAAAAAAGATAAATGGCCTTTTGTTAAGAATGATATATTACCGCACCAACTTTTATTTTGAGAAACGTTTTCAATCCTTAATTACAATAGCCAGTTTATGACTTGAATGTAGGGTTGAGCTTCCTGACATGCAATACTTAGTTTTACTTTCCAAAATATATACACAGACACTTCCCTAAACATAATCTGCTTAGTTCCATGATTCTAAATAGATCCTCAGATGATTAAAAACAAAGTATATTATTTAGTTTATAAACTGCCTAAAAATACCAGTACAGTATGATCTTTAATTTAAAATTTGATTTCTATTCAGAGGGACTGGGTTAGCACTTGGCATCAGAAGACAAACACTACTAGGAATTAAAAGCTACTTATTCCAAGTAGCACAACCACAAGTACTGAAAATATAAAGTATCTAAAAGTGAGACAGTGACTTGTCAGTGTCACTGGCTTTCATTCCCATCTTCCCACACATCCTCAAGCAATCCATCTGCATTACTACCAAAGACAGCACAGCATCACATGAGGAACACAGATGGCCGGTTGTACTATAGGTGCAACATTGCAAAGTAAATATCGGAAAACATATGATTCCAGCATAACGTTTTAGGGTTCTGAAAGTGTGTGCCAACCAAATGTTCCAATAGCACAATTTTTGCATTTAGTAGTTCTATTTGGAGGGAAAAACAAAAAAAAATCCTAAGGCCATATAAGCACTTAATCCCCACAAACACTGAATAGGGAACAACATTTTAAATCATCTTAAATATTTACAATGCCATCAGCTCTCAAACTTCCTGGAATACTTCATCTGTCTTAAAACATATGCCACTCACAAAGGAATAAAACAGCATAAGCAACTAATCACCCAAAACTCTTCACAGTTTTGTATACACATATAACTCGTTTCTCTTCCAGCTGGTACTAGCCTTTGTTGAACTACCAAAGGTCATTTCCTTCTAACCTACTTTTATTACACTTTACGTATGAGAAAGCTGCATGACACTTTGTCAAAAGGTTTGCTGTCATTCAGACGGATTGACCAACAGTGAATAGGAAGAGACACAAAGAAGATGTGGTCAATTATGGCCATTAAGTTTACCAGCTGGATTAAAATTCTACATTGCAGACTAAGGGAACAATCCTTTGCATGTTTACACAGAAAAAAGGCCTACAGTTCCCAGCATTCCCCAGCCAGCCATGCTAGCTAGGGAATGCTGGGAGTTGTAAGACCCTTTTCTTTCTAAACATGATAGAATTGCACTCTAAGTAAAGGTAACCAGTCATTCTCCCTGGGTAGCAAGCTCAAGTCCTTCTTGCTAACCTAACTTTGTTTAGTGAATGCATTGTTAATTCAAAAAGACCTGGGATGGGCTATCTTAACCACACCCCATAAAGAAATATTAAGGGAAGCCATTCAAAACCTACTGGAACTCTTAAACTGGTAAGGCCATCAACCCAAAGCTAGTATATCCCCTGACACTGGTGGTCTGTAGAACTCTCCATGTCTTTTTTCTTCTTAATTGTCCCATAATAGGAAGCCAGATTTAGTCTGGTCTTTCCCTTCCCTTAATTCATTATACAACTCTCACTAACAGGTTACTGTCATACATATAGAAAAGTGTCAATGAGATGAAAAAAGCACCTTGCTTCCTTCTGGACAACTCTGAGGAACATGAGAAGTTCTTACTCAGCACCTTAAAATTGTACAATTACTCATATAACAACATTAGTAGAGATGAGTCTGCTAGTTTTAAGCCTTTTTACCTGTCAGGATCTAATCTGACTTTAAACCAAGATTCCCATTTCAAATGTAATACTGACCGGTTTCGCATGACATGACAATCCGCCATGGACACCCAGCCATGGTGGGTTTGGTTGGCGTGTCATCCAAACCCAAAGTGTTTTCCATGGGGTGGCTTATTCTTTGGGAGCAAGCCATGGCTAGTTGTATGGTTATTCTTGCCCATGATCGTTTGTAGTGTCATCTCGCCAGTGATTACCCTTCCACCAATACTGAAACACCACTTTGGAAGGACCGTCACTCGTTCCCCGGCATTATTATTGTACTTTTCAGTGCCTCAAAAATGTGCCATTGGGGTCACAATTTTTTAAATTATTATTATTATTGTCAGCTGTGCATTTATGGCTGTCCAATACGTGTAGTCTTGTCTGGTCAATTTAGAATCATAGAATCATAGAACAGTATGGTTGGAAGGGGCCTATAAGACCATCGAGTCCAACCCCCTGCTCAATGCAGGAATCCAAGTCAGAGCATCCCTGACAGATGGCTGTCCAGCCTCGTCTTGAACGCCTTCCAGTGTGGGAGAGCCCACTACTTTGTATGTACCTTGTAAACATACAATTTCCTTCTGTGTTTAAGCAATCAAAGGGACTGGAAAAGTGGAGTAGGTAACAGATAAGGATATTGACAAGACAAGGTTTCATACTGGCTAATTTGCATACAGTTGTGAAGAAGTGGCGGAGAAATAATACTATGGGAAAGGAGGGATCCGGTTCTGCAATTCAGAAGCACTGAAAATTGGGGGGGAAGGGGAGAAGATAAGGCAAAGCAGTAAGTACACCAAAAGGGGGGGCACAATCTCTCCCCCTTGGTGATGTGATCGTCTCTCTCGCTTTTAAGTTTTGGCCTTACACTTCTTGGTGTCTTCCACCTTTTCAACACTTCCCTGACTCTCCAGCTGCTCCAGAAAGGGGAGATATTAATTCCCCCCACTTTATGCAGCTACTTTTCGAAGCACTTACTGCTGCGGTTATTGGGGTTCACTGACAGTTTTTTAAAAGCCACAGAAATGTGCACGAATTTAATGGCTGGGAAGTAAAGGGAGATGAAATTTGTGTACTTGCAATAACTGCTCTGTTACTGCAGGAATGCAAATTTCCCCTCCATTTACTTCCCAGCCCTTAAATTTGCACAAATTTCATATTATTTCTCCCCACTTGTCCTTCACAACTGTACACAAAATAATAATGATTCTTTTAAATGGTGACCCAAAATGCACATTTTTAAGGCACCAATTATCTTTTTAAAAAGCTGGTGAATGAAAAGGGGTAGTGATTGGAACCACCCCAATTGCGCATTTCTGAGGCACTGAAAAATACATTTTTAAAAGTCAAGGAAAGAAAAGGGGTAGCGCTCAGAGTGAAGATGGGGAGACAAGGGAAAGAACAACCCACAGGAAGCCTGATCATCTGTCGGGCATACTGTAGGTTGTTCCATGGACAACTAACCCACTGTGGTAGGGATGGCGGAGAATTTCTCCCCGAATCTTCGGGGGGCCGAGCGCCAACGCATTCGGCCCCCCGAAATAGGCGGTGAAATTCTCCGCCCCCCCCCCCGCGATGGGACTTACCTTTGGTGAATGTCCCTCCCGGCGGCAGGTCCCGGCGGTGGTTCGTCGGCCTTTCGGCGGGGGCGGGGGCGGCAGCCGGTCTTCCGACCAGCTGCCACCACCGCCATTACACGGTAAAGTGTTAAAAAAAAAAACACCCCGTGATAGGCTACGTAACGATTAACGTAGCCTATCACGGCTAGATCTCCAAAGTCAGCCATGATAGGCTACGGAAATCGTTACGTAGCCTATCATGGGTGACTTTGGAAAAAAAAAAAGCGCATACGCAAATGGCGGCGGCCTATGGGCGCCGCCATTTGCGTTCCTTATTTGGTCCCGGTAGTCTACGTAAAGATTTACGTAGACTACCGGGACCAAACAAGGAACGCAAATGGCGGCGCCCATGGGCGCCGCCATTTGCATACGCGCTTTTTTTTTCCAAAGTCACCCGTGATAGGCTACGTAACGATCTACGTAGCCTATCACGGCTGACTTTGGAAATCTAGCCGTGATATGCTACGTTAATCGTTACGTAGCCTATCACGGGGTTTTTGTTTTTGTTTTTTACACTTTCACAGCCGGGGAGACGGGGCGCTTCTCCCCGGCCTGAATTTTGGCCGGGCGAGGCGGGAAGCCTCCCCCCCCGGCCTGAATTTCGGCCGGGCAAAGCAGGACGGCCCTCCCCTCGCCTGAACTTCAGGGGGAGAAGCGAAGCGCCTACCCCCCACCGCGAAGCACCCCTGCGAAAAGGTAAGTGACTTTCGTACATCCCTACACTGTGGCTCACTTGCAGGGTGGGTCAGCGTGACATGCAAACCCACCCACTAAGTCGAGACTCTTTGAAAGTGAAACTGAACTCAGCAGGAGGAGAGCGAGAGGAAGGGGGAGCATGCAAGCCCAACACTTTGGCCAGGATCCTGAAGGCTCATCCATATAGTGTTAAATCATGATTTAGCAAAACGTGTAAATGCAGCCACTGTATTTCATTAGCATAACTATACTTTATTTCTATTGACAGTTGAACTTAAGCCAAAATTATTAACTGAAAAGTAATGGATATTTGCTGATACAGATAGAAAAAAGGGAAGGTATATGCCAATAGCTTAGATTTCACTTAATTTGAATAGAGTAATGACAAAGAACTCCTTATAATTACTGAGAATAATTATGTAAAAGACTATGGTAACTAGTGCTCATATTGAAAAATTAGGGGCTTCAAAAAGGCAACAGTACTATAGGGTTAAAAACAAAACCCTTTGCACAGTTTTCTCATTAAACCCATCTATTTTCCTGTTCAGGAATATTTAAGACCTATATTGCTTTGTGAGGGATCACTGTTAATTAGTTTAACATTATTGGTGTTAATAAAATACACAAACACTCCCCACAGAGCAGATGGCTTCTGCAATTACACATCTTATCTACAGCAGTTGTGATGCTGTCGTCTTTTATTCTTTGGGGAAGGAAGAAGCAGCGAGGGAGAAGGGAGACAGGAGCTGGCAAAGGGAACATCAGGGCCTGCCTCAGTTGGACTCGCCCGCCCCATCCCATGACTAAGCAACATCAACTGCCCTGTGAGAAGGAACATCAGATGCTGGCTCCTGCTCCAGTGGAGCTGGTTGCGTTGGTCTGTTTTGCTTTTTGAGTGTGTGGTTCTTGCTGTATCTGTTGTATTTTATAGTTATTGTAAGCCCCTTTAAGGACTCTAGTTGAAAAGCTGGATATAAATCTACTCAATAAATAAATACTTTATACCTTTAGATATCCTTTTGTCGAAGATGGGCTTATGTATACGGCAGAATATAAATCAACATTCAAGGAGGGATGTTAGAGAATACCGCCACGGACTCCAGTGAGGCCGGATTCTTTAGAATACGGCCCCTCGGAGTCCGTGGCAGAACAGAGCAATCCCCCCCGCCACCCCGCAAAATTTAACTGGGATGGAGCCTACCTTTGTCAGCCATCCGCTGCCCCGTGAATGGCTGCCCCAGTCTGCAGCCACCATTTCCTCTCTACTTTAGCCGTCATAGGCTACGTAAATATTTACGTAGCCTATCACGGCTAACGCAGGGACACCTCTCACAGCTACCGCAGGGACGCAAATGGTGGCCGCTACGGCGGCCGCCATTTGCAGCCACAGTCCAGCAGCGGACATAAGTCCGGCTGCGGGCGGCCCCGGCCAGCAGTTCCGCGGGCTCCCCGCGGAGTGGAGCTGGCCAGGGAGAATTCCGTGGGGGAGGGACAGATCGCCTCCACCCCCCCAGTGGATGGCCCCAGCGGAACAGGGTAAGTAATCCAAACACCCCTACATTCAAGTTGATGCGTCAGGGCTGATCTACACATTACACAGACCACAGGAAACTTCTGTAAATCACTCCACATATCAGCTGCCATACACATTAAGTACACTTCACCATGCCACTGTAAACCCTTCTTTTGGGGCTGACACAAAGTGCCCAATTTATATGATGCACCCATTCACATTAACAACTTACCATGCAAAAAAACCCCACCCTGTCTTGTTAAATTTACAGTTCCATCCTTGTGGCAGCTGTAATATGAAAACCAACCTTGAGTTTCTGTAAGTCAATAACGTACGGACAAAATTAATGCAAATGAATCTAGATGAAGTAAATTCCATAAAGGGCAAAAGAGGCAGCTGAGCTAATGTATTATAAGCAATATTTTATTCTTCTGCTGCAGCACTGCTAATGATTTACACTGTCTTAATAACACTCTACAGGGGGTGTTGTGATACTTAATCCATTCATGTTTATAAAATGCTGTAAACCCTTTAGGTAACATACAGTAAAAAGGTAAAGGTGTCCCCAACCAGTCGTGTCTGACTCTAGGGTGCGGTGCTCATCCCCGTTTCTAAGCTGAAGAGCCAGCACTGTCCGAAGACGCTTCCGTGGTCAGGTGGCCGGTGTGACTGAACACTGAGGTGCACCGAACGCTGTTACTTTTCCCGCCGAAGCGGTACCTATTTATCTACTTGCAATTTCTTGCTTTTGAACTGCTAGGTTGGCAGGAGCTGGGACTGAAGACGGGAGCTCACTCCGTCACGCAGCACTCGGGTCTCGAACTGCTGACCTGCCAACCTTCCAGTCTGCAGTTCTGCGTCTTAACCACTAAGCCACCACGGCCCTATAACATACAGTACTTTGGCATTATTTCATTATTCCATACATCCCAAACTGTCTATGACAGTACTCTTTTACTGCCATTCTACCACTTTGATCCCCATCCCAGTTGGAATATTGCACTTTTTCGTACAGCTGAATAATGAGTAGGGATGGTGCAGATGGCTGATTCAGTCCGGGAATCCAGCAGAACAACCCCTGCCTGCACCCCGAGCCCTGCTTGCCAAGCCCCAGCCCCTGTTCGCCCATTGCCCATGCTCAGCGACTGGCCTGCACTCACCCTGGTGGCCTCATCAAGCTTCGCGGTCGCCATTTTTTGGCGAATGCGCATATTTGTGTATGTGCGAAAATGCGCATTTTTCAAAAAATATGCATTTTTCATGCACACAAATATGCGTCTTCACAAAAATGTGAATTTCACACATGAGACTATGTGCATTTGCAAAATGCGCATTTTCACGCATACAAAGACATGCGCATTTTTGTGATTGCCATTTTATTTTTTATTTTTTTTAAACAGCAACCGCGGAGCTCCCCGAGCCCGCTGGGGTGAGTGCGGGCTGCTTGCCGAGCATGACAGGAGCTCGAGTATGGTTCAGGGACTAGGGGCAGGGGCTAGGTGGGCATCTGGAAAACCCGGGCAGGGGTGAGTTCTCACATCCCTAATAATGAGAGAGCTGAAGCAATCCTACACAAAAGTAAAATATACATATTGAATGTTACTGACATTTTTTTTACAAATGCATATGCTGTACTGTCTTTGGCTTATAGAGGTCCATCATCAGACCTATGCAATGCAACATACATTTTAATATATCAACATTAGAGAGTTCAGACAGAAAAATTAAAGATCTCCCAAGCAAATATCATCTTAATCTGCTCACAAGTCAACAGGAAAAAGTGTTATGGCTTCCAGCAAATACAATCATGGAAACATTGCACACACCCAAAAAATTCCACCCACAACCCAGACCAAGATTTTCTAGATCAGGGGTAGCTAACTAGTGACTGCAGCATCAGACCCTCAACATGATTTTGTCAATCTTCTTGTAACCGATTGCACCATCACCTTCACCAGACTTGGAGTACAAGGTGAGGATAATGCAAAGATAGATGTGCCTTAGGTTCTTCAACTGATCAGTTTCCATGAAGACTAGAGTACCCCAGCTTTCTCTTCCACTCTTGTACCACCATGACAGCTGCCAACTCGAGCAGAAGGCAATGAGACAATTTTGCCCTTATAACATTGGCTGGAAGGAGAAGGCAAGGCACTGAAGACCCTGGCACTGAGCAGGGGGGTGGACGTGATGGTCTTATAGGTCACTTCCAACCCTACTATTCTATGATTCTATGACATTACCCTCCTCTGTAGTCAAGGGACTAGAAATGATATCACAGGCAGACATCTCACCCAACGAACTTGAAAAAAATAAGAACATAAGGAGAGCTATGCTGGATCAGACCAAAGCTCTACCTAGTCCAGCATTCTGCTCATACAGTGGCCAACCAGCTACCCATGGGAAACCCATAAGTAGGACATGAGTGCAATAGCACTCTCCTGCCCATGATCCCCAGCAACTGATGTACACAGGCATATTGCCTATGATACAGGAGGTAGTATACAGCTATCAGGACTAGTAGCCATTGACAGCATTATCTTCCATGAATTTGACCAATCCTCTTTTAAAGCCATCCAAATTGGTGGCCATCAATACATCTCATGGAAGTGAATTCCATAGTTTAATTATGTGCTAGGTGAAAAAGTACTTCCTTTTATCTGTCCTGATTCTCCCACCAATCAGCTTCATTTGATTACCCTGGGTTCTAATATTATGGCAAAAGGAGAAAAATATCTCCCTATCCATCTTCTCCACACCACACATAATTTTGTACACCTCTATCATGTCTCCCCTTACCATTTTTCTAAGCGGAACAATCCCAGATATTGTAATCTTTCCTCGCAGGGGAGTTGGTTCAGGCCCTTGCCCTTTTCTGAACTTTTTCCAGCTCTACAATATCCCGTTTTAGGTGCAGTGACCAGAACTGTACACAGTATTCTAAGTGTGGTAGCACCATAGCTGGGTATAAGGGTAGTATGATATTGGCAGTTTTATTCTCAATTCCTTTTCTAATTATGCCTAACATAGAATTTGCCTTTTTGCACAGCAGCCGCACACTGGGTTGACATCTTCATCAAGCTGTCCACCACAACCCCAAGATCTCTTTTTTGATCAGTCACTGCTACCTCAGATCTAGGGATGTAAGAAAGTCACTTACCTTTTCGAAGGGTGACATTCACAGTGGGGGGGAGGCGCTGCGTCCCTCCCCCCGAAATTCTCTCTGGCTGGCTCCGTGGAGATTCCATGGAGCCACCGGCCGGTGCCGCCCACAGCCGGACATCTGGCCACTGGGCAGCCTGCAGGGACACAAATGGTGGCTGCCGTAGCCACCGCCATTTGTGTCCCTGTATTTTGCTGTGATAGGCTACGTAAATATTTACGCAGCCTATCACGGCCAAAAAAAAAAAAAAGCAAACGCAAATGGCAGCGGCTACGGCGGCCTCCATTTGCGTTCCCTTTTTTTTTGCCGTGATAGGTTACGTAAATATTTACATAGCCTACTACGGGGGGGAACGGGGGGGAAATGCAAATGGCGGCCACTACGCCATTTGCATTCCCCTTTTTTTTGCCATAATTTTTGTTGCCGTAGCCGCCACCATTTGCGTTCCCTTAGTTTTCCCATGATAGGCTACGTTAATATTTACGTAGCCTATCACGGCTATATGGAAGAAGCGAATGGCAGCCGCAGATGCAGCCGCCATTCACAATGCAGCGCGGACGGCAGCAGGTAGGTGCTCCATTCTGGGCCCATTTCGCGGGGGGGCGGGGGGACTTCGTTCCACCACGGATTTCGGGGGACCAAATGCACTGGCATTCGGCCTCACTGAGATCCATGGCGGAATTCTCTAACATCCCTACTCAGATCCCATCAAGTTATACTTGAAGTTGGGATTTTTTTTTGCCCCAACATGCATTACTTTACACTTGCTTACACTGAACCACATTTGCCATTTTGATAGGGGTGGCGAAGAATTCCTCCCCGAATCTTCGGGAGGCCGAGCGCTGAGGCATTCGGCCCACTGAAAGTGTTGGGGAAATTCTCCGCCGGCCCCCCCCGGCCCCCCCCGGGATGGGACTTACCTTCAGCGAATGTCCCTCTCGGCGGCAGGTCCTGGCGGCGGTTCGGCGGTGGTTCGTGGGGGGCGGGGGCGGCAGCCGGTCTCCCGACCGGCTGCTGCCGCCGCCATTACAAAATTAAAAAGTAAGTAAAAAAAAAAAACACACACACCCATGATAGGCTACGTGACGATTTACGTAGCCTATCACGGCTAGATTTCCAAAGTCAGCCGTGATAGGCTACGTAAATCGTCACGTAGCCTATCACGGCTGACTTTGGGGGGGGGGAAGCACGTACGCAAATGGCGGCGGCCCATGGGCACCGCCATTGGCGTTCCTTATTTTGGCACATCTAGTCTATGTAAAGATTTATGTAGACTATGGCGAAAATAAGGGCACACTATTTGCGTTGCCCTTATTTTCGCTGTAGTCTATGTAAATCTTTACATAGACTAGACGTGCCAAAATAAGGAACGCAAATGGCGGCACCCATGGGCCGCCGCCATTTGCGTACGTGCTTTTTTTTTTTCCCCAAAGTCACCCGTGATAGGCTACGTGACGATTAACGTAGCCTATCACGGCTGACTTTGGAAATCTAGCCGTGATAGGCTACGTTAATCATTACGTAGCCTATCATGGGGGTGTTTTTTTGTTTTGTTTTTTACTTTTTCTTTCGTGGCGCTTCTCCCCAGCCTGAATTTCGGCCGGGCGAGGTGGGGCGCCTCCCCCCCGGCCTGAATTTCGGCCGGGCAAGGCGGGACGCCTCCCCCCCCTCGCCTGAACTTCGGGGGGAGAAGCGAAGCGCTTCCCCCCCACCGCGAAGCCAAGCTGCGAAAAGGTAAGTGACTTTCGTACATCCCTACATTTTGATGCCCATTCTCCCAGTCTGGAGAGATCCTTTTGGAACTCTTCATAATCCCTTTTTGTTTAGCCATTCCAAATAGTTTGGTCATCAGCAAATTTGGCCACCTTACTGCTCAATCCTAATTCCAGATCATTTATGAATACGGTGAAAAGCATTGGTTTCAATACAGATCCCTTGGGACCCCACTTTTTATATCTCTCCATTGTGAGAATTCCCCATGTATCCCTTCTCTCTCCTTTCTGTTCTTTAACCAGTTACTGATCCATAAGAGAACCTCTCCTCTTATACCATGACTGCTTAGTTTACTGAGGAGTCTTTGTTAAGAAACTTTGTCAAAAGCCTTTTAGAAGTCCAAGTAAACAATGTCTACTGGATCACCCCTCTCCACATGTTTATTGACAATCTCAAAGAACTCTTTCTGGAAGCCATGTTGATTTTTTTTCAGCAAGGCTTGTCCTTCTATATGCTTACTAATTTTATCTTTAACAATGCTTTCAACCAATTTACCCAGAACAGACCTTAAGCTAACCAGCCTGTAATTTCCCAGATACGCCCTGGATCCCATTTTAAACACTGATATTACATTACCAATTCTCCACTCCTGTGGTACAGAGGCTGATCTTAGAGACATTAGTTCAGGCACAGGTATCTGTCCTGCTATATCTTCTGCAATGGAGACAGATGAAAAGAATTCATCCAGCTTCTCCACGATCGCCTTATCCTCCATCAGTATTCCTTTCACTCTATGGTCATCCAGTGGTCTAACTGCCTCCCAAGCTGGTTTCCTGCTTCTGATATATTTAAAGAATTCTTTATTGTTGGCTTTGATGTTGTTAGCAATGTACTCAAAATGCTTTTTTGCATCTTCTCTGTACAAGCTTGTGCTCCCTTTTTTCCCCTCACTTGGGCAAGACTTCCATTTTCTATAAAAAGCTTTCTTTTCTCTAATAGCTTCCTTGACACTGCTCATTAACCATGCTGGTGACCTCTTGGACTTGGTGCTACCTTTCTTAACCTGTGGGATACATTCTAGCTTAGCTTCTCTTATTGTGCATTTGAGTAACCTCCAAGCATTTTGAAGGGATTTAACCCTCTTGGCTGTATATTGTTGCCCTGCTTATTTAACTTATATGCAGAGTACATCATGAGAAATGCCAGGTTGGATGAATCACAGGTCGGAATTAAGATTGCCAGGAGAATTATCAACAACCTCAGATATGCAGACAATACCACCCTAATGGCAGAAAGCGAAGAGGATCTAAAGAGCCTCTTGTTGAGGGTGAAAGTGGAGAGTGCAAAAGCTGGTTTGAAACTCAACATTAAAAAAACGAAGATCATGGCATCTGGCCCCATCACTTCCTGGCATATGGAAGGGGAAGAAATGGAAGCAGTGACAGATTTTACTTTCTTGGGCTCCAAGATCACTGCAGATGGTGACTGTAGCCATGAAATTAGAAGGCACTTGCTCCTTGGGAGGAAAGCTATGGCAAACCTAGACAGCATAGTAAGAAGCAGAGACATCACCTTGCCGACAAAGGTCTGTCTAATCAAAGCTATGGTTTCCCAGTAGCAACGTATGGCTGAGAGAGCTGGACTATAAGGAAGGCTGAGCACCGAAGAATTGATGCTTTCGAACTGTGGTGCTGGAGAAGACTCTTATGAGTCCCCTGTTCTGCAAGGAGGTCAAATCAGTCCATCCTAAAGGAAATCAACCCTGAGTGCTCACTGGAAGGACAGATACTGAAGCTGAAGCTCAAATATTTTGGCCACCTAATGCGAAGAGAAAACACCCTGGAAAAGACCCTGATGCTGGGAAAGATCAAAGGCAAAAGGAGAAGGGGACGGCAGAGGATGAGATGGCTAGATAGCATCACTGATGTAATGAATATGAATTTGAGCACACTCCGGGAGAGAGCGGAGGACAGGAAGGCCTGGCGTGCTATGGTCCATGGGGTCACGAAGAGTCGGACACGACTTAACGACTGAACAACAACAACAACAACAACCCTCTTGACTCCCTCTTTCAACTTCCATTTTACCAGCTCCCTCATTTTAGAAAAGTTCCCTCTTCTGAAGTCCAGTGTGTCTGTGCTGGACTTCCTTGACAATTTTCCACTTAAATATATATTAAATCTGATAGCACTGTGGTCACTGTTTCCAACTGTTTCAGCAACACTCACGTCTCATACTAGATCCTGGGCATCACCACTTAGGATTAAATCCAAGGTCGCTTCTCCTCTGTTTGGTTCCATGACCAATTGTTCTAGGGCACAGTCGTTTAGGGTGTTGAGAAATTTAACTCATTTGTCATGACTGGAACATGCATTTATCAAGTCAATGTGGGGGTAACTAAAGTCACCGGTTATTACAACACTTCCTCATCTGGAGGCCTCCCTGATTTTGTTTTCCATCTCAAGATCACCCTGAAAGTTCTGGTCTAGGGGCCGATTGCATGCTGCTAATGAGTTTTGGAGCCCAATATTGTCACCCACAGCACTTCTGTGGAGCAGTCTGCCCGTTTTAGGTTTTCTAGTCTGCTTGACACCATGTCCTTTTCAACATACAGCCCAACACCTCCTCCAGCATGCCCTGCCCTGCCCTGTCCTTCCTATAGACTTTATATCCAGAAATTCCTGTATCCCATTAATTTTCTCCATTCCATCAGTTTAAAAGCTGCTCTGGCACCTTTTTTTAGGGATGTAGGAAAGTCACTTACCTTTTCACGGATGTGAGTCGCGGTGAGGGGGAGGCGCTCTGTCCCTCCCCCCGAAATCCTTGATGGGGGGGAGGCGATCCAGTCCTCCCCCCCCCGGAATACTGCCTGGCTGGCTCTGCTCCGCGGCGGCTCTGCGGAACAGCTGGCCAGGGCCATCCGCAGCCGGAATTCAGGCCGCGGACTGGCTGGTGCGAATGCAAATGGCGGCCGCCGTAGCGGCTGCCATTTGCGTCCAGCCAGGCTGCCATGATAGGCTACGTAAGTATTTACGTAGCCTATCACAGCAAGCCAAGCAAAAAAAACAACAACAACGTATGCAAATGGCGGTGGCTACGGCGGCCACCATTGGTGTTCCCTATTTTTCGTAGTTTTAGCCTATGTAAATATTTATGTACGCTATTACGGCGAGAAAAAAAAGGAACACAAATAGCCCCCACTACGCTATTTGCGTTCCCCTTTTTTTTCGCCGTAATACCCTACGTAAATATTTACATAGGCTAAAACGCTGAAAAATAGGCAACACAAATGGTGGCTGCCGTAGCCATCGCCATTTGCATACAAAGCAAAATTTGTTTTGTTGTTGTTGTTGTTTTGCTTGGCTTGCCATGATAGGCTACGTAAATATTTACGTAGCCTATCATGGCAAAGACCAGGACGCAAATGGCGGCTGCGGCAGCTGGTCAAAAGACCAGCCGCCGCTGGAGCCGCCGCTGGAACATCCGCCCCAGGTAAGCTTCGTCCCGGGGGGGAATCCGCAGGGGGGCAGGAGGTGGGAGGCCGTTCCACCACGGATTTCAGGGGGCTGAATGCCAGTCACGGACTTACTGAAATCCGTGGCGGAATTCGCCGCCATCCCTACCTTTTTTATGTTTAGGACCAGAAGTCTGGTTCCATTTTGGTTCAAGTAGAGCCCATCCCTCTCGTATAGGCCCAGCTTGTCCCAAAATATTCCCCAGTGCCTAACAAATGTGAACCCATCCTCCATACACCACCATTTAATCCACGCAATGAGACTTCTCAGCTTCGCCTGTTTAGCTGGCCCTGCATGTGGATGGATAGCATTTCAGAGAAAGCCGCCTTGGTGGTCCTGGATTCCAACGTCCTACCTAGCAACCTAAATTTGGCTTCCAGAATCTCGCGACTACATTTCCCCACATCGTTGGTACCAACATGGACCACGACCATGGACTCCACTCCAGCACTATCTACTAGGCTATCTAGATGGCACGTGATATCAGCACCCTTTGGACTAAGCAGGCAATTTACCATGTGGTGTACATGCCCATCACAAACCCAGCTGTCTATGTGTCTAGTGATCAGATCTCACACTACTACAACCACCCTGCCACCCAGAGGCTAGGGATGTACTAAAGTCACTTACCTTTTCGCAGCTTGGCTTCGCGGTGGGGGGGAGGCGCTTTGCTTCTCCCCCCGAAGTTCAGGCTGGGAGGGAGGCGCCCCGCCTTGCCCGGCTGAAATTCAGGCCGGGGAGAAGCGCCCCGTCTCCCCGGCCGCAAAACAAAAAGTGGAAAAAAAAAAAAACCCGTGGTAGGCTACGTGACGATTAACGTAGCCTATCACGGCTAGATTTCCAAAGTCAGCCGTGATAGGCTACGTTAATCATCACGTAGCCTATCACGGGTGACTCTGAGAAAAAAAAAAAGCGCGTACGCAAATGGCGGCAGCCCATGGGCGCCGCCATTTGCATTCCTTATTTTGGCACGTCTAGTCTACGTAAAGATTTACGTAGACTACGGCGAAAATAAGGGCAACGCAAATAGCGTTCCCTTATTTTCGCCGTAGTCTACGTAAATCTTTACGTAGACTAGACATGCCAAAATAAGGAATGCAAATGGCGGCGCCCATGGGCTGCCGCCATTTGCGTATGCGCTTTTTTCCCCCCAAAGTCACCCGTGATAGGCTACGTGATGATTAACGTAGCCTATCACAGCTGACTTTGGAAATCTAGCCGTGATAGGCTACGTTAATCGTTACGTAGCCTATCACGGGGTTTGTTTGTTTTTTTACTTTATTTTGTAATGGCGGCTACAGCTGGTCGGGAGACCGGCCGCTGCCCCCGCCGAACCGCCGCGGAACCATCGCCGGGACCCGCCGCCGAGAGGGACATTCGCAGGAGGTAAGTCCCATCCCGGGGGGGGGGGGGCGGAGAATTTCACCGCCAATTTCGGGGGGCTGAATGCGTTGGCATTCAGCCTCACCGAGATTCGTGGACAAATTCTCAGAAATTCTCCGCCATCCCTACCAGAGGCACATCCTCAGCATCAGAGGATATTTATTTGTCTTCCAAGGAATGGGTCCCTTCTAAGGGATCATTTCTCTCTTCCTCAAAATGATGCCCTCCTTCTCCGAAACCCCCGTTCTCTGTTATAGCAGAGGAGCAGTCACCCAGGGATTGGGACACTGTTATTAGGTCCCCGAAAGTCTCATCCAACAACCTCTCTGCCTCTCTTAGTTACTCCGGGTCAGAAACCTTGGCCTCAAGGGAACACAGTCATTACACTAAGAACACCCACGACTGGCAGAAAGTCATGCATGTGCTACTCAGTGCAGTACACTGGATAGCCCCAATACCCCTTCTGGTTTTCTACCTTCATAACTGTTTTTTCCCCATTATTATTGTTATTGGGTATGTTGACCTGGAAAGCTATGTTATTTACTAGGAAAAGGTGGGGAATGCATGTACAGTTATTTAGTTGTATTTACAGTTATTTATTAATAGTTCCTTCGAGTGGGAAGGCAGGAAAGAGTTAACTGCCCTGGTCTCCTTGCCCTGTTGCTAAACTCACACAGATGCTTAACTTGCTTATCTGCTGACAGTTTGTCACTGGGGCTGAGACGCTTCGTCACTGTCATGCCTTCGCTAGAGGAATCCTCCTCAGAGGAAGAACTAGAGCCTCCAGAAACCAAGGGCACACTAGATCAGTCACTGGCACCAGACCAGGAGGACCCTGGGCCTTTGGAGGAGACAGCTGCAGATCCTTCCCTGTCAGGGGGAGGGGACTCTGACTCTGGAGCAGAGGGTGAGCAACTCCCTAATCCCCATGGGCACTGTCCCTTCAAGCAACAGGCCAGTAGGCCACCTGTAAGGAGTGCTCGCTTACAAAGGTCTCCTCAGGAGAAAGCAACTCCTCCTGAGTAGGGCTCTGGCCAGAGAGCTCTAATGGACAGTAGCTGAGCCTGGGTGGGGCTCAGCAGTCTGTGGTTAAAAGCCTTCAGCCAGTGTTCGCTAGTTGCTGGAAACAACATCCCACCAGCTCCTCCTATCTTCTCTCTTGACTGTGCCTTGTGCTTGAACCTCTGTGCTACAGACCTTGGACTCCTGCTTGACTCTGCCACAGAACTGTGTATGTATCTGACTGCCTAACTGTGTTTGACCACTCCTGGTTTGCCCGACTCCATATATTAGACTGACTGCCTGTGCTTTGACCCTGTGCCTGTTATTTCAATCACTTCTGCCTTTGCCTGAACTCCCCTGAACTGAAACCTGCCCACTGGGACATTGGCCTGGTTTATTATTTTGTCTTGTGGTCAGCCCTGTCACTGAGACTGCTACAGCCAATGCAGGACAGTCACTGGGGCTGAAATGCTTCGTCACTGGGTCTCTCTCCGCAAGCTTGGAGACCTGGCTCCTTCTCAAGCCTGCCTCCTTATATAGCTCTACCTAGCTTGTCCCATCTGCTGCTGCAACCAATCTGATTAGAGGGCCTCGTTTAAAAAGGAAGGCAGGCTGCGGCTCAACTACTGGTCTGCACTAGCTTCCAGTGAGTGGAAATGTAGGTCAGACTTGGCTATGGAAAATCTTGATAATAGCTTAGGAACAGCTATCAACAAAAGCAGTACCCAAGGACACCAGGGCAATTGTTCTTCCCTGCTCTGGCAAGTAGTGAATGAGCAGATAAAATGAACTTCAAGGCAGGCTTTGAAGTTTGTTTGTGCTGCTAATCATCCAAACTCTAAAGGCCTGGAGATACAGGATGCTGGCAAGTCATTCTGAAATAGAATGGGGTGGGACAGCAGGACTAGTTATCTTATCTTCACTAATCATAGCTAGCACAGTTTCCGGATAAAAGAGAACCTGGAAGGAAAGGCTTGATTTCCCTGCACATCACAGTTCAGGTTGGAGAAAACACCAATTCTAACATTTAAAAATGTTAGTCTGAAACCTGAGATGCTAAATATAAATAAAATATTTAAAAGAGTGAATGAAAAAAAGTATAATGCAGGTGAGGGCTATGTATTTATTTCCCTTTATCTGATGGAGTTCCTAGAGTAGACTATCAGTGTAAATTTAGAAAACCAAGTCTTGAAATGGTTGGCAGTTCTTTGTAAGACCATTTAGCTTGTACTTAGAAATGGAAAGGGTAACATTACAGCAGGTAGGAAAGCCTTTGTTAAGCAAATTGCTCAATGTGTTTTACAGCGTGATCCTATGCATGCTTACTCAGAAATAAGTTCTCTTGTTCAATGGAGCTTACACCCCATGTAAATGAGCAGAGGACTGGCGTCTTATAAGAATGAGTGAAAAAGTCAAACATTTGTTAGTCAGATTACAACTCTGGGGGTCATTCCAAGCGCACTAAATGAAGGATCTTACATGCCAAAAATCTGGTTTCAGCAATCCTGAATAAAAATAAAGCGCAGAGTACAGCTTTTCAAAACCCCATGGGTACAGAGTGTCAATAATTTAGACTAAGAAATTGCATCTAAGTAGACGCCTATGGAAACGCTTGTCACAGAAAAACAGTGTTAGTCTTTAAGGTGCCTGCTTCTTGAAAAACTAGCCATTCTTTCTTCACTTTTCTAAAAATAAATCTGAACAAGGCGTTAAAATAGGCAACTTCCTGGCCAAAATTCACACACTCCTCCTATTTTAGGTTTTGGTACAAGAAAATGTAAATGTAAATGTTCTATAGCATTTGAGTCTTTAATGAAATTATGTAACAAATTTACTGGGGAAGGGAGAGGGCAGGAAAGAAGGTTAGCCTTAAAAACTATAAAGGAAAAAATGACAAAACCCATGAAATGAATCACAGATCAAAAGGAATTCCATGTGTTCATTGAACTATATAAAATGTATTTATTTATGAGTGATTACATAGCTTTATTTAATGTGATGAAACTGACACCTATTTTGAAAATGCTTTCTATATTGTTGTAGTATTCTAGCAATGGAAACAGACTTCACAGCTAGTGAGTAGGACATAATCCTTGACTACCAAGGTGTGCCAGAATTTGTAGAGCCATGCAGAAGAAGCTGCTGGCTATGTTCTAGAATCTAAAGCGGCTCCTCCAAGTGCCAGCCAAGTCCCCCCCTTCAGATGCCACTCATCATCCCAAGTGGGATGGATGTTAGAAGTGTTGACTGAAAACAAACCTCAAAGAAAGCGGACAGCAGAGGAGGACCAGCTGTCCTCTGGAAAAATAATGCCAGGTCACATTGGAAACTGGTTCCCACAGCACACATTTGAACTAAATTCCATCTGTCCTGGTCATTCATGTTCTGGAAAGGCGAATTCCCTGAACATGGAGAAGTAGTCTGCAGATTTGTTTACACATATGTGTCATGAGCAATCCTGGTATCAGGCCTGAAGAGAAACACTCCTATTAGGTGGTGGGGATACCCTGCAATACTGTGTTGCAGGGCTCACTTGTCTGCACAAATTCCTAATCAAACGACATCAACTGTCCAATTTGCAAGACTGACAAAACAAAGGTCTTTCATTTTTGTAACAGCAGTTATATTTTGGGGCAATGTAGTCCAAAGAATAAATACCGGAATATATGGTTCTGATCTATCTTCAGTCAATGGGGCTGTTTGCATGTAATGACAACTGGGTGGGGACAAGCCTGCAGCACGCACACCTCTTCTGCTTTAGTGCATAACTCACAACTGGTTACTTTGTAGGTTGTGCAGTATGAAGTGCAAATCCAGTGAAGTGCTAAACAACCCAGCGGTTAACTCAATAACTAACCATGGGTTAACCGCTGGGTTGTTTAGCCTGTAAACAACCCAGCATGTCTGGGTTCAAACATCACACTGCACAACCTACGAAAGAGCCCAAAGGGGGTTGTGTGCTACAACTGAAGAGGCGGGCACACTGCAGGCAGTGGCACCCACTTGTCCATGACAACCTATTGTTTTTTAAATTGATGGGTTGTCATTACATGCGAACCAGGTCAAAGACTTGCTGCATATTTAAGCAAGCTACTAAACTGAGTATGAAGGGAACAAAAGAAATATTGCCAAGTGTGATCCAAGTGATACATGAATGAAAGAGAATGTTATTCTTATGTACATACTAGGTACGCACCCCTTGAGTGATCTTCACTGTGAGGGATGCAATGCATTTGGCCAAGCTCTACTCTCAAAATGTTGAGAGAAAAGTGGATTAGCAGTAGAAACAGAGAGAAGCAACTTTAAAAACAGACATGGGATATTCTCATAATGAGTAAGATTCAAGAGGTATATCCAGATAATTTTATATAAACAGTTTTGTATGAACTGTGTTTTTGATTGGGTTACAATTCTTAGTTTTAGTTCAGATTAGGAAATGAAAATGCAAGTCTTTTCTTTGTGTAATCTAAAATGTTCCATTAGGAGCAAAACATTGTAACTAATTAGACACAGATTACTGAAAGCCAAGAGAATCTGTGTTCTGGATGAGATGAAGGTTTCAGCACCAGTGATTACCAACGAAGTAAATTAAATCATTTCCCCTTTCCAGTGCCCACATCTTCACCTACAGGCCTGGGCTTATTGCCAAGCATAATATTAATATTCTCTTGTGGAAAAGGTGTGAAAGTTTGCCAATAAAAAATACAGACAAAATGGTTTGCCCTCCCGGCCCCTTTCTAGTACAGACTAGCTGTTCCAGAAGTGGTGTAAATATGTATCTTTGGGGGGGATTTCCCCCGAACCTTTTGAACTTGAGACATGCAAAACTTTCAGGAGAAATTCTGTTTGCAAAATTATTCATCCTGCCCCAGGCAACTTTCCAAAAGAGAATGTTCTGTTCAGTCAGAATTCCTCTTGCCCTGTCAGATGAAGGAACAGACACAAATGCAGTTTGTTCCTCTATATGAAACAGGGACAGCTCATGTAGAAGGGGGCATAGTCAGAAAGCACCTTCAGGGACTGTCTGCCCAGGATGCTAGGGTCACCAGCACACTGTGGGCAAACATGCCCCTCTTCTTGCTCCTGCCCACCCCTCTTCTAGCTGGAAAGGGAGATTGCTGGCTATCCTTCACAAGTAAGACAAGACTTAAGGAGAGAATGGGGCAGTGATGACTATGCTTCTAATCACAAGGCATCCTGTATTAACCCAGTGAGTCCCTTGACTTGCTTTTCAACAATCTATCCTTTCCACCATATCTCAGAATAAGGTGCACAGTGTTAAGACAGTGAGAAACACAGGATCCCTACTCAGCAATAATGGTTTGTGGTGGGTCCACTAGAGATGCTTCTCAATCCCTTCCATTTTAATTATAAGAGCAGCAGCACTTGGTTTGGGGAGGAGAGGGATAAACAACTGGCTTCAGCCAGAACATTGCAGATTTCAACGAGTCAGGCAGAAGTTCTAGACAACTATTAGACGTTATGTTACCAGAACTGTAATTTCAAGCCAAATTCTGCTTGAATCAAGGGGTAAAGCTATTTTAACTCTCATAGTTCAAAGAGCAGTTGGCAATTAGGTATGAGTGCAGATAAAAGGAAAGCTGGTGCTGTATGCATGTCCCCCAGGGGAATGCCAGCCAATATCCTATGCCTTTTAGTTTAGATTTGACAATAATGCAACTCGATATAAAGATATCTATGCATCATTCTCTCCCCACACCTTTGCTCAGGCCTTATCTGAGGCAAATTGTCAACCTCTAGAAAGAAAGGTCTACTTAAAATCTCTCCTTAACAAGAATTTATTACATTGTCTTTGTCCCAACTTCTCTTTTAAAATCTTAGCACTGAAATTTAAAGTCAGAAAGATACGACAACTGGCCTCTACGGAATAACCAGTTAATCATACAAATGACATTTTCTTTGAAGTATATATCCAGCAATCTTTTACCATTTCCCCCAAACAGCCTAGTGAACTGGTTTCACTGAAGACAACCCCAAAAGCCTGCAAAGAGGAGCAGGACTGGGTTCCTACATGTTTCCCCAATAGTCACAGGCAGCTATCATGCTGTGTCAACTTCATTGGTACAATCTGTGCTTCAAAGACAAAACATCATGGACAATATTTAACAATAGCTAAGATATCCGCTTTAGCACCAATTATGAAACTTACATTTCTTTTGTGTCTCCTTTTCTCCTATTTTTTTTCCAAGAGGGGTTTGTTCCTTTTTGCTTGCAATGGCTCTTCCTCTAAGCTTGGCTCTCAAAAAGTTAACAAATGAGGTTGCTTCAGAGACATATCTGCACAACAAAGAATAGAGGAATGTTTAGGAATTATAGTCTATGTTTAATACTCAACTGTTCCTGTAGAATTTTTCAAACCATTCCATTCTCCCTTTCATGTGTTACAGCAAAGTATACTTGCGTATATATACAATATATTAAGTTGAAAAAAAGGACACGTAAATTTTCGCCAATCATCATTTTTACTGTAAACTACCCAGAGAATCTTTGTTAATAGGTGGCATATAGACATTGTAAATAAATAATAAAACCAAGATAGAGAGATAGATTATCTCTGTTGTAAAGGGTATTTTTATAAAGGAAGTTTAAATGTAACAGAATTACATTTAGAATATTACATTTGCTTCCCTCTAAGATTTAATCCCAGCACTATTGTGAAAGCTCAAGGTATTTTACGATAGAACGATATCTCAATAATTTCAGAGTCAACTGAAAAACATATAGTACAATGTTTAGAACCTTTGGGGTTCAGAATATACAAAAGCATAATAAGATTTAAAGTTTCAAAGTGGGAAAAAGTATACAGTAGTAAGAAAAAGTTCATGAACCCCTTAGGATTGCCACATATTTCAAACCTGAGATGTTATTAGATCTTAATCTAACCCCATAAACCTAGACAGGGTTGATAAAAATCAACATTAAAAAAAAATTAAAAATCAGATTTTTAAAATCTAAATCAGATTTTGAAATTTTCTTAAAACAATTAGAAGGAGATGGGAGATAACCATATTCTGCACTGCAGGTGGTGTACAGAAGTGCATGCTCTCTCTCGCGCGCTCTCTCTCTCTCTCTCTCACACACACACACACACACACACACACTCTCTCTCTCTCTCTCTCTCTCTCTCTCTAAATCTCTCAAGGCCTTGCCTTTCTCTAGGTGAAAAGATAGACAAGGTCAATAAATAAAGAATTTAAGAAGATGGAGTAGATCTGGACAAGGAGGAGTCTGGCTATAAATGCAAGGGATAGGGGAGGGACGTGGAAAGTGAAACCAAAAGTGAACAGAACATATTCCTGCAGTCCTGACTCCTGAGGAAACTTCTGCTGCATGTATCCTACACTGTGTACCTACTTTCTACATCTCTGAATTTGTATTAAGGTTATATTAAACAATAATACATTTCTACTAAAAATGATGATTAAATAGCATCTTCCTCCTTAGTGATTTAAACTGTGAATGAAATCATTAAAATTGAGTCCTTCAGAGAAGCAATTTAAATCATGATTTAAATCAATTTGATTTAAATCAAATTAACCTTGATTCTAGATAAAGAACGATAACCTGATTAAACAAATGACACACAAACATGATGCTTTTTCAACATTTATTTATACACAACTGATTCAACATTCAATATCCATGTGTGAAAAAAAAATATGTGAACCTTTAAATTCAGTACCTGGTGGCAGCTAGGGATGGACGAAAAAGACTTACCTCGTCCCGCAGCTGGCTTCGCGGTGGGGGGGAGGCGCTTCGCTTCTCCCCCCGAAGTTCAGGCGAGGGGGGGAGGCACCCCATCCCTCGCCACTGAAATTCAGGCCGGGTAGGAGCGCCCCGTCTACCCGGCCACGAAAAAAAAAGTAAAACACACAGACACCCGTGATAGGCTATGTAACAATTTATGTAGCCTATCACGGCTAGATTTCCAAAGTCAGCCGTGATAGGCTATGTAAATCGTCACGTGGCCTATCACGGGTGACTTTGAAAAAAGAAAAAAAAAAGCGCGTACGCAAATGGCGGCTCCCATGGGGACCACCATTTGCGTTCCTTATTTTGGCACGTCTAGTCTACGTAAAGATTTACGTAGACTACGGCGAAAATAAGGGCAACGCAAATAGCGTGCCCTTATTTTCGCCGTAGTCTACGTAAATCTTTACATAGACTAGACGTGCCAAAATAAGGAACGCAAATGGTGGCGCCACATGGGCACCGCCATTTGTGCACGTGCTTTTTTTTTTCAAAGTCACCCGTGATAGGCTACGTGACAATTTACGTAGCCTATCACGGCTGACTTTGGAAATCTAGCCGTGATAGGCTACGTAAATCGTTGTGTAGCCTATCACGGGTCTGTGGTGTTTTTTTTTTTACTTTAATTTTTTTTTTGCAATGGCGGCGGCGGCAGCCGGTCGGGAGACCGGCTGCCGCCCCCGCCGAACTGCCCCCAGGACCCGCCGCCGAGAGGAACATTCGCCGAAGGTAAGTCCCATCCCGGGGGGGGGGCGGGGGGCCGGCGGAGAATTTCCCCAACAATTTCGGGGGGCCGAATGCGTCGGCACTCAGCCTCCCGAAGATTCGTGGAGAAATTCTCCACCAACCCTAGGTGGCACCTACTTGAGCAGCAGTGACTTCAAGTAAGCATTTCCTGTAACTATTGGTCAGTCTCCCACATAGATTTTGAGGAATTCTGGCCCATTCCTCCTTACAGAACTGCTTCAGCTCAGTGACATTTGAGGGCTTCATTGCATGAACAGCTTGCTTCAGGTCCTGCCACAACATTTCGATGGGGTTTAGGTCCAGACTTTCACTAGGCCATTCTAAAACACGGAATTTCTTCTTCTGCAGCCATTCTTTTTTAGATCTGCATGTATGTTTAGGATTGTTGTCATGTTGCATGACCCACTTTAAGTTCAGCTTTAGCTCATGGATGGATGGCCTGAAATTTAGGGATGTACGAAAGTCACTTACCTTTTCGAAGGGCAACATTCACGGTGGGGGAGAGGCACTCCATTCCTCCCCCCGAAATCCTCTCCAGCTGGTTCCGCTCCACAGAGATTCCGTGGAGCCACCAGCCGGGGCCGCCGGCAACCGGACATTCGGCCGCTAGGCAGCCTGCAGGGACGCAAATGGCGGCGGCTATAGCCGCCGCCATTTGCATCCCTGTATTTTGCCATGACAGGATACGTAAATATTTATCTAAGTAAAATAAATATTTTAAGTAAATAAATACGGGGGAGATCATGGGGGGGGAAACACCGAACGCAAATGGCGGCAGCTACGGCAGTCACCATTTGCGTTCCCTTTTTTTTTTGCTGTGATAGGTTACGTAAATATTTACATAGCCTACGGATGTACGAAAGTCACCTACCTGTTCGCGGATTATGCTGATGCTGGGGGGAGGCGCTCCGTCCCCCCCCCCCGAATCATGGCCGGCCAGCTCCGCTCCGCAGGGATTCTGCGGAGCCACCGGCTGGCTACACCAGCGGCCGAACATCCAGCCGCTGGCTAGCAGGGACGCAAATGGCGGCGGCCGTAGCCGCCGCCGTTTGCGTCCCTGCAGTCAGCTGTGATAGGATACGTAGATGTTTACATAGCCTATCACCGCTGATTTAAAACAACGCGCGTACGCAAATGGCGGCGCCCATGGGCGCCACCATTTGCGTTCCTTATTTTGGCACGTCTTAGTCTACGTAAACATTTACGTAGACTACGGCGAAAATAAGGGGAACACAAATAGCGTAGCGTCTACGCTATTTGCGCTCCCCTTATTTTCGCCATCTTAGTCTACGTAAATGTTTACGTAGACTAAGACGTGCCAAAATAAGGAACGCAACTGGCGGCGCCCATGGGTGCCATTTGCGTACGCGCATTTTTGTTTTGTTTTTTAATCAGCCGTGATAGGCTACGTAAAGATTTACGTAGCCTATCACGGTGTTTTTTAAAATTTAGCCGTGATAGGCTACGTAAACCTTTATGTAGGCTATCACTTTTTTTTTTAACTTGGAAATGGTGGCGGCGGCAGCCGGTCGGAAGACCGGCTGCTGCGGCCGCCGCCGCCGCCGCCACCGCCACCAGGAAAATTTTCCAAAGTTAAGTCCCGTCCCAGGGGGGCAGGGGGTGGCAGACCATTTCGCCACCGATTTCGGGGGGCCGAATGCGCTGGCATTCGGCCTCCCCGAGATTCATGGCGAAATTCTCTGACATCCCTAACGTAGCCTATTACAGCAAAAAAAGAAAAAAAGGGGGAATGAAAATGGCGGCCACTACGCCATTTGCATTCCCTTTTTTTCCCCCCGTAATAGCCTACGTAAATATTTACGTAAGCTATCACGGCAAAAAAAAAGGGAATGCAAATGGCGGCCGCTGTAGCCACCGCCATTTGCATTCCCTTAGTTTTGCCATGATAGGCTACATAAATACTTACGTAGCCTATCACGGCTTCCGCAGGGACACAAATGGCGTCCCTGCATTAGCCGTGATAGGCTATGATGGCTATATGGAAGAAACGAATGGCGGCCGCAGACGCGGCCGCCATTCGCAAGTCAGCGTGGACAGCAGCAGGTAGGTGCTCCGTTCCGGGCCCATTTCGCGGGGAGCTTTGTTCCGCCACGGATTTCGGGGTGCCGAATCCACTGGCATTCGGCCTCACCAAGATCCATGGCGGAATTCTCTGATATCCCTACTGAAATTCTCCTCTAGAATCTTCTGATACACTGCAGAATTCATGGCTGTGTTAATGATGGCAAGCCATCCACGTCCTGGGGCAGCAAAGCAGGCCCAAACCATCACTTTCCCATTACCATGCTTGACAGTTGGGGAGAGATTCTTCTGTTCGAACTCAGTGTTTATTTTTCACCAAAAATAGCATTTCTCATTAAGGCCAAAAAGTTCCACCTTTGATTCCTCTGTTCAGAGAACACTGTTCCAGAAGTCTTGGGGATCAGCTATGTGATCTTTAGCGAACTGCAGACAGGCAGCAATGTCCTTTTTAGAGAGCAGTGATTTCCTCCTGGCTATTCTCCCATGAACACCAATCTTGTTCAGTCTTTTTCTGATCGTTGAGTCACGAACACTCACATTAGCCAAGGTGAGAGGGGCCCGCATATCCTTGGATGTTACTGAGGGATTCTTTTTTACTTTCTGGAATATATGCGAGTTTCTTCTTGGAGAGATTTTGGTAGGAAAACCACTCCTGGGTAGAGTGACTGTGGCCTTGAACCTTCTCTATTTGTAAACTATCTGTCTGGCAGTGGATTGGGGGAGCTGCAAATCCTTAGAAATGGTTTTGTGACCCTTTGTAGTCTGATGAGCAGCAATAACTGCTTTTCTGAGGTTCTCTGAGACGCCTTTTGACCGTGGCATGACGTGTTTCCACACAACTGTACAGTGAAGACCAAACTCACAGTTTCTGATCCTTTGTAGGGTGGGGCCTTCCAAACTCACCCCTGAAGATCTAACTAATTACTTAAACACCTGATTCTAATTATTCCCTTTAAGTGAGCTGACGCAACCTGGAGTTCACTTACTTTTGTGCATAACCTGACTCTTAAGTACTCATTGTTTGCCTAATTTATACATCGTTTTATTTCACAAGACATGGAATAGGTTAAAATAAACTCTATTGGATATTTAGAAAAGGACTGGTTTTGATTCACGAAGGCTATCATGGTAAAACTATGGAATTTATGTAATTATCATTAAGGTTCACAAACTTTTTCTCACCACTATAGCATACCAAACACCCCACAAATTCTGTCTATTACCACCTCCATTTCTTTTACCCAAAATACTACCTATTCCTCAGCCAAACCATCAAATCCATCCAGCCTAACAACCCAAATATAATTCTGTTGGCTGTTAAGAAGGGAACTTCCGTAACAATTGCCACAATAACTAGTATATACCTCTCACGCTCAAAGGACTATACAAATTCCTTGCCCAATCAACTTTTCTAAAACATCATTAATCCAGATTAATACTAATTCTCTCCCATGATTTGCTGTCTCTCAAATTTCCTTTCTTTACAAAACACCACAAAATAATGCAAACCAACAAAAACTAAAAGAAGGCCTACAGAACAGAATAAGCTAGCACCCTGCTCTCAAATGGACAACCCAAGGCACTGTTCTCTGGAAGCTACTGCAATAATTTGCACTTCTGCTTCTTTTCACGGCCCAAGAGAATGGGAATGTTTTTGCCAGCCTGAGGCACTGATATGCCAACAACAGTAAGATGGGCAAGGTGGCTCCGCTGTCCTTTCCCTACTTTTAGCAGGAAAACAAGCTTTTTTCCAAAAAACCCAAGAGCCAGGTCCTGGGGAACCTGAGGTGCAGTCTGTTCATGATAGCGTGGTAGGACTGGGTGAATTTCTTTTTCTCTGTGTTCAGGGCTATATACAATAAAATCTGAATTTTCAGATTTAAAAAAAATGTGATTGCTTTATATCATTGTCCACTCCAATACCAAATTCAAGTAATCAGGTGCCCATAAGTCTGGAAGTGAAACAGGGCCTCTCACAAATAAGGCAGTGGTTTTCTTAAGTATGGGGGCCGTGGTGGCTTAGTGGTTAAAGACACTGAATTGAAGACCGGAAGGTCAGCAGGACAGCAGTTCGAGACCCAAGTGCTGCGTGACGCAGTGAGTTCCCGTCTTCAGTCCCAGCTCCTGCCAACCTAGCAGTTCGAAAGCAAGAAATTGCAAGTAGATAAATAGGTACCGCTTCGGCAGGAAAGGTAACAGCGTTCCGTGCACCTCTGTGTTCAGTCATGCCGGCCACATGACAACGGAAGAATCTTCGGATAGCGCTGGCTCTTCGGCTTAGAAATGGAGATGAGCACCACACCCTAGAGTCGGACACGACTGGTTCGGGACACCTTTACCTTTTTTTCTTAAGTATACATATACATAAATATATTTGATTGTAAATTAAACAGGAAAAGGGCCCTTCAAAAGGCCTGTACGCAGTGGCTTCCAGGAGCTGTAGAATGAGGAAAACATCCAGTTGAATAAAAAAAAAGGAGGGGGAGGGAATTTTGAACTCCTACAAGTCTACAGCACCATGGAAGGAGGATTAGGATTTAGTAGTGGGACAAGTGCCATGCAGATATAAAAATTCTCTTCCCAGACTTTATGAGAAAGGTGTTTTGGGGGTGATGGTTGAAAATGTACACATGCAGCCCATAAACAGCAATAAAGCACTCTAGTCCAAGGTTGTCAGCCAACCCCAACCTTACATTCTTTAGCACTACGTAGCACAGCAGAGGAAAGTTTTGGTAGGGTGGGAGAGGAAAACACTTCTTTTCCTTCCTTCGAAAACCTTTCACCTTCACAAGCCCCAAACAGCATTACAAGTTTCCTGTTGCATGCTGAATAGAGCCCAGAACAGGAGCATTCCTGATAGGGGTTGGGGAGATCCCTATTTATTTCCTCTAATACCAAACATGGGTGGTTCCATGTTTATAAGTGTGGCAGCAAACATGGGCCACCCACAGACAAGGAAATAATTTCAGCATACTTGGAGTACTTCTCACTATGCAGAAATATATTAGATGGAGTATGCACTCGGTGAAACATGTATCCAGCAACACCAACCCACACACAAAAGTTCAGGATGCTATACAATTAAGAGCTTCTGAAACATATGTCACACAAGAAAGAGTCTTGTGGTACCTTAAAGGCATCAGATCAGATCATTAAATCAGATTTATTATGCCATAATAAATGACGATAATAAATGTGTTTGTCTTTGAGGTGCCACACGACTATTTGTTATTATGATGCAACAGATTAACATGACTACCCCTTTGGATAAATTATATATTTGTACATATTTATATCTATATAGAGAGATATAGATATACCCACTTACACAGCCATAACCATACATAAAGGAAATAAAAATACACTATCCCTCCCCCCACCCCGACTACCATTTTTAGGGAGGGAGAGACAGCTGTTAATTCCCACTACCACCACATACATGACTCCTCACAAGCTGCCTACTTTTACACTCTTCTATTAACAAAAGCATGTGGAATAAAATTATTTCCTGACTAACTACTTAATACCAATGAAAGATTATTGTGTTTTCCCCTCCTGTAAACCAACATAAGCTTAAGGACAACATGCTTAAATAACATTTATTCATGTGAAAATGGCACAGTATCTCTTTCCCATTTAGTTTACACCAAACTTAGCCACACGGAAGGCAACTAATGTGTAGACAACTTAATTCAAAGAGCTGTTACCAAAAATAAGAAGAAACAGGTGATATCTAAACATATTTTAATCCTTTACATTTAAGGTCATTTCCCTACAGTTAGACCAAGAGCAAATTCCTAGATTCTATTCCTTTACCATTTTCATTTCTTAGGTTCTCTAAGCTAATTTACCTTCATCATAAGGTTAACCTTTACGGACATGCTGGTCAACATTTGTGTTCTGAGTTTTCTTGCTCAGCAAGCTTTGAAAACACACACCGGGTATTCTAGTATTTCTATGTGGTGTTCAACACTTATCCTTTCACTTTCATCTCTACAATACCAGCAATTCTTTTGTTGTATTTTAGGATATGCACAGATCAATGTATATTCTTTCAGGGAAGCCTTTTGAACTCTCAAAGAATGACTGATTGACATGAGGAACAAATACCTTTTGCTCTCATAGACTGGTATGTCATTAATAGAAAAATCCACATTAATTAATTCTATCCATGCCTATTAGATGTATCAAAGGGCTATAACAGGTCACTCATAATATACTGTGTAACTAATGGATGGAGCAAACATCTTAATACATTAATGAATGTAATGCTCCTGTTCAGAATGTCTGCTCTTAATAGGAATAAGAAAAAATACTTTTCTTTAATTACTATCTTAATCGGCAGGAAAATTTTGCAAGTTCCAAGTTCACCCAAGCCTATTTATATCTATTCGATATTTACTCATTTCTAAAATGACAATTCAACAATAATGTAAGTAGCCAAGTCTGTTGGATTGAGACTAGACATCTAAAAAAGATTTAAAGTTTTACAAAGATAACAATTTCTACAGTTATTTCTCTATTAACATAGAAAAAATAATGCAGGATGTCATATATGAACTGCATAAGCAGGATTATACTGCATAAAACGTCGTATCTCCCTTGTTTTCCTATGCCTATATACATTACATCCGCTAAAGACTTTACAGATAAACACTGCTGGGCTCTTGAAATCAATCAGGAAAGTCCCATTGACTTCATTTATACAAAAGCAGGCTTTGAGGTCTTGGATGGGAACACACCCCTTCATGGATCACTGCCTTGTGGGGAAGGGGCTTGCGTAAATCAGTGAAGCCATAAGCTATGCCGTGCAGGGCCACCCAAGACGGACAGGTCATGGTGGAGAGTTCTGACAAAATGTGGTCCACTGGAGAAGGAAATGGCAACCCACTCCAGTATTCTTGCCAAGAAAATCCCATCGAACGTATCACAAGGCTAAAAGATATGACGCCGGAAGATGAGCCCCTCAGGTCGGAAGGTGGCCAATATACTACTGCGGAAGAGCAGAGAGTATTTCCAAGTAGCACCAGAAAGAGTGAAGCAGCTGGGCCAAAGCTGAAAGGACACTCAGCTGTGGATGTGTCTGGTGGTGAAAAGAAAATCCGATGCTGTAAAGAACAATATTGTTTAGGAACCTGGAATGTCAGATCAATGAATCAAGGTAAGCTGGAGGTGGTCAAACATGAGATGGCAAGATTGAACATCGACATCTTGGGAATGAGCGAACTAAAATGGACAGGCATGGGCGAATTTAATTCAGGTGACCATCATATCTACTACTGTGGGCAAGAATCCCTTAGAAGAAATGGAGTAGCACTCATAGTCAACAAAAGGGTGGGAAAAGCAGTACTGGGGTACAATCTTAAAAACAATAGAATGATCTCAGTACGAATCCAAGGCAAACCATTAAACATCACAGTAATCCAAGTCTATGCCCCAACCACTGAGGCTGAAGAAGCTGAGGTTGATCGGTTCTATGAAGACCTACAAAACCTTCTAGAACTAACACCAACAAAAGACGTCCTTTTCATCATAGGGGATTGGAATGCCAAAGAAGGAAGTCAAGAAATCACCGGGATAACAGGCAAGCATGGCCTTGGTGTACAAAACGAAGCAGGACAAAGGCTAATAGAGTTCTGCCAGGAGAACACGCTGATCATAGCAAACACTCTTTTCCAACAGCACAAGAGGCGACTCTACAGATGGATATCACCAGATGGTCAATATCGAAATCAGATGGATTATGTCCTTTGCAGCCAAAGATGGAGAAGCCCCATACAGTCAGTAAAAACAAGACCTGGAGCTGACTGTGGCTCAGATCATGAGCTGCTTCTTGCAAAATTTCAGCTTAAATTGAAGAACGTAGGGAAAACCACTAAACCATTCAGGTATGACCCAAATCATATCCCTTATGAATATACAGTGGAGGTGAAGAATAGATTTAAGGGATTAGACCTGATAGACAGAGTGCCTGAGGAACTATGGATGGAGGTCCGTAACATTGTTCAGGAGACAGCAACTCAATCCATCCCAAAGAAAAAGAAATGCAAGAAAGCAAAGTGGCTGTCTGATGAGGCTTTACAAGTAGCTGAGGAAAGAAAGGAAGCGAAAAGCAAGGGAGAAAGGGGAAGATATATCCAACTGAATGCAGAGTCCTAGAGAATAGCAAGGAGAGACAAGAAAGCCTTCTTAAATGAACAATGCAAAGAAATTGAGAAAAACAACAGAATGGGAAAGACTAGAGACCTCTTCAAGAAAATCGGAGATATCAAGGGACCGTTTTGTGCAAAGACGGGCATGATAAAGGACAAAGAAGGCAGGGACCTAACAGAAGCAGATGAGATGAAGAAAAGGTGGCAAGAATACACAGAAGAACTATACAGGAAAGATCTTAATGTCCCTGATAGCCATGATAGTGCGGTCACTGAACTTGAGCCGGACATCCTAGAGCGGACATCCTAGAGCGTGAAGTCAAGTGGGCCTTAGGAAGCATTAGTAACAAGAAAGCTAGCAGAGATGACAGTATTCCAGCTGAGCTATTTCAAATCCTAAAAGATGATGCTGTTAAAGTGCTGCATTCAATATGCCAACAAATTTGGAACACTCAACAATGGCCGCAAGACTGGAAAAGGTCTGTTTACATTCCAATTCCAAAGAAGGGTAACGCCAAAGAGTGTTCAAACTACCGCACAATTGCGCTCATTTCACATGCCAGCAAGGTGATGCTCAAAATCAAATCCTACAAGCTAGGCTTCAGCAGTATGCGAACGGAGAACTACCGGAAGTACAAGCTGGGTTTCGAAGAGGCAGAGGAACTAGAGATCAAATCGCCAACATTTGCTGGATCATGGAGAAAGCAAGAGAATTCCAGAAAAACATCTATTTCTGCTTCACTGACTACACTAAAGCCTTTGATTGTGTGGATCACAACGAACTGTGGCAAATTCTTAAAGAGATGGGAGTACCAGACCACCTTACCTGTCTCCTGAAAAACCTGTACGAGGGCCAAGAAGCAACAGTAAGAGCTGGACTATAAGGAAGGCTGAGCGCCAAAGAATTGATGCCTTCGAACTGTGGTGCTGGAGAAGATTGTTATGAGACCCCTGGACTACAAGGAGGTCCAATCAGTCCATCCTAAAGGAAATCAACCCTGACTGCTCATTGGAAGGACAGATACTGAAGCTGAAGCTCAAATATTTTGGCCACCTAATGCGAAGAGAAAACTGACTGAAAAAGACCCTGATGCTGGGAAAGATTGAAGGCAAAAGAAGAAGGGGACGGCAGAGGATGAGATGGCTAGATAGCATCACTGATGCAATGAATATGGACTTGAGCACACTCCGGGAGAGAGCGCAGGACAGGAAGGCCTGGCTTGCTATGGTCCATGGGGTCATGAAGAGTCGGACATGACTTAACGACCGAACAACAGTGGGAACACACTTTTACATGAAGCCAAACACATCCTTCTAACTATACTACTATTTTGCATCATGGATGCCTAATAAGGCAGTTTCAGGTCACACCTTGGACTGTTGGGACAAACACACAGTGGCTGATTCCCCCATTTTGGGAAATATGATATCCGGTTCTCAGATTTGTCTCGTACCTAAACATTTGATTGGAATATTGCACTTCATTCATCTCAAGAATCAATCAGCACTGCTGGCTCAGTTCCACCTCAAATGCCTTGGCTAAGACCCTGAGCTTTCATTACCTGTGGGGGAGGGGAAACAAGCAGTCTTCAGTAGGAGTCCCAGGTGAAGAAACCAATCTATCAGCCCACCCTTGCTCGGCTCCACTCCCCTATTTCAAGAATCAGTTACAGAACACACATACGTTATCAGTCTAAATGTATTCGGTCAACCAAATTATGAAAAACTAATCCCCAATTTCCCCAAACTCTGCTACTTTCCTTATAGAGAATTTTTCAATAATACTCAAGGCTGAGCTTTTACATACAAAAATGTGGTAAAGATGGATGTAAAATACTAAAATACTATACCACTGTTTTTATTACACCACCCAGAAGTGCCTCAACCACAGATGTCTTCAGTGCATGAAGTCAAGCCATACACTGTTAAGTCCAAATCTTTATTATATACAGCTACTCCACCAGGATAGAAAAAGAAGTGAAATTCCCATTAATAAAGTCTATTGATATATACATTACATGCTCCCTTTTATTTGATACCACCACCATGCTCAAAACCAACTGGCCAACTGAGCATGCTGAATATGAGGTTGTATATTGTTCCTGTTTGCTCTATAATTTTGAAGAGATCTACTTCCCCTAAGAGGCATGAAGAGAAGATGCACCCATGAATCTTAACTGAACAAGCCATTGACACAGAACCTTCCAAGCAATTTCTCTGCCATAGGTCTCTTTGGTTTATGGATGACCTGATCCAGAAAAAGCAGGATGGGAATTTCCAATATAAGCATCTCCTGCTGAAGCCAACCAACTGAAGCATTCTTTCTTTCTTTCTTTCTTTCTTTCTTTTTCTTTTAAAGACTGTGTTGTGGTGGTGGTAACAACACAAAAAATTTTGTGCTCTAAAATGCCATCCAGTGGTGCTTTCCCTTGTGATGTTATGTTCTAGTAAAGCCAGGGCATATCTACTCAGATTTTTAAATACTCAAAATTCAGAATCAAAGTTTGAGGGGCAAAGATTCATAATTGTTCATTTACTTTTCTGTCAGTCTCACCTGCCCATATGGAGGGCATCCTTGGTACTATATGAGGGTGGCCACCTGAAATGAAAATTGGACCCATGCCTACCTTGGCTGATGAAAGCTAGTTGAAAGATGGTAGATCCTTTATTGGCTGAGCTGGTTATTTTTCATTCACACAGCAAGCCAAACAGCTTCAGTTCTGCAGTCATTCTCCCAGTATAGAAAAATCTAAGTTGGATAATAAGATTCTCTAGCCAACTACTGCCATCATGTCTCTAGCCTTCCTCTTTAGCTAGCCAAAGTTACTAAATTCACATATCAATAAACTTAATCCCTGCTTTATAAATGTTTACCTCTTCCAATAATACCCAGTATGTGAAGCCCACAACAAATTTCATGGGATTTTTTTTTTACTTTGGTATATTTAACAACAACAAAAAAGCCCTTATTACTTGGGAAAACCTTATATTTATTACATTCAATTTACATAAAGCAGAATCACTAGGAACATAATACAAGTTACAATTAAAGCCTGTCCATTTATTATATTCAATATGTTTAAAACAGTTGTTTGGATATTAGTACTTTTCCTTTCCCCCTGAAAAAAAATTAAGAAAAAATATTTAGGAAAAAAAGACCATATCTGCATTTCTTTTGCGATTCAGGATGGACAACAGTATTTCCTAAATGTTCCCTATTCAGTGCTAGATATGTAATTACCTTCGGTTCATAGTCTAGACATTATTGCTTTGGTAGTATTTAAGACTCCTTGTAACATGCTTGCTGTTTCAAGTAAGCTAGGCTAAATCTTGACCAGATAAATTAGCAAAGAATGCAATAAAAGCTGCAATAAAAGAACTTTATCCTCCAAACCTTCAAGTTGCTGCTAAATGAGATTTCTTTGAAATGCAGATCAGCTGAACTAGATTAGTGAATTTTAGCTCCTGTCAACATCATAACAAAATACAAATACAATTGTTCACTGGCCTTATCTCCATGCTTCCATCTGCTGCCTTGTTATTTACTTTCCTTGATTTACTATGCAGATCTAAATAAGGCACATCAAGGAGGGCTTACAACACAATGGCTTCTTAAGCTTTACATCAAGGTATTTGAAACTGAAGCCCTGAAAGGGCTGCCATCAAAGACATATCTCTAATGAACTTCCATATCAGAGAAGGTTTGGTATTTAATACTGCTGTGAAAAGAAAAAGCTACAAATCAGAATAGCCTATGAAGGAAAATGCCTGCAAATCTTGATGAGATTAACACCTACCAGAATTAATAACCCAATAAAAATATCTAGTTCCTTGAAGAGTTAAATGGCCAACCCTTGCACAAATAATGCTTTGTGTCAGAATGTCAAAAAAATATAATCTGTTGACAAGGTTAAAAGGTTAGGGTAAAATCCCCTCCCCCTTTCTCCAACAAAAGCTCTAAATGCAGCCTTTTGCTTTTGGTTCCATTAAGAGCTGTTGACAAACCAGAGCTCGAACAATTAACACAGTCAACAGCATTGCCACATTGCTTTCTGTATCATCAGAATTTTACAGTACCTTGGGGCGATGGGTAGCAACAAATTAAGCTGAAATGACAGCATGCAACATTTATTCATCAATTTTAACTATTTTCCCCTTGTCCTCCACAGCCATCTATAGCAGTTCCGGGTGTAAAAAAACAACAACACAGCCTTGTCAATCTGCTTAAAAACAATCCTGGGGTGTCATTTCTATGTAACACTGTAATGATCCCATTCATTCAAGGAGAAAGCAAGAAAAGCAAGAAGTTGACTGTCTTCCTACTTTAGTTTCCTATTTTCTCAATACATTATATAAGGATTAAGTAGCTGAAAAGAATTTTGACATGGGCATGCAGTCTTTTAGAGCAAACTGTCAGTGATTACAAGATGTGTTACTATTTGACAATTTCTTTAACTAAACATTTATAAACAAATCACACACTTTCACCACCACCCCTTTCCTTAAAGAAATCATTTCAATCATTTATGTCCTTCTCTAACAAGGGAAGATCCCACAAGCATGTTCTGTACTACGGATCAATCAGCTCCAAACCAAAGTAGACATGTTACAGCTCTTGTGCCTGGGAATCATGCTGGAGGCTCACCAGATGATGAAAACTGAAGTATGCTGTGTATGGCTGCCCCACATGGCATCCATTAGCTTCTGGGCATGTCAAACTTCACAACTATCCTACAGTCAGTGACAGCAAACACCTTCACTTTTCTTCTTGCCTCCAAAGATATACTTGATTCTCTACCCTTCTTCCAGTTTACAGGCAGTCTTCCAGAAACAAAGTCCCAAAACAGAAGCACTATCCCATGGCTATATGCTACAGAAATCACAATTGTCTATTTGCTAAGTTTCATTTCATATGGTCGATGTTGTAAACTTCTTTACCACCACAAGAGACTGCTTGTTTAATGAAATGACAAAACAACAGATTTGCATATGCAAAAGCAGGTGCTATAACAGGTTGACTACTCTTGACCTAAAGCATGTAGAAGAAAGAGGTTCATGAGCAACAGCTTTCCCGAAGGTGTTGTGGCTGTGATGGGCAGTCAAAATCCTGCCATCTGTAGTGCTGTTGCTTAGAAATGACAACCTGGATTAAAAATTGGTCACCAGATCTTGTATAACTAATTATCACAGCATCTTCATCCATATGTTAAATTCCCAGGATGAAAAAAAACTTTTATCAAAATTAAAAATCTGCTAAAATGCATGAAATATGCAATAGGTAATTAAGGAGGTTTTCTTGCAAATTATTTGAGAATATTTATATTAAGAACCCACATGTATTTTAATATTTTTTATGGAAACCACACATAGAGCTGGAAACCCCACATAGAGGCAATAAAGCTTGCCACCTGCAGGACTGTTAAAGCAACCTTATCTTTCAGGTGGTGCAGTGGTGGTTCTCTGGTAGGCTCAAACTTTGGAAACATATCTCGCTAAAGTGTTTCCCCAACTTCTGTACGGTGCAGAAATATGGGGTTAGGGTCACGCCCCAGCAGTTGAGACTATTCAATATAATTTTTTGAGAAAGCTGCTGGCACTCCCTTCTTGCCTGCTAAGACTGGAAGCTGGAATGATGTCTATCAAAGCAAAAACAGACAAAGCTCTCATCCTTTATGGCAAAAGACTACTGAGCTCCACTGATGGGAATTTGGCAAAACAAAGCTTTCTTGAGGAAACTGATAAGGGTGGTTGGGCTCGGCATTGGCTAGTGCTCTCTCAGACCTATTTTGAGGACCCCCACAATTCCCTAACTAACTTGGATAAGCGGAGCATTAGAGCTAGAATTTTCAAAGCAGATTGCCATGAAACTATTCTGGCTAGCCAATACCAGGCCTTCTCACCATGGTTTAGTTTTTTCAAGAGAGGACAATATTTACAACAGTATTTCCAGGATTTAACTTTTGTGGCCCTCAGAAAGCCTTTTACAGCCCTTCGTTTCCAAACTATGCTGGCAGCTTATTTGGATGGGAAGTACGATAGGATCCCTTTGGCTGAGCAGACCTGCATTTGTGGCTCTGGGGAAGTTGAGGACATGATACATTATCTTCTTCACTGCCCCTTGTATGAGGAACCTAGGACTTAGTTTTGGGGGGCCCTTCTGAAAACTAGAGCTGGCAGGTCTTCTGTGGAAATTATTTGTGATTTACTGGCAGACTATAGCAAATATATTACAATGAGGAGTGCATCTTTTGCAGTAGCAGCGCAAAAAATCCACCGTAACTTTTTAATGACATCTGCTGTGAATTGCCAAGGAGATCATTTACTATTACATAAAGTTGCATGAGCTTGTCTAGCTTGCTCATTTGGTATATTTCCGTTATATGATACTGTTTTTATTCTTAGCACCAGTTTTTAATGAACTTATTCGTTTTAACGTTCGTATGGTTATTCTTTTTTATTGTGGCCTGGCCTTCGCATTTTTCTTGTGTAGCCTAGCGGATTCTGTTTTTAGGTATTCATTATTTTATGTTTTCACTATGGGCTTATGCTATACAGAGCTGTATTGTAACTTGTATTTACAAAGGCCTTTGGGTCATGGACAAATAATAAAAAATATTTATATGGATCGAATCATAATACACAAGAACCTATGTTTAATTAGATGACAGGTGATATAATGAATGTACAAGATATTCTGAGGCACAGAATGTTTCATTACACACTTGGTACATATAGTTTGTTAGTCCCACAGAGAAAGATACAAAACAGGTAAGGTAATATTTTGCATGTGTTGTTTGGTTTTAATTTTTGTGAACCGCCCAGAGAGCTTCGGCTATTGGGCGGTATAGAAATGAAATAAATAAATAATAAATAAATAAAATAATAAATTCGCTCTTGCATTGCTGTAATAATACATGAAAACAAAGCTTCCAAGTTAGGATGGATTCATCTGTTCACTTACACTAAAGTTCACAGTTATTCTTGAGTGTGTTATCTGCTATCACACATCGAGGTGCGTGTGCAGAGGCCCATTTTTAGTAACCTGCAGAGACACCATTCTATATAAAAGCTACCCCAAGTGTTGCCTTTTTAGGACATGCAATCAAGTTAACATCAGACATTACTTGACCTAGTTCAATGTCATAACAATCTAGTTTAAACAAAAAACAAAAAAACTAGGTTGTTGTGTATGAGCGGGAGCAAGACAGAATGCTAGCTCTTGCCACCCAATCTCTCCTGCTGCAAGCAGGAGGAGCTAAACAATCCAGGAACATTCCACACCTGGATTGTTTAGAGCTGCATGTGAACCACGAAGTCTAGGTTGTTGGGGAGAGCCAACTCAGAGTTGGACCCCGCAGTTAAACTCTGAGTTCCAACTATGGGTTGTCCCTCCCCCAATAACCCAGAGTTCCCAATTTGCCTGTAATGATAAACAACCCAGGGATGGAGTGTCCCTGTTTTTTTTAGCCCCAGTGAGAACCATCAGATGGTGGGTGCCAGCATGCTCACTCATGCTCATTCATAACAACCCAGATTTTTAAAACCTTGGGTTGTCATTGCATCTGAACTGATCCCTTGAGTGGATCCACCTGCTTGTGTGGATCCTACACACCTAAGAAAACAGCAGCAAACCCCATAGCCTTTGGTGTCCTACAGAACAGAATGGTGTAGATTAGAGTGTTGGATTTTAACTACAAACATCTGAGTTTAAATCCCTAATTAGCCTTGAAGCTGAGCCTGGAACAGTCTCTCTCTCTCTCTAAGCCTAGTCTATCTAGTAGGGTTGTTGTAATGATAAAGTGTGGCAACCTCCATCCTCTGCCCACTACAGTGTGGGATACAAATGTTGTGCATAATAATAATTTGCTTTTATGACTGGGCCACTAGCAAGCTGAAGTTACTAAAAATATATGGATTAATAAATAGTTTTGTTCTACATATGGTCATGGTTAAGCTATTTTTTCCATTTTGAATTATGAGTCCTTTAAGAGTGTATTCTACATGATGATGATGATAATAATAATCCATCTTTAAAGAAACTTATTGCGCAAAATGGAAACACAGCTCAACCATGACTATATGTAGAACAAAGCTATTTATTAATCCATATACTTTAATCATTTCAACTGGCTAGTGACCTAAGTATAAAATCACATCATTATTATTACTGCTACTACTACATACATAATAAATGCCATCAATGCACATGACACTTTACAGAGAAAAGCAAGAAGACAAAAAAGGTCATAAGAAGAAAAGCCATTCTGGATCATACCAAGGGTCCATCTGCACTAACATTCTGTTCACACAGTGGCCACCCAGCTGCCTATGGGAAATCCCCAATTAGGACTTGAGTGAAATACCACCCTACTTGTGCCCCCCAGCAACTGTTGTACATAGGCATATTGGCTCTGATATTGGAAGTAACATATCATCATTGTGACTAGTATCCATTGATAGCCTTATCCTCCATGACTTTGTCTAATACCTTCTTAATGCCATCAAAATTGGTGGCTATGACTACATCTTAAGGTAGCGAATTCCATAGTTTACACACTGTGTGAAGTACTTCCTTTTATCTGTCCTGAATCCCCCACCACTCAGTTTCATGGGATGACCCAGGGTTCTATTATCGGAAAGAAAAATCTCTCCCTGTCCATTTTCTCCACACCATGCATAATTTTGTAAACCTCTACCACAATTCTCCGTGTTCATCGTTTTTCTAAGATAAACCATGAGTGACGTTATGACCTTTCTTCATAGGGTAGTTGCTCTAGTCCCTATGCACAATATCCCTTTTTAGGTGTGGTGACTAGAACTGTACAGCACACTTTACAAATCTATGGTGGTGGCACCATAGATTTGTAAAAAGGAAGTATGATACTAATAATTTTATTTTCGATTCCTTTCCTAATTAGCCTCAACATGGAATTTGCCTCTTTCCCAGTGCATGGTGGTCCCAACCCAAATCAGGGCTGCATGCAACTGGAGTAATTAAATAAGAGAGAGGTCAGCTATTTGCTATGTAATTAACATATTTATTTATTTATTATTGCATTTATATCCCGCCTTTTTTCCTCTTGCAAGGAACCCAAGGCGGCTTACATTATCCTCCTCCTCTCCGTTGTATCTTCACAACAACAACCCTGTGAGGTGGGTTGGGCTGAGAGTCTGTGACTGGCCCAAAGTCACCCAGTGAGCTTCCATGGCCAAGTGGGGACTAGAACCCGGATCTCCCGGCTCCCAGTCCGTCACTCTCACCACTACACTACACTGGCTCTCGACATAACTACATAACGTGTAGTTTGACGCTAAATATGTGTAACTGAACTGTGTAACATCCACTCCCTCTGTTGCTTTTCCTTTGTCAAATTTTAGATTGTAAATTCCTTGGGGGTTGGGTCTGTCTTCTTCTTTTCTCTGTAAAATGTCATGCACATTGATGGCATTTATATGAATAATATAATTCAGGGGTGGGCAACCTGTGACCCTCCAGATGTTTTGGCCTACAACTCCCAGCAGATCTAGCATAGCTAAAGGTGAGGGATCACGGGAGTTGTGGCCCTCCAAATGTTTTGGCCTACCAGTTGTCCACACCTGTAATTAAAATGAATAGTAACAATAACAACAACAACAACAACAACAATTTATGTGCCCCTATTTTTATTATTTATTCATTTGTTTATTTATTTAATTTCTATACCGCCCAATAGCTGAAGCTCTCTGGGCGGTTCACAAAAATTAAAACCAACAAGCACACAGTAAAACATAAAATATAAAAACATTAAAATCACAATATAACAATACAAACAGAATAAAACCAGCGTAAAACCTAACAGAAAGGCAAAGATTTAAAATACAGATTTAAAACAGCAAAGCTAAAAATTTAGAAAGCTAAAATGCTAAAATGCCTGGGAAAATAAAAAAGTCTTCACCTGGTGCCGGAAGGAATACAACTTAAGTGCCAGGCGAACCTCACTAGGAAGCTCATTCCACAGCCGGGATGCCACAGCAGAAAAGGTTCTCCTCCTAGTAGCCACCCGCCTCACTTCCTTTGGCAGGGGTTCATGGAGGAGGGCTGCTGAGGATGTTCGTAAGGTCTGGGCAGGCACATATGGGAGGAGGCGATCCTTCAGGTAACCTGGCCCCAAGCTGTTTAGGGCTTTGAATGTTAATATCAGCGCTTTGAATTGGGCCCAGAAATGGACTGGCAGCCAGTGTAGCTGGAAAAGTACTGGCGTAATATGAGCTCGTTGGCCAGTCCCTGTTAACAATCTTCCTGCCCTATTTTGGGCCAGCTGAAGTTTCCGGACCATTTTCAAAGGCAGCCCCACGTATAACGCATTGCAGTAATCCAGATGAGAAGTTATCAGAGCATGGATCACTGTAGCTAGGCTATCTCTGTCCAGATAAGGGCGTAGTTGGTATACCAGCCTAAGCTGATAAAAAGTGCTCCGTGCCACTGAGTTCACCTGTGCCTCAAGTGACAGTTCTGGATCCAAGAGCACCCCCAAACTACGAACCTGATCCTTTAGGGGGAGTGCAACCCCCTCCAGAACAGGTTGAATATCACCTAGCCGGGCAGACGAACCACCCACTAACAGTACCTCCGTCTTGTCTGGATTGAGTTTCAGTTTATTAGCCCTCATCCAATCCATTACCGTGCCCAGGCACTGGTTCAGAACAGCCATTGCCTCACCTGGTTTTGATGAAAAAGAGTGGTAGAGACAGGTGTCATCTGCATATTGATGGTACTTCAGCCCACACCTCCAAATAACCTCCCCTGCCGGTTTCATGTAGGTGTTAAACAGCATGGGGGATAAAACAGAGCCCTGTGGAACCACATGGCACAATTGCCATGGCACAGAGCAATAATCCCCCAGCACCACCTTCTGGAGTCGGCCATCCAAGTAGGAGTGGAACCACTGCAGTACAGTGCCTCCAACTCCCAACCCAGACAACCTATCCAGAAGGATACCATGGTCGATGGTATCGAAAGCCACTGAGAGCTCCAGGAGAATCAACAGGGTCACACTCCCCCTGTCCCTCTCCCGGCAGAGGTCATCCCACAGGGCGACCAAGGCAGTTTCCGTTCCAAAACCAGGCCTGAAGCCCGATTGAAATGGATCTAGATAATCCGTTTCATTCAAGAGTGCCTGGAGCTGTCCTGCAACCACTCACTCAAGCACCTTGCCCAGGAAGGGGATGTTGGCCACTGCCCTATAATTGTTAATGTCCTCCAGGTCCAGGTTAGGCTTTTTCAGGAGTGGTCTGATTACCGCCTCTTTTAAAGAGGCCGGCACCACTCCCTCTCTCAAGGAGGAATTTACAACCTCCTGGACCCAGCCAGACATCCCCTCCTTGTTTGATGTAATAAACCATGAAGGGCAAGGGTCAAGCACACAAGTAGTTGATTGGACTTGGCCAAGCACCTTGTCCACATCCTCAGGCCTCAGTAACTGAAACTCATCCAATAAAACCGGACCAGACGGTGCTCTGAATGCCTCTACCAATGGAACTGCGTTAATCGTGGTGTCCAATTCATGAGGAATCTGAGCGATTTTATCTTCAAAGTGCTGTGCAAACTCATCACAGCGTGCAACTGAGGGTTCCAAAGTCTCTCTCCCTGTCCCAGAATGTAACAGGCCATGAACCACTTGGAAAAGCTCCGCTGGACTACACTGAGAAGATGCAATGCTCGTGGAAAAGAACTGTCTCTTTGCCACCCTTTCATGGCAAGTGTTCTGAATCAGTGCCTGGGCACGGGTAATGGACTGGATGAGGGCCAATAAACTGAAACTCAATCCAGACAAGACAGAGGTACTGTTAGTGGGTGGTTCGTCTGCCCGGCTAGGTGATATTCAACCTGTTCTGGAGGGGGTTGCACTCCCCCTAAAGGATCAGGTTCATAGTTTGGGGGTGCTCTTGGATCCAGAACTGTCACTTGAGGCACAGGTGAACTCAGTGGCACGGAGCACTTTTTATCAGCTTAGGCTGGTATACCAACTACGCCCTTATCTGGACAGAGATAGCCTAGCTACAGTGATCCATGCTCTGATAACTTGTCTGGATTACTGCAATGCGTTATACGTGGGGCTGCCTTTGAAAACGGTCCGAAACTTCAGCTGGTCCAAAATAGGGCAGCAAGATTGTTAACAGGGACTGGCCTGTGAGCTCATATTACGCCAGTGCTTTTCCAGCTGCACTGGCTGCCAGTCCATTTCCGGGCCCGATTCAAAGTGCTGGTGTTAACATTCAAAGCCCTTAACGGCTTGGGGCCAGGTTACCTGAAGGATCGCCTCCTCCCATATGTGCCTGCCCGGACCTTAAGATCATCATCTGTGGCCCTTCTCCGTGAGCCCCTGCCAAAGGAAGTGAGGCGGGTGGCTACTAGGAGGAGGGCTTTTTCTGCTGTGGCACCCCGGCTCTGGAATGAGCTCCCTAGTGAGGTTCACCTGGCGCCTACATTGTATTCCTTTCGGCGCCAGGTGAAGACCTTTTTATTTTCCCAGGCATTTTAGCTTTCTAAATTTTTATCTTTGCTGTTTTAAATCTGTATTTTAAACTCCTGCACTGCTGCTAGATTTTATTGTGGTTGTATTGTTATATTGTCGTTTTAATATTCTATATATTTTAAATTGTTTTATTGTGTGTTTGGTTTTAATTTTTGTGAACCGCCCAGAGAGCTTCGGCTATTGGGCGGTATAGAAAATAAATAAATAAATAAATAAATACCGTCACCGCCACAGAGTAGGCTCGATAATGAGCTCTAACCTATGTTCGGTCAGACTCAACACGAGTTTTCCTCCACCTGTGCTCTAGCCATCTCCCTTCTTGCTTCATTGCCCTCAGCTCAGGTGTATACCAAGGAGCTGGTTGGGCTCTGCTCAGAGGGAGAGGGTGCTTGGGCATGATCGTGTCAACTGCCTGAGTCATCTCTGCATTCCACAGAGAGACCTGGGCTTCGACAGGAGCACCAGCCATACCAGCAGGAAAACCTCCCAGAGCCCTCTGGAATCCATCAGAATCTATTAGCCTCCAGGGGTGGACCATTTTAATAGGTCCCCCACCCTTGCAAAGGGGAAAGGCTGCCAAGAGTCTAAACCTCAGCAGGAAGTGATCTGACCATGACAAAGGGACAGATGTTAATTCCTCCACTTTCAGATCACCATCCTCCTGCCCAGTCGAGAAAACCAGATCAAGCGTGTGTCCTTTTACATGTGTTGGACCGATGACATATTTGGACAGCCCCATGGTTGTCATGGCGGCCATGAAGTCGTGAGCCTCCCCAGATACAGCCACCTTGGCATGAAGTTGAGATCCCCCAGGACCATCACCCTAGTGGTCCTCAACACCAGGTCCGAGACCACCTCCGTCAGCTCAGGCAGGGAGTCTGATGGGCAGCGGGGTGGGCAGTACACCAGCAGAATCCCTAATCTGTCCCAGGTACCCAACACAAAGTACAAACACTCAAGATCTGCACTCGAATAAGCAGGATGCCTAGAGAGAGGGATTGAATTCCTATAGATCACAGAACCCCCCCCATCTCGACCCTCGAATTGGTGTTGGTGCTGCACCAAGTACCCAGTAGGGCACAGATGTGAGAGAGTAACCCCTTCCAGTTCCCCCACCCAGGTCTCAGTAATACATACCTATCTCAAAGGGTAAGGCAAGAGAGTAGATAACTACCATGAATGCTTATTTGCCAGGCTAGTTTCAGTCTCCAATTCACAAATCCATTTAGATTACATGTCCATAAATCCAAACACTTAACTGCTTTTATAGACTGGGCTTGAATATGGAGCAATTCCATTGTACAGTTTTGGACTCTACCAGTAAGGAAAACACCCATGTCATAAATATATCAGAGCACAGTTATGTATAAACCTTCTTTACATTATATATTACAAATCATCCTTTCTGAAAAGACAACTACATATTTACTTCTACGATCTGAAAGTATGAACCTGACTTGTTTTGGAGCTATGCTAGCAGAAGGTAGCAACATATGCCCCAAGCCCCAAGTTGGATGCTCTTTCTACAGTCCAATGTGCTTGTCAAAAGATGTTACAATCACAAATCTATTTTGTCTAGAAATACATTATAACTCTACAAAGAAAAATAATCTTTTCTTTCTCCATGCACGCACAAAAAGGTAAAGCATTTTGATCAACCTATCATAAATTAATTGAGACATGTTTCAAAATAAGTGATATCATTTTAAAATGAAATTACTAAGTTTGATATCAAAGTGTGGTTAGTATTTAAAAAAAAAAAACATTTAACAGTAGGGAAATTATTAAGTAGACACATGACCGTTGGCAAAAGAACAATTCTCTTCTCCTACAGTCTGTCATAAAAAGCTAAACTTATTAGACTTATTATTAGTATTAATATAAGAAACTGAAGATATTACTTATGCTTTGGTTTGTTTGTTCTTACAGCAGAAAGATCTGCTGAAATTCAAGGGCAACCCAAAATATCTACGTTATATATTACAAAGCCCTATTTCTCATCACAAGCACTTTATAGAGAAACCCCAATCACCACCTCCATTAGTAAAGTAGGCTTTCGACACGCAGACAGGCTTGGCACCAATATAAACCAGGAGTGGGCCCTTGTATATCAGCAGAACCTCTGCCACCGCCCCAAGGTATACAGGAAAATCTCGAGGGTTTTAAAAGTTACTCTGTCTCTGTCTCGCTCTCTCTGTCTCTCTCTCTCTCTCTCACACACACACACACACACACACACAACTGGCAGGGGCCATAACTTAGGCAGCATGAGGAAAGCACACTTGCACATCATCTTGGTAGTAAGGAGCACTACATAGACACAAGTTTGCACCTGGCCAGGGCTAACAGGAATAGAGATGTGAGGGCCTGGGAAAAAAATGCCAGAAAAAATGGGAGAAACACGTTTTCCAACAAATTTTCCAAAAATCCCTGGGGAAAAATGGGGAAAGGTTCTGAATTTGTCTGCGTTTCCCCCCTTTGTTCTGCGGGGGGGGGGGGGGGTTCCCAGGCCTTCACATCTCTAGACAAAAATCCACACAGAAGACTCTTTTCTTGACCCAGGTACTTTCCAGATAGGCCAGATTGGGTGGTTGATGTGGTGGCTGTCTCCTGAACCGGATCCATGGAGTTAAGTCTGGGGACGCCAGCACCACAGCACTTCTAAGGAATTAAGTGGAGCATGCGAGAGGCGAGGGAACATGTAAGCACAGAACTCATTCCTGTATTACCAAGACATGATTTGGCATTTGTGTGAACCAAACCAATGCCTACATATAAGTGCAAAAGCTACTGAAGAATTTGCTCTTTGGATTGGCCTGTTTTTCTGCATATTTTAAAAAGGGAGAGTCATCACGAATTTACTAAAAAAAAATGATGATTAACTTCCTTCTGACTCAACTCCAGTTTTTAAACCTACCTATGGCAACGATAGAAACAGTTCTGACATAAATATGTAAAGTCTACCCCCTTTCTAATATGGGTACTACTACAGATTTCAATGGTTGTTGGTACTCTTCTCTTTCCTCTGCCAAAACTTGCACACAGGTCTGTATGCGTTTTTGATCAGACTGATTCAGCATCATTTGCCATGTGAATATATTCTGTTGAGTGCATAATGTATATTTTAAATTCAATTAAATATTTATACATTGTGGGATTATGGTGACTCTGAAAAGAAAGCTACAATATATTGTGCAAATAATTTTGTGTTTTTAAAAAAATGCTTGCAACACTCCCAGTTGTAATAATTATTCATTCTGGTTCATCATAGTATCCAGGGTGGAGGCGTAATAAAGATGAACATTTTCTTAGACAGTATGCACTCATACTATTTATTTATTTACAATATTTATATACCGCTCCACATCAAAGATCTTGGAGTGGGGAACAGCAAGATAAAATAATAATAAAAAATAAGAAAATGTTTAATTTAAAACAATTAAAACATTAAAAGAACAGATTCAGAAAATAATAAACCACGGCTGGTCATTCAGGAAAAGCCTCTTGAAATAATGTCTTCAGGAAGCACCGAAAGCAACACAACTATGGCACCTGCCTGACCTCCAAAGGCAGGGAATTCCACAGGAAGGGGGCCACTATGCTGAAGGCTCTCTTCCTGGTGGATATTTGCGTTCCCTATTTTTTGCTGTTCTAAATATTTACGTAGGCTAGAACGGCGAAAAATAGGTAACGCAAATGGCGGCTGCCGTAGCCACCGCCGTTTGCGTACGCTGGGTTTTTTGGGGGGGGTTAGCCGTGATAGGCTATGTAAATACTTACGTAGCCTATCACAGTTGCAAGGACGCCAATGGCGGCCGCAGCACTGCGGCCGGCCAGGAGACCAGCCGCCGGAGCCACCGCCACATCCACCCCAGGTAACTTCCGTCCCGGGGGGATTCCGCAGGTGGGCGGGGGGGCAAAGAATCCAGCCTCACTGGAATCCGTGGTGGAATTCTCTGCCATCCCTAGCTACTAATGCCTGTACCACTGTGGCCAAGCTATCCCTGTCCAGCTAGTAAAAGGCACTCCAAGCCGCAGCGGCCACTTGGGCCTCCAGTAATAATGACAGATCTAGGAGTACCCCACACACTACGAACCTGATCTTTCAGGGGGAGTGCAACCCCATCCAGAACAGGCAATGCGCCTATCTCCCAGACTTGGTAACCACTCACCCACAGGGCTTCCATCTTGCCAGGGTTCAGCTTCAGTTTACTGGCCCTCATCCAACCCATTACTGAGTTCAGACACTGATCCAGGACTTGCACAGCCTCTCCTGATCCAGGACTTGCACAGCCTCTCCTGTCACAGGGAGATAGAGCTGAGAGTCATCAGCATACTGATGGCATTTACCTCCAAATCCCCTAATCATCGCTCCCAGCAGCTTCATATAGACATTAAAGTACATTGGGGACAAGACGGTGCCCTGTGGCACCCCAAAGCTCAATCGCCAAGGAGCCAAGGAATAGTCACCCAATGTTATTCACTGAAATCGACCCCACAGGTAGGACCAGAACCACTGTAACACAATGCCTATGATACCCATCCCACTGAGTCGATCCAGGAGGATACCATGGTCGATGGTATCAAAAGCTGATGAGAGTTCAAGCAGAATTAAGAGGGCTGCACTCCCCCTTTCCCTCTTTCGATAAAGGTCATCCATCAGGGCAACCAAGGCTGATTCAATCCCATAAACAGATCGAAACCCAGACTAGAATGGGTCTAGATAATCAGTATCCTCCAAGAGTGCCTGTAGTTGTTCTGCCGCAACCCTCCCAAGTACCTTCCATAGGAAAGGGGTATTTGCAACTGGGCGGTAGTCGTCTAATACCGTTGGGTCCAGGGTGGGATTCTTCAGGAGTGGCCACACCACCGCCTCCTTAAGGATACTACAAACACCATTAGGAATATTTTCAAATATGTGTTGTTTAAAATGCTGTACATATACTCTTTTTTTACAGTATGTGCATTGTTGTGCCATTATCATGACAGTTCTTCAAACTGGATTATCTACTTACTGTCTACATTGTTTGGAATTTAAGTAAGTGAGATGCAAGTAACACATGGCTTCATCTTGTAGTCTTCTAGCTGGTGATTTGTGTCAATGCGAGCTATAGTGAACAGGGAGACTTCTACCTACTGTGGAAGGGCAAGTGGCTGTGAGAAGAGGTTGAACCACCCTAGGAACATATTAGGATTGAACTCTGCCTCTGCTCCCCATTCTGTGTTTTTCTACAGTGGATGAGACCACTGAGCAGGGGGTGATGAGATCTATTCCTCCTGGAGGGCCAAGCAGGTTCAGAAAGTTATAACAGCTCGCACTTTTGTCTCCTGAAAAGAGAGCTCGGATGTGTTCTGGTATTCAGTTTGCTTAAGAACTTTCTTCATCCAGCAGCCAGCATTCAAATCTCAGGGCTGGCTAACACAGTGTTTCTCCTGCACCCAAGAAGCACTGAGTCCTCAACTGCATGAGGAAATCGAAATGCAAACCAAGCTGTCCACGAATTTATGTGGTTATGATGCCACTTTTTTCACCTGCTGCAGGTATGGGGAACTGCTGTACTTGTATTAATGTACTGCCTGGTTAACACATCATTTTCTCTGTACGAGTATGTGCCCAGTTAGGACTGCTCATGTGGAATGGGAAATAACTAGGGGTGTACGGATTCCCCACCATCTGTTCCGGTGGGGAATCTGTGGCAGGGGAGGCAATCCATTCCTCTCCCCTGCCCCCGGAATCCTCCAGAGCGGTTCCGCTCCGCTCGGATTCCGGGGGGGGGGACTGGCTTGGGGGCCGCTTACCTTCCCTCCTGCCAGCCAGAGCCGTTCGTCTCCTCCCTGTCCCAGCCGATTGCCATGTCCTTAAAAAAAAAAAAAAAAGGCAATCGGGAGGATGTGCCAATAGACTTAGACGCAAATAGAGTCATGAATCTTGCGTATAAGTCTATGGACACATCCTCCCGATTGCCTTTTTTTTTTTTTTAAGGACATGGCAATCGGCAGGGACAGGGAGGAGGCGAACAGCTCTGGCTGGCAAGAAGCAGCCAAGTGCCGTTCCGCCTCCAGTCCTCCTGGAGCGGAGGTAAGTGGTCCCGATCCGCTGTGGATTCCTGAGGCCGGATTCCAAAGAATCTGGCCTCATTTGAATTTGCAGAGGAGTTCTCTCACATCCCTAGAAATAACTAGGTGAATCAGCACTACAGCTACTAGATCCTTGAAGTTTTTATAGTGAAAGCCCATTCATTTCTACATGTAGAGTTCTACCAAAAAAAAAAAAAAAGTTGCAGATTATGGATTTTCCTATCTTTTCTGTTACATTTTCCATCCACCCCCATTCCCTACAAATCAAATGCAATATTCTAAACATTATGTGTGAAACTACAGAAAAAAATGTACTGAGGGAAAATGGAGGGCGCTAGGCAGAGATTCATTTATAAAACTGAATTGGTCAATCCAATTCAGTTTTATAAATGTTAGGATGACCTATCCATCCTGATCTCCCTTTAATATGGTGAAAAGTTAAATGTACAGATGGGCCTTAGCATAGCCACCACATATAATATTACTTATGTGAAGTATCAAGACACATCATCTTCAAATTTGCTTTTAATGAAAAAATAGTATACGGATAAAAATTAGGGATATATGAATCTGTGAATTTTGCTTTCTCCAATGTTCTATTTTTTTAAAAATCTCAAATCTTTTCCAGACTGCTTATGAAGAGATTTGCAAACGTTGGTAAATTCTTCTTTAACCCCCACCCCACCCCCTGCCAAAAACCTAGTGAAATTCTCACCCTTCTGATCCGGACAAATTCAATAGTTACAACTCTTCCCAACACAGAGAGGACCATGTTATGCCTGCCTGTACCTAAAGATGAGGAGAATGTCTGAAAAAAAGACATCACAATTTTTATTCAGCACTACTACAAACATGGTTGAATTCATAGGAATTCACAACCATAAGCACTCAAAGCCCTCTACCTGGATAGACGAATGTCAGTTTCGCTTTCTCTCATATTCAAATATTTTTATCTCAAACTCTTCCCATTCCATTAATGAAGAAATTTGCAAATTTTGTTAAGTCCTTATCAAAAAACAAGCCAAACAAAATTCTCTAATAAAAATGTGTATCTCACTTAGGATGGTATTGTTACTTTATGCACATAGGTAGCAAAAGAGGATGACTTCAATCCTAGACAGCAACACACACTGGCAGAACAGAAGTTCACATGCAGTTGGAGAGGTTTCAAACATTTTTACAGCAGCCAGTCACCCAGAGGAATTGACAAGTTTTTCGATTTAAAGCTGTTTACTGTTTCAGCTGGGAGATCTGCTGAATCAACTCTTGCAAAGCACTTCTGACTGTGCATGCTCCTTTCCTGCCCACAATTATGGCTACCTAGGATTATGGTCAATGGTGTTTACTTCAGGACACATGCACTTAACATTATTATTATTAAAAAAAATTAAGAGCTAGGCAAATAAGTGATCTTGCAAAAGCACTTTTTTATTTTTATCCTGAGTTTTTACACAAATGTTTACCTGGTTACTATTAGTAGTTCTTGAGAATTACTCTTTTCCCTCTGTTTCACTTGCCGTGGGATTCGTTTTTCTCATCTTTGAATGTAGCCCAACCTTGCTGTAAACTATTAGGTTTTCACCACTTAAGACAGGCAGGTTCCCACTGGTCAACAGAAATTACTACTCTCTATCTATACAGAGTTTACCATGGCATCAACATATTAACTCTGAACCATAAGTCCTATTCTTCAAGCTCTTAAACACCAACATTCCTATAGTCAGATATATCTACAACAGCATGGCAATTAATGAGGAAAAAGTTCAAAAGGTCTATGGGTAGCATTCAGGCAGGCAAGGTTTACAGCCTATTTCAAAATATCATCTGTTATAGCTACTATTTCGATATGAGAACGTTTCCTACCTTGCCATAACCCTATATTCTGGCCCAATCTACCTACACTCTAAGTCCGTGATGGCGAACCTATGACACGCGTGTCAGCACTGACACGCGTTGCCATTTTCGATGACACACGGCCGCATGCGGTCGCATACAGAGAAGTATGGGGCCGCATGCCGAGAAGTATGGGGCCGCATGCAGAGAAGTATGGGGCCGCATGCCGAGAAGGACGTTTCATCCTCGGCTACTGCACGGCCAGGTGCAGTAGCCGAGGATGAAACATTTGCTGTAGTGTAGTGTAGACACTCTGTGCCGGAGGTCTGTAGGCCAAAACAACAGAACTCCGGCACAGAGCGTCTAGTTCTGGGACTTCCGGTTAGGCCGTTAGGAGATCTTTGACCTCACTTCCGGCCGGCGGAGCAGGGAGCAGCGGAATGCCGCGGGGGACGCATCTCTGGGGGCCCTGTGATCGCCATTACCAGCAACCACATAACCACAGCAACCATCATCCAATCTACTCCTCTGGGGTGTCGTGGATTTCTAATTGACCATCATTACTGAGATAAGTGAGGGGGAGGCTGGGAGAGGCGAGGGCCTGTGCTATGGGTGCCGTTTCCCGCCATTAGAAATAGCGGCAGCCATCTTAATTTATATAAGGAACGCCATTTTGCAGCATAGTGCAGACTCCATTTCACCACTATTACTGTTGTGCATCCTTATTAACCCCTATTTCTGCTTATTAACCCTGCCCTTTCCTAAAAAACAGTTACATGTGCCATCTTGTGGTCAGTTAGGCTAGTTAACCCCTAATTGCCTGCAGGGCTAACAGGCTATCTATAATTCTATCTTCTGTCACTGCCCCCCTGATGGAGAACCCAAAAAATAAAAAACCAAGGTTAAGTAAAGGAAGTGGTAGTAGCACTAGCCGACCCTTTCAAGAGACATGGACCGAGATGTATGGCATTATAGAAAAAAATGGCAGATCATTTTGCGTTCTATGTACTGAAACGGTAGTAAGCAGAACGTGGAATATAAATAGACATTTTGAAACTAATCATTCCCAGCTCTTGAAAAAAAGTGAGGATGAAAGGAAGGAATACATTTCCAGGCAGCTACACCTTTATAAGATCCAATCTAATTCCATCCTTAAATTTATAAAAGGCTCTACAAATTTAACATCTGCAAGTTTGAGCATTGCTCACTCCATAGCTCAGCATGGAAAAGCACTCAGTGAGGGAGAATTTATTAAAGAAACTCTCCTAAGATGTGCACCAGTTCTATTTCACGATATGCAGAATAAAGATGCAATTATTAAGAGAATATCTGAGTTACCACTCAGTAGAAATATCATAAAAGACTGAATAATGAGACTGAACACAAACGTACAACATCAATTAAAGAGAGACATAAGTAATTGTAAATATTTTTCGATCTCTCTTGATGAAACTACTGATGTCACATCACATGCTCAGTTGGCCATTATTGGTCGATATTCTGATGGTCTCACAATGAGAGAAGAGTTGATAAAGTTAGTATCAGTGCCAACAAGTACATCAGGAAGCAAAATATGTAAGGTTGTTATACAAACATTCCGTGACCTAAGCATTGATATCTCTAAAGTTGTGTCAGTGACGACAGATGGGGCACCAAACATGGTGGGGAAAAAAGTTGGATTTGTCAAATTGTTTACGGAAGCTATTGGACATCCGATTGTGCCTTTTCATTGTATTATCCATCAGGAGGTTTTATGTGCCAAGGCAGGATTCACCGACTTAAACGACTTAATGTCAGTTGTTACAAAAATAGTTAATTTAATAGCTGCTCGCCCCCTTCACAAGCGAGAATTTTCTGCACTTTTACTGGAGGTTGATTCCACCTACAGTGGACTGCTGATGTACAATAATGTAAGACGGCTGAGCCGAGGCAAAGTTCTAGAGCGCTTTGTGGAGTGCTTTGAAGAAATTAAAGTATTTCTTGAGGATAAGGATCTGGGAAACTTTTCTCAGCTCAATGATGATAAGTGGGTCAACACCCTGATATTTTTTACAGATCTCTCTGTTCATATTAATGAACTGAACTTAAAGTTACAAGGTTTTGGCAAAAGTATTGACGTTATGTTTGGATACATAAAAGCTTTTGAAAGTAAACTTCAAATTTTCAAGCGAGATGTAGAAACTAAAACTTATAAGTATTTTCCTCGAGTAACAAAGTATTTTGAGAAGGCCAGTGCAGCTGTACAAAATGAAATGGAACCCTTGCATATAAAGTACCAGCATGTTTTAGACTCGTTACTTGACCAGTTCAGTGATAGATTTAATCAATTTAGAAGCCTAGAACATACCATAAAAATAATTAAGTATCCTGATGTAGTAGTCTACAGTAGCTTGGAATTAAATGGTTTCCAATGGATGCAAATTGATGATTTGGAGATGCAACTTGCAGAATTTCAAGACAGCATCTGGGCTCAGGTGTTTGTCAACTTGAGGTCAAAGCTTGAGAATCTGGAAAGGTGCCGCTTGGAGAATCAAGAGGAGTGCCACTACGAACAGGAAATTTGGAGTGCCTGGAACCGATTACCAGACACTTTTAGCACCCTGAAAAATATAGCAATGGCTTTACTCACAATTTTTCCCTCTACGTACTTTTGTGAGACCTTATTCTCAGCGTTAAATAGTATCAAAACCAACAAAAGAAACAGATTGACAGATGAAGTTAGTAGCGCTTGCTTGGGCTTGAAGTGTACAAAATACCAACCTTCAATTGAAGGTTTAGCCAATGAAATTCAGCAACAAAAAAGTCACTAATAGGCAGGTTAAAGAATTCCCCCTCCCCCTCACTTATCTTAGTTCACGGCACCCCACACAAGTTAAATAATATCAAGACCAACAAAAGAAACCGACTGACAGATGAACAAAGAAGTCACTAAGCAGGTAAGTTAAATAATTAGTTTTTGGTTTATTAAATACAGTTATATATTACAATTATACATTTTTGTTATTTAAACTATAAATATCGCGAAATTATGGCTTTTTTCTCGAAGTGACACACCACCCGAGTTATGCTCGTTTTTTTGGCGAATTTTGACACACCAAGCTCAAAAGGTTGCCCATCACTGCTCTAAGTATTAACATGCGGTCTTTAGAGAAAACTTATATGCAGTCTAGCTCTATGTTAATAGCCTTAGGGCACAATCCTATTCAGATAGGCAGCCGCCTCCAAACTCGGGGGCAACCACCTATCCAATGCAGGACAGGAGAAGCATGGAGGGGACTGTTCCCTCCGCGCTTCTCCTGCCCTGCACTGTCAGCTAGACAGCCAATTGCGGGTGTCTAGTCGCGGGAGGACTGAGCAGGGGAGGAGGCTGCTGTACGACACATTGGATGTGTCATACAGGCATTTATACCCTCCAAGCCCCGGAATGCCCCTTTTTGGCCGCTCCGCAGTCCTCTTGTGAGTGTAGAGGATGGGGCTGTTCCGCACTGCCTCCAAGGCAGCGTGGAAGCGGGGGGAGGTTAGCTCTCCGGGAACTGACCTTGGAGCATGGGCTCTGAGATCAGTTCCCAGAAAACCAGATATCCTATGGCCGTCTCCACAGGATTGCTGCCTCCTATATTCTACTGCACAGCTATGATTTAGCAGTAATGCATTCTTCTAAAAATATATACATGTTTCTATCTTCACTAAATATTGTTAAAGCTCAAATGCCATCAACAGTTTCAAAAGAGCAAAGCAGTTGCCTTCTGAAATCTGTTTCTACACTGTTTTCTTTCATTGTCAATTTAAAGTAGGGATGTACGAAAGTCACTTACCTTTCCGCGGATTATGTTGATAGAGGGGGGGGAGGCGTTCCATCCCTCCCCCTGGAATTCTTGATGGGGGGGAGGCGATCCTTTACTCCCCCCCGGAATCCTCGATGGCCAGCTGTGCTCTGCAGCAGCTCCCAGAGCAGCCAGCCAGGCCCAGCCAGGCCAGAGCCGTCCGCAGCCGGATTTCCGGCCGCGGAGGGCTCTGGGGGAAAAAAACTGCGTACGCAAATGGCAGTGGCTACAGCCGCCGCCATTTGCGTTCCTTATTTTTGGCCGTCTTAGTCTACGTAAATATTTACATAGACTATGACGATGAAAATAAAGGGGAACGCAAATAGCGTAGCGGGCGCTATTTGCGACCCTTTTTGATTCACCGTTTTAGCCTACGTAAATATTTACGTACGCTAAAATGGCGAATCAAAAAGGGACGCAAATAGTGCCCGCTACACTATTTGCGTTCCCCTTTATTTTCGCCATCATAGTCTACATAAATATTTACGTAGACTAAGACGGCCAAAAATAAGGAATGCAAATGGCGGCGGCCATAGCCGCCGCCATTTGGGTACGCGGTTTTTTGTTTTTTAAAAAAAACCCAGCCATGATAGGCTACGTAAGTCTTTACGTAGCCTATCACGTCGTGGGGTTTTGTTTTGTTTTTAAACCCAGCCATGATAGGCTACGTAAATCTTTACGTAGCCTATCGCATCGTGTTTTTTTGTTTGTTTTTACAAGACTACAAGTGGTGGCGGCGGCAGCCAGTTGGAAGACCAGCTGCCGCAGCCGCCACCAAAGCCGCCGCTGGAGCCGCCACCGCCCGGAAGATCCACCCCAGGTAAGTCTCGTCCCGGGGGGGATCCGCGGGGGGGCAGACCGTTCCGCCACGGAGTTCGGGGGGCCGAATGCACTGGCATTTGGCCTCACCGAGATCTGTGGCAGAATTCTCTGACATCCCTAATTTAAAGTTTAAACAGCCCCAAATAATTTATAATTATTGACAGGATATAGTTCTATTTTATATTTTAAAACATTAACCACTTTATTAAATAAAAAGGCAATAAAAATAAATTTTCAATCCTATTGGTGCTATAAAGAAGAGAAAGGCAAGTGTGAGGAGCTTTGAAATGTTGTATTACCGAACACCTTAAACAGCCTTATTCATTTCTGAATGAATTAGAGTAATTTGTTGCTTTAATGCAAGAAAAAAAACCTACCCAAGAAGTTGTGCAAGTAAATATATGCCCATCTGCAGCATATCCTGAGCACTAAATTACAAGGCAATAAAGAAAACATATGTAAGACCTGCATGTTAACTACTTTACATCTCTATTTTACAAATAAGAATTAGATTGTTTTCCATAGTTGCAATTGTTTGGAATGTATATGATAGGTATCTGTCACAATATCAGCTTCAACCCTGTACAACTGCAATGTGAAGACATTTACCTAGCTCTGACACACATGGCTTCCACAGCGTTTAAGAGTTCAAAACGATGTGCAGAAAAATTATGCAAGGCCAAAACTGTCATCCACATTCAATAAAGAACGTGAAAGAACATCACTGTGGAATCCTTGGGCATACACAGGTTGGGGGGTCAAGTTCATTCAGGCAAAGACTGCCCCATTTCAAGGATCCCCGCCTTACGTTCCTACCCTCCAGCTCATCTTAAATTAGTGGTTAAAATATGAAGAAGTCATTATTTCCTCATGTCTTTCTCGTCTGATGATATGCTGCAATTAACTTTCACTGGCACTGGTTCCTGATGTAACATGAATGAAGCCAGGGAAATGACCAGTTTCTGGCCACTGATTCTTTTCAATTTACAAGGTCAGCTTAGATATATGGAATACCTAGCCTTACTTTTTGTATTGGTCCAGGGCAGAAGAGTGAAGAGAAAAGATACTGAATGAAAAAGGACACAATTTTAGATTTTGTAATAGCCAGGTCATGTGTCAGATCAGATAAATCTTTTTCATTTTTAATCTGATTTTTAAAAACTTGAGCAGGTGGAGACGGAGGGGAGACTGATCTATCTATCTAAATCTATGTAAAATTATTCCAAGGCCACAATTAAGGGTAGAATCCTCTCAAGGCAGTGTAGAAGATAAAAACCAGACAAGATGAATACAATTTTTAAAAATCTATAAAAACATGTTTCAATAAAATCCAATAATTATTTTAGATTCTACTGACTTTAACAGAACTGTTTCAGTGGATGCATTAATGGATTTTTAAATCGCAGTAAGGTGCGAAGTAATGAATACATTGATGTTATTGATGAAATTATATTTCTACATATTACCAAAGATTTATTAGTGAGGCAATTAATATTAATAACTCTACTGTTTGCATCACGCCAGCAAAAGAGAGACAATATGGTCAAGTGGATACTATAAAAACCAATGTATTGTTTCAAACTGTCATTAAAATTAACATCTTCATCTATTTGTATTGGTTTATGTGTGAATTTGTGCTGTTCTCCCTCTACTGTGGTGAGGACTTCCACCCACTTAGGTCCTGGTGAAACTTAGCCCTTGTAGGGCTCCCCATGGGTTGGGTTTTTCAATATGGTCAGGTTTCAGGAATAGACTGGCACCATGGAAAGCTCCAAGTGGTGCTGGGGTTGGAAGCCAGACAGGCTTGTCTGTATATTGCTCCAAGAAGGAGAAGAGCAAGAATGAGTCTTAAATAAGACTTTAGCTGCCTTTAGGCTGGTTGGCCCTGCCTCGATACAGACTGAGGCTTTGTCTCTTAAAGGCGCCAGGCTTGTTTTAGCAATCTCAGGCTGTGACAATGTAGGAGTGGCTGTGCCTAATGGCTCAAGTCCACAGAGTCTGAGGACTGTAATGCAACTTCCTCTAGATGCAGGGGAGCCAACTCCTGGGGTCTTTTTGGAGAACCGGGTCCCAGGGAGATGCAAGCCTCATTACACCTTTCTGTGGCTGAGTCTTCTCCCATTAACTCAAGAACCTCTTCTTCTGAAGACAAGAGGTCAGGATCCTCTGAAGATGATGGTTTGGGGTCCTGGTCCATGACAGAATTCATCAGCTTCTAATCCTATCCTGCATAATGATCCCCCACTCCAAAAGAATGGATATTAGGAATTCCAAAGTGCACAGGGACATAGGAAGCTGCCTTATACTGAGTCAGATAATTGGTCCATCTAGCCCTGTACTGTCGACAGTGACTGGCAGCAGCTCTCCAGGGTTTCAGGCAGGAATTTTTCCCACCCTACCTGGAGATGCCAGAGATCGAACCTGGGACCTTCTGCATGCGAAGCAGGTGCTCTACACTGAGCCACGGTAATTGTTCCTCAGCACTTATCTCCTGTTCACATTTAAAAGCAGTTATAGTAATTTTCAGTATCAGAAATCATGTCCTACTAGCTTAAAATTAAAAACTAGCTTTCAAAGCTGTCACACTCCTCCAACCCAAAATGGTCATCTATGGCTAAAAAGTCTGAACTCCATAATCTGATCTGTAAACTAGAACAGTGAGGCTTGTTGCGGATTTATCTGTCAAGACTGTGCTGTAAACACAGATAGAATAATTTTCTGAAAATATTACCATTGACTATAAACTTCAACCTAACCTAAATTTGGCCTTCAAATGACCCACATCTAGCATGACCACTATGTCCTCCCCCACATTCTCTAACAGGCTATTCTTTAACTCACATGCTACTGAAACCAATGGGTCTTAAAACTGCTTAACATTTGCTGGAATGTGGCCATAATTTCTAAATGAAAAATTAATATAGTCATGTATTAAAATTGCTTTGTCTTATTCAAAACCAATGGAGTTCAAAGCCATTGTTCAAATTACCGCTTTCCTGGAGGGCAAAAAAGTCTACAAGGTTTTCATATAATGGAGATGGTTTTCCAGGTTTTCATAATCTGGTCCAGAAGAGAATGCTAGTACATTATTGATGTTATCTTACAAAATAGTGCTAGTCACTAATAATTGTATTTTGCCACTACTGTAGTAAAGATACCGTTAAATAACATAACATGAATAATTCAATAAAGGAGGCCTGATTTTTGTTATTGCTTTTAAATTGCAGGTTATCCTGATGACTTGTGCAAGTTCTATTATCCCATGATCACCAGTTTGTGGAACTGTCTGGAAGAATCTGATATCCTATCTACCTAAAGGGAAGAATGCCTCATCAAAATGTCTTATAAAAGGGCCTCTGTGTATGGTTAAGCACTTTAGGGTGCAATCCGGAAACTTCAGCTGGTCCAAAATAGGGCAGCAAGATTGTTAACAGGGACTGGCCTGCGAGCTCGTATTACGCCAGTACTTTTCCAGCTGCACTGGCTGCCGGTCCATTTCCGGGCCCGATTCAAAGTGCTGGTGTTAACATTCAAAGCCCTTAACGGCTTGGGGCCAGGTTACCTGAAGGATCGCCTCCTCCCATATGTGCCTGCCCGGACCTTAAGATCATCAGCGGCAGCCCTTCTCCGTGAGCCCCTGCCAAAGGAAGTGAGGCGGGTGGCTACTAGGAGGAGGGCTTTTTCTGTTGTGGCACCCCGGCTCTGGAATGAGCTCCCTAGTGAGGTTCGCCTGGCGCCTACATTGTACTCCTTTCGGCGCCAGGTGAAGACCTTTTTATTTTCCCAGGCATTTTAGCTTTCTAAATTTTTATCTTTGCTGTTTTAAATCTGTATTTTAAACTCCTGTACTGCTGCTAGGTTTTATTGTGGTTGTATTGTTATATTGTGGTTTTAATGTTCTATATATTTTAAATTGTTTTATTGTGTGTTGTTTGGTTTTAGTTTTTGTGAACCACCCAGAGAGCTTCGGCTATTGGGCGGTATAGAAATAAATAAATAAATCCTATCAGGAGTGACAGCCGCCTCTGAACTCGGAGGTGACCACCTATCTAATGCAGGGAAGGAGCAGCGCGGAGGGGATCGTCCCCTCTGCACTTCAGCCACCCTGTATTCGTGGCTAGACAGCCAATTTCGGCAGTCTAGCCATGGGAAGTCAGAGCGGAGGGGACACACCAGATGTCGCATAGGAAGCGTCGGAACAGCACTTCCGCCCTCCCTGTCCTGGCTTTCCCCCAGGAACGCCCCATTTTCACCGCTCTGTGCTCCTCTTCCAAGCACAGAACGCGGGGCCATTCCTACAAGGCAGCGGGGGAGGGGGTGGAGGTCAGTTCTCAGGGAACCGACTTATCCTATGGCTGTCTAGCCGCTGACTAGCAGCCATAGGATTGCGCCCTTATTGATTTAACACACTTTGGCTGCACCCTGTACACTGGGGTGGAGAACCTGTAGCTCTCCAGATGTTGTTGGGCTACAAGGCCTATTATCCCTGACCATTACAATCCTGGCTGGTACTGGAGTCCAACAACATCTGAAAAGCCACAGGGTGGAGCATGTGCTATTATTTATGCAAAACATTTATATCCCCATCTTCCATCCAGAGAGTTCAAGGTGGCTAACAAGTATAAAACCATACACAATTTAAAATAACCCCTACAATATAACAAAATACTATGCCGGCAGCAAAAAACAAAATACACCAGAAAAATTATTCAAAAGCCAGAAACAGTTAAAACTCAAATTCAGTACAGCCCAAATTCCTTCCTATACAATAAGGTTTTTACCATCTTGCAGAAGGCCATTAGAAAGGAGGTAAGGCAGGCTTCCCTCAGAAGAGAGTTCCCAACTCCCTAGGTTACTTTGTACGTTTTTATGAAAGGGGTAGTTTTAAAAGGAATCAATAGTTCACTCAACAATATAAACGAGTGACAGATTAACCTATTCTCTTAACTTCTTAATAAGCAACACTGATTTGTGTTTTTTCCTAGAAAAACAGAACACACAAACAGTTTACAGTAAAACCAAAATCAATAGTTAATGAGCATTAAACTAGTTGCTTCAAAATTGTCCCATTGACTTTATTATTTCAAAATAATATTGTACATCACAGGGTAAATCAGTCTTCCCAAAGTCCAAATGCAAGCCTCAGTACTGCACAGTTTCTTGTTTATTCCAACTATTTGGGGTGGGGGGAGACCCATGAAATCTCTCCTAAAACTAGAGACCAAGTCTTGTCTGTTATAGTATCATACTCCTTCCAAACTACAATGCATTGACTTACCCAACTCACAAAAAAAGAAAAGCTATAAAGTTATCATACCAAAACAACAAACCCAGCATGGACAAAAGTAAGCATTTTCCAGTCTCTGTGGTGAAAACATACACCGTTTCCAGGCTCAAAACATGCTTCTCCCCCACATATGTTTTTAAAAGACAACAACTGTACAAGTTCTAGTGAATAAAGACTAATATCAAGCAGGGTGGAAACACTGATGTTCTAGAAAGTTAGGCCAAGAGCTTCGAAGATACCACTGTTGTCCCTAGTGGTCAAATTACTTCGTTTAACAACTTGGAGTATACCAGAGGGTGACCTTCCTTTCCTCCCTTGACTGTAGGTTTGGCAAGGCTAAATGTGCCTCATAGCGCTGTCAACACTTAGCAGTCCTCCTACCCCTGTCTGTTCTTTATGCCCTTTCCTCCCATCTGCTACAAAGCCCTTCCATGAGTATCTATTATTTGCCTCTGAGTTATGAATGCCTTACAAAAGAGTATTTACAAAGGCAAGGTTGTTATCATCTGAAACAGCAACATTGACAGCTCAAGAGTGCCTGTTATTTTAAAATGTAAATTCACTTTAAACATATAAAACACTTTAAGTGAAGTGTGTGTGGTGGTGGTGGGTTTTGCAGAGAGGGAAAGTATGCATTGTCAAAATCATAATAAACATGATAAATGGTATAAGAAATAGTATAGTAAAATAGTAAATACAGAAAATAAAAATAAAAATCAGAAGTGTTACTTTTCAAAAAATGGGAACCATATTTAGCAATTAAAATAGCTTATTCTACACACAAACATCTCATAACAGTTATTTAGGTTTTCAGAAATGGGGGTCAACCACGGCTTCTTCGTCCCAGAATCCTAGGTGTAACCTGATACTTACAGCACCTATCAGTGGCTAATTCATTCACTCTGCAGTTTTCATCTTAAGACTGGATTTAAATGGTTGTGCCCATGAGCTCTGCATTTGGCCTATGTTTTGGACTTTTCTGTTTCTTCATGCATCCCCTGCTTTTTGTACCACCAAGCCTGACAAAGAGTTCTGGAAAATGTGAAAAACTGCACGCTCTTCTGTGGTGTTTTGGTTGTCCCAGTAAAGGTATTGCCCATCTCCGGATTTTGAAATATTTTCCCCCTCAGTGTGGCTATCTTTATTCTTTCAGATTTTTAACAGTTCAAAGCACTGTGTACATGTGGTAACAAAGGCATGACAATTTATCAGTTACTCAAAGACAAATTTGAAAAACAAGCAAAACAAAGCAAACCACAATTAAATCTACATAAAGGAAAAAAGTATGGATTATTGTGGCAAGAATTCATCTGCACTGTAAGCAGAGCTGGTCAAGTTCAATTAATTAGAATATATGATCTCAGAAAGCTGTGATCATCATTGTTTTAAATTAGCATAATACAGTATTAATTAAGTATTCTTATTATTGCTTAGAAAGCAAGAAAAATTAAGTGTGAAGGGGTAAACTGACATATCTATGATGAAAAGCCCACATTTAAAAACTTTGTAGCATATTAGATCATTACATACATCCACACTTTTCTCAGTTTTGCCAACTGGATTACTTTTTCTAAATAGGTATGATGTATATGAAGTAGGATATATTTTAACATCATGAGCACATCACCAAGCTGAAGTGCGCTCTTCTGGCAATTATATTAACAGTCCCCAACAGCTTTAAGAAGTCTTCCAGGGGACTGTGAGAAATGCTTCTCCTGTAACAGGGAGGGCATGTCCACATGAGACAAAGTTTATAATTGTGACAAGTTTGTAATTGTCTATTTTTATTTATATTTTTGTGTTTATTTTTCTACTGTAAACTTGTTTGACTTTGTGGGAAAGCAATATACACATGCTTTAATAAAGTAAAGTAAACATGACAAGTTTTGCCTGGAGTCTTTCAGAATAGCTGTCATATATAAATAAAAGACTATATTACGTGATCCAGAACATTTAGAAGCATTTTACCCTTCTGCCCTGGACGTTACTGGTGACTTGAACATGGCAGAGTAGGATTTTCTTCTACATGCTCCCCACTAGCTAAATGGTCGTAAGCAAACACCCCAAAACATCTCCCTTCAAAGCAAGGGTGCAAGCTTAGAGTTGGAATGCCTGGAAAAATAGGGGAATCTCATAGGACTGGTTATCCCTCAGAATGTGCTATGCCTGACAGATTCCATCAATACTCTAGCTGAGACTGTGAACTAAACGGAGCATTGCAGCTGCCTCCATCCACAGATCTAAAACAAGGTGACATGACATGAGCAAGGAAGAGAAGTGTCATGAAGGCCAGCTCTTTCCCTGGTCACAGCTCCACTTGATTCATTCAGTTATTGAGCACATTTTCATCCAGAATAGCTTCTATCCCAGTGCATCACCTACAGGCCTCTGAAACATTTTCTTTTTGGCTACTTAAGAACATAAGAGGAGCCATGCTGGATCAGACCAAGGTCCATATAGTCCAGGATTCTGTTCACACAATGGCCAACCAGCTGCCCACGGGAAATCCACAAACAGGAAATGAGTACAACAGCACCCTCCCACCCATGTTCCCCAGCAACTGGTGTACACAGGCATACTGGCTCTGATACTGGAGGTAGCATATAGCCATCAGGACTAGTAGTCATTGATAGCCCTATCCTCCATTAATATGCCCAATCCCCTTTGAAAGCCATCCAATTTGGTGGCCATCACTACATCTTATGGAAGTGAATTCCATAGTTTAACTATACACTGGGGCTAGACTGAGTGTGAGTTGTTGATGACCGTGGGTTGCTTGTTGAACTGTGGGTGAGGGGTTAGCATGAAGGGTGGCTTGTTAATCGTGCAGTGTGGCTTGTTAACCACCCTGAACAACCCAACAATAAACCATGGGTTCTCAAGGTGGCTTCTTTGAGAAAAAATAAGCCACAATGCATGGTTAATAAGCCACCCTACAGAAAATGTCTTGGGTTCAGACAACACGCCAACCCACTGTTCAGCAACAACCCACACTCAACCACTGGATGTGGGTTAGTGTGTTGTGCGATCCCAGTCACTGTGTGAAGAAGTACATCCTTTTATCTGTCCTGAATCTCCCACCATCCCACCTGGGATGACCCAGGTTCTAGTATTATGAGAGGGAGAAAAATGTCTCCCTATCCACTTTGCCTCTCCACAACTCTACAATATCCTTTTTGAGGTGTGGTGACCAGAATTGTACACAGTATTCCAAGTGTGGCTGCACCATAAGATTTGTAGATGGGCAGTTTTAGTTTTAATTCCTTTTCTAATTATGCTTAACAGTATTATTATTGTTATTATTATTAACAATAACAACAACAACAACTCTTTTCCAGGTTAAATTGTAAAGGAGACAGAAGCAAAATCAAGCTTACCAGTTTGAAACTTGCTGAACTTTGGGACTTGTTTATCAGAAATCACAACAACCCTGAAGAGTGGAATGAGTATACAGCAGGGACCTCTGTAGTACTGTTAGTACTGGGAAATTGCGGGTATGTACAATTACAATGTGAATACAAATATAGGATCCTGGGGGTAACGTTTGGCCCCTTCCCTCCATCACAATTATTTTCTTTTGAAACATAGCACATGATCCACTGGAGGAGGGAGGGAGAAAATCCTGACCATGAACCCACAAGTATGAAGGAGTTTTAAAATAATTGAGGTGGGGGGAATCAAGATCATGGCACTGTCTCTCCCAAATGTGGGATGAAAGTGCAGAACTGGAACACCTATTATACATAAAATAATCTATTTCACAGTAAAAGCATACAGGATAATATGGCCCATGGGGAAACAACACTGGGCCACCTGATGATGATGGACAGAAAAGCATCCTGGTTCGGTGGCAATACATTACTTGCCATGTCTTCAACTGACATGCCTATCACAAAGGAAAATACTGGGGGAAATTGTAGCAACAATATAGCCATGTATACCATTGCATGCTTACTTTATAGAAGGTAGCTATAGAAGCCCACTGTGTTAGTCTTCCTCCCACTGCCCACAACACCCGTCTGTCTCTCCCTACCTACCCACTGCGTCCACATCTTCCCTTTTGTGACCCAGTCATTTGTTCTTTTTGAACTTTTGTGAACATATTGGTTGAGTTTCATACACTGTGTCACTGAACTTATTACATTGGTTCACTGACACTATTGGATTGCTTGAACGACCTCAGTATTGTAGGACAGCATAGGGAGTGGCTTGCATCTATGTGTCCTGGCTTTGCTGAAAATAGTATGAAAGGGAAAACTGGAAAAGGGGAAGATAAGCAGTAACTAATGCAGTTAATTCCACCTGTGTTGATTTAAGACCATTAGGCTTTAAAGAAAGACTCAGCTGACTCCATGACTTTCTGCATGTTCCTTCAGTGAAGGCTTGCCCTGAACTGACCGGAAAAGCTTCCACCTGAAGATTAGAAGGGCCATCTCCCTTTGGCGAAGATGCCGAGTTACAATGCGGTTGGGGCCTTGTGGGCAATTGAGTTGTATTGTATGGTAACCCTGATAAACCCTTACACTGACCATTGTCAACACGTACACATGCAGTGCCACATTCCCTCTTCCACAAGTACATACTGTTAGCAGGCTGATGGTGGTACGGCAGGCATGAATGGCTCCCATAGTTTTTGGCAAGCATGTATATGCTCACTTTTAAGAAACTTGCCTGAGTGAAGCTAGGCAGACACAGGAAAACTGACAGTGCAAAACAAATTTACCTTAAGTTGCCCTTTTGTTATTGCAGCTGTGCACCAAGTCAAGCTTGATCACACCTCCCACTGGTAGGAAAACCTCTCTGAAACCTTCTCTTTTTTCCCCACCCTTGCAAGCTCACCCCAAACCTTTCTTTTTCTCTCCCTATAATGTTTGGGTTCCCTATTTGCCTAGCCCCACCCTTCTCACTATCCCTATACCAGAATCCCAGCCAGGATGTTACACAAATGTCCACGGCCTAGTTCATGCACCACAGCCCTTGTTTTAGGCACAAGAAAACAATAAGCTAATTTCCCCACAACTCGAACGTAGTGTTTGGATCCACGTAGGATCCACTTCAATACATTTAGTGCTTTGCATGTTGCGTGTGTAATCTGTTGATATTTTGGGATTTTGCAACAAATGCTCTGCCAGCTAATTTCTCCAATTAATCAGTGTGCATTTTACATTCTTGTGGGTTTAATATATTGCCCCTTGTTTTGAAGAATCTTCTGTGTGTGTGTGTGTGTGTGTGTGTGTGTGAATCATTTGATTTCCCCCTGGCAAGATGCACTATTGCCAAAGTTAAAAGCTCCCTCAACAGATGCATATCTTGAGAACATGTGCAAGTTTGTACACATACCTAAAAAAGCATATTTGGTAATGATACCAATTCCATTCTCCACTTCCTGGTTTATGGTGACCTAACCATAACTTGCCATGATGTCCAACTCAGGAAAACCATGGCTACAACAAACCAGGAAGTGAAGAAATTGGGGTGCACAAGAAGAGGAAGGGATGTGGGAGAGACATTCCCAGTGGTTAAACCATGGTTTGACTATGACCTGCAATTTGAGCCTAGTCAACAGAGAGAACAGAATTAGCTCCACAGATATTTATACTTTGTAAAATAGTAATAATTTTTAAAAATGAGAATTTTATTTGTGTGTTTTTTAGACCAATGGCTTACCACAAATGTCTGTTTTAAAGGGGACTGGAGATATTTGGAATGGGTTTCCTTCCAAAATCGGCTGTTCTGTTTTAACATTGAAGTGTTACAATATATATTCCATATGTACTGAATAACTTTGAAAGTGACTGCTTTATTATACAACTTTCCCTTTTTTATGTAGAGAAACGTTTCTCATGACCTCACACAGCAAAACATACCCAGTGATTATTTCCCATGATCAGTGCTAATCTACATTTTAGAATACAGATGCCTCAAAATAGAGTAACAAACTTGTGAAAGATGTCCAAATAGGCCCCCAGCAAACAAGCTTTTAATTACAGATATGACAGATTCATTATGTACACCTACTCCACCATCTGGGATAACAATCACCAGCAAAAAAGGAGGGGAAAGTGTTCAGCTTTAGAAATCATAACTTATGAACACATGGGCATGACAATACAATGAAGTTCTCAGAGGATTTGGGAAGATTAAAGTTATTTGGTCAGTCTTAATGTAAGTTTTAAGGCAAGAGAAACTTCATAAAAGTGTAATACTGTATAAAAGTAAATATACCGTATAATACTCATAATATTTAGCTGTGAAGGCATTTGTGATGGCCAGCCTTTTGGGAAAGTATGCTACAAGTCATTCTTGTTTTCTAAATTTTTGTAAACCACCTTCGTTGGTTCCAGAAAGGTGGTACAGAAATACAATTTTAAAAAATGTATGAAATAGTAGCTGCCCAGTTATATCTCCTTACAGTAGCATGCCAAGGTTACTGTAAGGAGCAACAGCAGACATGCAGGCTGATACAAGATTCCTGTCTTGATTTTGTCTCTAGTCTGCTGAGCCACAGAGAAGGAAGCAGTGCTGTGTTCAACAAGTATAAGCAGAAGTATAAGACTGGCTATAAGCCATTGCCAGGCATATGGGCCCTTGTGCTCCTTCCCATCTAGGAGTGCCACAAACATCTGCTATCCACACCACCAACTGGCTACCTATTACTTAAGAAATCACTAAAAGGCTATGTACCATCTTGCTTAATGGGCTTTTGTCTGCTGAATATATGATTCAAAATGTCATTAGCACACTGCAAGGCTTTCTGTGTGACAGTACAAGGGCTTTTCAGACATTACTTACAAGCATGAATGGAACGTAACAGAGTCACTCATGCTTCTAATTGACTTTGGTAGAACTGCAAGTGATTCTTGCATCTGCAGTTTCTACTTCTAAGATCCAAATCAATCCTTGACTCCAGATCCTTTAACTCTGCTCAAAATGCAGGGAAGCCTGCCCTGTGCAATATATAGCTGCAAAAAAAGAGAAAAAATAGCAGTGGGAAGGAAGAATCCACGGATACAAGCTACTAATATGGAAAAAAGAATACTGGTTAAAATAGCTTTTGAAAACGACCAAGTTCCACTATCACCAAGCTTAAAAGAAAAGTACTGCTGTTTAAACCCAAGGGAACTGGGTCAAAATCTAGAGGCATACCTGCCTCACATCATGAACCCCTTGGAGGTTTCTCCTCCAGATAGCAGCTTTTTGCACTACATGGAAAACTGTTTTTGGGACATGGAGCTTCAGAAGCAGCATATGATACAGTGAGAGGGAGGGGAGGTCACCCAAGGCAAGATAAATCCTAAACTCCACTACACTCACAACTCAGCAACATCCAACTCATTCTGGAAAGCAAGGAGGTAGATCACCATTACTTTTAAGATTTCACAAAACTGACAGCACTGGCATATGTGTAAGCCAACATAAGAGCAGAATGACTAGTAGCACCTCTTCAAACAATAGGAGCTACACTGGATAACTGTAAAATGAATGAAATAAAGTACCTTGGTGTTTCTACTCCACTGCAGCCAGTCATTTTCTATCTTATTGATAAATGGTCCTTACCATCACTTATACCAGGGATAGGAACATATGAAGCTGCCTTATAGAATTTCAGACAAGAGACTTTTCCAGCCCTTCCTGCAGATGCCAGAGCTTGAACCTGGGAGCTTTTGCATGCAAAATATGTGAACCATGGCCTTTCCCCTTGGAGCCCACAACTGGGAGCCCACAGGACTGCCCTTGAACTCCCTTCTATCTGGTCCTACCAAGTTTTAATCAAACTGTAAGAAAAATCCACTCACATTGTTACCTGTAAGCTAAAACAAGCAATGAGAATCCATGTATTTTTCATATAAACGTTGTACTGCTATCTCATGTATATTCTTGAAGACAAGGATCACTGCTAATCTGCCTCTTGAGGGGGATCTTTCAGAAAGCATATTGGTTCCTCTGTCCGCCTGCCCCCATGGACAACTTCATACTATCCAAGTGCATGTGTTGCAATTTTAATGCTCAATGCTAATGTATTAACCTGACCATCAGTGAGACTGTTCTAGCCCCAGACCAATGTCTGGAGAGATCAGTGTCCCCTAAAAATACAGGTTCCTGAATGACTTTCCCAAAACCACATAAGGAATTCACAGAGAAACTGAAATTTCTTTGGGCACACAAGCTTTACCTTGAACTCTACCTCCTCACTGAGTTTTCTAAAGTTATTAAAACTGGTTATGCCCAAGCTATAACGGCTCTCTCAAAGCCACAGAAAGCCTGGCTACCATGAGCCACTTCAGTAGATAACATTTTGTACTGAAGGCATGGATAGCTAAATATCCCCCTAGATATTTTTTTAAAAAATAGATAGCAGAAATGCTAAATCTGACACATAAGGACGGTATTGCCTACAAAAGCCAGCAGGCTTGATAAACTTCTGGAAAGATATGGGACTCACTTCAAACCAGTTGTATGATTGTGAAGCATTTTTATGCAAGAGATATCCCTGGGATTCTATTTGTCCCCTCTAAGAGGGAAGTATCCAATGCTGCATGTGCACTACAGGGAGCTCCCACTAGTGCAACAGGCACCTAATGGTTCCTGAAACGACCGGAAATGAGTGGAAACACTAGTTTTTGGAATGAGATAGGTCAGTGGTGCTCCCCAAAGAGAGCTGCTCTGACATGTCCAGTTCCAGAAATGAGAGTTTCTGCTCACTTCCACAGTTGCTTTAGGAAGAATTAGCTCCTGTTGTGCTAGCAGTGGGTCCCACTGATGAAAGAGAACTAGTAGAGGTGCAGTGGCAGTATAAGATTTATACTGATATAAGATAATATGTTTTTATCTGTTTTTTCTCTTTTCTTTCTTTTTCTCCCCATCTTTAGTGTTGTCATATTTTGCACCTAAATGACTGTTCTCTACGGTCTGATCATCATAAAAACGATGTCTCATCTTCTTGTACAGAGGATAATTATTTGTTTAGAGATTTGATGCTCTTTTTTATTTCTTAGTTATTTTTGACTTTGGGGTGGGGGTGAGATGAGGATTCCTCTTTACATATTTTGAGAGCCATCTTTTTTCAGATTACTATATTTTTGTTCATGCTAAAAACAGACAATCACCAACATTTGATCAATCAATTGACAGGTCACCTAACCATACTTCACAATTCTTTGGGACTAAAGCATTGTATCCATTAACCCCCTATCACAAGCACGAGTGTATGAAAACATACCACGATGTATTTATTTTCTGAAGAGTAACATGAAATAAAAAAGAAGGAGCTTGAGGTCTGTCAATTTATTACATTTACAAACCTCAGTATAATAATGCCATGGTCTTGAGCTATTTTGTAATGTATAGGAAAAAACATCGACTATCTCAAATACTGCCCTGCTCATATTGTAACATGGGCATAAACAACAACCTCAACAAAGTAATGAAGGATTCCCATAAATAAGAAATGTTATAATATATTTGTGAACTAATGCCAATTAGTGCATTATTCAGGGGAGAAAGCTATATTCAGTTTTGAAGTTAAAATAGATGTTAGAAAAAAGTCAAAGCCGAGAGTTAATTAACAACAAACAGGAGAAGAGAGCTTAAAATAATTAATAGAAAGCTTAGGTACAATGACTACTGAAAAATATAATTCTATCTTTCACAGCATATGGAGAATGCTGAGGAAATGAATTAGTTAAGCTGGGAAAGTCATGTGTAACAGAAATGAAGTTGTATAAATTTATTTATTTATTTATTTATTACATTTATATCCCGCCTTTTTTCCTCCAAGGAACTCAAGGCGGTGTACATACTCCTCCTCCTCTCCATTTTATTCTCACAACAACAACCCTGTGAGGTGGGTTGGGCTGAGAGTCTGTGACTGGCACAAAGTCACCCAGTGAGCTTCCATGGCCGAGTGGGGACTAGAACCCGGATCTCCCAACTCCCAGTCCAGCACTCTAGCCACTACACCACACTGGCTCTCTAAATATAAATGGAAACAAAAAATACGTTCAAGTAGATTTTTATTTCAATTTATATCCCATCCTATCCTGAAGACTCAGGGTAGGTTTAGGCTGTAATCCTATACCCACTTACCTAGGAGTAAGCCTCACTGAAATCAATGGGGCTTACTTCTGAGAATAGGATTGTGGTATCAATGTCTTTTAAAAGAGGTTAAATATTGCTAATCAAAACAATCTTCCTATCTGTTTAAATTCTGGCCACAAATACCTTCTCAAAATGAGTATTGTATATGTAGCTGTTCTGGAATTATTTAGTAGAGGCCCAAAGCAAGGGTCCCCATAATCATTGTATCGCTGAACATCTCTCTGTATACACTCTTTTAACAGGAAACATGGATGGTTTCAACAGGACAAATCCTACTCATAATGGGAGAGACAGAAGATTCCCAAGGCACAGAAAAACCCAAGCTTTTTCGAGATTTGGACAGTTAGAAAATGGCAACTTTATTCAGAGCCATCCACACCCTCAAAACAGTTAAAGTTTAGCCCAGATTCACTGCATTAGTCTAGTCTCTCAAGTATGCAAGTTACTATTTCCACTTTCAAATCTGAGAAAAATGCTACGGTCTTCCCACCAGATGGAGCTGGGGAAAGTACCCTCCTCAACATTAGAACAGTCTGACAATACCACTGCAATCACAGATCCAAGAGCAAATTAAAGCTGAGAATCTGAATTACAAGGGGAGACAGTCCCTACCAATAGGAGACAAGGCCACTCCTATCAGATAATGAGACATGCAAGCCATTCCCTGCACCCAATTAGGATTGGACTGAAATGAGAAGAGAATGAGCAATAGAGTTCTGTGGCATAAATTCAATGAGTGGGAATACAGAGCAGATCATCTAGTTCAGTTCCTTAATTAACAAAGATACTCTATACCTAAAGCATCACTAATTCAAGAAAAAGTTTGGCTGAGTCTTCAGGATTATTCCCTTCTCATCTTCTTATTCTGTTTAAGTGGTCTAATCCCCTTATATTTTATCTTAAATCATCCTTTTCATAGTCAAAACAATTGCTTCTTGTCAAATCTTCAGAGGATAGACCAGGGGTCCTCAATGCAATGCCTGTGGATGCCACTGTGGCTTCAAGGGCAGGCTTAGCTATTTTCTCCCTCTGCAAGTCAATGGAGTGATTCTTCTATTCACTTATACAGGGGAGAGTCCTCCTTGCTGAGAAATGGCTGGGGGTGTGTGAAGTGGACCCCCCACCAAGGACCCTTGGGACACCAGGGTCCTTGGCAGGGGTGAACTTCCCCCACCTCCAGCCAATTTTCGGCAAGGGGAGCTCACTCCCTATGTAAGTCAATGGATATCGCTCCATTGGCTTGTACAGGGAGCGAAAAAGCCTGCCCACCAAAAAATTGTCTGGTGTAAGGTTGATGCTCAGCCTCTGCCAAAGGCCCTTGGGGCAACAGCCTCAACCCCACCCCTCCAGCCATTTTCAGCAGGTGGGCTTTTTCTCACTCTATGCAAATGAAAGAAGAAATTGCTCCATTCAATTGCATGGGGATGGGGAGATAGGGATAGAGGGAAAGACAGACACACAGACAGACAGAGAGAGAGAAAGAAAGAGTGAGCCAGACAGAGAACCTAGAGTGGATAGTGCACAGACAGGGTCACATTCATGCATACACACTCAAACACAGATAAGAGAACACTCCAAACATTTTTGTGATTAGCCCTCCACACTACTACAGCAGTCAGTTTGTGGTGGCAATCAGGATACTTTTTCAAAATGCCAGATGTGCTGATGGGCCCAAAAAGTTTGGAGATCCTTGGAAAAGACTTTTGTTTAAGTTGCCATTAAAGATATGTACCATTCTTCCACCTTTATCTCTGTCCTTATTCCTTTGACACAACTATATCATACTTCCAGACACTGCTATATATTAGGTTGCCAGACACCATCATGCTACGGAAAAGAACATTCAAACATCTTGAGCATACAAAATAGTCTAAATTAAGATTATCACTAAAATCATGATTTAGAGCTTTGGAAACAAGCTATAGGCTTTGGTGCTGCCCCCTCTCCTTCCACATGAAGCTTAATAATTTACTTTCTCTTTTGTTCTAGGTATAGTTTCCCCTTTTGTCCAAACCAGCAAGCTATGGTTTGAGCAAGCATTTGAAGCCAAGATTGCAAACCAAAATTAAATACTATTTGCAATCCTGGTGTGAAGGACTTGCTCAAAGCATAGTTCGGTCATTTGGACATAATGGCAAACTATACTTTGATCAAAAGGGGAAGTGATTAAGCTGCATGCAGAAGGGGAAGAGGGTGTCACTCAAGCCCAAGGCTTGTTCCCACACTATCTGAATTCATCCTTAACCTTGTTTTCACTGCTTAAGAAAGTACCTTAACCAATAGGTTAATCTCCAACTCTCACGTTGTTTTTACATTTCCCCTTTCCTAAGAACAGCCATTGGATCATAGATGCATTTCCTAAACAGCATTTACAATGCCTAAAGATTTAGTAACAAACAGGTGCTAATATGCTAAGGAAAAAATACCAAGCCTTAATTTCCTGAAGGAAGCTGATGGACAAAAGTGAATGGTGGCATTTGTGGATTAGTGCTTCATTCACTCATAATAGTAGGACCTTTTGGTGTTTGATAACTGATGCTCTGTCTCTTACTTCAGGACAGATGCAATTCAGTATCCCAGCAAATGGCTGGGTAAACATTTTTAGGTGATCTTTAATGATCCAAAAATGTTTTCAGAGACTCTCCTTTTCTTACTATGCCTAATGTTCTAGACTGGTCCCTAGTTAGCCCATCAGAAATAAAAGGATGTATTTCAAAGCTGTGCTCAGGAAAGGCTCCAGGCTCAGATGGGATTCCTGCAGAATTACTGAAGGCAAATCTGGGCTAGTGGGCTCCTTGAACTATGGAATTCTGTCAGTTGACAAACCAGAATAATAAACCAGGATCTTATCCTGGTGCTTAACCGATGTTCCATAGTTCAGACATAACTGGAAACTCTAACTTAGCATAAGCCAGGATTCCATGCTGAAACCTGTACGCAATTGGAGGTGGGGAGAGGCAAGTGAGGAGCATGTAGCCATGGGCAAACATTTGAATATGACCATTGTAATGACATCAAAACATGGAGGAAATCAAATTTAACATTACAAGCAAAGGGCAGAAGTCAATATTTTTGGTAGTAAGTCTGTGTTGACTATAATTTGGATTTATGCCCTACATTTAAAGCAGTTTTGAAGAGAAAGAGAAGAGTGCCGTCATAGTGGGGCCAGGATACAAGCAGATGTGCGTGAACTATCGATGGTTTAAACTGCTGTTATGTGGATTATGCTACTATATGGGAAATTTGCTGGTGAATGCTGAAACAGCAACCAGTGTTTGCTGCCACAAACACTCCATTTTGGCTACTGTCAACATTCACAGGTGTTATTTCTAGGAAACCTGACATTCAAAGGGCTGAAGAACAATTCTTACATTCATCAAAGAATCTGACATTTGAACTTTTTACAGAGACGTTTCAAAATACTATTCTAATATGCAAAATGTTTCAAAATCCAAATCTCATGCTGTCTGCTAAGGATGAACTAAACATTACTTCAAACAATGTAATGGCAGAGTAACCTCCAAATTAGTCAGCCTCTCTTCTGAAAATGATACATTGTGTTTGACATTATGATGAATCAGGATTAAATACAAATCACAGACTCTAGTGAAAGTAATTCACAATGAAACAAATAATGTCCTTGTTGTCTCTTCTTATATGAAAGTTGATGGATCACCACAGAAATTTTTACAAAAAGTCCTCAAAGCAGCTTACAATGGGCCAGTTCAGACTGAACCCTAAACCCTAGTTTAGTGTTATGAGAATACACCTAGTCTCCCTCCAAGCTCATGCATTCCCCACACTTCCTCCTCTGGCATGGCCACAAGGAAGAGATCTGAAGTGTATGTATCTATTTTTGATTACCCACAGTGATGTGTTTTCCAAACCTGGACAAACTGTGGTAAATACTAACTATGGTTAGTGGAAACAAGCCAGCTTCAAACCACAGTTTATGGAGCTGGCATATTTTCACTAATAATAGTTAAAATTAACTACTAAAGATTTCATTCTTTCATAGGCATTGCACACCTACTTAGACTGTGTTATTGTTGATGTTCCACAAGCATATCGGTGATAAACTAATTATAATTAGTGATTTTTAGTGATCTTGTTATATTATTATGTATATTCTCTTTGTTGCCCTATAAAAAAACTTATACTTAAAATAAAATAAAATTTCATGAAGCTTAACAACGGCAATAGAGGAGGAAAGGGATGGGGGAAGCATATAAAACCAGTGAGAGGGTAGGTTCAGCTCATTTTCATAAAGCTACACAGTATATAAAGCTACTTTATATACTCAAACCAATAATGCTTCATAGCATTATATTCAAACGCAGCCAACATGTATTATAAAGAATAAAATATCCTAAAAATAGAAAAACAAAGATAAAACAGCAGTAGAGAAATACATTAAAAACAAACAAAAATAAAACCATTGCTTTTAGCTAAATTTGTGAGGGGGAGGATGGACTTAGCCTAGCCCCTAAATGACAATGATGCTGCCAGGCAGGTTCCTTAGAGAGGAAATTCCAATAGTTGGGTTCCCATTAGGGCTGTGTACCACTTCGGCCCGAAGCCTGAACTCTGAGCTGAAGCAAGGCACTTCATGCTGCTTCTAAGGCAAAACAGATGGGACATGAATTGGGCTGGGTTACTCCAAAGTGCTTTGGAGCAATCTGGAAGCCCAGCCACCACCCAGCCCCCAGCTCCTTAGCTGGGCCCTCAGGACACTCGCAAGCAGCCATCTTCTTGTTCTAGGGAGTTGCCATTTTTTTTAAATACTACCTCCAGAAATCGCTCCTGTGAAAATGGCAGCCATCAAGCACACAACATTAATGTAGTGTACTTGACGACCACCATTTGCATAGGATCTATTTCCTGGAACAAGAAGATGGCTGCTGGCATATGTCCCAAGGACCCAACTAAGGAGCTGGGGGCTCACATGGCACATTGGGGGCATCGGGGGGAGCGGGATTCAGACAACCAAATCCCACTTCAGCTCCAGAGGCCGAAGCAGATCAGGCCTGCCTCGGAAGCCTCAAAGTGGCCTCCGAGGGGGATCGGGGGTCCCTGTACAGTCCTAGTTCCCACAACAGAAAGGGTGCTTTAGTATTTAACATTTTAGATTATACTGCTTTTTGAAAGTCAGGTATTTATTTAAAACAATATTCAAAACCAAAGTCTCACTATTAATGTCTGCATCTCTTAAATCTAACTCTAAACTGCAAAATGAATAGAGACTTCTGTACTGATGTGGATAATTAAAGCTTCACAGACTTAAGAAACAAAATGCAAGTCTTTTATCAAAAGCAGTCATTCTATCTCAGCCTGACAGTTAACAGAATATGATCTAGTAAACAAATACTTCCACACAGTATAAAAGTGCCATTAAAGGCCAAAACTGTCAACACAAATTCCATTCTTACAAGAGGAAAAAAATATAAACTGTTGATCACCTCTGGTTGCCTTAACTAGCATGGAGGTTGTCATGGAAACATTTCTGCGAAGTTCACAGTGATGAAACACAAACACTTCCAGTTTAATTGCTATTAGGTTTAACATACTACAGTTTATTTATACTCAAAGCGCATTATGATAAAATGCAGTAGAAAGTAGAAGCTCAAAATGATCTACCATAACAAATCGCAAGGATGAGATTTCAAAAGACACAAATAAGTAAAATTAAAAATACAGGAAAATTCCAGAACTTTGACACAATTGCCTATTAAAAGTACACATTCTTTTTCCAGTTTTAGAATACACTCAAAATCCTTAAAGTTAGGAACAATGAACAAAATGAGAATACTCATTAATTGCACACAGAATTGTATATGACTGGGCCCAATTACATGGCTGTTCTATTCCTCAGGGGTGGAGAATGTGTGGCCCTCCAGACGTTGCTTGACTGCAACCCACATCAGTCCTACTAAGCATAGCCAATGATGGCGGATGATGGGAGCTGCAGTTCAACAACACTGGAATGGCTACACATTTCCCATCCCTGCTCTATCTACACTGTGATTAAGTTACCTTCAGTGTTATTTTGTGTAGTTTCTTTTTAACATCTCTGTGATACTATTAACAGGAATCAAAGCATGGAATTTAACTGCTACACCAAAACTAGTATTATATATTAATATAGCTAAATAATTTTCATAGAAGTACTTCTGAGTAGTCAACATTATCTTAATTGCAAGATCATCAGAGACTGTCTCCTTCTACATCAACCTTCTGGTATATATTTTGGATCAGCATCCAAAGCCCTTCTCTGGGTTCCCCCACTATTGGAGATGAGGTGGGTAGCGACCGGAAATAGGGCCTCCTCTGTAGAGATGTGCGAGCACACCCCAGCTCGAGTTCTCCAGGCAACTGCTGAGCCACTATCCTCACTCGCGCCCTCCCGGACTCACCACAATCCCATCCAGTGTGTGCCACCATTTTCCCAACTTTATGTTCTGCTCAAAAAAGGCAGTTTTGAAAATGCACGTATTTAAATATGTGCAGTTTGGGGGCCAGGAAAGCTTAATATGCACAATTAGAGGCATCATTTCCCAGCCTCCAAACTGTGCATATTTAAATATGCGCATTTTCAAAACTGCCATTTTTGCACAGAAAACAAAAGCGTGAAAATGGTGGGTGCTGACAGGATGGGATCGTGATGAGTTCAGGAGGGTGCAAGTGGGCGTGAGAAAGGACAGTGGCTTGGCAACTGGGGGTTGAGGGCAGGAAGGGTCCAATGGACTCCTGGACCCAGTCGGGCACCCACAACATCCCTACTCCCTGTGGTAGTGCCATAACTTTGGAAATCTCTCCCCAAAGAGGTCCGCCTAGTGCTACATTTTGTGGTTCTTTAGGCATCAGACAAAAACATGTTTATTCGCCGAGGGATTTAAAAACTCTTTTTTAACACATTGTTTATCTAGTCACATGCTGTTGTGTTTTTGCTAGAATATTTTTATTTGCTTTGTTTTTACATGTTTTATTGTTGTTTTAAATTTTATATCGGGAGCCATTCTGAGTATTTTGTATTGAAGAGAAAGATATCAAATACCTAAGTTGGTGTTTTTTCTTTTGAAAGGAAAAAATAATCTTTTATGTAGTAGTCCAACACTCGCTTGGTTTTCACAAAGCAGTAAGTCTTGTAATGTCTGCAGAATTTGGATGCAGCGGCAAACTACGGTTTGATCAAGCTAAGAAGTGAGGGAGAGTAAAAGAACGCCCAAGGCAAGAAGAAAGGGGGACGAGGAGTATGCAACCTGAGCCTTAGGCACTAGTGGTCAAAACATCGTTTGCCATTAAGTGTGAACCAAATCATTTTATTTCAAATGTGGCCAGCCTGATCCATCTGGGAAACTTAAAAAAAATAGGATGAAGGCAACAGTGCTAGTTATCATGGCTAATAAATGTAGATATAACTATCCTCCAGAAATTCGTCTAATTATTTTCCAAAGCCATCTAACCTTATTTTTAAAGCCCCATCTTACAGTAGGAAATTCCGTAACTATGGATTATGAGAAGTACTATCTTCTGTCTGTTCTGACCCCACTGGTTAATGGTGGAAGGGGGATTTGCACTAGAGTGGGGAGAGCACTATCCTGTGTCCCATTCTCAATCTCTTCAACTTTATTTAAAAAATCACCAGTTTAGGCATACTGGCCACTGTGGTCGCATCTGTTTTATAATTAAAAACAACAAAACAGTCATATAATTCTGACAATCAAACTCTAATAAACCTATTTTAAGCATTTCAGCAGGCTCAGAATTTAAAAAAAAACCCAGGAGAACAGAAATAAACCTAACAACAAAATGAATACACTTATAAAAACTAATTGCAAGGCTGTTAATCCAACTCACTGGCAAAACAGATGCAAACAAGCTGTTGCACTATCAAGTTTACAACTGATGAATACCAGGCAACTCCAAAGAGAACATGTGTGTATAAGACAGACAATAGCATGTAGAAAGTATAAATTTATTAGGTCTTCCTGCTATTCCCTTGGCCCGGAAAATGTTTTGAAAAAACATTTTTAAGAAGGAGAAGAAATGCAGTGTTAAGTAAACATTTCAGACCTCAGCCTTCCTTATAAGCCTTTGAACCTTTTCTTTCATGTGCAATACTTGATAGCCTACAGAGAATAACTGCTGAAAGCCCCAAAGATGGGTAAAACAGAATTTCTGACTCAGGAAATAAAAATCAGCTGAATGTGATTCCCACTCGGCAATTCAGATCAATGGAAAGCAAGACCAAAATTTATAATATCTATACTGTACATGGTGGTTGTCTTTTATAGCTGGCAGCAAAATTCCCAAAGGCCACGAATAAAAGTAGACACAAAGAATATAAATGATGTAATGGTGAATTATATTAAAGTACATTTCACTGCATATAAGATCACTGTAATTTTGATTTAGTGGAATTACAACTGCATTCTATTTTTTTAATCAGCTCTACGTAAATGCAAAACTGCATTTTTTGAGCAGAGCAACGATCTATGTACAACTTTATGAAACAGGGTAAATTAACCTTGAACAGAAACAATATATTTTTAGATGTTCACAAAAGGGATTTTGAATGAAAGGGAACTAGGAAATATTGAATCATTCATCCAAGACATTAGTTTCTTCCAGTAGGATCCATAATACAGTCTTGTCTAGTATAAACTTCTCAGCGAGCACCTGCCATGAGAATCTTGTACTCAATGCAAAATGCATGCAGAACTATTTAGGCTTTGACATCTACCTACCCCTTACATTCAGAATGCTCAAACCATCAGTATGAAGCAGTTGTAACACCAACTAAAAATATCTTTCTGAAGTAGAATTGTTCTTTGGTACAGAAACTTCACCAAGGCACTCTATTTACAGACAATCCCATTATGAGTTTTGCCAGTACCATAAGATGGTGCAAGACGTTGTGTTGACTGAGACAAAGGTCAAGAAGACACTAGACATGACTGGTAGTTGAATCTTACTTCAGCACAGGCAGCAGGGAAGTCCTCCAGCACGCTTGAAAGCAGAAAGATAGCCTAGGGAGTACAGGGCAGGCTGTGTGGCACACACAGCCCTGTCTCCAGTGAGTGGTGCTGGCCACTACTCATTCATCAGTCTGCCTGGTGCCTGCTCAACCAATGCTGCAATGCAGCAGCAATAATACAACCATGCACCATAATTCAAGTACATACACAATACCTCCTGAAATATTTGGCCTGGGGTGGCTGCCTCTACCTGCTCACTCAGGAGCCTATCCCAGGAACAAAGTCTATGATGTGCTAGAGGAAAGTGACTTGCAAGAAAACCAGCTAGACCAGGACAGCAACAAGCAAGCATCACCAGAGCCAGAGTACCAGCTCAAAAGGATGGGAACAGTCAGGGGGAGGGCTCAGGAGGAATGGGTAGGGCAGCTGCCACAACATCCCCCCCCCCGCAGCATCCACCACCTGAGGCAATCTCCTCATTCTATTGGCCCTGAGTCAATTGATGTCGCTTGGTATACAGTAACAGAACAACAGTAGAGGAGGAATATTATGAGTATTCTAATTTCTACTTTAAATTGTTTTCAATACCAAGAATGACAGAGGATGTGATCATTTCCAATGCAACAAAGATGCCACATTTGGGAAAGTATCCAAACCAGGGTATCAAAGACAGCCTTCACATCTTGTTTTGGCTGGGTTACTTTCAGCCTGTTGTACGCTTTGATGTCAGAAGGGTATAAAATGACACATCAGGTGTACTCCTACCCCTTTATTAATTAAAATCTTTGGAGGAAAGCCAGTCAGATTTCTAGGCATTATTTAAATGTATCTTAGTAAAAGTGAGGACTAGTGCTGCGTAAACCTCTCAAAAAGCTATACAAGAGCCAAAAGACATCCATAGACAGTTACCAACTTTAATCAAATCTGTCTTGTGTACGAAGTTAAGCAGGTGGTCACTACACAATTAACCTGGATGACACATCCTTCCTCATCCTATTTCAGTCTGACTTAGCTTGTGGACCAAATCAACTTATGTTAGTGTTGGCAGACAATCTGTCTAGAAATGGACAAAAGTCCTTGTCCTCCTAGACACAGTTGACTATCAGATTAAGGTGGATTACCTGTAAATTTATCTAGTTTTCAAGGGGTGACAGAAAACAGTGATGCCCTCTATTCCTTGGTTGCTAGGAAGCTGTCCTGCAGGGTATGGTAGATTCAATATTCTTATCATTTAACATCTATATGCTACTGCTGGGAGAAACCATCCAAAGATCTAGAGTGCAACAGCTGATGACACCACCATTCCAGAAGCAGTAGTGGTGGTTCTGAACCCATGTCATATAATCTTAAATAACTGAATGCGAGATAGCAGAAAAGAGGTGATGGTAGTTGGGAATCCTGTATGTCTAGAAGCTATGTGTTGCACAGCGCTGACTCCCCATCTCTGCAAAATCAGGTAATTAGCTCATTATATGTCTGGATGCAACCATATAACCACAGTACTACAGGCAGCTGCATTTTTTTAGGAAAACTATATTTTAAAAAAACCTGAGTTTTGAAAAACCTTTTAAAGTTACAGTAATTTTCATAGAGGGAAAGGTTTCAAAAACTACTGCCCGTGTTTATCATAGCACTGGGAATGTTTTTAACTGATTCAGGAGATAAATCGGCAAATCCTATGTTTTTCTGCAAATCTATGTATCTAGTACTTTAATCCAATATCTGTCTCACCATAGTAAATGCCCTGAAAGATAACCTAAGGGAGCAATCCTACGGCCACTAGTCAGCGGCTAGACAGCCATAGGATAGGTCACTTCCCAGAACCGACCTACACCCTCTCCCGTACTGCCTCGTAGGCAGTGCAAAGCGGCTCCGCGCTCCCGCTCGTTAGAGCAGCGCAGAGCAGCGAAAATGGGGCGCTCCTGGGGGTGGGGAGGGCGTGCCTTTCTGATGCTTCCTATGCGACATCCAGTGTCTGCCCCACCTGCTCTGTCTTTCAAGTGGCTAGATAGCCGAAATCAGCTGTCTAGCCGCAAATGCAGGGCAGCTGAAGCATGGAGGGGAAGATCCCCTCCGCGCTGCTCCTGCCCTGCATTGGATAGGCGGTCATCGCCAAGTTCAGAGGAGGCTGCCTACCCCAACAGGATTGCGTCCTAAGTCTGGTTTTTACTTCAAAAAGAGTTACATGGATGTAACCTTGCAGGTACATATACCACAGTGTCGCTTCCAAATATACAAGTCTACTCTTTCACCAAAACAGTAAATACTGGTGTAAAAGCCCTGTAAGTAAGAAAGCAAAACAAAAAACAGCCAAAATTCAACAACCTGGCAAAGCCTCTAACACTGCTGCAAATTTCTCATACAAGGTCTGTGTTTTTCAGATTAAAGTCTGTTGGTTCCTTGCACATGATACTTCATCTACAGAACTGCACCCGTTTGGGGGGAAATTCAGACTATTTCATCACTCACTTCTGTAGACAATTTAAGGACAGACATGTTCACCTTCCCAGGCCTCTTCTCTTATTTCCATAAAACATAAAATCAGGAAAGGAACTAGATGAGCCATTTAGTTTCTCTTAGACAGGCATAGCTAAACTTAACTCTAATAGTTTGAGTGGGTACTCTAGCTTATGCTAGAACTTTCTGATCCACTAAAGTATCATCAAAATAACCTGAAAGCTATAGTTAACTAATTATCCTGTTTTACAATCATAAAAGAAGCATATTCCATTTACAGTACCAACGGATGACAAATTAAAGGTGGGAAAGACTCACTGACATGTTTATCCAAGCATTGCCAACTCATGTAATTTTAGGAGTTTGTTAATCCTCAAATCAACAGACTGTCAATTCAGCCTTGAACCTCTCCTGTTTTGCCTTATAAAGATAGTTTCTAGTGCTGGTATTTACAAAGAAAGCTAGAAAATGTGACTGCTTGATGCCATAAAAGCACACAAACCAAGATCAAGATTTCATTTAACCTCATTTATTTGAAACCTACCTTTTGATTTTTGGGATCTTGATTACATTGTCTGAGTAATCTGTAACCATTTTCTGTGGCTGATGAGCCTTGCTTTCTTAGAGAATGAGAAAGAGTTCATGACTTAGTGTACTAATATAGAGAGACTTGTTCTAAAGCCCATAAAATTGGTTGCCCAAATAGGAATTATGTCTTTTGAGCAAACAAAGAGTTAAAGCACCCAAAAAGAGTTGCCATAAATGTTAAGGTTAACAATGGAATGTAGAAGGATTTATTGTTCATTAAATATTTTTCTAAAACCCAAAATACGTGCCAACAGGAGTCAAACAAGGGTGATTACTATCTCAACCTCAACAAACCCTTATCAGTAAATTTCTTGCACTTGTGGGATCCCCCCCCAAAAAATGTTTTTGGTGTGGGAAGAAATGCTATTGAAATCACTGTACATGCTTCTAAAGGATGCCTTCCACAACATTATGTGAAGATTACATTACAGACATTACATGTGGCCCTAATGTGTCCTCTTTCTTTCATTTTAAATGTTTGATACTTCTATTAATATTAAAGTAATTCTTCAAAATCTTTTTAAATAATCCAGGTAGCCATAGGGCCTTATCACTATGAAAGCATATCAGAAGATGTTTCTGCACTTCTTTTCTCATTAGATAACTAACAGCCACATAGACCCTTAGGTGAAACTATGCTGGTCCCCACCGATGTGTACATCAAATAGCTGCCCTGGCCATCCATCCTCACCCAGGCTTCTAAAACATGTGGGGAGCTGACAAGTTTAGAACAAGCCCTCTGCTTCAGATCTTCCTCCCCAGCATCTCAACATATCAATGGTGGGGGTGGGCCAACAAGCATGGCCCCACTCTCCCCCTCCCAATGGTAATCATGTGATATGGATGCCCAAAGAGGGCTAGAGATTAAAAGTGTAACAAGCAGCAGGAAATGTTTGCTTGTCTATCAGATGACATCAGCGTGGAACTTCTCTGAGCTGTACTGTATCTTCTTTATCAGACAACTATGTCTTTGTACTAAACAATAATAAATGAATATGGATGCTACTCGTCTCAAACCCTGAAGTTAAAGAAAAAGAAAACTATTTCTAGGTTAAGTACTGTAGTGCTTAACCTAAACATTTTGTTAATTTAGGAGAGAGGACAGTAGTACAATTTGGCTGAGAATGAAGAATGGGATCACATATGTTTGTCTGGTAGAAATCTCTCACTTTTCATCATAGTATCTGTATTTGCTCCACAGAAAATAAGAGCACAGTAAATGATCCACACAAGGTAACTGCTAGAGTGCTAACCATGCTCTCTCTGAAGACAAGACCCATTTATTTCAATGTAATTCCATGTAAATGTGATTAGAATTGCAGCCTTAATGACAAGTCACATAGTAATAGTCAACATGAAGAGTACATTAACTTTCTTTCCCTCCAATCCTGAAAGCATTTACTTTGAAGCAAATCCCACCTATTTCAACAGAATTTCTAAGCAAGTGTATTTAGAACTCTTGCTTGAAGGGGTATCGCTGAACAAATCTCACATTTTCACAAAGAAATAGAAGAGCTGCTATTTGCTCCCTATGTGTGAACTAGAAATGGCAAAGAAACCAGTTTAACACTATATCTTTACGTCTATTACATGTATCTCAAGAGATATTCAAAAGGAAATATGGGCTTCACGGCCATTTGTTGAGGATAGAGTGTATACAGCTTTTCTGGCCCTCTTTTAATGTTCTGCCAAAAAATTAAGTTTAGGTTACTTTACCTAAAATCTTTTCAAAGGCAAAATAATTACACTCTCTCGTAAATACATATCTAAGACTTTTAGATATGCTACTCAACAGAAAAACTTCCTGGTTACAGTACTTTTGCACTGGGTCATAGCCGACCTAATTATTGCTTTAAAATGTGGTCATTTTTACTGCACCATTCTTCTTGACAAATGCACAAAGCATAGATTGTCATAAAGTATTCCTCCCTTCATCCCCAGTACAAACCAGTTTTCACAAATGTCACCTGTGACAACCTTTTCTCCCTACTAAATTCACTGCAAACTCAAGAAAGCAAAGGAAGCTGCACAGAACAACCTTTAATAACAACTACCATTTCCCTTTAAAATATACAGTTAGCAAAATTTTGTACTTGGGCAGCTGTATGAAGATATCATAAAAAGCAGCATAACATAAATTCCCCCTCTTAGACAGCACATTCACTTTAAGAGGAAACCATGCTTATAAGTGGATGTAAACACTGTGGTTTGTAGCTACCCATGGTGATCAGTGAAACTATCAATGTAGCCGTGATACTCCACCACGGTTAGCGCTGAAACTGAAAGAAGCATGCATGCTTACAGGTCAGAAGACCAATAGGTCTACAGAACAGTTGTTGTGCTGCTTTTATGATCTACTTTCTCATTTTGCAACTGATATTAAGACTTATATCCTCCTAGTATAGCCAATTTAGAGAGATAAAAAGGAGAGCCAGGGCCTGCAGGAAAAGCTCCCACCATTGGGGAAGACGCGTGCCTGCTGCTGCTGCTGGGCCTGCTGCTGCCGCTGCTGCTGCCGCCACCACCAACACCAGGCCTTCCCTGCGGACTTCTGCCGGGCAGACCGCCAGTCCCTGCAGGACCAGGCCCCCAGGTACCGAGCCAGCTGTGCTGCTTCCACCTGCCCCTCCCTGGAGGGGCTACATGGCTGGTGGAGGTGGCCTGGGAGAGCCAGGGCCTGCAGGAGAAGCTGCCACCATTGGGGAAGAGGCGTGCCTGCTGCTGCTGGGCCTGCTGCCACCGCCACCACCACCACTATTACTACTGTGGACACCTGCCTGGGATTATTTCAAAGGGGATTTTTAATTGTTTTTGTTTGTTGTTTTTGTTGTTTTTAATTTCTGGGAGATTTTGTTGTGTTTTTAGGGGTGGGTAGCCTGCCTGATAGGTGGGAGCGAGGGGGCATGTTTCCACCGGACGGAGGCAGTGGGGGGACTGTTGGGGGCCAGAACATACCGAGGCTGGGTGGCAGGCGCTGGCGGAGCACTAGGGGCAGGCCATGCCAGGTAAGGGGAACAAGGGAGAGATGTGTAGTATCTGTCCCCTGCTCTGGGCCTGTCCAGAGCCAAAGGATGGCTGGGGGAGGTGTGACTCCATCTTCTGGCCTCCGTTTGCTGCTCTGCAATGCCAGGTCTGTTACCCAGAAAACCTCCCTCATCCATGACATGATCCTGGACGAGGGTGCAGACCTGGCATGTATTACAGAGACCTGGCTGGCCAAGGTGGCTGCTCCAACTCTTGCGGCCATGTGTCCAGCCGGATTTTCATATGCACAGCAGCCGAGGGCTGGGGATCGGGGAGGGGGAGTAGCTGTTATCTACCGAGAGTCCTTGGTCTTCACCAGACCCCCTCTCCGGGAGCCCAAGGTTGCTGAGTGCATGTACTGGAGGTTGGGCCCAAAGGGCAGTCTGGGGATTCTGCTCGTGTACCGTCCACCCCGCTGCACGACTGACTCCCTGGCCGAGGTGCTTGAGGTGGTCTCTGATGTGCGTGTACAGTCCCCTAACTTATTGGTGTTGGGGGACTTCAACGTACATTCAGAGGCCATCCTCACAGGAGCACCTCGGGACTTCATGGAGACCATGGCTTCCTGGGAGCTGCACCATATTCTAACTGGGCCCACCCATGTAGCCGGTCATGCACTAGACCTTGTGTTTGTTTCTGGAGAAGCGGGGAGTGATCTGGAAGTCGGTGGTATATCCACCCCCCCCTTGTCATGGTCAGATCACTATCTGGTGACACTGGACTTCTCGGTTCCACAACCCCTCCGCAGGGGTGGAGGACCCATTAAAATGGTCCGCCCCAGGCGTCTTATGGATCCAAATGGATTCCTGAACGTGCTTGGAGATTCTCTGGGGTACACCAACGGCCACTCGGTCCAGACCCTGGTAGGGGGCATTAGATCAGGTGCCTCCGAAACGCCCTCTCCCCCTGAACAGGGCTCGGACTGCACCATGGTTCAATCCGCAGTTATGAGCTCTGAAACAGGAGGTGAGATGGCTAGAGCGCCGGTGGCGGAAGTCTCGCTCCAAAGACGATCAGACATGGGCTAGAGCTGTATCTTCAGCCTATCACGTGGCGGTGAAGGCAGCAAAAAAGGAATATTATGTTGCCTCTATCGCGTCTGCAGAGTGCTGTCCCAGGAGGCTGTTCCAAGTGGTCTGGAGCCTGGTCGGTCCTGTAGCCCCGGAACCACTGGAGCATTCTAAGGCCTCCTGTGAGGCCTTGGCAAGGCACTTTGCAGATAAAATTGATCAGATTAAGAGTGTTACTCCACACGCTGTGGATACAGTTAGTGAGCAAGAGGCGGCCTGTGGCAAACCGGTTTTGTGGGATCGGTTCCAGCTTCTTCCTCCTGATGAAGTGGACAAGGTGCTTTCATCTGTAAGGCTGACCACCTGCTTACTTGATCCTTGCCCATCTTGGCTCACTGTGGGCTGCAAAGAGAGACTGGGTGAGGGGATCAGGGTGGTGGTGAATGCCTCCCTTGAGGAGGGAGTGATGCCATCAGCCCTCAAGGAGGCAGTGATAAGACCAGGCTTAAAGAAGCCCTCCTTGGATCCTCAAGTTCTGAACAACTTTCGCCCAGTCTCAAATCTGCCATTTTGGGGCAAGGTGATTGAGCGGGTGGTGGCGATGCAGTTGAAGGCATACTTGGAAGAAATCGATTATCTAGACCCATTTCAGTCGGGCTTCAGACTTGGGCATGGGACAGAAACGGCCTTGGTTGCCTTGGTGGATGATATGAGGAGGGCTCTGGACAGGGGTGAATGCTCCTTCCTTGTTCTCCTCGACCTCTCAGCGGCTTTTGATACCGTTGACCACGGTATTCTCCTGGACTGCCTGGAGGGGGTGGGCATTGGAGACACTGTATTGCAGTGGTTCTGGTCCTTCCTCTCCGGCAGGTACCAGAGGGTAGCACTGGGAGAGGAGGTTTCGGACCCGTGGCCACTCACTTGTGGGGTGCCACAGGGTTCCATCCTCTCTCTAAAGCTATTTAAAATGTATGTGAAGCTGCTGGGAGCTATCACCAGGAGGTATGGGGTGCGGTGTCATCAGTATGCAGATGACACGCAGCTCTACCTCTCGTTCAAATCTTCACCAAGGATGGCCGTAGAATCCCTGTCCAAATGTCTGGAGACGGTGAGTGGCTGGATGGGGAGGAATAAGCTGAAGCTGAACCCTGACAAGACCGAGGTACTTTTGGTGGGAGACAAGAGGAGGCTGGGGGATGTTGACCTGGTGTTGAATGGGGTACGGCTACCCTTGAAAGACCAGGTCCGCAGTCTGGGGGTCATTTTGCACTCCCAGCTGTCCATGGAGGCTCAGGTGTCAGCTGTGAGCCGGATAGCGCTGTATCAACTCCATCTGAAACGGCAGCTGCGCCCCTACCTTCCGGACCATCTGCTCCCATCGGTAGTACATGCCCTGGTCTCCCCTCATTTAAACTACTGTAATGCACTCTACGTGGGGTTACCCTTGAAGACGGTTCGGAAGCTGCAGCTGGTACAGAACACAGCAGCTCGCCTGATTAAAGGCAGCTGCCGGCGAGATCACATCACTCCAGTGCCGAAGGAGTTGCGCTGGTTACCAGTTGTTTTCCAGGCCAAATTCAAGGTGTTGGTTTTGACCTTGAAAACCCTATATGGTTCCAGCTAGGGTTGGCGGAGAATTTCTCCACAAATCTTCGGGAGGCCGAGTGCCGACGCATTCAGCCCCCCGAAAGTGTTGGGAAAATTCTCCGCCGGCCCCCCACCCCCCCACCGGGATGGGACTTACCTTCGGCGAATGTCCCTCTCGGCGGCGGGTCCCGGCAGTGGTTCGGCGGGGTGGGGGCGGAGGCCGGTCTCCTGACCGGCTGCCGCTGCCGCCACTGCAAAAAAGTGAAGTAAAAAAACACACACACACCCGTGATAGGCTACGTAATGATTTACGTAGCCTATCACGGCTAGATTTCCAAAGTCAGCCGTGATAGGCTACGTAAATCATCACGTAGCCTATCACGGGTGACTTCGAGGGGAAAAAAAAGCGCGTACGCAAATGGCGGTGCCCATGGGGCGCCGCCATTTGCGTTCCTTATTCTGGCACGTCTAGTCTACATAAACATTTACGTAGACTACGGCGAAAATAAGGGAACGCTATTTGCATTGCCCTTATTTTCGCCGTAGTCTACGTAAATCTTTACGTAGACTAGATGTGCCAAAAGAAGGAACGCAAATGGCGGTCCCCATGGGAGCTGCCATTTGCATATGAGCTTCTTTTTTTTTCTCAAAGTCACCCGTGATAGTGACGATTTACACAACTTATCACGGCTGACTTTGGAAATCTAGCCGTCATAGGCTACATAAATCATTACGTAGCCTATCACGGGTCTGTGTGTGTGTGTGTTACTTTTTTTTCGTGGCCGGGTAGACGGGGCGCTCCTACCCGGCCTGAATTTCGGCCGGGCGAGGCGGGGCGCCTCCCCCCCTCGCCTGAACTTCGTGGGGAGAACCGAAGTGCCTCCCCCCCACCGCGAAGCAAGCTGCGGGACAAGGTAAGTCCCTTTTGTCCATCCCTAGTTCCAGCCCAGCCTATCTTAAGGAGCACCTCCCGCAACACCAGACAGGCCTCTTAACAAGATCAGCCTCGGATGGCCTTCTCTCTGTCCCATCATCCAGGACAGCTAGACTGGTGAGGATGAGGGAGAGGGCCTTCTATGTGGTGGCCCCCACTCTGTGGAACTCCCTCCCTAGGGAACTCTGCCATGCCCCCTCTCTAATGAGCTTCCGTCGTGCATTAAAAACGTGGTTGTTCAGGCAGGCATTTGGGGTGGGTTAGGGTATTTTAGAAAACGTTTTTATTGTAGAATTTTATTGTTTTAAACTGTTTTATTATATGCTGTACATTGCCCAGAGTGGCCAGCCAGATGGGCGATTAATAAATTTAATAATAAATAAATAAATAAATAAATAAATAAATAAAATAAAAATAATCCACAGAAATATTCAAGCCTTAGGTATCAAATTTAAAATAGAAATTTGGTCAACCTTAACATGATTTGAGCAGTGCGTAAACAGATTCATTTGTTACTAAAAGCCAGCCTGAATAAATACATTTTGCATTATTTCCCAAGTCTGAATTTGGACTTTCTTGGGCCTCCCTTCCTTCACTATGGGCCAGTTCAGATTACCATATCTTGGCTTCATACACCAAGATATGAACAAACCTTGTGCCCATGCAAATAGCCTATTCCTTCAGCAGGCCACAACTAACCCCAGAAGTCTTCAATTAACCAATAATTTCCCACTACATCCAACACGGGAAACGGTGTTACCAAGGAGCTCAGCTGCACCATTATTTCTGCACCGTTATTTCATCATGCACCTTGACTTTATTTTTTTATATTTTTTATTTTATTTTTATAAATGAAGTAAACAATACCAAAATTACCAACAACCTAATCAATACTTCCATATCCCAACAGTACAATATTCTGATGAGGACACCACAATAACAAAGAGAGAAAGGAAAAAGAGGAAAGGGGGGAAAGGGAGGAGGAAAGGAAGTGAAGAAAAAAAGAAAAAAATTCTCTCCCCTTCCCTCCCCCTCAAAAAGTTAAGTTTAAACTCCAACACCCCCCGGCCTCCGATGCCATTCTATTTTAAAAACTATATCTATGATCTTAACAATCTTACAGTTTAATAAACAAACTTACATTTCTATATCATATCACAGCACCTTGACTTTAGAATCGCCATTTTGTCCATTAAGACCGGGTAAGCAACGTCTTAGGATCACCCAGGGCAAGAAAACTCTCCTTTACACTTGATGACCTCTAGCCTAATTAAACTGTTAGGGCAGTATACAAAGCATGGGAACCTTGCAAAAGTCTCTCTCACTGCTGAGCCTCAACTCTAATCAAGCTACCAAAGATAGATTCTGAACTGGCCAATCCTGAAGCACCTCTACTTCAAGTAAATAATTAACAGTCATCCATTTAGGATAGGAACCTCCACCCAATATTTAACCAGGCACCCATTGCAACCTACAATTTTGTGTGCATTTGTTGTTCAGTCATTCAGTCGTGTCCAACTCTTTGTGACCCCATGAACCATAGCACGCCAGGCCTTCCTGTCCTCCGCTCTCTCCCAGAGCGTGCTCAAGTCCATATTCATTGCATCAGTGATGCTATCTAGCCATCTCATCCTCTGCCGCCCCCTTCTCCTTTTGCCTTCAGTCTTTCCCAGCATCACGGTCTTTTCCAGACAGTTTTCTCTTCGCATTAGGGGGCCAAAATATTGGAGCTTCAGCTTCAGTATCTGTCTTTCCAATGAGCACTCAGGGTTGATTTCCTTTAGGATGGACTGATTGGACCTCCTTGCAGTCCAGGGGACTCGTAAGAGTCTTCTCCAGCACCACAGTTTGAAAGCAGCAATTCTTCGGCGCTCAGCCTTCCTTATAGTCCAGCTCTCACAGCCATACGTTGCTACTGGGAAAACCATAGCTTTGATGATATGAATCTTAGTCGGCAAGGTGCTGTCTCTGCTTCTTACAATGCCGTCTAGGTTTGCCATAGCTTTCCTCCCAAGGAGCAAGAGTCTTTTAATTTCATGGCTATAGTCACCGTCTGCGGTGATCTTGGAGCCCAAGAAAGTAAAATCTGTCACTGCTTCCATTTCTTCCCCTTCCATGTGCAAGGAAGTGATGGGGCCAGATGCCATGATCTTCGTTTTTTTAATGTTGAGTTTCAAACCAGTTTTTGCACTCTCCACTTTCACCCTCAACAAGAGGCTCTTTAGATCCTATTCGCTTTCTGCCATTAGGGTGGTATCGTCTGCATATCTGAGGTTGTTGATAATTCCCCTGGCAATCCTAATTCCGACCTGTGATTCATCCAACCCGGCGTTTCTCATGATGTACTCTGCATATAAGTTAAATAAGCAGGGCGACAATATGCAGCCTTGTTGTACTCCTTTCCCAATTTTGAATCAATCGGTTGTTCCATGTCTGGTTCTTACTGTTGCTTCTTGACCCTCGTACAGGTTTCTCAGGAGACAGGTAAGGTGGTCTGGTACACCCAACTCTTTAAGAATTTGCCAGAGTTTGCTGTGATCTACACAATCAAAGGCTTTAGCGTAGTCAATGAAGCAGAAATAGACGTTTTTCTGGAATTCTCTTGCTTTCTCCATGATCCAGCGAATGTTGGCAATTTGATCTCTAGTTCCTCTGCCTCTTCGAAACCCAGCTTGTACTTCCGGTAGTTCTCAGTTCACATACTGAAGCCTAGCTTGTAGGATTTTGAGCATCACCTTGCTGGCATGTGAAATGAGCGCAATTGTACGGTAGTTTGAACACTCTTTGGCGTTGCCCTTCTTTGGAATTGGAATGTAAACTGACCTTTTCCAGTCTTGCGGCCACTGTTGAGTGTTCCAGATTTGTTGGTATATTGAGTGTAGCACTTTAACGGTATCATCTTTTAGGATTTTAAATAGCTCAGCTGGAATACTGTCATCTCCACTAGCTTTGTTGTTAGTAATGCTTCCTAAGGCCCACTTGACTTCACTCTCTAGGATGTCCGGCTCAAGTTCAGTGACCGCACTATCATGGCTATCAGGGACATTCAGATCTTTCCTGTACAGTTCTTCTGTGTATTCTTTCCACCTCTTCTTCATCTCATCTGCTTCTGTTAGGTCCCTGCCTTCTTTGTCCTTTATCATGCCCGTCTTTGCACAAAACGTTCCCTTGACATCTCTGATTTTCTTGAAGAGATCTCTAGTCTTTCCCATTCTGTTGTTTTCCTCGATTTCTTTGCATTGTTCATTTAAGAAGGCCTTCTTGTCCCTCCTGGCTATTCTCTGGAACTCTGCATTCAGTTGGATATATCTTCCCCTTCCTCCCTTGCTTTTCGCTTCCTTTTTTTCCTCAGCTACTTGTAAAGCCTCATCAGACAGCCACTTGGCTTTCTTGCATTTCTTTTTCGTTGGGATGGATTGAGTTGCTGCCTCCTGAACAATGTTATGGACCTCTGTCCATAGCTCCGCAGGCACTCTGTCTATCAGGTCTAATCCCTGAAATCTGTTCCTCACCTCCACTGTAAATTCATAAGGGATATGATTTAGGTCATACCTGAATGGTTTAGTGGTTTTCCCTACGTTCTTCAATTTAAGCTGAAATTTTGCAAGAAGCAGCTCATGATCTGAGCCACAGTCAGCTCCAGGTCTTGTTTTGACTGCCTGTATAGAGCTTCTCCATCTCTGGCTGCAAAGGACATAATCCATCTGATTTCGATATTGACCATCTGGTGATGTCCATGTGTAGAGTCACCTCTTGTGCTGTTGGAAAAGAGTGTTTGCTATGATCAGCGTGTTCTCTTGACAAAACTCTATTAGCCTTTGTCCTGCTTCATTTTGTACACCAAGGCCATGCCTGCCTGTTATCCCGGTGATTTCTTGACTTCCTACTTTAGCATTCCAATCCCCTATGATGAAGAGGACATCTTTTGTTGGTGTTAGTTCTAGAAGGTGTTGTAGGTCTTCATAGAACCCATCAACCTCAGCTTCTTCAGCATCAGTGGTTGGGGCATAGACTTGAATTACTGTGATGTTTAATGGTTTGCCTTGGATTCGTACTGAGATCATTCTATTGTTTTTAAGATTGTACCCCAGTACTGCTTTTCCCACCCTTTTGTTGACTATGAGTGCTACTCCATTTCTTCTAAGGGATTCTTGCCCACAGTAGTAGATATAATGGTCACCTGAATTAAATTCGCCCATGCCTGTCCATTTTAGTTCGCTCATTCCCAAGATGTCGATGTTCAATCTTGCCATCTCATGTTCGACTACCTCCAGCTTACCTTGATTCATTGATCTTACAGTCCAGGTTCCTAAACAATATTGTTCTTTACAGCATTGGATTTTCTTTTCACCACCAGACACATCCACAGCTGAGTGTCCTTTCAGCTTTGGCCCAGCCGCTTCACTCTTTCTGGCGCTACTTGGAAATACTCTCTGCTCTTCCCCAGTAGTATATTGGCCACCTTCCGACCTGAGGGGCTCATCTTCCGGCGTCATCTCTTTTAGCCTTGTGATACGTTCCATGGGGTTTTCTTGGCAAGAATACTGCAGTGAGTTGCCATTTCCTTCTCCAGTGGACCACATTTTGTCAGAACTCTCTGCCATGACCTGTCCGTCTTGGGTGGCCCTGCACGGCATAGCTTATGGCTTCACTGAGTTACGCAAGCCCCTTTGCCACAACAAGGCAGTGATCCGTGAAGGGGTTTTGTGTGCATATGTTAGTACAATTTTAATTAAGTTATAAATACGCAATTTATCCTCTGTAAGGATAAATACTATTTTCAACACGAAATGTCCTACACACCAGCGGTAAACAGCCAACTCAGCTTGGCTACATATTCAGTTTTACACACCAATGGAAATTCATAGGAACAGTAAACATCAAGCAACCCCCACCCCCACCTCTTTTGTTCATTTGTCCTTAGGTAAACATTCATCCACAGTGTCTTGCTGTTTTTAAAAGTGTTGCCCAAGTAGGAACCAATGAATTCACTGCCTAACTTCTTTGAACCAAGTTCACCTTCAGTTAACCAGCCGGTCACGTCTCTCTTTAACTCAGTTTGGACTCAATCCTATCCAGAAAGGCGGCCGCCTCTGAAATCGGAAGTGACCGCCTATCCAATGCAGGGCAGGAGCAGCATGGAGGGGGATCATTCTCTCGATGATTCTCCTGCCCTACATTTTCAGCTAGACAGCCGCAATCGGCTGTCTAGCCACAGGAGGGCGGAGTGGGGGAGGAGGCTGCTGTACGACACATTGGATGTGTCGTACAGGCATTTCCCCCATCCCTGCCCTGGAACGCCCCCAGACACACCCCTTTCTGGATGATCCGCGCTCCTCTTGTGAGCACAGAGGGTGGGGCTGTTCTGCACTGCCTCCGAGGCAGCACGGAAGTGGTGGGAGGTCAGTTCTCCAGGAACTGACCTCAGAGCACAGGCTCCGAGATTGGTTCCCGGAAACCCACATATCCTACGGCCATCTAGCCACTGTCTAGCGGCCATAAGATTGCTCCCTTAGTTGGTTTGAGTGGAACCTAAGTTTTTGTTTTGTTTTGCCATGCCATGAGGGGCTCAACAGGACCTAACAAGGGGTATCTACCCCTGGTCCCCCATCACAAAGTCTGTTTTCATGGAAATGAAAGCAACTTTCCAATGTTTTATTCGTAGAGGCAAGATGATTTGTTCCCACCATTACTTCATGAACCACAACCCCTGTAGCCCTGAAGACTGGTCCCTATCGCCAAACTCATGGTCCACCATAAAAGTTTGGAAAAACCCTCCTCAGTACCCCTTTTCTGTGAAAAAGGTAAATTGTTTCAATTTTGTTTCTACCCCTTATTGTTCCCCATTTCTCTCTATAAACTCTTTGCTCTTCTGCTCACATTGCCCACCCAATGTCATTTACATTCCACGCTTGCCCCATTGCACCTAGGCCTCCAACACCACCTGCCAAATCTTTAGCACCCTCGCTGCTCTCTTGTTTGGTTACTGTAATTTTCCCACTTCCATCATTCACCTTCACTGTCTATTTCCTGTTCCTATATTTCTACTGTGATGGTTGCCAATCCAAGTTCATATGGCTAAATCTAACCAACTTTTTCATTCTGAATCAAAGCCATATAATTTCTAATATTCTGTAATGAAACCAATATTCTTTGATTTAAGCCTTGCCCTGTATTCAATAGCTACTATATGCTTTGTATAAATGTAAAGCACAAATTCCCCATGGCACACCTTATTTCTAGGCCCAAGTATTCTACTTGCATGTATCAGTCGGCTACATGTGTACACTTGCACGGCAGGTGCAACATGTGATTGATTCACAATAACAACAGTAACCAGGTTTGGAAGAAACCATGTTCTTAAACCAGAGTTTGAAGATGGTTTAAGATCCTGGCTTGTTTTGAATCTGGTAACTATAGCTTCCCAGTTTGGATATAATGGGAAACTATGGTTAATAAAACATTTCCTGGCTTACTGGGGAAGGGGCAGTACGAAGATGGAATGTCTGGGCAAAAGAGGCATGCATAATTTGGCTTAAGCCCCCATATGCATTAGCCTTAGCCCATGTACCCCATCCTTGCATTGCCCCTTCTCTCCTTAGTGAAATATTATTAAGGCAAGATACAATCATCCAAACACAGTCTGAGTGTTCTATACAGAACAAGTGTTCCAAGTGTTCCTTAAGTAAGTGAATGAGAATTTTACCATAGCCTCACAGGGTCTGCTGGAGCCCATCCATAAGTCCTTAAAAACAATCTGTAGGCCTACAACCCCCTGCTCTTTAGTCTGTCATTCTCTGGGCAATCATAAAAGACACACCTTTGCTTAGTGCTAAATACAGGAAGGATTCAAACAGGATTTTTCTTGATTTTAAGCATGTAACTATGATGATGATACTTACAGAAATTCCAGCACATGGTCTAAGGGTTGCAGTGTAAAGTGAAACTACTACACTGTACATGTCAATGTGCTTATTTATCTGAGATAATGTTAGATCAATATGTAACAGCATATGAATGTGCACCAATTGTTTTATTGCTTCACACAGAGTGCTCCTATTTTACTAGTCACCACAGCTATGCATATCTAGAAAGAATGGGATACCTGGGAGAGAAAAATAAAAATATCTCACATAAAGACAATTACCATAAAAGCGGAGGTAGAAAGCACCGTAATCTAAGCCATGCTGAATAGAATGATTATCCATCCATGAAACTCTCACAGATCAACCAATGCAATACAGGCATTCTTAACTCTAACAGAAATACTGTTCTAGAACAAACAGATCCAGATCACTAAAGTAAGCAACCCAAATTATTCACTGACTGAATTTATATATCCGCCCCAATATGCAAGTTCTCTGGCAAGCTCATAAACAAATCCACACAGTGAGGGAAGAGGGAAAGCTTTGCTTTACTGTGGATGAATTCCTTATTTATAACTTAACTAAAATTGTACTAACATATGCAAACTTTTGACAAAGTTTGCCAAAACACAAGATGAAATCAATTCAAAGCAAAAATTATGTTTTCTTACTTCACCAAAGAAATAGTAGTTTGAACCACATTTATTACTGCAGTTAAAATTAATGAAATATTATGTATCATTCATGTAACGGATTTTCATTTGTTTTCTGTCAGAACATTTCTTAAATTTGCACACACAGCTGCTCTGCCCTCATCCCATAAAGAAGACCAAGCATGGAAGCAACATTCAACCTCACGCTGTCCACCTGGGCCCCAGTGATCCTGAAGGATGCATATTGATGAAGATTAAGGATGTGCCTCCTTATCCAGGGCCAACAGTTGTCCAACTAGGCCAGTGTGCTTCAAAAAAAATGCAATGAGGAACACAGTAGATGGGTTAGAATTCTAAGTGATTAGTGAGCCACAAATTCATTCTTCTGACTCGCTAAAATAAAAATTAGCCCCTAAATATTGAAAAGCCATTTCAGGGACAATGGATACAAGGAGAAATGAAAAGGAATCGCCTTTTAAATGCCTTTGTAGTCACACACTAGCTGCAGAATTTCCCCCCTCAAACCTTCCTATCCAATCTAGTTAAGCTGTAACTCCATGCCCCAGCAGTGTAGCTGATAGTATCATCTGACTCGTAGTTAAAAAGAATGCAAAAGTATTTTTAAATGAAGTGCACAAGAATTTTACAATATATGTATTTTAAAAACCTGGTTATATTTATTTTATGTCCTTTTCTGGGCAGCATCACTAGAAAGCTTTCAAAAGGGAAAAAGTTGGTTACAACTTTATGCGTCCAACTAAGCTTTTCTATACAGGGCATTAGTCACCTAAAATATAAGCAAACAACAAATGTTTATCTTCTAATTTATTTCTCAATAAACGTTGGTTTCTCTCTGCTAAACAGACATGTTTTCAAGACTTTATGGCTCCCTTCTGTAGATTATAACCATTTTGTGAACTGTTGACCATACATATTACATGGTGTACTTCGGCAGTTATTGTTTACTAAGAACAATTTACTGGCATCATCACAATCTTAAAAGTAATTTAAATTCATTCAAGACTGATATAAGCAAGTCTGAATGAATTTTCTGGGTGAAAGCATTTCATGATCATTTCCAAAAGTAACATCCTCATATTCCTGCACTCTTAGTGCTCATACACTATGCTAATTGATTTTCAATTGAAAAATCATCCTTACAATATGCCTGACAACACCCCGTATCGTGTATGTTACATCAACTGCACAATACACAAAATAATCAGTACTTCTTTCCCTTACAGCACTCCCTTATTAAGTTTAGATAGGTTTTTATGCAAAAACTAGAAGAATTTCTTGATCCTGAGGAAAAACTTAACTATTCCTCAGCAGTCTTGGCAGACTCTTCATACCCAACTGCATTAGGTCTTTTGTACTTTAGTTTTTAGGTCATGAAAATACTGTAAGTACTGTAATGTAACCACAGTCTTGTCTGCACTTTCACATACAACAGTATGTTCCATCATAAATATTTTAATTCCTATTTTTAACTCTAGAAAATCTTATGTTTGTGTTTTCAACAAATGCTTATTTTCACCTCACTTTAAGAATGTCTTTCTTGTTCAACTTCAATAAACTTACATTTAGAGATACAAAGAGGGGAGGAACAACACATAATGGATGCTATCAAGAAGCTTTCAAAAAGGTATTAAAGACTCCAAGTCACCCCTTCTTTTAAGGGCCATCCATTATTTCGGATTAATCACATTTCCATATTTAGCATTATATCAGTCAGAGATTAATGTAACTGGTGGAAATTAGTGAGCTATTCTGTTACAAGCATATGAAAGACAGTCTCGTGGGGATAGCCTCCCTGCTTTTGTAGATGAATCTTACAGACACAAATAAGGCAAAGAAACAGAATAAACTCTTCCACAAAAATGTATTTACCTTTAGGCCGTTGGGGTCTTGCCTCTTAGTTATATGTAAAATACTATGCTCAAATGACTAATACATTTCTTAAATTTACCATTCAAAATTATCAAAGATGGAGTTGGTGTTCTACTGTTTGCAGTTAATATGGAAATGTGCTTAATCTGAGATAAAGGGTGGCACTCAAAAGAAGTGGTGACTTGGGAGTCTTTAATACCTTTTTGAAAGCTTCTTGACATGTCTTCAGACATTTTCTGCCCACTTCCTAACATGTATTTAAACAAAGAACAACATTAGAAGTTATTCTAAGCCTAATGGCTTTGATATATGTATACGTGATCAGAAAAGGTCAAAGAATGTCCACTTAGCAGGCTATCATTACCCAACACAAAAATATTACCTTCATCATTCTCATTAAATTGGGGTGATTCTCACATGCACACAAAACTCTCTGCATAAGATCTTTTATCAATTCCCTCTTCAAATGAGAGTTTTCTCCCAGAATGGAGTCCCACTAATATTTTAGAAAGTTTTCCCTCTGCTACTTCTCCTTCACCCCTGGAATGAATAAAACAAATTATATACATATTATTAGGCAAAGGTAGAAGCCAAATTCTCTTTATACACATATAATTTCTAAAAATCACATAATTTGTCCATACCATTCATATCTCTTATATTCATATCTCTATGAATTCTATCCAATCCAAAACTTTACTTGGCTACTTTGCACAAAACTACCCTAAGTCTTGGTTTCTACCTTATACTTTTGAATTCCTAGTTGATTCTATCAACCAGCTCATCTCAATTTCCTTTTAATTATTTGTACTGAACCTAAAATGTTTCTAATCTAGTTACGAATTTTATTACAGACACTTGTTTTTCCATATCTTGTGACTAAAGCCGTGAGAACTCAATGTTATTTGTAAACTTTAACAGAGACAGTGCCAAAGAAGAAAGCATCTAGTGGGAAGAGAACAAAGGTTGGCATGTCATACCTTTATAGCCAGAAGAACAGCTATACCCACAAGATAAAATCAGGACCTTTTAAAACTCCCAACTGACAAAATGTTAAACGTCTTCAAAAAGATATTGCTGGACTACCATTGTGTCATTGTCAAGTCATTTTAATTGAACATGACTGGCCTGTACAGTACATGATGTCACAACGCTGTTCTGAATGTAGTCAGCCAATATTGCACAGAAAGCAGAATATAGTAAAATCACAACAATGGAACCACTAAAGCAACAACAGCAGGGGAGAGATGGCGGCTGGTTCTACTTCCACAGGCACCACTTTCTCTATATATAGGAACCCTGTCCATGAGCCATATGGCTCATGGACAGGGCCACATCAGGGCCATGAGCCACATCAGCCCAGGTGCAACTGTGCATTGGTCAAAAAGTTATTAAGGCTAAACAGCCCATAGGAGACATATTCGCAAAACTATTTATTAGCAGTACCAAAACAAAAACAAAACAAAAAAAACACCATCCTAAGTGGAACTACAGAGGAGTAAATGGCTTTCGTTCAAGTCTCCCACTCCTTCACCCCATGCAAAAAAGGATACTGTTGCACTCCTGTCCTGCTTGTGGGTTTCCTGTGGGCAGCCGGTTGGCCACTGTATAAATGCTGGACTAGATGGACCCTTGGTCTGATCCAACATGTCTCCTCTTATGTTCTTATGACCTTATGTTCTTAGGAGAGTGGTTTAAAAGTTGGCTTCTTTCACTGAAATTATTTCCAGAGGGCTAGATATGTTAATCTGTTGAAGCAAAAACAAAGAATCTTGTGGCAACTGACAGGCTAATAAAATCATTATGGCAAAAGCTTTGTGGACTAGAGTCTACTTCATCAGATACAAGTGGATTCTAGTTCCTAAAAGTGTATGCCACAATAAATTTGTTAGTCTTTAAAGTCCCAAAAGACTCTCCGTTTTTATTAGTTGGCCTGAACTTTAAAATGCAAACAGCCTAAATGCAGACACCATAAAGACCCACTCCCAGACCCTTTATTCTAGCAAACTTATTATTGCCATCCCATCAGCAGCAATACTATTTTGGAGACCTGGCAACTAAAACTCACAAGGCTTAGGCAGAATGAACTGAACATATCGTAAGAGTAGAACCTGTCTTTCAAAAGAGTAATAGAACTGCTACATAACTACAAGCATACCCACCCCATGAAAATTGCAGAGGAATCGCTCTCTGAACAATAATTTTGGATATAAAGGAGAACTAAAAACAACATCTACCTCCCTGGAATGGTTGTTTTGAAGGTGGGAGGAAAGACTCTACTCTTTACCTCCCAAAATTACTATTGTAATAGTAATCCCCCAAGATTACTTTACCCCCAAGATTTCAGACCTCTCCTGAGCCAATGCAATTAAACCCATTCCCATTCCAGGTAAAATCTGGCACCTATACAGTGTCCTCTGCTTCTGGTGATATTCCCTGACATAAGAGGCAATTGTACTTGCACCACACCTTTCCAGACCTAGTTTTTAGAGCTTGAAGGACAAGCAGGAGGTTCTTCCTCACCCCACTCCAACCCCAGCATGTAGGATTTTCCTCCACAATTAAAAAAAATCCACAGTCCAGCTCAATACTTTTAAATGGCAGGTTCTGATGTGGGCTGAGTCATGGGTTTCATGCAGAATTACTATCTAACAAATAACTCTCTCTCTCTCTCTCTCTCTCTCTCTCTCTCTCTGGAGATTGAGGTAGCATGCATGTGTACTACCTCAGGCTGTGAATGTTTAATTTGACTCATCTTTCCAAGTAAACGATCTTAGCATAAGGTTATAGATTATGTAGGCATTTTAATTAGGAGGAGTGGGGAGGGGGAGCCAACAATTGAGGAAATCACACCAGGGGGCACAGTTAAAAGAAGTCCTCTTCTAGAGCCCAAATCCAAACCGTTCACCAGCACCACCACTTTCCACAATTGCCTTTAAAGCAAAGGAAAACAGGGAAAAGGCTTTGGGAGATCAGTAACTGAATCTCCAATGTCACATCTAGCTTGGCCCTCAGAATACCATTTCCCTTCTGCTTTCATAAACATAGCAAACGAGAGCAATTACTTCAATAACATAAAAGTGCCAGAAGAGGTATAAAGCTCCTCCAGAGCACCAAGAAGAAAAAAAAGGTGCTGTGATATTTTACTATGACATGAGGTCCTGTAGACTGCAGTAGTTCACAAAACACCAAGGCTGAAAACTATGCACGTTTACCAGGATATAAGACCTAGTGAACACAGTGGGTCTTACTTCCAAGTAAACATTCTTAGGATTGTCCTGCACAAAGTATGTTGGAGCATGCACAACCACATAAAACCAGTTTCAAACCTGCTTAACTCAGGAACTCTGGGAATTACAGATTTGTGAATGAACCAGAACTTTCAAAAAGTGTTTAGCGCCCTGCACAAAACTGCGAATTATTCCAGGGCTTTTCTGGGGACAGTGAAAATTAATAGCAATTAGATCAACAAATGGTTTAAATTTGTAGCAGTAGTCCCTAAGGTATCTTAGTGTGATGTGTCATACAGACTTCATTAAAGGGGCACAGAGTGCCCCTTTAATTAAGGTTAGTCGCAAAAAAAAATGGTTCCACCATTATAAGCCCAAACTTCTGCTGCTTATAAAGATGATACCTGCTGTGCTAATAACTTGAAACTTGGCATCCATACTCTATCCAATGAGGTGTACAATTGTGGAACATTTCAACCCGATCTAATGCAAATTGCCACAGATACAGCAAGTTAAAAAGTGCTGAAAACTGACATATTTGTACTTTTTACTCTAACTGCAGTTCAGCATATCATGTATTTCTTGCAAATTGTGGGGCAAACTACTGATACACACTGTTCAGGCTTGTTGAGGTGGTGTGCCTTTTACTGATTTGGTGAAATTCTGAGCAGCAGTTGGAAAATTATCAAGATTTTTCTGCCCCATGAAAGCCTATGGCAGCAATTGCTGGCAAAGTTATGTCAGGCAAGCTCAGTTTCACTCTGAAGCTAGAATGCTGCCAGAACACTCCAGTGCTTTGAATCCTACTGTTCCTGGCATTCTGACAATGGGGGAGGGGTAGCAGGGAACTGTCAACTAAGAGTGAGGGAATTTTGAAGGCTGAGGGAATCACTCTCATTGATGAAGAAGGGGAGAAAAGGAAAAAAAAGTTATGCTAGAATCCAGTGCAGGCTTCCTTCAGATGCAAGCTATTCTGAACATTCAGGGACATATCTATTCATTTGTACACATCTACCTAGTTAATGACTTATTTGTGTGTGTTTTCAGAACACTGTAATAATTTCCTTTTTTAAAAACCAAAGGAAATTCAACGATAAAAAACACCAGTTTAAAACCAGAGTTAAGGTTATCCCATGTTGGCTCAAGCTCCACAAAGCCAGAGAACTGGAAGCACAGGGCAATATCCAACAGTGTCATTCTGCAAGCTCAAATAGAATTAGTGGAACTCCACGGAATCTTTCTATTCTGCAAGCAGTTGCCCGTTACACTTGCACAACCAGTTATGCAAGCGTGTTGCACAATGCACTGCACAAGCATAATGCACAACCGCTTGCGCAACCATGCTTGCGCAATTGTAACTTTACTTCGATTATTCTCTTGCACATAGTTCAGAAGATCGTTTCTGCTAGCATAACGTCATTTGCGCTAACAGAATTACACAGTTGGATACTACCCTTCAGCTGATTCCTTAACAGACGTGCCCCATGATCAGTAATGATGTTGTGCAATGTCATAAATTGTCCTGGCTTACAAGCAACAAACAGGCATGGGTCATCTCACAGGATTCCTCTAGAAATACAGTAAGATTCAGCTGCTTTGTAAAGTAATACAGGGCTAGGGCAACGTCATGCATCTTTGTTGGTCCCAGGCATTCCATCCTCCCCAACTGGATCTGGGCCTGAAAGACTCAGGAAAGTGTGGGTGCATGGAGGGTAAGTTGTAAGAAAGCACAATTTGTGACACTGTATGACATCATTACTTATCATGGAACACGTTAAGCCTAAGCTTCCAATTTCCTGACTTTGTGGAGCTTGAGCTAACACAAGATCACCTTCACTCTGGTCTTAAACCAGCAGGGTTTTTTTTTATCACTGAATATATATAACTGCTTACTGTAAAAGAACAAACTCCTACTTCTCTCCCCCCTTGCATTCCTTTACCTTCCATGATTTGCTGTAAGCACAGCTGAGTGTGACATCTGCACTAAAGCAATAGTAGAGTTTGCCCAAAACCAAAGTTTGTAAATCCCATTCAAACCATCATTTGAGTTCATGCTTTGGCATGGCTGACCTAAACATTTTGCTGCCTGAGCCAGAGCTGGAAACACCCACATACCCCACACAAGTTTCTCTCTCACACACACAACCATCACCCCACCCTACCCTGCCTACATAACCTCCATCATGGCACTTTTTTGTTCCAAAACTTCCCCATACCTTTCATTTGCCCCACACACTGCAGAAAAAGTAGCAGCTTTTGTAAAACCTCTCCTTTCACCTCCATTCCTGAGGCTCTAAAGCTAACTGGGAGAAAGAAAAAGGAGAGAAAGAGGTTTGGGAAAGGAGGAATGCCACATTAGAACCAGTAAAATACTTTGCAGCCATTTGTCTCTAACCATAGATGGCAGATAGAGGCTAGTCCTTCCACACAGGCAGCATGGCAAGAGATGAGAGCATGACAAAGCAAGCATCTATACTAAACACACTCACAACGATTTATACTGCCTTGTGCACTGATCACTTCTCCTTGTCTTCTCTTCAAGACAATGGATCCGTACCTATGAATTCAACATAGGCATTTGTTCCTGACCACACGTCTGTCAAGGACAACTCTTCCAGAAGAATTGTTTATACCACAATGGACCCAGGGTTGAAGAGAGGCCAAGCAGAATCACAGAAAAGGGAGCCTGGCCATGATCCCTCCCACTGGATGACCAGGGCAAGGGTTCACTAAAGCGGATGAGCTTCCAACCAAACATCAGTTAAAGAGACAGACTGAATTTCTGCACACACTCACAGAACCACATGATAGGAAAGCAGGTACAGGGACAGAGGCTATGATGTGTATGGCAAAGGACCCCCAGAAGATAGAGCAGAGGTAAGAGTTACCTTTCCTGGGATCCCAATAGATCCTTCCTGAAGACAGTACTGGGGTGCAAGGAAACTCTTGAGACTGCAATGAACAAAGCTTTGAAAAAGGCTGCAGGTGGTCACTGCTTCAGCTAAAGTGGGGGACCTAGATGGCCAGAACTGCCGTGGGAAAGGGTTTTACAAGGGTCTGAGGCAGAAACTTGGGTTCCACATCTTAAAGTGATTTCTGCAGAGGAGCAAGAGCCAAAGCATGCAGCCAGAACTGAGCCTGTCACGCAACCAAAGAGCTTTTAGTGCCAGATCTTGAGAGGCCACAAAACCAAATGATTTCAGCAGAGTGGTACTTTGCCCTTGGAAAGCTAGAAAGGATGTATTGTGCCCAGTGGGACTGCCTGTGTTCACTAGAACATTGAGGGTTTGGAGTACAGGATTCTTATAGGGTTTTGAGTTGACAAAGGGGACAAAACATCTGGGTCCAACTTAGACAAAACAGGCAAAAGATGGGGAAATGGCTTTGAGCACAGCTGACAGCAGATTCAATAGAACGGACATAGAATGGACCCAAATCCAATCTCACCAGTACTTCTCAGTGATTACAGTGCTTGAAGGTGTGAAGCCTCTATCTGCCGACTGTACTCAACACCAATTTCAAGTAACACCTTGGAGGCATGCAAGTCTTTGCCTGGATGTATTCAAATATATTTTCTGATTACCATGGCTAAGCGAATTGTGAGGTATTTTGTTTGGTAGTGTTTGCTGAATTCATATTTTTGACTCTCTACCTGAGTACATGACCAGATGCACTTACCTTCATGACAAGATTGCTTGTTAGGTACTTTCCATTCAGCCAGAGATGCAAACCCTTTAAGGCTTATCTTTATGTCAAGTGCCAGGTTGAACTTCTTAAAGTGACAGTATCACTTCATGCCAAATACTCGGGTGAAATATATTTCGTGCTCCATGCAGTTTGTCAACACCATTGTCAAGTGTATCAAAAGCCACGTAGAGGTCCAGAAGAATCAACAAGGTCACACTTTCCCCACAGGTCCACAGCAACCAAGACAGTTTCCATGCCAAAAATCAGACCTAAAACTAGACTGGAAAGGATCTTAATAATCACCTTAATCCAGGACTAAGCAAGCATGCACGCACACGCACACACAGCAGTACTCCACCCCTTGATCAAAGAGCCATGAAGGTGGCTGGCAAGAAAAGACAGAACACATACATATTGCAGCTTCTCACTCTCAGTCAAATCAGCAGCCACCAACTCAGCCTAGGCAATTTCTCAGGTAAGGCAATGTACTTGGGACAAGTGCCACCCTAGAGAGGCAGGACATCGGTGAAGAGCAAGATACCATGTTCCAAAGTATTCAAAAAACCAGCAACAAATGATATAATGTGAGAACCACCTTGCTGGATTAAAGGTCCACCAGATCCTGCATCCTGTTTCCAATAGTGGCCAGCCAGATGCTTCTGAGATGCCTACAGCAAGTCATGAGGGCAGAGCCCTCCTTTTCTAATGCAGTAGCAATAGATATTCAGGAGCATACTGCCTGGGGATCTGGATGTTCCATATAGCTATCATGACTAATACCCATTGACAGACCTGTCTTCCCTGTCTAATCCTATTTTAAATACATCCTGTGAAAGTGAATTCCATTAAGTAATTGACTGATTTGAACCCTGCCTTTCCACCAAGAAAATGGAGCTCAAAGGGCTTAATCGAGCACTGGGTAAAGAAGTCTATCCTGAATCTACCACCAATAGGTGACCTCAGGTTCTAGTGTTCTCAACTTTTTGTTTTCTCCACACCATGCATAATGTCGTAAACCTCTATCATGTCCACCTCCCCAAGTGCCTTTTTTTTCTAAACTAAAGTGCCCCCAAAGTTTCAATCTTTCCTAAGAGGGAAGATACTCCAATCATTTTGGTTGCCCTTTTCCACATCTTCTCTAGCTCTAAGGTATCATTTTTTGAACTAGAACAACCAAAACAACACCTTGAATTTTAAGTGTGGCCACACTACAGCTTTATATAAGGACATTATAGTGGCCCTTTTATTTTCAGTTCCTTTCCTAATAACTAGTAGCATGGAATTTGCCTTCTTTAATGCTACAGCACATAGGAAATTTTCTCTGAGCTATCCAACATGATCCCAAGATCTCTTTTCAGCTTAGTCACAGCCAGGTCAGATACTATCAATGTATCGCACAATACAACAATGGAACCAATTACCTAGGGAGGTGGTGGGCTCTCCCACACTGGAGGCATTCAAGGTGAGGCTGGACAGCCATCTGTCAGGGATGCTCTGACTTGGATTCCTGCATTGAGCAACAGGTTGGACTAGATGGTCTTGTAGGCCCCTTCCAATCCTACTATTCTATGATTCTTTCTGAAATCGGGATTTTTGCCCCACTGTGCCTCATTTTATATTTACCTGCATTGATCCTCATTTGGCATTTTGTGGTCCATTCATCCAGTTTGGAGCTCTTGGAAGTCTACCTGGATTTTCACCTTCCTGTATAATTTGGTGTCATCCATAAACTTGACTAACTCACTGCTCACCCCTAATTCATATTATTTAAGGAACAAGTTAAATAGCACCTGTCCCAATACAGATCCTTGGGGACTGCACAGCTTACCTGCTCTATTGTGAGCACTGTTCACAGCTTCCAGTTCTCTGTTACTAATCTTTATTCCATGGCTGCTAAGTTTACTTATGAGAACTTGGTGCAGAACTGTGTCAAAAAGTTTAGAAATGTAATTATATAATGTCTACCAGATCACCACTATATACATGCAAGGCAGGACTTCCCTTTGCAGAAGCCATGCCAATACTTCCTCAGCAAGCTTATTCTTCTATATTTTTAACAATTCTGGCTTTAATTATGCTTTTCTGCCAATTTACCCAGGACATATGTTATGTTAATGGGCTTGTAATTTCCCAGCTCCCCCTGGACCCCCTTTTTAAGATTTGCGTTTATGTTGGCTATCTTCCAACCCTCTGGTACACAAACCAATTTTAGTGACAAGTAGCATATTTTTCTTAGAAGATCAACAGTTTCACATTTGGGAATATACCATTTGGACCCAGTAGCTTGATCAGTTAATTTGTCTATTTTCCCTAAACCTCATCCCTCATAAATTCTATTTGACCATTCTTCTTGCACCCTCCTAGAAAAAATGGTTCACGCCTAACTATCTGTCCAATATCTTCGGTTGCAAAGATCAAAGCAAAACACTTGTTCAGCTTTTCTGCAGTCTCCCTGTTCTCCCTTAATCCTTTCACACCTTTGTCACGGAGTGGTCCAACAGCCTCCCTGGTTTGTTTCTGATAGTTAACTACATTTGTATTGTTTATCTTAAGGCTTTTCGAACGTGCTCCTCAGAAGTTGTTCTCTTCATTGCCTTGTCACCTATTTACATTTATTTTGGCAGAATTTGCACTCTTCCATATTTTTCCTCATGTAGGCTAGATTTCCACTTTTTCAAAGGAAGCCTTATTACCTTTTATAGCTTCCTTTACCCTGCTTGTTGACCATACTGGCATCCCTTGGGACTTATTTGTCATTTGTCACAAGTCATGGCAGCAAATCTATTTAACCCACAATTCATGGGGATGCATGCCTCCTGTGACCGCTTCTGATTTCTGTAAGCATGAAGTGAAAACCCAAACCAATGGATTGTTTAGGGGCTAAACAAACTAGCGGTTAACCCATAAGCCTATCGGAGGTTGTTTACAGAAAATGTAGGGGGTCACATGTAGCAAACATCCCCTCAAACTTGTGGGTGAATTAAATAATGGGTTAATTAATTAACCCACGATTTGCTGTGCAATGCCACCATGATGTGCAAACAGCCCCCTGTCTTTTTGTCACAATCTGAATGTACATTTACTTAGTTAATATGATGGAAGTTGACATCACACATTATTATAGTTTCTCCTTTGACTGCCTCCTTGATTTCTTTCACCATCCCAAGATCACCCTTTGATCGGGGAAGCGACTGTATGCCACCAGTACTAAGTTTCCTTTTTTTAGTAGCTCCCCAGCTCCTTTTGGTTTTCCTGCAAACACTAATCTAAAAGCTGCTCTACACTGGGAAAGGGAAGCATCCTTTCACAAAGGAAGGCACTCTACATATTTATTTGGAACTATGTCCTTATGCCCTTTTTGGAAAGATGTATTTCCTCAAGAACTCAGCACAAATTCAGAGGCACTCAGCCCCTGGCAACTTATCCAAATAACTTACAGTGCACAGAGGTCAGGACTATCGCTGAGTCCACTGCACTTGCTGTGAGGAAGAAGTGGTCTCAGTGTGATTTACCAGTGTTCTGTAAAATCTTCAAGGACTCTACAGCCTTCAACAGAACAGCTTTGGTAGCGTCATTCAATTTGTTTTGTTGCCATTTAAAAATGTTAAACATTAATTCACTGTGGGGTGGGGGTACTGGCCATTGCCAACCTTACTTAGATCCACAGAAGTTAATGGACTTAAGCATAGATAAATGGCAGAAAAAATCCTGACTTACACTGCGATCATAAACATATTAGGTTAGATCCAGACTAACACTGCAGTTCTATGAATGTCTATTTAGAAGTCTCCCTGAGTTCAATGAGACATTCTCAGGTAAGTGTCTATAGCAGGTGTAGGCAACCCACTACCCTCCAAATGTTTTGGACTAGAACTTCCAATTCTCCAATAATCTCTGACCATTGGCTGGCTGGGGCTGATAGGCATTGTAGTACAAAGTATCTAGAGGACTCCAGGTTCCTTACCTCTAGCGAACAGGATTGCAACCAAAGCTAGTTGCACTTAGGTTCCATTGACATCAGTGGTCATAACTTGCCCCAAAGATTGCAAAGGATGCCAAGTGCAACTAATTTAGGATTGTATCCCAGGTTGGCGGGGGGGGGGGGATTTTCATGGCAAAGACCAAGGCTAAGGTGGGGGACACTTTTCCCACCCAAGCATTTTCTTAAATCCTCCCTCCCACTGATACCAGCAAGAGGGACCCGATCCGATGACATGTCAAGAGAACAAAGGGCTTTGGATCCTGTTGATCCAAGGCTGCCCCAATACGCTCCCAGAAAATAACAGGGTCAAAGTGTCATCCCACCAACAGAACTGCACTTCCACTGCATCAAACAACCTCATAGCTAGTATGTGACAGGGGGTTGGATTGCTCTGCTCGTCTGGATCCAACCCAATGTATTTCCAAATAATGGTTTCTTCAAACATTATGAATTTCCTGCATGAAGAGAAAACGAAAGGCTCATGCAAACTGCTCTGTGTACAATACACATATTTATTTTGCTACACTTCTAGTACACTAGAAATAGCTCAATGGTACAGCATTTTATTTATTTTTGCATACAAAAGATCCCAGGTTCCATCCCCAGCTTCTCCAGGTAGGGACAGAAAAGTATCCTGCCTGAAATCCTGGAGAGCTGTTCCCAGTCAATGTCAACAATACTGGGCTAAATGGTCTGACTCAGTATATGGAAGCTTCCTATGTTTCTAAATGCAGAATGACAGGCACATGGCCAATCATTGCATGCAACAATTGCCAGCAGCTACCATGCTTTTTCTTGCACCAAAGTCCACCTTTGTATCACCTTTGAAGTGACCCTAACAGCATCATCTCAGTGTTTATTCAGACGTAAGCCCCACTGAATTCAATGGGACTTTCTCCCCATCCCTAGTAAGGGTGCCTAAGATTGCAGTCTACATTTGCTTAAAAGGGGTTTCCTTCTGCATTCTAATAGTAATAACTTATATTTAGTCACCGTCTATGAAAAAATATCAGTTATACATGGGTACCGTATAAATCTAGTTCTACAGTATCCAATGTACATATTTGTGTAAACGACAGTTGAGATTCATGCCTGTGCTCATATAAAACATTATTTATGTTATTGCTAGCGCTCCATTGAGAAAAGCCTTAGAAAAGTAATCAGTTTTGAGTACCCCCAAAATTTGTATTCAATATTTGTAATGGAACTGATAGAGCTCCAATTTTAAACGTGATTTGCAAGTTTCTCCACTAACAATCATACCTAAGTATTTCTCAGTGACCTGTGCCTTAAACCATTTTCAGTTCACAAAAGTAAACACCACATTCACAATTCGACTCAGAAAACATATGAAGGCACATTAATCATTTCTTCCTTTGCCAAGAACTAGCCTACCCCAATATTAGCCTAGTAAACAGTAACACTTTATTTCATAAATATTAATAAATTAACTTCAGTAGGCCAGACAAGCAGGTACAGAAGCAATGTTCTCATAGGGTGAAATCGTATGCATGTTTAGACAGGAAAAATTCCTATAACTCCCAGCATGCTCCAGTCTAACCAGTATTCCAGTCTAACCGAGAGGTAGGCCAGGTTATTCATTTGATATGAATGAATGATTTGGGAATATTTCATAAAAGAATATAATACACACACACCCCAAAAAAACCCAAGCTCTCTCAAAAACTAAGCCATCTAACAGAAAGTCACCGATAATTAGTAAGGAAAACATTATTTTGTCTGATGTGTTTTCATTAGCTGTTTTATCACTATTGACTCCAGTGTGATGTGGCACAAAGGCACTGAATGCAGCATACAAATACAGATTTCTTGTTATTATGCACTGATCCTCAACAGATAAAGCTTACTGTTCCAACATTAATATCCATTTTAATACGTCACAACAGCTTGTTTAAAACATGCATGTTAGATACTGCGTAAGAATATAGTATTAAATGGTTTAATTTTAGATAACACAGGGCACATGGCCATACATGCTTTGGATATGCCTTGACTTAAATCCCCATTTTATTTCCTTCACATATTTATGAATTAGTTTGCCAAGATAACTAAATTTGCATGTGCAACGTATTGCTCTCCGTTTTAATTTTACATAAAAGAGTAGCTTTGCCACTGACTTGTGGGGATGAGGACTTCAGCCTGCATGCATACTAAGAACAAGTTGTTTGTATGATGTTCTTCACAGTTAATATAGCCAGTTAAGGCTGCAATCCTATACCAACTTACCTAGGAGTAACCCCAATTAAACTCAATGGGACTTACATGTAGACATGTATAGGATTGTGCTGTAAGTACAGTAACTTAAAATCTAACTTTAGGAGTCTCTCCTTTATAAAAAGAGATTACTCACAAATATTTAATATAATTAGCAAAACTTTGAATAACAACACATTGTAGGATTATTAGACACAATACTTTCTTGACAGATTTCCTTTATCTCATACACAAGAGAAGTAGCAGCAAAGTACCTCACAGGCAATATCTTAACAATTTATCACAATTTAATAGTGTCCTCTGTCACCCTAACCCATTTCACCACAGACTAAACAGCTTGATCCAGCTAACTAAGTGAAGAAATTTCATTTACTTCCTTCAAATAGTCTTGGATCTGGCTCTAGAAGAGTAAAGGAACAAAGAACTGGCATGAACTTTTACACCCTGATTCTAAACTCCAGCATGTAGAAATGGTCAACACTTACTTCTAAGTAAGTGGGTGTGGAGGAAACTCAGGATCACAGCACTGGGCTGCAATCCTAGTCACGCTTAGCCAGGAGTAAGTCCCACCGAACACAGTGGGGCTTACTTCAAGGCAAATATACCCAGGATTGCACTGTTAGATTATCTTTTTGCCAATTTATACATGGGAGAAAAATGACAGGAACTGAACTATCTCCTTATTCTCAATTACATATTTCATTTAATACTTCCAAAAAGATCCTGTGGTATTCTCTCCTGCAGAGTGGATGCACTGCACGTCAATGATAGTCATTCTAGGAATTTCTCCTTAAAGCTCATTTACTTTCCTTCCCTGTCATTGTTGCCATGTGTAATACCACGGTAACGTGCATGTCTTCCTTTCAACATGATCCTATTATCGTTTTCTGTAGAACAGGTACCGAAATGCTGAGAATTCAGGCTGACAATGAAAACAGCCAACAACTTCCTTTAGAGAGAGAAAAACAGGCATGCAGTATTTACGTCTGCTTATCACATGCCTGATTAAATATTATAGCGAAAAGTTGCTTAGACATAGAATCTGCACTAAGGAGCTAGCTTAGTTTCACTGGGAGACCTGTCCTGTATTTTTATTTATCCATACACCAAGAACTTTTTGTGTTTGAGTAATCACTCAAACTTGAGCAGAGAGGAGCTAGAATTTTGTTTTATTCCTTTCCTTCCCTTTTTATTCCTTTCCTTCCCTGCCCTCACACTCACAAATCCATAAACAAAGCCCAACATGCCTTAGAGCCATTTACCTACTCGATCTCAAAAGCTCTTAAAATTAAACTTTCACAACTGTCTTATGTCTTGAATTTCAAGAGTGAGTTTCAGGAGAAGGCTCTCCTCACACAACAAGCTAGGAAGCATGCCTCGGGAGTTCCATATAGGTCTACTACTATTATTTATTAATCACTTGTTTTAGGCCAGCGTTCTGTATTGTTATTGTTCAAGGTTAACACTCTCCAGCAAGCGCAATCAAAAGGCACTAAAAAAAGGGGTGGGGAGACCCAGCAAAGGGCAGCAAAAAAGAAAACAGGGAAATTTAAAAATCAAGAAATGCAGTAACTCGTCCTGGCCAGAGAGGGTAGACGGAGAAAGACCCTACTCTTCAAAATGCACGTGCAACTGATGGAAGGAAGAAGTCAAGGAACAGCGCTAGATCCGCCTGAATGGGCAGTGTCACAGCTAGGCCCTTCGCGCGCGCCCCTTTCCCCTCCCTCCTGTAAAGAAGTCTGACATGGAGGGTGCATGTCTCGATTCTCTCCAAAAGACACACGTGCTTTCTCCTACTTGATTATCTATGCTTTCCCTTTGCAGAAAGTGACACAAGAGGAACGTGCTGAGAGACAACACACACTCCAGAGCAGCACGAGAAACTTCCACAGGTTTAAAAGGAGACAGATGACAATTAGATGGCTTAAATGCACTTTTGACTATCCTAACCTCCTGGTAACAACCCATGCAGGCTGATTTCGAAAGTTTGCAAGCCTTTGCACGTGTGTGTGTATCCTTCTCTCTCTGAAACAGAGCCGCGCGTGCACATACAGGCACAGAGGTCTTATGGCACCTCAGCGAGTTATTGGAACGCTATGCATTAAATAATCAAATAACGCATCAAATGCATTAAGTGGGCTCTTAACCCACGATCTCACGCCACAATAGATCTGCTGCTACATCTTCGAGGAGCCACGAAGGGGGTATACGAAGTCTCGGGGGGGGGGGGGGAATATACAAACTGGCCGGGCATTCGAGTCACCCTTTTAAAGACTGCTTCGTTTCATTTACAGAAACCCTCCTGGAAAACAAAGACGCGTGCAAAATTAAGTACCAGGTAATCCAACGTTATTGTTTGCTTAAAAAAAAGAAAAAAGTAGTGTGTGGGGGCTGGGGAGGCGCGTTCAGCACCTGCCAAGCACAAACCTTGACACACGTCACATTGGCACCCCCGCCCCCGCCCCACGTTCCGGGCGGCTTGGAGGTAAACTTTCTGGCAGCAGCAAGAAGCCGCTGAAGAGAAACCGGGAGGGGGAGGGGAACCGAGAGCGAAAGGATGAAAGTAACTAGTCAAACCCCGGACTTAAGGACAGGGGTGGGTGGTGGAGGGGGGTGAGAAGGGAGGAGGATAGTAAAAACTTACCACGAGCGCACACGGAGCAGAGAGTCCCGAGGAGACGGCGCCGCGGGGGAGAACGAGAGGCAGGAACCGAACTCGTTCGCCGCGCGCACGCACACGCAAATACAAACACACCGAGGGAGAAAAGTGTTTCGCGGGAGGAGCCGCCGCCGCCGGGACGCGCCAGGAGAGCCGCCGGGTGGGGGGGGGATCATTCGAGTGGAAGACCGAGCGAGGGAGAGGCGAGCAGAGCAGCGTCTGTGAACGGGGTAGATATTCTTCCGCGGGCGGCGCTGGCCGGCCCCGCGGCTCCGGGCCTGGGCAGCGACCAAAGCAAGGAACCAAGCAAGCAGCGGACGGCAGAGGCAGAGGCAGAAGCAGCTGCGCGGGGTCTCGCGTTCTCTCGGAGGCTCGCGCTGCTTCTCTCGTTCTCCCTCCCCCTGGGTGTGGGTCTGGCCCTCTCTGGATGGAGCGTGCAGCCGCGTCTCGCGCGTGAGCGCGTTTGTGGAGGATGCAAACAAATTCTTTTGGAAAACGCGGCGCCTCCACGCACGCAGGGCCCCCCCGCCCTCTTTTTGGAGAAAGGGAGCGTCTCCTAGGGACTGCAAAGTTGTATTAATAAAGATCTGTGGCAAGGAAGGCGGGAGGGAGGAACTGCGGGCTCCTGTTGCTCCCCCCTCCCCCAAAAAAAGTGCAGCGGGAGAAGCCTAGCTACGCTCCCGCCGCCGCCGGCGCGCCCGTCCTCCCCGCTTCCCAGCCTTCTCCCGGGCAAGGAGCCCTGCTCGCGGAGCGGGATGTTATCAGGATTCGCAGTGAAGCGCCCTGCTTGACGTCAGGTCCACCTGCTATGTAAACAAACCAGCCGAGAAGTTGTTTGCTCTCCTCCCGCTCCCTTCGCAAACGGAGAGGAGAAAACAAAGCCTCGTGTGAAATTGCCCGGGCCCGGTGTCGCCAGCAGCTTTTAGCCGAGCGGTACGCGGGGGGGGGGGGAGTTAGTGCGGGCGGGGGCGCTACAAGGGCCCTTCGGAGAGAATGATTTCAAGCGCTGGTACGCGAGGAGGGGATGGAAATCTCAGACTTGGGCCGTGCTTTTCAGAGTTTGGCCAACGCGCGCTCATGTCAGACAATCTCTCGCCCTCGCATGGCGCTTTAGTGTTCCAATAACACTCAGGACTGCCCCGCTCTGACCTTAAAACACACCCCACAGACAGGAAAGCGGAAGGCAGCGGGTGGCCTCAGACCCGCTAAACTAAACATCCACCCAGCTTCGCGTGCAAAGAAAAGCGTGGTGAGTCCCGTGCAAGCAGGTTGCCTGCTGCGTTCTCCTTCTGAAGGCTGGAAAGCGTGAAGAGACGCGTATAAGCGGGGGTGAAACCTGCCTAAAAGCTACACCCCTAACTTTTGGTAGTGCAGTCCTATGCGTCTTTTCTCGGAAGCTGGTCCCGTGTATTCGGTGGGGCTTGTTCTCAGCCAAGTGTACATAGAACTGCAAGCTTCCAACGCAATCCTATGCATCTTTGCTCAGAAGTAAGCCCCATAGTATTACATAGGGTTCATTCCCAGGAAACCGTGCGCAGAGTCGTAGTAGCCTTAATTCCAGATGAGAAAGGGCCGTCTCGCCCTCATCAAGGAGGCCCACTGCACATGCTCAGAAGCACGTTCATACTTACTGTTCCTCCGCGAGTTTCAACGCTAAGCCCCTGGCATAAATTAAAGACCTGTCCACTCTACGCCCACTCGCAGCGGTCTTTCCCGTTCTACTCGAACTGTAAGGTGAAACGGGAGCTTTAACTGAGGTCCAGCTTCGCGTAGTCAGTAGCCAACCTCCTCTCCTTCTGCCTCAGTTACCGGGCTCCAGTCTGCCTGCTGAGGCCCACGGAGTACTCTTTATAATAAAAAGATAGCAACAAAACTATTCGGATGAGACGTAAAGGAAAGTTCATCCATTTTCTGCGTTTGAATGGCTGATCATGTTGCCAAGACGAGAGCCTAAACAAACCAGTGGCACCTTAAACTACTTTTTAATGTGACGTGCGCATCCGTGGGCATGAGCCTCTTTCATCAGGAGGCAACACGAAGAACGCTGCAAGCGAAGAGAGGATTTTAACTTCTGTCCTAAGGACTGCAGAAACCTGTAACCTCGCAAATATTTGTTGTTGTTATTCTCTCTCTCTCTCACACACACACACACACGCGGGCGCGCGCGCCTTTCAGAGTCATAAAAACGTCCAGGCAAACGCCACATGTCCTCCTCTCTTCTTGCAAATGCAGATCGTGTTTCCAGCTGAAATAGTTGTAGCCCCTCGCCAAAAATGAAGGAAGGGCAGCCCGATCAACAAGATTTTTAAACCGTAGTGCCTTCATTTTAACTACACATACATAACAGATTTGTTAAACCGATGTAGTCCCACGGGAACATATGGAGCCTCATTCCACACGAATTCAACTACTCCTAACTTACTTGGCCATAAGAAAATTTCCAGTCTAACTTAAAGTAGGAAAATTATATCTGTACCCCTGGTTTCTAATCTTTATGTACTTTTTGCAATCATATTTTTGTACTCTTTTACAACAAACCTGTTTTACATGAGAGTTTGGCTGACGAAGTGAAACGCTATACATCAAAATATGATGAACGTGACCTGAGGTTTAGTTGGGGGCGGGGGGGGGGGGTTAACTATACTATCTAATTCAGAAAATTCTTTTAAATTAACTGAAGATCTGAATGAAACAGGGTCGCCACTATTTTTAATGGCCACTTGGTCTGTGAAGCAAATTAGAAAGTTTATCGTTACACAGATATAGGTTACACGTCGGTTGGAAAGGGAAGATATGAGAAAAGATGGAAAGGAAATTACGCCAAATCTTTCTTTCGCTTGGGATTTGGATGATGCCCACACACTATTCCCTTATTCCATAAGAGAAAACATGAAAGCAAATTTGCTTAGATTTTTATTTCCCCAAGAAAGCGGGGAAGAAGAAAAGGGTTGGGAAATACACTTTGATAAACTTTCATGTTTGCGAGTTGCAATCGTTCCTCCGTCGGAGAACTGGAAAAAAGTGCAAAGCTTTGAAACGTGTGTGTGTGTGTGTGTGTGTGATGGTTGGACAATGGTTTTATATGCGTCCTGGAAAGCAGCCATTTCCCGACAGAGCTATAGTACAACCGTACATTCATCTCTCATACTTTTCGGGATATATTTAGAGACGTATGGGCAGCAGATCGGACCATCCTTCCCCCTCCCCTTCCCCACGCCGGGGAGGGGAGGAAAGGCAAGAGGTGTGGACGCCAGGTTTTGATGGGAGCCAAGGGCTCTTCTCCTCAGATTCCTAACTCTCAGCCAATAGGGTTTCACCGGGTTCGAGAGGTGAAAGTTCAGCCCAAGGGCATGCACGCTCAAGGCGATTGACTGCCACAGGCACAGAGTGCTTGTTGATGGGTGGTCGTAAAACATCTTCATTTGCTTCTCGCAACTCTTTTTGTCTTACCTCCGCCTCCTTTAATTGTCCGAATTGCTCATAAACCCTGATGGCCGGTTATCGCCACAATTCTAATCACGTTTACATGGAAGTAAACGCCATTGCTTTCAATGGGACTTCCAAGTATGAGCGTCCTTAGGATCGCGGCTACTGCTCCTTGGTTTCATTAGGACAGGAGTTCTGCTCGGTCTTACGCTGACTTTGTTCCTAAACGCATTTTATTCGAAAGCGATTTCAGTGGGACTTACTTCCGAGCAAATGTGCCGCGGAGGGGGGCGTGAGGCTGAGGTTCGAAGTACACATGATTGTGATTACTGGAAACCATTGGGGCTTTCTACAGCCAAAGAGATTTGTTTAGGATTAGGGCGTCAGCACCGCGAATAGTTTCCTCGAAGCTGAGGAAATAAAGTTTCTCTACCAAGTGTGGGCTCCAGACATCAAGAGGAATCTGTTGGTGAGATGAACGGAGAACGAGTACTCTCGTTTGGGGCAGATCTTAAGTGCCTCCACACAACTCCCGTGAACCTTCAAACGAAATAATTCCCAGTGCGGGAAACAGCCAGCCCTCTCGCAACTTGCAGCCTTCGCGATCAGGTAGTGTTCTCACTTGCTCTCCTCTCCCCAAACACCCCGGCCGACGCCGAACCAAGAGAACTCCGGGGGCGCTTTGATTTCTCCCAAAAGGTCTCGATCTCCCCACAGACATATCCAGAAACTCGGTCTCAGGGGTCACCCCGTTTCCCTTCGTCACAGAACTGTAGATGAATTAAGCCACGGACCAGACAAAAGGACGGGAGCTGCCCAGCCTGGAGACCCGACTTCGGTCAAGTTCGTTTGACTTCCTCTAGCTTACTTTTCTGGGAACGCCGTTATCCCAACCAAGAAAACCAAGGAGGAGACCAAGGAGGAGAGTTGTCTTTAGTCCCATTAAAAGGAGAGATGACCACAAACTAAACCGTCCCCGTTATTTCAAAGTATGTCCCAGATCTCTCTGCTTCGGAGATCCTCGTTTTGGGGGCTAGTTTAATAATTTAGGATTTGAGACTGACTGCCTTTCTTTCGAAGGAGAAGTTTCAAATCTCTCCAGTTCCCGCTGATATCGCCTCGTATTCAATGGCGATACACACCTGGCGGGACGAGGGGCCAGGGTTGTGTGGTCTCGCTGCCTCTGAAACTGGGTTAGACTGTCGATCCTCAGCGCATTTCCACGGAAGTAAGTTTTCTGCAAATCAGTGGGAACTTACTTCTAAGTTCACCTGTTAAAAACGGTGTGTTGCGTCCAGAGTTTGCGTTATGGAAGTCTGCATCTTTTCAAAAGGCGTTTCGAGATCAATTCTCCTCCCCCGGGGTTTAAAATAACAACAATAACAACAACTATTATTATTACCAAGGTGTTTATTAAGAATTAATAACCATTCCACTGTCTTTTTAAATGTGAACTGTTCTTTCTTCGTCGTCTTCTTTGTTGTTCCTGGTTAGGGCTTGAGATTTCAGCCCAGCAGAGTTGTATTATATTTCTCGCTTGAAACAACCCACTTTCAAACGTCCTCTTTTAATTAATTTAATGTATTTCTTTCCCTTGCGCCCGGCAGCACTGAGTGTAGATCAGATTGCCATTTTCCATTATGGTTGTTTGTAAAGGAAAGAAGAAAACAATAAACAGGCTGTTCTTCTAAATGGGATTATCCCCCTACACACACTCACTCTTTCCGCCCTCCCCCAACTGTTAACGGAGACAGTTCGGGAAGAGAAGAACATGCTGGCTTTAAAAACTGGAATCAAATCAAGGAGAATCTCTCTTACAACCGCAAAGAAAAGAAGTGACTAAATTGGTGGAGTTACAACACCATCTGTCGTTAAGCTCCGGGACTACAAAACTGCGGTCTCGTAATAATAAATCTTAATGAGAGCTGGCAACTCCACCCCCACCCCCCTTTCCATCCCCATCTTTGGCTTCTAGCAATTAGATTCCATTTCACGTGTCACTTTCCAGCGGGGGTAACATGGTAACAACCTGACGCGATTCTAGTTGCGCACTAGGCAATCTGCCCCTTCTTTTGATGTAAGGAACTGGACATTCGTTTCACCTGCAAATGTCTTCCATTCTCAAGACTGCCTGTGAGCTCCTGTCAGTTCAGTTAGTCGCATGATGCGCAACCATTTCCCTTTGTTTGTCCTTCTTTTGTCTCTTGTTTTTCATAAGAAAATAAGAGCCATGCTGGATCAGACGAAGGGTCCATCTAGTGCAGCATTCTATTCACACAGTGGCCAGCCAGCTGCTCACAGGAAGGCCAGGAACCAGCTGCCCACCCACAAGCAGGACACAAGTGCAACAGCACCCCCTCGCCCATGTTCCCCAGCACATGCAATACTACCCCAGGGTTGTCCCTGGCCTATTCTTTTCCCAGGCAACAGCGAACAAACAAAACAATCTCCAATAAGGGGCAAGAAATACTCAACAAGGGACACAGCTGGGTGGGACCAGAACCAAAAGTAGTCGTGGTCACCCTTTTCTCTCTCTTGGCCACCCACCCCACTCTCTCTGGTGCTTCCAGAATGAGGGCTCCTAGTGCTAGCAACCAGAAGGCATTGCGCAGTTGTTCTCTCATTTATTCCCTAACAGAATTTCTGGGTTAAGAGAACAGACAGAGGAAGACAATGATGGAAGAAGCAGTGGGAAAACTCGGGAAGGTTATGAGTAGAAGACAACAACATCTGGACATCCCTCCCCCACCCCAACTTCTGTAAATGAGGCTGGTCAATGGTGTGATAAAAGCCTCATCTGGAAGTATCCTCTCTCCCCCTCCCCATCTCATCAAGTCTTTTCTACATCGTGTGGTTGTCATTTCCTATTCACAGTTGCCTATGCATTCCTTAGATGATGTCATGACCCTACCATTTCTCTTCTGTGTCTAAAGAGCACTTTGGGTGAGTTTTTTTTAGAGCGGGGAACGTGTGGTATTTATCTGTAAAAGTGAAATAATTATTTTTTAACTTGTGTATTTGCACTATTCCACTATACCACAGTGCCACCTAGAGCTTATGTAGCAGAAAAGCAGAAAAGGAAATGCTCTTTGTGTAGTGCTCTGATCTCAATTCTGCAAAAGTAAATACAGCGGATTAACAGCGGATTAACTACCTGGTGTAGAAAAGCTCTCATTGTCTCTCCCTCTCCTTCCCTGCCCAACAGGCTGCTGGGGAAGGGGCAGATAGCTCTTGCCAGAGGTCTGAACTGATAGTTTGAAGAGGGGATTTGAAATCAAGCTACGGACCACATCGAATTAGGCTTAGGGCTGCAGGTTGCCCAGCCTCCATATAAGTATCTGGAGCAGCTCTATGTTTAAACACATGGAATTTCTGCTATCATGCCTAGTTTGGCTCTCAAAGGCTGCTGTACTGTATATATTTACTGTCTGTTGCCAACAGAGAGAATTTTCCATTTGCTTATTTCTGAGTAGTCCACTGAAAACAGAACTCCAAGGGACAGAGTCTTGTACCACTGTTTCCTGATTCTAAAGTGAGAATAACATTGATCTACTGAAGTAAACAAAGGAGAAAATAAAAGGAAGACCATAAAGCAGATGTAAGTATCTGTAATTTGAGCCTATAAATGTTTACTTTGAAGAATGTCTTACTAGGTTCAAAGGGACATACTCCCAGGTAAGTGGCCTAAGCATAGTTACCAAAAAGCAACTTCAGTGGGATTATGTCCAGCTAATCTTATTTAGGACTGGGCAGCATCAGTATTCTACTACATTGGGAATACTACGTATTTACACAATATACAGCTCAATCTTAAATATGGTTACTCAGCAGTTTCTCACTGAGGCTACTTAATCCGAAGTTGTTTCTCATAGGTTTGCAGTTGCAAAAATTCCACAGGATTTCCCACATCTGTTTTACATGGTCATCACTATAGTGCTGTACTTGTGGTTAAGGATGCATTCTGTGGGATTTGCTGTGCAAATAACTACTCTTGAGATTTATCATACCTAACAAAAAGTTTAGAAGTGGTCAGATACCAACATGAAGAGCAAGAAGTAAAACAAAGGGAAACACCTCTCCCAACCTGAATGTACCCAGACACTATGATCATCATCAGAGGCCTTCCTCCAAGCGCCTCCTCCAAGGGAGGCTCGGAAAGTGGCAGCAAAAGGTAAGGTCTTTTCAGTGGTGGCCTCCCAATTATAGAATGCTCTCCCCACTGAGGTCTGCCTGGCACCAACATTGTAATCTTTTCGGTGCCAGCCTGGGAGTGTCTACTCCCAGGCATTTGATGACATATGATGGGACCCTTATGTCAGTTGTTTCTGTCAGGTCTAGTATCTTATTGTAACTAGTTTAGCTCTTCAATGGCACAGTCCAATGGGTTGTGCCCTTGCAAGACAGAAACCTCAGAACTTGGAGGCTTCCATGTATCCAATGCCCTGGTGAACTGAAGCCAGCAGAGTGGGAGGAGCAGTGGACGCGATCTTTGCCTAACCGCGCTTCAATTTCTGTTATTTTTTAAACTCTTTTTGCTAGATGGGCTTTTTTTGTCTGTCTGCCAATGGCGCTTCAGAGCGGGAGGGAAGAAGCCTGGAAGAGGCTCAGGGTAACTCACATCATGGCCTTCCCAGTTGCCTCCCCTCTCTGCCCATTGGAATGCCCTCTTTCCCCCCTCTCAGAGGTCAATTTTTCAACCTCGGGGGCCAACTGGTGGGGTTCTTTCCATGCTGGCTGCAAGGGGGTGGGGTGGATCTCCGACTCCCCCTTCTGAGTGCTGTCTTTGTCCTCAGAGGGGTGGAATCCGTACTATCCTATGGCCCCTATACATATGGCTATGTATAGGAGCCATAGGTTTGCTCCCTAAATTGTTTTAAAAGTTGTATGTTAGAGAGTTTATATTATGTTTTTATTATCTTGTATTGTAGTGTGCATTTCTGTGAACCATCCAAAGAGCTTTGGCTATTTTGGCAGTATAGAAATGAAATTTTAAAAAATATTTTAATGTCTTTTTACTTCAAAAAATGAAGTTCCTTTATTTTGGGGAGGGTCAAAGTGTGTGTGTGAAGCTCTTCCTTAGTCTTGCCCATAGCTGATGACTATACCATTCATTGCTCATTTTAATTGTTGTGTTTTTGATATTTTTTAAACATTAAACTTTGGCATTTTTAAAACTTTAATTCAGGTCATGTTTACAAATGTTAGAACACAACCCAGCAAAACCTATGCCCTTTTAAGTTTCATTGAAGTCAATAGGAAAGTCAAGCACATGTTTAAATTTCTCTTATTTAAAATAATAGGACTCAACAGGACTTAATTTTGGCTAGACTGTATCCTCATCGTATCCTCATGTATGACTGTATCCTCATCTTTTCATACATTTTACAGAAATCAAGAATGATATAATAAATCCCCCCTCCCCCAATAACCCAACCCAGCCCTTCTAATCAGGCTGAAAATACATAGGGAAATAGCAAAGGTAGCTATGTTGGCCATAAGAAAAAATCCATAATCCATATTAGGGTGATACTGGTGCAACTCTATGGGGATAGGCGGCCGCCTCCAAACTCGGAGGTGACTGCCTATCCAATGCAGGGCAGGAGAAGCACAGAGGGGATCATTCCCTCCACGCTTCAGCCACCCTGCATATACGGCTAGACAGCTGATTTTGGCTGTCTAACCACGGGAAGGCAGAGTGGGGGAGGCAGCTGCTGGACAATACGTTGGATGTGTCGTACTGGCATTTCCGCCTTCCCTGCCCTGGAACGCCTCCCGGAATGCCCTGTTTTCACTGCTCTGCACTCCTCTTCCAAGCACAGAGCGTGGGACCATTCCAAGCTGCCTGCAAGGCAGGGGGGGGGAGGTCAGTTCTCTGGTAACCGACCTTGAAGTGCGGGCCCTGAGGTCGGTTCCCAGAAACCCACATATCCTATGTCCGTCTAGCTGCTGCCTCGCAGCCATAGGATTGCTCCCTCCTTAGGCCAACTCAGAGGTCACAAAACACTGTGTGAACTTTCAAGATCTCCAGTTCTCTTCAACAGGCAAGATGGTATAGAAAGAAGTTGGGAGTGGTTGGAGGAGGGGAAAAAATCTGACTTGATATTGAAGTCATGACATCTGTGTGGGCAGAGCCTTACGATGGAATGTGGAAGGCAGTTGCAGACATCCAAATTGGGCTCCACCATCAGGATGGGATGTAGTTTGGGGTGGGGAGCTGGATGACCCCTCCACTCTGCCCTCTGTGGGCCTTACGATGCCAGCAGGCATGGCCACACCCCTGACATCATTTAGTCCATGGGCAAGGAGCCGGGTGGATCGTGTGCAGGGGCCTGTGGTCAGGGAAGCCTCCCCAGCGAAAGGGTGGGTGGTTGTTCTACTTGGCACATTGGTCAAGGTGGCTTGGCTTGCCCCATAGCTTCTCCAGTTGTGGAGGATGCAGGTAGGCTTGGCTTTGGTGTGCACGTGCTTTCCCCAGCCAGGGAAAGCGCCCACGCACCAAATCCTCCCCAGCTGAGGTGCCTTGTAGAGGATTGCTCCTCCACTTGGTGCCTCCAGCTGGGGTAGCACTTAGCATGCCGTGGCCCTCCCAGGGAAGTGGCACACTAAGCAATGGGAATCCCTGCCATTATCGTTGATGCATGATTTATTCCTATGATCGGAGACAAAGCGGGAATTCCTCTCCATGCTGCTTGCCCTCCCAACAGGGTGGAGGAGCAGCACACAGAGAATTCCCTCTTTATTTCTGATCACAGATCGACGATAACAACAGGAATCCCTCTCTTTCCCTCCTCCCCAAGCCCCTGATAGCCTCCAGGGTGTGGGGCTTGGGGAGCAGAGGGGGCAGGGCTTCCAGAGAGGGCCCAAGCCTTTGCAGATTGGACGCCGGACCTTTGCTGGCCTGATTAGGCTTGTGGGGCTTGACATGGCCCATCCCTGCTCTGCCAGATGCTGTGACGGTTTCAGGCTGCAGCTAAGACTATTTGTATAACTGCTGTGTTTTGTACAGACAAGCAATGGTTGATCCTCCATTTTTGAAAATACAAAATCCAGCTATTACTCCTGTTTTGTGGCTTTTGAGTTAGCCTAGTAAAAACTTTACCCAAATGAGGACAGAAAAAGAGGAAGGAGAGAAAGGTTTTATGAGAGAAGTAATGGTTGTCAGTTTCCCACTCGCCAAAATGTTCCAGCAAGCTCCACCAGATTTCTTGGAAGAGTTATGAATGATCTCTTATGTTGATTACTATACATTGTTGTTGATGATGATTTCCTTCCTAATAGTACAATTATTCTGACTGGTAAGATGGATACCCACCCCCTGCACTCACACACACTGTTGGCATATTAGTTCCTATCCAGGTAGTATAGAATTACATGTGGGTCCTCTACAAGATCAGCAAAAGAGGTTCTGCCAGATGCTGTGCGCTGGGAGGTATTGCTTCCAGCTGAGCTGCTTCAGTGTGGCTCACAGCGATGGGGCAGGAGAGCAAGTGGTTTAGCAGCCTGCAAGAAGGAAGCCTTTATTCCACCAGAGCCAGATATACTTCACAAAGACTTAGTACATCAACTTTCATGATGTGGAGATTCATCTGGCAGAACTTTCTGGGTGGCAACAGGTTAGAAGAGCGAGTCTCGACTTGGGGGGTGGGGGGGGCCTTAATTGCATTGATCAAGCTGGAAAAGGTAGTGTCTTCTCTTTCCTTTTGATTTCGGTACATTTGCTTAGGTTGAAGAGGGCTTATGTTTTAATAACAGCAATTGTATAAATTATTGAAAGCTGTTTCACTTAAGCTCATTTGACCCATCACATTCAGTGTTACATGTCATGGCCTTTGCAAGTTTGGGGAAACACACAGTTGACTTTCTGATATTACATCAGTATTTGTGGAAAGGGGGAGATGATGCTGTCAAGAGCATGTGAAAGATCACTGCAGCTGAGAAATAAAGTGAAAGCATCCCAAAATGCGAACAAGATAAGGGTGTGCGGATTGTATATGTACCAAAGCCTACTCACACAAATCCTCAATGTGTAGGAAACTTCCTATTGGGAGTATGTAAGGATTGCAAATATCCACAATGCATTTGCTGTAGTGTTTGTATTGCACCATCTTCTGTGCTAGATTAAAAGTGAGATTTCAGTGCTGATCCTTAAAGCTATTTTTTTTTAAATGCTCTGCTTCAGCCTTGGAGCATGGGAAAGAGGAACAAAAACACACCCTCACACACTGATCACACAATTTATGTAGCATCCCTGATCTGTAATAAGACCTCATCTATGACTCAAAGTTGCAAATAGCATTACCTGGAGAATGGTCCTCATGCATAGGTAGGTCACCACAGGGGATAGCTTGTAGGGTGCAACAGCTTCTCTCTGCAAAGATCCTGCTGTTCCCTGTGTGCGCTCTTGAGCATTTACTACTGTGGGTGCTTGCAAAACAATGTATATTTTATTGAATTGTTGTATAGCCATTGGTATTCTCCCTCATGGCACTTTTTAGAAGATCTTCTGGAACAGAGGCTGCCAAATTCTCCACCCTGGGGTTCGGATTTTCTCCATGGGGTTTGGATTCACTCCAGCCTGGGGGCCAGTGTTTCCAGGGGGGTGTCTCCATGAGTGATTTACTCCAACTTTGCTGCATTTGGCAGTTGTTAGGGATAGATGACATCGTGGCCATCCAGCAGCCACCCCGGAGCTCGTCACGGAAAAACCGGATTTCCTGAGACTGCTTAAAGTCCGATTCTTTTCCTCAAGTTGGGTTCTCCCTGGTATAGTTGCTGTATGCCCCAACTCCCCCATTGACTGTGGGTATGTTTATAGAATCATAGAATAGTAGGGTTGGAAGGGGCCTACAAGGTCATCGAGTCCAGCCCCCTGCTCAATGCAGGAATCCAAGTCAGAGCATCCCTGACAAATGGCTGTCCAGCCTCGTCTTGAAGGCCTCCAGTGTGGGAGAGCCCACCACCTCCCCAGGTAATCGGTTCCATTGTCGTATTGCTCTTACAGTCAGGAAGTTTTTCCTGATGTTCAGCCGGAATCTGGCTTCCTGTAACTTGAGCCCATTATTCAGTGTCCTGCACTCTGGGATGATCAAGAAGAGATCCTGGCCTTCTTCTCTGTGACAACCTTTCAAATACTTGAAGAGTGCTATCATATCTCCCCTCAGTCTTCTCTTCTCAAGGCTAAACATGCCCAGTTCTTTCAGTCTCTCTTCATAGGGCTTTGTTTCCAGTCCCCTGATCATCTTTGTTGCCCTCCTCTGAACTCTCTCCAGTTTGTCTGCATCCTTCTTAAAGTGTGGTGCCCAGAACTGGACACAGTACTCCAGATGAGGCCTAACCAGTGCTGAGTAGAGGGGAACTAGTACTTCCCGGGATTTGGAAGCGATGCTTCTATGAATGCAGCCCAAAAGAACATTTGCCTTTTTTGCAGCCACATCACATTGTTGGCTCATATTCAGCTTGTGATCGACAACAATTCCAAGATCCTTCTCGCTTGTAGTGTGGTTGAGCCACGTATCCCCCATCTTGTAACTGTGCATTTGGTTTCTTTTTCCTAGGTGCAGAACTTGGCATTTGTCCCTATTAAATGTCATTCTGTTGTTTTCCGCCCAGCACTCCAGTCTATCCAGATCACTTTGAATTTTATTTCTGTCTTCCAAAGTATTAGCTATCCCTCCCAATTTGGTGTCATCTGCAAATTTGATCAGCATTCCCTGCACCTCCTCCTCCAAGTCATTAATAAAAATGTTGAAGAGCACTGGGCCCAGGACTGAGCCCTGTGGTACCCCACTCGTTACCTCTCCCCAGTTTGAGAAGGTCCCATTGATAAGCACTCTTTGAGTCCGATTCTGTAGCCAACTGTGGATCCACCGGATCGTTGTTTCATCTAGCCCACTTTGAGCTAGTTTGCTCATCAGGATATCATGGGGCACTTTGTCGAAAGCTTTGCTGAAGTCGAGGTATATGATGTCTACAGCATTCCCACAGTCTACAAGGGAGGTTACTTGATCAAAAAATGAGATCAGATTTGTCTGGCAGGACTTGTTTTTGACAAATCCATGTTGGCTTTGAGTAATCACGGCATTGTTGTCAAGGTGCTTCCAGATGGATTGCTTCATCATCTGCTCCAGAATTTTCCCAGGGATTGATGTCAGACTGACTGGTCTGTAGTTCCCAGGTTCCTCCTTTTTACCCTTTTTGAAGATAGGGACAACGTTAGCCCTCCTCCAGTCATCTGGCACTTCCCCTGTCCTCCATGATTTCTCAAAGAGAATAGACAGCGGTTCTGAGAGTTCTTCTGCCAGTTCCTTTATGACTCTAGGCTGCAGTTCATCTGGCCCTGGAGATTTGAACTCATTCAAAGTAATGAGGTGTTCCTTGACCATATGCCTATCGATCTCAAGCTGCAATCCTGCCCCTTCAGCCTGTACTTCGCCTTTGCCAGGGGGGTCATAGACCCTCTTTGGGGAGAAGACTGAGCCAAAGTAGGAATTGAGCACCTCTGCCTTTTCTTTGTCATCTGTTATCGTTTTGCCTTCCTTATTTAATAGCTGAACCACCATTTCTTTCCTCTGCCTTTTACTGTGCACGTAGCTGAAGAAAGCCTTTTTGTTGTTTTTAACATCCCTTGCTAACCTCAGCTCATTCTCAGCTTTAGCCTTCCTGACGCCATCCCTGCAATTCTGTGCTATCTGCCTGTACTCTTCCTCTGTTACTTGGCCTTCGTTCCACTTCCTATATGTGTCCTTTTTTGTTTTCAGGTCATCCCTAAGCTTTTTGTGAAGCCACATTGGCTTCTTCTGTTGTCTTCCACCTTTTCTTCTTGTTGGAATTGCTTGTGATTGTGCCTTGAGAATTTCCTTTTTTAAAAGCTCCCACCCATCTTGGACTCCTTTTCTCGCTAGCATCGCTTGCCATGGGACCTTACTGATCATTGTTCTGAGTTTATGAAAATCAGCTTTCCTAAAATCCAGGGTACGCGTTTGACTACACTCGGCTTTTGCTTCCCTTAGAACCAAGAACTCAAATACAACATGGTCGCTTTCCCCCAGAGTTCCTGTAACTGCTACTTTATCCACTAAGTCATCTCTGTTGGTTAGGATCAAGTCAAGGATAGCCGATCCTCTAGTTCCTTCCTCTGCTTTCTGTAGAAGGAAGTTATCCACCACACAAGTCAGGAATTTCCTGGAGGGGCCATGTTTTGCAGAATTTGTCTCCCAACAAATATCAGGGAAATTGAAGTCCCCCATTACTACTACATCATGCTTCCTTAAAACATTGGCTATTTGCTTTTCAAAAGTTTCATCCTCATCTTCTCCTTGATTGGGTGGCCGGTAGTAGACTCCGACCACCAGGTTCCTTTTATTCTTTGCTCCATTTATTTCAACCCAGATGCTCTCGATGGGGCTACCAAGCTCCTCCTCCTGTATTTCTGTGCAGAGATAAGTATTTTTCACATACAGTGCAACCCCACCTCCCTTTCTGTTCCTCCTGTTCTTTTTGAACAAGTTATATCCTTCAATTGCTGTATTCCACTCATGAGAGTCATCCCACCAAGTCTCAGTTATACCTATCAGGTCATAATTTCCCTCTTGTATTAAGAGTTCAAGTTCGTTCTGTTTGTTTCCCATACTCTGGGCATTAGTATATAGACATCGAAGACCATGTGCTTCATAGTCTGGCTTTCTTCCTACATGTGTCTGAAGACTATTATTGGGCGCTATCAGAGCTGTTCTCTCCATTACAGTGCATGCGCCTATGTCCATTGTTACCCCCAACATTACATCTCCCTTCCCCGTAGGATTCAGTTTAAAGCCCTCCTGATGAAGTTCTTCATGCTGTGGCCAAACACAGTCTTCCCAGCCTTTGTGAGGTGCAACCTGTCCCTTGCCAACAGCCCATCTTCCAGGAAGTATAGCCCGTGGTCCCAGAATCCAAATCTCTCTCGTCGGCACCACCTTCGTAGCCAGTCATTCACCCGGAGTATTTTTCATTCCCTTTCTATCCCTCTTCTAACTACTGGAAGGATGGATGAGAAAACTATCTGGGCCCCAAAGTTCTTGAGTTTCCTTCCCAAAGCTTCAAAGTCTGACGTGATCTCTTCGTAGCTCTGCTTGGCGGTATCATTTGTTCCCAAATGATTGTTTGCCCTGCCCCTTCATGGATCACTGCCTTGTTGTGGCGAAGGGGCTTGCGTAACCCAGTGAAGCCATAAGCTATGCTGTGCAGGGCCACCCAAGACGGACAGGTCATGGCAGAGAGTTCTGACAAAATGTGGTCCACTGGAGAAGGAAATGACAACCCACCCCAGTATTCTTGCCAAGAAAACCCCATGGAACGTATCACAAGGCTAAAAGAGATGACGCCGGAAGATGAGTCCCTCAGGTCGGAAGGTGTCCAATATACTACTGGGGAAGAGCAGAGGGTATTTCCAAGTAGCGCCAGAAAGAGTGAAGCGGCTGGGCCAAAGCTGAAAGGACACTCAGCTGTGGATGTGTCTGGTGGTGAAAAGAAAATCCGATGCTGTAAAGAACAATATTGTTTAGGAACCTGGAATGTCAGATCAATGAATCAAAGTCAGCTGGAGGTGGTCAAACATGAGATGGCAAGATTGAACATCAACATCTTGGGAATCAGTGAACTAAAATGGACATGCATGGGCGAATTTAATTCAGGTGACCATCATATCTACTATTGTGGGCAAGAATCCCTTAGAAGAAATGGAGTAGCACTCATAGTCAACAAAAGGGTGGGAAAAGCAATACTGGGGTACAATCTTAAAAATGATAGAATGATCTCAGTACGAATCCAAGGCAAACCATTCAACATCACAGTAATTCAAGTCTATGCCCCAACCACTGAGGCCAAAGAAGCTGAGGTTGATGGGTTCTATGAAGACCTACAACACCTTCTAGAACTAACACCAACAAAATATGTCCTCTTCATCATAGGGGATTGGAATGCTAAAGTAGGAAGTCAAGAAATCACCGGGATAACAGGCAGGCATGGCCTTGGTGTACAAAATTAAGCAGGACAAAAGCAAATAGAGTTTTGCCAAGAGAACACGCTGATCATAGCAAACACTCTTTTCCAACAGCACAAGAGACGACTCTACACATGGACATCACCAGATGGTCAATATCGAAATCAGATTGATTATGTCCATTGCAGCCAAAGATGGAGAAGCTCTATACAGGCAGTCAAAACAAGACCTGGAGCTGACTGCGGCTCAGATCATGAGCTTCTTGTTGCAAAATTTCTGCAGAAATTGAAGAACGTAGGGAAAACCACTAAACCATTCAGGTATGACCTCAAGCATATCCCTTATGAATATACAGTGGAGGTGAGGAATAGATTTCAGGGATTAGACCTGATAGACAGAGTGCCTGAGGAACTATGGACGGAGGTCCGTAACATTGTTCAGGAGGCAGCAACGAAATCCATCCCAAAGAAAAATAAATGCAAGACAGCCAAGTGGCTGTCTGATGAGGCTTTACAAGTAGCTGAGGAAAGAAGGGAAGCAAAAAGCAAGGGAGAAAGGGGGAGATATATCCAACTGAATGCAGAGTTCCAGAGAATAGCAAGGAGAGACAAGAAGGCCTTCTTAAATGAACAATGCAAAGAAATCGAGGAAAACAACAGAATGGGAAAGACTAGAGATCTCTTCAAGAAAATCGGAGATCTCAAGGGAACGTTTTGTGCAAAGACGGGCATGATAAAGGACAAAGAAGGCAGGGACCTAACAGATGCAGATGAGATTAAGAAGAGGTGGAAAGAATACACAGAAGAACTATACAGGAAAGATCTTAATGTCCCTGATAGCTATGACACTACGGTCACTGAACTTGAGCCGGACATCCTCGAGAGTGAAGTCAAGTGGGCCTTAGGAAGCATTATTAACAACAAAGCTAGCGGAGATGACAGTATTCCAGCTGAGCTATTTAAAATCCTAAAAGATGATGCTGTTAAAGTGCTGCATTCAATATGCCAACAAATTTGGAACACTCAGCAATGGCCGCAAGACTGGAAAAAGTCAGTTTACATTACAATTCCAAAGAAGGGCAATGCCAAAGAGTGTTCAAACTACCGCACAATTGCGCTCATTTCACATGCCAGCAAGGTGATGCTCAAAATCCTACAAGCTAGGCTTCAGCAGTATGCGAACCGAGAACTACCGGAAGTACAAGCGGGGTTTCAAAGAGGCAGAGGAACAAGAGATCAAATCGCCAACATTCGCTGGATCATGGAGAAAGCAAGAGAATTCCAGAAAAACGTCTATTTCTGCTTCATTGACTACACTAAAGCCTTTGATTGTATGGATCACAACAAACTGTGGCAAATTCTTAAAGTGATGGGAGTACCAGACCACCTTACCTGTCTCCTGAGAAACCTGTACGAGGGTCAAGAAGCAACAGTAAGAACCAGACATGGAACAACCGAGTGGTTCAAAACTGGGAAAGGAGTACGACAAGGCTGCATATTGTCACCCTGCTTATTTAACTTATATGCAGAATACATCATGAGAAATGCCGGGTTGGATGAATCAGAGGTCGGAATTAAGATTGCTGGGAGAATTATCAACAACCTCCGATATGCAGACGATACTACCCTAATGGCAGAAAGCGAAGAGGATCTCAAGAGCCTCTTGTTGAGGGTAAAAGAGGAGAGTGTAAAAGCTGGTTTGAAACTCAACATTAAAAAAACTAAGATCATGGCATCTGGCCCTATCACTTCCTGGCATATAGAAGGGGAAGAAATGGAAGCAGTGACAGATTTTACTTTCTTGGGCTCCAAGATCACTGCAGACGGTGACTGTAGCCATGAAATTAAAAGACGCTTGCTCCTTGGGAGGAAAGCTATGGCAAACCTAAACAGCATAGTAAGAAGCAGAGACATCACCTTGCCGACAAAGGTCCGTCTAATCAAAGCTATGGTTTTCCCGTAGTAATGTATGGCTGTGAGAGCTGGACTCTAAGGAAGGCTGAGCGCCGAAGAATTGATGCTTTCGAACTGTGGTGCTGGAGAAGACTCTTACAAGTCCCCTGGACTGCAACGGGGTCCAGTCAGTCAATCCTAAAGGAAATCAACCCTGAGTGCTCATTGGAAGGACAGTTACTGAAGCTGAAGCTCAAATATTTTGGCCACCTAATGCGAAGAGAAAACTCTCTGGAAAAGACCGTGATGCTGGGAAAGACTGAAGGCAAAAGGAGAAGGGGGCGGCAGAGGATGAGATGGCTAGATAGCATCACTGATGCAATGAATATGGACTTGAGCATGCTCCGGGAGATAGCGCAGGACAGGAAGGCCTGGCGTGCTGTGGTCCATGGAGTCACGAAGAGTCAGACACGACTGAACAACTGAACAACAACAATGCTTGCCCTGCCCAGAGGTGTGCCTTTCACTGTGACCCCAGTCAAGGGGTGTTTCCTGTGTGTTTCCCATCCTTGCACAAACCAGTTAGTATCTGCTCAGAAGTAACTGTCATTGTGGTCAGTGAGGCTTGTCCCCTGAATGTGCATATCAGAATTTACAGAGATCCACCCACAATTGAAATAGCACATTTTAAAGCACTAATTCCTAGGGATGGGTGGAACGCTTACCTCCGGGACGGTGTCTGCAGGGTGGGGGGGAGGCAATCTGTCCCCCCCCCCCAATCCTAGCTGGCTGGCTCCGCTCTGCGGGGATTCTGTGGAGCCGCTGGCCAGCTTCAGAGTGTCAGCGATACGGCCCGCATTGCCATATCACTGGCTGGGCGGATTGACTGCAGACGCAAATGGCGTCTACTACGCCATTTGTGGCTATAAAGGTCTTAGTTTAAGCTAAATGCAGCCATTTATGGCTGCATTTAGCTTAAACTAAGACATTTACGGCTGCAAATGGTGTAGTGGACACCTTTTGCGTCCGCAGTCAATCCGCCCAGCCAGCGATATGACAGTGGTGGCCGTATCACTGGTGCTCCGGAGCTGGCCAGTGGGGAGGATCCGGCTGGTGAGGACTCCTCCAGGAGGTGGAGGTAAGTCTTCCGGGGGGCTGGATTTTTTTGAATCCGGCCTCTCTGGGATCCGTGGAGGATTTGTCCCCCATCCCTACTAATTCCCTAAATGCTCTAAAGCGCTTTCTCGAAGCTGCTATTCTCCATCACTTGGTTTATTTCTCCGGGAGAGAGCGCAGGACAGGAAGGCCTGGCGTGCTATGGTCCATGGGGTCACAAAGAGTCGGGAACGACTGAACAACAACAACTCCCACCTTCGATCATCCCAATCCTGCGCAGCATTGGGTTAGAAAGGGGGCTGGTTTCCCATCCATTTCCCCTCCCTGTCTTTCCCAGCACAAACATATGTGTGTCTACTGAGGAGTAACTCCCATTGTGGTCAATGAATCTTGCACTGCCGCGATTCCCATGTATTGAAATAACGCACTTAGAGACCCTTCGAAGCTTTGATTGACTGCAGCAGGGTAGGTAGAACACTGTGTTCCTTTTATGATTGTCTTGGGGTGGGGAGAGAGAGAGAGAGAGAGAGAGAGAGAGAGAGAGAGACAATTCTGTGGATACAGGGGAGGAAGCGTCCCAGGATTTTATCAAAGGAGAAAGGGGGGAGAGCCTGGAGTGGGGGAGCCTTTCTTATTGGTTGAGCAGCCCCTGCCAGTCAGATAATGTTCACCACAACACCCCACCCTACCCAGAAGTATGTTCTGTGAAGCGACTGTGCTACACTTGGTTGTGGAGCCCTGCGCAGACCAAAGCTGGCTCCTTGAATAATCCAGGTTAGCCACAATTGGCTTCTCCTTCTGTCTCCCTCTGTTGTCATGGAAAAGCCCCCCCACCCCAGTTATGATATAATTTCATGCCCTTGAGCAGCTCAGCTGGGAAGAATCCAGCTGCTCAGACATATCCTGACGGTTGCTTCTCACCTGGCACCTCTGCCATTGGGAAATGAGAGATTGCTCCAGAGGCCTCAGTCTCATGGACCATTTCCTGATGGGTGGGACATCTCTCGTTTAAGTGAGGCATAACACAGGACTGTCTCAAATGCTGAACCAGCTGACATGGCTTCCAGAACAACCTGTCTTTCTTCTAGCTCTGATCTAGAGGAAATAAGTATGTTTATTACTGGACAACATCGTGGGGATGGCTAAACAGCCCAAATGTTGTGAGCTGTGTTTAAAAGATAGAAGCCTGAGTGGTAAACATCTGGCAGTGGGGAAAGTACGAGGCAGTTGTGCTTTCTGTTTGTTTTTCCCATTGTAAATAAATAATCTTTCATAGCTAGAGCCAAGACGACCAGGCAGCAGCCTTTGGCAAATAAACTTGTATGAAGTGCACTTTGCTTGGAATGTTTGTACTTTGCTCTTGAAAAATATGCCAAAATGTACTGATAGCGTTCAGCTTAGCACTATGGGGGCCAAATGTCCTACTTAACAGAGGACAGTCCTCTATTTGAATGTGCCCACTATTTGAAGGGCTGTCCAGTAGGAGTCCTGTTTAAAGATAAAGCATCACGAGAGCCTTGGGGCCTCGAAGTTGCCCATCAAGAGTTAGTGCATGGACAGGAGACTGAACAGCAGGCACACGTCTCCTTAGCCACAGTCTGCACTATGGTGAGATCTTCTGTATTTCTATTTAAATTAGAGTAACCATTTCTCACTTTGCATATATAGATATAAATGTACACATGCAAATGTTATGCAGAACTGTGCCCACTTTTTAATCCCTTTTAGCTATGCATTTCCTTTGTGGGGGCACTGTGCAAGTGGCAACCCTACTTACCATAGCAATTAACTTTCTGAAGATTATGTTGAGCATGATGACTGCTACCACAGGGGCAGCTTTCATGAAGTTCAAAATTTCTGGTGTTTTTAAATGTTGTTATGATTTTTTAAAAAACGACACCCCAGTTTGGCATTTAATTTTGTAGAAGTCATTTAAGAAGTGAACAATAATTAATTGTTGGTGTTTGATAGATCAGCATAAGATGTAACTCAATTAGGGGGAGGCAATTCATCCCTTCTGAAGAGGCCTTCAGATATCCTGTTTAGAATGCTACATGAGGTCAGTTGAATCTGTTTTTTTTAAGCACACAAATAATTGGGAAGTAGTTGGAGCCAGTGGCTGTCAAATGTTCTGAAATGACAGAGTCCTCTGAAGCTGAATCCTTGCAAAAAAATCTTATTTAACTGCCTGGCCTCTCACCATATCAGTTATTTTCTGCTTGTTTGACTTCAATGTTGAACTCAGTGTTACTTTGGTGCACAGCCCAGCTCCTTCATACCCAGTCTTCCCTTGGACCACCCCACACACCTCTTGATTTCCATTCTGAGATAACTGGACCCATAGGGACTCCTCCTAACACCATTTCTCCTCTTTTCTTTTTGAAATACCAGTGGTATCCCAACATTTGGGGTACCCCTGAAACTCAGCTATTTTATAAGCCTATTACCAATAGGGCATGCCAAATGGTTTACACTCTACTGGTGCATCACCACACTCTAAAGAGATACATTTTTCAGTCTCAGAAGAGATGCGTAATCCCAATTTGAAATAATTTTCTATGCCTCATGTATTCAACCTTCTAGACCAGAGCACTGTCAGAGGCAGGACTATCTGGACGCAAGTGAACATGCTGAGCTTGAGTGATAGAGAGGTCTTCTCCAACAGAGTTACCAGAGGTGCTGCTAGGTTTGCAGGGGCCCTGGGTAAGTTGCCTGTCAGGGAGTTGTTTGGGGGCCACAACCCTAACCCATGGTCTTGCCCTGATGGCACCCCTGAGAGTTACCCATGTTCTAAAAACAATCAGTTCCATGAAATATAACATTATTGGTATAAGTAATCTTAAAAGGATTGTTTGACCTAATTGATCGATTAAACAATGAAAATGTTCACCTTGGTAGAAAATTCTGGACCAAAGAGCAATCATGGTCAGAGGACAAACCAGAAAGCAGGATCAGAGAAGACAGGACCAAAGAGGAAGACCAGAAACAGAAACACTGACTACCTGTCAGTGCTCAGATAGCTCTTGTTGTTCAAGCAAAGTTCCACTGAGGCAGGAAGCCCTTTTATACTCCTTCCTCCCCAGGAGGAGTCAGTGGCCAGCCTGGGTGGAAGCAGTCTGGCGGGTTCTTTGCTGAGAAACTGTAGTGACATGACTCACCACATGGAAACAGTGGTCAATAGTTCCTGACACCATTTTGGCTCTGGCTGTGGCCACTGCTAATTTTCGCCTTGCCCACCATCACCATGGAGTGCTGACAGATTAACCGAAAAGGAATGCAGCTCTCAACAGAAAAAAGGGTTCCCCATTCCTGGCCTAGGAAGATGCTATAACATGTACTTCAGTGGTTCACTACACGGGGGACCTGCAGATATACCCAAAGGCTCCCAGTTTGAACCCCACCTGCTCCTGACACTAAGCGAGAAATGTGCATCCCCTCGCTTTATATAAGACCCAAATGCAGAGAGACAAAACATGAGTCACTGGTTTCTCTCTCTGCTTTCTTTGAACAGCCAGAGCAGCTCATAATTAGCATCACCATTTCTTCTGCACAACCAAAATAATTAGCACTCAGGAATTAGCTAGGTACAAGATAAACATGAAAACATCAGAGAGCCTGTCAGGTGAAAATGAAGAGAGGCTTTATGAGAAACATCCACAAACAGCTGGAAAGATTTACTGAATCAGTGTGATGTTAAAATCACCATCAGCTTTATGTATTTGTTTTGTTTTTCAAAAATACCACAGGCTCTGATTTAGGGTTACTGTAACTTTAAATAGATATAACACCAACTAAAGTAAAATTACATAAGTGTTAAACCTCAGACTTCACTCCCTTTTTCACAGGGTGACCGAGGCAGTTTTAGTACCAAAAACAGGCCTAACCAGGCTTGATTAAAATGGATTTAGAAAATTCAGTTTCATCTATTCATGGCCATTGGCCAATGGAGATGGTCTCAGACTAGGTGTTGAGAACTTCCAGGGTGATTGTTTTGGGGATCTTAACATCCAGGCCTAGAATGCTCCCAAGCCCCCTCTTCTACTGAGTAACACCAGTTCAGCTCTTTGGTATACATCTGAGCTGAGGAAAACAAAACAGTTTGGCAGAGAGCTAGAACATAACTGGAAAATGTCTCGTGACAAGTCCAATCGAACGCAAGTGAGCTCACTCTTGAGCCCACTCTGTGGTGGGGATAATGACGAAGAAGGAATTCTTCTTCCCTATCATTTCATCTTCACAATGTCATCCACAGAGATTTCCCAAGTGGTTTGGGGTCTTTTGCCATCTGACCCAGTAGGAGGTATGGTGGAACCCTTGGTAACAGTCTGTGACACATTTGTCAGACATGTTGAGGACACATTCACTTGCATCTGTCACAATCCGCATACCACAGTTAATTTGGATCAATCAGGGATGGTCTTCAGTCTCGTCCTAGTTTGTTGGATGACTTTCCATTTTTAGGGTCTGAGGAAGGGTCCTGTCAGCCACCTGTATGCTCAATCCTTGCCTCTCTTGGTTTATTGATTCTAACAGGACGAGTATGACCGCTTGGTTTAGGAGGTGGTAAATGCCTCACTGAGACTGGACAGTCTCATTTTCCCTAAAAAGGGTGTTAGTACAACCACTCCTGAAAGAAAATCTACATTGGACCCAGAAGTTCTGACCTATAGGCCAGTATCTGACATCCCTTCTTGAAGTCCCAAGAAGTTGCCAGCCAAATCCAGGCACTCTTGGATGAAACTGATTTTCTAGATCCTGTCTAGAAGCCTGCCAAACTGTTTCATTGCCTTCAGCTCAGGTGTATGCCAAGGAGCTGAATGAGTGCTGCTCAGTGGAATGTGGGGCACTCGGGAGCATTCCTGGCATTGATGTTGAGATCGCCCAAAACAATAATCCTGGGAGTTCTCAGCACCAAATTTGAGACCATATCTATCGGCAGAGAGACTGATGGGGATGGTATGGATGGTACACCAACAGAATCCCTCATCTGTCCCAACAGAACACTCAAGAATAATACTCAGATGGACAGGAGGAAGCCTAAAGAGGGAGATAATGAATATGAACTTGAGCACACTCCGAGAGAGAGCGGAGGACAGGAAGGCCTGCCGTGCTATGGTCCATGGGGTCACGAAGAGTCGGACACGACTTAACGACTGAACAACAACAACACCTCAGCAACTCACCCCTCCCCTGCCTTTGAGACTATTCTGGTACTGAACTGAGCATCCAGGATGACACAGCTGGGAGACTATTTCCCCTCAGCTCCTCCACCAAGGCCTCCATAATACATACCAGGCTGCCCTCCTCATCGTGGATTTTTGTTATGGACTAACCTGGCATTTAATAACAACACTACTTACTGAGGGTGTGGACAAGATGCATGCATCTATATGACCCACTACATGCTCTCTCAACCCTTGCCCCCCATGGCTTCTTTGAGCTAGCCATGGGGGATTGACTATATGGTTCAGGGGAGTGGTGAATGCATCACTGCATGATGGTGTGGTCCCTACTGCCTTGAAGGAGTGTGACCACTCCTGACAAAACCCTCCCTTGACCCAGAGATTTAGGTCAACTATCTTCCAGTCACAAATACCCCCTTCCTAGGTAAAGTGCTCGAGAGAGTGGTGGTGTCTCAGGTGCAGGTGCTCTTGGATGAAACTGATTATCTGGATCCATTCCAGTCTGGGTTCAGGCCTTATTTTGGGACAGGATCAGTCTTGGTCACCCTAATGGATGACCTTCTTCAGGGGAAAGACATGGGGAGTGTGTCCCTGTTATTTCTTGATCTCTCAGCAGCTTTTGATATCATTAACCATCATATCCTCCTGCACCATCTCCCTGAGTTGGGTGTTGGAGGCACTTACAGGGATGGTTCCAGAGAATAAGATTGGGATACTGTGCCTTGGCACCTTGTCAACTGAACTGTGGGGTGCCACAGGGCACTATCTTGTCCCCGATGTTATGTAATATCTATATGAAGCCATAGGGAGCAGTTATTAGGGACAAAGTGTCACCAGTATGGTGATGACACCCAGCTTTCTTTCTCTGACATCAAAATCAGGGGAGGCAATGCACATTCTGAACTGGTGCCTGAATGCAGTTATGGCTTTGATGAGGGCTAATAAACTGAAGCTGAATCCCAATAAGACAGAAACCCTATGGGTGGGTGATCCCCAGGTCCAGTAATTGGGCTGTTTCCCTGTTCTGGATGGGGTTGCACCCCCTCTGAAGGAGCAGGTACATAATTTGATGGTGCTTCTGGATCCATCTCTGTCATTGGAGGCCCAGGGGACATGAGTGGCCCATTACTAACTTTGGTTGGTGCACCAACTTTGTCCATTCCTGGATAGGAATAGCCTAGCCACATGATTGGTGCACTGGTAACCTCACAATTAGACTACTATAATGCACTCTCTGTGGGGTTGCCCTTGTACCTGGTTCAGAAGCTGCACCTAGTGCAGAATGCAGCAACTAAGGTGCTCAGTGGGATAACCAGCTATGTTCACATAACACCTGTGTTGAAAAAACTGCACTGGCTGCCTATTAGTTACAAAGCCATGTTCAAGGTTATGCTGTTGACATACAAACCCCGAAACAGCTCGGGACCAGGATACCTCTGGGAAGCCCTCTCTCATGCAGTTCAGGGGGGTGTCTCCACCAGTGATTTATTCCAAGCTGGCTGCGCGTTGAGGTTGTTAGGGACATAAGACGTCATGGCCATGCAGCACCCACCTTAGAGCTTATCAGGGAAAAACTGGATTTCCTGAGATTGCTTAAAGTCCGATTATTTTCCTTAAGTTGGGTTCTCTGGGGTATAGCTGTTGTGTGCCCCAACCCTGCACTTACCTCGGGTATGCTAGCCCTGCCCAGAGGTGTGCCTTCTACCGTGACCCTGGTCAAGGGGTGTTTCCTGTCCCCTGCATTTCTCAGCACAAACCAGTTAGTGTCTACTCAGAAGTAACTCCCATTATGCTCAATGAGGCTTGAGCACACCGGAATTTACAGAGATTGCCCTGAATTGAAATATATTTTAAAGCACTGATTCCTTGTAGCCTGCCTGTAAAGCGCCTTACTGAACCTGCTATTCTTCATGGCTTGGTTTATTGCCTTAGGAAGTACCTACTTCACACCTTTTGAGATCCTGCGGTTAGAAAGGGGGCTGTTTCCTCATCCCTCTGTCATCATCCCCTTTCCCACCACAAGCATTTGTATGTCTACTTGGAAATAACTCCCACTGTGCTGAATGAGGCTTGCCCACATCAGAATTTACAGAGATCCCCATGAATTGAATACAGAATTTAAAGCGCTGATTCCGTGAAGCCTGCCTGTAAAGCTTTTTACAGAACCTTAGGAAGAAACTACTTTACACCTTCCTTATAGAGATCCTGCGGTTAAAAAGGGGGCTGGTTTCCCATCCCTGTGTCCTCGCCCCTCCCTTTCCCAGCACAAGCATATGTGTGTCTACTCAGAAGTAACTCCCATAATGCTCAATGAGGCTTGCTCCTGAAATGCAGGTGCATCTGGACTTTCAGGGGAAAGGAGAAAACGGGGCAGAGGGGGTGGAAGCCTCTCTTATTTGTTGAGCAGCCCCTGCCAGTCAAACGATGTTCACTCCAACTCCCACCCCCATAAGGAAGTATGTTCTGTGAAGCGATTCTTACTGGTGCAGAGCACTTGCTCGTGGAGTCCTGTATGGACCAAAGCTCAGCAAAGCTTTTTCCTTTTAAAAAACCCGGTACTCCTCCATTCGCTTCTTCTTCCATTGTCATGGAGACACAGTCCAGGAGGCAGAAAATGAGGTATGTTTCAAATGCCTCCCCAAAACGCGCTTTCACACCCAGGCCTTCTCTGGCTTCTAAATAATCACAATTGCTTGCTATGTTTTGTACTGTTTCCGTATTGTTATTGTAGTTTTTAAATTGTTTTTTAAAGTGTATTTTGAATGTATTTGTTTAGTTGTAGTTGAAATTGTATTTAAATGTGATTTTCAATATTTGCATGTGAACACTTGGAGATTTTTTTAATATTAAGGGTATATAAGCATTATTAATACATATATACATACATACATGATGATGATGATAACAACTTCCAACCCTCTAAGTTTCCCAATCCAGGTACACTATTCAGACTTAATATTTCAGCCCTGATATTCTACTAGAGCATCGAACTTTTCCCACCATTTTGGCTCTCATGTTTCACCCAGAAAGCTTTCTCCCTCCATTTATGTTTACCCATTTAGATGAAAGCATAACACAATCTCCCGCCCCACAAGAAAAGATAACTTGCAGCATAATCCTATGCCTGTTACTCAGTAACAGGCATAGGATTATGCTGCAAGTTATCTTGCAGGAGAAGATGAAGATGAAACTTTTGAAAAGCAAATTGCCAATGTTTCAAGGAAGCATGATGTAGTAGTAATGGGGGTCTTCAATTTCTCTGATATTTGTTGGGAGACAAATTCTGCAAAACATGGCCCCTCCAGGAAATTCCTGACTTGTGTGGTGGATAACTTCCTCCTACAGAAAGTGGAGGAAGGAACTAGAGCATCAGCTATCCTTGACTTGATCCTAACCAACAGAGATGACTTAGTGGATAAAGTAGCAGTTACAGAAACTCTGGGGGAAAGTGACCATGTTAGACTTGAGTTCTTGGTTCTAAAAGAAGCAAAAGCTGGGTGTAGCCAAACGCGTATGCTGGATTTTAGGAACGCCAATTTTAATAAACTCAGAACAATGATAAGTAAGGTCCCATGGCAAGCGACTCTAATGAGAAAAGGAGTCTGAGATGGGTGGGAGTTTTTTAAAAAAGGAAATTCTGAAGGCACAATGACAAACAATTCCAACAAGAAAAAATGGTGGAAGACAACAGAAGAAGCCAATGTGGCTTCACAAAAAGCTTAGGGATGACCTGAAAACAAAAAGGGGCACATATAGGAAGTGGAAGGAAGGCCAAGCTACAAAGAAGAGTATAGGCAGGTAGCACAGAATTGCAGGGATGGCGTCAGGAAGGCTAAAGCTGAGAACGAGGTGAGGTTAGCGAGGTATGCTAAAAACAACAAAAATACTTTCTTCAGTTATGTGCATAGTAAAATACAGAGGAAAGAAATGGTGGTTCAGCTATTAAATAAGGATGGCAAAATGATAACAGATGACAAAGAAAAGGCAGAGGTGCTCAATTCCTACTTTGGCTCAGTCTTCTCCCGAAAGATGGTCTATGACCCCCCTGGCAAAGGCGAACTACAAGCTGAAGGGGCAGGATTGCAGGTTGAGATTGATAGGCATATGGTTAAGGAACACCTAATTACTTGGAATGAGTTCAAATCTCCAGGACCAGAATAACTGCATCCTAGAGTAATAAAAGACCTGGCAGAAGAACTCTCAGAATCACTGTCTATTTTCTTTGAGAAACCATGGAGGACGGGGGAAGTGCCAGATGACTGGAGGAGGGCAAATGTTGTCCCTATCTTTGAAAAGGAGGAACCAGTCAGTCTGACATCAATCCCTGGAAAAATTCTGGAGCAGATTATAAAGTGATCAATATATATGCACCTTGAAAACAATGCAGTGATTACTCGAAGCCAATGTGGATTTGTCAAGAAAAAATCCAGCCAGACTAATCTGATCTCATTTTTTGATCAAGTAACTGTCAGGGTGGAAACTGAGCCAATAGAACCCCAGAGCAGTTCTGATTCTGAGGAGGAACAGCAATCCGTGGGAGAGGAGCACGCTCATCTCTCACAGGCACAGCAGCTGGCAGAGATTCCTCCTGCCAGCATTCCTGAGATAGATAGTGACCCTGGCAGCGAGAGAGTGCTGGAGGGGGGCTTGCTGGATGCTTGACGCCGACGCCGGGAGCAACAACAGCGGGAGGGTGTGGAAAGGAGGCGTAGCGCTCATTTGGCGCGCAAGCAACGGTCGCGTCCCGAGGACCCAAGGGAAAGAGGGAGGATCTCTTCCTAGCCCATAAGTTCAGGGTCTTCCCATGATTCTCCTTCAAACAGGGACCAACTGCCTAACCTGGAGCATAGGCTACTCTGCTATCTTTTCCCCAGTGCTGTTCCTTGCTTAATCGCTGGTGATTAGCATCTGAAAGAGTCATTAAGTTGTAAAAGGATTAAAGCCTTGAAAAGAATCCTTTTGTCTGTGTCTTGAGTTAGCTGTTGGAGTAGACTGAAAGAGGCAGCTAGGGCGCTCCTGACAGCTTGGTCCCCGTTCCTCTTTTTTTCTCTCTCTCTTCTCCTACTGCCTATGGAGGTTGCCATGGACCCGGAGGTGCAAGCTCTCATGCAAGAGAACCAGGCTTTTCATGATCAAGTGGCTCAACTGATGACTGCTGTACAGAATCTGCAAGCTGCCCCCCACTTCCGATTCCCCGCCGCCGCAAGTGCTTGGTGGCTTTGCCAGATAAGTTTTCTGGTGAGAAAGGACTTTTTCAGATTTTCCGGGCCCAATTGGAGCTGTACATGCACCTACAACCTGAGGATTTCCTGACAGAACAGGTTCGTGTGGGCTTCATCATTAACCTACTTTCAGGCGTGGCAGCTAAATGGGCTTCGGGACTTCTCGTTAATGACCCCCTGCTCGGGGACTATCAAGGTTTCATGGCAGCGATGGCCCATTTTTTCGGTGACCCCCTGCACACGCAGACGGCTTCTCGGGAGATTCGCCGCCTCAGGCAGGGCAAGGACTCAGTTTCCAGCTACGCGACAACTTTTTGCTTGCTGATGCAGGATTTACAGTGGAATGATGCTGCGCTGGTGGCTCAGTTTTTGGATGGTTTGAACGACGAGATCTTGGATGAGTTGGGGCGCATGCCTAGCCCGCCTACTTTGGAGGACCTCATCCAGACCTGCCTCCAGATAGATAGTCGGATGGAGGGCACCGGCAGACCTGGTGGGGCGCCGGGGGCTGAAATTTCCCTCCTCCCATTCCCCCATGTTTCCTGCCCCCTCCCCCACCCCCTGCCCCTGCAGTGGGGGTGGAGGAGGCCCCGATGCAGCTGGGAGCTACCCGAGCCCCGCTGCTGCCAGAGGAACTAGAGTGGCGACGTGCGGAGCGCCGATGCTTTCAGTGTGGAAAGTTGGGACATTTCACCAAAACCTGCCATGCTAGACCCGCAGCCTCATTGCCTCCCCCTCCTCTCCTCTCCTCTCCTCTCCTCTCCTCTCCTCTCCTCTCCTCTCCTTCCTCCTCCTCCTCATCCCCAGGCCTGACTAGACTTCCCCCCAAGCCTGTTGGGAGTCTCCAGTGTGAGGGTCGGTTCCCCACCAGGTGGGTGCCTTCCGCACCCCCCCTCCCATCTACTATTGCATGTTCATCTCTGCTCCTCCCAGTGGGGTGGGGTGGAGGCCCTAGCTTTAGTGGACTCTGGGGCTATGACCAGTTTCATGGATGAAACGTTCGCTCTCTTCCACAAGATTCCTACCCTGCCTCTTCCTGCCCCGTTGGCAGTGGAGACCATCTATGGGCATCCTCTTTCTTCGGGTGCGGTGACCCGTATTACAGCTCCGCTCACTCTGCACACCCAGTCCCACGTTGAGCAGATTCAGTTTCACTTGGCCAAGGTTCCCCAATACCTAACTGTGCTGGGTGTTTCCTGGTTCTCTAAGCATAATCCTTAGATTTCTTGGGGGCTTCAGCAAGTGGAGTTTGTGTCTCCCTAGTGCCGGGAGCATTGCCTCCCGACCGAGGCACCAGTCCCAGCCCAGGCCTTAACCCTTTCCTCCCCCTCCTCATCTGCTTCTGGCAGTTCTTCAGCTACCGTGATCCTCCCAGAGAAGTATGCAGCTTTTCGGGATGTTTTCGACAAGAAGGAAGCCGACCAGCTCCCCCCCCCACCCTTTTGACTGCACCATTAACCTCATTCCTGGGGTGACCATCTCCGCTGGCCGGCTGTATTCAATGTCGGAGCCAGAACTTCGAGCTCTATGGGAGTTTTTGGACACAAACTTCAGACGTGGCTTCATTCGCCCCTCCTCCTCCCCCGCCTGCGCCCCTACCATGTTTGTGCCCAAGAAATCAGGCAAACTCCTCCCGGTGCACAATTTCAGAGCGTTGAATTCAATTTTGATCCCCGACAAGTATCCTCTTCCCCTCATACCTGAGATGCTGGAGCGCCTGGGGCGAGCCAAGATTTTCACAAAGTTGGACCTGTGTGGCGCCTACAATCTGATTTGCATCCAGGAGGGGGATGAGTGGAAGACCTGTTTCGGCACTCAGTACGGAGCATATGAATACCTAGTGATGCCGTTTGGGCTTGCCTCCTCCATGTTTTTGCTTTTTATGAATGCCATCTACTGGGACTATTTGGACACTTTCCTCATTGTGTATCTCGATGATTTACTTATATTTTCTGAGGACCCCCATGCCCATCAGCACCATGTCTCCGCCGTCCTCCAGTGCCTCTGTGAGCACCATCTTTATGCCAAGCTGGAGAAATGTGCATTTGACCTAACCTCTTTGGACTATCTTGGCTACATTATCTCAGCTGACGGTATCAGGATGGATCCTGCAAAGGTCCAGGCTGTCCTCTCCTGGCAGGCTCCATCCACCAAGAAGGACTTGCAACGTTTTCTGGGGTTTGCAAATTTTTACAAAAAGTTCCTGCCCAGCTTTGCTTGGCTGACATCTCCTCTCACGGACCTCCTTAAGGGCAGGAAATCTCCTTTTCATTGGACGGCAACTGCCCAACAGGCTTTCGAGGAACTTAAGAAGCTTTTTAATCCTGAGCCGATCCTGTTACATCCCGACCTGAGGAAGCCTTTTGTAATGCAAACTGATGCCTCTGACTTTGCGGTGGGGGTGGTGCTTTTTCAGCCAGATCGGGCGGGTGGCGGGTTGCAACCCTGCGCCTACCACTCCAGGAAGCTGAACATGTCTGAGAGGAATTATACCATCTGGGAGAAGGAACTGTTGGCCATCAAGTCTGCGTTGGAGAGCTGGTGTCATCTTCTAGACACCTTACAGCTGTCCCCTCTTCTGGTTCTTCCCCCAACCTGATGGTTCCTGGAAGCCTTACCAGTCTGCCCTTGGGTCTGGTGCTGCTGCTGCTGAATGCCAGGTCGGCCCAAAATAAAATCTCCCTCATCCATGATTTGATTGTGGATGAGGGGGCTGACTTGGTATGTATTACTGAGACCTGGGTGGGGGAACTGGGAGGGGTCACTCTCTCCCAGCTGTGCCCTCCTGGGTACTCGGTGCAGCACCAATACCGACTTGAGGGTCAGGGAGGGGGGGTTGCTGTGGTCTATAGGAATTCAATCTCCCTGTCCAGGCTTCCTGCTCATTCGAGTGCAGATCTTGAGTGTTTGTACCTTGTGTTGGGTACCCGGGACAGATGAGGGATTCTGTTGGTGTACCGCCCACCCCGCTGCCCATCAGACTCCCTGCCTGAGCTGATGGAGGTGGTCTCGGACTTGGTGTTGAGGAGCCCTAGGATGATGGTCCTGGGGGATCTCAACTTCCATGCCGAGGCTGCTGTATCCGGGGCGGTTCAGGACTTCATGGCCGCCATGACAACCATGGGGCTGTCCCAACATGTCATCGGCCCAACGCATATAAAAGGACACACGCTTGATCTGGTTTTCTCGACTGGGCAGGAGGATGGTGATCTGAAAGTGGAGGAATTAAAATCTGTCCCTTTGTCATGGACAGATCACTTCCTGCTGAGGTTTAGACTCCTGGCAGCCTTCCCCTTCTGCAAGGGTGGGGGACCTATTAAGATGGTCCGCCCCCAGAGATTAATGGATTCCGATGGATTCCAGAGGGCTCTGGGGGATTTTCCTGCTGGTATGGCTGGTGCTCCTGTCGAAGCCCAGGTCTCTCTGTGGAATGCAGAGATGACTCAGGCGGTTGACACGATCGTGCACAAGTGCCCTCTCCCTCTGAGCAGAGCCTGGCCAGCTCCTTGGTATACACCTGAGCTGAGGGCAATGAAGCAATAGGGGAGACAGCTAGAACGCAGGTGGAGGAAAACTCGTGCTGAGTCTGACCAAACACAGATAAGAGCCCACTATCAAGCCTACTCTGTGGCAGTGAGGGTGGCAAAGAGGCAGTTCTTTTCCACCAGCATTGCATCTTCTCAATGTCATCCAGTGGAGCTTTTCCGAGTGGTTCGCGGCCTGTTACATTCTGGGCCAGGGAGAGAGACGGTGGAACCCTCGGTAGCTTGCTGTGACGAGTTTGCATGGCACTTTGAGGATAAAGTCGCTCAGATTCATCATGAATTGGACACCACCATTAATGCAGTTCCATTGGTAGAGGCGTTCAGAGCACCATCTGGTCCAGTTTTATTGGATGAGTTTCAGTTACTGAGGCCTGAGGATGTGGACAAGGTGCTTGGCCAAGTCCGACCGACCATTTGTGTGCTTGACCCTTGCCCTTCATGGCTTATTAAATCAAACAAGGAGGGGATGTCTGGCTGGGTCCAGGAGGTTGTAAATTCCTCCTTGAGAGAGGGAGTGGTGCCTGCTGCTTTAAAAGAGGAGGTAATTAGACCACTCCTGAAAAAGCCTAACTTGGACCCAGAGGATGTTAACAATTATAGGCCAGTGGCCAACATCCCCTTCCTGGGCAAGGTGCTTGAGCGGGTGGTTGTAGGACAGCTCCAGGCACTGTTGAATGAAACGGATTATCTAGATCCATTTCAATCGGGCTTCAGGCCTGGTTTTGGAACGGAAACTGCCTTGGTCGCCCTGTGGGATGACCTCTGCCGGGGGAGGGACAGGGGGAGTGCGACCCTGTTGATTCTCCTGGACCTCTCAGTGGCTTTCGATACCATTGACCATGGTATCCTTCTGGATAGGTTGTCTGGGTTGGGAGTTGGAGGCACTGCACTACAGTGGTTCCGCTCCTACTTGGATGGCCGATTCCAGAAGGTGGTGCTGGGGGATTATTGCTCTGTGCCATGGCAATTGTGCCATGGGGTTCCACAGGGCTCTATTTTATCCTCCATGCTGTTTAACATCTACATGAAACCGCTGGGGGAGGTTATCCAGAGGTGTGGGCTGAGGTGCCATCAATATGTGGATGACACCCAGCTCTACCTAGGGATGGACGAAAGGGACTTACCTTGTCCTGCAGCTTGCTTTGCGGTGGGAGGGAGGCGCTTCACTTCTCCCCCGAAGTTCAGGCGAGGGCGGGGGAGGCACCCCACCTCGCCCGGCCGAAATTCAGGCCGGGGGGGGAGGCGCCCCGCCTCGCCCGGCCGAAATTCAGGCCGGGGAGAAGCGCCCCGTCTCACCGGCCGTGAAAGAAAAAGTGAAAAAAAAAACCCCGTGATTGGCTACGTAACGATTAACGTAGCCCATCACGGCTATATTTCCAAAGTCAGCCATGATAGGCTACGTAAATCGTCACGTAGCCTATCACGGGTGACTTTGGGGGGGGAAGCGCGTACGCAAATGGTGGCGGCCCATGGGCGCCGCCATTTGCGTTCCTTATTTTGGCACGTCTAGTCTACGTAAAGATTTACATAGACTACAGCGAAAATAAGGAATGCTATTTGCGTTGCCCTTATTTTCGCCGTAGTCTATGTAAATCTTTACGTAGACTAGACGTGCCAAAATAAGGAATGCAAATGGCGGCGCCCATGGGCCGCCACCATTTGCATACGCGCTTTTTTCCCCCCCCCCAAAGTCACCCGTGATAGGCTACGTGACGATTTATGTAGCCTATCACGGCTGACTTTGGAAATCTAGCTGTGATAGGCTACATTAATCGTCACGTAGCCTATCACGGGTGTGTGTTTTTTGTTTTTTGTTTACTTTTTTATTCTGTAATGGTGGCGGCGGCAGCCGGTTGGGAGACCAGCCGCCGCCCCCGCCGAACCGCCGCCGAACCGCCGCTGGCACCCGCCGCCGAGAGGGACATTCGGCCATGGTAAGTCCCATCCCAGGAGGGGTGGGGGGCCGGCGGACAATTTCCCCAACACTTTTGGGGGGCTGAATGCGTTGGCACTCGGCCTCCCGAAGATTCGTGGAGAAATTCTCTGCCATCCATAGCTCTACCTCTCTTTCTCATCAAACCAAGGTGAGGCAGTGGCTGGTCTGAATCAGTGCCTGGGCATGGTAATGGACTGGATGAGGGCCAGTAAACTGAAACTCAATCCAGACAAGATGAAGGTACTGTTAGTGGGTGGTTCGTCTGCCCGGCTAGGTGATATTCAACCTGTTCTGGAGGGGGTTGCACTCCCCCTAAAGGATCAAGTTCGTAGTTTGGGGGTGCTCTTGGATCCAGAACTGTCACTTGAGGCACAGGTGAACTCAGTGGCACGGAGCACTTTTTATCAGCTTAGGCTGGTATACCCACTGCGCCCTTATCTGGGCAGAGATAGCCTAGCTACAGTTATCCATGCTCTGATAACTTCTCGTCTGGATTACTGCAATGCATTATACGTGGGGCTGCCTTTGAAAACGGTCCGGAAACTTCAGCTGGTCCAAAATAGGGCAGCAAGATTGTTAACAGGGACTGGCCTGCGAGCTCATATTACGCCAGTACTTTTCCAGCTGCACTGGCTGCCAGTCCATTTCCGGGCCCAATTCAAAGTGCTGGTGTTAACATTCAAAGCCCTTAACGGCTTGGGGCCAGGTTACCTGAAGGATCGCCTCCTCCCATATGTGCCTGCCCAGACTTTAAGATCATCGTCAGCGGCCCTTCTCCGTGAGCCCCTGCCAAAGGAAGTGAGGCGGGTGGCTACTAGGAGGAAGGCTTTTTCTGCTGTGGCACCCCGGCTCTGGAATGAGCTCCCTAGTGAGGTTCGCCTGGCACCTACACTGTATTCCTTTCGGCGCCAGGTGAAGACCTTTTTATTTTCCCAGGTATTTTAGCATTTTAGCTTTCTAAATTTTTAGCTTTGCTGTTTTAAATCTGTATTTTAAACTCCTGCACTGCTGCTAGGTTTTCTTGTGGTAGTATTGTTATATTGTGGTTTTAATGTTCTATATATTTTAAATTGTTTTATTGTGTGTTGTTTGGTTTTAATTTTTGTGAACTGCCCAGAGAGCTTCGGCTATTGGACGGTATAGAAATGAATAAATAAATAAATAAATTCTGGAGGGGGCACAGCACCCAGTTGAAGTTAGAAGTTAGCACAGGCCCAGGATGCTTTTGTCCGCACAAAAGTGGAGGAATTGGGGCTAGCCTCTGCCCCCCCACTCTACCCCCTTCTCTTTGCGAGGTGGCCTGCTTTACCATTCCGGACGGGTCTATGTGCCTTCTAGACCCCTCCACAAGAGGGTCCTCCATCAGTGCCACAACTCCCCCACTGCTGGGCATTTTGGCTTCGCCAAGACCCTGCACGGAGTGACGTGGGATTTTTGGTGGCCTCGTGTGTGTCGGGACATCAAGACCTATGTCGCCTCCTGCCCAACCTGCCAGCGGGCGAAGGCCCCCTCAGGCAAGCCCACAGGCTTGCTTCACCCCCTGCCTATCCCCTCAGGACCTTGGAAACTGCTCTCCCTTGACTTCATCACTGACTTGCCCCGCTCACATGGTAAGACCACTATTCTGGTGGTGGTGGATTTGTTTTCTAAGATGGCCCATTTCATCCCCTGCTTTGGGTTGCTCACAGCCAGAGAGACGGCGGAGCTTTTTTTGGCACATGTTTTCTGGCTCCACAGATGGCTCGAGGGTCTCATTTCAGATAGGGGGGCCTAATTCACTGCCCATTTCTGGAGGGAGCTACTTGGGCTTCTCCATGTGAAGCTCCGTTTTTCCTCCGCCCACCATCCACAGACGGACGGTCAGACTGAGCGCACCAATGCGACTCTGGAGCAATATTTGTGCTGTTATGTCAGTTACCAGCAAGATGACTAGTTTTCCTTGCTGCCTCTCGCAGAAATTGCTTATAACAATGCCTACCCTGCTTCCACCCGCCAAACTCCATTTTTTGCCAATTTTGGTTACTACCCCAAGGCTTTCCCATCCATTCTAGCTCCCTCTTCAGTGCCAGTGACACATGACTTTTTAGAGGAGTTGCGAGTGGTACACCACCTCTTATGGGACTCCCTCGAGCAAGCCAAGACAGCCTACAAGGCCTCTGCGGACCGGTGATGCAAGCTGGGTCTGTCTCTGCAACTGGGAGACTGGGTTTGGTTGTCCACCCAATACCTCCCCTCTCACTCGCCCGCAAGGAAGCTTGCGCCTCACCACATGGGGCCTTTCCAGATTACGGCCCAAATTAACCCTATTGGTTTTCGCCTGGCTCTCCCCCGCTCCATGAAGATCCATCCTGTTTTTCATCAGTCCTTGCTGTCCCCCCTGGTTTCTGGTGACCCTCATCGCTTGGTCGGCTCCCCCCTGCCACCAGTGCTGGTGGAGGGGGAGGAGGAGTTTGAGGTCGCGGAGATTCTGGACTCCCGCCTTTCTCACGGCCGCCTGCAATATCTAGTGGACTGGAAGGGGTATGGGCCAGATGAGCGGTCCTGGGAACCCACGGAAAATGTGCATGCTCCATTGATGCTGAGGCGTTTCCACCAGCTGTACCCCCACAAACCCAGGGCCCCAGGGGAGGAGCACGAGGGGGGCCTTATGGGAGCAGGGATGATGTCAGGGTGGAAACTGAGCCAATAGAACCCCAGAGCAGTTCTGATTCTGAGGAGGAACAGCAATCCGTGGGAGAGGAGCGCGCTCATCTCTCACAGGCACAGCAGCTGGCAGAGATTCCTCCTGCCAGCATTCCTGAGATAGATAGTGACCCTGGCAGTGAGAGAGTGCTGGAGGGGGGCTTGCTGGATGCTCGACGCCGATGCCGGGAGCGACGACAGTTGGAGGGTGCGGAAAGGAGGCGTAGCACTTGTTTGGCATGCAAGCAACGGTCGCGTCCCGAGGACCCAAGGGAAAGAGGGAGGATCTCTTCCTAGCCCATAAGTTCAGGGTCTTCCCATGATTCTCCTTCAAACGGGGACCAACTGCCTAACCTGGAGCATAGGCTACTCTGCTATCTTTTCCCCAGTGCTGTTCCTTGCTTAGTCGCTGGTGATTAGCATCTGAAAGAGTCATTAAGTTGTAAAAGGATTAAAGCCTTGAAAAGAATCCTTTTGTCTGTGTCTTGAGTTAGCTGTTGGAGTAGACTGAAAGAGGCAGCTAGGGAGCTCCTGACAGTAACCTCCCTTGTGGACTGTGGGAATGCTGTGCACATAATGTACCTTGACTTCAGCAAAGCTTTCAACAAGCTTTGGATCCCTTCTTGATCATCCCAGAGCACAGGCAACGAAATAATGGGCTCAAGTTATGGGAAGCCAGATTCCGGCTGAACATCAGGAAAAACTTCCTGACTGTCAGAGTAATACAGCAATGGAACCAATTACCTAGGGAGGCAGTGGGCTCTCCCACACTGGAGGCATTCAAGTTGAAGTTGGACAGCCATCTGCCAGGAATGCTTTGACTTAGATTCTTGCATTGAGCTATTCTATGATTCTAAGTAAGCTCCAATATATCAAATGAAGCTTACTCCTAGGTAAGTGTGCATTAAAAGCATGAAATATAATCATATGTTCTAACCTTGTTTAAGCCTGTTATAATTAGTGAAGACATAATTGCATTGTGGTATTAGTAGAGATTTACAGTGCTATCGTATATATGACTACTTAGAAGTAAACCCCATTGAGTTCAATGAGACTTATTGCCAGATAAGTGTGTATAGGACTGTAGTTTTTATTTTCATTGAACTCAGTGAATCAAATTTCCAAGGGATCCTGTAAAGGACTGTGTAGTGAGATTCCAATCTTAAACTCCTTTATGAGGGAGTCAACCCCACTGGACTCAGTGGGACTTATTTCTAAGAAGACATGCCTAGGATTGGGCTTTAGCATACTTTTGTAGCCACTATTGCAGTGTTGCAGTTGGGCTGGATCTTGGGGCCAAGGCCTAGGGCCCTGCAGCAGTGGATGGCAGGTGATGGAGGCAGTGACCAAGGCCTAGCATCAGCACCTGGGCTGGCATAGGCCTGCCACGGCTGACACAGGTCACATCAGCATCCTTCTAATTTTGTACATCATTTTATAATCGGGGCATTGTTACAGATGCTCATTTTAAAATATTCTGCTTTTCTACAACAAAAGTGTGCTTATTCCCAGGTAACTGTGTTTTAGTGTCAGGGCAGCAGAAACAAACTCCATTTTATTCCTGTCATCATGCTGCTGCTATGATTTGAGTTTTACATGTGAAACTGCACATGCTCAGAGTATATTTTTTAAATCACGGTTGGCAGTCAGGTCTGTTTCTTTGTTTGCTTTAACATAGCAGGAATAGTTATATAGAATGGTAGTAGGGAGGGGAGAAGAGAAATGTGAGCTGTGTTTTTTGCAACTGAAGTGATACACAAGGCTGCCTAAGGAGGCCCTGTAAGGCCAGTATGAGAGCAATCCTATGGGTGAACGTCCCAGACCCAGGGATCATAGGATGGTTTGGAAAATCCCTTCCAAGATCAGGGACAGTGCTTCGACCTCAGAATGGGGAGCCAGAGATCCATCCCCTGACCCCTCACAGCTGGTGCTGAGAGAACTGCACTGGCTGCCTCTCTGAGGTCACAAAATCAACCTTGGAGAAGGGACAAAGGGGGGCATGCCAGTAGGCAGGGAGGGGAGGAGACCAGAGAAGATCACTCAGGATAACTAGGATACCAGTTATCCTGAGCTTCCTCCAGCCTCCTTCCCTCCGCCTCCAAAGCGCCCTCTCTAGATGGGCTGAAAAGCCCATCTAGCAGAAATAAAGGAGATCAGAGGTCAGGGAGGTAAAGATTACCTCTGCTGCTCCTCCCGCAGCTAAAGCTGGCAGGGCATAGCAGTCTCAGAAACATCCAAGTTCATGGGCTTCCAAGCAGCAAGGATGCAGTCCATAGGCTTGCGCCCTAAGTCCAGGGTCTAAAATTACCTTGTTCATGAATGATCTGCTTGTTCATAAATTATCTGGAATTAGGAGTGAGCAGTGACATGGCCAAGTTTGCCTACAACACCAAATTATGTAGGGTGGTTAAAACAAAAAGGGACTGTGAGGAGCTCCAAAAGGATATCTCCAAACTGGGAGAATGGGCATCCAGTGGCAAATGCAGTTCAATGTAAGCAAGTGTAAAGTGATGCACACTGGGGCAAAGAACCCCAACTTCAAGTATAACCTGATGGGATCTGAAAGAGATCTTGGGGTTGTGGTGGACAGCTCGATGAAAATGTCAACCCAGTGTGTGTCTGCTGTAAAAAAGGCAAACTCCACGTTAGGCATAATTAGAAAAGGAATTGAGAATAAAACTGCCAATATAATTCTCCCGTTATACAAATCTATGGTGTGACCACACTTGGGATACTGTGTCAGTTCTGGTCACCACACCTAAAAAAGGATACTGTAGAGCTGGAAAAAGTACAGAAAAGGGCAACTAATATGATCTGTAAGCACCTTGAAAACAATGCAGTGATTACTCAAAGCCAACATGGATTTGTCAAGAACAAATCCTATCAGACTAATCTGATCTAATTTTTTTTATCAGGTAACCTCCATTGTGGATTCTGGGAATGCTGTGGACATAATATACCTCAACTTCAGCAAACCCAATGATGTGATGCGGCTGCAAAAAAAAGGCAAATGCTATTTTGGGCTGCATTAATAGAAGTATAGCTTCCAAATCACGTGAAGTACTAGTTCCCCTCTACTCAGCACTGGTTAGGCCTCATCTGGAGTACTGTGTCCTGGGCACCACACTTTAAGAAGGATGCAGACAAACTGGAGAGGGTTCAAAGGAGGGCAACGAAAATGATCAGGGGATTGGAAACAAAGCCCTATGAGGAGAGACTGAAAGAACTGGGCATGTTTAGCCTTGAGAAGAGAAGATTGAGGGAAGATATGATAGCTCTCTTCAAGAACTTGAAAGGTTGTCCCAAAGAGGAAAGCCAGGATCTCTTCTTGATCATCCCAGAGTCTGTCAGAGAAAACTGAACATCAGGGAGAACTTCCTGACTGTCAGAGCAATATGGCAATGGAACCAATTACCTAGGGAATGCCACACTGGAGTCATTCAAGATGAAGCTGGACAGCCATCTGTCAGGGATGCTTTGACTTAGATTCTTGCATTGAGCAGGGGATTGGACTTGATGGTCTTATAGGCCCCTTCCAACCCTACTATTCTATGATTCTATGAAGGGGCTTGGGCATCTCCCCTATGAGGGAAGGTTACAAGAGCTGGGATTGTTTAGCTTGGAAAAAGGAGTGTAAGGGGAAACATGATAGAGGTGTACAAAATTATGCATGGTGTGGAGATGTGGATAGGGAGACTTTTTTCTCCCTCTCACGTAATACTAGAACCCAGGGTCATCCCATGAAGCTGTTTGGTGGGAGATTCAGAGCACATAACAGGAAGTACTTCTTCACACAATGGAATTTGCTACCACAGGATGTAGTGATGCCACCAATTTGGATGGCTGTAGAAGGGGGTTGGATGAATTCATGGAGGAGAACGCTATCGATGGCTACTAGTCCTGATGGCTATGTGCTACCTCCAGAACCAGAGGCAGTGAGCCTATGTACACCAGTTTCTGGGGAACATGAGTGGGAAGGTGCTGTTGTGCTCATGCCCTGCTTGTGGGTTCCCAGTCGGCAGCTGGTTGGCCACTGTGTGAACAGAATGCCGGACTAGGTGGAACTTGCTCTGATCCAGCATGGCTTTTCTTATGTTCTTACCTAGCTGCACCACTTACCTGTTGTGTTTATTCCATGTAACTCTGAACTTCAGACACCAAAATACTATAATGGTAAAAGAAAAAAAAAAGGGGGGGGAGCCATATATGGAAAGTAATATTTGTCTTCGGGGTGCATTTTTAAAAAAATATATGGCATCAGTTATTTTTAAAAATACCATGACCAATAATTTTCATAGGATTTTCACCTGTGGACTACCTACATGTACTATTTATTTGCAATGTAGTGATACACTGGTATGATTTAATTCAGTCCTTGCCAGTTTGATATGTGCATTTAAAAAATTGTGGGCTTTGACTGCAAGTGAAATATGAATGCAAATGAATTTTCAGCAATGGCACACTATGTATGCCGAATGTATACCTTAAACTACTGAGGACATTCTATGAATAGCTGTTTGGTGCCACCTAGTGGGTAATAGGCTATTGAACTGGTTTATAGTACCCATTTCAAGTCATTCTCAACATTTAATTAGGCTTTTAAAAACTAATAATAATTTGCTGTTTCCCCATGTGTATACAGTCCACTTATGTTTGTTTCTGGGTACCATGCAATCAGGATTGTTTCATACATTTCATGGCATCAAGCACATGTTTACCATCATATGTGCCTGTGGTGACGTTAGACAACCTGTGTTCAATACCAGCTTCCCCCTGTTTGTTTCTGTATAATATGCATGTTTGCAAAAATGTGCTTCTTCCATGCACGGCATTCCTTTTCTGTGTACATGTAAAAAATGTAATGTGAAGCATCACTACGAATTCAGTTTGACCAGAGAATCTTTTCATGCATATTCGGACTTCTCTATTCTATATCCTTTCTTACCATGCTTTTACACACACAGCCTCCATAAACTTCCATAAATTTGTTTGTCCTCTGTAGTCTACAGATGATGTCACATTTCCACTCCCTTTATAGCAGGGGTGGAGAACTACTTTTCAGTGGGGGAACTGGCCCACTAATGTCACCTGGTCCCCAGATGGCACTTCAGCCAGGAACCAAGCTTTGCTGCAAGTGGGATTTCCCAGGTCAGGGAAGGCCTACACACATTGAAGCCATCCTAGCTGAGGTGCTGGGTGGGTGATCCACCTGGTGCCTTTGCTGGGGCAGCCTTGTCCACATCATGCCTTCTTCCTTTGAGGGAGGAGGCAGGGCAGGTGAAGCTGAGGTGGCTCAGTTCCCCTTTATGCCTGCCTTTGGTCTGCATGTATTTTCATCAGCTGTGGTAAGCACAGGTGCACTGACGTCTCCCTGGCTGAGGTGATGGGTGGAGGACCATTCATGGAAGCACTTAGGACCATTCATGGCTCGGGAAGCACTTAGTCCACAGGGGATTCCTCAGCACATCACTCGCCCTCCCAGTTGGATGACCTGGAGAACCTGTGAGAGGCAGAGAGGTTGATGGACAAGGCCTTAAGGGATTTGATACCAGTGTCCCACTCCCAGCGTGACAGCTCCTCTGCTGACACAGAGAAGGAGGGTCTTGGAGAAGGAGGGCATCACTCCGAGGAAGAGAAGAAAGATCTTGGGGTGATGAATGGATATCCTCTCATGCTGAGAATATGCTTCTGAGGGGGCAGGGAGATCATGGTAGCAGGAGACTCAATGATTAGAAAAACAGGGAGATGGGTTTCTGACAGGCGTGTAAACCACATGGTGATTTGTCTGCCCAGTGCAAAGGCTGTGGATATCACCTGTCATTCAGATAGCCTGGTAGATAGTGCTGGGGGAGGAATCAATGGTTGTGGTGCATGTCTGCACCAGTGGTATGGGGAAATGTATTCATGCAATCCTGGAAGCCAAATTGAGGTTGCTAGGTAGAAGGTTGAAAGTCATGTGCTCCAAGGCAGCTTTTTATGAAATGCAACCTGTTCCACATGCAGGACCAGCTAAACAGAAAATGCGGAGGGATCTGAATGCATGGATGAAACAGTGGTATAGGGAAAAGGATAAAGGATTTAGGATTGTGGATCTTTGGGGACCAATCTGGGTCTGTATAAAAGTGATGAGCTCTACTTGAAACAGAATGGAATTAGACTGCTGGCACTTAACACCAGAAAGGTGGTAGAACTGCTTTAAAAATGACCCCAGCTGACAGGAGCTGAGTAGCATCTGATTTGGGATAAATCATCCCCTAGGAAAGGAGGGTGAACATCATTTTGATTGCCCAAATGGGGACATGGTAGAAATAGGCCAAAAGCATGCAGTAGAACATGATATCCAGCCAAGAAAGCCAAAGGGCCATAGGGGAAAATGTGCATACTAGAGACATTTAGTGAGGGTCACCATGTATAGGTGCTAATGCTAGAGACAAGATGGGGGAATTGCAGTGCCTAGCTTTGAATGAGAACATAGATATAAAGCTTCTGTACACCAGGAATTTATTACATGCTTGTGACTGGCCACTCACGGAAGTTTGTGGGTCCATTACATGACATCATCGACATCCCAGACCCCTCCCACACTTTTCCAGGTTTATCCCACTGTAAAAAACACCAGACTAAATCAGGTATTTTTTAAAAATGCACAGAATCTGTAGCATGTAATGCCGCTGTTGCACTTCATTTCAGCCACTAGATGGCACTGTCTAAAGAAAACATAGGAAAAGTGCTAAAACTTTTTTTTAGGTTTCCATTCAAACCACATGGTCGCCCATGTCCGCCTGTGTAATGGAGCCAATCATAATCCTGTGAAGAATCCGGAAGCAGGAAGCCTGAGTACAGCAGCAGGGTTTTCCATTAATGTGGACAAGCCCATACTGCGCATAATGGAAATCTGGAGGCATGGAGAGAACAAGTGGGATACAGTCATCTCTGAATAGACATTCTATATCAAGTTCAGGAAAGGGTATGGCAGGGGCCATGTCACTCCATATGTCAAAGATGGCATAATGTCAAAAAAGCAAGACAGCTCAAAAAGGGGAGATGCCTCCATAGAATCACTGTGGGTGACAGTACCAGGCCCCAAAAGTAATTTAGAATGGGTGACAGGCAATTGCCCCCCCCGACCAAAATGCCTAGGGTGATTTTGAGATGGATAATGAAATCAGGGGGGCAGCTAAAGAAGGAAGTGTAGTAAATGTAATGGGTGAGTTCAGTTACCCTCACAGAGATGACATAGATGCATGTTCCAGTCATGGCAAAATAACATTTCTAGAACCACTGAATGGCTGTCCCCTAACAGCTGATCATGAAATCAACCAGGGGGAGGTCACCCTGGACTTAATCCTAAGTGGTGCCCAGGACTTTGTGTGAGATATAAACCTTATTGAACCAATTGGAACCTGTGACCACAGTGCTATCTATTTTAATTAATGTGTAAGTGGAAAATTGCCAAGGAAGTCCACCATGCTCGCACCTGACTTCAAAAGAGGAAATTTCAAAATAGAAGAAAAGGGGACTGGTAAACAGGAAATTGAAAGGGAAAGTCAAGAGGGTCAGTTCTCTCCATAATGCCTGGGGGTTACTCAAAACCATAATAGAATACAGAAGCTCAGCTAGAATGTATGTTGCAGCTCACAATACCAGCAGCAATAGCAGCAGTGGGGAAAGAGTGATCTGTATGATGATCACTAAGGGAGGGAGAAATGGGGGGGGATTTGGGAACTGGGGGGGGGTTCAGGAGGGTTGCCATGAGGGACCATGGATTGTACACCCCCTGCCCTAAGGGCTCTATCTCCCCACATCCTTTCCCTAGTGATTGAATACAGAAAGGGTAGAGTCAGTCCAAGTTGTGGCAACATTTGTGCTATCTGGCTACTTGAAATCTTTGCAGGAAAAATATGAAGACACCCAGGTGTAACTATTCAGGAATCAAACATAGCTAGGGCAATGCAAGCACTTCATGAAAGTGTTCCCATCATATGGTCATCCTAGGACCAAACCTCTGAACAGCAGTCTGCATTTGGAAATATCAAGGCTGAGGCCAGAATCGGGTACAGTAATGACTTCAGATGCACTTCCGTGAAACCTATACCTAAGTGGAAGTGAACTTACCATACACACATGCACCATATTTGCATCCCTGTTTAAATTTGCATTGGTTCCCTTACTTTTATATAACTTAAGGCATACTCACATATCCGTGTTCATCACTGAATAATTGCACCAGACAAGGGATGAATGGTTCATATAGGTACCAAACTGTGAAACAGCCCCTTTTCAACTTGACATAGCCATGGGGATGGGGGGACAAGGAGAGACACAGAACCTTCCTCATCACTGGAAGCCCTGCTTAATTTCCCAGGATTTCTGAGATTTGAACAGGTAGCACCCACAGATTTTCAGGCTTAGTAGTACTGTACATTCAGAAGTGTGAGAATCAGGGTGTGATTTTTGCAGAGTCCTATTAATGATCCCCCGCCACATATAGGGCTCTTAACGCATGGAGGGTGGAGAAGGCATGGCCCTGATGCTGTATTCCAGGCCAGCACCAACCCCAACATCTCTGTGTTGAATGCAGATGTCTGCAAAAGGGTGCTGTCATGTGAACAGCTGCTCATGCATGCATGTGCCTTTACTCACTGCAGAGATGTCAGGGCAGTGGTGGTGTGGCACGTGGCACTGAGGGTGGGCCAGAGAGGTGTGTCCCTGCTCCATCCTTTCTGGAATGTAAAATGTTTCTCCCAGCTGAGGCCTGAATGCACTTGGCAGCAGACTGCATGTTACCTGTATGTTTTCTCCCATGGGGCAAAAATAGCAATATTGAATTTGAATTAGGAAAATGGCATAGTCCCAATCCAAACTACTCCCTCCACCCATGGCTGTTTTTATGTTTAAAAAGCACGGGCAATCCTATTCATGGATCTTCTGTGTCATGTCTAGTTCAGCCCATTCTTGTTTATACAGGCTAGGGATGGGGAACCCTACAAGGTTCCCCATTTGGCCCACCTGTTTCTTCTCCAGGCCCCCTCTCCCATCAGGGAAAAGTTCTTATCTCAATCAACAGCTGATTGGAAATAAGAGCTTTTCCTTGATGAGCCCTGAAAAAGTTCCCTTTCTCAGGACTTAGCAGGGAAAGAGCGTTTCCCTGTTATGGAGAGGAGGCAGAGTCTGGGGAGGAAGCTGCTGATTGATCCAGTCCTGCTTACTTCTGAAGCTTGTCCTGCTTATTTCTGAATAGACATGCAGAGACTACCCTGCTTACTTGTGAATAGACATGCGTAGGGTTGGTATTTGGGATGCTATTTGAAAATGCTGCTGAGTGATTTAGTCCTCCTGAGTATTTTTTGTTTGTATTTATTTTTTAAATATTTATATATGACTTCCCATTTTAAAAATCCCAAGGTGATTTACAACAAATTATAAAACAATACATCATTCTAAAAGCACAACAACATTTAGACAAGTTAATGGTTGGTAAGAGCCAGGGTAAACAAGCTTATGTTTAATAATGGTCAAAAGTACGTGATCATGAATGCCTGATGTATCACAAAGAGGAGGCCATCCCAGAGGGAAGGTGCCCCCACAGAGAAGCCCCATTGCCAACATGCAGAAACTTGTCCTCTTTACTTCTGAGTGAGCTTCAATGAGTAAGCATCATATTTTGGCCCAGCCCATATTGACTTGGGCCCCGCCTACAGATGGACAGCATTGAAAGTGGAAAGGGTTAAACCTCACTCTCCATGTGTCCCCCTCCCCCTTAGCAGCTATTTATAACTGTAGAAAACAACATGGCACTTAGCTGACCAGTTCAGCATCCTGCATACTTTAACCATTTGTAAGCATGAGTGCCTCTGCAGCAAATCATTGAACTGGAGTTATTTTGTGAAAGCAGTTCAGCTAAAATCAATGAGATTCATGTCAGGGTAATATATTAAGGATTGTGCAGTATGGGTCCCACCAGCTCTGTTCAACTTCTTACATTTTAGAAAAGCTGGTAGTTTCATAATTCATACTGATACCCGGGGATCTTGCTAAGACTCAACATCCTTGAATACAGTGAGAATGTTGAACTTCACAGGGATGTCATGGTTTCTTCTGGCATTACTTAGAGGTTGTGTGTTTTTTTTCAAAGCAAGAAATAAACTATTTTCAGTTGATAATTGCTTCTTTGCATTATTTGCAGGGGGAAATGGTTTTATTGAAACTTTCCAGGATGATGTTAAAAACCAAAAACTATAATAAATGGGTTTGCATAAATGCATCGGTGTTAGAATACATTCTTATCTGCTGGTTTAACATAGGAAAAAAGACTGTTCAGCAAGAGAAAAATCTCATCTATATGTTTCTCTCCAGGGCTGGAGGAAAAAGTTAACACATATGAATAGAAAAACCATATCCTGCTTCAGTCTGCATGAATATTTTCTTGCCTTCTGTGTGTGACTTTAATTATTTATGGCTGTACCTGTTGCCTAGGAAAAAGAGAGGTTCAGGTAAAATATTTCAGTGCTACTATTGCTATTCACCACTAATACAGTACTTCTATTCTGAAAAATGTTTTATATTCCTTCTTGTGTTTGGCATTAGAACAACCCTGTAGGGTAGGCATTCTCATTTTACATACTGGACCTATGGTTGAAAGACAGTTTCTCCCCAATTCCATTTTTCCCTTTTGTATTGTCTCTATTAGGGACAAACTACTGGTAATTGTGTAGTGTGTAGCTAAGCCTTATCTTATTTTTTACTTTAGGATAAGTGTGCATGGCCCCAATTAGGATCAGGAGAGCGTGCACTGGGAGGGGAAGATTAAGCTTTCTCACTCATTTACTTCCTCTGAAATCCCCACTCACCCCAGTATGGGGATTTTTAAAAAGACAAGAAGTCTCCATTTGAGTGAATGGAGCTTCTTCTTCTTCTTCTTCTAGACACTGCATGCAGGGTGGGGCACAGGGGAATTTCCCATCCAAATTGGGACTGCACATCCTTAGTCTAAAGTAAAAAATAAGATAAGACTCTGCTACACACCAGACAATTAACAGAGTGTATAGTTTTACCCTTGGACTGCAAGTCTGTGGGCAGGGACTATGTTTTTTTAAATCTTTGAACAATGGCTAGAAAATCGTATGTGAAATTAATAATAATAATAATAATAATACAATGTTATGCAATTATTTGATGGCAAAGGTAGGGTTTGAATCCAGGTTCCTTAGATCCAAGGGAGTTGCTTTAGTCCACATGATTACATGATCACACTGGCTTATACCATATGCTTTTGGCATGTGGTGATTATCCATCCTGAGAAGCTAAATACTTATGTACTGCTTGGAACTTGCTAAGCTACCCAGTTCTCTTCAGTAAGAGGCTGCTCACAGAGAAGGTATATTTTAAAAATCAATGGAAAAAATCAATACATCTTACCTAGATTATCAAAAGTGCTCCAGATGCTTAAGTTGCTGAATAGCATTTGTTTCAAGTAAGATGTATCTCGCATCCCTCATTTTCAAAGTGAAAGGCAGTTCAGATTTTTTTAAAAAATGATTGATTAGCTATTTGCACAGAGGCACCAATTCATATTTAATGTTTTTTTCCTGACCTTTAATTTATTAGCATTTATTAAAAGCAAAGTATAATCAATTACTTCAACCACACAATCATGGGAAATCAAGTCATATAGAACTCTTTTCATTTTCTTTCTGAAATGAAATGGCACAAAAATGCCAGTATAACGAGGGGCTATGTGAGTGAGTGCTTTGAAAAAGCAATAGTCAATGGATTGTAACAATGAGGGAACCAAATTTGGAATTCACGTTAAACCATTTCCATTGGATTTCATCTCTCAGTGATATGCTGATATATCATGTGCACACAAATTATATTTCAAGGCAACTCTAACAGGTGAATTGCCAATATATTGGACTGTGATATAGATATTCAAATGAAGGCTACTACAAACTGTTGCACCATTTTAGTTTCCGAAAGGAATACAGAGTTCAGCATGCACACACATTTGCGAGCATGAATGTTCACCTCACCTTTACAAATTCTGTATTGGAGTCACTGAGTTTGTTAGATACAAGATGTGGCTGTGTAGCCCAGAAGGGGTAGTTTATCCAGATTAGACCAGGGCTGTGTTTCCACCAGTGATTTACTCCAACCTGGCTGCGTGGTGAGGTCTCTGTGTTTCCATGACGTCATGGCCATTCAGCACCAGCTCCGCATTTTATCGCTGAAAAACTGCTTCTTCTGAGACTGCTTATAGTTCAACTTTTCCAGCTTACCTTGGCTCCATTACAGACCTGTTTCCACAATCACACTGGGTCTGGTATCATAGTCCAGCCCATGGGGCGTGTAGCCCAGCCTTTGTGGGCATGTTGCTCTGACCTCAGTGACCCAACCCTTTCCCTCCCTGTTTTCCAGAAGTTTCATTGCCGTTTTGGAGCAGGATGCAAGGGACCAACTTTTAAAACATAATTGAAAATAAGCACTAGAACACAGCCCATGACCCTAATCAAGGGGTGTTTTTTTTCCCATAGTGCTGAATGAGGCTTGCCCTCTCAATGACCACAGAAATAAGAGAAGCCCCTCAATTGACACAGCACATATCAAAGCCCAGTGCCTTAAAAATGATTAAGCATGATCTCAAGGCTTCTGTACATTGCCTTACGACGTAACTCCTTCACAGTTTCCATATAGAGATCCTATGCAGGGGCTGGTTTCGCTCTCTTTCCCACAACAAACCCATTACTGTCTTGTCAGAAGTAACTCCCATTGTGGTCAGTGAAGTCCTCTGGGTTAAAATGGGGGCTGGTTTCCCTCTTTGTGTTCTCCCCACCTTTCAGAACAAGCATATGTGTGTCTACTTGGAAGTAACTCCCATTGTCCTCAGTGAGGCTTACTCCTGAAATGCAGGTGCATCTGGACTTTCAGGGGAAAGGAGAAAGGGGGGGAGAGTGGGAAAACCTCTCTTCACAGCAAAGCTGATTCCTTTTTAAAAATCCAGTTCTCCTCCATTAGCTTTTCCTTCCATTGTCCTGGAAACACAGCCAAGGAGGCAGGAACACTGATAAGGTAATCAGACCCAACCTAGACTCCACTCAGATTCCACCCAGCCACCAAGAAAATAATTTGACTAGAGCTCAGTGGAAACAGCACAGAGACCCATGCTACAGCAATGATAAGCCAGGACTTTAAGCACTGTGGAAACTGGAGAAGGAGAAGATGCGATTGGGGAAACATCACAACAAAGTTGCAGACAAAGTGAAGCCGATAGCATGGAAACATGCCCCAGCTCTAATGTGTTGCCATATTTACTGTGGCTCTGTAGCCCAGAAGGGAGGGTTATCTAGAGATGTCACAAATACAGGCAGTGCTCAGCTGGTTTGAGAAGAAGGAATGTCAGGGTCTGACATCATCCCATCAGAGGGCATTGAGGTAACATTGATCCAATGCAGAAAGCTTTTTAAAGGCTTCCAGGTAGGATTGAGCAAATCCCCCCCCCCTTCAGTTCCTTCATTAGTCCATGAGTTCGCTGTGCCCTGTATTCCACTCATCCTGAATTATGGTTTAAGGAGAATTAATTCCAGAACTGGAGTATGCACAGTTTGATGCTTTAAGTTATTCATCTCATTTTAATACTTTAATAGTAATTGATGATACTGAGTTAGATGGAACATCAGTGTGGTGAAACTGAACCTGCAATATCAAAGGTCTATCTTAGTCCCTGCTTACCCTTTTTTCCCTTGCAATCTGTCTTTCTGATATCCTTAACCTGTTGCTAGACTTTGCCTTAGGTGTGTGTCCCTGATGTGTGTCAATGTTTTCTACTGATATTGTTGTGTTGTACCAATTGTCTTAAAACTGGACAACTGCCCTGTGCCACAGCTGCAAAGGAATAAAGACTGGCAAATTTGTACCCCACAGTCGCCATTTGTAGGGGTGCATGAAAGCCACTTACGTGGTCTCGCAGCTTTTCGCGGTGGGGGGGAGGTGCTTCGCTGCTCTCCCCCCGAAGTTCAGGCCGGGGGGGGGAGGCTTCCCGCCTCGCCCGGCCGAAATTCAGGCCGGGGGGAGGCTTCCCGCCTCGCCTGGCCGGAATTCAGGCCGGGGGGGAGGCGCCTCGCCTCGCCCGGCTGCGAAATAAAAAGTAAAAAAAAACAAAATGCCCCCGTGATAGGCTACGTTAATCGTCATGTAGCCTATCACGGGTGACTTTAAAAAAAAAAAGCGCGTACGCAAATGGCGGCCCCCATAGGGAGCCGCCATTCGCGTTCCTTATTTGATCGCCGTAGTCTACGTAATCTTTACGTAGACTACAGTGACCAAATAAGGAACGTGAATGGCGGCTCCCTATGGGGGCCACCATTAGCCGTATGCACTTTTTTTTTTTTTTAAGTCACCCGTGATAGGCTACGTGACAATTTACGTAGCCTATCACGGCTGACTTTGCAAATCTAGCCGTGATAGGCTACGTTAATCATCACGTAGCCTATCACGGGGGCGTGGTTTTTTTTTTAGTTTTATTGGAATGGCGGCAGCAGCAGCCAGTCGAAAGATTGGCTGCCGCTCCCGTCCCTGACGAAGACCCGACGAACCGCCGCCGGGACCTGCCGCTGGAGGGACATTCGGGAAAGGTAAGTCCCGTCCCGGGGGGGGTGCAGGGGGGTGCGGAGAATTTCTCCCCGAAACTTCTTCGGGGGGCCGAACACGTTGGCGCTCGGCCCCCCGAAGTTTCGGGGAGAAATTCTCCGCCAACCCTAACATTGAAGTCCCCCAACACCAATAAGTTAGGGGACTGTACATGCACATCAGAGACCACCTCAAGCACCTCGACCAGGGAGTCAGTCGTGCAGCGGGGTGGACGGTACACAAGAGAATCCCCAGACTTCCCTTTGGGCCCAACCTCCAGTACATGCACTCAGCAACCTTGGTCTCCCGGAGAGGGGGTCTGGTGAAGACGAAGGACTCTCGGTAGATAACAGCCACTCCCCCTCCCCGATCCCCAGCCCTCGGCTGCTGTGCATATGAAAATACGGCTGGACGCATGGCCGCAAGAGTTGGAGCAGCAGCCTCGGCCAGCCAGGTCTCTGTAATACATGCCAGGTCTGCACCCTCGTCCAGGATCATGTCATGGATGAGGGAGGTTTTCTGGGTAACAGACCTGGCATTGCAGAGCAGCAAACGAAGGCCAGAAGATGGAGTCACGCCTCCCCCAGCCATCCTTTGGCTCTGGACAGGCCCAGAGGAGGAGACAGATACTACACATCTCTCCCTTGTTCCCCTTACCTGGCATGGCTTGCCCCTCATGCTCCACCAGTACCTGCCGCCCAGCCTCAGTATGTTCTGGCCCCCAACACTCCCCCCACTGCCTCCATCAGGTGGACATATGCCCCCTCACTCCCACCTATCAGGCAGGCTACCCACCCTAAAAACACAACAGAATCCCCCAGAAATTAAAACAACAACTAAAAAATCCCCTTAAAAATAATGCCAGGCAGAAGTCCACAGGGAAGGTGGTGGTGGTGGTGGTGGTGGTGGTAGCAGCAGCAGCGGCGGCAGCGGCGGCGGCAGAGGCGGCAGGCCCAGCAGCAGCAGGCATGCCTCTTCCCCGGTGGCGGCAGCTTCTCCTGCAGGCCCTGGCTCTCTCAGGCCACCTCAGCCAGCCAGCTTATGTAGCCCCTCCAGGGAGGGGCAGGTGGAAGCAGCATAGCTGGCTCAGTACCTGGGGGCCTGGTCCTGCAGGGAATGGCAGTCTGCCAGGCAGAAGTCCGCAGGGAAGGCCTGGTGGTGGTGGCGGCAGCGGCGGCAGCAGCAGGCCTGGCAGTAGCAGGCCCGCCTCTTCCCCGGTGGCGGCAGCTTCTCCTGCAGGCCCTGGCTCTCCCAGGCCACCTCAGCCAGCCAGCTTATGTAGCCCCTCCAGGGAGGGGCAGGTGGAAGCAGCACAGCTGGCTCGGTACCTGGGGGCCTGGTCATGCCGGGACTGGCACTCTGTGAGGCAGAAGTCCACAGGGAAGGCCTGGTGGTAGTGGTGGTGGTGGTGGAGGCAGCGGCGGCAGCAGCAGCAGGCCCAGCAGCAGCAGGCACACCTCTTCCCCGGTGGTGGTGGCTTCTCCTGCAGGCCCTGGCTCTCCCTGGGAAAGCCAGGGCCTGCAGGATCATGTGTCTTTGTCTGTGTGTGTGCGTGTATAACTATGTGTGCACATGTGCATGTGAATGTATGTAAGCTCCAGGCCAGCTGTCAAAGCCTTGTGTGGCCCCTTGGGACCAAAAAGGTTGAGGATCAAATAAACTCTCTCATTCTACTTCTACTAGGAAAAAGAAGAAGATATCTTTAGGAAAATGTTATTCACGAAGTCTAGTTTTTCCTTTGAACATTTTTTACAAGTTCCAAAATTACTGTCTTTTTTTTTAGTGTCGCTTGTGACATGTCTTCTACTGAAAAGAATGTGAAGTATTAAGTCATGATGAAAGAGGACAATTTTTCATGAGTTTCTCTGAAAGAGATTCTGCATACCTGATCATTAATCTTCAAGAGATTCTGCATATCGGATTATTAATCTTCATTAACCGCCCCTCCGCCTCAGCAAACACAAATAAATTTCTAAATATTTAGGCCACAATCCAGCAAAGGTGAGCACATTTCAGTCCTATTGATTTCAGTGGGAATGTTAAGTGCATGCTTAATTCTCTCCTGTTGGAACCAATAGAACTAAACTCTGCCAGGATCATGCCCTTAAACTGCAAGATGGGTACTTGTTCCATATCTAGCAACAGGAAAAAGGAGACAAAATTAAATGAGGATTTCTGGTATGCTCAGAAATTGAAGTATATAACATTTTCACCATATAGATTAAATATTAAGTAAAGAAAATCCAGAAAAGCTGTTGTAAATGAGACATACAGCTTTTCTAAGCGAGGTTGTTAATCAGCTGTTAATATGCTGTATCTACTTTCGGTTTCATTGTAGAATTGAGATCCGAGCACTACATGTTTCTTTTCCTGCTTTTCCACTACATTACCTCTAGGTGGCACTTTGATACAGTGGAATATGGCAAATGCACAACAAGAAATCACAGTTTCTCTCACTTTCGCAATTAAATGCTGCATTTTCCCTGCTCTAAAAAAACCTCACCCAATGTGCTGGTTAGAAACAGAAACAAAACTGGAGGGTCACAACATCATCTACAGAACCCATAACCAACCTGAATTAGGATCATGCTGTTACACTCAAGTAACTAAGCTAATCACTCATAGCTCTGCTGTGTGTAATTAGCAGAATGTTTAGTTTAGCCCTGGTACTTAAAGGCCTGCTGCTTTAGAACCTGGCTGCAGTATATATAGCCTTCATGGCTATTAGACATTGTTAGCTTTATCTTCCTGCATTTGTCTAACCCCTTTTGAAAGCTAAGTTGGGGGCCATTACCACTTCTTGTTCATCTATGTGTATATGAAGAAGTATTTTCTCTTGTCCATCTGAATCTCCCCAGATTCCACTTCATTGAATGACTCTGGGTTCCAGTATTATGAGAGAGGGTGAAAACCTGTTCTCTATCTACTTCCTCCACACCATACATAATTTTATAAAACACTAACATGTCCTGCTTTACTCACTTTTTTCTAAATTAAAAAGGCCCAAACGTAATAACTGTTGCTTGCTCTAACCCCCTGATCATTTTGGTTGTCTCATAATTTGCATTTAAATCAAAGTAAATATTTGTTGCATATTATTTTTTGTTTTTCAATCACTTTAAAATGTCTTAAATACCTAATACTACCTATCTATTCATTTTGGTGCTCATTGTATTCATCATGCTGCTGCTAAATTGTATTCCTGATATATTAATTTAACTTAAAAACAACACTCTGATACTATATTGGCCACACATTCTGGTGATATACTGAAGGGAATTGTCACTTTCAGACAAGTAAAATCCATCACACTACTATCTATATTTGGCTTGTAGGCTTAAGGAAGTGTGATGGAAGTTATTAGCTACTCAAAGAAAATCCAGTAGTAAGATGAATTTATTTCTTGATTAATGGTGGAGATTACTCACATATTAATTTCAGATTTGTGTAATTTCACAAACTTGATGCTAATATTCTTGTTCCACCACCCTTAAAATTACTATGATTATTCTAATTGTTTCAAAGCTATTATTTGATTCTTATTTATGGAGTAATTATCAGCCAGTAGAACATCTGCCATTTCTTACTACATTTTGAAATGTGAAGTTACATCTCAATTAAAAAAAGAAGGAAAGAAAGCAAGATCTTCCACTGAAGAAGCACAGCTGAATGAATCCTAGTAAAGCTTTCAAGCATAACAGCATTTTGGTTCTGATTGATTGTGATTTGCGATGCATGCCACATAATTTATTGCATTGCATTTCAGAACTGAGTTTCTGATGTCTTGTGCAGTGCTTTCTCAAGGATGCAACAGTGAGGGATGTATACATCATTTATCAGTGCTTCTATATCCTTCTCAACATTATATTTTGGGTCTTTCTGAAGAATTAGTGTTCTTGTTAATTCTTATTCTTTATTTGTGTCAAAGGCTATAGGGATCAGCTGCATCATAGAGTATTCATCTCATCCACTGAGATGCTATAGGATAATTATCTCACACTTCCATGATCAAGTGAAGAGATAAAGGAATAAAACATCTTAGCCATTAATGCCAGGGGCACTGATATCCTCTTTGAAACTACTGCAGTTCTGATAATATAAGACCGAATTATTAACCACACAATGATAGGTTTTTGAGTGCACCTTGTCCTTCAAGGTCTGTCAATGGTCACAAAACCAATAACTTGTTTGCATGATGTATCTGAGTACATTTTATCCAGATAACTGGGTAGGAACCATAGGTTAGTGATAGAGCACATGCTTGGCTGGCAGAAGATCCCAGGTTCAATCCCTGACATTCACTTAAAAGGATCAGGAAGGAGATGATTGGAAAGACCTCTGCCTGAGACCCTGGATAGCTGTTGCTAGTTGGAGTAGACCAGGAGTCCCAACACGGCACCCGTGGGGCCCTCCAATGGCTCCCAGAAAGGGCCCCCCCAACATGGTGCAAAAGCTTTTTACCCCCTTCATTTTTAAATATATGTACATGGATTTGTATATATCCATAGCAATGAATACATATGAAATGCCTATATGTGAAACTTTCTAGCAATTATACATAACTTTGCTATTTCTCTCCACCCAATCCCTTTCCTTGCTATTATTCTACATTCCACATCCCTAGCTGCCTTCTTTCTCTCTCTTCCTATCCCCTAGCCTTGCTCTTTCTCTCCCACTCACCTCATTATCATGCTGTTTCTCTTGACTCCCAGCCTTGCTATTTCTTTTCCCCACCTCTTTACCTTGCTGTTTATCCCCCCCTAGCTTCTAGCCTTGCTCTTTCTCAACTCTCTACATCTTTGCCTTGCTATTTCCCTCTCCTTCCCAGCATCTAGCCTCATTATTTCTCTCCCCGCTCCTCTTTTGACTAGCCAGGCCCCCACGGCAGGCATTACGGCCTACACTATTGCTTTATAGCAGTATGGATGTGCTCTGATAACTGTTGGGGTACATTACATGTTTGATATACCGCTTTTGTAGTGTTACATCCTGCTTTTTATTCCACATTATCCAAAATACTGCAACAAATGTCATTGTCTGCCCTATGAGGTATAAATGCACAAGAGGTATATAGCAATGCCATGAAGGGATCTTAATGATATGACACAAGCTGTAGATCTGGCCTATGTGACAAGCCACATCCTCCATGCGAGCCCTTTCATAGTGCTGCCCACAGCAGTTTCTCAATTCCCAAATGTGCCCATGGGTCCAAAAAGGTTGGGGCACCCTGGAGAAGACAGGGCTGGACTAGGTGGACAAACAGTCTGACCTGGTATAAGGTAGTCTCCTCTGTTCCAACTCTTTAGGAAGTTCAGTTAGCAAAGCTATTTCTCCCAAATGGTTCCAGAATGTGAAATGCAGTGTGTGTTTTCTTTCCAAATATCGATATTGGGTTTTTCTAAATTCCAGGGTAGTGCTCAGTCCTTTTGTTGTCCAACATGGTGCTAACTAACTTGGACATGTAGTTCAGCAATGTGTGTGCGTGTGTGTGTGTGTGAGAGAGGGAGAGGGAGAGGGAGAGGGGGAGAGAGAGAGAGAGAAAGAATGAGCTTAGCATTTGCTTTGTGATCAGTCTGACTTGCAGCAGAGACTTGGGACTGTTTCTCCCATTGTGTGACATGTGCTCTCCAGAGGTGATACTACCTGAATGCCGCAGGGTCTTCTCTGTGTGCTTCACTGAGTGATGAGGGAACATTGTCAATAAAAGAAATGCACACACAGAACTGTGGCCTCAGTTGAAGTGAATGGTGCTCATGCAGGAGCTCTTGATGAACAGTTTTGGAATATGAACTTCTGAACAACACATAAAGGGGTCTGTGACAATGCACAGGGCTTGCTCTGCCCCTGCAATGACTCTCCTTGTTGGCAACACTCCCGAATCAATGAACCATCAGCTGCGTCTAAACAGGGGCCGCCTTCATCGTGCATAGGCTTCCCAGCATAGGAATGGAAACCCTAATTGGCCAGGGTTCCTGTCCTCATGTTGGAAAGCCTACGCACAATGAAGGCGTCCCCCCCCAACTCAGCCAAATATGAATTGGTACAGATGTGTCACCAGCACATGCAGCAGCATCAAGGAGGCAGAGCTAGCCCTTGCATTCCTGCAGGCCACACATTCAGAAGTGAACACTTGAAGAAGACTATGGATGACAACAGGGGTGTGAAACCTCAGGCTCAGAGGCCAAATCTGGCCCTGCTGGGGTTCCAGGGCAGCCCTTCAGGCTTCCCCAGATGCCTGTGCCTCTTTCCCTCTTTCACTCAATTGCTGATGGTTTCCCAGCTTCCCCCCCCCCCATTCTAAAAGGCTGAAATTCCTCTCCTAGGCTTAGTTATGAGCCATAAGACCTTTAGGGCACAATCTCATGTGATCCACCCTGGGTACTCATAAGCCTCTGAACTTGGAGGCTTACAGGTATCCTATGCAGAGCGGGAGGTGCCTGCATCTGAGCTAGAAGGGAGTTTTTGCCTGTCTAGCGGAGGCTGTGGAGAAGGGGAGACAAGGAGGCTGGAGCAGCCATAGAATTCATCATATGGCTGCCACCCTGGTCCCTGCCCCCAGGAACTCCCCCTTTTACCCACTACGAGCTTGCATTTGTGAGGTTTTATTTTATTTTATTTTATTTATTTTCTTGGGCTCCAAGATCACCGCAGACAGTGACTGCAGCCATGAAATTAAAAGACACTTGCTCCTTGGGAGGAAAGCTATGGCAAACCTAGACAGCATAGTAAGAAGCAGAGACATCACCTTGCCGACAAAGGTCCGTCTAATCAAAGCTATGGTTTTCCCAGTAGCAACGTATGGCTGTGAGAGCTGGACTATAAGGAAGGCTGAGCGCCGAAGAATCGATGCTTTCGAACTGTGGTGCTGGAGAAGACTCTTACGAGTCCCTTGGACTGCCAGGAGGTCAAATCAGTCAATCCTAAAGGAAATCAACCCTGACTGCTCATTGGAAGGACAGATACTGAAGCTGAAGCTCAAATATTTTGTCCACCTAATGAGAAGAGAAAACTCTCTGGAAAAGACCCTGATGCTGGGAAAGACTGAAGGCAAAAGGAGAAGGGGACGGCAGAGGATGAGATGGCTAGATAGCATCACCGATGCAATGAATATGGACTTGAGCACGCTCCGGGAGAGAGCGGAGGACAGGAAGGCCTGGCATGCTATGGTCCATGGGGTCACGAAGAGTCGGACACAACTTAACGACTGAACAACAACAACATGGCAGCCAGTGCTGTTCTCTCCATGCTGGCTGTGAGTGTGAGGGGCAAGGGAGGAGGTGGGGAGCATGGTTTACTGGCTCAGAGCTGGAAACCGAAATGTGTTGTGTCCCGCAGACACTTCTAGGGGGCATAGGGTTGTTCTCTTATGCTACAATACGCCATTTTGTATTTTTAAAAATAATTTTGACCCCACCTCCTTTGTCTTTGACTCCATCCACCAATGGACTGCACTCCGTGAGAGTTTCTCAGAAATTGAATTTGGCCCTTGGGCTGAAAGAGGTTCCCCACCACAAGTTGGGTGAAAATGTGCTTAGGATCAGGGTGCAACCATGTTTCTAAAATGAAAGGAAGGATATAAATTTAACAAACAGATAAATGTTTGTTCATACTGATTCTGTGATTTATCAGGTATATCATTTCAAAATGATTGAGCTACTATATTAATACTTTGACTTGTACTCAGTCCTGAAATACATTGGCTTGTATCCTGAGCTTCACTCATGGGACACTCCTGTTGGAGGAAATGGGTGGGGGAGATTTTTTTTTTCCAAGTCCTCCTTCCCTCTACAACCCCCTTGTGCCTCCCAGAAAGCTGCTCTGGGGGATTGGAGAAACCTTCTGAAACACTGTGGGATGTGGGACTGTGGGGTGCTGGCGGAAGGGAAATTGGTGAAAAGTGCATTCCTCCTTCCTCCAACAGAAGCCTCTGCCAGAATCAACCCATTATATGAAAAATGAAATGACTGGGACTTATCACACATTCTGATCGACATATTCAAAAAGATCATTTGATACAGCCATCTTGGAATGATGTCACTAAAAATACAAGTGGGAGATTGCACTGTTGGTCCCCTATGTAATAAATTCATGGAACACAGAAAATTTTCATATCAGTAGTAAGTCTACGCTAGAGAATTTTTATTTACATGGGAGAGTGTTCACATGATTCCCCACTTAAATTATGAAGTATTACAGTCACAGGAAGACTGAATCATCTGCTTTTTTTGAATATATAGATCAACTTTTACTTCCAAGTAATGTGTTTAGGATCAGGCTGCAGGTATAAGAAGAACTGAGTGAGTGGCAGGGCTTATTTATAGGAATCAACGTGACTTCATCCCAAGCTATTTATGTCAGCCACTTGGCATTTCATCTGCGCACTCCAAAAGTAGCTGTGTAGAAAAGAGAGAGAGAGAGAAACACCCTCCTGCCTTGTTTATGAGCAAGAAAAGATACATACTTGAATCAAAATGTTGGTGGGTTGGGCTTTTGGGGGGTTATATTCAGATTTCTGCCTTTGCCCAAGTTGTCAAAATAAAATATATTTTCTGCATTTTTATAGCAAACAGATTTTATTGGCAAAGAAAAATAAGGGCTTTGGCATTCTGTTTGTCGCATAATAACTCAATTAAACATAAAGGGTGCTTCCAGACTAAGCTTTTATTGCGCCATCACCCTGCCTCATTCACAGAATTGTACAGGGGATCCAGATGATGTCATCTTCCACTCTTAACCCTCCCGTATTTTCCCACCACCACAACTGTTATCGTTGAAAATCCATTAAGGAAGAACAGACAGAACAGGTGCACAATTGTCACTGCTAGGAGCACTCCATCTGAAAGCATCCTGAGATATTACAACAAAATAGGCACACACATTCAAGACAGAATTCCACATTTGAAGTTTGAACATGAGCCCAGCTCCCATGCCCATTTTTTCAAAGTGGGGAGATGCAAAATACAAATGCAATGTGACATTTGCCTTCAGCCCAGAGACATTATACTTAAACGTTGTGTCCACATTCAGAATGCCATTTTACTTTTCAGGTTTTGGGGGTGAGGGATGTAAAATAGATTGTTACGTGATATCTGGGAAAAAAAAGTCTCTCAAACACTGTGCTTTACTAGTATAATTTATATTTTCAGTTATGGTAACTGTGGGTTGCATCCAGTAGTGTAATCCCGCTGGTGAAACAGCTACTGTGAGCAGAAGCTGAAAAAGGGGCGATTCCCGCTCCATGTGCCCTCAAAATCTGCTCTGGAGGGCTGGGAAACCGCCTGGAGGAGGTTTTCAGGTGGTGCAATGGGCTGCAGAGGGGAGGAGAGAGGAAGCAAGTCCTATTGCCCTAGCAGACTTCTGCTCTTGTAACACTGTATTTAAGCCTGATTCTACACATAAGACTTTTACATCTATGATGCCAGTGGATATCTGTGTAAGCATCTTCTCTTCAATTTCTGTTTTTTCACAGACATGTCTAACGTTTCATCAGATCAGAAGTAAAGTTCTTAAGTGAAGTCTGACATCTACTTCAAAGAGGGAGTTTCAAGCACAGACACTGTGCTGTCAATTATATGATCACTGTACTGTCTCCAGGTCCATAACCAGGGCAGATCCAATGTCCCACCTACAGCAAGACCTTGTCCCTGAAACAGGGTTTTAACTTTGTGACATGGCAGCTCCCTATTTGAAGAATGAGATCTTGTTTTTAGAACAGACACATTTCTATTTTTTTTAAAAAAAACATACATATACATATACATAACGTAACTTGGGTATGGCAACACATTTATAGAAGTTGCTACTGGCTACAGGAATATTACAGATTTTACATTATTATTATTATTATTATTATTTTAAGTTCCCCTGAAATGTGGCAACCCCACCTGGTTGTAGCCCTGACTAAGGGCAGAACAGTCCTGCAGGATCAGATAGCCTGCAGGATAGCCAAAGGCCTAACTAGTACAGCATTCTGTTTCCCACAGCAGCCAACTAGATGCCTCTGGGAAGCCCACAAGCAAGACATGAGGGCAATGGTCATCCCCCTATTGGGATGACTATACCCCCGCTGTTGTTCCGCAGTGACTGGTATTCAGAGATATGCTGCCTCTGATCCGGAAGTAGCATATAGCCATCATAACTGACCTTATATTCCACAAATTCGTCTAATCCCCCTTTAAAGCCAGCCAAGCTGGTGGCCATCATGACATCATGACAAAGCAAATTCCATCATTTAAATAAGCCCCGTGGGAAGAAGTACACCCTTCTGTCTGTCCTGAATCTTCCATCATTCAGCTCCATTTGGATGACCTCTGGGTTTAGAATTATGAGAGAGGGAGAAATACTTCTCTCTGTTTACCTTTGCTGTAGTTTCTCTCCCTTACTTGTCTTTTTCTAGACTGAATAGATCCAAGCATTTTAACTGTTTGAAGGACTGTAACAATCTTTTTGTAGCTCTTAAGACTCGACATCTATTTTGCTCTATGTTCTGGTGTCTTGATAGTACGAATAAATGATTACTTAAGAATGGATGACAACACAGCATTTGGGATACAAGAAACAGATACAACAATCTCTGATATATGTGACATGCATATGACGAAGGCTTGAGTATCAAAATGTAAAAAGCTTTTCCTATAAAAGAATTTGCATGTGAAATGAGCATTCAGTAAGGTCCGATGGCAAGCGATGCTAATGAGAAAAGGAGTCCAAAATGGGTGGGAGTTTTTAAAAAAGGAAATTCTCAAGGCACAATTACAAACAATTCCAACAAGAAGAAAAGGTGGAAGACAACAGAAGAAGCCAATGTGGCTTCACAAAAAGCTTAGGGATGACCTGAAAACAAAAAGGGGCACATATAGGAAGTGGAAAGAAGGCCAAGTAACAAAGGAAGAGTACAGGCAGGTAGCACAGAATTGCAGGGATGGTGTCAGGAAGGCTAAAGCTGAGAACGAGCTGAAGTTAGTGAGGGATGCTAAAAACAACAAAAAGGCTTTCTTCAGCTACGTGCATAGTAAAAGGCAGAGGAAAGAAATGGTTGTTCAGCTATTAAATACGGATGGCAAAACGATAACAGATGACAAAGAAAAGGCAGAGGTGCTCAATTCCTACTTTGGCTCAGTCTTCTCCCAAAAGAGGGTCTATGACCCCCCTGGCAAAGGCGAAGTACAGACTGAAGGGGCAGGATTGCAGCTTGAGATCGATAGGCATATGGTCAAGGAACATATTCTAATTACTTTGAATGAGTTCAAATCTCCAGGGCCAGATGAACAGCATCCTAGAGTAATAAAGGAACTGGCAGAAGAATTCTCAGAACCACTGTCTATTCTCTTTGAGAAATCATGGAGGATGGGGGAAGTGCCAGATGACTGGAGGAGGGCTAATGTTGTCCCTATCTTCAAAAAGGGTAAAAAGGAGGAACCTGGGAACTACAGACCAGTCAGTCTGACATCAATCCCTGGGAAAATTCTGGAGCAGATTCGAAAGCAATCCATCTGGAAGCACCTTGAAAACAATGCCGTGATTACTCAAAGCCAACATGGATTTGTCAAAAACAAGTCCTGCCAGACGAATCTGATCTCATTTTCTGATCAAGTAACCTCCCTTGTGGACCATGGGAATGCTGTGGACTTTGCTCGACTTCAGCAAAGCTTTCGACAAAGTGCCCCATGATGTCCTGATGAGCAAACTAGCTCAAAGTGGGCTAGATGAAACAACGAGCCGGTGGATCCACAGTTGTCTACAGAATCGGACTCAAAGAGTGCTTATCAATGGGACCTTCTCAAACTGGGGAGAGGTAACGAGTAGGGTACTGCAGGGCTCAGTCCTGGGCCCACTGCTCTTCAACATTTTTATTAATGACTTGGAGGAGGAGGCGCAGGGAATGCTGATCAAATTTGCAGATGACACAAAATTGGGCGGGATAGCTAATACTTTGGAAGACAGAAACAAAATTCAAAGTGATAGATTGGAGCGCTGGGCAGAAAACAACAGAATGACATTTAATAGGGATAAATGCCAAGTTCTGCACCTAGGAAAAAGAAACCAAATGCACAGTTACAAGATGGGGGATACGTGGCTCAACAACATTACAAGCGAGAAGGATCTTGGAATTGTTATCGATCACAAGCGGAATATGAGCCAACAATGTGATGTGGCTGCAAAAAAGGCAAATGTTCTTTTGGGCTGCATTAATAGGGACTACTAGGGATGTACGAAAGTCACTTACCTTTTCGACGGGGTGATTCGCAGTAGGGGGGAGGCGCTCCACACCTCCCCCCGAAATCCTAATCCGTCCAGCTCCGCTCTGCGGAGATTCTGCAGAATGCCAGTGCATTTGGCCTCACTGAAATCCGTAGCGGAATTCTCCGCCATCCCTACCCTCTACTCAGCACTGGTTAGGCCTCATCTGGAGTACTGTGTCCAGTTCTGGGCACCACACTTTAAGAAGGATGCAGACAAACTGGAGAGGGTTCAGAGGAGGGCAACAAAGATGATCAGGGGACTGGAAACAAAGCCCTATGAAGAGAGACTGAAAGAACTGGGCATGTTTAGCCTTGAGAAGAGAAGACTGAGAGGAGATATGATAGAGCTCTTCAAGTACTTGAAAGGTTGTCACAGAGAATAAGGCCAGGATCTCTTCTTGATCCTCCCAGAGTGCAGGACACGGAAGAATGGGCTCAAGTTACAGGAAGCCAGATTCCGGCTGAACATCAGGAAAAACGTCCTGACTGTAAGAGCAATACGGCAATGGAACCAATGACCTGGGGAGGTGGTGGGCTCTCCCACACTGGAGGCATTCAAGACGAGGCTGGACAGCCATCTGTCAGGGATGCTCTGTCTTGGATTTCTGCATTAAGCAGGGGGTTGGACTCAATGGCCTTGTAGGCCCCTTCCAACCCTACTATTCTATGATTCTATGACCATACACATATATACCTTCTTTAAAAAGTTGATCAAATCTTATGTATTTCTCTGTCTTTTATTAAGTTAACACTTAGTTAACAGTGTTTTTGTTTGTTTATGTGATCTGAGGCAAGTTGCTACAGGAAATACCCATATTGCAACTGAAAATGTAAAAACTTTTCACATGGATTGCTGCATGCTTAAAACAGTATTTTAGAGTGCAGTATCACTGTATAGTTAGCTATTAATGGGAGACTGGCACAGCTATGACATGGAAGGTAGAATGCAGAGAAAATTAGGCAAGCTCATGTACAATTGAACTCTAAGCATTATGTACTGAGTTCTGTTTTCAAACTGCCTAAACCTTCTCTGGATTATGCAGTTCCATCCTAAGTGTCTTTACTCAGAATTAAGACCCACTAAATTAAATGGAATGTACTGCCTGGTAGGTGTGCTTAGGATTGCAACCTTAGAAATTTATAGAAGCAATAATGACTTCTAGAAAAGAAAAGTACTTTTTTGATGACATGATATGGTAAAGCCCACATCATATTGTTGTTGTTCAGTTGTTAAGTCGTGTCCGACTCTTCGTGACCCCATGGACCATAGCATACCAGGCCTTCCTGTCCTCCGCTCTCTCCTGGAGTGTGCTCATATTCATTGCATTGGTGATGCTATCTAGCCATCTCATCCTCTGCCGTCCCCTTCTCCTTTTGCCATCAATCTTTCCCAGCATCAGGGTCTTTTCCAGGGAGTATTCTCTTCGCATTAGGTGGCCAAAATATTTGAGCTTCAGCTTCAGTATCTGTCCTTCCAAGGAGCACTCAGGGTTGATTTCCTTTAGGAATGACTGATTTGACCTCCTTGCAGTCCAGAGGACTCGTAAGAGTCTTCTCCAGCACCACAGTTTGAAGGCATCAATTCTTCGGTGCTCAGCCTTCCTTATAGTCCAGCTCTCACAGCCATACGTTGCTACTGGGAAAACCATAGCTTTGAGTATATGAATCTTAGTCGGCAAGGTGCTGTCTCTGCTTCTTACTATGCTGTCTAGGTTTGCCATAGCTTTCCTCCCAAGGAGCAAGCATCTTTTAATTTCATGGCTACAGTCACCATCTGCGGTGATCTTGGAGCCCAAGAAAATAAAATCTGTCACTGCTTCCATTTCTTCCCCTTCTATATGCCAGGAAGTGACGGGGCCAGATGCCATGATCTGAGTTTTTTTAATGTTGAGTTTCAAACCAGCTTTTGCACTCTCCACTTTCACCCTCAACAAGAGGCTCTTTAGATCCTCTTTGCTTTCTGCTATTAATGTGGTATCGTCTGCATATCTGAGGTTGTTGATAATTCTCCCGGCAATCTTAATTCCAACCTGAGATTCATCCAACCCGGCGTTTCTCATGATGTACTCTGCATATAAATTAAATAAGCAGGGTGACAATATGTAGCCTTGTCGTACTCCTTTCCCAATTTTGAACCAATCGGTTGTTCCATGTCTGGTTCTTACTGTTGCTTCTTGTCCCTCATACAGGGTTCTCAGGAGACAGGTAAGGTGGTCTAGTACTCCCATCACTTTAAGAATTTTGTTGTGATCCACACAATCAAAGGCTTTAGCGTAGTCAATGAAGCAGAAATAGACGTTTTTCTGGAATTCTCTTGCTTTCTCCATGATCCAGAGAATGTTGGCGATTTGATCTCTTGTTCCTCTGCCTCTTTGAAACCCAGCTTGTACTTCCGGTAGTTCTTGGTTCACATGCTGCTGATGCCTAGCTTGTAGGATTTTGAGCATAACCTTGCTGGCATGTGAGATGAGTGCAATTATACAGTAGTTTGAACACTCTTTGGCGTTGCCCTTCTTTGGAATTGGAATGTAAACTGACCTTTTCCAGTCTTGAGGCCACTGCTGAGTGTTCCAAATTTGTTGGCATATTGAGTGCAGCACTTTAACAGCATCGTCTTTTAGGATTTTAAAGAGCTCAGCTGGAATACTGTCATCTCCGCTAGCTTTGTTGTTAGTAATGCTTCCTAAGGCCCACTTGACTTCACGCTCTAGGATGTCTGGCTCAAGTTCAGTGACCGTACTGTCATAGCTATCAGGGATATTAAGATCTTTCCTGTATAGTTCTTCTGTGTATTCTTTCCACCCCTTCTTAATCTCATCTGCTTCTGTTACATCCCTGCCTTCTTTGTCCTTGATCATGCCCGTCTTTGCACAAAACATTCCCTTGAGATCTCCGATTTTCTTGAAAAGATCTCTATTCTTTCCCATTCTATTGTTTTCCTTGATTTCTTGGCATTGTTCATTTAAGAAGGCCTTCTTGTCCCTCCTGACTATTCTCTGGAACTCTGCATTCAGTTGGATATATCTCCCCCTTTCTCCCTTGCTTTTCGCTTCCCTTCTTTCCTCAGCTACTTGTAAAGCCTCATCAGACAGCCACTTGGCTTTCTTGCATTTCTTTTTCTTTGGGATGGATTGAGTTGCTACCTCCTGAACAATGTTACAGACCTCCGTCCATAGTTCCTCAGGCACTCTGTCTATCTAGTCTAATCCCTGAAATCTATTCCTCACCTCCACTGTATATTCATAAGGGATATGATTTAGGTCATACCTGAATGGTTTAGTGGTTTTCCCTACGTTCTTCAATTTCAGCCAAAATTTTGCAACAAGAAGGTCATGATCTGATCCACAGTCAGCTCCAGATCTTGTTTTTACTGACTGTATGGAGCTTCTCCATCTTTGGCTACAAAGTACATAATCAATCTGATTTCGTTATTGACCATCTGGTGATGTCCATGTGTAGAGTCGCCTCTTGTGCTGTTGGAAAAGAGTGTTTGCTATGATCAGCGTGTTCTCTTGGCAAAACTCTATTAGCCTTTGTCCTGCTTCATTTTGTACACCAAGGCCATGCTTGCCTGTTATCCCGGTGATTTCTTGACTTCCTACTTTAGCATTCCAATCCCCTATGATGAAAAGGACATCTTTTTTTGGTGTTAGTTCTAGAAGGTGTTGTAGGTCTTCATAGCACTGATCAACCTCAGCTTCTTTGGCCTCAGTGGTTGGGGCATAGACTTGAATTACTGTGATGTTGAATGGTTTGCCTTGGATTCGTACTGAGATCATTCTATCGTTTTTGAGATTGTACCCCAGTACTGCTTTTCCCACCCTTTTGTTGACTATGAGTGCTACTCCATTTCTTCTAAGGGATTCTTGCCCACAGTAGTAGATATAATGGTCACTTGAATTAAATTCGCCCATGCTTGTCCATTTTAGTTCGTTGATTCCCAAGATGTCGATGTTCAGTCTTGCCATCTCATGTTTGACCACCTCCAGCTTACCTTGATTCATTGATCTGACATTCCAGGTTCCTAAACAATATTGTTCTTTACAGCGTCGGACTTTCTTTTCACCACCAGACACATCCACAGCTGAGTGTCCTTTCAGCTTTGGTCCAGCCGCTTCACTCTTTCTGGCGCTACTTGGAAATACCCTCTGCTCTTCCCCAGTAGTATATTGGACACCTTCCGACCTGAGGGGCTCATCTTCCGGCGTCATGCCTTTTAGCCTTGTGATGCGTTCCATGGGGTTTTCTTGGCAAGAATACTGGAGTGGTTTGCCATTTCCTTCTCCAGTGGACCACATTTTGTCAGAACTCTCCACCATGACCTGTCCCTCTTGGGTGGCCCCGTACGGCATAGCTTATGGCTTCACTGAGTTATGCAAGCTCCTTCGCCACAACAAGGCAGTGATCCATGAAGGGGACACATCATATAGTTCCACATAAATATTCTTAAAGAATACATTCATGAAATGGTATGAAAACCAATGCTTATGGTTTCTCCTTGCTAAAGCAGGAGACATGAGATCTGCCTATTCCCATTAAAATGGTTTCTTGTTAATAAATGCAATCAATGCTATAAACTTTGCATTGGCTTGGGAATTAGCAAGTGTTGACTGTCATCTTATCTGTTCAGCAATAATAATGGAATTTCAAAAACTCTGTAACAGCTGATTTATTCTTATACAATAAAGGCTATACAGCATTAGCCATCTAAAGCTTTTTAAAAGAATAGCTACTTGGGATCATTATTGTTAAAGATCAGTATCTGAGATTTGCTAAACAATTCTTGAACTATCACTCAGATGAAATGGCATGGGATTTACATGCAGCCATGTAGACTGTATTGTCTGGCTATCATTTGCAACTGTGCTTTTGGAATACAAGAATAATATTATCTCTGTAAAATATCAAAAGTTACACAGACTCTCACAAGCAACAGCTGTGCCAATAAAAGGTATTGCCTTACTGGTTTGCAACAGTCTCAAGCCTGACCTGAAGCACTTGAAAGACATTTCCATTAAAATCAATGAGACTCACTTCCAATGGAGTCCCAATATTGTTCCGTTGTCTTTTATAGTAGATACCAATATGACATCTTCTTCATTACTGCATGCATTGATCCGCAGGAGTATAATGGCCAGCTGAGTTGGTCCAGTCCAAGTGCAAGTGGCATCCTTTCAGGTTCTCACAGATATAGCTGACTGCTTCTCTGTTCTGCCAGTTGAAAGAAGAGAAAGAAAGAGAAGCAGGGAATGTCTGTTGAACATTCAGGGAAATATTCTGCTGTACAGTTGAAGCAGAGTGTAATCCACAAAACCAGTCCATGGCGTTCCAGTTTGCTTTATCAAATTGAAATGGAGATGAAAACTTTCCGTGAGAAAAGCCAAAATTAGCCTCCCACATTTGGTAAGCATTTGTAAAATATTGACCATCGGCACACAGCGTTTTCCACAAAGGATCTGAAAAGTAGGAATTTGTTTGATAAAGTGAAGTGAATGTTAAAGAGGAGCAGTTTCCCCATGGTGCAAGGTAAGTCATGCAGATATATGGCTCATAATCCTTTTGGTGTGCTTGTTTATGTGACCTGCGGTGTTGCCGAAAGTCACTGTGCACAAAATCATTTACGTTTGTCGGGTGGATGCTCCAGTAATTTCCTTTGCCATCTTCACACCTTCCCACTTTGATAAAACAGTCATTTAGTGAAAGATTGTGCCTGACGCTGTTCCTCCAAGTTTGACCTTTATTCCTATAAAAAGGGAAATTTTCTTCAATGTATCTGTAAATAGCAGCTAAGTTGAGCTTCTTTGTAGGTGAAGAGAGAATTGCCTTTGCTATCAAAGCAACATAAGGTAATGGTGGCTTTTCTGGAGTATTTTCAGGCATCCTTTTAGACAGACTTCTATCAGGATATAGAAGAGAGCCAGCTGGTTTGGGAGAAATTCCAGTAGATGGTTCTAAATTTCCTTCATATGCTTCACAGATGTTTAGAAATTCTTCACTGGTCTCAGGGTTGTGAGTCATTGAAGCCATATCAAGGTTTACTGCTCAAGTTTTGTGGTATTTTATGAGAGGTTTCTTGGTAAAAGTATTCGTTTAACACAGGTACATGCTGCCAAAGTAAATGAGGTAGACACAACCTGAATAAGTGTGCTGCTGTGACTGGTTCTCTGGTCTGTATTTTTATACTGTGTTAAGACACAGTATTGACAAGAAGAATTCAAGGTACAAATCCTTGCTGAATAGGTAAAAATGAAAGAATTATGGCAAGATAAGTATGAAGATAAGCAGACCATGGCCTTAGCTGTTCCCTTTTGTATAATCTGGGAAAACACCCTTCAGGCTGATGACTGATGCAGAAAAGAAAAGAAAAAAGAGTGGTTTGATAGCATTGTGAAAGGATTAGACCCTTCACTGATATGAAGAGCAAATTGAAACCATTGCTTGGTTCCTGTGTGCTATGCCTTGTCAAACATGTTTGTATTTGATAGAATACATGTTTGCTTTATAGAAAATACAAAATGAAATGAAATTTGTTAGGGACTCAACTGCAATTATTTTCAGTGTATTGTACTGAATTAAGACAGAAGCTTTCATCTCTACAGCCCTTCATTACAAACAGCCTTTACCAGGATCCCACCTGATTCAGACCCTGAGTTGAAGGGGACTTCTAAGGAGGAGCAGAATTCCTTGGTGACCAACAGTACACCCAGAGACCATGAAGAACCCACTTCTTCTGTGGAGCAGTTAGGCCCTGCCACCCTCAATGACAGCTCATCAGCAACACCAGAAGACACCCTTCCCCATGTCATCTGTCCAGCTGCCTGCCCCAAGTCTGCCCCTCTATCATCACCCTTGGGCCTCCAAGAGCAGAGGTTGTGACAAGATGGAAACCCAGAAGGGATGATGAAGCACCCAGGTAAATGCACAAGGTATCCCAGCCTACAGTACAACTCAAAGGAAGGGGGATGCCAATGCAGGCAGGTGACCAAGTTGGGGCCCAACTGAGAGGCAGGAAAGGGTGGAGCAGTGAGCTACTATGTAAACGCTTAGGGCTTCTCCACATGGAACTTTTCATCCTTTACGTAAATCTTTACGTAGACTACGGCGAAAATAAGGGCAACGCAAATAGCGTTGCCCTTATTTTCGCCGTGGTCTACATAATCTTTACGTAGACTACAGCGACCAAATAAGGAACGTGAATGGCGGCTCCCTATGGGGGCCGCCATTAGCCGTACGCGCTTTTTTTTTTAAAGTCACCCGTGATAGGCTACGTGACGATTTACGTAGCCTATCACGGCTGACTTTGCAAATCTAGCCGTGATAGGCTACATTAATCGTCACGGAGCCTATCATGGGGGCGTTTTTTTTTCTTTTTAGTTTTATTGGAATGGCGGCGGCGGCAGCTGGTTGAAAGATCGGCTGCCGCCCCCGCCCCTGACAAAGACCCGACGAACCGCTGCCGGGAGGGACATTCGGGAAAGGTAAGTCCCGTCCCGGGGGGGGGTGCGGGGGCGGAGAATTTCTCCCCGAAACTTCTTCGGGGGGCCGAACACGTTGGCGCTCGGCCCCCCGAAGTTTCAGGGAGAAATTCTCCGCCAACCCTACATGTTATCTGAGAATGGGGAAAAGCCAGCATTTTCTATGCTTGCAAATTAAATTGCCATTTCCCCCTTGTGTATGTCCCCTTTAGCACTTTGTCCTGCTTTGTGTGGGTGTGTGCTGGGGGTGTTGCTGGGCAGTGTTGGATAACATTGTCATGACAACAAATCGGTGGGAGTGGGGGCAGGTCACTGATCGCCCTTCCAGTGACCATTTCTGCCGCTCTCCCATTCCACTAGGTGCACTTGAACTGTAATGGGGTTAACCATCCCAAATGCTTCTCTGAGATCCCCCTGAACACAGCAATGCTTACTTTTGAGTAAACTCATTGGTTGTAAGGCTTTCCTTTCCTGGGAGTAAGTGCCATTGACATCTGTGTGGCTTGCTTCTGAGTGGGGATGCATAAGAGTGCATTGTCAGTCTACTTACAGTAGCAGTCTTAAGGTCTCCCATCCCCTACAATGCATGGATTTGGAACCTCCCCCATTGACTTCATTGACTGCTTCTTCCTTTTGCTCACCAGATTGATGGGCTTTTTTCCTCCCAGGGTGATTGGGGGAAGTCTCCCTTCTCAGCCACACAGGAGAAAGGCTTGACAGTTAGGATTTCAGTGGGTATTAAAAGTGCCTTTTCTCCTCCCCTGAATAAATTCAACATGAAGAGCTTGGAATGGTCATTTTCAATGGTTTCTTTTTTGTGTGTGGAGTTGTTTTAGATAAGGCAGGAGTGCTGAGGTGGTTTTCCATAGTACTCCCTCCCACCTAGCCAGCCACTATCTTTTCTCCTAGCCCACCTTGCAAGGTCATTGGGAAGCCAGAATAAGGGGGAAGAGCAACAACAGTGCAGGGTGGGCTGCCATTGCGTCCGCACCAGCCCGTCCGTGGCCAGAAATCTGGCTGCGGACGGCCCTGGCCGGCTGCTCCACAGCCTGGCTGCGGAGCGGAGCCGGCCATCAAGGATTCCGGGGGGGGGAGGACCGGATCGCCTCCCCCCCCCGTCGAGGATTCCAGGGGGAGGGACGGAGTGCCTCCCCCCCCAGTGGATGCCCCAACCGGAACAGGTAAGTGATATGTACATCCCTAAAAGGATCTGGAATCAAAAGGACTGGTTTGTAGTGGGATAAAATGCCAGGTGTGAAGAGAGCTGTTTAAAGGGAATCTGACATGATCCTGCATTTAAAATGGAAGCAGAAATCCCCATTTTAAATGCGGGATTTTAGACTGGTGTAGAGATGCTCTTAGCCTTGGTCTACTGATGCTTTTAAGGAAAGTATGATCTGCAAATTGCTTGTCATTGGGATAGATCCAAAAGTGCCCTTACAGTCATGAAGGAGCCCTTCCAGAAACACAAAGGGCTTGGATCCAGCAGAGACTTCTACATATGCCAGTGGAGAGAGGTGATCAGATGTTCTTCCTGATGAAAAAGATTGAGAGTGTGTAATACTCTGTTGATGCTTCCATGGTAATGGAGAAAATAATGTAACCATGACTTCCTGATGTGTTTGAACTTAGCAACATTCCGTTGACTGAATTGCTAAATTTAATTTTATAAAGAAGGAATATATATCCAATAGTATTTTATGGTATCACGACAGGAGGAATAAATCTGAAGCTTATACTGTCAATTATGGACTATCTATATGGTATAAGTTTAAAAATCCTTTGAGTCCAAGTCTTTCTCCGTTTACATCCATTTTCTCCTTTTACATTCACTCTGCTCAGCCTGTTAGGAGATGTCACTTTTTGGTATGATTATAATCTGTATTTAAGTTAAAAATTCATATGTGATAGGTACCCTCTATCCCTTCAAGATGTTCTTAATAAAATGGGTGGCAATAGGCCATCCACTGTTTCAATATTTTCAAATAAGGAATATTATGAATGAGGAGTAAAGATCCCTCAGTTTGGAAAAAAGCATTTGAAACATTAATTACATCTGTTAACTCAAAAAATTTAGTTGGGAAATGGTTTTTGTTGTCAGATTTAGATATGTCAGAGTGTACTTTTATGTGAAAATGGAAAAGAGACACTGGAATTATTATTCTATAAGAACAATGGGCCTGAATATGCAATGTTGTTCAAAACTTGATCAGTGTTAGCTGAGAGAAAACTTGTATAAAAACACAGTTTTAATGGCATCTATTGGAGGTACTGTTCTCATCATACTGAATTTTTTCCCATATTTTGTCCATGTACTGTGATACAAAGTTTTTGGAAATAGGTACTGGGAGAAAGATATTAGATGACAGAATATGCTATAAGGCACCATCTAAAAAGTGTCCTTTTTGGCTATTTAAAGGACTCTGTTGCTACAGAACACCCTGAATTGGAGATACACTTGTTAACTACAGCAAAAGTCCATGCATATTGCTTTTTGTTAATTTGTTATTTTCTCACGTGAACACACGACCAATCTGGGAGAGTGCAAGCTTAGCAAGTTGCAATACATTCAGCTGTCCACTGCCACCACCTCAAATGACTGAGGTACCAGCAACCACAACATATGGTTGTGGTTGCTGGTGCCAGCTCTTTCTGGTACCATGTGCTTTCCACAACTATAAAGTCTTCAGGAACTCTCCAACTGACATTTGAAGCTGGAGGGATACTGGAGAAGAGAGTTGGCTGGTTTGCTGGTATGTTCAAAGTTTTTTTTCAGAGCCATTACAAGACAATGCTTGATCTGCCCTTGGCTTTTGATTCATGGCGGACTGGTTGTATAATTAGAAAGGACAAGGGATTTGTTTGCTGTAAATGAGGCTGCCTTGGCTTAATGAGACCTAGTCAGTTACGCAGCACATCTGATCTAAACACACCCATGGGAGAGATCAGATCAGATTAATATTCTGATTTAATAATATCATTACCTATACTGATACACAAGAAGACCAATTCTTGATGTTCATATTCCAGACCATGCCGGTTTGCAAATAGATACGTATTGTTTAGGTTAAAGACTATATCAATCAATTACTTAATTAAGAACAATTCTGCTCTGCATTTTGGTTGGGGAACCTCCAAGGCTGCTTACATTCAAAGAATTTAAAACTAGCTCAAATGTAACTACCTAAAAAAAAATAAGATTTTAAAGAATAACATTTAAAATAATAAAATAATACACAAAGCCCAAGCAGACTGAAAGCTTCAGCTTAGAAAGGGCCAAACACTTGCTGAAAAAGGTTTTTTTTTTCTGCATGCCCATGTAAATGTATTTAAGGCTGCCATCCTAGTATACACACTTGCCCAGGGCTAAGTCCCATTGACCTCAATGGAGCTTACTTCTGCTAGACATGTGTAGTATTGCACAGTTAGTATATGAAAATTAGCCTGAAAAATATTCAGTAAAAAACATAAATGTATAAAACAGCAAATATGCTGTGACAATAAACCAGAGGTAAGTGGCATGGATTCTGTTAGAGCTTCACGTGGTGCCACCAAGTCATAGAGTTATTTCACCTAAGAATGCACATTCACCTTTTTGCAGTGCTTAGCTTGTTATTGTTGAGGCAGTGAAGAGGGACTGAGAGGAAAGCTTTTTAAGAAGTATTGTGTGACAGCTGCAGAAAAAAGGCAAATTGCATGCTAGGGATCATGAAGAAAAGGACTGAAAATAAAGGAACTGGCATTGTCATACCCTTATACAAATCTATGCTGTCATCACATTTGCAGTACTGTGTGCAGTTCTGGTCATAAGGATACATTGTGCTGGGAAAGGTGCAGAAAAGGGAAGCCAAAGTATCTTCTGTTTAAGAAAAGGCTAATGTGCTTGAGGCCCTTTCCTTGTTTTCTTTCTTTCTTTTTTTAAGATGACTACGGGCAAGGCCGGCCCAAGATATTGTGCTGCCTGAAGCGAAGGACAAGATGGTGCCCTCCATTTCATGTAGGGATGTATGGAAGTCACTTACCTTTTCGATGGGGTGATTCGCGGTGGGGGGAAGGCGCTCTGCACCTCCCCCCAAAATCCTAACCCGGCCGGCTCCGCCCGCAGCCAGACATCCGGCCGCTGTGCAGCCTGCAGGCCAAAAAAACCCCCCAGCGTACACAAATGGCGGCGGCTACGGTGGCCACCATTTGCGTTCCCCTTTTTTCAATTTTAGCCTACGTAAATATTTACATAAGCTATTATGGCGAAAAAAAAGGGGGACTGCAAATAGCATAGCGGGCGCCATTCGCGTTCTTTTTTTCCTTTCTGTTTTAGCCTACGTAAATATTTACATAAGCTATTACGGCGGGGGAAAAAAGGAACGCAAATAGCGCCCACTACGCTATTTGTGTTCCCCTTTTTTTTGCCGTAATAGCTTACGTAAATATTCACGTAGGCTAAAACAGCGAAAAAAAGGGAACGCAAATGGCGGCCGCCGTAGCCACCGCCATTTGTGTACGCTGTTATTAATTTTTTTAGCTTGCCGTGATAGGCTACGTAAATACTTACGTAGTGTATCACGGCCTCTGCAGGGATGCAAATGGCGTCCCTGCGTTAGCCATGATAGGCTATGTAATTATTTACATAGCCTATCACAGCTATGATGAGGAAGAGAATGGCGGCTGCAGCGCGGCCGCCATTCGCAAGTCAGAGCAGACAGCAGCAGGTAAGTGCTCCGTTTCGCGTGCCTTTCATGGGAGGGGGGCCTTCGTTCCGCCATGGATTTCGGCCTCACCGAGTTCCGTGGCGGAATTCTCTGACATCCCTAATTTCATGTACAGAAGCCGACTGTACTGGACTAGCCACTTGAATCTTACTTCAGCACTGGCAGTCAATAGCGTCCTGAGGGAGCTAGCTCAGGGGACAGACGCTGAGTAGCAAATGGAGCTCTGTCCTCCAACACCTCACTGTGATTCCTGGCCCGCAGCATCTGTTGCCTGAGCGAGCACTTCACTCTGCCTTATGAAGATCATGGATGAGGGAGCTCTTATTATGCACCAATCTGGCATTTGATTTCAGGCATCTCTGCACCAGCCTAAAATCCTGCATTTAAAATAGGAGTGCACGAAAGCCACTTACCTGGTCTCGCAGCTTTTCGCGGTGGGGGGGAGGCGCTTCGCTGCTCTCCTCCCGAAGTTCAGGCCGGCGGGGGGAGGCTTCCCGCCTCGCCCGGCCGAAATTCAGGCCGGGGAGGAGGCGCCTCGCCTCGTCCGGCCGCGAAATTAAAAGTTTAAAAAACAAAACAAAATGCCCCCGTGATAGGCTACGTGATGATTAACGTAGCCTATCACGGCTAGATCTGCAAAGTCAGCCGCGATGGGCTACGTCAATCGTCACGTAGCCTATCACGGCTGACTTAAAAAAAAAAAAAAAGCGCGTACGCAAATGGCGTCCCACATAGGGAGCCGCCATTCGCGTTCCTTATTTGGTCGCCGTAGTCTATGTAAATCTTTACGTAGACTACAGCGACCAAATAAGGAACGTGAATGGCGGCTCCCTATGGGGGCTGCCATTAGCCGTATGCGCTGTTTTTGTTTTTTTTTAAAGTCACCCGTGATAGGCTACGTGACGATTTACGTAGCCTATCACGGCTGACTTTGCAAATCTAGCTGTGATAGGCTACGTGAATCATCACATAGCCTATCACGGGGGCGTTTTTTTTTTTTTTAGTTTTATTTCTTTCTTTCTTTATTTATTGCATTTATACCCTGCCTTTTTTCCTCTTGCAAGGAACCCAAGGCGGCTGACATTATCCTCCTCCTCCCCATTTTATCCTCACAACAACAACCCTGATTTTATTGGAATGGCGGCGGCAGCAGCCGGTCGAAAGATCGGCTGCCGCCCCCGCCCCGACGAAGACCCGACGAACCGCCGCCAGGACCCGCCGCCAGGAGGGACATTCGGGAAAGGTAAGTCCTGTCCCGGGGGGGGTGCGGGGTGCGGGGGGGTGCGGAGAATTTCTCCCTGAAACTTCTTCGGGGGGCCGAACACGTTGGTGCTCAGCCCCCCCAAAGTTTTGGGGAGAAATTCTCCGCCAACCCTAATTTAAAACAGGGATTTCTGCTTCCATTTTAAATGCAGGATCACCGCTGACTCCCTTTACATGCGCTTCCTTCCCCTTGCCCCTTCTCCCTGTATCCAAGTCTTCCATTATCTGGCATTGATCCCATGCCTCTTCTTGCTGCTTTAACCCTTTTGATGGAGGAAACTGAAGCGGAACACAATGGGGTAATTTGATAGCTCATTATCTGCGATCTATTTAAAAACAGAACAAAGTGCATTTAGTGCAGCAGGGTCACGGCAGGGTCACAGCGTCATGTGAAGAGCCCGCAAACTTTCATGAAGGATCAATCTCAATCTCAGGATAAAAGCCCAGTGTGAAGGAGCCCGAAGAGTTGCATCTGAAGACTCAAGGGCAGGCTGATAGAGCAACCATCAAACCGCCAGGTGGGAGGAAAGCTGGAGCATGGTACAGCCATTAACTATCTGGTCCATTTTCCCCTTACCTGGCCCTCCTCTCAAAGCCATACCTCCCCCTACCCATCACCACAATAATTGCTTCCCCCAGGTGCCCCCACTTGGCCTCATCCTCTTTCCCAGGCACATGATCAAGCCCTGAGAAGAAAGCAAGTCCCCTGCCAAATGCTCTGATTGGACAGGTGTTAGTGGGTGGCCCTTGCCCTTGCATCCCTTGCAAAGGGGGGACTCCTCCTTTGGTGTCACCCCTTTGGTGGAATGTCACAATATACAATCCGTCATTCAGATATCACTGAAGAGATGAAATCAATGTATTGGCATCCTATAACTGCTATGTTGCCAAGGAATCAGACTTTCTCCTGACATTTTGACTGTTTCCCCAATACAGTATTTCAAAAGGTTTCTATTTGACCCGTGAAGGTGATCTAATATAGGATTGATCACCAAAGGCGGAATGGGTTGCAAGTGTACACTGGCTTTCCTCTACTGGCAGGACGTGGAGGATCATTTGCCACCCTCTGTTCAGCAGGCATGGAACCTCCAGAATGTGCTAATGTCTACACTCACTGCCAAGTTTCTAATCTAATCAAGTCACATGGCACATCTATTGATTGGCTACTTATAGCTCTGAGAGGGAGAGAATACCATGTGGGAAGCACTGTGAAACCTACTGAGAGAACAATCCCATGAATGCCTTAGCATCCATGAAGAGGAGGAGCCCATACCTCTAAACGTGTATATGAAACCTTTTATGCACATTGTACATTTTTGCACCCAACTCCCTAAGGAGGAGATAATCCCACTGTAGCCAATTCAAGGAAAGTAACCCTCTCACAAACCTCTCTTCTCCTTTTAAAGACAACTGTCTTTCTCTTCCCAGGACCATTCCCCCTCTTTGGTAAGGTCCTTCACACCCAAGTGCCTAGCACACCAGAGCTCTTTCTCAGTCTCTCAGCATTCCTGAGCCACACTTCTCCCCCCCATTCCCTTATTTCCTTGAGTCTTCCCCTTTCTTCTCCAAGTTCATGGGTTCCAGGTTGCTTTCTGCCTTGCGTTCTGAGATCATCACCCCCTTCTCCTGCATTCAGCCAGTTGAAGAGGGCCTCGGTCACATTGGGAAGAGTATTCCTCAAGCACACCGTCTGCACTAAATTTCTCCAAGCATTCATCTTCCAGAAAGTTTATTCCTTTAACATGGCAAAATCGATTGTAGATGTATTTAGAGACACATGTAGGGATGTCAGAGAATTTCACAACGAATCTCGGGGAGGCCGAATGCCAGCGCATTCGGGCCCCCGAAATCGGTGGCGGAACGGTCTGCCCCCCCCGCCCCCCCGGGATGGGACTTACCTTGGGAGGATCTTCCTGGCGGTGGCGGCGGCTCTGGCGGCGGCGCGGTGGCGGCGCAGCGGCGGTGGCTGCGGCGGCCGGTCTTCTGACCAGCTGCCGCCGCCGCCATTTCCAGTTAAAAAAAAAAAAATGTGATCGGCTACGTAAAGATTTACGTATCCTATCACGGCTAGATTTTTAAAAAACACTGTGATAGGCTATGTAAATGTTTACGTAGCCTATCACGACTGATTTAAAAGAAAAAGAAAAAAACGTGCGTATGCAAATGGCGGCGCCCATGAGTGCCGCCATTTGCGTTCCTTATTTTGGCATGTCTTAGTCTACGTAAACATTTACGTAGACTAAGACGACAAAAATAAGGGGAACGCAAATAGCGTAGCGTCTATGCTATTTGCGTTCCCCTTATTTTCGCCGTCTTAGTCTACGTAAATGTTTACATAGACTAAGATGTGCCAAAATAAGGAATGCAAATGGCGGCGCCCATGGGCGCCGCCATTTGCGTATGCACATTTTTTTCTTTCTTTTAAATCAGCCGTGATAGGCTACGTAAACATTTACGTAGCCTATCATGGCTGACTGCAGGACGCAAACGGCGGCAGCTACGGCCGCCGCCATTTGCATCCCTCCTAGCTAGCGGCCAGATGTCCGGCCGCTGGCGGAGCCGGCCGGCGGCTCCGCAGAATCCCTGCGGAGCAGAGCTGGCCGGCCAGGATTTCAGGAGGAGGGACGGAGTGCCTCCCCCCCCCACGAATGTCACCCTTCGAAAAGGTAAGTGACTTTCGTACATCCCTAGACCCATGCCCTGAGCAAGCATGGTAAGAGCAACACTGCGACACTGGCAAAGAAATGTCTGGACTGGATGTAAAAACTGCTGTACCAGTGCAAAGTCACAACTGTGGCAGAGCATTAGGATATATCCATGCTGGGCAGGGCTTAATGCTACTGCACAACTGATAGGCGCCTTCAAATGCTGACCCACAAAGCTGTTCTCTGTATAGAAATGGGTGGAGAAAAGATATTGTAGGGGCTGGTCAGAAGACGACTGCCATAATGCCTGAGAGCAACCTGATACATTGTAGTACACAGATGTAATGGGATTATAACTGACAGGCAGCAGGACCGATTTGCCACAGTTACATCACACAGGACGCATCTGTGCTGCTAGCTGATAGCATTCAGTGATCATAATCCTGTATTAAAATCCTATACCATCCCTCTCTCTTTCTCTCTCTCCCCAGCACTTTTACAGCCCCTTTGAACTGAGGCATTTTCATCCTTTGTTTCAAGCATAAGAGCTAGAACCTTATCTTTAAAAAGGCGTTCAAGACGCAAGTATCATGCATTTTTAGGACACAATAAATTAACACTCAGGGGAAAGAACTATATAGAAAGGATATGAAAGAAAGCTAGACAGCTCACACAGCTGATACAGGAATGACAGGGAGAAGGGTTAGCAATTCAAAGGAATAGAATCAGTGCCATTGTCCTTTGCCCCAAGTGTGGATTATAATTTATATCGATTTGTAGTAGATATCCAAAATGCTAGATCAGGAAAAGTTGGATTTTAGCAGTTAACTACAGGTTACTGCAGATTTGAATCGGGGCTGTGAAGCTCTCTAAAATACTATATAAATTCTATATTATTATTATTATTATTATTATTATTACATGTATCCTCAATTATGTCTGTTCAGTGTTCATTAAAATGATTCACTGATAACAGACAGAGGCTCTCTGCTCTAAAAACAAATGCACATATGCATAGGAGACCAAATGGCATATTCTGTGTCCATTGCATTTTGGCACATTTACACAGGGATATCATGCAATACAGAAATCATTAACAAGACATAATAATAAATAACGTGGGAATCTATGGGTCTACATTTGTGCTACTTGTTTTCTATCTGCTCAATGTAAGCTTGCTGTATTACTAATAACTACTATTTCATGATGCTTTAATTATGACAAAGGCTCAGATTTTCAAGTTGTTAAGTGTAGGCAGTACCTTCAAATGGGAAATTTGCACAGCAATACTATCAGACTGAAGGTCTTTGGAGAACAGACTAACATAGTTAACAAGCCATTGCTCCTATTAATAGGACAGGTTCCCTTTTGCAATGTCAACTGTAATATTAATCCTTGTTTCAAATCACAGGATCTCAAATATCAGCTGCCACTACTCAGACGGGTCTCTTTCAGTTTATATCAGAGAACCCAATGGAGTCTTTTGAAGAACCTGGTCACATTCGTAGGGAGAACTTATTAGAAGTTCCTACTTTAAACGATTCTCTCTCAGAAGATGAAGATGTTAAAGCTACACACCAGCATCGATTCTCCCCCAGCCCCCGAAGGCGGAATTCAGATTCTTCTGAAGAAATGGAGCCAGAAGCCCCATCAACCATTGCAAGAAAAGTTTCATTTGCTGATGCATTTGGTTTTGATCTGGTATCTGTTAAGGAGTTTGATACCTGGGATGTGCCAATTACATTACCAAATGATGATTTAGAAGATGAAGTTGTGCCTGTGGAGGAATTCTATTTGGCTCCACTGTTTACACCACCCACCACACAAGAAGAGCTTTTGCAAAAAGTGCATGCACAGAAAGTATGGCTTGAATCCATCGAGTTTCTACCGGGAATAACATGTATGAAGGGCATCATTCGTGTCCTGAATGTATCCTTTGAAAAGTTGGTCTACGTTCGGATGTCTCTGGACAACTGGGTGACTTATTATGACATCTTGGGAGAGTATGTACCTAATTCTTGTGATGGTGAAACTGACCAGTTCTTGTTCAAGATTTCATTGGTTCCTCCTTACCAGAGAGATGGTGCGAGGGTTGAATTTTGTATACGTTATGAGACATCGGTGGGAATATTTTGGGCAAACAACGACAACCGTAATTATATTTTGATCTGCCACAAAAAGGAAATTGCACCATCACTGTCAGGGGATAATCAGCCCCAGGAAGAAATTACAGATAAAAATATCAAAGGCTGTTTAAAGGCAGCAGCAAGCAGGTGAGGCTGTGTCTATTGCTTACCTCTGCCTGCCTGCCTACCTGCCTGCCTGCCTGCCTGCCTGCCTGCCTGCCTGTCTGTCTGTCTGTCTATAAAACAAAGCTTCTTTCAGTTATAATTTCCAAAGAGAAGTTTCCTATCTCCCCAAAGGAGAAGATACTTTTAATAACTTTTCAATATCTGTCATTGTGGTTAATTTTGCTTCCCAGACTATGCTGTCACTGGTGGCTTTACCATTAAAAGGACTTTCTTGCTTCTGTTCCAGTTTAAATAAAATGTATTTAATTACAGTGTATTATTCGGAGAAGTTAGCTTTTGAGGCAATGTAATTAGTCTAAAGGGGTGGATGGAAGGTAGATCTCCAGATGTTTTGGACTTCCACTCCCAGAAGTCCCTGCCAGCATGGCCAATGGTCAGGAATGCTGGGAGTTGAAGTCCAAGACATCTAGAGACCTACTTTCTGCCAACCCCTGGTCTAGTGTAGAATATTACCAAGTTGACTATTACCAAAAGGGCATGAAAGCCATACAGGTATGTGTCTGCCACTGAATCAGTTCACTAATAGCCCTGTGCAGAAGTTCAAAAGTCTAAGCATGGAGAAACCACAGGTCTATTTCCATGAGTGATTTACTCTGAACTGGCTGTGTATTAGGGTTACCTGACATTGTGGCCATCCAGCAGCCACCCTGGAGCTTATTGTGGAAAACCTGGATTTTCTGAGACTGCTTAAAGTCCAATTCTTTTCCTTGTCAGGTTCTCCCCAGTATAGCTGCTGTGTGCCCCTGCCCCGACATTGACCTCAGGTATGCTAGCCCTGCCCAAGGGTGTGCCTTTCATCGTGACCCTGCTCAAGGGGTGTTTCCTGTGTGTTTCCCATCCCTGCTAAAACCAATTTGTGTCTACTCAGAAGTAACTCCTCTTGTGGTCAATGAGGCTTGCCCTCTGAATGCCCACAGAACTTATAGAGATGCCCCTCAATTGACATGGCACAGTTTAAAGTCCAATTCCCTAAGTGTGGTAAAGCGTGATCTCGAAACTCTGATTCTCCTTTGTTTAGTTTATTGCCTTAGGAAGAAACCACTTTGACTCTTTGTTATAGAGATCCTGCAGGTTAAAATGGGGGCTGGTTTCCGTCTTTGTGTTCTCCCACCCCTTTCCCAGCACAAGCAGATGTGTGTCTACTCAGAAGCAACTCCCATTGTGCTCAATAAGGCTTGCTTCTGAAATGCAGGTGCATCTGGACATCCAGGGGAAAGGAGAAAGGAGGGGAGAGGGGGGAAGCCTCTCTTATTGGTTGAGCAGCCCCTGCCAGTCTGATGACATTCACACCAGCCCCTCCCCCCCCAGAAATATGTTATATGAAGCAATTTTTACTGCTGCAGAGAACCTGCTCATGGAGCCCTGCATGGACCAAAGTGCAGCAAAGCTGATTTCTTTTTTAAAAAAATATCCGGTACTCCTCCGTTAGCTTCTCCTTCCATTGTCATGGAAACATGGCCCACGTGTGCCAGGTCACTTCCTCCTCCCTTGACCTTCCCATATGGGAAGCACTGAAGGAAGATTGTAACTGTGTTCAGTTGAATGCAGCTACAGTTCTCCCCACAACTGGGGACCCTAATTGTGCAGAGTTCCCGAGAATTATAATCACATTCAGTAGAACATGGCTACGATATCACTTTCCCGCTCAATGCAGAAAAGTTGGTGGGTGGAGGGGTGGGGCCATGGTGCATGAATGTTTGCAAAGGGCTAATGGCTGCTTAAAATGTGGAACCTGTTTAGATTTTAATCTCAGTCTCACACAATTTCATTTCATTTTAGACCTTTGGCTATAAACCCTGCATTGTTAATTGTCCTGAGGATATAAATGTGTTCTGATTATAGGTCAGAAACACCTGAAATTTAGGATTTTTACATATTTCAGCAGCAAAGAAAATTCATGATATAAATAACTTGATACAAGTTTCGTTTGCTCCAAGAAAGGCAAGAACCGAGGATATATATTTTTTAATCACCATATGGATCATGTTCATTCCTACTCATTACTGGTTGATGTTTTGATGGGAAGTCTAGAAAATACATTAATACAGATGAAATAGAGTCCCCAGTAGTATAAATATCTCCATACCTCAACGAAGTCAGTAGCATTTTTGCACTGTTGTAAAGCCAGGTGCCATCTTCCTCATGTACTAGAACCTACTTTGTTTAAATCATAGAGGCTTTGCAATAAAACAACATAAAATAATATACAGACCTGCTTTCTCAGTTGCACCATTGGTAGGCCTTGGTCCCACCAGCCTTCTGGGATGTGTAGAAGTAGTCGTGTGGTTCTTGGGATCCCAGCCCAAATCTCCAAGGGGATAACGCCGATGCTGCCTTTTGTCATCTGTTAGACCTCTGTGTTGCATCCTGATCAGTGCTGGCATCCTGAGCAGGGCTGCCATCAAGGTTAGGCATGGTTGGGCACCTGCCAAGGGCCCACAGCCCAGCTGGGTCCCACTGACAAGTGCCCCCTGGAATTCCTCCTCCTCACCATTGCAACCTGCCTGTTCACCTGCCTCTCGCTCTGGCCCAGACAGTGCTGGTGGTGAGAAGCAGGAGCAGTAGATGCCACGGCCTACTTGCTCACTGGCTCTCTGCCTGTCAAGCAAGTGAGCGGGAGCAATGATGAGAAGCGGAAGAGGAGCAAGAGCAGCTGAGGACAACAGCGGTGAGGGAGCAGACCCACTGAAGGAAGGGGCCCGTTGAGGGACCTCAAACACCTGTAGCCGGCATTGATCATAAGGGTCTTGCACACGCTGAACTGAACTCAGGAAATGGCACCTGCTGAGCTCCCCATACACATGGGCATGATTCGAAGGCCAAATAGAAGCCTGGAAATTGGCATCCCAAGTGAAGAACTCCTTAAGGCTCAAACTAGACAGGATAGCAGCAGACATTTTTTGCACATGTCTGCGCCACTCCCTTGAAAAGCAAGTGTTGGGGTGCAGTGGGCGGGTCCAACCTAACAGTAAAAGAAGCACACAAGACAGGAATGCTGAAATCAGCCTGGCATTTTTCTCTGTTTGTGGCTCACATCTGGCGTCAGAGTTGGGAAGGGGGGGGGGGAATGCTTGCAGCACCTCTCCCAAATTCTGCTCTGCAATATTAAAGCAATTTAACTCCTTGCTGCCAGAAGACACTAACTGCTTGTGGACCAGGAACATGGTAGCAATCAGTACAGTTAAGACCAATGGGGCTTGTCGTCAAGAATCGTGTTTCAGACTGAGGTGCCTCTCTGTCAGCTGACATGAGCCTTCTGTCCTCAGTAAGTGAAATGGTTTTTCCTGGATGTAGGACATCTGGGTTCATTTCCTTCTTTGGCCATGAAGTGAGATGGTGTTGTGCAAGTCTCTCTCTCTCCCCCCCCCTTAATGTTTCTTACATTATTGTTGTGAACATAGACAAAACAATATTGCATTGTGTTCTGGAAAAATCCCCCCAAACAATAACATTCAAAAATACTACTATTACTCCTACTACTACTACTAGCATCCACTCACAGTGCACCATCCCATACCCTGGCTATGCATCCCTGAAGAGCCAGCTTGTCACAGCTGTTTCCAATGGCATCCAGAAGTGACATCAGCCATGGATGCTGGCAGACTGTTTGCTGAGCAGAACCTGGGGACTGAGCTGGGGAGTTAGCAGTTGGGGAGTCAGTGCTCCCCTGTGCCTTCAAACGTGGCTTAGACTTTGCCAAGGAAGGGAGGAGGAGGAGGAGGGGCGGGCAGGAATGACTGTAGGCTACTGCAACCTCTATAGGTCATAGGGGTGTCGATGCCTCAGGTCTCAAAGGAGTCCAAGGAGGGGTGGCAGCAGCAACATCTTGAGCAGTCCAGAGGTATCAGAGGCTGGGAAGGGGTCCTGCTCAGCTGCCACCCCACACGATAGCAGCCTGGGACATTGCCTGCAACTGCCCTAGAGTTGAATCCACTTAGTCTAAGTATGTAAGTTTAAGTAAGTTTAAGTCCCACTAAAATCAATATGATTTAAGTTAGTCATGACTAATTTAGGTCCCACTGATTACAATGGGTTTAAGTATGGCCAAATCTGGATCCAGCCCCTGGAGTGGGAAGATGCTTACCTATTTTACCTATCAGGACTACTCATTTGTACTCTGTACGTAATAAAATGTACAGCTGTACCTTTGCTGGGTTTGTCACATCATATGGGGCCCAATGGAAGCAGAGGAGCAGCCCCAGATCACAGCTATGTATTATCAGTTACCCTATAGCATGATTTTGCAATATTCTCTCTTTCAAAGAAAGGGGTATGCAGCTATTTTCTTAATTGTTGCTGTTTCAGATCGTCAGCTATCAGTTATTTCATTATTTGAGGTCCAAGTTGGTACATCTGCAATGTTTGTGCAGCAGGTGGGGAGAGATTTAGCAGAGAGAAAGGAGGACATTTGTGGTGTAGAGTGAGATCCTTTCCATCATGGGTTTAAGCAGGTATATGAGGAACAAATACTTTAAGTTTGTGCACCTCTAACACAAGGGGCCACAGTCTGATAGCTTATACATGTAAGAGTGGCTGTTGCCTTTTGCAGTTCTCTGTGTGGAGAATTCTATATCAGAATCTGGACACTGATGTAGGATGATGATTGCTTTCATTGAAAAAAAAACACAAATCTGTTTCAAGTCCATGTGGTTGTGTAGATGTTTAGAAATGTGAAGGCAGGGTCTGCAAAAGCCTTGGTTCCAATCCATACACTCGGCAAAGTTGCAGGGTACAGTCATCACAGGATTATATCATGTCAGAATGCATGTGGACCTTCACATATCTGAGTTTACATCGTCGTCATCATCATCATCGTCATCGTTATCATCATTGTCACCACCATCATCATCATTATCCCATTGCACTAGATGCTGTATAATAAAGGAAAATAGCACAGCCTTGCCCATAGTTTATATCTAAATACATATATAAACCAAATATTAAAATTTGCCTGCATATGTACATTGCAGAAGGAATATTTTAGCCCCGGCTTTTCTGTGGCACACTTGTTTTACGCATACAGGGAGACTGACAGTGCAATACTATGCATCTTTATTGAAAAGCAAGTCCCATTTAGTTCAATGGAGCTTATTCCCAGGAAAATGGGTATAGGATTGCAGCCTTAAGACCTTCAAGTGTACTTTGCCAAAGCCTTAATCTGACAAGGCGAACAGCTGCTGATCAGCTTTCTGAGAAAATATGTGTTGCCTTGCATTTCCCTTTACATTATTGTTCTTTATCAATTAACAACTTGATTAGTCAAAAGAAAAACATGAGTCAAAAAGGTCTGCTTCTTTGCATCATAGCAAGACAGTTGCTAGCTACAAGCCCTAAACTGAAAGATCGCCCTGCAGTCCATCTGTGGATTTGTCCAAAGCCTTTTGCTATTATTAGCAAGTGATGATGCCCATGGTCTTTGCCAGCAGAGCAGCTGTTCCCTGCTACTGTGAGGGTGGGCTTTGCATTTGCAGGGGGACAACTGAAAAAACAACACTTGTGCTGCTGTCAGGTCCTCTTTAATAATATCCTTTACACCAAACCAATAGCTACTGCTAAGAGCGTTTCTGTGGGAACCTGGGGAATCTTGAAAGTTTGAGTACTTTTACCAGCAAAACTGTAAAAATATGTTATCTTTTCTGAGTTGTTTGAAGCCAATACAAAAACAATACCCCACGAGACACCTATAGGCAAAGCACTGGCTGATTAGCTCAGCGTCAAGATGCTGTTCAGCCAACCATCCCATGGATTATTTCACCCTTCCACATTTATCCAGCTGCTCCAGCCCTCTGGTCTGTTTTCTTGCTTCCATCCTGTCCCTAGGTTTTAAGTGACATTTACCGAGCAATCCTGGGTGGGGTGGATGGTCTTCCACTTCCAAAGCCCCAACAGCTCACTGTGGCCAGGGCAGGAGGTATGTGTTTGTGGGGGCTTTCTCCCCCCCTTTTAAACCAATGGATATTATTCCTCCCATTGAAAACAATGGAAGGGAAAATTACTACACCAGCCTCAGGCTGGGTTAATTCCTGGGCCTGAACTGGGGTCATGTTGGGGGAATGAGGGGATTTGGGTGCAGTGGATCCAAGGCTGCCCCCCCTTCCAGCACACACCTGGAATGCCCCATGTAGGTTTTTAATGATAGCAGGAACACTGTAGGTGGTACTCCAATGTCAGCAGAGCTTTTCACCAGTGTTCCAGGGGCTTCTTCTTGGGTGCATGTGCCATCGCACCAGCAGAGCTCCTCTCCACCAGCAGAGGGGCCCTTCTGCCCCATCCTAACTTGCCCCATCCATCCATCCATCCATCCATTGAGTTAGGATTGCTCTGCCCATCTCATCTAAACTGATTTGCACTGATGGTCAATTGCCACCAGCATCTCTGTGTACAGTTAACATTTTTGTGTACATTTTCTTAACATTACCGCATCTCAGCTAATGATTGGGGCGGTGGTGGTGGTGAGGATTGGAGAGGTTAACAAGCAGGTAATAACATTCTTAGCCCAATAAGCTGATAAAATACTAAGGCTTTTCTGTAAATAACATGACTGTGGAAAAGAAAAGACACAGAGCAACAGCATGGTTCACTGTGGCATCTCACTTCATCAGCTGTGTATCTTCCTGCTTTAAAAAAAAACTTGTGGGCTCTTTCAGTGTTGCTCCACATGGCTAATAGTGCACTCCTACTCATGAGTACTGCATTCAGTGGGACTTACTTCCTAGTTAGTTTAGGATTGCACTGTACTGCCCAATAATATGCACGTTTAGTTCAAGTAAGTGTGCATAGGGTTGCCACTTTAGGAATTTATTTGGACTCACTGCTAACTAAGCATGCATAGGATCTGAATGTAAGCATAGCATGCAAACCCAAGACCAAATAAATTCAGATATATAAGACAAAATGTTCTGAAGACACAGGTATCAAATCTAATATTTTTTTGCATCAGCTGGAACTTGAAAAGGAAAAGCTTTGGTACAGGGAGTAATGCAGTAATGCAGCATGATACCTGGTCATACAATTGTTGAGAAAAAATTACTCCATGTCTTTAAAAATCCTGCTCATATACTGCCTGCACCTAGAAAGGGAAGGGTTTCTTGTTTTTTTTCTTCTTGACCATCATTCATAGAGAACAGTGTCAGAAGCAATGGACAACAGCAAGACACAGGACATTTCTCTTTCCACAAAACGTTAGGCTTAGAGCTTCACTTAGCTGTGTAATCAGAAGGTAAAATGTGCATTTGGCCACAATGCTCCTTTGCATTACAAAGGTCATTCCTCCACTTTCTCATCCATACCAGAACAATGATCAGACACTGAAATAAACAGCAAGAGAGAAGTTCAAAGGCAAATTTAAATATGTGTGTGTGGCATGTGGGGTGTGGGTAGAGTGCCCAAGAGTGGGCTTGTTGATGCCATCTGAAAGGCTGGCTCTGTTAGCATTCAATGATGTGTAATTGGCTCCAGTTAGGAGGGTGGAATCCTCACGGCAATGGGTTTAGTTCACTCTCCACTTTGTTGAGCTTTTTTACTGGAGTCGAATGTGCTCTGTCTGGAGACACACAGGGCTTGAAAATCCAGATTATCCCAAAGATAGCCTGGGGCTCTGGGCAGGTCACATGGCAGTTTACTGCGAATTGTTGGGGTAGCTACTGGGTGACGTCTCATCCACATCATCATTTAGAGAGCCTGGTCCCTACCTCCCACTCCCTCCCACTCTCACCTTGTTCCACCCTTTCTGCTTTCTCTGGCCAGTGTGTGTGTTAGATCCTGCCTCCCCAACCTATGCCCAACTCCCATCATCATCATCATCATCATCATCATCATCATCATCATCATCATTATTATTATTATTTTCCTTCTAAAATCACAATAGCAACAGGAATAAATGTGCAGAACCTTGTTTTCATTTAACTTGGGGTGGTGGAACCATTGGGTGGAGTGGTTCCTTCCTGGGGGGCTTTGCTCTGCCTCTGTAGTTGTGTTTGTGCCTTTCAAAGAACTTTAGAAGGTGTGCCTAAAGCACGGTTTTGCTTAGCCGCAACTGCGATTAGCACTATTCAGTGTTCTGCTGATGGTGTGGTGTGATTTTGCTGTAGTACTATAGCAAGCATATGTATTGCACTATTCAAATAACTTTTAAATGTGCAATTGCAGAGTCCTGCAGTAACTACTCCGGAACTGTGATTTGGCTGAGTATATGTATTCCTCAAGGTGCTTTTACCAGTGTAAGCCTTAGCCCCGGCTGAAACCGTCTGTACTAGCTTGCCCAATAAATAAGCTTTAGCCTGCTCCTGCAGTAACAACTTTAAATGTCCAAGATCAATACACTATGCAGTCCACAGGCAGCTGTGGTTGGTGAACCTGGAGCGGTTACTTCGGGTTCATGATGTAGCACTAATGTGCTATTTCAACATTGTGCTTTTATGCCTTAGTTTTTTTAAAAGTTAGAGGCTGCCTGGCAGAGCACACCTATATTTTGTGGGGATGGAGTTTAGTGGTAGGCAAGGTGAGGTAAAGTGGCTCAGAACTCCTGAAATGCCAGCTGCAAAATGGCGGAAACACTGGGGAAACATGGACAGGGAAACACTGGGGTCAGTGAAGTGATGGCCAGGTGAAAGACACACCCCTGGGCAGGGCTATCATGCCAAAGTAAATGCGGAGGGTTGGTGCACACCGTGACAAAAGAGCAGACAAGCTGAATTAAGGAAAATACTTAGACTAAAAGTCTTCTCAGAAAAACCAGTTTTTTAGAGCAAAACTCCAGGATGATGTCATGTGCCCCAAATGACCTCAAATGCAGCACCCTCGCTGTGGGGATAATCCCCAGGCCAGAGCTTTATCAGACCAGCACAACCGTACACAACCAATAATGCTCTTCATTTACCAAGCTGCCAGTTTTGCAGCCAGCCACACCCCAGTGATATTATTTATTCTTTCTTACTTAAACAGTAATACATAGCAGGGACTTGCTGTGATGAATTTGCAAAATACTTTGCTGATAAAATTGCCTGCATCCACTCTGACTTGTACTCCCGGTTGAGAGTGGGCCTTGGGGTGGTGACTGAGGCAGCCATTTGTTCAGTTTTGATGGATGAGTTTGATAGTGTTCAACCTGAGGAGGTGGCCAAGTTGCTTGCAGAGACCAACCACTTGTTTGTGAGACTCATTTCCATCCTGGCTGATCAAAGCAGCCAAAGGGGAATTGGCTAATTGGGTGGTAGAGATTGTAAATACTTCTTTGAAGGAAGGTTATGTTCCATCTCCTCTAAAAATAAAGCTGTTGTAAGATCACTGTTGAAGGAACCATCATTGGATCACACCACCCTAGATAATTATTGGTCATTTTTCCCCCAATCTTCCTTTATTAATAAGGTCCAAGAATAGATAGTGGCAAAGTAATTCTAGGCTTTTTTTGGATGAAGCTGATTATCTGGATCCTTTCCAGTCTAGTGCAGGCCCAGTTTGGGGACAGAAACATCCTGGTGGATGACCTATGTCAAGAACTGGACAGGGAGAATACATATCTGTTGCTTTGATACCATATACCATGGTACATTAGGCTAATATGAGACTTGGGGCACCACCATATTTCAGTGGTTCTGGTCCTATCTGGTTGAATGTTCCTAGAAGGTGGTAATAGAATCATAGAAGCATAGAATAGTAGGGTTGGAAGGGGCCTACAAGGCCATCGAGTCCAACCCCCTGCTCAATGCAGGAATCCAAGTCAGAGCATCCCTGGCAGATGGCTGTCCAGCCTTGTTTTGAATGCCTCCAGTGTGGGAGAGCCCACCACCTCCCTAGGTAATTGGTTCCATTGTCCTATTGCTCTAACAGTCAGGAAGCTTTTCCTGCTGTTCAGCCAGAATCTGGCTTCCTGTAACTTGAGCCCATTATTCCGTGTCCTGCACTCTGTGATGATCAAGAAGAGATCCTGGCCTTCCTTTCTGTGGCAACCTTGCAAGTACTTGAAGATCGCTATCATATCTCCCCTCAGTCTCCTCTTCTCAAGGCTCAACATGCCCAGTTCTTTCAGTCTCTCTTCATAGGGCTTTGTTTCCAGTCCCCTGATCATCAGTGGTTAGATGGCTGCTTTGGCCAGGAGTGCCTTTGCTTAGCTTTGGCTGGTGTGGTACCTGTGCCCTTCCTGGAAAAGGTGAAACTGGCCTCAATGATCCATACCATAAGAATGATCACTTCATTTATACTACTGCAGTGTGCTCTACGAGGGGCTGTCCTTGAAGATTGTTTGGGATGCCACCTGGAGCAAAATGTGACAGCCAGAAATGTACAGTCTTCATGAGAAGCCCTATTCTACATTGCACCACCAAGAGAGGGTATGCTTGTGGCAACATGAGACAAGGCCTTTTCTAGAGCAACGCCCCAACTGTGAAACTCCCTCCCTTGGGAGTCTCGATGGGCTCCATCTGTGCTTAGCTTTAGGCAGCCTGTAAAAACTGTTCTCTTCTGCCAGGTTTTTGATGGTTTGAAACCAGGGGTGTTGAACTGTTGAGCATTTGGAGATTTCTCAGCTTTTGCATGGGTTTTCCCCTATTCGAAAGGTCGAAATGCCACTTCTATGGTTTAGTATTGGCAATAAGAGCTGTAATCTAAAGTATGCTGGTATTTTTGGTATTTTGGCCCCACCCCCTTTGCCTTTGGCCCCGCCTACCCCCGGAATGCAGCCCCCGAGAGTTTCTCCAAAATGGAATTCAGCCTTTAGGCTGAACCCCTCTAGAACCCCTGTTCTCTGATTTGTTTTTTGTTTTTAAATATTGTTTGTATTCGGCTTTTAACTGGTGGTTTTGATGTGTATTATTGTTTTTTTTTAATTGTATATTGCCTTGTGGTTTGAAAGGCAAAGGCAATGTTCAGTAGTTTAAATAAATAAATAAATAAACAAACAAATAAAATAGTTGAAACAAACAAACAATATGTATATAAATAACTATTGTGTTTCTTCCCCCACCCCCCAAGTAACTTTCTATGACTCATGATACAAAGGAAAATGTTTTCAGATGTGACCATGGTGTTTTCTAAGCCACCAGATACCCCCCCCCCACACACACACACACCTTTCTCTCTCTCTCCCTGGAGCAAATATACTCAATAGAATTATGATACATACAGAGCATAGTTACACTATGGAGTTCACTTTCACAATATGTTGTGTGATAGCCACCAATTTGTATGGCTTTAAAAGGAGACTGGACAAATTCATGGAGGAGAAGGCAATCCATGGCTACTAGTCCTGATGGCCACATGCTACCTCCAGTATCAGTGGCAGTATGCCTATGCACATACTGTACATGCTGGGGAACATGGGTGGGAGAGTGCTGTTGCACTTGTGTCCTGCTTGTGGGTGGGCAGCTGATTGGCCACTGTGTGAACAGAATGCTGGACTAGATGGACCCTTGGCCTGATCCAACATGGCTCTTCTTATGTTGTTAATGCATATGGGAAAGAAGCTGCACACTGCAAGTCCTTGTGGGACAAGACCTACTTGCCTTCCATTACAGATAGTGCTGAACCCTGGGCTTAGAAGTTGTTAGAGTGTTTAGAAAATGGCCAGTATCTCTGGAAATATTCAATAGAATAATCAGATCTGGGAAAATGATTAAGCAGGCTGAAGGATAGGGCCCAAGCAGAGCAAGAGCTGGAACAGAAGGAGTCTGGCTTGACAGCATGTATGCCCAGCCTTGGCAGGCTGGATTAGTCAGCCCACTGCATCATTTCCCCATTCCATTCTCAGGCTAGGAACCAGGGGTAAAGTTTGCTTTGGGTAATGGGAATTTAGCAGAGCACACATTTTAGGAGGAAATGAATTCTCGCTCAGTAGCAAATTGGTGTGTCTAACAACGCTGCCCGGAACCAATGGGTGTAAGTAAGCACGCTGCACACAATGACATGGAAGTTATGTTTTAAGGGCAAGACATGCAGGCCTGCATAGCAAGCCAGTACAAGGGATATTTGGCATCTTAAAAAAATAAAAACATTAACATGATAAAATATTTGAAAAAATCTGTAGTAGCAGTTAACGTTATGGAGATTGGGGATTGAGCTGTATGGCAAGCGTTAGGCCTGCTTTTTATACATAATAAATTACATTTGGCTTCTTTTATAATTTAATAGTGAGGGAAATGACATAAATTAGATTCAAAAACTAGCTGGCTCATAGTATTATTGATATGTAAGAAATAATTACATATATTTATTATTGTTTGAAACACTGGAGCTTTTGGGGTAAGAAACAATATGAAAAGATCATTTTAAAAAATTTGCTTACTTCGACTTTGTTGGCTGTAATTTTACTTACTGTGTTGGCTGTACTCTCTTTTTATACATATAATCAGAATATAAAGGCCCACTGGAAGCCTTTTCAGATTCAATATGTTCATTGTTCAGAATTTAGCAAACACCCCAATTAATTTTTCTGCTACAGCTTGAGGGCTAGAATGATGTTCTTTTCAATGAAACCTGAGGTTCTAAGGATTGCAATCACGTGCCCAATCATCATGCTTGAAAGTCAGATTCCACAATTCACAGCATGAATGTGTGTATTTTTACAACCTCCAGCTATGACTACCAGTTAATTAGTGCATGTCTATAGTCATAGCAAAGAAATAAATACAGAGTACTGTGTGAAAGGTTGTCCTGGACCCTTTCTGACTGGAGTATAAAAATAGTTTGGAACCATATTTCCCTTGGAAATGTCAGACACATTGTGAAATGTGTAGTTTTAAAGTTGTAGCTATCTTGTGACAGGATTTCTATATTACATTCATTCACTACTATATCCATTGTGCCACACAGTTATTCTTTATATCTACTGGAATGGCTCAGAAATCTATCAGTACTGAGTGACAGCAACATATCTAACCATTAACACAGAACATAGGACGCTTCCTCATACTGAGTCAGACGACTGGTCCATCTAGTTCAGTATTATCTATACTGACTGGCGGTAGCTTTCCAGGGCCATGTTTCCATGACAACAGAAGGAGAAGCTAATGGAGGAGTGACAGATTTTTTTAAAAAAGGAATCACCTTTGCATCTTTGCTAGCAGGGCTCCACGAGCAGGTTCCCCACAGCAGTAAAAATTGCTTCACAGAACATACTTACTGGTGGGGGTGGGAGTTGAAGTAAATGCCATCCGACTGGCAGGGGCTGCTCAACCAATAAGAGAGGCATCCCCCCTCTCCCCACTTTGTCCTTTCCTCTGAAAGTCCAGATGCACCTGCATTTCAGGAGCAAGCCTCACTGAGCACTATGGGAGTTGCTTCCGAATAGACACACATCTGCTTGTGCTGGGAAAGAGGGGAGGGGGAGAACTCAAAGACGGAAACCAGCCCCCATCTTAACCTCCAGGATCTCTATAACAAAGGGTGGAAGTCGTTTCTTCCTAATGCAGTAAACCAAACAAAGGAAAATCAGAGCCTTGAGATTGTGCTTTACCACACTTAGGCAACTGGGCTTTGTGTGTGGAAAGGGAAGGGCTGTGCCCTTGATATTTTATCTTTCAATAAAAAAATACTTAATATAGACTATTATTACTGTGTTGCTCCTAGAGGCTAGTTGCAACTAGGCCTGGATGATAAATTGAACATGCACACACACATGAAAAACAAGGGCTCTGAACTGGATCCCACCCCCACCCCCCAACTGCAATTTCTAAAAAATTAAAACAAGCCTGGATGAGATGCTCATCTGTAAATTAATTGTCTAGTTCCAATCCAAATCCCAGTGAAACCAGTGGAAGAAGTTAGTTGCAGTAACTCAATAGGACACATGTCTAAATTTATCTGGACTGCAGCCTTAGTGTAGATTTTGAAACTTGTGTTACATTCCTGGAGCTCCAGGCTTAAAGTAGGGCGTAATCTGAAGGTGTGTGTGTGTGTGTGTGTAGACAGATGCAGAGAAAGAGAGAGAGAGAGAGAGAGAGAGGTTGGTGTTAAGTGGCACAACAGCAAAGCAACAAGGAGGCTCTGGATTTCTTAATAGCACGGCTACTGATCAGGGCGGAAACTGAAGTGTGTGTGAGTTTGTGTGTATTGAGAGAATCTTCCTCCCCAAACTCCTTCAGCAGCAATCATTCTGTTAAGTAAGATTGACATAGCAGGGTTTTAAATTTTTTTGATCATCTAAGGACAGATCAAGGACAGTCTGTAACTCTTCTTCACTTGACTGCCATATAGCATTGCTATTTCACCTGCCATCTCTTTACATAAGTTGCTTGGTATTCACCAGCTAGGCAGTAAGACGTTACACTACAGAAAGCAAGAACTTGTGTGTTAGCAATGGGGTCCAGACTCCAGGCCTTCCCTGGTGCTGCAAGAACAGGACTCCACTGTAGCTTGCCACACTAATATTTAATTTAAAGTTCAGCCATTGCTCTTTTCGAGGGCAAAGGGCATTTTAAGCAAACCATACCCAAATCATTTTTTGAGTCAGTATACTTTCCTAAAATTGTGAAAGGGGATCCCTGTGTTGCTGCACAAAATAAAAATAGCATTACTAAACTTTGTGACCCAGTCGCAGTCCTTGTTCTGTTCTACCAGCCTCGGTTGTCATGCTTATTTCATGACTTCACAGACTGGTTAATTCTGTGAGTTACCTGAGTGTGCCACAAAACTGAGTAATAGGTCTGTCTAGGTTTTCCTTGTCCTTGCTTGCAGATGTTTCCTATGCCCTTACATCCTCCAAGACTCTAAAGGCACAATCCTATGCAAGTTTAGTTGTGGCTGGGGCATGCTGGGACTTGTAGGACTTTTTTCTGTCTAAAGATGCATAGGACTGTGCCCTAAGAAGAGATGCAGGTACTACTTTCCTACCTCATTCCTCTGCCTTCTGCGACTAGCAGAATTCTAGTTTTTCTGCACAGCAGGCAGAAGAGAAGGTAGATGCAGGGATTGTGGAAGGGCAGAGAGGGAGGTTCGGTGCTTGCACTGAAAGATTTGAAGGTTTAGGCCCCATCTCTGATCAAGCATCTTGCAAACCTTAACAAACCTATTACTCAGTTCTGGGCAAGCAGAAAACGATAGAATTCATTTCAGGTTCCTCTCCCTGTCCCTATGATGGAGACCCCTTTTTAAGATACATTTCAATAGCCCAGTAGTCTGTATAATTTTTTTAAAAAACTGCCTCTCAAGATTCCAGGAGAACATGCCAGTTCAATCACCTTCTGGGGAACAGCATAAGTGCCCCAGGGAATTTTTCTCCCATCCATTGTCACTTCAAACCCCCAGAACTTATTATAAGACTACTTAAGGGTGTTCCCGCAAAGATGGGGACCCCTGGAGGAGTACCTCAACTAATTTCATCACCACGGAATGTGATAGCAAGAGTACAATATGTCATCTTAATTTTCTGCAGCTATGGTCCCATTTTAGGATCCGGATTTGGCTCATTGTGCCTATTCTAGAGTCAGAATGGAAAAAAAAAATGTGGCTGCTAGATATGGATGTAAAGTAATGGCTGCTTGGGTTCCCAGTGGCTGCTCCCAGGCTCTGAAACTCCTTGCTGAGAGAAGCTAGGTTGGATCTCTCTTTGTTGTCCTTCCAGGCAAAAAATATTTGTATTCAGGGCAGGCAGACCTTTGGCATGTAAACTGGTCTATTGCTGAAAGGGGTTCTTAACTAGTTGGGTGCTGTTCATTTCTTTTCACTGTTGTATTTTTAATTGATTTCTTTGTATGGTTTGATCAAAATTCTGCTCTTTATTATTATTAGCTGCCTTAAGCACCATTTTTGGTGGAAAGGTGGGAAATGAATGAATGGATGAATAATATATGCAGTGTGATTCCAGAACAGATCCTAAACAATATTCTGTGTTGGGGGTCTTCTGTCCTATGGCTATGCAATAATGAGACCTGAAAAGGTTCAGAGTGCTGATGTACATGGTACATGAGGACACCAGGGTCAATCATGCTTCAGAGTAAATCAAACACCACCATTATTAAAGGTGTGGTCCAAGTCCTTTGGCATTAATAATATATTTCCATTGGCTTCTCTGTGGCTTTGGACCAGAATACACCCATATTGAGAATTACTGTGTCAGGGAATACTATGAAAACACAGAAAGATAAAAGAAAGCACCCACCGTGTAAAAGGGATGTGATGCTGTTAGGGTAATCTGGAAGACAAGAATGAAAAGAAGCTTTGGGACAGAAATGTCAAGTCGTCTGCGACACCCCAGTCAGTCCTAACAAAAAGGTCCAGGCGAAGTACATATGTGGTGTGTGTGTGTATGTGATTCAAGATTATTCATTGCATTGATTTCATGATTTTTAAGTCGTTGCAAAACTAGACTAGGCATTCAGTAGTGGTGGTGGAAGAGGCAGTATTAAGACTCTAAGGGCGCAATCCTATGCACGTTTAGGCAGAAAAAAGTCCTGCAACACCCAGCATTCCCCAGCCAGCCAGGAGGGCATCTGGAGAGCAACAACTTGGGGAAGGCTGATCTAAGTGAATGTTTTGCTCCATCCTCTTTCCCTAAGTGATGATAGTGCAAGCACTTTTTTCAGGGTCATCAGTTTACTTTGATGAATAGAACACAGCTGACTTTTGAGGAAGTTTGTTAAAGCTCTGTTTGTTAAAATAATAAATAATTTAAACAGCTAAAAACATATTAAACCATTAAACAAGTTAATACTAATTAAAATCTAAAACAATAAAACAGTTAAAAGAGTGTGCTACTTTAGGGAATGGATTTAGCCCTTCAAGGCTTTGGTAAAAAGCCATGTTTTTACTTGGTGCCAAAATGAGACCAATGTCTGCCCCAATTGGGCCTCCAAGGGGAGAGCATTCCACAACCGGCGTGCCACAGCAGAGAAGGCCTTCTCCCACGTCCTACCATAGTGCATGTCTCACACTGGTGGGATGCAGAGGAGGGCCCCTGCAACCAATCTCGATCCTTGGGCAGTTTGAAAGGCCACTGCCCATGGACCCTTGCCCACTTAAGGTGCAATCCTATGTATGTTTAGATGGAAAGAAGCCCTACAATGCCCATTATTTTGCAGCTGCCATGGCTGACTGGGGAATCCTGGGAGTTGTAGGACTCTTGTCTAAATATGCATAGGCTTGTATCCTTAATCAATCTGAATTTCTTGGAGAGGAGATCCTGGAAGAAGCCTCTGCCATGCCATTCATTAGGCCATCTCATATAATCCAGTATATCGGTAACTACTAACCGGCAACAGTAACCTCTCAGTGCCATTCTGATAGTAAAAATAGGTATTTAATAGATATCACCTGAGTCCTAGTAAGGGTTTTTTTTTTTAATAGGCAGTGGGAGAGGTGGGGCAGAGGGGATATATTCAGTTACATTCCCACACAATCATTCCTATGATCAATTGACTCTCTTGATACTATTTATATTATTTTGGATCTTTCGTATATAGATCATTGTCTTAGGGCCAAACTACTCATTACATAACCCCCACCACCCCTGTGTGCATGTGTGTGTGTGAAATATCAACACGGCAGTGACTGGTGTGGGGAGAGTTTAAACCTCCCCTCCCTGTGCACAGCGGTCCTGATCGAGATTGGACTCCACATAATGAATTGTGAGAGGTCACAGTGCAGCTGCATGCAACAAATTTAGCATAAGGTGTGGTTTTGCCCCTGTGAAATCACATTTGGTGTGTGGTTACATGTCTGTGAATGGATGTGCATGTGTGTGTTTTTTGGGAGGGGGTTCAGAGAGAAAGAATGTGGCTGTGTGTGTGTGTGCATTGGCAGTGTGTGTGTGTGTGTGGGTGCAGTGTGTGTGTCTGTGTGTTTGGGGGGAAATGAATTGAGGGTGATTTTCCTATTTTGGGTAAATTAATTTTGGGGGAATTAAATTTTATAAGAACTTATTTAGAGGTGATTTGGAAAAATTGGCTTGCCTTTCTGTGAAATCTGTTTTCTGTTGGAACTTGGATCAGAAAACTTCAAAGGAGTGTGTTTCTCTTCTGGCCTCACCAGTTTGCCTTTCTATGAAATGAGTGTTCTGCTGCTTTCATACATTTTGTGATTGCCCATATCCCATAGCAACCATTTTGTCACTCCCTCCCCCCATTCTGTGACAGTGCCCAAAAAACACTATATCAAAAATCCAAATAAAAAAAGTTGGAGATCCAAGGTCTACTATATGTTTTAACCCGGCACTAGGATGCTTGAAGAACTCAGTCTTTGCAAATTCTGATGAGAACCGACCTGATCCACACCTGCTTGACTAATGTGCAGATCACAACTTAGCCACCTATCGGATTTCTCTGAATGTTGTGATGCAGTCCTCAGCTCAAATAACATAACAAAATGTATTTTAAAATGTGTATTTTGAGATAAAATAGGTGGGATCAAGTGTTACATTTGTGTAACAGAGCTGGTGGAAGTGGATGTCTTCACTTTCCACTCCATAGAGCAGCCCCCCATTTCCAAAAATGTTGAACAGAGGGTCAGGGGACCTTAATTCATTGGACGGGCTGTAGAGCAGGTGGTTTAAGGGGAAAGGAGGATCCCCCAAACCAGGTGGAGGCACTTTCCATGAGCAGAGCCTCCACCCAATTTTCAGGGACCTCCCCTTTCTCTCTCAGCCTCCCCCCCCACATCCCACCCCATTCAGTAGTATCCCCCAACCCTCTGACCAGGTTCGCCTGATCATGGAGGGGAAAATAAGCCATTGTGGTGTGCCGGTCACATGTTGGGGGATTTGCATAATTACCCTCACCAGCGTGGATTGCCATCTTGTATGAATCCAGTGAGGGTGGCTTGTTGCTGTGGCAAACAAGCTGTCCAGAATCCATGGAAAGTGTTCTCGGGTGGGCAGAATTGTTAACCATGACAACAAGCCACCTCACTGAGCTTGCTTGGCACAGCAGGCTGTGCTGGCGAGGGTAATTATGCAAATCCCCCTGGCATGTGATCTGCATGTGCAGCAGGTAGGGATGTATGAAACTCTTACCTGGCTCTGCACCAGGCAATCCGCGGTGGGGGGGAGGCGCTCCAGCCAGGGCTGCCCGCAGCCGGACATCCAGCCACTGGGCTGCACAGAGACACAAATGGCAGCCGCCATAGCCACCGCCATTTGCGTCCGTGTCTTTAGCTGTGATAGGCTACGTATATATTTACGTAGCCTATCATGGCTAAAGACACAGATGCAAATGGCGGTGACTACGGCGCCCGCCATTTGCATTCCTTCCTATTGCCATGATAGGCTACGTATATATTTACGTAGCCTATCACGGCAAAAGACAGGGGCGCAAATAGCGGCAGCTACACCATTTGTGCCCCTGTCTTTTGCCATGATAGGCTACGTAAGTATATACATAGCCTATCATGGCTAAAGACATGGACGCAAATGGTGGCGGCTATGGTGGCCGCCATTTGCGTTCCTTCCTATTGCCATGATAGGCTACGTATATATTTACATAGCCTATCACAGCCTCTGCAGGGACGCAAATGGCATTAGCCGTGATAGGCTACGTAAATGATTAAGTATTTACGTAGCCTATCACGGCCTTTCGAAAGAGGCGAATGGCGGCCACAGATGCGGCCGTCATTCAAGGAGCACTGGAACGGCTGACATAGGTTGGCTCCATTCTGGGTCCATTTAGCGGGGTGGTGGGGTGGGTGGCTTCATTCCACCATGGATTCAAGGGGGCCAAATGCGCTGGCATTCGGCCTCTCTGGAATCCATGGCGGAATTCTCCAGCATCCCTAGCAGCAGGGGAAATAAGCCACTGTGCTTATTTCTGCCTTTGTGAGTGTGCGAAGAGGCCCTCTGTGTAGCATTTCCAGGGGGCTGCCATGGGGAGAGTCAGGGAAGTCCGCTGCCACAAGCCCCATTAGGCACATGTAACTCTGGATCAGCCCGTTATGTTTAGATATGTGTATTTGAGAGAAAATAGCCTAGAAATGTGTATTCTGAGAAAAAAAATAGTTTAGAAATATGGATTCAAATAATATTTAATTCCACCTTTTGTGCAAATTAAAAAAGCACACAGCTTGATATGGAAACAGGACAGGACAGACTTAAAAGTGAATACATGTGAAAGTGGCATGGGCCAGAAACAGGCTGCTCTAGTCATCACTTTTTCTCTTTCATGCAAGTACTATGGGTGGGAGATCTAAGATCAGTTATTTTTTGGAGTTCCCCATATCATAGAAGAAGTTGCCACATTCTATTCTCTTCACACACAACACTGCTCACAGAAGCAGGCTGCTCACAGGGGTTGAAAATGAGAAATAAGTGGCAGAATATAATGGGAGAATTGGCCTTCATGTTTGCTGCTTTTTTTTTTTTTGCAGGGGATTGAAGTTAAGGTTTACAGAATGTATGTTATCATGGTGAAAAATGAGGGTTTACTCCATCTGACTGAGAGGGAGGGATGAATCCATCAATTTCAGTTTCTCTCAGTTTCTCATTTTTCCAATCTTAAGTTCAGTTTATCCCAAATTTTGAGGTACTTTTAAAAGTTTGCATTAAAATGTGTATGCATTTCTCTAACACATGCATTTTGGTATGTAATTTTACCCAATATACACATGTTTGCAAGCAATTTTGCTAATATAATGCATTTTGAATGTAATTTTTGTGAATATAAATGCTTTTTTATGCACTTTCCCCTTATATATATATATATATATTTGTATGCGTATTTGGAGAACTCCACTGCAAAATTCAGAGAAGTGCGAATTTTGAAGGACAATTGAGTTCCAGTTCACATACTAGTTTGAAAGTATGAAATTAAGTTTGCATGAAAATGATACCATTTCTCCCATCCTTAGTGACTGTATGAGGGAGTTTGACCTTGGACTTCTGGTTTAAAGTTTAGTTCAGGAGATGGAGCTTTTGGGTGGCTTTGAGGAAGTATGTCAGGGTGTTTTCCATTCTGTCAAAATGGCAACCATAAAGACATGGTTATGGTGAGGATATTGAAATATTACAGGAATGAACAATTATGGACTCTGATGAGCTAATGCTCCAAAGATTTCATTTCCTTTTGCCATGGCAAACTACCTGATGGAATTGCAGACAGAAGTGAAAGACATGACTCCTGTCACAGGGTGGCCCCTTAACTTGTGGTATGCCCTCCCCAGGATTGGCCCCCTCACTGTCCTGCCTTAAATGAGCCCCTAAGACCTTTTAATGTAAGTTCACCTTCAAACGTGAGGGGTTTTAGTCTTTTATCCTGAAATTTTACCTTCAATCTGCTTGGCGTTTGACTTGACCTTTGAATTGATTTTGGAGGGTGAATATTGTAAACGTCAATGTGTAATTAATTGACAGCATTGCTCTACTGAATGTAATACTTTGTTATATTGATAGACAGATAGATAGATATAGATTTGTAAGCCACTTAAAATATACATATTTGGAAATGTGGCCTAGAAGTAGATGAAATAAATAATAAATAGACCCAATGGCATAATCAACTAGGAGCTTCTCCTGCCCAACTCTACTGAAATGAATGGGAGCTATACAAGAGCTCTTGCATGGACAACACTAAAGATGTGAAAGTCCAGAAACAAAAACTGGGGGAAATGGGGGGGTGAGGAAAAATTTACCCTCCAAATTTTCAAAAATCGCTGGGAAAAAAATGGATTTTTTCCCTTTAAATTTCTCTGATCTTGTTCCAGGCCTTCACATCTCTAGACAATACTCCCCCTGTTCATTTCACTGGAGTAATTCAGGAGAATAACATGTTAGGACACAATCCTATGCATGTTCAGACAGAAAAGAAGTCCTACAACTCCCAGCATGGCTGGCTGGGGAATGCTGGAAGCTGCAGGATTTTTTTCTGTCTGAACACGCATAGGATTGCGCCCAGAGGGAGCAATCCTATGGCTGCTAGACAGCGGCTAGATGGCCATAGGATATCTGGTCTTCTGGGAACTGACCTCAGAGCCTGCACTCCAAGGTTGGTTCCCGGAGAACCTAACTCCCCCCACTTCCACACTGCCTCAGAGGCAGCGCAGAACAGCCCCGTCCTCCGTGTTCGCAAGAGGAGCACCTAGCGGCCGAAAAGGGGCGTTCTGGGGCAGGGAGGGTGGAAATGCCTGTATGACACATCCAATGTGTTGTACAGCAGCCTTCTTCCCTGCTCAGCCCTTCTGCGGCTAGACAGCCGCAATTGGCTGTCTAGCTGAAAATGCAGGGCAGGAGAATCGCGGAGGGAATTATCCCCTCCGTGCTTCTCCTGCCCTGCTTTGGATAGGTGGTCACCCCCGAGTTCAGAGGTGGCCACCTATCTGAATAGGATTGCGCCTTTAATATCTCGCAAATTAGAATGTTTTCCATTAGTGTTTAACCCTTAATGTTTAAGTACAGAAATTACCTTTAATTATGCTTTTTGTCCTATAATCGGTAGAAAGGGGTATGTCCTGAGATACATTTAAATATTTGAAAACTGGCAACCTACTCTTCCAGGCAGAAATATTTGCAAGTGTCAAGTGAACCGAAGCAGCTCCTTGCACAGCTCCTGCAAAGCCACAAGGCGACTGTGCCAATCCCTGCTAGTCCAAGCCAATTAGCACTGATCGCACTGTCATGCTACTGCCAGATGCTGCCTATGAGAAGGAACGAAGCAAGAGCTCCCAGCCACTGCTGCGAGCAATAGTGACAGTGAAAGAAATGCATCCTGCACAGTCACCTTTTAAATCCATTTTTTCACATTAATTTGGATTGGTGGCAAATTTGTGTTGAGCTGAGTAATAAATGTAACACAGGCTTACTGAGGATCTGAGCTGGTGATGAATCTTTTAGATGACCTTGTCACTAGCAGCAAAGCCCTAAATTGTCTTGACCTACATGCCAAAATGGTTATGAGAACTGGCTGTCACTTGATACAATGAAATTACTACCCAGGAATAAGGTCATGCTTCTAAGCATGAAGAAGCCTCCATTTCCTACCCTGCGGCTTTGGCACCCTGACCCTGAATATATGCATAGGGAGGATGAGGCAGGGGCAGGCAGGCAGACTTTAGGCTTGCAGAGTCTACTCTGTTTTTTCACTCAAACCCTGAGGTCCACCCACTGGAGCCAGGTGCAAAATAGTGGTGCATGAAGGCAGCTCCCAATGGATTAAGGATCCCAATGGATTACATTGAACTGCAGAAGAAGGTGCCTCCAAGCACGTGTTCAGTAGGGATGGCGAAGAATTCCGCCACGGACTCCAGTGAGGCGGGATTCTAAAGAACCTGGCCCCCCAGAGTCCGTGGTGGAACGGAAGACTTACCCCCACCTCCACGCGGAATCCTCTTCTCCTCGATCCTCCGGCTCTGGATTGCCAGCGATACAGCTGCCATGCCATATCGCTGGCTGAAGGGGACTGACTGCGGACGCAAATGGACGCAAACTTTAAAACAGCTTTGCAGAATTGCCGCAGAGTGGAGCTGGCTAAAGAGGATTCTGGGGGGAAGAACGGATCACCTCCCCCCCAGAGCCCGCCCACCCCCCGGACTGGCAGGTAGGGGATTCGTACATCTCTAGTGTTCAGACCAAGAGTTTGTTTTCAGTGTCATAACAGGAACTTGCACACAAATCTACTCCTGTTTTCTCCAAACTTTTCTTGAATTCAGAAGGCTAGCTTATCAGGAAAAGGGGGTTTTGTTATTGCTATTCATAATCCACTGGGAGCTGGAAACCCTTGCTGATCTACTGCAAATTACCCAGAGATCTACTAGTAGGTCCAGATCTACCTTCTACCTGCCCTCATAAAGGCACAGACTAGTACTCTACCTTAGTGATACCCTATTCAAGGTTAGAAGGCATTGTTGTTATTGTTATTGTTATTAAATTTGTTAGTTGCCTTTCTCAAAAATAAAAGACTCAAGGTGACTTACAACAACATTAAAACACACAAAAAGTTAAAAGACTTTAAAACAGCTCAAAACAATGATCAATAAGATACCATGACTCCATAAAACAACTAAAACATCAGTGACAACCATAAACAATTCAACTGATGCCACCACCTGTGCTTCTGGAACTGTACATAGCTGGGTTAATTTCACTCTGCTTCCATCTTTGTCCATACAACATCTGTCTATGATACCACAACATGGCATTTGGGGATGGTTGCTGTCCCTTTATGTAGTATGCACCCACCTGGTTGAGACAGCATATCCTGAGTAGGATCATCGTGTCAAGCAAGATGGATAATCATAGCATTGTGATGGTACAATTGTTATTGTACAATTGTGTACAATACTCACTTACTGGATTAGTGGCTCATACGACCAGGGCTTAAGATGCACTTTATTCTAAGAAGTTAAAACAGCAGTGCTCATCAAAGCACCTTAAGAAGTCTTGAAGAGTCTAAAACCGGAGTGCCATCTGTTACAACTGGAGGATCATTGCCAAAGAATGCAGGATTCCCCCCCCCCTTTTTTTCAGGTGGCAACAAGCACTCTTGAGGATACTTAAGGGAACAGGAGGAACCACAACCAACTAGAGTACTGTACCATATTGATAAGGATCATTCCTCAGCCATTTCACACACTTCAAGATTGGCTGTTTTGTTTCAGCTATATTTCATCTGGATATTTGTTTTGCCATGCTTTCATTGATGAGCATGGTGAGTGCTTACACATTTCTTTCAATATATGTATTCTCATGACTTTTAACCCTCTAGTCTTGAGCCACATGTTGTTATCAAACCCACAATATCTCAGGGAGTTGGGCTCGATGGTCTTATAAGCCCCTTCCAACCCTATTGTTCTATGATTCTGTGATCTCATGTGACCTTGAGAAAATATGCATGCGTGAGAATAATGACAGGTGCTTTGTGCTCTGTCCTGCCCCAGCAAAGTTTTGATCCTGCAATATGCTAAACAAGGCCTAGTATAGACTGTGGCTTGAGACCAGGTGAAGTAAGAGATATCCAGGTTCCAAGTGGGTCAGGCTGTGTAAAGGTGACTCAGCATAAGCAACACCTGAGACAACAAATGGGGATGATGCCCAGCAACAACGATGTGGCTTTGACAAAGGTCTGAGCTCAGCTGAGCACTAAAATTATGACACAGCCCCACTGAGTGCCAAGGCCTCACCCTTTGCTGCAAGGTTAGCAAGAATGTACAGGGCAGTGCTGTGGCTGGGAACCTGGTGCTCTGGGGTTGCTGGACGGCTTCCAGTTGCACCTGTTGTCTTCGCTGTGGGGGAAAGAGGGGCCTCAGGCAACTGGCGACAGGCCTGGCCCAAGTCATCTTGCTGCCTGAGGTAAAGGACAAGATGCCTCCTGCCCATTCCAAATACAGAAGCTGACAGGACTGGAAGTTGAATTTTACTTCAACACTGGTGATGGGACAACATCCTCCACTGCACCTGAAGGCAGCAGGTTAGCTTAGGGGACACAGGACCGGCTGTGTGACACACACCACTCTGTCTTTCGACACCTTGACTCTGTCCCCCAGCATCTGCCACCTGAGGTGGCTTCCTCGGTCTGCCTACTGGTAGGGCTGGCCCTGACTGGAGACGACAGGAAGCTGTGGATTCTAGTTCCTTGGCTGAGGATTCTGAATCTCCTGCAGCAGAGGAAGAGCCAGGTGTTGATTTCTCTTCCACCTGGTTGCCTGTAGAGTGCTCTTCTTCCAACTGGACCTTGGGCTGCTGACCTCTGCATCAAAATCCCTGACCAGGACATCAGGAGTCTGGGATATGACCATTTATATAGCTTAAAGACCATAAAGCTCATGATGCAAGGTGATGCAGGGCAAAATATGGGTAAAAGATTGACTCTCTCTGTACGTCTTAATGAACTGTACAATGCATTGGCCCATGAACAAAAATAAATGTCTAGGAAATCAAGAGGGGGGATCAAAGTGAAGAATTGATATAGTATTGAAAGAATAGACATGACTGGAACCACCTAACATTCAAACAGGAACATGGATTTCCTGTGGGAAGTCACTACATGGCGCCAGGAAATTGGAAATATAGTTCCTTTTTTGGTTTCCACATATTACTACATGGAACTCTTGTCCATTGCAGAGATGTTGTTAAATGACAGAGCCACAAATACAATATTTGTTCAAAATTACTATTCCACTGTGAATAAGATATCCATGTGTTGAAGAAAGAAGTGGAAGCTAGATTATAAATAAAAAGATGGTGACAGGTCATGAAGACTGTTGTAGCCAAGTATAAATTTAGCAAGCTGCTGCTGCTGCATATTTTGGGGGGAGAATTATATCAGTTTGCCTGTAAGATGTTTGAATAAAATGGAAAATGGAAAGATGCATAATTCATTATAACACCCAAATCTTCCATAATGGTAACACATATCACCCCAAAGTGGGCAAATAGATAGGGAGAAATAGATTGTAATTATATAGGGTGCAATCAACCAGCCACCTGTCTTTTACAGATGATCCATTGAACTGAATGGGGCACCATTTAATTTAAATGGGCCTCATGTAGGAGATGTTTCTGATGGGCTGAACCTAGTTGGAAAGGAGCTGAAGGTTGTTCAGTCCAAACGAGAATGTTTTCATTTGCAAAGATGTCTAGTGAGTCTGCCTGTGATTTCAGATTATAGTGTGCAAGAAGGCCATAGAAGGAACAAGGGCATGTGGTGAGTAGCTGCTGATAGGCAGTCATGTATGCTAGGGAGGGGCCGTACCTCAATAGTATAGCCCCTGCTGTGCATGCAGAAGGTCCCAGGTTCAATCCCGGCTTCTCCAGGTGGGCTACAAAAGAATCCTGCCTGAGACCTTGGAGACCTACCACCTGTGAAGGTGGTCTGACTCAGTATAAGGCAGTGTCCTATGTGATTCTATGTGACGTTCTTGATCCTCATTGCCATTGGGTGGCATAAGACGTAAATGCTACATAGAAAAAGTGCACTGAGGCCCCTTACTTATTTATTTTAGAACTTTCTATTTTGCCGTTCTAATGTTGCATGCAAATCACTTTGGGCAGTTTACAAAAGTTAAAACAAACAATACAGTACAATAGTGCTCCATAAAGTAACAATATAAAATACAAGCTCTGTTCTCTAGTTGTAACATACACCCAACTATCTAAAGCAAAATTAGCACTTGGTACTAGGGATGGGAGAACCAGCGATTTTCAAGCTCACCTAAATTCTCGAAAATCACTTCAAAGTTCACTCCCTTTTTCATCGTTGACCTGTTTTTCGGCTTGTTCAAATGGGAGAAGTGCATATTTTGAACAGGAAAAATCCATGTTTTTGTGTGTTTCTCAAAAGTGTGTAATTTCCCCTCATTGACTAAAGCATTGAAAATACTTTTTTTAATTGGCATTTCAAAGTGTGCATTTTAAAAATTATGCTTTTTTTTTTTTAATACGATAGCAGTTTCAGGAATTTGCAGATATTTCTTGAAAAAAAGTGAGTTTCTGCTAGCGCTCGGGATTGCAAACAGGACATGTTCACATGATTCACATGAGGGCAGAATCCTATGGCCGCTAGACATCAGCCAGATGGCCATAGGATTGGCCAGTTTCTGGGAATCAACCTTGGAGCCTGCGCTCTGAGGTTGGTTCCAAGAGAACCACCTCCCCAGCCCTCCCACACCACCTTGTAGGTAGCACAGATTGTCCCCGTGCTCTGTAGTGGTAAGAGCAAGTGCGGAGCAGGGGGAAACGGGACCTTCCCAGGGGCAGGGCAGGGCAGGGCAGGGAGTTCATAAATGCCAGTATGACACTTCCTATGTGTTGTCCAGCCTCCCCCACACACACTTTGATGTCCTGTGGCTAGAAAGCTGAAATCGGCCATCTAGCCGCAAATGTAAGGCAGCTGGAGCACAGAGGAGAGGATTCCCTTTGCACTCCTCCCGCTACGCATTGGATAGGTGGTTACCTCCGAGTTCAGAGGCAGCCATCTATCTGCATAGGATTGCTCCCTAAGCCTTCTACATCACTAGGGTGCTTAGAATAAAAAAGGGTCTAGACTACAGGGAGTGGGATAAGCAAAGTTCTACTTTATCTTAAAATGATGGTCACAAATGGTATTTCTGTTATTATTCTGTGACATATGCTGCTGTGGCTGTTAATGTTATTGCTAACTATGAAGTGATGTATGTGGAACTTTAGCAGATTAACAAATTCATAAGCCAAAAAGACAGGCTCCTGCTCCAAATAGTTTACAATATAAATTATTTGTTCCTAGTTGGATGCAGGAATAATTTCCCTACATGTTTGTTTTAAAAATGACTTTCATAAGCTCATCATCCATCAATATTAGGTATTCAGTACCTCTCTCTTTTAACAGTTCAGATAACTTCACAGAATTTACCCTCATTAAAAAATGTTCAGTGATGTAAGCAGGAATGAAATTTAGGGAGGGTGCTATTGCCCTCCTGTCCTGCTTGTGGGTGTTCCATAGGCATCTGGTTTGCCACTGTGGCAACAGAATTCTGGACTAGATAGGATTTTGGTTAGGTCCAACATGGCTCTTCATATGTTTGCCAATGTGATTAATACAGAATGTGGTACAGTAATAAATTTTTATTTATATGTCATTATAATGTTATGGACTTGTGCTTTCTTCAGCAGCATGTATACTAAATTAATGGAGAAAGCAGTCCTATGGATCCTGAGAGAGTACCCCAGGGACCATAGGATTTTTCAGAGTCCCCCTCCCAAGTCACTAGACACTGCTATGACTTCAAGAGGGAGACTCTTGAGATCCAATCCCCCTCCCCTGCCCCCTTTCAGCCGCCATGGAAAGAACTGTGCTGGCTGCTTCCTGAGGTCACAAATGCAACCTTGGAGGTAGGGAAAAGGGGGCATTCCAGGGGTGGGGAGAGGAGGGGACAGGAGAGTGAAGTATCCTGTGAAGTATCCTGTGGCCTCTCCATCCTTGCCCTCCCCCCTTAGCTGCGCGACTCCACTAGATGGTCTCATAGGCCTGTCTAGAGGAAAATAAAACAAAAGGAGGATGGAGAGATGAAAGTCATCTCTTTTGTTCCCCCCGCCCTGCTGGCAGGAGCCCAGCAGGGCATTGGATACTTGGAAGCCTCCGAGATTGGAGGCTTCCTTCTAAGGGGAGTGCAGTCCTTAGGATTGTGCTCTTGCTTATTTTTACCCCTCCTTTCTTCCATCATGGAGCTCAAGGTGGCTTATATGGGCGTTTCCAAGCATGCTTCCCTTCCAGGGGCTGACCCTTAGCTTCAGCAGATGAGGCTGCACCATGCCTCCTCAGAGCAAATACCACTTACATGATTATCTGAGCAGATGGTCAGAAAGGCAAGGCTCTGTTTCAGCAGAGATGTAGAAAAATCCCCATTGATATAATCAGTGAACAAATGACCTTAGGGTCACAATAGGCTCTCCCACTCCATATCAGGTCCTTGGGTGACGCCTACAATAAAACTGTCATTTTATACTCAAGACAAGAAAAACCTACTTCAGATAAAATCAGTAGTTATGATGGAGAGGACCCAAAGTAGTTCAGAGTTTATCTTTGATTGCCTCAGATGAAGCCTATGTTGATAGGCTTTTGAGCTGAACAAAGCCGGAGGCCTCACCAGCAGTGGTATAAGAAAAGGCATCATTGGAAGCATTTGCGGTTCCATGGGTTGGCCCCAGTGGTGTCGCTCAGCTGCTGGAAGGCTCTTTTATATAGTAGAAGCCTCTGTTGGTGGAATAGGGAGGGAGGCCATTTTTGCTGATTCACCCTCCCCCTGCAACCTCAACACCACCTCCCCAGTGTTCTGAAAGGCCTGCCAACCATCTGGAAGAGATGTGGGGAGGGGACATGAGAGGCTAGAAGGAAAGGGGGAATCAGCAAAAATGGCTTCTCTTCCTGTTCCACTGCCAGAAGCAAAGTTGCAGCTAGGGTGGGACCTTGGGGCCAAAATCCAGAGCCCCACAATCCAGACAGCAAACCCCAAATTACCTCCCAGAATGCTGCATCAGCAAGCTGGCCTGGCATCAACACCCGAGCCACCATGGAGGCCAATGCTGCTCATCTCAGCATCCTTTCTTTCTTATTTTAAAGCCATTTTATAGTTAGGGGCAGCCAGTCAGGCATGTACCTGGTTACAGATGTTTATTTCATTAGTTTTACTTTAAAATATATGATCCTTTTCTACAACAAAATAGTGCTTATTTCCAAGTAAATGCGTTTAATATCAGGGCAGCAGAAGCAAACTCCATTTTATTCCTGTAGTCATAATGGTGCTAAGATTTAAGTGAATTTTAAATGCAAAACTGCTCATGCTCAAAGTATTTCTTTGTTTTTTCAATCAGGTTTGGCAAAGAGCCCCCCCCCCCATAACATATCAGGAATGTAGAAGCTGTTGTAAAGCATGGGATGGCAGTGGTGGTGGTGGTGGGGAAGAATAGTTAGTTGTGTGCTTCACAATTGAGGTAATACAAAATGGCTGTCTAAAGGGCCCCACCATAAAACTATTAAGTCCAGGGTCTAAAATTACCTAGCTGCACCACTGGCCAGAAGCTTCTACTGGATCAAAGAGCCTTCTGTCATTGGAGGGACACCACTGGATACAACCCTTTCCTTTTTTTGGAACCATCATAGCAAACATTCTCTGTTTTTAATATATTTTTTAATTCTTTCAATAATGAAGGGCAAACCCGAGGTCATTTCAAATCAGGGTTCTCAAGCAGTACCAAAGCAGTTTCCTCAAGGTAAAAGAAACACTCTTTGAGGGTCTGGTGGTAATAATAATAATAATAATAATAATACAATAATAGATGGCCTATTTGTTCTTGTCGTCAGCCTCAGAACATGCGAATTAATATGAAAACAGAAGAAGTGTAGTTGCACAAGAGCACAGTATGCTTGAAGGCATCCACAGAAGGACTCAAGTGAATAAAAAATAATGTGCAGTAGACCATTGACTCATGGATAAAGGCTCAATAAGCAATTCATGACATGGGATAACTGCAATTGCCAACAACTTTCTAGGTGGCCTCACATTATAATAATTTTAGCTTCATGAGAAAACTGATATTTAAACTTATGTTTATGCAAAATGTCTAATGGCTTATTTTGCCTCATTAACTTTGATGTCATTAGGTTTACAGTTAAAAGGATTTCAAACTAGGATTTTGGAGAGTATCACTAAGTTTCCTTTCTCATTTAACAGTAAAGAAGAAATATTGGCAATGGCTGATGAAGACATATGGAATAATTCCAGGACTACAGGTATAAAACCCCGTTCAATTAGTTCTTCCTTACTGCACATGTTAATTAAAAAAAGAAGAAGTAACAAAACATCCTGCTGGATATTATTCAAGTATTTTTGTTAACTCTTCAGAGTCAGACATCCCCCAAATCCTTTATTCGCATGTGGATGATAATGAAATTGAACAAAAGAAAGAAAATGTAGAAGCTAAAAATGTGGGACATAATGAAGATGATAATGAAAATGAAAAAGAATTAGAGCTGCTGGTAAGTGTTGTGCATTTATATGAACTGTTAGATAATATAACCCATTTATTCCCCAAAGAGAGTGGGATCTTTCCCAACTTCAACACTGCTGATAGGGATGTGAAGTAATCTGCCAATGCTACACCAACATCAGAGTTTTGATTGCATCTCTAGCATGAACTGTGGTATAAGATGCTATGATTCAGTCTATTTTATGATAATTAATTTAATAACTTATCTCTTTTCTTTCTTTTTTTATCACAGGATATAAGTGACAATTTGAAAGCATTAGAAGAATAATATTTGAAAGTCCTGTCTTTCTGGTCTCTGTGATCAGTATTCATTTACGTATACATTTTTTTGTTCAGTACATTTTTTTTGTTGTTCTATATTTAGGTTGCCTTATGACTGAGATGACTGTTTGCCTGGCAATGGCTGCTTGTAAGCTCATCAAAGAGCCACAGAAATTATGTAGGGTGCTAGTTATTGTAGAATCTGGCCACTGAGTAAGGTGAATTTTACTGTGTACCACTACTCCGTGCCATTAATTAAGGATGAGAGCTTCCTCTTTTCTCCCTGTCCAGCAGTTTGGGGCCTGGACAGCAGCAATGGTAGGTAGGGTCTTATGATCCTCTTTAAACCAAATGTTTCTCATGGATCTTGGCCAGAAATATCACCTGTCAACTGTAAAATACACATTCCTAGCATTTCATAGTCCACATTGACTTTACAAACCAATATTTGTATTTATTTATTTATTTATTTATTTATTTAAAGTATGTATAGTCTGCTTACTATCCAAGATCTCAAAGCAGTTTACAAATGAATAAAACAAAATAGACATCACAATGAATACAAATTAAACATTAAAAATACTTAAAATCCAAGGCAATAGGATCCAGCATTTTGTGATTAGTAAACGCCCAAGAAAATGTAAGTTTTTAATAGGCACATAACTGTTAGCACCTCCTGCATTTGAGAAGGTAGGTGCTACCACAGAGAAAGGCCATTTCTACTGTGCCACTAGATGATAAACTATGAGGAATGGATCCAGAATAGCAGGGCCTGCTCTGAAGATTTAAGTGCTTATGTGCTTGTGAATATCCATATCAAATATTCATTTTCTCCTAAATGCCACCTAGGGTGAGCATTTATTCTGTGTGCATTTTACAAAATGGGTTGCCTTGCATTTCATGGGAAGAAATGGCACAGCCATCACTTTAGAGCTCATATCGTTTGTATACATAGCTAAATAATTATGGAGTATAATGGTCTTTGCTTGTGGACACATGAAAGCTGAAACACATGAGGGAATACATGTCCAACATGAGCATCATACAGCCCATTTTGGACAGTGAGAAAGACAGACACACACACTTCTTTACACAGAAGCACAAAACCTCCCTGGCTCTAACTTTAGGAAAGTTCAGAGTTGTCACCCAGTGTGGGAGCTTTCACTGCCTGAATAATCAGCATCTCTCAGTATTATTATTTTTTTGTTAAGAAAGAGAGAGCAATAAGAAGCTATGAAAAAGCACAGTATACTCTTAGTATCCCCCAATACGAGTAGATTCAAATTTAACATTAAAAAAAATCAAAGTGATCATCTGTACAATAAATGAGAAGCGTATATATGTATGTCATTCAGATTTTAATTTACCTTATGTGCTGTGTAATGAATTAAACAATGGAGGGCTATAATAAATGGAAATGCAACCAAATCTTTGAAACCCATAGGCAGTGGCTCACAAGACAGCTCGGCAGTTGACAAGTAACATGAGCCTTATGTGAGAAGAAGGGGGAAATCGTAAGATTTGCATATAATTATTGAGATCATGCAAATGTCAGTTATGAGGCGGGAGAAAGAGCGGGGGGGGGGGAGGAAACAGGCATCTCAGTATTAATTCCTGACAGTTGGCATCACTGAAGAGCTCAGATACATTTGAGCGCCAGTTGGCAGAGGGTCATTAAAACAGAATTTGCAGAAACATTAGTTCCTTCACTTTTCTTTGAGTGACGTTTTACTATTAATAGTTTGCAGAGGCTTTGCAAAAAACATATTAATAAGAGACACTGCAATGGGGGTACCTGCAGCAAGTAATAAGAGGTGCCCAAGAAGCAATCCTCTAATTGATTGGTATAGAACCATCAGTCTGAGTATTTGAAAGCAAGGAAAGAATGCCATGACAAGCAAATGCAGCTGAATGATATAATTAAAAATTGAGGAGAGAGGGAAGAAACTTATTCATTTCTGGCCTTGGCTTTGCTAACTCACTTTGCACTTTCTAGGGACTCTAAAACATTTCGCTCTGAAGCCTGTAAAAGGGTTCTGAGAGGAATGAAGAAAAGATAATCCTTATAGTATTTGTCAGTGTGCAAATGTGTCTTTATTTTACCGGACAATACTGTACATTCTCTAGCTTTGATGTACTGTGTCAATGCACTCACTTTAAAATAAAACATGCCTGAGTGGAATGTGCTCTGTGAATGAATTAGCTCCCCTTGTAGAGAATATTCTCTTTAGGATTCATTTGTTTGAAATGGACTTGCAGCTTACTGAGCTCATGAATAAAGAGGGTAAGATGGAGGGGATGTGAGAAAGAGAGGTGGAGGAATGAATGCTATTTTTTCTCTCTTTTTATGCAGGCTTCTAATACTGTTTATGAGGGTGTTTTTTTAAAGCAACATACATTTTTGAAATGGTTTGGAAACATGTTTTCCTAAAATCTTCCTTACTGAAAACAAAACATTCCTTAAACCCTCCCTCATAGATATATATGTGTACACGCACACAAACACACATGCACATATTCTGACCATTCTTTGTGATTCTGTTGTTTCAGCTAAGCCAGCACTTCAGTAGAGCCAGAGGTTCTTCCAGGGATGAAAGGAGTTTATACTCAACTGAGCCAGTTAGATTTGAGCCACAAGAACTGAGGGACAAGTTAGACTCTGGCTTGCTTAGGCAACCTCTGCCTCTAAGCTCTTCATCCGAACATGCTTTACAAGACAAAGAACTGCACAAGAACCAAATGTATTCCATAGGAAAAGATTATAGTCAGTTACCCCCAGAAAACATTACTGCAGTAGACTCTGTAAACAGTAGCGCACAGACTTCAGAATATTTTAGTACTACTGAAACTCCTTTATCACCAGAGTATTGGTCTAGAACAAAGGAAAATGAGACTGTCCATATTACAGATGTTATCTCAAGCAAACATGGAATGTGTCATGCAAATGTTCAAAAAGATGAACCCGAGAATGCCCCAGGAAGTAAAATGATGAAGAGCTTGTTCATCAGTGAGGATGATGATCACCGCAAAACAGTATGGGAAACAAGACCCAAAACAGTTCCCTTAGAGCATGAAGAAGAAGGAATCCGGTTAAAAGGAAAAGTACTAGAAGGCCTGGATGACATTGCCAAGCCTATTAAGGGACAACACATGCAGGAAACGTCTTGCCGAACTCATGAGTCAGTTTTGGAAAGCACTGTAGGAGATGAATCCAAAGGGGAGAGCAAAAATCAGGTATATGTAAGAGGAGTGTTAAATACCAATACCTTTGCTGATGTTGGTGTCACAATAAGTTCTTTCAGATGTTCTCATACAAAAGATGACATTGTAAAAGAAAAGTATAAGACTGAGTACAGTGTTGATAAGGGGAAAGAAATCAGGTTGAGCCTCTTAGAACAATCTCCAGAAGAGGACCAAGTATATCCCACCAATGGACATAGAAAATATGTTACACCAGAGAAGGATGAAGTCAGCACAATAGATAAGTTACCCCTGGGAGAAAAAGTGATGATTTCCAGTGTGATAGATGAAGAAAAGAGTGAGGAAATTCATGAATCAATAGAGTTACCACATCTAAATGAGAGAGGAAGCTCTTGCAAAAGTAATAAAGAACAAGAAAGCAGAGCTTCTGTTGTAGGTGAATTAAGTCAGGATTTGAAGAGAATGGAAAGTAGATACCAAGAAGACATGCAGAATACAAGTAGGTTTTGCATGAATTACCCAGATGTTGAAAGACCAGCTGATGAAAGGAGCACTACACATTCTGCATCAGTAAATCTAGAAGATGCATTTGATACTAGAGGGAAGTTAGACAAAGGGAAGCATAGTCAGAACTATGGCCCAGCAAGCAGATATATCTTGGAGACAGAGCCATGCCAAAGTGAACCTGACAGGGTTATTTCTGATGATCAGAGCAGTCAGGTCAGGTGGGGGAATCAAAGTTGGAGTGCCTTAGAAAGTCAACTGGCAGAAAAAGAAATGGAAGGAAATAAAAGAGTGCAGATGAAAGAGCGAACAGGTGACGAAGCCATGTGGGGAATTAGAGATAATACAAGATGTCTGAATGTAACTCCCACAGATGAATTGTTTACCTGCCAAGACCCAGTGAGATATGAAGAGTCTGCAGTAGCTAAGCATGATAGTACAGGGGAAGCAGAGGCAGTTACAGCCGCTGATATAATTAAAATGACATCAGAAAGTACTCCAGAAAAAATGTCTGCTGGTGAAAAAGCAGTAATTGTTAAGCTACCTCAAGAGACTGCACTAAGTGACAGGCCCACAGAAGAAAAGGAAACAGTGTTTGATATACATGAAGGGAGAAATGATGGTTCACATTATCCTCTTTGTCAATGCAATACAGTGGGTGTACTATATGACACCAAATTTGAAAAGGAATCAGTTTCAGATATTTATAATGTACGAGTACATGAAATGGTGCAAGGAGAAATGATTTCAGTATGCAATACAAGTGAAAGGCTCGCTAGAGCAGAACATAACACTGGAAATGTTTCACCATCAGGTGAAATATTATGGACTTCTTCTGCAGAAGGAAAAGCCATTCCTGAGCAGGATTTACATTTGGAAACATCTCTGAAAGTTTCACAGTGTCTTCCGCAAGACCTGTACACTGAAGGGGCTGAAGAGGGAAGCATGTGGAGAACATTTCCCCATGCATATGCTAAAACTGAGAATAAAACTTCCCCTTCTGAAGTGGGAGGCTTTCCTGAAAGTTCTTCCATGTCATCTTCTGGGGGCTCCATGGGAGCTAGTACTGTTGAGGAAGGGAAAGTGTTGCATCCATTCACAGATGCTTTGTGTAAAATTGCAGATGAATCAGGATGCAACTTCAGTCCAGCAACTGACATAGGTCATGTTACTCCAAATATTTCTATGGAGGCTAAACTCCAAGAACTTCCTTCTAGTGAGAAAGGAGAAAGAAGCATAGGTCAGTTTCCCCATCAACCAGAGCTTGAGCAAGGGAAGCTATTAGGGCCAACCATTTTAATTAGTGAACCTACTGGAGAAAGAGAAGAGACAAGCTTAGAATCTGAAGGCTTAATAATGGAAGAAAAAATGAATACTGGAAGGCATGATAAGTTACCTTCAGAGTGTCTCATTTTAAAGCATATTGGTTACAAAATACTCTATTTCCTTTTGTTCCTTGTGTTTTGTGTAACATTGTACCACTATGATTTAATTGTTTGCTTCGCACTCTACTTATTTTCCTTGTATTGGCTGTATTGTGAGAGCAGGAGAAGCAAAGAATCAGTCAAGAAGGAGTAGTGTAAAGGTTCCCATTGTCTAAATAAAGTACTTGACAACTAATATCAGTCTGTCCCAAAGGGCTACAACGTCCACTTTTAGAACCAATGCCAGCTTCCCCCCTTCCCTTGAAACATGGCTTAAAACTTTAAAAAGAATGCACATGGTTTGCTCCTTCATATAAGTAATTATTCTGCATAGGACCATTATGTTTGGATCATTAAATACCTATATGAATATGAGTTCTGAAGCACGTCAAGGTAAAATTAAATACAGATGCTGCTCCTTATCAGGTTATGAAGATGTGAAGCTTCACTCCCTTCAGATTTTATTGCTTTCATTTGTTTTGTAGTATAGTTTCATTTTCTGAGAGTTTTTTTAAATGGTTTTATATAGCAAGTCAATAAAGAGGGAATGGCATTATGACATTGAGCTTTTCTACACGAGGCTGTTAATTGGCTGTTAATCCTCCCTATCTACTATTTGTTTTGTCACAGAATTGAGATCTGAATACTACACAAAGAGTCTTCTTCCCTGCTTTTCTGCTACATAACTTCTAGGTGGCACTGTGGTATAGTTAAATACACAAGTGAAACTGGAAGGTCACAATGTTGTCTAAAGAACCTGTAAACAACTATGAGTGGGGAATGATGAGCACACAATAAATGCTTCATGTAGAAAAGCCCTAACTCAGTAATAGGGCATGTCCAGGCAGAAGTGTCCTGTCCTGTATATTTGGCACATTAGCACTAAAATGGAACTATGAGAAAAAGCACCCCCACCATAAATAAGATAATGTGTTGCTTAGGAGTTTTGCACACCATTCCTCTGTGTGGACTGTGCCCCCTGTGCTCATCCCATTATTGTCCTATTCTGCCAGGTGAATTCTAGCGAAGTTGCCATTTGGTTTTCAAAGATCTGATGCACTGAATCAGAGCCCTCCTCCCCCTTCAAACAATGCCATGTGGACATGCCCTTCTTGTATTACTACTGACCATGAGCACAATCCACTGTGAAGTTGGCCTGTGCGTGCACCACTGAAGTGAATGGGAGCTGTGAAAGAGCAGAAGGATTGTGCCCTGTGCATTGCATCCTCTACTGCTAGAATTAACCGACATATTTTAGTAGAAAAATGCAGTTTATGGGTCAAATAGGATGTTTTTTTTATATAATGAGTTGTATGATTATGATGTAACTTTGTACATGTAAAAAAAATAACAAATATAAAAGAGATGAGCAGAAGAATCAAGCTCTCAGTCCCACCGCAGAGCTGATATGGGCTGATATGGGCTGATATGGGCTGATATGGGCTGATATAGACTGAACGATACAAACTGGACCCTGGGAGTCTTAGGTAATGTTTATATATATTTTTTGTAAATGAAGACTGTGTAACACAAGGCAAGAATTTCACTTAGTTTTCGCATTATTCCAGTCGGACTTTCTGAATGTTGCTGTTCTGACCATGTTTGCTTAACAAAAGGCAATCCCACTGAGGACTGAATAATAAAAAAAAGTTTGAATGGTTTGATTGTGTGTGGAATACTTGGAAACCCCAAAGGAAAAATGAAACCTAATAATCTTGCTATTTTCTGCAGAGATGTTACAGAGTATCATCAATCCATACTGGCAGTTCAGATCTCTTTGTTGATAACTGGAGCCGATTCTTCAGAATCCCAGCTCTCATGTTTATAAACACACAAGTTTCTAGCCATTTTGGTTGTTCAGAAGCATTGCAGGCAGTAACCCCAGTTCAGATATCTAAGTGCATGTGGATTTCTTGTATGCAAATATCCCCATACACTTGACAGAAAGGTCCCACTATATACAAGCAAAGAAATCCATGAACTGATTGGTTCCACCAACTGAATTACAAATGAAATCATTCTGGAAACGAGGAGATCTGGGCATGGATCAGGGGGCCACGACACCTAGAAGAAATCACTGGCTCATGGTGCTTTTCTGTAAAATATTCCAGTGATCTGCATAACTGACTTCTCTCCTTAAAGCCCCAACCTTATAATGACAGAGTTGGAAGGGACCTCAAAAGCCATCTAGTCCACCCCTTGCCAATATAGGAAATGCACTGCTACAACATACCTGACAGATGGCTATCCAGCCTCTGCTTTAAAAGTTTTAATGAAAGTTTTAATCAGTAACCTGTACCTCTGCTCTATTTTGCTAACTCCTCCTTAGTGGTCAGAGTGAAGGCTTGAGATGAGTGTTGCACAAACATTAGTTCACGTGTGAGGCCAGGAATAATATCACTAAGACAATCAGAGTAGTCAAGTGAGATTTCAAGAAAATGTTTTTAATAGTTGAATCTGTATCTTGCATTTTGTCTTCTCAACAGTCCCCTGAGCTAGGTTAGGCTAAAAGATATGACAAGGCTTAGGCCATCCAATGCTTTTCATAGCTGAGCAAAGATCTGGACTTGGGTTCCCCACAATATGCTTGCCAGTACAGAACACCGATGTGTAGGATGGGGCTATGTTATATAACTGGAGGTTCACTGACCAAAAAAAACAAACAAAACCCCAAAGCATTCAGAGGTGCTCAGAAAGAGCAGTGGTGTGAAGGAGTAGCCACTTAGCCTTTATAAGAGGGATTTCAAAGGGGGAAGAGAAGGTAGGACAAGCTTTTGATCTTTACCTCTGGCACTCAGAAGGAAAATCAGTTGGGATTTTCACAGTGCAATCTTATGCATGTTTATAAGTCTCACTGGGTTCAGTGGCACTTACCCTCCTCCTACTAAGGATTGCAGGCTCAGCTGTTGGGTTGTGACCAGTTGAAGGCTGTAGTGAACTTTTAAAAAAGTCTTTCTGTTTGTTTGTTTGTTTGTTTCTTTTAAAATGGTAATGCATACTAGTAGATTACCCAGGAGGTGAGCAATCAGCAGATGTATATGCTTCATTCATTCACTTATTTGTTGGGACAGAAAATATTTTCAGAAGTTGATTTAAAATGTGTACTAGAAAATATAAAATATCTTGTATGACACCTTGTTCCCTGGGAATGTGAGAATCCTGGAGCGGTATTGCATCTAAGTACCTCCTGCTGCTACTTTGTATGATTGCAGCAACAATGTTTTAAAGGCTTGGACCAGCCAGCGAGCAAAATATAGTCCTCATTGTGAGGATAGCCTTGTTGTATCTCTGTGAATTGACTGGCATTGTGAAAACAATCGCTAAGTCTTGGAAATCCCTTGAGAATCTCTTGCTTTGCTTGATGTAAGTATCCTTACCCTAAGCTTTGCTGCCTGGTGCCATCTTGAAATAATGGCTTTTCTTTTTTGTTGACAAACAAAAGCTGGAAAGGAAGCACCAAAACTAGACTGGATGCAAAAAGAGAACGTTTCTCCAAAGTGAATTTCTCATTGAGAATGCATTCACTTTTTGCATCCAGTCTCTTCTCTTTTTTTGTGGGAACACAGGTAGATGTGGAGCTGTATTAACATAACGGTTTGCGGGATGCCACATTAATTGTTTGAACACAAACTTCACCATTGGTTGTTTTTTTTGGACAAATATTTTAACCAATACCTATGCACCAAATCAGACTCCATGCCCTCGCGTATGTGGAGCTGTGCATGGGGATTCCCAGTCCTTGCATCCCCCTTCCACATTCACAGTCATGCACACACATTTCTATGTGCAGGGCAGGGGCTGGGTGGTGTCCTTAGTACAGACATTTTCCTTAACATTCAAAATGCTTCACATGAATTGGAAATTGGTATATGACACCAATATTATTGTCCCCATATTACAGATTGGGGCTGAGGTGTGCATGAAAGCAGACTGTAGCTTGCATAAAACCACTCAGTGAATTTATGGCTAAGTGGAGATTTGAATAAGGGACTTCCTGGCACAGAGCACATGCGCTCCATACACAGTCTCCGTAGATCTCTAATTAAAATGGAAAAGAAAAAGTGAGAGTCTAGAATGGCAGTCAAAAGAAGAATGACATTCCTTTATGCCTAGATTTTTATGTAGTTGTTTGATTTCTAAAATTTGTAAACTGCACTAGGACCCACATATAGAGGAAAGAAGTCGATAAGCACACAGATACATATACACACACAGTGTGTGTTTTTGAGTAATCAAAATTGGGTGGGTGAGAGGAAGCCAGATATTGTGGGGAAGGAATATTCCCTACAAAAGGGAAACTAAGACAAGTTAAATGCACTTGTATATTTCAGATAAAATATCTGCCACAAAATAAGATATATGGTTCTTTATCATACATATATTACCTGTTCTATGGAAGAGACAGATTTTTACTCAACTTCCTTCAGGCAGTAACAAAATGAAACAAAAGAAGACTCAACAGATTGTAGTTATTGCTTCTACAAGACTCCTTTCATTGCATTATTTCATTTCAGCAGCCATTGTTGTGGTAAATGTGGAGCTATTTTAATAACATATTATATATGTAAGCATACTTCGATGCCCACCCTTGAGCCTAAAAGGATGGTTTAAAAAATCTACCATAAATAAAAACATAAATAAAAACATTTACCTCTGTGTCTATGAATCTCCAATTCTAATATTTAATATGTCCGAGCATTCATAACTGAAGTTTAGAATAAATATTTGTACATTTGGGAAAGGTTAATTTCAGCTAAATCAAGTGGAATACTGTTAACCTTTCTCAGGTCTGCATGGTATTTCTGCATTCTACATTTAAGATGTTTAGTTAGTATATTTTATCTTATGATTGTGAGGTATAAGTATTGATTGTTCCATAAACACAGGTACTTGAACTGTTACTTGAGTGTTGAAAGATGTTTCAGTTGCTTATTCAACATTTGATAAGATACCTTTTAAAAAACCCTTTGCTTTCATGTATAGTATGAACATACCATACTGGTATGGTTGAAGAAAATTTTGTGTTTCCAACTGTAGTACTGAAGAATTGATTTTCTGGCCAATATACACCCCATTTCTTTAAAACACTGATTCATAGTTTTAACCCATGCAGTTACGCTCACCGGATGTTTTTAATTATCCCATAATGCTCACTTCTCCACACTAAAGCAAATGAGATCATGTGCTATGTGCTTATTACAATACTGTCAATACTCAGCACTGTTTATTGGGATGGGAAAGAAGACATTATTATTATTATTAATATTATTATTATTATTAATATTATTATTATCCATCATCATCATCAAGCATAAGAAGCAGAGGATGTCCCAATAGGTTCCCTATGAATGACAATGTGATCAGTTATCCTTCATTTCCACTAACATAGCACTTGAAGCTGCTAATACTAAAGTATAAGATAAAAAGCAAAACTATAATTAAAACATAAAAGCCAATGAGTTTTAAAAATGCATAAATTAAAAAGAAATAAACAGCACCCACCAGTTCAAACCTATTTCAGCAAACAGTTTAAAAACCCAAAGCCCATCTAAATAAAAATGTCTTTGCCTGCCAGGGAAGGATAACATAGATGGAGCTAACCTAGCCTCTCTTGGCAAGGCACACCACAGCTGGGTAGCAGCCACCAAAAAGGCCCTGTCTTGCGTTCCCACAACATGTGCCTCAGATGGTGGCAGGACAGGGAGAAGGGCATCTACTAGGGATCTTCTAACCAGGGTCGGTTCATATAAGAGAAGTCAATCTTTCCAGTAGCCTTTACTTATACTCATATTTTAAACATTTCTATTGAGTTGAATTTCTATTCTGTTGGCATGGAGAGAACTCTGAAGGAATGAAAAGAAGTAAAAGGATATAAAGGTTGGTAGGTTCTACAGCACCAGTTTTGAGCACAGCACCCTAGTACAAAGGTTCTTGATATACACAGAATGGGTGATATGTGAGTGAGCCATGCAATTTATTGGTCCCTGCCAATATGTGCAGAATGCTTTGTCTGCACAGATTGGGCTGCAAAGTTGGGCATGGCATATGCAATTTTAAAAATTGTGTGCAATTTTTCACATTTTGTAAACTACTTTGAAACCAATGAGGAAATGTTACATAGCATTTAAAAGTAAATAATATTGACCCCCGAGAGTCTCAGCTGGCATAGAAGCAATACTGACAGAGAGAAGAGTGCATCCCATTTTCTACAGGGAACAGGGAGAAGCTGCACGGAGTGACTAGCATGTGAGTATGTCCTGAAAGCCAAATTTAGGGAAAGTTACCATTTCATGTGATACCTCAGTCAGAACTACCTTGCCATTTCTATCCTGCCACTCTGCCCTTTCCTGAAATCACATGTTGAAATGCACCGTGAACCCCGAGAATAGCAAGACGCTGCTGTACTAATTTGATAATGTGCTCGTTGTCGTGGAGGAGAAGTGTTTAAACAAAATGGTTCGTTAATTTAGAATTGTTGAACATCACAAGGCTTTATAGTGTAAGAAATTCAACACTGGCAAAGGCTGCCGTGACCTTTCCGACTAGCTGATGTGGCCAAGCAGCTGTACCTGCAGCTGTATGTCAAGGCATATGGGTTGCAAACACACAAGCAAGTGCAGAATGCCTGGAGAAGCCTGTTGCAGGATACACAGCACAGGTGTGCATGCATTAAGATGCTCCTTTCCCCCCGACTTACCGCCAACGCACATTCCCTCTCCATACAGGAATGATCTCATCAACAGAATGCTCTCATAAACATGTTGTGGGTTTCTTATTGAAATGGATCCTTTAGGACTTTAGTCCATAATCTCAACCCCCATCCCCATCTCATGCTTGCTCTCTAAGGCCTCATACTTAGAGAATGCCACGCTGCATGCTTAGCGATGTTACCTACATTACATGCAACCTTTGGAAAATAGGTGAATAGACGATGACACACCAAAGCCTAACCCTGAGCAAGCTTAATAAGTTACAGCATGTAGTCCGGGCTCACTTTGAGGGAGTTGAGGTTAAGCTTTACAGGGTTAGGGGCTTTAATGTTTGCTCTGTTTTAGCCTTTTATTTGAATTTTCATTGAAGTGCAACTGATTGGAAAACCTAAGGGGCAATTTATGTTTTTGCAGATGTTAGAAGAGCAGGTGGGGTATGTCTGTGGCATCTAGTAGTAGCCAGCTGTCAAAGGCCATTTGTGCTCTGCTAGTTCTCAGTGCTAATTAAACATCTTTATTATTTGTTTTATTCATTATTACATTTATATCCTGCCTTTTTTCCTTTTGCAAGGATCCCAAGAAGGCTTACATGGTCCTCCTGTGTTATCCTCGCAACAATCCTGAAGTAGGTTAAGCTAAGAGTCAGTGACTGGCTCAGTGTCACCCAGTGAGTTTCATGGCCAAGTGGAGACTAGAACCTGGATCTCCCGAGTCCCAGTCCAACTCTCTAACCACTACACCACACTGGCCCTTGAGCTGTTTGCCATCCAAAAAACCTAGAGACCAAGTCTTGACAGCCAGAACATTTTTTTTAAGCTGGCAGTTTAGTATCATTGGAACTGGTAGCTAGTGAAACAGAAATAACTGCAGAATAGCAGCAAAAGTTTCAAGTTCCTCCTGTTTGCTTTATGTTACATGATAGTTTGGTGTTTAGAGACAGAGACACATGTGAAAGTGTCATATGCTAATGGCAAGATATGCTTCGTGGCCAGAACAAATAAAGTTGCATCACGTCTGAGAAAGCCATTGCATGCATCCCTTCTTAGCGCCTCCTAGGACTGCAATATGGAGAGCAAGAACTTATGTATGCAATTAAAGAAGCCTGTATAATCTACACATTTTCATTGCCATTAGTTTTGTGCAATATGAATCAGGGATTGGGGTGTGGGGGCTGCAGGGGAATTGCTAGGAATTTTCCAGCCTGGGGGAGGGGGGTCTTTTTGCTTCCTCAAGTCAACTTGGTGTGGTGTCCACTTTAATTCCACACAGCTCTGGGCTGCCAACAAAGTTCAAGGCTCAAGGCACCCGTCTAGCGTGTTTTGTTATTTGCTTTATAAATTGCATATCTAAATGTCCACTTTTGTTTCCTTTCACATCATTAATGTTGGCAATTCAAAACTGAGCAAGACAGGAGAATTAATTCTGATGTTTTAATTATGAGAGATGAATACATCCTAGAATAATTTGTTCCACACTTGTAGACAACATGTAATTTTCTTATTTGAATGTATGCAGCTATTTCAGTTTTCATGTGTGTCATCCGTACCTAAAATGCAAGTCTGCCTACAGTGTTAGAGCCTTAAAAAAAGACTTGCAAGCAAAGAAATGTGGCATTTCATGATGCTAACTGCTAAGTTAATAGATTGCTGTGTATTTCCTTCACACTCTTGGCCACATTTATTAGCTTCAATCCATTTTAACCAGCCAGATATGAAGAGGTAACAGAACTATCCATCATCCACTTATTTATGTTATCATCAAAATCAATATATATAGTCATTCAGGAGAACTGATACTAACTCACCTCTTATTTTCTTTCTTTGCTTTGTTTTTCAAAATATGGAACTTCTCTACATCATCTTTGAAAGTGAATTATTATTATTATTATTTTGAATCTATTTTTATTTTATTTTTATAAATGAAATAAACACTACCGACAATATAATCAGAATCCTCAGTTTCCAACATTACAGTATTCTAAGAAAAAGAAAAAAGGGAGGATAGCAAAAGAAGGAAGAGAAAAAGAAAAGAAAAAAATAGAATAGAATTATATTAAACTTCAATAAGAACAAACCAAATATCCAAACAGTCTTATAGCACAGAAATAGAAGCAAACAATCCATTTCCATTGGCCATACATTACCATTCAGTTAACACTATTAATAAACATTAAAGGTTTAGCCAACAAGGAATAATAATAATAATAATAATAATCCCATAATGATATTAATAATACTAATACTAATAAAAAGGGGGGAAAGAGAAGTTTAAGAAAAGGATAAAAACAGGAACAAATCATTTGTATATTTTAAGTAATATCATATCTAAAATATATTTATTATTATTATTATACATTTATATACTGCATAATTTGTTAAAAAGCCATCAATACTCTCAGGTTGTTTTACCCAGAGTAAATTGGATCTCTATCATGCCTGGTTGCTCTGTTGTCTGTACCATAATATGTAAGCATTTGCTGAATAAGAATAAGAATACCTTCTTAGGACAATACTGTATTATTGAGATGGAAGAGATGTAGTGGACCTTCTAATCTCAATAATACAGTATTGTCCTAAGAAGTTAATGTTAATCCATTGCTGTGCTGCTCTTAGGAGGTTTCTCCTAGACTTTTGCAATATATTTTCCTGTAATTTGGGACCAGGCTGTCTAAAAGACTGCCTTCTCCCATATGAGCCTGCCCGTTCCTTAAGATCTTCTGGAGAGGCCCTTCTTTTGAGACCAATGCCATCAGAAGTGTGTTTGGTGGTGAGTGGTGATGCGAGAGAGGGCCTTTTCAGTGGCCGCTCCCGGGCTGTGGAACTTCCTCCTAAGGGAGGCTAGGTTCAACCCCTCTCTGCTGTCCTTCCATCAGCAAGCAAAGACCATTTTAAGTGGATCTATAGGTTTGGATGCTATTTTTATTCTGTAATTGTTATGTTTTTCTTGTATTTGAAAGTGTTTTCAAGTTTTAATCCATTTTAAATTATCTTTGTAAGCTGCCTTAGTGCCATGTTTTGGGTAAAAAGGTGGGGTATAAATCAAATAAATAAATAAAAATGAACAATTTTAATTATCTGAAGACAGTTCTTTTTCTTCTTTTTGATGTCCTGTAAGGACCTAATGTGTCCACTTTAATTTTATTTTAGTTTTAAATTTATTTTCTGCAGACTAAAATATATTTTCTTTCCCCCTATTATTGTCTTCTATAGCCCATCGATCACCCTTGTTGCTCTCTTTGAAACTCATCTGAACGTGCTGACATTTACTAAACTTGATGGCCTAGGCCTGATCACAGTACTCCAGAGTTAAGGCTTTACTAGTGCTGAACACAGCATCGGTACAACTTCTATATCTTCTCAGTGTCATCTTCTCACTGAGGTACTGTTCACACATTGCACAGGTTTGGGTAATCTATGTGGAGGGGCACTAGAACAAACCCTGGGCTCCCTGGATGCTCTTTCATTGTCCTAATAATAAGTAATTTTGTGCCCAAATTCTACTAGGTTTAATTGTATATATTTAAAATGCAAAAAAAAGAAAAACACAAATGTAAAATTTAGATAGCAATATACATGCAAACAGCAGATGTAATGCTTTTAATTGAATATCATTAACCTGGTTGAAAATTATACGTTTTTCCACATGAATGTAACAACCATTTTCTGATTCCTTTCATAGCATAGTTTTTTTATTTGTAGTGCACCTTTTCCAGAACTGCTACTAATGAAGTAGGGAACACCAGCAAATCTGAAAGGAAATAATATCCCCAGTTCCCTTGCCTCAAATATAATTTGAGTTCTTCCAGTCATCAAAGAGAAAGTTTACAAATGTGCATAAAATTAAAGTGTTGGGCTGAGTTGAAGGTACTCACTGTTTTGAGTGAACATTTTTGTCACTGTCAAAAAATGTCCCCACTTCAGTAATTTTTGGGGTGATTTCATCAAAATGTTTGTCTATTCAGGAAACATTGCCCTTGCTCTGGATTTATTTCATTTGACTCAGTGACATCATCACATGGCCAGATATGGGCTTCGTAGTGTCATGATGTCATCCTATTCACTAAGTGATCCCTGATTGGCTGAGACCAACTATGTGACTAATCCAGGAGAGTAGGACAAAGAGGAAACAGGAATTAGAAGAATAAATGGCACTGACGCTGCAGTAGAGAGGGGATATAGCAGTTGGCCACATCCAAAGGGTTGTGTGAGTTCAGGCTGGCACAACTTGTGTTCTATCAAGACAATTGTAGCTCATCAGTCTTGTATTGTTGCTTTGTTGTTGTTGTTTGGTTGTTAAGTCGTGTCCGACTCTTCGTGACCCCATGGACCATAGCACGCCAGGCCTTCCTGTCCTCCGCTCTCTCCCGGAGCATGCTCAAGTTCATATTCATTGCATCGGTGATGCTATCTAGCCATCTCCTCCTCTGCTGTCCCCTTCTCCTTTTGCCTTCAATCTTTCCCAGCATCAGGGTCTTTTCCAGGGAGTGTATTGTCGCTTACCAGGTGCTTAACCAGGTGCCCCAGTGTTTGTTGTCCCAAGCAGGTAGCCAAAATAAGTGGCTTGCTGATGCTCTGGTATGTTCCCCTTCCCAGCTGGTGGATTGTGTTTGGCTTGGTGGATCTCAATTTGTGCAGCCCTATGTGAGTTTCTACCAGCACTGAAGAATAACATCCAAAGTAGGACAATTCTGTGCGATCACCTCGGCTTGTTCCCTCTTGAAAGAGAAATAATGGGGCTAGGATTGTCATTATTATTGCAGAACCAGGTCTGCCAGAGGGAGAGGCAATAATGGCAGAAGCAGATTCTATTTTTAAGAATGTCTCCTTGTACAAATTCCTGGTATCCTCCTTGACATTCTGTACCTAGCAAATCAATGGACATACTGACACTGCTATTTTATAGTCTTCTTAACTACTAACTTGTGGACTCCAGAGGCAGATATGTCTGTGATGCAGTTCTCAGGAAGGCTGTCCTCACAGACAGGAATCATGGAGGCTCCCAAAAGCTCCGAGAACACTGCTAGATTTTATTTAATATATAATTTCATTTTGAAATGACATTGAAAATACCTGCAACAAAAAGGAAGAAATTTGCATAACAATACAACCAATTAAGGGAATAAATGGACAAACAAAACTATCTACAGTATATCGGACTGCATGGGAAACAAAGAGATTCACAGTGCAATCCTACACATCTCTATTTAGAAGTAAGTCCCATTGAGTTCAATGGGACTTCCTCCCAAGTAAGTCTGTATGTATAGGATTGCAGCCTCAGGAAATGGCCTGTTGCTTTCAAAAGATACATATATCTTTTCAAAGATACAGATATTTCCATCCAGCATAAGCTCTCATTAGCCAACATTAGTTCTTCATATGCAGTATAGCTATGAGTTAGTGGTCTGGATATTAAGCTAGCTCATTTGCCTTCATCAGCTTTGTATATCAAGACCATCTCAATCCCATACATCGCAGGGGGACAATAGCCCCTGCTTTGCCCACTCTGGGATTTAAGCACCTTATTACAGGTGCTGGATGAAAAAAGTGACTTTTAGGCTGAGGGAAATAAGCAGGTTATAGAGTTGCCAGTCCTTTTTATTAGCACTGCTCCTATACTTTTTACTGCAACCTGGCACACAGAAATTCATCAGGTATATATCTTTTTCCTTACCTGGAGACTGAACTTTTCAAATGTTTCTAACAGATCACCAAAAGCAGATCACGGCTCTCCCGTACATGTGGCTGGCAATCACATGACTGACCCAGCCTGGGGAAGTATGGCTGAAAGGTAGTTGCTACATAGCGTGAGCCCCAGCTCTCCCATCGTGTTCATCCTGTGCAGCAGCAGCCCCAGCAAAAGTAGTTAGCATTTTATGAGCTTGAAAGGAGCAGGAACCAGAGTGCCCTTTTGTTTGTTGAACGGATGTGCTCTGGGCAGGCACGTAAAGAAAAGTTGCCACTAAACTGGCAGTCCTTTGCAATTTTCTGGGGTCAGAAGGGAGAATTCCGCACCCACATTGGGAGTGCAACCATCTCCCCATGAAAGAGAGGCTTGAATTCTGAGTTTGCAAAAGGCTGCAGAAGTCATGTATAAAGCAGCTCTGAGAATATGGCATGAGCCAATAGTGCAGGATGTGGTCTAATCCGGCCCACAGAGGTTCTGTATGTGGCCTGCAGAGCCTCCTTGGGTTTCTCCAGGCTGCTCCTCCCACTGCCAGCTGAGTCCCTTTGTCCATGCAGAGAGAGACACAGAACTCCTTTCCTCTCTCATCACAAAGAAAGACAAAATGGGCAGGATAGCGGTGATGATGTCAGTGGGCATGACCATGCCACTGACGTCATCTGGCCCATGGAGGGTCCGGTGGAGGCCACTTGGTCCCCCGCCTCAAAGCAATTCAGCACCCCAGCATATTGCATAAAGCTCCCACTACATTAGCTGAGCTCCCCCGGCCCCGCCAATCATATTCCTTTAAACAAGGATGGAGGCAAAGTGGTTTATTTATGCAACAGAGTTTTAGTTTTGTTTTATTTTTAGAAGATTAGCTGTGCACAGCACTGTTTGCTGTGGCTGATTCCAAGCTGCTGCCACTCTTTCTGAAAAATAAGAATAATGAAGATGTGACTTGCCAGGAGCACTCATTAGGCCAGACCCGCCAGTAACGCACACCGTAGGTTTCATTTTGGAACGCTCTCCCACTCTGGCACTAACTAACATTCACAACAACATTATGCCATTCATGCCTGGAATGCCCCTAAACCAGAAGAAGGGAAGAGAGAGCTGGGTAATGTGATTAAGCACCTGCCATCCTTCTAGATGGATGGGGTGGAGAACAGGCCACTTGGTCAATGGAATGGATTGCTCAGTTACCTGTGTCAGACAACTGGACATCTTTTTTAAAGCCCTTGCTTTTTCTTTCAGAAGAAGAGATGCTTACAAAAAATCTTCATGAAAAAATTAATACTTGATTGGAAGCAATACACCCCTAATGTCATTGAATATCATAGCCTGAGAGGGTAGATAGCCACATTGTAAAACACAAAACAAAACAGCAATATAAAGGATATTTTTAGAATGACAGTATTTACTGTAGGGCAAAATGTTTTACATTTCCTGTGCTAAGTAAGAGCCCCAGTAAGTTCAAGGAAGAATGCAGTGTGAAGACTGGTGCATTATGTGTTCTGGAAATTCTAATTTTATGTAAATTTGGGGGGAAATGTATGCATGCACTGGAGTTGGTCTTTGTTCTTGCACTGTTTTAGCATGACTAAGTAGGAGAGACTGCCACAAAACACTGTTTTCAAAAACAGTAGATGGGAGTGATTTGTTCCCTAAGGAACCCTAATTTTCCCTGGAAAAAGTACTTATATTTGTTATCTTGTCTCCATGGGGATTTTTTTTGTAACCCCCTAGCTTTCTTATATTGAGTCTTTAGCCATTTTTACATTATATACATTAAACTAAATGTCCTGCATTTAGAGATAATAGAGTATTCTACATTCCAAGCTGATTATTGGTTTTAAGAAAACAACAACAACTTTGAAGTCTGCTGTTGAATAGTGCCTTCCTGGAACAGTCATTTTATGCAGATTTAGAAAATAAATGCAGTTTCAATGGGCTCTTCTCTGTTCTGCCACTGTTTGGGCATGTCAGCTTAGTAGCGGATGCCACACAGCAGGGACTATAAAATACCAACTGGGGGAAAAAACAGATGGGAGTCATTTTAGTCCCTGTCAAGCCCAGAGTTTCTATGCAAAAGGGCACAGACAGATTTAATATGGTTGTAATCCAGGCACTTGAAACCTTTAAAAGGCTTCATGTTTGTGTTGTCAGATTATTTGCTGCACTTGCATAATCAAGGAAGCAAAAAATGATTTATATTTACTGTGTTCTTTTTCTCTAGCATCAGCCTCAAGAAGATTTATGGCTAACAGAACTTTGATGTGGGATGTTGAATCTTTATCCTTGCAATCCTCACTTTGTGTATCTTCATTCCCGATATAAAATGCAAAGATGGCTCAGAGTCTTGTTGTCAGTCGAATGGAGTCTATAAATATTAAGCAGTAACCATGTTGTTGCGGGGGCGGTGGGATGTGATTGCTGTAGATTGCTTTTATATAAATATATACTTTCCAGCTTGCTAGCTCTACACACACACACACCTGAAATATTTAGCACAGCACCAAATATTTACACTGAATTTAAATGCAGGGTCCTCTTCGTGGATTGTCCAGTGGGATAACATATGTTACATACATAAAATTGGGAATCATGATTTAAATCCAGAGACCTTTCGGTGGGGTTCTGCTCATGGGTCAGGCTTTTCCATCTTCCTTCCCAAATGCCCCTTTCATTTGCTGAGGTTATGGAGACCCTACAGAATGATCTGCAAAGTGGTGGAGAGCAAGCTGTATCTGGGGGATGAAGTGAAGTCCCATAGGAATGAAGGAGTGGGAACATCAGTCCATCTAGCTCAGTATTGTCCACACTTGCCTTCCCCAGCTGGTGCCCTCCAGATGTTTTGGATGACAACTCCCATCATTGAGCTTTAGTCACTCTTATTAGAGCTGATGAGATTTGTAATCCAAAACATCTGGAGGGCACCAGCTGGGGAAGGCTGGTCTACACTGATTGGCATTGGCTCTCCAGGGTTTCAAACAGATTCAGGACCTTCTGCATGAAAGCACATGCTCTGCTGCTGACTGGTGGTCCTTCTACTTTTGCCGGAGCAGAAGTGCCTTCTATTTGAGCTAGGGGCTTGTTGGATACAGGTGAATGTTTTTGAGGGTCAGTATTGTCTAGTGGTTAGAGTACTGGACTGAAATTGGGGAGACCCAGGTTTAAGACCCCATTCAGCCATGAAGCTTATTAGGTGACTTCGGACCAGTCACGGACTCTCAGCCTAACCTACCTCACAGGGTTGTTGTGAGGATTGGAGAGGAGGAGAACTATGTATGCTGGCTTGGGCTCCTTAGAGGAAAGGTGGGATATAAATGTAACAAATAAATAAATAAATAAATAACTATCCATAGCAAATCTTCCTTATAAGGAAACAGGTTCAATAGTATTTATTTTATAGTAGTGGACTTAGCTGATGGAGCGGCTACTGCAGGAATAGACAACTTTTTGGGACCATGGACACATTTAGCAATTTGAGAAACTGTCCTGGGCACCACCACAAAATGGCTGCCATGGGATGCATGGCAAAGGACAAGTAACCTGCCCTAAAGATTGTGTATAAGGCAGAGGTGACGTCTGAGCCCCAACACACCAAACAACTCCTTTGACCCCACCATTTTCAGAGAAACCTATTTCACAGTAAGAAAACATGTTTTCTTTTTTTAAGGGGGACAGTGCACCTTGGTGGGCACCAAGAAAGCTCACAGGCACCGCATTGCCTACTCATGGGCAATCAGTTTGGAAGCAAAATGGTGCCACTTATTTATTTATTAACTACATTTCTATTATTGTGGCTTTCCCAACAAAATACATTGCAGTAATCCCAACAAGAGCAAGGATAACTGGAGTGAGGGTCTCTCTGTCCAGGTAGAGTCATATCCGCCTAAGCTGATAAAAGGTGCTACACACTGAGGCCACCCACATAGCCTCTCTTGCTGCTGCCTCGCCTGGAGCAGACCTGGGCTAGATCTACACTGGTGCTTTTTATCGGCATTGCACTGATAACTCTTGGGGCGCGTTATGTATTCCATATACCACTTTTCTAGCATTATTTCTTGCTTTTCCTTCCATATTATCCAAAAGACCACAACAGATGTCATTGTGTGCGCTACGAGGAATAAATGCGCAAGAGGGATATAGTGTCACCATGATGGGATCCTATCAGTATGACACAAGGCGTAGATCTGGCCCTGATGCAGGTCCGAAATGGGCCTCATAGTACACAGCCATGCTGGTCTTAAAGAGGCTGATAACAGTGTGGGGCTGCCATAAACAGGTTCGCTTCTAACACCAGAAGCATTGCCAAGCATTGCAGTCCTGGCACATGCCTTCTGCTCATGTCCCCCTTCTTCAGAGGTGGGGAAGGGTGAAACCCCCCCAGCCCGCCAGGTGGAGGCTGGGGACGGTCAGTCTCCACCCTTCTAAACCCTTGAGGTTATACAGCCAGGAACTTTTGCCTTATCAGAGATTGAAGGTTGTACTAGATCCCAGCTTATAGTAGCTTCAGTGAGCATGAATATTTTTTCCCAAGACTGCCAAGAAAGGAGAACTATCTTGTCTAAATCACCATAAAGATACATTGCTTTAAATGGCAACCCAAATTCTAGGTTACCTCAGGTTGTACTGGAACACTTCCATATGTAAATGTATCTCTGCACCAGCTATTTCTGATGTTGTATATTTATGACCATGCCATGGAGAAATTATTATTATTATTATTATTATTATTAATATTTATTTATTATATTTTTAATCCACCCAATAACCAAGGTTCTCTGGGTGGATTACAAGAAGTGGTACAACCTACACAGATCATGATGACTCCTGTCTGATTTATCTCTGAACTCCCAACTTGATTTATGTAAAAGCTAGTATCTTGTTAAGGAAGTACTAAAATTCAAGCAATACCTTGCGTTGTTGTCTGAACTAACAAGCCAGAATGCTCCTCATCCCAGCCATTGTTTTGCTGGTTCAGCTTCATGAAGGAATATTTGTTCTTTTAAAAACTTTAGAATGCTGCTTGTACAAGTATAAATTTATGCAGAAATTTCCTAGACATTTTGTTTGTTTGTTTGTTTGTGGTTGTGTTTCTCCATCTTGCAGAATCTCTCAGCTAGGGATGTACAAATGTCACTTACCCTTTCACAGGGGTGATTCACGGTGGGGGGGGGGAGGCACTCCATATCTCCCCCTGAAATCCTAACCTAGCCGGCTCCACTCCATGGCAACTCCGTGGAGCCGCCGGCCGGGTGCATTCGCAGGCGTGTGGAGCCTGCGGACGCAAATGGCGGCGGCTACGGCAGCCGCCATTTGCGTTCATGTTTTTGGCTGTGATGGGCTACGTAAATATTTACATAGCCTATCACGGCGAAAGACAGGGGCGCAATGGCGGCTGCTACGCCATTTGTGCCCCTGTTTTTTTTACCATGATAGGCTACGTAAATATTTACATAGCCTATCACGGCAAAAAAACAGGAACGCAAATGGCGGCGGCTATGACAGCCACCATTTGTGTTCCCTTTTTTTGCCATGATAGGCTACGTAAATATTTACGTAGCCTATCACGGTCTCCACAGGGACGCAAATGGCGTCCCTGTGTTAGCCGTGATAGGCTACATATTTATGTAACCTATCACGGCCTAAATGGGGAAGCAAATGGCGGCCGCAGATGCGGCCGCCATTCGCAACGCAGCGCGAACAGCACCAGATAAGTGCTCCATTTTGCGTGCCTTTTGCGGGGTGGTGGTGGGGGGCTTCGTTCTGCCATGGATTTCGGGGGGCCGAATGCACTGGCATTCGGCCTCACTGAGATCTGTGGTGGAATTCTCTGGCATCCCTACTCTCAGCTGCTTTGCTAAGAGGGATGAGGTCCTCCTTAATTTCCTTGGTAAGTACGGTAGATGCACAGCTGTCTGTGGATATCTTTCATCTCTACGTATATCAAGGACATGATATACTATCAGTGGTGTATTCAGGTAATTTTAGACTCTGGTCTTAATGGTCTTATGGGAGGGCCTTTTTCGATGATAACATGTATTACTTCCAAATATAGCAAGCCTGGTGTACTGCATTTGGAGTCCCCCTTGATCATTCTGCTGAATGGGCTTTCAGTGGACATCTTCTACCTCCAAGTCCTGCCCCGAGGTCAACACCATGACATTTCAGTGTAAAATGTCAGAGCCAGTGTGGTGTAGTGGCTAGAGTGCTGGACTGGGAGTTGGGAGATCCGGGTTCTAGTCCCCACTCGGCCATAGAAGCTCACTGGGTGACTTTGGGCCAGTCACAGGCTCTCAGCCCAACCTACCTCACGGGGTTGTTGTTGTGAGGATAAAATGGAGAGGAGGAGGAGTATGTACACTGCCTTGAGTTCCTTGGAGGAAAAAAGGCGGGATATAAATGTAATAAATAAATAAATAAATTTCAAATGTGAAATGTAGCATTGTGGGACAATGAGGGACAAGGAGAGATGTTGGGGCTGTTCACACAACACGCTAACCCACACTCAGTGGTTGAATGTGGGTTGTTGTTGAACCATGGGCTGCTAACCACCCTGAACAACCCATTAACAAACCATGGTTTCTCAAGGAGGCTTGTTCAAGAAAAATAAACCACACTGCATGGTTAACAAGACACCCTGTGGAAAATGTCCTGGGTTCAGACAACATGCTAACCCATGGTTCAACAAACAACCCATGGTTCAACAACAACCCACACTCAGTGGGTTAGCATTAGGGATGGGCGAACTCACCCCATCCCATGCTGTGCGCTGCTTGACAGACCCCCACTGGCCACCGGCCTCCCGACTCTGTTCACGCTGTGTGTCGAGGCATGTGCAGCCTCCCACTCCTCCACTGAGCCACAATTTTGTGCAAAATGGCAGTTCAGCTTTTTACATAAATTGCGATTCTGAGCAAATGACAGCCATAAAGTATGCAAAATTACACCTGCAATTTTGCGTAAATGAGCCTTTATACGGCCACCATTTGTGCAGAATTGTGATTTATGGGAAAAGCCGAGTTGCTGTTTTGTGCTAAATGGCAGCTTGGTGGAGCAGCAGGGATCGCTGCGCTTGCCTGACTTTGGCTAATGTGGGGGTCCGCAGACTGGCATCTGGGGGGCTGAGCTAGCAGGAACCTGCTAAGCTCGACCCCAAACCGCTTGCTTGCAATATCCCTAGTTAGCATGTTGTCCAAACACAGTTGTTGAACTTGAGAACCACCACAAAGAAGGCTGATACAGACCCACCCTCAGGAATGAAGTGTATAAGGAATCCTTAATGATGCAGATTAATGAACCTTCTTGTTGAGAGACTGATGTTAACAGAGGTGCCACTAGGTTTGAAGGCAGCTCAGGCACAGTGATTCCTGGCCTCTCCCTGTTCAGCCTCTCCCTGCCAGCCCAGCCCAGCCCAGCTTTTTGCTTTTTTTACTTTGAGGCAGTGGTGGTGGTAGTTCCTCTCCTTCTCACCTGTGGGGCCAAAGGAAAGTGTTGTGGCAGCTGGCCAGTCCAAGCTGCAGCCCTGTGTGCCATTTTAAGTCAAAGTATTTGGGGGGTAATTTTGAGTAGCAGTGAGCTGAACTAGGGATGCCTGGCATGGGGAAATCCAGCCCTCTTAGGGCTCGATGGATTTCCCCTGAGCCCCCCCCCCAGCTCAGCTTGCATTAGCAAGCCAAGCCACGGGCTCCCTGCCAGAACCTGTGGACTCTCAGCTCTGGCAGGGTCTCTGTGTGCAAGTGTTTCCATCTCCCTCCCTTCCGGGTCCCAGGAGGGAGAAGGAGACATTGGTACACAGTGGTGGGGTCACTGTGCATGAGTGTCTTCTTCTCCCTCCCAGGCCCTGGGAGGGAGAGTGAGAGACTTGCATACAGCGCGGCCACCACAGTCGCACCAGTGGAAGTCTGCGAGCTGGCCAGACTTGATCTGTGTCAAGTCAGGCCAGCTCACAGGCATGCAAACTGGAGTCCAGGGGCTGAGCCAGAGAAAACTCACCAAGATCCACCCTGCAAACAGATTTCTCTGACATTCCTAAGCTGAACCAATCAGAGGCTGTCTTTGTGGGAAAGCAACCAATGAAGGCACCGGAGCAGCAAAAGGCTGGTCTTTTCACCATGCTGGTACCCTCATTGGCCATGTCCCCCAAAGGCAGTGTCTGATTGGTTCAACTCACCAAAGGAAGAATACTTTAGAATGTTCTGCTGTGGGGCTGCTGCCTCGACCACAGTGGCACTCCCCTTTGGTAGCAGGTTGGCAGGATGAGGAGGCAGAGAAGCAGCTGCTGCTACAACAGCCTGCAGGACCACTTGTCCAAGGTGGTGGTGGTGGGGGCTGGACTACCAGGCTATGATCCTATGCCCTATGGTCTGCCCTAGTGTTATGTTATATGCTATGTTATACTTTATTTCTATGCTGCCTTTCAGCCAAAAGGCTCCCAAAGCAGCTCACAAAAATATATGAAAACAATATTCAAACAATACACTAAATACAAGTTTAAAGCAGAAATATCACAAGAACTGTTTAAAACTAAAACAATTAAAAACCCTGCAGCCCGAACACACCTCCTACATATCCAAAAGCAAAAACCCATCAGCAAAACCGCCAGAGCAGAGCTAGAATAATCCTGGGCTCCTTATAAGGTTTCCCAGGCAGGGGGATGGGCAGAGCAGATATGGGGGACAATGCCTTGGTTGGAACAGCACCACCCCTTGAAGCAGAGCCCCCCCCCCATGCAAGCTGCAGCTCCAGCCTTGCTTTGAAAGTCTCCAGGTTGGGAGGAGGGGAGCAGGTGGGACAGTGGCACCACTGGCTAATAATATTTCCTGTCCAGTCTTGTATTTCATTAGGGAAATCTATTCTTTTATTAAGGATTTCCTTTTCTTTCTAAGAGACAGCATAAAGTTCTGTATGTGAATGGTGGGGGCATTTATTTTATCAGCACTCTCCTCTGCCATAACGGGTCAGCCCTACTTTCTTTCTCCAAATGGAGCTGGGGAAACTCCCTGTCTCCATTGCCACCTTGCTGCTGGCTGAGCTTTAAATGTAGCCTCATCCCAGCCACTCTTCCTTATAAACTCTATCATGAATTTGAAATCTGAGGCTCCCTGTTGTTGCTATTTATGCTTAGTGTCAGATTACTTTTGGAACTTTGTGTTTGAAGCAGACGATCTATAGCAAATGCCCTTGACATACTACTTTTGGCTAGCAATGACCTTTTTATTTATATTTTAAGCGGATTGCTAAAACAGTTTGGAGAGAGACGTTCATGTATTAAATGACTAGAGCTAGAATATTCACCAGACCACACTGGACTAATTAAAAACAGAGTTTTCGAAAGTAAGAAAGGGCACAAGAGAAATGATCCCGTATAAAGCAAGATTGATATGTACCGCTTGGATGGACACACTTTTATTCCTGCAAGGGCAATGGAGAAGGACCTTCTAAAGACAAGGTCTTATATTATGTGGCATGGTCGGACTTTCTAGCCTAGGAAACCAAGCTGGCAAGGACAGGTTGAAGAAGTGGGGTAGTGGGGAGAAGTGGTAGGAACCAGGACCCAGAGCTGTTGAGCAGGAGTCTGAAGACTCCTTCAGACCAGAAGACCCTCCTGCATTTAACTGGCACAGCAGAAACTAGGCCCCAAGCAGTCTAGCTGGGAGAGTATGGATGATGTAGAGCAGTATGAAGGAAAACAGGGAAGAACAGCAGAGAGAAGCATGGGATGTGGGCAAGACAGGTGGAGTTGCCTCCCATGATCCCATGGTTTGGGATGGTGGGTGGTAAGAGGCGTTAATGGTGCTGTCGACTCTAGGGATGTATGAGAATTTCATTTCAGTTTGCAAACCACCCAAACGTGCCCCATTTGCAACCCTGAACATGAATGGGAGCACATTTTTTTTTCAAAAAATGTTCACGCATTCCCAAACTTGCGATCATATTAAAAAAAACCTGTGCATGTGTGCGTGCATGTGTGCGTGTGAAAATGTGTACTTTGAAATGTGCATTTTTCAAAACATACACATTTTCATACTGTAGTCAGTGAGGGGAAAAGTGCACACCCCTGAAATATGCGCTTTTCCCATTCGAATGAACTGAAAAGCAGGTTGCGAATGAAAATGTGAGCAAGCTGAACCAAGCTTCTAGGTGGAGTTGGGAGAACATCAGCGAGTGTGAACATCCCTGGTTCTCCTATCCCTAATTTGTTAATCTCATTCGTTGAGTTCTCTCCTTCAAATCAGAGGGATTTAGACTAAGTCAGGGAAAGAGAACTATGGAAGAAGGGGACTAATAATCTTTCCTATATGAGCATTATATGAAAAAGTGTCTACTTCATAATATGTGAATTGGTCCCCAATTCTCTTGCAACAGCCAAATGCCAGTACTTTAAAAAATAGCCCAATTCACTTTGGATCAATTCAGAGGCCTCACAAGATGGCTTGGGGCCCTGACCCAGAGCTCGATTTAGAAATCTTAAGCTTTGTGCCTCCCATTGACTGTCATTGGAAATTAACAAATAACTTTCATTTTTGTCCCTTTGTTAGAAATAGATGAAATTTTCAGGCATGGCAGACCCTTGTGAGGGGATGAAATCCGCCAAATTTCAGACAAATGGGTACAAGGAGGTTGTGCTGGATGCCTTTCAGTTTTCATATATATAATTTTAAAGTGAATTGCTGGTAATGTTTTTGAGTGAATTGAATGAAATTTGCAGGCACTGTTACCCCTTCTGAGGTGATGATGCCTCCTAGTTTCAAATGAATTGGTGGAGGTGTTTCTGTGCAAGAGAATACTTTATAGTGTGGGCTTTTCCAAAACAAGATGTGCTGAACCCCTTAGGTTGCTGTGGGGATTTTTAAACAAATGAAAATGGCATACAGCATAGAGACAGGCCTAGCTATGAAGCCTGCCAAATTTCAGAAGGATAAGTGGAGTGTATTTTGTGGAAGAGGAGTCTTTAAGGGGGGGAGATTCATTTTCCATTTCCCCTATTGTGATTTTTGGGGCAATTTGAACATGGCATATTGTTCAATCTGCTTTCTGCTGCATTGAAGGCACCCTTTTAATGGCTCAAATGCAGACGAGCTGACTGCATGCTGCAGCCCTACTTAAAACAAACCCATAAAACCCCATTGTTGTTGTTGCTGTTCAGTCATTAAGTCGTCTCTGACTCTTCGTGACCCCATGGACCATAGCACGCCAGGCCTTCCTGTCCTTCACTCTCCCAGAGTGTGCTCAAGTTCATATTCCTTGCATCGGTGATGCTATCTAGCCATCTCATCCTCTGCCGTCCCCTTCTGCTTTTGCCTTCAGTCTTTATCTTTCCCAGAATCAGGGTCTTTTCCAGTGAGTTTTCTCTTCGTATTAGGTGGCCAAAATATTTGAGCTTCAGCTTCAGTATCTGTCCTTCCAATGAGCACTCAGGGTTGATTTCCTTTAGGATCAACTGATTTGACCTCCTTGCAGTCCAGGGGACTCGTAAGAGTCTTCTCCAGCACCACAGTTCGAAAGCATCCATTCTCCTGCGCTCAGCCTTCCTTATAGTCCAGTTCTCACAGCTATACCTTACTACTGGGAAAACCATAGCTTCGATTATACGGACCTTTGTCGGCAAGGTGATGTCTCTGCTTCTTACTATGCTGTCTAGGTTTGCCATAGCTTTCCTCCCCAGGAGCAAGCATCTTTTAATTTCATGGCTACAGTCACCATCTGCAGTGATCTTGGAGCCCAAGAAAGTAAAATCTGCCACTGCTTCCATTTCTTCCCCTTCTATATGCCAGGAAGTGATGGGGCCAGATGCCATGAACTTAGTTTTTTTAATGTTGAGTTTCAAACCAGCTTTTTTACTCTCCACTTTCACCCTCAACAAGAGGCTCTTTAGATCCTCTTCGCTTTCTGCCATTAGGGTGGTATCGTCTGCATATCGGAGGTTGTTGATAATTCTCCCAGCAATCTTAATTCCGACCTGTGATTCATCCAACCCGGTGTTTCTCATGATGTACTCTGCATATACGTTAAATAAGCAGGGCGACAATATGCAGCCTTGTCGTACGCCTTTCCCAATTTTGAACCAGTCGATTGTTCCATGTCTGGTTCTTACTGTTGCTTCTTGACCCTCATACAGGTTTCTCAGGAGACAGGTAAGGTGGTCTGGTACTCCCATCTCTTTAAGAATTTGCCACAGTTTGTTGTGATCCACACAATCAAAGGCTTTAGCATAGTCAATGAAGCAGAAATAGACTTTTTTTGCAATTCTCTTGCTTTCTCCATGATCCAGTGAATGTTGGCGATTTGATCTCTAGTTCCTCTGCCTCTTCAGAACCCAGCTTGTACTTCCGGTAGTTCTCGGTTCACATACTGCTGAAGCCTAGCTTGTAGGATTTTGAGCATAACCTTGCTGGCATGTGAAATGAGCCCAATTGTACGGTAGTTTGAACACTCTTTGGCATTGCCCTCCTTTGGAATTGGAATGTAAACTGACCTTTTCCAATCTTGTGGCCTATGCTGTGTGTTCCAGATTGTTGGCATATTGAGTGCAGCTCTTTAACAGCATCATCTTTTAGGATTTTAAAGAGCTCAGCTGGAATACTGTCATCTCCGCTAGCTTTGTTGTTAGTAATGCTTCCTAAGGCCCACTTGATTTCACTCTCGAGGATGTCCGGCTCAAGTTCAGTGACCGCACTATCATGGCTATCAGGGACATTCAGATCTTTCCTGTATAGTTCTTCTGTGTATTCTTTCCACCTCTTCTTAATCTCACCTGCTTCTGTTAGGTCCCTGCCTTCTTTGTCCTTGATCATGCCCGTCTTTGTACAAAACATTCCCTTGTGATCTCCGATTTTCTTGAAAAGATCTCTAGTCTTTCCCATTCTATTGTTTTCCTCGATTTCTTTGCATCGTTCATTTAAGAAGGCCTTCTTGTCTCTCCTTGCTATTCTCTGGAACTCTGCATTCAGTTGGATATATCTTCCCCTTTCTCCTTTGCTTTTCGCTTCCCTTCTTTCCTCAGCTACTTGTAAAGCTCATCAGACAGCCACTTTGCTTTCTTGCATTTCTTTTTCTTTGGGATGGATTGAGTTGCTGCCTTCTGAACAATGTTACAGACCTCTGTCCATAGTTCCTCAGGCACTCTGTCTATCAGGTCTAATCCCTGAAATCTATTCCTCACCTCCACTGTATATTCATAAGGGATATGATTTAGGTCATACCTGAATGGTTCAGTGGTTTTCCCTACGTTCTTCAATTTAAGCCGAAATTTTGCGATAAGAAGCTCATGATCCAAGCCACAGTCAGCTCCAGGTCTTGTTTTTACTGCCTGTATAGAGCTTCTCCATCTTTGACTGCAAAGGACATAATCGATCTGATTTCGATATTGACCATCTGGTGATGTCCATGTGTAGAGTCATCTCTTGTGCTGTTGGAAAAGAGTGTTTGCTATGATCAGCGTGTTCTCCTGGCAAAACTCTATTAGCCTTTGTCCTGCTTCATTTTGTGCACCAAGGCCATGCCTGCCTGTTATCCTGGTGATTTCTTGACTTCCTACTTTAGCATTCCAATCCCCTATGATGAAAAGGACATCTTTTTTTGGTGTTAGTTCTAGAAGATGTTGTAGGTCTTCATAGAACCGATCAACCTCAGCTTCCTCGGCCTCACTAGTTGGAACATAGACTTGAATTACTGTGATGTTGAATGGTTTGCCTTGGATTTGTACTGAGATCATTCTGTCGTTTTTGAGATTGTACCTCAGGACTGCTTTTCCCACCCTTTTATTGACTATGAGTGCTACTCCATTTCTTCTAATGAATTCTTGCCCACAGTAGTAGATATAATGGTCACCTGAATTAAATTCGCCCATGCTTGTCCATTTTAGTTCGCTCATTCCAAAGATGTCGATGTTCAATTTTGCCATGTCATGTTTGACCACCTCCAGCTTACCTTGATTCATTGACCTTACATTCCAGGTTCCTAAACAGTATTGTTCTTTACAGCATCGGATTTTCTTTTCACCACCAGACACATCCACAGCTGAGTGTCCTTTCGGCTTTGGCCCAGCCGCTTCACTCTTTCTGGCGCTACTTGGAAATACCCTCTGCTCTTCCCCAGTAGTATATTGGACACCTTCCGACCTGAGCGGCTCATCTTCTGGCAGCATCTCTTTTAGCCTTGTGATACATTCCATGGGATTTTCTTGGCAAGAATACTGGAGTGGGTTGCCATTTCCTTCTCCAGTGGACCACATTTTGTCAGAACTCTCCACCATAACTTGTCTGTCTTGGGTGGCCCTGCATGGCATAGCTTATGGCTTCACTGAGTTACACAAGCCCCTTTGCCACAACAAGGCAGTGATCCATGAGGGGGTAAAATCCCATTGCACTCCTACAAATCCTTGCACATTCCTAAAGTATGCCCTTGGCTCATGGCTCAAATAAATAAAGAGTTACCTGGCGAAAAGAACCTGAAATGTGGGTATCTGAGGCTCACATTTAGCAGGAATGAATTAGGAAATTGAATATTTGAAAGTGGTATGTTCTATGTGGTGGGGGAAACCTCACCATGGGCTGAAATCCAGGAGCACAGTTGATGGGCTGAAATCCAGGAGCACAGTTTTGATCCATGCTGGATGAGTAATTAACAACATTATGTGTCTGTTGACAATTATGTGGTCTGTGTATGATTTTCAGTTACCAGGGAAAGCTCTTGATAGCTGCATTTTGAGCTGATTTGATATCTCCTCATCTGTTGGTTGACATTCTGTTTTTATCTTCCTGAGCAGGTGTTTGCCTTCACTTCTAGGAGATAATCTTGCTCACAGGCTCAGTTTGTTATTGGATATTTGTTTTTCCTGGAATCTCTGGACCAAATGTTTATGATGTGACTTTTTTGCCAGGATATTCAGAGTGTCTTTTTACACTAAATTAATTTCAGTGGAGGGCTACACATATAATGACACCATTTCTAGCTATTCCCTTCATTAAAATGATATTGTTGCAGAGTAAAAGGAGTCTGGAGACTAAATCTCTCTGTGGTATGATTTCATTAATGGAGCATTTTAAGATTACACTTAATTGTGAATTCATCTATTTTACATATCTGTCTATCAACCTAAAAACTTACACAGACCCATAATGGTATCTTCTGAGAATGTATTTTATGCTTTCTATTAATAAACTAAAAATAATCATCATACATTAATATATAATAAAAATATGCATATAGTAAACTTTGTAACTATTCTTGACTGTAAACCTTACATCGCATCAATGGTTGTGCCTTCCAGACTATGCTATCCTTTGTTCCTGAATGCATATTGAAACGATTCTCACCTATTTTCTGCCTCTCCTTTGAACTCCATCTGCGCTTCCCTGTCAGAAATATCTGAGTCAATAATTATAGTGAAAAGATTCCTAAATTGTAATTTCCCTTCCCTGGAAAAACATCACTTTTTAAACCGTATGTAAATGCCCATTGTTAGAGAGAGCTTCCAAAGAGTCTGGAAATAATTTTGTCCATGAGGGGTTGTGATGTATGCCACAATCCAAAGGAATTCTTCCCTTGATAAGGGAGCAGTTATATCTGACCAAAGGTCAGGGTCTTCCCTTACCAGCTTCACTGGACACATGTGCTTGTATATCGCAGCCTGACAGAAATTGTTCTCTCAGGCTGGGATATAGGCTGCTTTTGTCCTATATAAAAGCATATTGAATAAAAGAGGTGACTGACATTCATATATATATATATATATATATATATATATGTATGTATGTGTGTGTGTGTGTGTGTGTCTGTCTATCTATCTATCTATCTATCTATCTATCTATCATCTATCATCTATCTATCTAAGCTCTGATTCTGGTTTACAGAGCAGAGGGATTTAGAATAGTGCTTTGTTAAAATGCTCTTTTATGTCTTTTAAATATGATTGAAATCACATTATGCTTTTCTAAATAAATCTTCCTTTTGTTCAACGGTTGTTTGTTTTCCCTTTGATTGTTCAATGCACCAGCCACCCAGAAAGCTTTATCTTATAATTCAAGGGCCGCATGGGTAGTGGGTGGGGTGGAGACAGGGACATCACCTATAAGTATAAACGCCCAGGAATCTTTACCAGCTTGGGTGTACAGAAAGGAGTGAGATGTGGCAATTACTGGAATTGGGTCCCAGAATGAAATCCCACTGGCCTAATCTTGCTCCTGAGTGTTAAAAAGTGGGGATCCCTGAGTGGAATCTTGGCTACTCAACACCTCATTGACTAGAAACATATGTTATCTGAAAACAAAAGCAATAAAGATCTCATTTCCTCATTTATGGACTGTTGCAAAATCTTACAAAGTATTGAGCATTTATCCTTTACTATGGCATAATAAAACTAAGATCTTTCACAAAGGCAATTTTACTGATTTTTAAAAGACATAACTGCCAGTGCAATCCCATGGGTCCAATGGGACTTACACCCAAATGAGAGGGTATAGAACTGGAGCCTTAAGGTAAGTTTCTGCTATTTTATTCATAATAAATGGAAGTAGACCACGGTATCTTTCTGGACCACTGGGTGGGGCTTGGCCCTGGGGGTGCTGTTTTGCAGTGTTTCTGGTCCTTTCCAGAAATACTGCAAATGTCCAAATGGCTGGGGATTTCTGTTTGACTCCATGGCCATTGACCTATCATGTCCCACAGGGCTCTCTCTTGTCCCTATGTTGTTTAATATTTGGATGAAACTGCTGGGAGAGGTCATTTGGAGATTTAGAGTGAGATGCAGTGGAGGCTGGTCAGTGGGGCAGTGAATCTGCACCAGGCTTCAGTCAGAACCAGTCAGAACTCTAAAGGGGCTATCCAGGATGTTCCGCCTCCATTCCTAAGGTGCCACTATATGTTCATGACACCCAGCTCTATTATGCTTTATCACCTAAGACCAAGGTACTAGTAATGGTGGTGGATAGTGTGAATTGCAGAGACAATGAATTAGGACACCAATACTACTTCTCCACACCCAAGGCATTCAAGTTTCAGGACTTTTCAGACTTGATCTGAGTACAATGCATATTCTTAGCAGAAGCACATATAACCATTGGTATATACAGCTTTCCCCCTTCATGGATCACTGCCTTGTTGTGGCGAAGGGGCTTGTGTAACTCAGTGAAGCCATAAGCTATGCTGTGCAGGGCCACCCAAGATGGACAGGTCATGCCGGAGAGTTCTGACAAAATGTGGTCCATTGGAGAAGGAAATGGCAACCCACTCCAGTATTCTTGCCAAGAAAACCCCATGGAACATATCACAAGGCTAAGAGAGATGACGCCGGAAGATGAGCCCCTCAGGTCGGAAGGTGTCCAATATACTACTGGGGAAGAGCAGAGGGTATTTCCAAGTAGCGCCAGAAAGAGTGAAGCGGCTGGGCCAAAGCCGAAAGGACACTCAGCTGTGGATGCATCTGGTGGTGAAAAGAAAATCTGATGCTGTAAAGAACAATATTGTTTAGGAACCTGGAATGTAAGATCAATGAATCAAAGTAAGCTGGAGGTGGTCAAACATGAGATGCAAGATTGAACATCGACATCTTTGGAATGAGCGAACTAAAATGGACAAGCATGGGCAAATTTAATTCAGGTGACCATTATATCTACTACTGTGGGCAAGAATCCCTTAGAAGAAATGGAGTAGCACTCATAGTCAATAAAAGGGTGGGAAAAGCAGTCCTGGGGTACAATCTCAAAAATGACAGAATGATCTCGGTACGAATCCAAGGCAAACCATTCAACATCACAGTAATTCAAGTCTATGCCCCAACTACTGAGGCCAAAGAAGCTGAGGTTGATTGGTTCTATGAAGACCTACAACACCTTCCAGAACTAACACCAAAAAAAGATGTCATTTTCATCATAGGGGATTGGAATGCCAAAGTAGGAAGTCAAGAAATCACCAGGATAACAGGCAAGCATGGCCTTGGTGTGCAAAATGAAGCAGGACAAAGGCTAATAGAGTTTTGTCAAGAGAACATGCTGATCATAGCAAACACTCTTTTCCAACAGCACAGGAGGCGACTCTACACATGGACATCACCAGATGGTAGGGATGGCGGAGAATTTCTCCCCGAAACTTCGGGGGGCCGAGCGCCAATGTGTTCGGCCCCCCGAACAAGTTTCGGGGAGAAATCCTCCGCACCCCCCCGCACCCCGCACACCCTGGGACGGGACTTACCTTCCCTGAATGTCCCTCCCGGCGGCGGGTCCGGCTGGCGGTTCGTCCGGTGTTCGAGCGGGGCGGGAGGAGCAGCCGGTCTTTCGAGCGGCTGCCGCCGCCGCCATTGCAATGAAAGAAAAAAAAAAAAACGTCCCCTGATAGGCTATGTGACGATTCACGTAGCCTATCACAGCTAGATTTGCAAAGTCAGCCGTGATAGGCTACGTGAATCGTCACGTAGCCTATCACGGGTGACTTTTAAAAAAAAAAAAGTGTGTATGGATAATGGCGGCCCCCATAGGCAGCCGCCATTCCCGTTCCTTATTTGGTTGCTGTAGTCTACGTAAATCTTTACGTAGACTACGGCGAAAATAAGGGCAACGCTATTGTGTTGCCCTTATTTTCGCCGTAGTCTACGTAAACATTTACGTAGACTACAGCAACTAAATAAGGAACGCGAATGGCGGCTCCTTATGGGGGCCGCCATTCGCGTACGCGCTTTTTTTTTTTAAAGTCACCCGTGATAGGCTACGTGCCGATTCACATAGCCTATCACGGCTGACTTTCCAGATCTAGCCGTGATAGGCTACGTGAATCGTCACGTAGCCTATCAGGGGACTTTTTTTTTTTTACTTTCGTGTTCGCGGCCGGGCGTGGCAGGAAACCTCCTCCCCGGCCTGAATTTCGGCCGGGCGAGGCGGGAAGCCTCCCCCCCCGGCCTGAATTTCGGCCGGGCGAGGCGGGAAGCCTCCCCCCCTGGCCTGAACTTCGCGGGGGGAGCAGCGAAGCGCTCCCCCCCACCGCGAACAAGCTGCGAGAAAAGGTAAGTGACTTTCGTCCAACCCTACCAGATGGTCAATATCAAAATCAGATTGATTATGTCCTTTGCAGCCAAAGATGGAGAAGCTCTATACAGGCAGTAAAAACAAGACCTGGAGCTGACTGTGGCTCAGATCATGACCTTCTTGTTGCAATATTTTGGCTGAAATTGAAGAACGTAGGGAAAACCACTAAACCATTCAGGTATGACCTAAATCATATCCCTTATGAATATACAGTGGAGGTGAGGAATAGATTTCAGGGATTAGACCTGATAGAGTGCCTGAGGAACTATGGACAGAGGTCCATAACATTGTTCAGGAGGCAGCAACTAAATCCATCCCAAAGAAAAAGAAATGCAAGAAAGCCAAGTGGCTGTCTCATGGGGCTTTACAAGTAGCTGAGGAAAGAAGGGAAGTGAAAAGCAAAGGAGAAAGGGGAAGATATATCTAACTGAATGCAGAGTTCCAGAGAATAGCAAGGAGAGACAAGAAGGCCTTCTTAAATGAACGATGCAAAGAAATCGAGGAAAACAATAGAATGGGAAAGACTAGAGATCTTTTCAAGAAAATCAGAGATCTCAAGGGAATGTTTTGTACAAAGACGGGCATGATCAAGGACAAAGAAGGCAGGGACCTAACAGGAGCAGGTGGGATTAAGAAGAGGTGGAAAGAATACACAGAAGAACTATACAGGAAAGATCTGAATGTCCCTGATAGCCATGATAGTGCAGTCACTGAACTTGAGGCGGACATCCTCGAGAGTGAAGTCAAGTGGGCCTTAGGAAGCATTACTAACAACAAAGCTAGCGGAGATGACAGTATTCCAGCTGAGCTCTTTAAAATCCTAAAAGATGATGCTGTTAAAGTGCTGCACTCAATATGCCAACACATTTGGAACACTCAACAGTGAGTGTTTTCCACAAGACTGGAAAAGGTCAGTTTACATTCCAGTTCCAAAGAAGGGCAATGCCAAAGAGTGTTCAAACTACCGTACAATTGGGCTCATTTCACATGCCAGCAAGGTGATGCTCAAAATCCTACAAGCTAGGCTTCAGCAGGATGTGAACCGAGAACTACTGGAAGTACAAGCTGGGTTCCGAAGAGGCAGAGGAACTAGAGATCAAATCTCCAACATTCGCTGGATCATGGAGAAAGCAAGAGAATTCCAGAAAAACGTCTATTTCTGCTTCATTGACTACGCTAAAGCCTTTGATTGTGTGGATCACAACAAACTGTGGCAAATTCTGAAAGAGATGGGAGTACCAGACCACCTGACCTGTCTCCTGAGAAACCTGTACGAGGATCAAGAACCAACAGTAAGAACTAGGGATGTCAGAGAATTTCGCCACGAATTTCGGGGAGGCCAAATGCCAGCGCATTCGGCCCCTGAAATCAGTGGCGAAATGGTCTGACCCCCCGTCCGCCCCCAGGACGGGACTTACCTTGGGCGAATCGCCCTGGTGGCAGCGGCTGCTGCAGCGGTGGTTCGGCGACGGTCCGGCGGCAGCAGCTGCGGCGGCCAGTCTTCCGACCGGCTGCTGCTGCCACCATTTCCAAGTTTAAAACAAAAAACAAAAAATGTGATAGGCTACGTAAAGATTTACGTAGCCTGTCATGGCTGAGAAAAAAACAAAACCAAACCCGCGCTTACGCAAATGGCAGCGCCCATGGGCACCGCCATTTGCATTCCTTATTTTGGCACGTCTAGTCTACATAAACATTTACGTAGACTATGGCAAAAATAAGGGGAATGCAAATAGCATAGCATCTAAGCTATTTGCGTTCCCCTTATTTTCACCGTAGTGTACGTAAATGTTTACGTAGACCAGACGTGCCAAAATAAGGAATGCAAATGGTGGCGCCCATGGGCGCCGCCATTTGTGTACGCTTGGTGTTGTTGTTTTTTTTTACTCAGCCGTGATAGGCTATGTAAGCATTTACGTAGCCTATCATGGCTGACTACAGAGACGCAAATGGTGGCGGCTACGGCCGCTGCCATTTGCCGACCCGGCCGGCCAGGATTCGCGGCGGGAGGGACGGGGCGCCTCCCCCCCGGCCAGAATTTCAGGGGGGAGGGATGGGGTGCCTACCCCCTGGCCAGAATTTTGGGGGGGAGGGACGGGACACCTCCCTCCCGGCCAGAATTTTGGAGGGAGGGACGGAGCGCCTCCCCCCCACCGCGAATCAAATTTCGTAAAAGGTAAGTGACTTTCGTACATTCCTAGCTCAGAACCAGACATGGAACAACTGATTGGTTCAAAATTGGGAAAGGAGTACGACAAGGCTGCATATTGTCACCCTGCTTATTTAATTTAAATGCAGAGTACATCATGAGAAACGCCGGGTTGGATGAATCACAGGTCGGAATTAAGATTGCCGGGAGAATTATCAACAACCTCCGATACACAGACGATACCACCCTAATGGCAGAAAGCGAAGAGGATGAGGATCTAAAGAGCCTCTTGTTGAGGGTGAAAGAGGAGAGTGCAAAAGCTGGTTTGAAAGTCAACATTAAAAAAACTAAGATCATGGCATCTGGCCCCATCACTTCCTGGCATATAGAAGGGGAAGAAATGGAAGCAGTGACAGATTTTACTTTCTTGGGCTCCAAGATCATCGCAGACGGTGACTGTAGCCATGAAATTAAAAGACGCTTGCTCCTTGGGAGGAAATCTATGGCACACCTAGACAGCATAGTAAGAAGCAGAGACATCACCTTGCCGACAAAGGTTCGTATCATCAAAGCTATGGTTTTTCCAGTAGTAACGTATGGCTGTGAGAGCTGGACTGTAAGGAAGGCTGAGAGCTGAAGAATTGATGCTTTCGAACTGTGGTGCTGAAGAAGACTCTTATGAGTCCCCTGGACTGCAAGGAGGTCAAATCAGTTGATCCTAAAGGAAATCAACCCTGAGTGCTCATTGGAAGGACAGATACTGAAGCTGAAGCTCAAATATTTTGGCCACCAAATGCGAAGAGAAAAGTCACTGGAAAAGACCGTGATGCTGGGAAGGATTGAAGGCAAAAGCAGAAGGGGACAGCAGAGGATGAGATGGCTAGATAGCATCACCGATGCAAGGAATATGACTTGAGCACACGCCGGGAGAGAGCGGAGAACAGGAAGGCCTGGCATGCTATGGTCCATGGTGTCACGAAGAGTTGGACACAACTTAACGACTGAACAACAACAATATACAGCTTTCTGCCTGTCCAACAAGATCCAGGTTATTGATGATGGTATAACAACACTTATTACATCAACTGAAACATCTGCAAAACAACCCCAACGCACCCTTTCAGGAAATTTCAGGGTGACTGACTGCAAGATGGGGCAAAAATGTGTGCCTATTCAGAAGGAAGACAGGGAATGTTGCCCTTTCTCTAATTTGGCTTCATCATGTCATCTTGTTACAAAATCTGATTGGCTATGGGATCATGTAATGCCATCACACGATGTGAGCCCTGATTGGTTGGGATAAGCACAGGAAGCCCTTTTTTAAAGGTGCAGAATTGCTAATTAGAGAAAGAAGCAACTGAGAACAGATGGTGAACAATGCACACACAAAAATTAAACAAGGAGTTTTTGTGAAATCTTTCATTCCCTGAACCTTACATTTCACTCCCCCAATTTGTGTGTGTGTGTGTAAAAATTCACTGCAGCCTTAAGTATTTGAAGATATTTCTGGAAAGGTATTTGATAAGCTTCCAGTCATTGATGTGTCTATATTGTTCTATGTCAGTATATCCACCAATGGATACTTTTTCTCCTAAATTTGTTTTCTCATTACTCATTTCTTGTTCTTTTAAAAAGAGAGATTCACACAAGTTGTGACTCATCAAGTTGAATTCAGCCCACAAGCTATTTATGGTAGTCCACCAGGGTGTTGATAAATTTCCTGTTTTTATTGCCTGTTTAGGAATGCAAGAAGTGGAAGGTGGACCTGTCAAACATTTGACAAGGCACAAGACAATACATTGTTGATGGACTGCACTTAGTTTGGTGGGTAACAAGTTGAACATGTCTTGTAAATGAGGTGATGTAATAGGTGGGAACACCAGGGTCTTCAAGTTATTGACTCAAGGAACATTTCTCAAAGGAAGAAAATATGTGACATGCCCATTTTGGGTTTAAGCAATGGATCCTGGGTTTGTTCATGAGCTTGAGTGGGTATTAGTGATTTACTTCTGAATAAGTAAACCATGTCATGATGAAATTAAGAGAACAAGACCTGATAAAAAATCTATGTAAAATGTATGTCTTATTGCATCCTGCCCTATCATGTCTGTTCGTGGGTGAACCTTATTATAGGTAGTGACCAATGGTGGAGCAATGGCAGTAGCAGTATGCAGTAGCATAAACCAATGCCAGAACAATGTCATTAGTGCTTGCTAGTGCAAAGGGAAAAAGCAGCAACTTTCCCCTTTGCACTAGCAAGCACTAATGATGTTGTGCTAGCGTTGGTTTATAGTCCTGACCATCTGCTCCCATCGGTAGTACATGTCCTGGTCTCCTCTCGTCTAGACTACTGTAATGCACTCTATGTGGGGTTATCTTTGAAGATGGTTCGGAAGCTGCAGCAGGTGCAGAATGCAGCGGCTTGCCTGATTAAAGGCAGCTGCTGGCATGATCACATCAGTCCAGTGCTAAAGGAGTTGCACTGGTTACCAGTTGTTTTCCGGGCCAAATTCAAGGTGTTGGTTTTGACCTTTAAACCCTATACGGTTCCGGCCCAGCCTATCTCAAGGAGTGCCTCCTGGTACACCAGACAGGCCGCTCAACAAGATCAGCCTCGGATGGCCTTCTCTCTGTCCCATCAGCCAGGACAGCTAGGCTGGTGAGGATGAGGGAAAGGGCCTCCTCTGTGGTGGCCCCCACTCTGTGCAACTCCCTCCCTAGGGAACTCCATCATGCCCCCTCTTTAATGAGCTTCTGACACACATTGAAAACTTGGTTGTTGAGACAGGCATTTGGGGTGGGTTAGGGTATTTTCAATCAATGTTTTAATGTGTAATTTCACTGTTTTAAATTGTACTGTTGTACATCGCCCAGAGTGGCCAAGTGACCGGCCAGATGGGTGATTAAGAAATTTAATAAATAAATAAATTTGTGCTAGCACTGCACCATCATACTGCCCTCTGCCTGTTATAGAAAGAACCCAAAAGGAAAATTGCTAGCGTTCTATTTCTATATGAATACTGGTGATAGTATAAACAATTGATCTTAAAAAGCAATGGGGAATTGTAAATTAAGGGTGCAATTCATTTCTCAAAGCCAGACTTATCCCCTTCTAAACTGACATCGGTTTTGATACCTGCTTGCTTGCAACCTAAATTTTCTCCTATAAGATTGTCAAAAGAAGCATTTGGATTCTGTTTCATGATTTTATGATGTTCATTCTTGGCTCTGCATACCATTGTGATTCTCCCAGACTATGTGCACATTCATAATGTTGTTCATAATAGTAGCAGTAGTAGTAATTATTGTCATCATAGAAAATACTGGAGAGGATTCAAAGAAGCTTGGTTCGAAAGAATTGTGCAACTACTTCTGTATACATACTAAGACAGGGGTGGGGAATGTGTTCCCCTTCAGGTGTAGCTGGACTGCAACTCCCATCATTCCTCACCATTGGCTATACTGGCTAGGGATTTAGGAGTTGCAGTCCAGCAACTTCTGGAGGCCTACGTGTTCCCCACCCCTGCAATAAGGCTTTGAGTGCATGCTTCATATACAAAAACCTAGCCCACGCCTTCCTGAGCAGTAAACTGCATTTCAGAACTTACAGGAGTTGCCCTGGGCATGACCCCTTTATTGAACCTAAAGTAGCCCTTTGGATCTCAACCACCATTACCTCCAGTCTGTTTTGTGCAGTGGTGCAGCCAGGGCTGGACCTTGGGGCCGAAGTCCAGAGCCCGCAGCCTGGGTGAATAGGGGGGTGATCACCCAGAAAGTGGCCGGTGACCAGGGCATCAGGCAATGGAAGCAAACTCTGTTTTACTCCTGCAGTGCGATTTAAGTGTGTGTCTAATGTGAACTGCTCACGCTCAGCATCTCTTTTAAAATTAGGGTTGGCAAACAGTGTTTTTGTTCTTACATGTCAGGAATGTAGAAGCAGCTGCAAGGCATGGGACAGTGGTGATGGTGGTGGGAGAACAGAAATGTTAGTTGTGTGTTTCACAACTGAAGTAATACACATGGCCATCTAGAGGAGGCCCCCGTAAGACCAAGAAGTCCAGGGTCTAATATTACGTAGCTGCACCACTGGTTTTCTGCTTTTATTTGGGGTGAAACGATAGCTTTTAAAGCAAACCATGTTAAACGTACTGCAATAAACCCACTCATCTTTGGGATCTTCCCCCTGCGCTCTGTGATGGTTTAAGAGCATTGAGGTTGCATCTGAGAGTTAATCATTAAAAAGCAACTGGTGCAAATGTAACGCTCCTGTCCTGGGCTTGGTAAGTAAGGTCGTGGTACAATAGGGGTTGCAAGCTCTGTAAGTTTTAGTTGTATTTGCATATGTCAGAACAGCCTGCGCATACTAACAGCACAAGCACTTCACATCTGCCTCTGTTTACTCCTATGCTAACAGTCAAATGTACAAAAGCACTGTGTTAATTGCTCCGCTACACACTGTCTGTTGACACATTCTCCATGGAGCTTTTCATAAATACACAGTTGCAAATAAACTACTAATGACTTTGCTTATTTTCCAGCCTTGTCCCTGAAGGAGATCCACAACATATACCCATATTAATGATCCTCCTATTTAGCAGTGTCTTGTTGCTAGCTGTCGTAAAGGTTCGTCTAAAGGCAGTATCAATTAAGGACCAATTATCCCCAGAGTGGGGGGGGGAGTGAAGACATAAATAAGTAATGTGTGAGAACTGAGAACCTCTGACAACAACTTGAGGTGAACTCTGAGGCAAGGGCACCGACTAGTGAACAAATCCTCTTCATCAGCTCTTCTTAATGAAAACCATCCCAAACTACAGCTTTGCTAAATACAAAAAGCTTTTTCAGAACAAATCCTTCCATGGTCAGCCCCATTCCAGTGTCTGATTGTTTGATGTGATCTTGTAAAGGTGAGCTTCATGCACTGTATACAGCTATCTGCGCATGAGCATACTACTGGGAACCCTGCATGATAAGGGTTTCTGATAGCTATTGATGTGCAGGCTACTCTTTTCAGTCACTGTATCAAATGCACAGGTGTTGGGGTGCAGCTAGCAGGTACAGCCCGACTAGCTTTCTACACACCGGCTGTACGTGGGACAGGGGGTCTTCTGAACAGCCCAAGTGTGAAGATAGTTCAGGGTCCCCATTGTCTATTTCTCACTGATGTGGCATCTACATTGGAGACATTGCCAGTGACCATGAGAAGGTCAGCGGGATGGGAGGGATCCTCCAGGGTCAGCATTTAAAGGAGGTCCACTCCGCTTTTCCCTCTAACTCATCCAGGATGTTTGGGAGGAAGAAGGGCTTGCCACACTTTCTGACCTGATGGTATTAGGCACGCGAGTGAGAGCTGTGGTTGACGCTCCCATCAAGAAGCAAGGCTGCACATGTTCCGCATCAATACCCCTGAACAATGCGGGGAACTTCACCTCAATTTCTGCCTATGATGATGGTTTTAGAGGCACAGGAGCCGTGTTGGAAAAAGTGCTGGCACTGCCCCAGGTTCAGAGAGGCCATTACTCAGTAGTAGAGCATAGGCTCTGTATGCAGAAACTCTCAGATTCTTCCATCTCTGGCATCACCAGTTAAAGGACAACTGGTAATGGGAAAAACCTCTGCCTGAGACTCTGGACAGCTCTTGCCCGTCAGAATAGGTAACACTGCATTAGATAGACAAACAGGCTGATCCAGTATAAGGCAGCTTCCTATGCTCCTAGAGTGTTATTTCCCAGAAACACTTGCAAGGGACCCACCTGTAGCAACTACATTGGCACTAGGAAAGGAGAAGATTGAACATTGCCTTTGTAGTGTGATCTGGATGATCAGTCATTTGTTAGGGAGGTTGCTAGTTCATAGTCCAGAATAGGCAGTTGATGTCTCTTCAAGTTGGCTGATTATTTGGAGTTCATTTCTTGATCCCCAATTACCTCCCTTAGTGTCTTGAGTCTTGACTGGAAAGCCATTAGAGATGTGAAGGCAGTGGGGGTGGCAAACCCATAAAGGGAAGCCTGGTTGATCAAGCAAAGTGTGTTTGGGATGTGCTGTTTTTTGGAATTGTTTTGATAATTTTTTTACAGTAGGAGTTGGGGATGTCTAGCAGGAATAAGTGACTTAAAAAAGGATTTAGCTGCTAATAAAGAAAGGTATGTGAAAGACAGCCACTTTCAGTTTGGAACAGAGACAGAGAGCTGAGAGTTAGCTGAGGGCTGAAAGCATCTTTTAAACAAGGAAAATGTTAGAAAGATATGCCTCCAGTGCTTTCTCGTCCAAAGAGAAGCAAAACCCGAATACCCCAGAACTTCTCACTGCTTGGGGAAGTGTGGAATATGAACTGTATGTTAATGTATTCTGCTAAAAATGGCAAAGAGAGACAAGTGAGACCTGCACAGCAGAGGCTGGTGATTGCAATTTCAGTGGGGCTGTGGATCCATTCTGGGCTTTAGTCAGAAACAGCCAGAACTCTAAAGGAGCTATCCAAAGTGCTGAAGCCTATCCTCAAAATAGGTTAAGCATGCTGGATAGCTCCTTTAGATTTGGCTGGCTCTGACTAAAACTAAGAATGGACTTACAGCCCCACCAAAATCGGAGCCACCAGCTTCCACTGGACCTGCAACAAAATGTTGCAGTGTGGAGTGCTCCTGTTCAGTGTTCCATTCAGACAATCAGTCATGTCCTCCTCCACAGTGATCCATTCCATTTCCTCTTCCACCTGGTTTTCCATTCCCCTGCCAAGAGTCAGCATTCTAAATCTGCTAAGCATGCTCAGTCATCATTGGGTTGGCTTTGGGGCTCCACCCTTAGGGGTTCTTTTCCTAAAGATTTTTGTACTTCTGCAAACCTTGGACCTCCCGCAAACATGCTGATACCTCCTTCTGGTGCATGGGTAGCGGTACCCTGTCTGCTACATAAGTAGGGATGGACAAACTCATTGTATCCCGTGCCGCACACTGCTTGCCGGATACCCGCTGGCCAGTTGCCCCTGCTCACTGCATGCAGCAAGCCACTGAGCTGTTTGCAGGCACACTCAGTGAGCAGCACGCAGCCTCCTCATCCCTCACTGAGATGGCATTTCATCTAAAAATGGCGGTTCAACCTTTTTCATAAATCCTCATTTGCGCAAATGGCAGCTGTAAAGCGGCCATTTATGCAAGATTACAGGTGTCAATGGACTGTTTACGCCTGTAATCCTGCATAAATGGCCTCTTTGTGGCCACCATTTGAGCAAATGGGAATTTAAGGAAAAGGCTAAGCCGCCATTTTGTGGCTCAGAGAGGGACCACACCTAAAAAAAGATATTGTAGAGCTGGAAAATGTGCAGAAACAGGCAGCTAAAATGATCAAGGGGCTGGAGCATCTCCCCGGTGAGAGAAGGTTACAACAGCTGGGACTGTTTAGCTTAGAAAGAAGGAGGGTAAGGGGAGACATGATAGAGGTGTACAAAATTATGCATGGTATAGAGAATATGGAGAGGGAGACATTTTTCTCCATCTCTCAAAATACTAGAAAATACATAGGTCATCCCATGAATCTGATTGGTGTGAGATTCAGGACAGATAAGAGGAAGTACTTCTTCACACAGTGTATTGAACTATGGAATTCACTACCACAGGATGTAGTGATGCCATCAATTTGGATGACTTTAAAAGGGGGTTAGACAAATTTCTGGAGGAAAAGACTATCAATGGCTACTAGTCTTGATGGCTATGTGCTACCTCCAGTATCAGAGGCAGTGAACCTTTGTGCACATTGTGCAACATGGGTGGGAGGGTGCTGTTGTGCTCATGTCCTGCTGGTGGGTTCCTGGTTGACACCTGGTTGGCCACTGTGTGAACAGAATGCTGGACTAGATGGACCCTTGGTTTGATCCAGTATGGCTCTTCTTATGTTCTTATGCCACACTTGCCCGGCTTTGCATGCACTGAATCAGACAAATGTGACAGTCTATGGACTGGCATCCAGGGGTCCAAGTCAGCAATTTCTCACTGGGCCGCGAGCCCCAGCCAGATGCCTGTGACATCCCTGTACACAAGCAATGGAACTCACAGCCTGGACATCAGAAATAGAAGGCATGATGTGGGGGTTTGGGAAACACTTTCTTCCAAGTGAATGTTGTTTGAATGATCCATGCAGAAAACTTGTTGGCTACAGTTGTCAACATGACTTTTTCTGGAAAGATCCCTAAACACAGCCTTTCTCAAACTAGATTTCTGTAGGGGTGTACGAAACCCTGCTTACCTGGCTCCGCTGGGGTCTGCGGTTAGGGGGAGGCAATCCATTCCTCCCCCTGGAATCCTCAATGGGGGGGAGGTGATCCATTCCTCCCCACCAGAATCCTGCCCGGCCAGCTCCGCTCCGTGGCCAGTCTGCGGAGCCGCCGGCCAGGCCAACCTGCAGCGGGGCCTCCAGCCACTGCCAGGCTGCTACAGATGCAAATGGCGTCCTGCATAGGGGATGCCATTTGCGTCCCTACTCTAGCGTGATAGGCTACGTAAATATTTATGTAGCCTATCACGGCTAAAGCAGGGACGCAAATGGCATCCCTGCGTTAGCCGTGATAGGCTACATAAATAGTTACGTAGCCTATCACAGCATTCCTGGGGAGGCGAATGGCAGCCGCCAATGCGGCCACCATTTGAGGAGCACCCACTGGCAAACGGCACCAGGAAGGCTCCATTTCACACGCGTTTTGCGGGGTGGGGTGGGGTGGGGGGCTTCGCTCTGCCATGGATTCTGGGAGGCCGAATGTGCTGGCATTCGGCCTCACTGGGATCCTTGGCGGAATTCTCCGCCATCTCTAGATTTCTGCTGAATCCTACTCATGTATCTTTTCTCAGAAATCCATGTGGATGACCATCCTGATACATATGTTTTCACATATATGCCTCTGTGGAACCAATCCAGGGGTAATTTTGTGGAGTAAAATGTTATATTGGAAGAACCATTCAGTGGTAATGACGTTGTATTGTAATAACTGCAGCTTATCCTCTCTCTTTTTAAACATGTGGAATTTTGTTCCTTGAGACCAATTTTCTATAGTTTGAGTCTGATGACTACACCCCCCCCCCCTGATGCTTAGGAGAAAGGATGGAAGAGAAATTGGAAGCAAAGCACAAGGAAGGAGAAGGGCAGGGGGAAAAAAGCTAAGACAGCAGGCCTATGGTCTCTAGCAGAGTGTCCCAAAGGCCATAGAACTGTTCAGATTTCCCTGTTCAAGGTCGGAGACAGTGCTCTGACCTTGGAAGAGGGAGTCAGAGATCTGATTCCCCCGCGCACACACACACACACACACACTCCTTCACTGCTGGTGCAAAAAGAACCACGCTGTCTGCCCTCCAAGGTCAGAAAAGCAACCTTGGAGGAGGAGGAAAGGGGCATTCCGGTGGACAGGGAGGGGAGGAGACTGGAAAGGGCTGAAAAGCTCATCTAGCAAAAATCACCAAAGATGGAGGATAGGGAGGTGAAGATCATGAGTTCAGAGGCTTCTGGGCACTGAGGTCGCAATCGATAGGAGTGCATCCTAAGAAACAACACAAAGTTTGTGTGTTCTTTTTCTTGTAACTTCTTTGTCAGAAACAAGTCCCCATGCCCCCAGGTTAATCTATGACACTTGCTCAATTCTCCCATCAAATTCATGGATTGGGCTGGATTATGCCCCTTTTGCTTAAAATGTACATAAGGAAATGTATGCAGTTCTTCGATATAACAATGTTTTAACCATGAGGAAAATTTAAAAGATTGAGTAAAGTGAAATGTTCACTCATCTAGGAGAAATCCAGAGAATGAGAAACCATTTAAAAAAAACAACACCCTAGAATGTGTTGTTTCTATAAGGTGCAGGGGATGGGGTTAAATCCATTCCTAATATACCTGTGGCTGGACACAACTTTTGAAAGGAGGTAGTGAGCTATGTCACCCATAAAAAAGAATTTCCCCAAATCCTAACCAACAAGCTAATCATTTATCTCAATTTCAGGTCTCTTTCTGCAAGTTTTGCTATAAGAATCTAGTTACTGTCACACCAAAATAGCCAATTATCTAGCTAGTTGGGGATTCTGACAATAGGCTAAATTAAAGGCTTCAGAGGCAGCAGCAGTTCCACTCAATGGTTAGACAGTTGTGCAATATTAGACCCATGGAAAGCCCTTTCTTCCTGCCCTTTACCCATTACTAGCTTTCACCCTCAAGCATGAATATTGATGGTCCTCATAATTGGTATCCTTCCTAACCCTCCATTATTCCTTAAGTCAGCAGTCCTGGTCTGAATCATGCCAAAAACTATTTGCTTCAGTAATATCCAACCTCAAAGAGTTGCAGGAATTAATTGCTTTATTATTGCCTTTCCAAATGCCTTAATTTCATCAGATGTTTTCATGTCTAATGAGACAGTATATATGAAAAGAAGGACATTGGGTCATAGTCCTTGAGCTATTTATTTACCTTGTCCGAATTTACCCTTTCTGAATATAAAAAAAATACGATCCAGCGTACACAAGATGACAGTAGGAAATGTATACACAAGGGCATCAATCAAGAGATACAAGTGCTCTGTAGTAGGCTACTTGAGTATTGCTGCGTGTCCACAGCAGCTCAAGAGATAGTCAGTTCTGTCAGCTTGGACAGCGCTGCTCAGCGCTCACCTGTTTGGGTGGGATGGGGGAGACTCAAGAGGAAAATGCAGAAGAAAAAGCTAAACCAAAATTGGGGAGGGGAGGTGTTGGTACATTTCATGAATATTTTCACCCCACCCAAGAAAAATGCCAGTTTTCAGTGATTGTTTCAAACCCCTTCCCCAAATGGTAGCAAACTGTTCGCAATTCTCTGAGAGTCAGGGGAAGAAGAAAGATATCTGCATTGCCCACACAACCAAGTGGGCTCTTCCTCAACCCAATCCAGGTCACTACTTGGGACAGATGTGAATTTGGGTGCAAATCCAAGTGCACTTGCTACTGCAGTGTGCATACACATCTACATCTAAATGCAGATACCATCCAGCCTCACTGCATTATTTTCACTTAGATGCTATAATGTACATCTTTGTCCCCATTCATACACAACTAAGTCATGTATGTAATGGTGGTTGGGTTGGGGGAAAAGTCTTGTGCTACAACACTAGCGGGGAATGAAATGGGCAGTGCGGCATGGCAAGACAAGGAGCATTGGCCTCTGTGTCCATTTGCAGATGTTTGCAATTAATGCATGGATGTTTGGGGCTGGTCTGGTGGGACAGACAACACTAGGGTGCTGCCAGGATATGCAGTTCCTCCTCCATGCGTTAACTCTCCAGATGTAGTAGGGCTAATGTCTGCAAAAGGTTCATGTGATCCCTGTAACGAAGACAGTTGTAAAGAAGATATAAGGGGAGGGGAAATGTTGCTGAAATGTTGCAAATGGGGAGTCATGGTTCAGAAAATGTGAAACAATGAATGAAAAAGAGGAAGGATGGGGTTTTTCTACAAACACTATGGCATCCCAAAATGGCGACATTTTGCAGCAAAAATCAACTCTCAAAAAAAATTCAGTGCAGCACTAAAACCAACAGCTGTGCACAGCAGGAAATCCGATGACTGGATGATATTTTCTCACAGGAATTAGCAGTGGTGGATGAGACTCCTCAGAGACCTGTTGACTTTAACCAGGGCCAGAACCAAGAAGCAATGCATATGGAGAAACAGAATCTCTTTGTTCTTCCTCAAGGATATCCAGTGATTATCAAAGCATCTGTGGCATACTATCAATCATGGTAAGGGGATGGGAGGAGGCTGAGGAGGAGAATTGCTGAATAAATACCTAAAAACCAGGCAACAGTAGACCCAAAGAATGCAGGGAAAGCTACACAGTATAGATTAAATAGGATAAAATACAAAAACAGAAAATGAAAATAAAACTATTAGCAAAGTATCTATCATTTTGGTAAAAAAAATAAAAACACACACCCTGAAATGTAAATTATACAAATGTGAATTTTTCTGTTAATGGTCATAAATAAAGAAATAAAATTACATGCCCTCTTTTCCAAGTTGTCTTAGAATCTCCTTGAAATTTCTTACAAAACAGGCTCTGCATGCTATATACACAAAGTGGCTCCTTTCCTCTTCCCATAATGATGGTGCTTCTGTGAGAAGAAAAATTAAGTTGTTTACACATTCCGTGAACAGTGTGGTTGCTCTCTCCTTAATGATTGCTCCCATAAATGTCTATATTAAAGATGGACAAATGTCAATTTTGTTTTCTCTCAATCTCTCATTTCTCATGTTGTGCTTTGTGGTTTTAATTTTTGTGAACCACCCAGAGAGTTTTGGCTATTCGGTGGTATAGGAAATCAATCAATCAATCAATCAATGTAACTAGGGCTCCCAGTATGTCCCTTCTCCCTGTTACTCGTCTGCTGGGTTTCATAGCATAAAGTTAATGTGAAGGCAGGAGGGGAACCACCAGAAAATATGGAAGTCACTAATAGTAGGCATATCCTACCTCCAGCTGTTACCTCCTTCAAAAGTCCCAAAGCAAACTAATCTTACAGCTGACTTTAAGTCTTCCTCTCTTAGCCCACTTACCTGTGGATAGCTGGAACTGGCTAAGACACACAGAAGAATGTTCATAAGAACATAAGAAGAAGCCATACTGAATCAGACCAAGGGGGCATCCAGTCAAGCATGCTGTTCACACAGTTGCAAACCAGCTGCTCTTTTATTGTGCAGGCCCTCATACCCGACACAGGCTGGTATAGCCCATGTGTGAAAGACAAGGAAGAATGTCACAGGAACGACAGCCACCACTTCTTCTGCTTTTACCTCAATGAATGTCCATAAACCAGGCCACATGGGTTGACTCAATACACCAATGTTGACAAATGAAAACTCCAGGATATATAGCAAACGCACACATACACACACACACGCACCCCCCCCCCTCTAGTGGGATTTAGTATATAAATATTTAACAATTAGGATTCCATAATGGTGAGTAGACCATAAATGGACAATCCACTAGTGTATTGAATAAGCATAAATCAGATTCTGAGTTAGAACAGAATCATGATTTTGCTAATTTCTGTGAATGATGATGTCAGGATTGCCCCTGTTGCCCTCTGAATCCTCCAACAGGCAGAATCAACACTCAGACAAAAGGGCTGCTTTCCAAGGCTTTAATTCCATTCATCCTATTGCAGCTTACAGATGCTAATTGCCTGAGACTCAGGGGAAATACAAAGGAACAGCCTACTAGGGGTTTCTAAGAGTTAGGGCATCAGTTGGTCTCCATTTGGGGAAAAGCGCGGCAACTCTCTGAAATTAAGGAGTAGGTGGGGAAGGTCTCCCGCTCTCCTGTGGGGCCTTGGGGTGCAGCTGTTGACGTCGGGCCAATCAGACTGAGCACCTGAGCTCGGCTCCCACCACCTCTTGCTTGTGCCTGCACCAGCGCCTCGTGTCTAAAAGCTCAAGTTGTCCCTCCCTTTCCATGCTAGGGTCACTGTTGCTCCCAGTAATATGAGCTGGGGGAGCTCCCCCACCAGCTGCGCCTCTGAAACCTGAGAGCATTCCTCTCCCACAGATTGTATCTCCTCCTCAGAATCAGAGCTGCTTTGGGACTCTATGGGCTCAGATCCAACCTTGACAGATAACTGATAACAAGGGGTAATTATATGATATTTATTTAACTGAAGTAACCACAGTTTTTCCAAAGAATTAAAGAAATTCTAGCGAAGACAGCAATGTTTGTCAATTATTTGATTGCAGTGCTATCACCACAAACAATGTTTTCATTCTTTGCCACTACAGCTGAACTAATTATACGACAACCAGATTTCTCATTCACTTGCTAACAACATTTCCATAGGAATGCAATGTTGTTTACTTATTTAAAATAAGAGCTTTAATTAAACCTAACAAAGAGGCTTGCTTGAAACATTGCTTTCTGTCTTTATTACACAAGATGTAGGGATGTATGAAAGCCTTACCTGGCTCTGTGTCAGGCAATCCGCAGTGGGGAGGAGGCACTCCATCCCTCCCCCCGGAATCCTCCCCAGCCAGCTCTGCTCTGTGGCAGCTCTGCAGAGCCACCGGCCGGGACTGGCTGCAGCCAGAGTTCCGGCCACAGCCAGGCTGCTGGGGCCGCAAATGGCGGCCATTGTAGAGGCCGCCATTTGCATCCTTGCAGTAAGCTGTGATAGGCTACGTAAGTATTTACATAGCCTATCATGGCAAAAGGCAGAGACGCAAATGGCGGCCACTATGCCATTTGCATGGCTGCCTTTTGCCGTGATAGGCTATGTAAATACTTACGTAGCCTATCACGGCAAAGAGCAGGGGTGCAAATGGTGTAGCGACCACCATTTGTGCCCCTGCTCTTTGCCGTGAAAAGCTACGTAAGTATTTACGTAGCCTATAACGAACAAAGCCAGCTACACAAATGGCGGCCGCAGCAGCCCGGCAGTGGCCGGAAGACCAGCCGGAGCCACTGCCGTATCTGCTGCATCCGCCACCGCTGGAGCTGCTGGAGTCTCCACATCCACCGCCAGGTAAGCTTTGTCCCAGGGGGATTCCAGTGGGGTGGCAGGGGAGGGGGAGGCCGCTATGCCACAGATTCCAGGGGGCCAGATTCTTTAGAATCTGGCCTCACTGGAGTCCGTGGTGGAATTCTCTGACATCCCTAACAAGAGGTGAAATCTCAAAATTTGTTGACATATTTCAATTGTGAAATGTTTTATTTTAATTTTCACAATTTTCAATGTTCAATTGTGAAATGTTTTATTTATTATTATTTATACTTCCATCAGATAGCTAACACACCCCTGTTTAGTTTAATGTGTATCATCCTTGAGCAACATTGTGGAGTGAGTGCCAACTTTTATGTAGCCACAATGGCACCACCCACGAAGGAGATGGAGGTGTCGGCATTTGGGGAAAACTGGAGATTTGCAGAAGTATAAAAATGTTTTTGAAATAAAACTGAATGAAACAACGCCCTCTCCCCAAAGCAGCCTAATGAGGATTCAACATGCTCAGTAGCCATGGGAGACTGAGTCATTTGTGGTGGTTCTAGTGGTGGTGGTGAACATTCGCATACCACCTTATTTGCTAAAATGCCATCAAGGCAGTACACAACAATTTAAATCAACGAAACCTTAAACTATAAAAAACAATAACATTAAAAATAGTAAAACATTAAAACAATGACATATTCACGCCCTTTCCAAAAGCCAAGTGAGTGGGGGCCAATCATGATTCTTGAGGGTTGGCATTCACAGTTTGGGAGTGACACAGGAAAAGTGACACAGAAGAAAGCCCTTTCAAGTCTGCCCCCCAAATGGGCCCCACAGAGATGTTCATAACAAGACAAGGGGTCCCTTAGCTGGCCAGCTGCTACAGTTGGGATGTATGGATTGTGTAAAATCCATTCTGTCTGTGTTCCACCGATTGTTAGGAGCCTTTCATTCTGTTGTCCACCTATTGACAGAATTGGATTTTCTTAGTTTCTGGATTTGCACAAGTTTGCATCTCCACACATTCACACAAACAAAAATATGCAAATCCCCCCCCCCAAATGTGCATGTTCACGCTTCAGCCTATGGGGGAAATGTATATTTTTGGCTGTTAAAAAAAAAATAATTAAATGACTAAATTTGCGCAAAATTGGGAAAGTTAGAAAACTAGTCGGTAAGTCTGCAGAAGCTGCCTGACAGGGGAAAAGCCAGTCCGTTGAGGAATCCACAGGTGAGATTCATGACAATCTCAATTCATTTGGTTCTGTTGTGGATTTCTCTGACATCCCTATCCTAAGCTGCTGTGTAGGGCTTTAAAGGTAAAAACCCACACCTTGAATTGAGTCTGCAAAACAATCGGCGACCAGGGCAGGTCTTTTAAGAGAAGTGTAATATGGTCCTGATGACATGCACTTGTTAGCAGTTTAGCTCCCACATTTTGCACCAGTTGAAGCTTCTGGACACTCTTCAGGGGTAGCCTCATGTAGAGCACATTGCAATAGTGTAACCATGATGTAACCACTGCATGGATAATTGTTGCCAAGTCAGATCAACTCAAGAAGGGTCACAGCTGGTGTGGTACACCAAGTGTAATTGTGCCAATGCATTCCTTGTCATCAGCATATTTGTGGCACCTTACTTCAAACTGGAAACAAAAACCTGGGGGGGGGGTGGAATTGCCTGGTTGGCAGTAAGGAGAGCTGTAAGTGAAGGAGATGGTGATGGTGACAGAGCTGGGGAAGGGGACAGATCAGGCAAAGCTCAAAGGGGGAGAGGAAATAGGAAGTTATAAAGATTGGAATCCTCTGTCATCTGCTGTAATAAATTTGCTAGGCACTTCAAGGAGAAAGTCACTTGTATTAACTCAGAACTTGACGCCACAGTTATTGCAGAGTCCTGGGAGGTGTCCAGTGTTCCATCTGGTTGCGTTTCCTGGGATCAGTTTCAGCTGTTGCAGCTTGATGATGTGGACAAGACACTTGAATCAGTCCATCCTTCCGCGTGTGAGCTTGCCCCTTGCCCATCTTGGCTAATATGATCTAGCAGGGGTGGATTGGCTGGGTGGGTCCAGGGGGTGGTAAATGCTTCTCTCAGGAGGTGGTGGCTGCTGCCTTGAAAGAAGCTGTAGTGAACCCTGTCCTTAAAAGGCCCTCCCTGGACCCAGAGGTGTGTGAGAACTATCGCCCCATAGCTAATATTCCATTTTGGGGCAAGGTGCTTGAGTGTGTGGGGGCTGGGCAGCTTCAGACTTTCTTGGAGGAAACTGATTATTATCTGGACCCATTTCACTCTGGTTTCAAGCCAGGGTATGGCACTGAGATGGCCTTAGCTGCTATGACTGACGACCTACTCCAGGGGAAAGACAGGGGGAGTGCTACACCGTTGATCTTCCCGGATAACTAAAGGGGGAAATATAACACTTAGAGCAACAGACCCTGAGGCGCTTCTTTAACAATGCGTAATTTTGATGAGTTTGCCCCATGAAACCTTTGCAAACTAAAAAAAAAAAATACTTAGATCATTATTTCATTTAGTAACAAGCTAAAACATTACCAAGGTTCTTGAATGGAGTCTCTTATACCCCATGGTTTAAAAATAGTTTGGGAAGAATGTAAACATGTTGTTGATAATAAATGATTGCCACTGGAGTCATTAATTTAAGAAATAGAACTAATGTGTCGATAATGGCTATAACGACTGCAAGTATTTAACATATATCACAGGACAGTCGTAATATTCAGTATAATTGCTGTGGGTGTTAGCCAAAAGAGTCGTTCAAGTGCAACAGATTTCCCTCGCTGCAATAATTCTTGAAAGTAATGTAGGCTGCAATCCCATTTTCCCCGGAAGGACATCCCATGGACCATAGAATATTTCAGATTCCCTGCCCCAAAAGAGATCCAACCTCACAACCCCCACAATGGAAACTTCCACAGCCCTTGCTGCTCTGATGTCGGACCTTCAACGTCGGAAGACACAAAAAAGGACACATTCTGTGGGCATGTCTGGGGAGGACTGGGGAAAGGCTTGGATATGCAGGATCCATCCCACTCCCTTCAACTCCCCTGACATCCCCCCAGAATTAGGGGAAATGTATCCCAGCCTTAGAGATGAATGAGAAATTCGTTTCAGTTTGTTTTGACAAGAATGTTTTCAGTTTTCAACTCGCAGAACAGAATGCGGGCCTGAATGCAAACTGTGGTTTAAGTCCATACATTTCTGCGTGTCTGATATGAATCACAGAAAGAAAGAAAAAAGCCTTCAAAAATGCATACTAGAGGTGTACAAGAAATCTGGCTCAGTTCATTTTTTTACCAGAATTTACTCAGTTTGCACCTCCCAGAACCCACTGTGCACCCTAACAGGTGTGGTGATCTGGGGTGAAAGAGGAAAAGAGATGTGGGGGGAATGAGTTAGCTGGCAGAGAGGGAGGCAAGAGAGAAAAGGAGTTTGCCTTCTGTGAAATAGATTTCTGTTGGCACAGAAAACTGTGGGTTCAAAGGAGCGGTTTTGTGTGTTGGGGTTGAGAACCCACCTCTGCCTTGGACTCAACATTCTGGGCAAGTTACTTGACCTTGGTGAATAGCTATGTCTCCTATGGCACCCATTTTGTGGTGGTGCCTAGGACACTTTCTCAAATTGCTGAATGTGCCCACAGGCCCGCAAAAGGTTACCTACCCCTGCTTTAGAGAATCAAGAGCTGGTGTGGTAAAGGATGCTGTCCTGTCATCAGTGCTGAAGAAAGATTCAACTGCCAGTCTTGTCAGCTTCTGTATGTGCACTGGAGGGGTGTGTGCACCATCTTGTCCATGACTTGGACCACCCTGCCTGTTTCCCACAGTGGCCAACCAGATTCCTATAGGAATCCCACATGCAGGACATGATAGCAGTCATCCCCAGGTAGGTATGGAGCAGAAATTTGTTTGGTTCACATTTTAATGCCAACTTATCTGATTTTGCACTTTTGAACTACTGCACAAATGGAAACTTGAGTTATCCTTAAGAATTTGCACTTCTCCAAATTTTGCAATGGAGTTCTCAAATAAAAAAAAAATGCATAGAAAAATATTATATTAGAGAAACTGCACAAAAGTCCTGCATTTTTCCCCCAGCAACTGTTATCTGAGGGGGTGATATGCAGCCATCATGACTAGTACAACTGGTAGCCTTCTCCTCCATGAATGCCACTGCAAGTTTTGATTTGTGACCAAAATGACAAACCCGAGTTCTAATAGTTGATTGATCACCATGATTGATCATGGAGTCTTATTGGATTGGCTCTGCGGGGCACTGTGCTACAGTGGTTCCACTCCTACCTGTAGGGCTGATTCCAGAGAGTGGTATTGGGGGATCCCTGTTCTATCCCATGGCTATTAAGCTGTTGGGTGCCACAGGGTTCTATTCTATCCCTCATGCTGTTCAACATCTATATGAAGCTGTTGAGTGAGGTCATTAGGAGTTTTGGGGTGTGGTGTCACCAGTATACTAATGATGCTCAGCTCTATTTCTCCTTGTCGTTGGAATTGGCTGAGATGGGGAAGGTGCTGGACCAGTGCCTGAAGGCTGTAATTAGCTGGATGATGGCCAATAAACTGAAGCTAAATCCTGACAAGATGGAAGCTCTGTGGATTGGTGGTTCCCGAGTCCAGGAATTGGGTGAGTGACCTGCCCTGGATGGGTTGCACTCCCCTTGAAAGAGCAGATGCGTAGCTTGCGAGTAATCCTATATCCATCCCAGTCACTGGAGATCCAGGTGGACTCCGTGGCCTGGAGTATTTGGGGTCAGCTTCGGCTGATCCACCAGCTACAGTCTTTCCAGGACTGGGATAACCTGGCCACAGTTGTACGTGTGCTGGTAACTTCCTGATTAGACTACTGTAATGCACTTTACATGGGGCTGCCATTGACAAGACAACTCAGAAGTTGTGCAAAATGCAGCAGCTAGACTGCTTACTGGAACATCTTATAAAAATCATATAACACCAGTTTTAAAGGGATTGCACTGGCTGCCAATATGCTTCTGGATGGAATTCAAGGTTTTGGTAATGACATTTTAAGTCCTAAATGGCTTAGGACCTTGATATTTTAGGGAGTGCCTCTCCCTATACATAACTGCCCAAGAACTGAGATCTGTTGGAGGGGCCCTCCTTTGTATTCCACCAGTGCAAGACATACACTATGGTGGGATGTGGGAGTGGGCCTTCTCTGCTGTGGCACCCTAGTTGTGGAATGCCCTCCCCTTGGAAGCCCGATTGGCACAGACATTGGTCTCATTTTGACACTAAGTAAAAACATAGCTTTTTACCAAAGCTTTTGAGGGCTACATGCATTCCCTAAAGCAGCACACTGATTTAAACTGTTTTATTGTTTTAGATTTTAATTGGTATTAGCTTGTTCATGGTTTAATGTGTTTTTAACTGTTTAAATTATTTATTGTTTTATACTGTTTAAATTGATGTTCTCTGTACGCTACCCTGTGATCTTAATGATATAGTGTGGGATACAGATGTTTTAAATAAAATAATAATAAATAATAAATAAGGAGAGAGAAGGTGAAAGCAGGAACCAGGAGCAGAGGCAGAAGAGAAGAAAAAGACTGGATGGGAAAAGAACTGGGGAAGAAGGCAACCAGAGGGCCTGTAGCTCTCTGAAGGAAACCAGAACTTCAGTCCATTGAGTAGGCATACTTTCCCCTTGATCTCGTGTTAACAGTCAACTCATACATAGACTTAGGTAATACATGCACACTAGGGATACACTGCAATATTTTGTTGAGGGGCTCCACTTGTTCCCTTGGAACGTGGGTGGTTGTGTGACCTTTCCGTTTCAGTGTGAAATGGTTTCTACATACATACCCTTGGTACACAGAACAATGGAACCTTGTAAACTAAAATAAAAAGAATACTTAACTATCCATTAAAAAGCAACAACAATTCCCTGAGCATCTATGAGCTTACAAAATGTTCAGGGCAGTTCAGCCTGGGGTGCAGGGAGGTTAAAGAAACTTGAACTCTGCCTGAATATGTGAGGGCTTAAATGGGGGGGGGCATACCTGCTTCTCCTGCCCCTATGCCCCGATGTGCACCAGACCCTGCTTCCTCTGTCCCCAACCGTTTTGTGCAGCATGATCCAAAGGGACATTCTTCTCCTGTTTGCTTGAACATGAATAGATCTCTCTACTTTATCAGGGTCCCCAATCATGTGGAGAGATCTGGCCATGTTCAAGCAAACAGGAGTAGAATGCCCCTTCAGGCCTTCCTGCATAATGTGGGGAGGTTGGGGACTGTGGGGCTGGGGGTTGGCATGCACAGGGACATGAGGGACAGACCCCAAAGTGCACAGCGCATGCGCGCGCACACGCGCACACTTTGAGACCTCACGCATTCAGGCAGATGTGAGTCTGTCATTTCAGTCTATGGGTGAGAGCAGTTGAGGCATGGAATGAGAGGCTGTCAGCTGAAAATGTTCCCCTTCCCGAAAAGAGGAAGTGGGTGGAGAGAGAATTGGCCTGTTCAAGCCCCTGTCAGCTAGTAAGTATCCTGAGGAGATAGGGTGGGACAAGGTGGCAGGAATGTGTGCCATGAAGTTAAAAAGATTCCTCCCCTGCAATGTACAGAGATGGTTTGGTGTCCAGAATTGTGAACTTCTAGCCACTGCTATATAGTCATAAGACTATAAGTTCAGCATTGTGTCTGAGAGCCTCTGGCACTACATACTACAGCAGATGAAGGCCTGGGAAAGCCTGGGGGAGAAAATGTGTCATCCCTTTCGTAGTCCTAAATCTGTTCCCCCCACCAAGGCCAGAACAGGAGCACTCCTCATATGGCATGAGCGTACACTGCAACACTGACCCGGTTCACACAACACAACAAGCCAGACTGAGTATGAGCTGAGTGTGGGTTGTTGCTGAACGGCGACTCCCTGCAATAAGAGCTGGTGTGCATCCAGGCCTCAGGAGCTGGTGGGAGCGATGATGACGGTGGCGGCGGTGGTGGTGAAGAAGGCGGCAGCAACAGAGAAGGTGGAAAAGGAGGTGGCAGTGGCAGTGGCAATAGTGGAGGAGGAAGAGGAGGTGGCAGCAAAATAAGGAGCTGGGGGGTTGCGCAGGGGCGTCAGGGGAGACCCGAAGCAGGATTCGGCCATCTGAATTCTGCTTCGGGTTTGGGGCTGCGTCAGATCAGCACCCCCTCCTGCAATTAGCCCGACCCATATCGGGCGTGCCTCCAAAGCCAGGAAGCAGCTTCCGAGTGAGATCAGGGGGTCCCTGCACAGCCCTAAAATAAGATAAATTGGTATTAAAATGCAAACTGAATGAATTTCTCCCTAATCCTTATCTAGATCCACTGTAAAATTCTGTGAATGAGGCAGAGTGATGGCATGATAAAAGCAATATCTGTTAACACCCTAGGTGCTCAGAGCTAGTAGTGTAATTCTTGGGACTGCAGCCAGGAAGCACAATCCAGAAAGCAGGGATGTCGGAGGAATCCATCTGGGAGGAGACATTTGCTGAACTTTTAGCAGTTCAGCCCCCTGGACTCCAGCTTGTGAACCCATGAGCTGGCCTGACTCAATCTGTATGAGTTGGGCCAGCTCATGGATTTCTGTTTTTATTTTGTTTTTTTCTAAAATCACCAGTTATGCAAATTGCAGCTGCAATTTGCATAATGTGCGCAAATTTCAGCTGCAATGTGCATAATTTATGCAGATTGTGGCCATGAATTGCTTAATTTGTGCAAATTGTGCCTACAATTTGTGCACATTGTACATGCGATTTGTGCATTTTGCATGTGCACTTTGCTCAACATTAAGTAGTTTATGGCCGCAGCTTGCACAAATTATGCAAATTGTGGGTGAAATTTGCATAAAGGTGATTTTAGTGGGGGCGGGGGACACAGAGGAATTTCCTGGATTACAGGAAAAAGCCTGCAGCCTGGCTCGCAAATGCAAGCCAAGCTGGGAGCTCCCGGGAAATCTGGCGAGCACAAAAAGGGTTGGATTTCCCTGTGACAGCCATCCCTAGTAGAAAGTTAGGAGCACATAGCAATATTCATCAGTAGCCACCTACATTTATAGACAAACAACAGAAGGAGTGGGGAAGAGAGTGTGTGGAGAGGGAACCTATGGAACTTCAAAGGCCAGACTCCTGTGTATATCTGATTTTACGGGGGGGGGGGGGAGAACCAATGACCTGAGGTAACAGAGTACAATGACTGTGGCCTATAAATACACTTAAATTACAAGGGATAAGAATGGCTAATGATAAACACAGACACCTGACAGAGGAAAGTATAAAGCAACATCAATATTGATCAGTCAGAAACAACCAGCTCCTACAACAAGCTGAAGAATATGTAACCTACCTACTGGGATATGGTTGCCAAATATAAGGTGCCATCTAGTGGCTCATTGTAAGATGAAGACCTTATCAAGAATGATACTTAAGCAGCCATCACGAACTTCTTATAAAATGTGCTATATTATTTATTCAGTAGTTCACTTAAAAGTATCTGGAACCCACAGGTTTTTGTTTTTGTTTTTTTAAAAAAAGAACACCAGAAACTCCTATTGCTCTTTGTAGTGACATCTTGAAAGGTCTTATCACTTTTATGTTGGCTGTGTGCGTGGTGTGGCAGGTATTTAGGATGGAGTGTTTTTTAGCATAAACAGGATTATTCATCCAGTAAGGGCAGTAACAGCATTAAACAGCTCGCTTTCCTTCCCAGTAAAATTAAATGACACAAGTCTTTGTTTAGCATTTCATGTAGATTGTGTTGACTGACGTGCAGTAAATTTTGATACAAGAACATTTTCCAAGTTGCACTGAGAGCTTAGATGGCCCCACAGTTTCTGAGGTATTTTAAACATTAAAAATATGTATGAATGTACTATTATGAAACAGAAAACGGATAAGCTGGCTTTAGCAGGCAGTCAAGAACAGCAGGGCGGCGGCGGAATTGTACCCTTTAAAAATTCACCCAAATCTTCTACACCTTTTTAAAAGTACTGTCTTGGGCTACCTTAACTTTGAAATCTTTCTTGAGTAGGATTAAGAAGTGCACTCAGAACTGACAATCCTCAGCCTGAAAAAAATAATCTTTTATAGAGGTAAAATGTAAAGTTTGGGGAGTTAACCATACCCCAGTCACATCAAAGTGACGCAACAATTACAACTATTAGAACTCGGGTTTGTCGTTTTGGTCACAAATCAAAACTTGCAGTGGCATTCATGGAGGAGAAGGCTACCAGTTGTACTAGTCGTGATGGCTGCATATCACCCCCTCGGATAACAGTTGCTGGGGAAAAAATGCAGGACTTTTGTGCAGTTTCTCTAATATAATATTTTTCTATGCATTTTTTGATTTGAGAACTCCATTGCAAAATTTGGAGAAGTGCAAATTCTTAAGGATAACTCAAGTTTCCATTTGTGCAGTAGTTCAAAAGTGCAAAATCAGATAAGTTGGCATTAAAACGTGAACCAAACAAATTTCTGCTCCATACCTACCTGGGGATGACTGCCATCATGTCCTGCATGTGGGATTCCTATAGGAATCTGGTTGGCCACTGTGGGAAACAGGCAGGGTGGTCCAAGTCATGGACAAGATGGTGCACACACCCCTCCAGTGCACATACAGAAGCTGACAAGACTGGCAGTTGAATCTTTCTTCAGCACTGATGACAGGACAGCATCCTTTACCACACCAGCTCTTGATTCTCTAAAGCAGGGGTAGGTAACCTTTTGCGGGCCTGTGGGCACATTCAGCAATTTGAGAAAGTGTCCTAGGCACCACCACAAAATGGGTGCCATAGGAGACATAGCTATTCACCAAGGTCAAGTAACTTGCCCAGAATGTTGAGTCCAAGGCAGAGGTGGGTTCTCAACCCCAACACACAAAACCGCTCTTTTGAACCCACAGTTTTCTGTGCCAACAGAAATCTATTTCACAGAAGGCAAACTCCTTTTCTCTCTTGCCTCCCTCTCTGCCAGCTAACTCATTCCCCCCACATCTCTTTTCCTCTCTCACCCCAGACCACCACACCTGTTAGGGTGCACAGTGGGTTCTGGGAGGTGCAAACTGAGTAAATTCTGGTAAAAAAATGAACTGAGCCAGATTTCTTGTACACCTCTAGTATGCATTTTTGAAGGCATTTTTTTTTCTGTGATTCACATCAGACACACAGAAATGTATGGACTTAAACCACAGTTTGTGTGGTTTAAACCATTGTAAACCATTCAGGCCCGCATTCAGTTCTGCGAGTTGAAAACTGAAAACATTCTTGTCAAAACCAAACTGAAATGAATTTCTCATACATCTCTAAGGCTGGGATATGTTTCCCCTAATTCTGGGGGGATGTCAGGGGAGTTGAAGGGAGTGGAATGGATCCTGCATATCCAAGCCTTTCCCCAATCCTCCCCAGACATGCCCACGGAATGTGTCCTTTTTTGTGTCTTCCGACATTGAAGGTCCGACATCAGAGCAGCAAGGGCTGTGGAAGTTTCCATTGTGGGGGTTGTGAGGTTGGATCTCTTCTGGAGCAGGGAATCTGAAATATTCTATGGTCCATGGGATGTCCTCCCGGGGAAAATGGGATTGCAGCCTACATTATTTTCAAGAATTATTGCAGCAAGGGAAATCTGTTGCACTTGAATGACTCTTTTGGCTAACACCCACAGCAATTATACTGAATATTACGACTGTCCTGTAATATATGTTAAATACTTGCAGTCACTATAGCCATTATCGACACATTAGTCCTATTTCTTAAATTAATGACTCCAGTGACACTAGCAATCATTTATTATCAACAACATGTTTACATTCTTCCCAAACTATTTTTAAACCATGGGGTATAAGAGACTCCATTCAAGAACCTTGGTAATGTTTTAGCTTGTTACTAAATGAAATTATATGATCTGAGTAATTTTTTTTTAAAAAAAATTAGTTTGCAAAGATTTCATGGGGCAAACTCATCAAAATTACGCATTGTTAAAGAAGTGCCTCAGGGTCTGTTGCTCTAAGTGTTATATTTTTCCCTTTAGTTATTCTGAGCCTTGAATAGCATGTAGGCAATGTTAATTATCCATTGTATGGTGATATCCCATAGCTGTTTTATAAGCTCAGCTTTGCCTACACAGCTTCAAAAGAAATCTTCAAACTCAACATTACCAAGTTTGAATATTATCTAATTAACCTCCCAGTCTGTCATGCCTTGTTGGTTATTGTGGAATTATCACAGCCCCTCAGGTGTTGAGGCACTAGATACAGCTAAGTGCCTCTAATTCCCTATGGGGCTGATTAGCTCATGATAACAATGCTCCCTTGAGTTGTTTTATTGCTTTTATTAAAAGACTTTATTGTGGGGAAAATGTTTGTTTTCATACAGGAGGAAGATGGAGTTGACAGTTCAGACTGTTGATGACTGTAGTGGTTCTTCCTTGGAGTTACAATGGAAACCTTGATGAATTTGCTCATTTGGGATACTCTGAAGCCAGACATTCAGCATGTTCTGCTCATTTCTGTGGCTTGATCATTAAGAATATATTTTACAATGCAGTAGTACCAGGAGAAAGAAGAGTTAGTTGTTCTGCCACAAATAAGCAGCCGAAAAATAATAAAACTTCAAGTAGTGACTCTAGCACTGTGTGCTAAGAATCCTAAAATCTACAAACACAAATAGAAGTGCTGTGACCACAAAATCCACATTCTACAATTAAGAAAAAAAGAGCAATTCTGCATTAAAATCCTTAATTGTCACCTTTCCTACAAATTGGATAGCTGCACAACATCTTTTTGAGAACTTGAATTCTATTGTGTATTTTCCCCTGAGGGAAGGCAAGGGGGGAAAGAACTGGCCTGCTAAAGGAGGTCAACTCACCTGTTGACAGTTAAAATCCAGTCCCTGCCCCCACTTGCCCTCTCCAATTCAGCTGGCCTAATCCTGTTAAGACTTTGCATAACACACAAGAAACTTATACGAGAGCTAAATTAATAAAAGAACCCTCACCCACACATTAGACCAAAAGGGATTTTGGAACGTATGAAGACCAGAAGCACATCATCCATAACAGAATGGCAAATCCCACTGATGTTATTGCCATATGTATGAACTGTAAAGACTAAATGGTGAGGAAATGTGTTGATTTATTTTTCACTAAAAACAGAATAGAAATTGTACAAATGGAAACACTGTGATCAGTTTTACTGAAGCTGATAAATATGCCCCTCAGAGAAAGTATTCAGAATGAAGCCGGTGTGTTGCTCTGGGAACTGGCTTGTGATTTTATGTCAGGGACTATTCCCACAAGCCAGAGCACTGGAAAAAATATTTAGTCTCTAAAAGTATTTATTTTGTTAATTAGGAGTACCCTCTAGTCCAGGCTTGGAACTGGGATTTATAATATTCAGGTTCCATTGAGCATGTGATGCATAACACCCCATTCCATCTGTCCTCTAGTGGTTCTAGGCTTGGCCTCTTTTGTTGGTTCATCCCACCATTACATAATCACAATCACCATCCCAGTGACAGGAGAGCAAGAGGAGTCCTTTTCATACATTCTCCTTCCTATGCTGAGTGAAATCTCAATGGTCCTCTGTCACTGCGTGTCACTGGTCCTCTGCGGGCAGAGCCAAAGTTCTGAATAGGACACGTATGCATGTAGGTTCTCCACATGTTCTGAAACCATAATTGTATGGGGTTCATGATTACATATAGCATCTATACATGTAGGCAGATGTCCATTTTCATATCTTCAGTGCTTCCAGCATAGGTGAGGTGGGGTGGGGAGCAGGATGCACTGGGGTTGGGGTCTGGACCAGTGATGTGATTCCATTCCTTTCTCCATGTGTTCATTCTATGCATGGAGGAAAAATTACAAAGGGGTCTGGTGAAAGACTGGACATACACCTGAACTTTGAACTGCTATCTGCTACACTGTGATGAAAGGCACAGTATCTCTGTCAGGAGAGAGAGAGAGAGAAAAAGGTGGCAGCCCTATAATGGACTCTGCATTGTGCTCTGGTTTATGGGGTTGCATCCACTGTCAGTCCAACTTAGAGTAGATCCATTGAAATGAATGGGTCAAGTTAGACTAACATGGATACATGATTATCGCAGTATGAACCAGAGATGAGGCACAAATCCTAGATCTTGCCACAGATGGTTGACTCTCTTTTAGCATACTTCACATTTAGAAGCCCCTCATGAATGTTGGTGGTTATTTTATTATGATGACTGATTGTTTAATCTGGAACATAGCTACATAAGGCAGATGAGCTAGAACACCATGGAGGAAAAACCTTAATATTGATGTGGGGGGTTTCTAGAAAGCAACATGCAGAACTCCCCTGCCCAAAATTAGTTTCTTAAACTTCAAGACAAAAGAAATTCTGGACTAGCAATAGTGAAATGGAGCTAATTTGTTAAATTAATTCATTATAAAATGTAAAACCTGAGGCCAAGTGGGAAAGCCCCTCTCAGTAACAGCAACACACTCTGTCCACTTTGTTAATTGTAAACATGGAGTCCCCTGAGCGGCTTCTTGGCAGCACCACTCGAAGTGTCTAAGAGTGGATATTAATTTAGGATCTGCTACTGTGGTATACAGGTGTCTTGTTGATGAGTATTAATGTGGCTTGTTTACATCCAAGTAAGGACACAAAGTGTGTGGGAATGAGACAGTAAAGAGGATCATCACCTGTTCCTATCTTGATAACCGGAGTCTGTGGGCCCTCACTTGGGAAGCTGGGAAAAACTTTGTGAGGTGACTTGAAGGGCCCTGTTAAAAAACAACATAAGATTATTTCTTTAGCATTATTTTCCCATTATTACAGCCCAGCTTTACTAGCAGGTAATGAAAGGTGGCTAACCTTGCTGTGGGGCAGTGGTGTTGGTGGTGGTGGCGGCAATCATAAGTAGCCTTGTAGCTGGTGAGTGGTAGCAGTATTTATGTTTGCTTCTTTTATACACAATTAGTCAGGGCAAATCTGTGTTTCAGCATTTGTCTGAGTGCCAAAATAGACTTTACTGTGCCTAGCACCGACATCTCCCCCACCCCCACTTTTAAATCTAGAGTAGGCATAGGGGCCCTGATCCGGATCAGGACCTTAGTGTGAAGGAGTAAGGGGATATGGGTTGTTTTCTCTCTAGCACTGCCACCACCTATAGGGAAACTGTTCCTTCACCGTGCAATCCCACCTATGGGGTTTCCTATTTTTAGCAAATGGTTATATTTATGGTCCCAAGGAACTCTCTGCCTCTGTAACTCAAAGTTCCATAAGCTGACTCTTTTCCACTGCCACCAATTCTCTTAGAATATTGTAAAACCTTCTCGTAGCTGGTATAACAGGCTTTGGCATGAGATGGGCACCAAGACTTGAGACAAGATGAACTATTAAACAAGTTAATTTATTAAAGGAATATTTTGTACATAAGATAATATTAATAATTACTTTGGTATTTTTAAAGGACTGATTACTGACACTTCTTAAGAACTCAAGAGACTCTATTGCTAACACAAGCCTCTTAATGACTTCTTTTACCTCAGGTCAAATTCCCTAAAAACCTCTTCCAGCCAAATACCCCCACAACCAGGTCTAGGTCTTGGGTACAATCTTCCTCTGACTCCAAAAGCTCCTCATGTTATTTCTGGCTGTTTAGACACTTCATCTGGGTTTAAATACCTGCTTGTGTAACCTTCATGCAAGATCTTAGGGCAGCCTCTTGGCATAACACACAGCCACCTGCTCCCTACACCAGCCATGTATGATTATCCCACAAAGAAGGAATAGCTTAATATTCAGGCTGTAGCTATTCACTTTCTCTTCAGCTTTCTCCTAGTCCTTCTATAACACCACCCACCAACCAGCAGACCTTCTCCCTCTCTTTCAACAGACTCTCTTGAAACCCCTGTCAACTCCTTAACTGTCAACTGTCATTTCTCAACTGCTCTTTTCCACCTAACTAGAATCCCCACCCAATCAGAACTGAATTTACCTGATACAGGCCCAATCTATAAATATTCAAAGTGACTCTCCCCTGACTTCAGAATGTCACCAAGCAGCTACTACTAAAACAGACCTTTGACACAGTAAAAACACTAGCCATCAGGCCTACACAGATACGTTATAGCCTCTCAGAGGCCACACAGAATATACAGAACATCAACAGTTATATACATGGCATTTCTTCACAATGGGCTTCTAAGATCTGGATTGGGCCCCTTGCACCTACCCTAGAGTAAACATGAAAGAAAAAAGAGGTACAGCTACTAGGCAGAGATGTAATGTAATGTCTCTTTTGGCCCTGAGCACATAACTTTATAAACACTAAGAAGTGGACACAATTTTCTAGGAAACAGGAACAAATTAGTAATTTTGGTAACCAGTCTCTATTTAATGAAGTAAGCTAGTAAAACTCCTTTAGTAGTGGTTATAAACTGGTAAACTATTTGATTGCTTTCACTCCCATCCTAAGAAACTAGGTTTGTAAAAGAATACTCAGGGCAATTCATTACATTATTATTTATCCTTCTTCAAGGTATTGTACATGAGGGACCTGTTCTGACCTTAGCAACATTTTATATAGATACTAGTTGTTTTGGGTACTGAGGGGAAATTGAGGGCAAAATGAGATTCAGCCAAATTGATAATTAAATTCATCTCAAATTAAATGAAAGAGCAAACTCAAGGCCCCTAGATGGTGCCTGAAGGGCCATAGGTTGCAGCGAATCTCCCCCTCTGAGACAGAGCTCTGACCTTGGAGGAGGTGCTCTGATGGTGTATCTTCCCACTTTCCAGCCACAGAAAGCTCCATGGTGGCTCCCTCTTCCTATGTCAGTATTCTGACCTTAGGAAGGGAAAATGGATGTCTTAGGAGTGGGGATGCCATCGATCCACATGATCCAAAAGTTTCTGAACCTCTGTCCCCACCTCCAACAGCCAGAGCATTGGCTTCAAAGTAGGGATGTCAGAGAATTCCACCATGGATCTCGGTGAGGCCGAATGCCAGTCCATTTGGCCCCCCGAAATCTGTGGCGGAACGGCCTGCCCCCCCGCCGCCCCGCGGATCCCCCCTGGGACAAGACTTACCTGGGGCAGATGTTCTGGGCGGCAGCAGCTGCAGCGGCTGGTCTTCTGACCGGCTGCCGCCGCCACCATTTGCAGTCTTGTTGGGGGGGGGGTTACAGAGACGTCATAGGCTATGTAAAGACTTATGTAGCCTATCACATCCCGGTTAAAAAAAAAAAACGCGTACGCAAATGGCGGCAGCTATGGCCGCCGCCATTTGCGTTCCTTATTTTTCGCCGTCTTAGTCTACGTAAATATTTACGCAGACTATTACGGCGAAAATAAAGGGGAACGCAAATAGCGTAGTCGGCGCTATTTGCGTCCCTTTTTGATTTGCAGTTTTAGCCTACGTAAATATTTACGTAGGCTAAAACGGCAAATCAAAAAGGGACGCAAATAGTGCCCACTACGCTATTTGCGTTCCCCTTTATTTTCACCGTAATAGTCTGCGTAAATATTTACGTAGACTAAGATGGTGAAAAATAAGGAACGCAAATGGCGGCAGCCATAGCCGCCATTTGCATATGCTTTTTTTTTTTTTAACCAAGAGCCCTCCGCGGCCAGAAATCTGGCTGCGGACGGCCCTGGCCTGGGCCTGGCCGGCTGCTCCGCGGAGCCGCCACGGAGCACAGCCGGCCGTCGAGGATTCTGGTGGGGGAGGACCAGATCGCCTCCCCCCCCCATCGAGGATTCCGGGGGAGGGACGGAACGCCTCCCCCCCGACCATGAACAGAATCCGCGGAAAGGTAAGTTACTTTCGTACATCCCTACTTCAAAGCTTCAGAGGAGCATGGAGAGACACAAATACAGCTCTGTTCCTCCTCCCATCCTGCCAGCAAGAGCCTGGCAGGGCATTGGATGGATGAAGGCCTCTGATCTTGGAGGTCTCCATCATTTGGCTGCCTAGCCTATAGGACTGCTATATAAGTGTGTGCATAATGTATATAGATCTCTCTCTCTCTCTCTCTTTCTCTCTCTCTCTGTGTATAATATTTAATTTGAAGTGAATTTAATTATCTGTTTGGATGCATCTCATTTTGCCCTCCATCTCCCTTCAATATCTCAACCTGTTTACTCAGACAGAAGTCCTAAGGATGGACAAAAGTCCCTTACCTGGTCCCGCAGCTGTGTTAGGTGTGTGGGGGGGAGGCACTCCATTTCTCCCCCTGAAATTCAGGCCGGGGGGGGAGGCCACCGCCCCTCCCGGCCGAAATTCAGGCTGGGGGGGAGTGCCCCGTCTCCCCGGCCACGAAATAAAAAAGTAAATTAAAAAAAAACCACGTGATAGGCTACGTAACGATTTACATAGCCTATCACGGCTAGATTTTCAAAGTCAGCCGTGATAGGCTACGTAAATCTTTACGTAGCCTATCACGGCTGACTTTGAAAAAAAAAAGCACGTACGCAAATGGCGGCGCCCATGGGCACCGCCATTTGCGTTCCTTGTTTGGGCAGGGGTAGTCTACGTAAAGATTTACGTAGACTACAGCAAAAATAAGGGCAACACAAATAGCAAATAGCATTGCCCTTATTTTCGCCGTAGTCTACGTAAATCTTTACGTAGACTACCCCTGCCCAAACAAGGAACGCAAATGGCGGCGCCCATGGGCGCCGCCATTTGCGTACACGCTTTTTTTTTTCAAAGTCAGCCATGATAGGCTACGTAAAGATTTACATAGCCTTTCACAGCTGACTTTGAAAATCTAGCCGTGATAGGCTACATAAATCGTTACGTAGCCTATCACGTGGTTTTTTTTTTACTTTACGGGGAAATGGCGGCGGCGGCAGCCAGTCGGAAGACCGCTGCCGCCAAAACGCCGCCGGGACCCGCCGCCGAGAGGGACATTCGAAGGAGGTAAGTCCCATCCCGGGGGGGGTGTGTGTCAGAGAATTTCACCACCAATTTCGGGGGGCCAAATGCGTTGGCATTCGGCCTCCTGGAGATTCGTGGAGAAATTCTCCGCCATCCCTAAGAAGTCCCACTCTGTTCAGTGGGGCTCACTGTCAGGTAAGTGAGCATACAACTGCAGTTTAGGCAACCAATCTGCCCCTGTAATTCATGCCTGATCAAAACCTCTGCCAGGTTCATGTTTCAGAAAATATATATCAAGTGTTACTGTTCTGGTGTTTTAAAAATGTTGCTTCTGAAAAGATACTGGATAAGATGTTTTATGATTACTTTTTGCATCAAAGAGTCAGCTGAAACTCTTTTAGAAATGGCTATTAGTTGGCACTATTAATTGAGCATTTAAAGGCAGATTTAGCACTGTGGAGATGGAAAATAACAGCACGGTTGCTAGTTCCTAAATGCTGCAGTTGTTGCTCTGCTTCTGCTGCCTGTCACTTTTATTATTGCCTCAAAATTCCCATGGGAGTGTGTCTGTAAACAATCCAGGGCAAACCTGTAGTGTTAACCTGTCCCATCTAGGAACGGAGTTCCCATTGCCAGACAAATGCCCTTTCAAGTTGCATTAAAATAACACCAGGGGACAGGATATCATAGTTAGATTAATTACAACTCTGTGTTCCCTTGAAGTACCTCAGGCATCAGCTCTAGATCCTATTTCCTTTTTTTAAAAAACAGTACTTTGAATACGAACAAGGTTTCAACTGCAAATGCTGCTCATCAAATAAAGCAAGTGCTACACATTTCTTGGGAGATACACCTTTAATAAAGACATGCTACATGTAAACATTGGTTAACAATTCCCACTCCCATGGAGGAAACCCTGCATGCATTGAAGTGGCTCCATTCAGTTCAGGCAGTGAAAGCTGTGATGCAAAACGTCACTTCGGTAGGTTTATCATCCCCCAGTCAGTTAGCTCTAGACCTAGAAAGTGCCAAATCAGTTGTTAAACAGAAACTATCAGACATAGATTATCAGGAGCTCCAAGGAGCTGATTGGGGACCATGTTTCCCTCAGCTACTGGGTCTGTCATGCCTTCTCTGTAAAGATGGGATGCCCTATTTAGGATGGTTAACTATTCCTAAGTATAAGAAGGCATTCTTCTTGGCAAGGTTTAATGTTCTCCCCTCTAAACTATTAGAGGGCAGGTTGAACCAAACTCCAAAGAATAACAGAAGCTGCCCCTGTAACAACGTTGAGGTGGAGTCCATCTTGCATGCTCTATTTCATTGTAGCTATTATCAAGAGATTAGAAAAGATCTAATATATCCCATCACACAAATTTTCCCCTAGCTGCTCTTTTGAGTCCCTTATGATTATTTTACTCCAGAGTACCAATGAGTTAATTACTGAGCAAGTGGCTAAATTCCTGAACCTGGTTACCTTTGCTAGACCACTTACGATTCTTTGATTATACTCCTTGTGGAGACAAATTTACTGTTCAGTTCTTTACAGTTTTTGTATCCCTCCATTATACTAATACGTATTTTATTAAAATATGTATATTGAATATGATGTACTAATGGTCTGTTGACTGTAACTAGAGATTGATTGATTGATTGATCAGTTCATGCAGCAGCTGGGGAGCCTCACCTCTGCATACATGGCTGTCAAGGAGGCAGAGCTTGTCCCTTCACATATTCAGTGATAAATAGGGCTATAGCCTATCACTTATTCCTCTACTGCAGAAAGTATAATAGGGGAAAGAGAACAAGCAGAGGTTCTGTGATGCACAGGTTCCATTCCTTCTAGAGCTAAGCCAGAGTGGCTAACATGCATAGGCTCAGATCCTTTAAAAAGGTGGTAGCATGAAGAAAGAAAGAAAAAAAAAAATCCTAGGACCTGGACATCACATCCATGGAATGGGTATTTTCTTTGAGTGATAGTATACTAATCTGTACACATGATGAATTGATTTTATTGGCTTGTTCGATCTTTCCTCCCTCCTCTTTTGATGGTTTGAAAAAATATATTATTGCATTTATATCCCACCTTTTTTCTTCTTGCAAGGTTCACATAGTCTCCCTCCATTCCATTTTATCCTCATAACGATGCTGTGAGTTAGGTTAGGCTGAGAGTCAGTGGCTGGGTTCGCATGACATGGCAACCCACCCAGTGAAATAAGCAACGCAGTGTGACCTGTCACCTGAAAAATCCACAGTGAGCCCAACAGACAATCTGGTTCACTGTGAGTTGTTCTCCCACTCTTTCTGCCTCGGTCCTCCTGCCTCCTCCCAGCTTTTAATTTTTTAATTTTTTCTTTTACTTTCGAGCATTTTTGTAAAATGGGGCTGAAATCTATACATATATTTTAAAAAATTGGCCCTGGCAATTTGGCCCTGGCAATGTGTGCAAATGTCTATATATATATATATATATATATATATATATATATATATTTGGTCACATTTTCAGAGTTGTGAAAGTATGCAACTCTGACTGTCCAAAATAGATAGGCTCATCTTGTCTGTTACTTTGTATGTTTCAGGTGTCAAACATACAATCTAACTGACAAGAGGAGAAGGTACATATGCTGATTTTACAGCCTTTGACACTTGACCAGGGGTGTAGTCGTAAATTTGGGAATGCAGGAACTCATTGTGACATTCTCCAAGGGCAGTCCAACAATTTCAGGCAGCTGTGTCCATCTATATCAGCTAGGAGTTTTCATCTCCACCAGGAGCACGTCTCTGGTAAAGTGGTCTTAACTGCCCATTCCAGACCATGTTATCCCAAATATTTTGCATTCTAGCATGGAACAATATATTGTTGCATGGAAAATTTATTCCCCCTCATAGCTACAGTGAGGATGGCAGCTAAGCTCAGAGGGAACAGGGAATTCTGAGCGGGGTGGCAGATGACATCTAATGAAAAAGATTCATGCTAATGAAAAAGTGCTGGGGCTGCATTCCTGAGAGCCCTGCCTCCACTACACCACTGCACTTGACACATGGGGGAAAAGGGGAGTCCTTAGCAGGGTGATCCCCAGTGTTTATAGTATTGTCCTTGGCGATGCCCTTCTTTGAATCCCTACTTACCTGAGCCTCCAGCATGTCATTTACACATACACCCTTTTTGCATCCTTTTGCTTTAGCCATAGCTACGTTGGACAGCTGTCAAAGATTGCCGCAGTTATTGTGAAGGGGACTGAAAAGGGGTTGCATTTAGATCTCTGTGAAAGAGCCTCTATGAAAACTCTTACTCATCCACAGGCATTGCTGCTGCTCTTGCCAAGCAGCCAGCTTGCCGATTCCCACAACCCATGACAAGTTGGCAGTGCAAGGTTCAGATGACACACCAATCCATCATGGGTATAGCAACCCCTAAAACAAGCCATAGGTTGTTAGGGTGGCTTGTTTCCCATGCACAAGCCACCCTGAGGGAATTGGCCTGGGTTCTCATGACATGGCAACCTACTGTGGCTTGTCACCCACAGTGGGTTGTCATGTCATGCAAACACAATCAGTACCTGGCCCAAAGTCATCCAGAGAGCTTCATGACTGAGTGGGGACTGGAACCCAGATCTCCCAAGTCCCAGTCCAGCACTCTAACCACTACACCGCACTGGCTCTTTTCTGGTAAAATAGTAAGAACCTATGGTCATAAGCAATAAAATCAGCTGAGTGACAGATTGAGTGGCACTATCACGTAATGAAAGGGAAGTAGGAGCTGCTGGCCTTTCTCCATGCTGTGTGTCCTCCTCTCCCCATAGGATTTAGATGGGGAAATGAGTGTGGAGGGCCAGGAATCAGGGAGAGATCTAGGCCAAGCTAAAGAATGGGGAGGGGAGGATAGTAGCCCATGCGTGCTATCTTCTGCAGGGCCTAGAATATCTCAAAAGGAACTTGTTTGGGCTGTAAATGGTAAGAAAGCTCAGAAATCTGGGATTCCCAGAACTCCCCTCTGCTGTTTACTGAGACCAGGAGTGCACAACATTTTTAGTCCTGAGGGCCACACATGGTGCTGGCTGAGGGCTTAGAGGCAAAACCCACACCTACGCGTGCACAGACAGATGCATGCGAGAATGTAAAACAATACAACCTTGCAATAATAAAAACAAGAACATTAAAAACATAGGAACATTTTAAGCCACACATTTTGAAGGGCTAAACTGAAAAGGCCAGCCTCCACATCCTTTCTAAAGGCCAAGGGAGTGGGGGCCAACTTGAGGGAGTGCATTCCACAGTTCGGAGGCAACGCAAAAGAAAGCTCCCTCATGCATTCCTGAAAAACCGGCCCCTGTGGGGTATGGTGCTCTCAGCAGGGCCCCTGGTCTTAGTACTTGGGCCAAAATCATAGTCAAGAAACAAATAGAGCACTTGCCTAAACTCCCCAAACCTGCACAAATAAATATATCTTTGTCTGGCACCCAAATGACAATAGAGTGGGATCGAAATGGGCAGTGGCAGCTGTGGCTGGGAGGAGGCAGTGGGAGTGGTCCCACTCAGGAAAAGGGGCTGAGCGTCTTACTCAAAACTGGAACTGGCACTTCCTGTGGAATGCTATGATTTCACATCTCTATGGTTCTTATTTTCCACCTTTTGATTTTACTAGTTTCTGCTGCACCCAAATAGAACCATTTAAATTTTTCACTGTGTAAGCACAAGGCCCCTTTAGAACAGAGCATGGAAGAAGCCCAGATGTATAATCCTTTGCTCGTATGTGTATGATGGCCTTTCGTCAAAAGTACAAACTTGGTTTCAAAACCTCAAACTGCCTTGTAATTATTTTATTACCAAGTGCCACACTTTGTTCTCCAGTGGCATTAGGCCATGAGGGCGACAGTTCTGCTGAAGGAAGGGGTTTGAAAAACACAGCAAAAGCTGTGCGGACCTTTAGTTGCTGATTGCAGCAAAACTGCTTAATGACTAATATTGAGGCTGTGAGCAGAATGACTCATAATCTCTCTCCCCATGCAGAGATTTTAATTAAATAATTATAATATCCTTGTTGTAATTATTTAGCATTGACTATGCTCCTGAGCATTGTCTCTCATGTCTTATTTTTTTTCTGTCATCTTAGCTTCATTATGAGAAAAAATCTGCTTGGAAGATCCATTTTGTAGAAGGGGATCATGGAATTGGTTACCAGAGAGAGGGCCTCTTTAGTTGTGGCACCTCGCCTCTGGAATGCTCTCTACAGGGATGCTTTATAACTGTGGATGAACCTGGTCTTATTCCATTGCTGTGATGTTGCACCTTTACTACTACCTTTACTTTCTCCTCTGGTTAATGTTAAGCTGTTAACCACCCTGGCAGTAGCAATGTTGAGGGGTATAATACACATGTTCCACAGAAATAGACATATTGGGTTGGATCCAGACTTAGTCATACTTAAAGTAGGCCCATTAAAATCAGTGGGATTTAAGTTAGTCATGACTAGCTGTAGTCACATTGATTTCAATGGGTCTACTCTGAGTATGGTTAAGTCTGAACGCAACCCAATATTTATTGATTTCTTTACACCCAATTGGTAATTATTAACTTTTAAAAAGTTCCTGGATAATATTTAAAACCATGGATGAGGCCATTGTGAAAAGAGACTGAACCACTGGAAATATTTGCCATAGAAAGAATCAGGCGCATGCTATATTGCAGGGATGGCAACCTTGGCCTGTGGGCCAAATTTGGCTGGCTAAATTAGTCCATCTGGCCTGTGGGGCCTTGAGCAAGGCCCCTCCCCCCCAAAAGCAGCAGCAGGGAGGGGAATCTACCATAGGGTAGCAGGAGAGGAATCCCTGCTGTTATCTCTGATCAGTGATTGAAGATAATGGGGGGGCGGGGATTCCCATGCATGCTGCTCTGCCCCTTTGCTTCCTTCCCCCTCCCAACCATTGTTCGAAGACAACACTGGGGATTCTCTTTTAGTGCATCATTCAAGGAGCGTCTTCCACCCCATACTTTGGTTAGGGCAACTTTGCTGCACCTGGTCAGGGAAAACCTGTGCGCAGTGTAGGGATGTACGATATGACTTACTTGTTTCGTTTCATGACATCTGCGGTGGGGGGGAGGTGTTCCATCCCTCCCTCGGAAATCCTCACTGGCCGGCTCCGCTCCATGGTGACTCCACGGAGCCGCTGGCTGGGGCCGTCTACAGCAACATCTGGCCACTGCTGGGTTGTGCAGGGATGCAAATGGTGGCTGCCATAGCTGCTGCCATTTGCGTTCCTTTTTTTTGCTGTGATAGGCTATGTAAATATTTACGTAGCCTATCACGGCCTCCGCAGGGATGCAAATGGCATCTCTGCATTAGCCATGATAGGCTACGTAAGTATTTATGTTGCCTATCACGGCAAAAATTGTGAAGCGAATGGTGGCCGCAGACGCAGCTGCCATTCGCAAAGTAGCGCGAATGGCACCAGGTAGGTGTTCCATTTCATGCACCTTTCACAGGGTGGTGGGGCGGAGGGGGCTTCGTTCCGCCATGGATTTCGGGGGGCCGAATGCACTGGCATTCGGCATCACTGAGATCCGTGGCAGAATTCTCTGCCATCCCTAGCTCAGTGAAACCAGGTCCCCAGCTGAAGTGCCACCTGGAGGAGCTCCAGCTGGCACTTCAGCCAGGAACCAAATTATATCAGGGAGCGTCATCCCACCTACTGATGTCAGGGACTGTGGCTTAACTCACTAATGGCATTCAGCCTAAAGAGGTCTGGGTAGGCAGCATCTGTCCCCCCACTGAAAAGCAGTCCCCCGCTCCTGCTATATAGGATGGATTCTTATCTAGTTAACCCCAGTTCACACACACACACACACACACACACACACACACATATATTGGACAGTGAAATTCCAGTTCCTTCTGGAAGCACTCCCATGCTGTGTGATGAAAAACATATCACAATATCTCCAGGTCTCAGCACATCCCAGATCTATCTCACCACATGGGGCATATTAAGAAGAAACCCTCACCATGTGAAAAATAGTGATAGAAAACAAACTGTGAGGACTTCATGTAAAAAATGAATATTATCAGGTTTAATTCAAAATAGCAACTGTTTATGTCCCTCTGGCAAATATTGATTTATGTCTTGCCACTTTACATAATAATAATTGTATTACTGTTTTTATAGTGCTTAAAATAAACTTAGCACTTCAGAGAAATTAAAGAAGCACATGCCTGTCCAAATATTTATAATCTAAGTGAAAGGGGCAGGAAAGACAGAAGGGGAAAATAAAAATATACAAAATATATCATTTATAAAGCATGGCAGGTTGATGGACATTTCCTTGCCTTTTTCCTTTTTTACTCTTTTATTATTTATAAAAATAAAATGAAAATTTTAAAACCATCCTCTAACAGGATATGGTAACAAAGTTACCCCAAGGGCACTTTTCATTGCAGAGTTTACACAGGAGTAGACCGACAACATAGTCCTTCCAAGACATTGCTGTCTATTGTCACTTGCACAATGTCCACAAATTTCAGCCTCTGTCTTATCTTATCACTTACTGTTTCTTTCTGGAAAAAACACACACCTGGGGCATAAAATATCCCAATCATCTTTTTCCTTTGTCATTGGGATGTATTTAATATGGACATCCTGGGGTGTAATAATGACCCCAGGCTTTTTCCAAAGAAAACTGGTCTTGGGAAGTAGGCTTAAATACTCTGGGTTGCAGTAGTAGGTTGAAAAACCATGCAATTTCATTGGGGGAACATTTAGCAGAGACAAATTCCTTATGGGGTTATAAAAACACCCCAAATGACCAAAACCATTTTTTTTTAGTAACAATAAAGTTTTGCCTAAAGTTTTACTTTGACAGCTTATGATACTTTTCTAATATTTTTAGTTTAAAACACACTTCTTCTGACACCACAGACACACTGGAAATTGTGGGGCATTTTACTACCCCAGGATACAATGGGAAATGGCTTGGGGTAGTTAAATTACCCCCAAACATCTCTGTGTATATTTTTTAGGGTTGTTGGATTGGGAGGGGGGGTGCTGGAGGAAAATCAAGAGAAGAGATTAGGTCTTAAAGCATATTTAAGGCTATGGTTTTATACACACTTACCTGGAAGTGAGCTGCATTGAACACAGAAGGACTTACTTCTGAGTAAACCTACATAGGATTGCACTGGGCAAGAAAGAAGAGAAGATCTGAAGTAAATGGGGGGCGGGATCTCAGTCATGTGGAGAAATGATAGTTGGCAGGAGGAATCAAACAAAAAATGACAGTTGTTAAATCAAATGGTCAGGGACAAGCCCCACCCTATTGGTGCCTGTGCTTGACACTGAAAGCCATCTCCAGTCTATGCAACAGCACCAGTTGGAAGGACTTAAAGGTAAAGGTAAAGGTGTCCCCAACCAGTCGTGTCCGACTCTAGGGTGCGGTGCTCATCCCCGTTTCTAACCTGAAGAGCCAGCACTGTCCGAAGACGCTTCCATGGTCATGTGGCCGGCATGACTGAACACCAAGGCGCACAGAATGCTGTCACCTTTCCCGCCGAAGCGGTACCTATTTATCTACTTGCAATTTCTTGCTTTCGAACTGCTAGGTTGGCAGAAGCTGGGACTGAAGACGGGAGCTCACTCCGTCACGCAGCACTCGGGTCTCGAACTGCTGTCCTGCCGACCTTCCAGTCTGCAGTTCAGCATCTTAACCACTAAGCCACTGTAGCCCTTGACTTAGTTCAGCGTAAAAGGAGTTTAATGACCCCCACATTTGGAGGATGAGCCTGGAGACTCTGAGGAGGATGCAGAGTGGAATTGCACTCAGCACCAATCCTGGATGGATCCACCCCCCTGAATCCCCGGCACATGCAGCATCCCAGGAGCCCATCTTGAACCACTTCCTCAGCCTAAGGAGATCCCACTATCCTCATCCTCGATGTCTGAAGACTCCAGCTTGGAAAACATAGCAGAGCAAAAGTCCTCCCAACGACAGCAGAGCCAATGCTTGCTGAACCAGCTAGCCCCCTTTAACTACAGAGGGCTTTCCCCAGAGGGGCTGGTGTTAACCACCCAGGCTGAGCTGCAGCTCTATATAATCCACAGAGAATTCCAGGTCACCACTAAAGTAACATTTGAGACTGCTATGTTTGTGTATGGTTCTCCAGCCATGTGGAGCTGTCCAAGGTCCTGCTTGTGCCAGAACTCATGGGTGGACTCCCACTTGGGGCCTGAAACACTGTCCAGCCGTGACCACTTTCTGTCTCCTCCTCCGCATATCTTAATTTGTGTCCCGACTTCACCAGGATTCAGCCAAGAAGTCTGTTTTCAGTACTAGCGCTAACTTATGGAGAAAGTACTTCTGAGCATGTACTAAATACCTTTCCATCACCACTGCAGCTAAAGTCCACGCAAAAAGGAAAAACGAAAAGGAAAAACTACAGGAACTCTGCGGGAAAGCAACCATGTTGTGCTTGAGTTCTTGATTTTAAAAGAAGCAAAAGCCGAGTGTAGTCAAATCCGAGTGTACCCTGGATTTTAGGAAAGCTGATTTTAATAAACTCAGAACAATGATAAGTAAGGTCCCATGGCAAGCGACTCTAATGAGAAAAGGAGTCCAAGATAGGTGGGAGCTTTTAAAAAAGGAAATTCTCAAGGCACAATTTCAAACAATTCCAACCTGAAGAAAAGGTGGAAGACAACAGAAAAGCCAATGTGGCTTCACAAAAAGCTTAGGGATGACCTGAAAACAAAAAGGGGCACATATAGGAAGTGGAAAGAAGGCCAAGTAACAAAGGAAGAGTACAGGCAGGTAGCACGGAATTGCAGGGATGATGTCAGGAAGGCTAAAGCTAAGAATGAGCTGAGGTTAGTGAGGGATGTTAAAAACAACAAAAAGGCTTTCTTCAGCTACATGCATAGTAAAAGAAAGAGGAAAGAAATGGTTGTTCAGCTGTTAAATAAGGATGGCAAAATGATAACAGATGACAAAGAAAAGGCAGAGGTGCTCAATTCCTACTTTGGCTCAGTCTTCTTTAAAAGAGGGTCTATGACCCCCCTGGCAAAGGCGAAGTACAGGCTGAAGGGGCAGGATTGCAGCTTAAGATCAATAGGCATATGGTCAAGGAACACCTAATTACTTTAAAGGAGTTCAAATCTCCAGGGCCAGATGAACTGCATCCTAGAGTAATAAAGGAATTGGCAGAAGAACTCTCAGAACCGTTGTCTATTGAGAAATCATGGAGGACGGGGGGAGTGCCAGATGACTAGAGGAGACTAATGTTGTCCCTATCTTCAAAAAGGGTAAAAAGGAGGAACCTGGGAACTACAGACCAGTCAGTCTGACATCAATCCCTGGGAAAATTCTGGAGCAGATCATAAAGTAATCCATTTGTAAGCACCTTGAAAACAATGCCGTGATTACTCGAAGCCAACATGGATTTGTCAAGAACAAATACTGCCAGACAAATCTGATCTCATTTTTTGATAAAGTCACCTCCGTTGTGGACCGTGGGAATGCTGTAGACATCATATATCTTGACTTCAGCAAAGCTTTTGACAAAGCGCCCCATGATATCCCGATGAGCAAACTAGCTCAAAGTGGACTAGATGAAACAATGATCCAGTGGATCCACAGTTGGCTACAGATTCAGTCTCAAAGAGTGCTTATCAATGGGACCTTCTCAAACTGGGGGGAGGTAACGAGTGGGGTACTACAGGACTCAGTCCTGGGCCCAGTACTCTTCAACATTTTTATTAATGACTTGGAGGAGGAGGAGGTGCAGGGAATGCTGATCAAATTTGCAGATGACACAAAATTGGGCGGGATAGCTAATACTTTGGAAGACAGAAACAAAATTCAAAGTGATCTTGATAGACCGGAGTGCTGGGCAGAAAACAACAGAATGACATTTAATAGGGATAAATGCCAAGTTCTGCACCTAGGAAAAAGAAACTAAATGCACAGTTACAAGATGGGGGATATGTGGCTCAACAACACTACAAGCGAGAAGGATCTTGGAATTGTTGTCGATCACAAGCGGAATATGAGCCAACAATGTGACGTGGTTGCAAAAAAGGCAAATGCTATTTTGGGCTGCATTAATAGAAGTATAGCTTCCAAATCCCAGGAAGTACTAGTTCCCCTCTACTCAGCACTGGGTAGGCCTCATCTGGAGTACTGTGTCCAGTTCTGGGCACCACACTTTAAGAAGGATGCAGACAAACTGGAGAGGGTTCAGAGGAGGGCTGGTATGATCAGGGGACTGGAAAGATGATCAGGGGATTGGAAACAAAGCCCTATGAAGAGAGACTGAAAGAACTGGGCATGTTTAGCCTTGAGAAGAGAAGACTGAGGGGAGATATGATAGCACTCTTCCAGTACTTGCAAGGTTGTCACAGAGAGGAAGACCAAGATCTCTTCTCGATCATCCCAGAGTGCAGGACACAGAATCATGGGCTCAAGTTACAGGAAGTCAGATTCCGGCTAAACATCAGGAAAAATGTCCCGACTGTTAGAGCAATACGACAATGGAACCAATTACCTAGGGAGGTAGTGGGCTCTCCCACACTGGAGGCATTTAAGGTGAGGCTGGACAGCCATCTGTCAGGGATGCTCTGACTTGGATTCCTGCATTCAACAGGGGGCTGGACTCGATGGCCTTGTAGGCCCCTTCCAACCCTACTATTCTATGATTCTATGATTCTAGTAATGACAAAGCATGCATAGGCTTGGGTAGCCAAAGAATGGCATAGGATGGGCAGGTTATTAAGCCTGCTCAGGACTGATTTTTTTTTTTGGTAAACACGCAGAAGATCAGGCTGCAAACCTTGTTGCAAAAATAACTTGGACTGGAATCCTACGTACACTTTCCTGGGAGTAGCCCTATTGAACATAATGAGAGTTACTTCTGAGTAGGCATACATAGGACTGTGCAAGTGTGCAGTATTTATCTCCCCTCCCCCCCAAAACCCCACTCCTCCTGTTTTTATTAAAGTTTGTCATTCCATTGCTGGATAATTATAACTGACAAACAAAAAAAGTACCAGATTCCTTCCTCTGCAACCATGTGAACCCATTTTTCTCAGAGTTTGGTGAGTAGGAGAAGGAGAAAAACAAATCCTCTTGTCTGTTTATATAAAGTCAAATACAGTTCAAAACTGCTTCCACTTAGTCCCCCAAATTTGCTCTGCATGGATAAAGAAGTGAAAGACATGGATAAGGGAGGGAAGAAGAGGAAAAGAAGAATGGTGATTGGAAATGCAGGGAGGAAAGAGAGAATTCCCCAAGTGGCTCCCTTAAGAATGGGTAGCACTTCAGAGGAATTTGGGAGGGGTATGGAGGTTGTGGGAGTGTTGACCATACCTTGAGGTGCAATCCTATGCATGTTTAGACAGAGGAAAGGCCTACAACTCTCAGCATGGTCCAGCCAGCATAGCTTTAGGTGAGGGGGGACTGAGGACTTTTCCTTGAGGATTTTAAAATCCTGTAAAAGCCCCATGCCTGCTGGGAGAGCCATGAGTTGCCTAACCTTCCTTTTGGTATAATCTGTTTAAGGGATGGGGGAGAATTTCTCCCCGAAACTTCGGGGGGCCGAGTGCCAACGCATTCGGTCCTCCGAAGGTTTGGGGAGAAATTCTCCGCCCCCCGCCCCCCCGTCCCTCCCCCCGGGATGGAACTTACCTTTTACGAATGTTGCTCCTGGCGGCGGGTCCTAGCGGTGGTTCGGCAGGTCTTCGTCAGGGGCGGGGGCAGCAGCCGGTCTTTTGACCGGCTGCTGCCACCGCCATTACAAGAAAAGTAAAAAAAAAAAAAACACACCCCTGTGATAGGCTATGTAACGATTAACGTAGCCTATCACGGCTAGATTTGCAAAGTTAGCCGTGATAGACTACGTTAATCGTCACGTAGCCTATCACGGGTGACTTTGGGGGGGAAAAAAAGCACGTACGCAAATGGTGGTCCCCAAAGGGAGCCGCCATTCGCGTTCCTTATTTGGTCCCTGTAGTCTACGTAAAGATTTACGTAGACTACGGCGAAAAAAAGGGCAACACTATTTGTGTTGCCCTTATTTTTGCCGTAGTCTACGTAAATCTTTACGTAGACTACAGGGACCAAATAAGGAACGTGAATGGCGGCTCCCTATGGGGACCACCATTTGCGTACGTGCTTTTTTTCCCCCCCAAAGTCACCCGTGATAGGCTACGTGACGATTAACGTAGCCTATCACGGCTGACTTTGCAGATCTAGCCGTGATAGGCTACGTAAATCGTTACGTAGCCTATCACGGGGCTTTTTTTTTTTTTTTTACTTTTCTTTTGAAGTTCGCGGCCAGGGAGACGGGGCGCTTCTCCCCGGCCTGAATTTTGGCCGGGCGAGGCGGGAAGCCTCCCCCCCGGCCTGAATTTCGGCCGGGCGAGGCAGGAAGACACCCCCCTCTTGCATGAACTTCTGGGGGAGAAGTGAAGCGCCTCCCCCCCACCACGAAAAAAGTGTTGCTTGCAGCTATGTGGGGGAAATTAAAAGAGGAGGCGGGGAAGACCATTTGGAGGTTAATTAAATTATTTGCTGTGCTGACGCCACTGAGCTTTAGTGAAAGCTAAAAGTTCCTGTCCAGGGCAGTAAAATTATATGCTATGTGAAATATCACTATTTCATAGAGAGCTCTTCTTGCCCTTCCCCCTTCCTTTTCAAGCTTTTATTTCAAGTAAGCCCCCAGCAGTGAGCATATAAGAGTAGAAGATAGAGGGAGAGAGAAAAAAAAAATGAAGAGACTGAGGAAAGAAAGGGGGCAGCATGTCCTAAAGTTTGAAAGATTGCTGCCTTCATACTATAGTCTGCTAAGGGAGTGAATCCCAAGGTCTCCTTGTCACTGCAAGACTACTGAGCTCAGAGGGAAGAGGCAGGCTTGAATTTAGGCAGGTTATAGCATGAGACAGCTCAAAAGTTTGGGGGCACAGTGCAGAAGATTTAGGGCACATGCCCTGGTGTGTGCTGTTTACAATGCCCATGCATGCTGGCAAGAGCCAAGCAGGGCAGGAGGAATGACAGTTTGGCCTCCCGTTCCTCTTTTAAAAAGCAATATCTGCTAGATGGCCCTCTGAGCTGACTTAATGGTGGTGGGCGGGGATGGCGATGGAGAGGCTGTACGATTGTACAGACTGTCATCTCTCCCCTCCCCTCCTCCCATCCGACCCCTCTTTTCACCCTTCTTGAGCTTTCCAGAGGTCACTAGTGCAACCTTGGAAGAGCAGCCACAATGATGCTTTCTATGGTGGCTGCAAGGAGCGGGGAGGAGTAACAGCCCAATCTCAGATTCCTGCTCCTGAAGTTGTAGCAGTGTCTACAGCCTTGGGAGTGGGAATCTGCTATATCCTATGGTCCCTGGGATGCTCTCCCAAGGACGATAGGATTGCTCTGCCAGCGTGAAGTTGAAGTAGGTTTTAACAGGCGGATTGCTGTTTATTTCATTTTAATGATGTGTTTTTGTTTTTTTAAATATTTTAATTATACTTTGTATTTTAACTGCACTTATTGTTAGCTGCCTTGAGCACTATTTTTAGTTGAAATGTGTGCTACAAATTATATATATATATATATATATATATATATATATATATATATATTTATTTAAAGGCATAATACTAAATGAAGATCAACAAGAGGGAGATGCATATAGTATAGAAATGTATGGGGATCTATACACATATTTAAACCAGTAAAATGATACAGTAAACTGGATAGCTAACTCCTCTGATTTTACTGAAATTTGTGGCAGAAAGAAGAAATGTTCATTTATGCATTATACCACTGAACTATCTAACATATTATATCAATGGACTAATAGGACAAATTGTTCATTTATATGTTAATAGGGTCTGAGGTAGGTAAAGTTAATTAAAGAACATACATAAAGATTTGTTTGCCCTTGTGGACAGGTGCGGTGAAGGAATCAGTTTGAAAATGGATAGCTAAGTATTGATGCTACTGGGTAAATGGATTGTTAAAGGTCATTTTTATCAAATGTACAATATGGTTTTCGTCCAATGCAATGTTTGAGGAAAGTCCAGTTTTGCTTGCTCTTTAACTTCAAATGGAAGGCATTAATTCAAATGTAAATAGCAAACATTATTTGTAATTGCAGTTATATCACATTAAGGATAGAAAAAGGTCATATCTAACATGGTTGACAAGCAGCTTCAGATGATCTCCAAATCAAGTTACTTTCTCTTGATGCAAATACCTAACGTTGGCTAGTCATGAATGAATGAGTACTTTGCAAATACTGGCATTTTTTGCTTTGTGTTGAAACATAAGTAAATGGTTTCTGCTTAGTTAGGTGATTTTTGTTCCTGCTATTAAACGTAGACCTAATAAGTTCTGGAGCTGATTCTAGGAATGGGTGGAATACCTGCTACTTGCTCTGTGACAGCTAGGGGTGTATGAACCCCACTCACCTGTCCAGTTGGGGCATCTGCTGGGGGGGAAGGCGATCCATCCCTCCTCCCAGAATCCTGCCTGACCAGCTCCACTCCACGGCGACTCTGCAGAGCCACCGGGCAGGCCCATCCGCAGCCGGACTTCCGTCTGCTGCCAGGCTGCAGCCACAAATGGCATCCAGCGTAGGGAACGCCATTTGCGTCCCTGCTTTAGTCGTGATAGGCTATGTAAAGATTTACATAGCCTATGATGGCTAAAGCAGGGATGCAAATGGCGTCCACTATGCTGGACACCATTTTCATCCACAGACTAGGGCAACAGACAGTAGCGGACGGACCTGGACCGGCTGGCGGCAGGTAGGGTCCGTCCTGGGAAAAATTTGCGGGGTGGTGGGGGTGGGGGTAGTCCATTCCGCCAGGGACTCCAGGGGGCTGGATTCTAAAGAATCCGGCCTCATTGGAGTCCATGGTGGATTTCTCTGCCATCCCTAGTGACAGTGCTGCTGGGAAAGGACGCTGACCAAGAAAGCAGATAGTCAGCCAACCCAGGCAATGCAGTCTATTGGCATCTTGCATGAACATGCATTGACCTGCTTATGTGATGCAAACTGTTGCTGTTGTCTGAGTGGGCAGCAGGAAGGCAGCCAGTGGTATGGGCAGCAATAGTAGTGAGGTGTTGAAAGACAGAGCTGTGTGTGCCACATGGCCTGCCCTGTGCCCCTTAAGATAGTGTGCCATGAGAATCTTTTATATCACCTCAGGCAGAAAAATACCTTGGGCTGAGTGGACAGTCAGGAGGCAGAGTTTTTATGACCATCTCTCACATCTTACTAGCATCTGTCACTGGATCACAGACCATCTGTCTTGGGATATGGCACATTCTCCACATTCCAGGACAGTAGGTACTGGAATGATGAATCCTAGGACAGAAGATCTGTGATGCAGTGAAGGACTGGTGAAAAAAAATCCCTTTGTTATATCACAAGGCCTTTGGGAATGTTCAGGATCCTGGTCTATGCTGAACCTATTTCCATGTTCCATGTCCTCTGAAGCAGGAAGGTGGAGCCATAAACTCCTCTTCTCTCTGTACCAGATCCTTCATTTATTTCTGACATGCTCAAGAAATGTTTCTACCCATCAGAAGCTGTGGTTCTGATCTGGATTTTGATATGAGTGAAATTTCTCTCCATCCTGAGTCAATTCCTAAGACCATTTTATGTACTGAAATCAACACATGTTTATTTTGCAGAATGTTTGGGCCTCTATTGAAAAGTATAAATATTTTGTCCAGTATCAGATCTGTGTGTTTTTAAAGAACTGTTTAGGACATAGGAGACTGTTTTTAGTGAACTGACTTTAAGCTAGATGTGGCCAAGCAGGTATCAGGTACTCTGGTACCTCAGAGGCAGGCAGGCTGCAGGCTAGAAATCCAGAGCCAGCCAAGATGGAAGCAATCATGGAAAAAGCTGGAGGTATTGAAAGGAAGCTCAAGAAAGGTGAGTGGGTTTATTTATTTATTTGTGGCATTTATAGACTGGTGAATATAATAACATCTCTCAGCAGTTTACAGGAAGGCTGGAGGACAGGAGTTTGAAGGCACAGAGTAAGTACAAAGCAGCATCACTCAGAAACAATTTGTCTACCTGAGGGAAGTCTGGTAGTCTTTATATCCCCCAGTAGCATCCAACTGGGTCTTCAACTTCACCTGACTTTCCAGGTGAAGTGCTTCATGGCCTGCTATGAGAATCTTCAAGTTAGATTGGCTTGCACTGCAGTTCCCACTCTGACCAGAGGCCCAAGTGGTGCAGAAAGCAAGAGCTTTATCCACAGAGTTCCTGGTTCAAGCTCAGCAGTGCCTGACACTAGGAAAGCAAATGTTTTGTGCTCCCTTAGTTCTTTGTGGAATAACTTGTGTGTGTGCTTTCCTTGTTGTGCACCCCTATTTCTCCAGCAATGAGCTAAAGATAATACAGAAACTAAGATGGAAGGGTTGACTGGGAAGTTGGAGAGAGGGAGAAGTTGCCTGGGATAGAGTGCATGTGTCAGGTGGGTGCAGGGACAATTTGAGGCAGTTGTCCAGTTCCAGGTGGTGCTTGGCTGCCAGAGTTGCATGAGACCTTGGAGGATGCAAAACTTTTTGGCTACCTTGGTGGCCTGCACTTCCTGTAAGGCTCTAAAAGCCAGGGAAGAAGAGCCAGACTAGCACGCAGTATATAATCTATGCTAGAGGAGGGGCCGATCTACATTGCGCCTGCCATCGCAATGAATTTGGTGTCCCATCGGGTTAAACGCTCTCGCATTAAAACGTGATTATCCACACTCAGTGGATTTTCCCCATTGCGGTGCTTCATCGAATGCACGAGCTCAGTTCACACTCGAGTGCTGTGCTGTTTTCCTGCTCTTAAAGACGGCAGCTCTCACTGGAGGATCAGAAACTCTTCCTGTTTCTGCTGATCCCACGCCCACCACGTGGAAGTGACATGGGAGAGGCTTGTCATTTTCTGCATGTTTTCCTGGCCTTGGGGAAAACGACTAGCTTGTCCTTTGCCACCGCCGCTGTAGCAGGTGGGGATGGAGGGAAGAAGGAGGCAACTATCCTCTTCTCCCCCCCACCTGCTGGAGGCCAGGATGAGCGACGGGGGGGGGGTGTCTGCCAATGCTCTTTTCCCCATGCCAACCCTTGATAGCCAGTACGAGGAAGAGGGGCAGTGGCGGTAGCACCCAGCGCTCGCGTTTGGGCGGGCTGCTGGCATCTTTGAAGATTCGAAGCTTCACGTCAGCCCAATCAGTAGTTGGATGGGTGACCGCCTGGGAATCAGGCTTCCTGCATTGAGCAGGGGGTTGTTCTATCCCTTCAAATGAGAATAAGTCTTACCCCCTTCTATTCCACGCTTCGGCTTAAAAAAAAAGAATTAAGGTGTTATCTTTGAAGAATCGTGGCTTCTCCATGGTTTTTTTTTTCTAATTCAGGCACCATCTTTGAAGATTCGAAGATGTGAAGCTTCGAAGCAATTTCATGGCTACAGTCACCGTCTGCGGTGATCTTGGAGCCCAAGAAAGTAAAATCTGTCACTGCTTCCATTTCTTCCCCTTCTATATGCCAGGAAGTGATGGGGCCAGATGCCATGATCTTTGTTTTTTTAATGTTGAGTTTCAAACCAGCTTTTGCACTCTCCTCTTTCACCCTCAACAAGAGGCTCTTGAGATCCTCTTCGCTTTCTGCCATTAGGGTGGTATCGTCTGCATATCTGAGGTTGTTGATAATTCTCCCGGCAATCTTAATTCCGACCTGTGATTCACCCAACCCGGCATTTCTCATGATGTACTCTACATATAAGTTAAATAAGCAGGGTGACAATATGCAGCCTTGTCATACTCCTTTCCCAATTTTGAACCACTCGGTTGTTCCATGTCTCGTTCTTACTGTTGCTTCTTGACCCTCGTACAGGTTTCTCAGGAGACAGGTAAGGTGGTCTGGTACTCCCATCACTTTAAGAATTTGCCACAGTTTGTTGTGATCCACACAATCAAAGGCTTTAGCATAGTCAATGAAGCAGAAATAGACATTTTTCTGGAATTCTCTTGCTTTCTCCATGATCCAGCGAACGTTGGAGATTTGATCTCTAGTTCCTCTGCCTCTTCGAAACCCAGCTTGTACTTCCAGTAGTTCTCAGTTCGCATACTGCTGAAGCCTAGCTTGTAGGATTTTGAGCATCACCTTGCTGGCATGTGAAATGAGCGCAATTGTACAGTAGTTTGTACACTCTTTGGCGTTGCCCTTCTTTGGAATTGGAATGTAAACTGACCTTTTCCATTCTTGCGGCTATTGTTGGGTGTTCCAAATTTGTTGGCATATTGAATGCAGCACTTTAACAGCATCATCTTTTAGGATTTTAAATAGCTCAGCTGGAATACTGTCATCTCCGCTAGCTTTGTTGTTAGTAATGCTTCCTAAGGCCCACTTGACTTCACTCTCGAGGATGTCCGGCTCAAGTTCAGTAGCCGCACTATCATGGCTATCAGGGACATTCAGATCTTTCCTGTATAGTTCTTCTGTGTATTCTTGCCACCTCTTCTTAATCTCATCTGCTTCTGTTAGGTCCCTGCCTTCTTTGTCCTTGATCATGCCCGTCTTTGTACAAAACATTCCCTTGTGATCTCCGATTTTCTTGAAAAGATCTCTAGTCTTTCCCATTCTATTGTTTTCCTCGATTTCTTTGCATCGTTCATTTAAGAAGGCCTTCTTGTCTCTCCTTGCTATTCTCTGGAACTCTGCATTCAGTTGGATATATCTTCCCCTTTCTCCCTTGCTTTTCGCTTCCCTTCTTTCTTCAGCTACTTGTAAAGCCTCATCAGACAGCCACTTTGCTTTCTTGCATTTCTTTTTCATTGGGATGGATTGAGTTGCTGTCTCCTGAACAATGTTACGGACCTCCGTCCATAGTTCCTCAGGCACTCTGTCTATCAGGTCTAATCCCTTAAATCTATTCCTCACCTCCACTGTATATTCATAAGGGATATGATTTAGGTCATACCTGAATGGTTTAGTGGTTTTCCCGACGTTCTTCAATTTAAGCCGAAATTTTGCGATAAGAAGCTCATGATCCAAGCCACAGTCAGCTCCAGGTCTTGTTTTTACTGACTGTATAGAGCTTCTCCATCTTTGACTGCAAAGGACATAATCGATCTGATTTCGATATTGACCATCTGGTGATGTCCATGTGTAGAGTCATCTCTTGTGCTGTTGGAAAAGAGTGTTTGCTATGATCAGCGTGTTCTCCTGGCAAAACTCTATTAGCCTTTGTCCTGCTTCATTTTGTACACCAAGGCCATGCCTGCCTGTTATCCTGGTGATTTCTTGACTTCCTACTTTAGCATTCCAATCCCCTATGATGAAGAGGACATCTTTTTTGTTGTTAGTTCTAGAAGGTGTTGTAGGTCTTCATAGAACCGATCAACCTCAGCTTCTTCAGCCTCAGTGGTTGGGGCATAGACTTGAATTACTGTGATGTTGAATGGTTTGCCTTGGATTCGTACTGAGATCATTCTATCATTTTTAAGATTGTACCCCAGTACTGCTTTTCCCACCCTTTTGTTGACTATGAGTGCTACTCCATTTCTTCTAAGGGATTCTTGCCCACAGTAGTAGATATGATGGTCACCTCAATCTTGCCATCTCATGTTTGACCACCTCTAGCTTACCTTGATTCATTGATCTGACATTCCAGGTTCCTAAACAATATTGTTCTTTACAGCATCGGATTTTCTTTTCACCACCAGACACATCCACAGCTGAGTGTGCTTTCGGCTTTGGACCAGCCGCTTCACTCTTTCTGGCGCTACTTGGAAATACCCTCTGCTCTTCCCCAGTAGTATATTGGACACCTTCCAACCTGAGGGGCTCATCTTCCGGCATCATCTCTTTTAGCCTTGTGATACGTTCCATGGGGTTTTCTTGGCAAGGATACTGGAGTGGGTTGCCATTTCCTTCTCCAGGGGACCACATTTTGTCAGAACTCTCTGCCATGACCTGTCCGTCTTGGGTGGCCCTGCACGGCATAGCTTATGGCTTCACTGAGTTATGCAAGCCCCTTCGCCACAACAAGGCAGTGATCCATGAAGGGGACATGTTTTATTACTGGGCTATATAAAAAAAACCCACAATGAAATTAGTAGGAAGGACGTTTCAGATCATGGCCTAGCCCCTTGGGGACTGCAGAACAGACTGTAAAAGACCTGCTACAGCAATTCAAGTCCCAAGCTTTACTAGGTTACTTAAGACATTACAAGTAACATATTTAGATGTACTCATATACAACCATAAAGGTTACTGTAGTGTGGTAAAGATTCAGCAACTTGAGGTCATAACATGCCAACTGGAGAACATTAGAGTAAAAGCCTCCTTCAGTTTCTGCTTAATGTTCTGATGAAAATAAAGAAGCTAATAGTTGATACCAGAAAGATATTTACCAACAGCACTTTAGAACTTATACTGTCTTTATTGAAGCTGCCTCCATTTTCCATTGTGTATTGTCCCCAGGAGCGTAGCCAAGTCATTTGTAGTGTTAGAGGGGCCTAGAGATCCATAATGCTTGCTTAAGTTCATTATTGTTGCAGTGCCCCTGCTAGTAAGCCTCTGAGCATGTGAAGATGATTCAAAGGGCCGATAGCGCGGCCTAGCACATTCCATACTAATGAGCGAGAGTGTTATCAAGCACTCTGCCTGGGAAGCAAAGTTTGTTTACAGGTGGCTGTGATGAGAACCAAGTGCTGTTAGTTTATGCTGGGAATGAATGCTAGGGGGTGCTTGCTGCTATTATACTGTTAATATGTATTGTATAAAACCCTTTGTACCTGATGGCTCTGGGTTCAGAGAAGCTGTCTGATCTAACCATTGGGTATGCCTGTGTGCTGTAAGTTACCCAATAAAGTATCCTTGTAAGTAAACCTTGGAATCTGATTTATCACTATCTTGGCACCTCTAACCGAAGAGTTCAGCGCCCATGGCTGGGGCAACACACATTGATACTCACTATTTTCCTTTTATACTTTTACAGATGCATATTTTATTTCCAATAATCTTATTTTACGAGAGCTAGATTCCACTTAATTTTTTTTTAAAAAAAAACACACATACCAACCACCATAAAACTACTCGAGAAGTAGAAATCATACAAATATAATATGTCGCTGGCAGTGTCCTATATGAAAGCCAGGCAGCCCAGTGCTACAGCAGCTTCAAAGGATGGGTGATATTGGTTAAAGCTATTCTGCTTTCTCTTCTCGGTTGACAATGGCACTCTGTGGCCTTTGATGGATGTGCAGCTTTTATTTTGTTTCTCTGTTCCTTTCCCTTTGCAGTCCTGGAAGATGTGAGAGTTGGTATATTGCATCTGTGGCAGTTTACAATCATGACATGGTGATGTCAGTGCATGGCACAGCATTGTCATTTGTGAATCCATCTCTACTCTGTGGGAGCTGTTTGGTCCATATTTTAATAATAGTCTTGCTGTGGAGTTGTAATGTTGCAGCAATGCGATAAGGACATGATGCTCCTATTGACCCAGACAAGACTGTGCATGGTTTCGCCCTTGTCTCATTCTGATACCACCATGCCTTCTAAATCATCATCTGCCATGTGAGGCCTTACAATGTGCAGTTGTGCCATCATAAGTCACTGCATCAATGCAACTTCCCACATGTTTTTTCATTGTCAGCGCATGACATGTCTTGTGGAGTTGTATTAGTGCAATATTCTTTGTACCCAGTCTTAACCACTTGGACAGCAAACTGTGTGATTGTACTGTGATTGAGGCAGGCATCTTGATCCCAAATGTATTTACTATTAGGCCAGTCCTATGGATTTTCAGTGAAATTTATGTCCAAATCAATGCTTAATGAAGGCATTTTAACTCAGCAAAGTCTATAGTGACCATATGCCCTACTTTACAGGGGACAGTCCTCTATTTGAAGGGATTGTCTATGTGAACAGCTGTCCAATCTGAGTCCCGTTTACCCACAGGTCACCTGGACACAGTCTTTCCCACTATGGTGGGATGTAATGTTGTTGTTATTCAGTTGTTAAGTCGTGTCCGACTCTTCGTGACCCCATGGACCATAGCATGCCAGGCCTTCCTGTCCTGCGCTCTCTCCTGGAGCGTGCTCAAGTTCATATTCATTGCATCGGTGATGCTATCTAGCCATCTCATCTTCTGCCATCCCCTTCTCCTTTTGCCTTCAGTCTTTCCCAGCATCAGGGTCTTTTCCAGTGAGTTTTCTCTTCGCATTAGGTGGCCAATATATTTGAGCTTCAGCTTCAGTATCTGTCTTCCAATGAGCACTCAGGGTTGATTTCCTTTAGGATTGACTGATCTGACCTCCTTGCAGTCCAGGGGACTCGTAAGAGTCTTCTCCATCACCACAGTTTGAAGGCTTCGATCCTTCGGCACTCAGCCTTCCTTATAGTCCAGCTCTCACAGCCATATATTACTACTGGGAAAACCATAGCTTTGATTATGCGGACCTTTGTCAGCAAGGTGATGTCTCTGCTTCTTACTATGCTGTCTAGGTTGGCTATAGCTTTCCTCCGAAGGAGCAAGCGTTTTTTAATTTCATGGCTACAGTCACCGTCTGCGGTGATCTTGGAGCCCAAGAAAGTAAAATCTGTCACTGCTTCCATTTCTTCCCCTTCTATATGCCAGGAAGTGATGGGGCCAGATGCCATGATCTTCGTTTTTTTAATGTTGAGTTTCAAACCAGCTTTTGCACTCTCCTCTTTCACCCTCAACAAGAGGCTCTTTCGATCCTCTTCACTTTCTGCCATTAGGGTGGTATCGTCTGCATATCGGAGGTTGTTGATAATTCTCCCGGCAATCTTAATTCCGACCTGTGATTCACCCAACCCGGCATTTCTCATGATGTACTCTGCATATAAGATAAATAAGCAGGGCGACAATATGCAGCCTTGTCATACTCCTTTCCCAGTTTTGAACCAGTCGGCTGTTCCATGTCTGGTTCTTGCTGTTGCTTCTTGTCCTTCATACAGGTTTCTCAGGAGACAGGTAAGGTGGTCTGGTACTCCCATCTCTTTAAGAATTTGCCACAGTTTGTTGTGATCCACACAATCAAAGGCTTTAGCGAAGTCAATGAAGCAGAAATAGGCATTTTTCTGGAATTCTCTTCCTTTCTCCATGATCCAGCGAATATTGGTGATTTGAACTCTAGTTCCTCTGCCTCTTTGGAACCCAGCTTGTACTTCCGGTAGTTCTCGGTTCACATACTGCTGAAGCCTAGCTTGTAGGATTTTGAGCATCACCTTGCTGGCATGTGAAATGAGCACATTTCACATGCCAGCAAGCACGGGATGTATTGTATTTCTATTTAAATCAAAGGTCAAAAATGGTGGCCTCCAGGCTGCACCCCCCAAGCCCTGTGTGGTGCCCCCCCAATCCCTAGCATACCCTGTTACAAAAAACAAAAACAAACCAGCAGCAGCACTTTAAAAAAGATAGGAATATGCTATAGGAACTGGCTCCGTGGTTCCTAGAGGGGAGAGGTTGTGGTTCTGTGACAGAGCACCTGCTTTGCATGCAGAAGGTATCAAATTCAATCCCTGGCATCTCCAGGTGGGTTTGGACATATTCCTCCCTGAAAACACGGACAGTGTCGACAATAGTGGGCTAGATAGACCAATGGTCTAATTCATTATAAGGCAGCTACCTATGTTCCTGCCATAGAAGTCTCATTCTTAAGAGTGTCCTGGAGCTTCCTAGGAAGCAGTGCTCAAAAGTTCCTGCCTGCTTCCTAGGATGCTCCAGGAACAGGGCTTCTATGGCAGGAACCATGGAGCTGGTTCCTAGAGCATTTTTTCCTGCCTTAAAGATTCCAGGAAACAGCTGACATTTTCCACTTGAAACAGTGATCACTAAAGCAGAAATCAGTCATGGTGGCTGGGGTGGGAGCAGGCTGCAGCCTCCTTCCTCCCTCAGCAACCCCTACACAGGAATCCCAATGCGTAGTGTGTGTGTGTGTGTGTGTGTGTGAGAGAGAGAGAGAGAGAGAGAGAAAGGGGGGAGAGAGAGAGAGAGAGAGGGAGAGAGAAGTGAGAGACATGTATGTGAACATGTGTATGTATGCATGCACATGTGTGGCCCCCACCACCCCAGTAGACACCCAGTGCAGTCCTTGGGGCCAAAAAGGTTGTGTGTCCCTGATTTAAATTATAGTTGGCATTTCCAAATTGCATGGATACAAATAAATTAGCATATGCAATTCTGTGCCTTCCTTTTTGGGGGTGATGCATTTCCTCTGTTTTGGAGATGCATAAGTTGCCACCCCAGCAAGATAATTCAGAGATAATTACTTCAACATGCAAATGAAAATAGTTCATTTTTCATTTCTGACAAACAATTTTGTTTGCTTTGCTATTCTCATAATGAAACTCTGCCAAGGCAGTTGCATCCTAGCAGTCCAAGCAAGGCTATGAAGAAATGCTCCACTTTTAACTTGCTTTCAGATCACCATGGCTTGAGAATACTTTTAATCTCTTTTCCATTTATAACCGTACTGCTTGACCTTTTGCAGCAAGGTGCCTTGTATATGAAATGTCAGGGAGAAGCTCACAGACATGGGACAAAGATATACTTTAATTAAAAAAGATGCTATGAGACTGAAAATAGGTTACTGGCCTAGATCACAAATATTTAATGCCAGATTACTATTTATGATCCTGAAATAACAAAAAGGGACTTCCAGGTATTTTGTAATTGATCAATCTCTACATGCACACATGATCATACTAATTATGAAATGACAACTACCACTGAAATATATTCAATTTTTTTTTTTAAAAAAAAATATAGCTTCATTTCTTTCTTTCTCTCTCCTCATCCTCTCCACATCCAGTTTGCTCTCAAAGCTTCTTTAGCGGGGGGAAATGAGACCCAAAAATGGTTAATTGTTTTAAGGTCAGTTTTGCCTTTTGACTGAAGCTGCAGGAAAATGTTAAGCAAAGTACAAAGTTAAGTATTCATTCATGCAAAGATCTGTCAGTTTAGGCATGCAGTTGTAACAATCATGAACATTCCTACATGAGTGGGTGGAATGATGGATGATCTAGTGTTGTGCTCACTGACTTTATTCATGAAGAGGAGGGGAAGACATTCAAAAGGGTTCTTGCTCTTTGGTCCAGTGGATAGGCAAAATAGGAACGAGGTGACATTCTCAGAGAAATTCCTGAAGCACAAGGCAAAACACTTGGGGAAATGCAGAGCAAAGGGGATGCAACGCTTTTCAACTATGATCCTCCATTTGTCCTCCATTTTTCTGTTGAATTCAGCTTCAGCAAACCAGATGAAACCTTGATAGTAGAAGATATGATCCTTAATAGCAGAAGGTATGATTATGCAACCACTTATTGGCCCTTTTGTCAACATGGAAGACTGCAGCAGGCAGATGAGATTGACACTGCAAAGGTGAATGATCAGCAGCTCTGACTATCAGGGAAACAGGATCATCCTTTAATAATAATTAAAAGTGCATTCTTGTGCCAGGTTTCCCTTTACAGGTATCAATTTACATAATTGATACTAGGAACCTGCAGTGGGGTAGCAGCAATCACACCACATGCACTGCTCCCTCATAAGGGTATGATCTTCTATCCCTGCTGCCCCAGTATCTCTCCGCATCTCACAGCACCGTATTTGTTTATGCACAGTGGCAGCCATTCTGTAGGCCAATCCATATCACTGAAACCCAGGAGTTGCTTGTGGTGCTCTGGTGTCTTGCTGCTTCTCTTGCAGCCTTGGGTGGTGCAACTGTTCCACTGCTATGATGTGTGTGGGAAGGGACAAGGAGCTGATGCGGCTAGGGGTAGAATGCATGAGGATGCATGAGAGTAACAGCCCAATGCGGCATGATGGTGACCATTCCATGTGTCTAAATACATAACTGCCCCAATCATGCACAGACAGGGGCTCCGATTTAACGGCAAAACGGGAACTGAGCCTGAACATGACTACTGCTTCCTATCATTGGAAGTAGGAAAAGATTCTCTTGCATATCTGGTTGGTTTTGTTCTCGATATTTCATATTAGATAACACTGTGCCAGAGCATGTGCAGAGTGCTTTCCCCCATTAACCTAGCAGCAACATCCTATAAACACTTACAGCCTTGAAGAGCAGCGGGGCTTCATCCAAGAGCAGGCAGCAGAGCTGAGCTGCAGTCCTGAATCCTGGCAGCTGTGTGGTAGAAGTACTGCCAGGTCTGCCACCACTGAGTGTTGTACATGGGGAAAGGTTTCTGGCAACACTTACATGGGAAAAGCAAGACTCATGGGGCCATATGCACTGAGGAGCGTGATAAAGACTTACAGAGGCCACGAGCATGCAGTTCGTGTTGGAGAAGTGATGGCTCCGGGAGAAGGAGTCCCACTCTGGGAGAAGGAGTACGGGAGAAGGAGCTTAGGACACCCACCTCTGGGACCCTGCACATGCCTTCTGGGTGTGCATGGCCATGTCTCTGTCAGGCCCTGACACCCTCCAAGATATTCCCAGTCCATCTCTGGGCATCTCTCCCATCGTGCTAACATGCAAGATGGAAGAGATGCTTCATCTGGGACTGACTTGAAGAGAGCTTGGAAAATGCAGCTGTTCACATCCTCATAGCTCAGGGATATGGAACCTCTGGCCTCCAGGCCTAATGAAGGCCACATCTGGCCCACCGAGCCAAGCCCCCTTGGGTTCTGCAGGGGTGGGACTCAGCCCCTAAGCTTTGACCCCTGAAGGAATCCCCAGCAGTGAGCATGGAGAAAGACAAAATGGGTGGGCCAACATCAGTGGGTGTGGTCAAGCCCACTGATATCATCCAACCCACAGACAGCCTGGTATGTCTCTGTTAATTTGGCCCCCACCTCAAATTGGTTCGGCACCCCTGCCATAGTTTCCCAGCTCTCCCCAATTGCTTTTCATCCAGCCAAATGCACTTAAGAATGTAAGAAGAGCCCTCCTGGATCAGACCAAGGGTCCATCTAGTCCAGCATTCTGTTCACACAGTGGCCAACCAGCTTTCAACCAGGAACTCACAAGCATGGCATGAGTGCAACAGCACCCTCCTGCCCATGTTCCCCAGCAAATGGTGTACATAGGCATACTGCCTCTGGTTCTGGAGGTAGTACATAGCCATCAAGAATCATAAAATCATAGAATAGTGGGCTAGTAGCCATTGATAGGCTTTTCCTCTAGGAATTTGTCTAACCCCCTTTTGAAGCCACCCAAATTGGTGGCCATCACTACATCCTGTGGTAGCAAATTCCATAGTTCAACTATGCGCTGTGTGAAGAAGGACTTCCTCTTATCTGTTCTGAATCTCCCATAGGATGACCCCGGGTTCTAGTATTTTGAGAGAGGGAGAAAAGTGTCTCCCTCTCCACATTCTCCACACCATGCATAATTTTGTAGACCTCTATCATGTCTCCCCTTACCCTCCTTTTTTCCCAAGCTAAACAAGCTCAGCTGTTTCCCAGCTGGTATCAGAGGTCATCTGAGGACAAAATCAAGGGGGCAAGACTACAAGGGGGTTTACCAGAGGGAGCTGAAGGGTCAGGTTGCACACTGCTCACCCGTGTGCCCCTTTTGCTATTCAACTCAGATCCCCATTGCCTTTATTGTACTTGATTGGAGTAGTTAGAGGGTTTAAATATGGGGAAATGCCAAATGCCACCACGAGGTCTAGTCTGGCCCTGATGGAAAGGAGAGGGGGGTTTCTTGACGTGCTATCCCATTTGTTTCCATCTGCGGGAACACATATCTCAAACTGAACCACTGCAGCTTGCTTGAAATGTATGCCACTGTAAAATCAATGATACAATAATAAAATACAAATAAAAATGAAATTAACACACAGACACACACAATCAACTAAAGAAGCATTTAAAAGACAGCAATACCAACAAACTAAGATCAAAGAGAAAACTCGCCTTTAAAATGTTTTGGAAAATAAAAAAAGGTCTTTGCTTGGTGACAAAAAGGTGGGTGCCAGGCAAGCCTTTCTGGGGAAAGCATTCCATAATCCATAAGCTTAAGTGGAATGCAACTGCCCAGTCATGGGTATTTCAGTCTATCTAAACACATGCATTACTTATTTTAATTTTCAAAAGTATTCAGTATTGTCTTTCCAAATTAATGTACCTTCAAAAGAAATTTAACTTCACCTGATTTAAAAAAAGAAATCCAGCATTTAAAGTGTGGGGGAATCTGCTGCTTCTCCTTGCTAGAATTCATTAAAAATAGACATAAGGGGATTCTAAAATAAAGTGCTAAAAAAATGATTTTGGCTTCTCTGGTCTAACGGCCCTGTAGACTATGTCAAAAGCTATCTTTGTCACTAAACATGAACGTTGGATCTGTCGCTCATGGCATTATTTAGGTTTTTACAAATTTCTGTTTGATTAGGCATGCATCCCAGTTCCACAGACTTTCTGCATGCAAGTCTCCCAATGAATTTGTTACTTCCAGCTCTCACATATTGCCCATTTTGGAAGAGGCTGCAATAAAGGCAATCGTAGTTTGACCAAACTGTAGGAACAACTGCGAGTTACCTTGGCAAACGAATGCTAATGGACCCACATTTGCAGAGGTGATGCAAATGCAAGGATGGGCAAGGGCAGTTGAGGCGGGCACACAGCAGAAGGGCCTGCTTTGCTCTTCCTGGGCTTGCAGAGTCTCTCCTCAAGTTTATTTGTTTTTTGTTAAGACATTCCTACCCTGTCTTTCTGTCCCATCAATGGTCTCCCCCAGGTGGCTAGCAAATAGGGTGGCTATGTGTACTACTTTACAGAGGACAGTCCTAGTCAGATGACAGTCCTCTGTTCTTAGGTGTCCTCTGTTTGAATGGCTGCGCAGTCCAGGTCTGGATAAAGAACCATGAGGAGGGAGATCAGGGACCTTGAAGGTGCCCAGCAATAGTTAACACCATGATAGCAGACCGGCCAGTCACAAGGTCACCTGGTCATGGTCTTCTTCACTATGGTGTGTATTGTATTTCTATCTATATTATAGTAACCATTTCTAAAATTGCAACTATACATATACATTAGCAATTGCACATGTAATGCAAGTCTGTACCCTCTTTTATCCTCTTTTTTGTGATGCATTTCCTCTTTTGGGGGGTGGTTGATGTGTTTCCTCATTTTTGGTGACATGTAAATGTCCACCCTACTAATAAATAAAGGTTAAAACAAGAACAATAAAATATAAACCGAACTGGTCATATTAGTCTCTGAGCCAAACTAGAGTTGGAGGTGGGAGCAGGTTAGACTTGCCTCAGTTATCTGTGGGGCAGAATTAGGAATCAAGCAAAGGGCTGAGCATTTTCTCATGTCCACTCCACTCATTCTTCTCTGCTGATTCCTCTCACGGGCCTACATGCTAGCATTGTGAGACAAATACATGGTGGACATCCTTGTCTCATGTCACGTGTAGAATCATAGAACCATAATAACTCAACGTTGTTATAGGGTTGTTGTAGGGTTGGAAGGGGCCTATAAGACCATTGAGTCCAACCCCCTGCTCAATGCAGGAATCCAAGTCAGAGCATCCCTGACAGATGGCTGTCCAGCCTCGTCTTGAACGCCTCCAGTGTGGGAGAGCCCACCACCTCCCTAGGTAATTGGTTCCATTGTCGTATTGCTGTAACAGTCAGGAAGGTTTTCCTAATGTTCAGCTAGAATCTGGCTTCCTGTAATTTGAGCACATTACTCCGTGTCCTGCATTCTGGGATGATCGAGAAGAGATCCTGTCCTTCCTCTCTGGGACAACTTTTCAAGGACTTGAAGAGCGCTATCGTATCTCCCCTCAGTCTTCTCTTCTCAAGGCTAAACATGCCCAGTTCTTTCAGTCTCTCTTCATAGTGTAGTTCCATTCTGTCTCATTTATATTTATTACAAGCGGGGCCCTGCAACAAAATGTTGCAGTGCAAACTGCTTCTGTTCAGGTTTCCAGCCACTGTTTTCTGTTCTACCTCACCCCTGATTTTCTCCCCTCACCCCCAATGCAGTCAGCATCCTATAGCCACCTAGAATGCTCAGTCCTCATTAGCCTATTGGTTAGATTTTTCTTCATTTTGGTTTCATTCTTCATTTCGGGGGGGGGGAATAGTGGTGCCCAGACCCAACTACTTTAAAAATCATGGATTTCTCCATTGATGTATATGGGGTGCTCTCACTTCCATCCCTTGGGAGATTTTAAAATAGCTTCTCAGTGTGAACAGGAAGCGACCTCTGCAGACAATGAGATGGTTCTTTCTATACTTTATTTATATCTAATTGTCTTCTCCACTCTTTCCAACAAATCCATTCTATTCTGCCCCTCCTACCCAGTTCTCGTTTTTTTCCTCTTTCTCATTGAACATTCCATGCCGTTGAGTTATTATATGACTGCACATGGGATTTTTGTCTCCTTAATAGTTTTGTTCTGCAGTTCTTTGGAGTATTCTGCAAACTTCAGGATTACCAATGTGATGAATGCATGTGGCTACCAATTCCATGTGCACTCATAGTTCACATACTGAAAATTCTTATCTGGATGGTAACTAATCCTAAAAATACATAACCAGGATGAAACTGGCCTATCATACATTTGTGACCTAAGCATTTTCTGCAAAAGATTTCCTTTAAGGCACCCCTAATAAAGAGGACTGTTGCCTCTAGAGTTCAACAGCTCACAGATACAGTGGTCTTGCAACATCTGTCACATTCCCTCATAAGGTAAAAAAGGACAGTGGGCTAGATTACTGTACATTGCTGCAATTGCCACTAAAATAATTTTCACTTTGTAAAACAGATATCTCAGTGGCAAGACACACATTTTAGAATCTTTAAGATCACAGAAGCTTAAGGATGGTGGTAAAATAAGGGACAGTGTATCAGTAATAAATGTTACATGGTTGCAACAGTAGGAGGTTTGTAAATGCCAGTCTTTTTCAACTCCCCCCACCATGTGAGGAAATGTCAGACAGACAGAAGATGTCATGGATCCTGTGGAATCTAGTCATGGGATTCAAGCTTTAAACTGGAAGGGTGCCCAACTTTCACTAATTCCATTGCGGCCTAGGGTGAGAAATAAAAGATTGGAGTGACTATATTTAAAATTAAGTCATAGGCTACCATTCAACAAGGCGTTGTGTATGCTTAAGAATGTTAAAATCACCAGGCTAATTTTGTACTGGATGGTGCCCATAGTGTTATACCAGCAGAAAGAAAACCGCAAGTATGGCTTATACAAATATCAAAAAGGTCCAGTTATCCTAGCTTTGAGCACCCAGCATATTTTTCCTCCCATTGCCAGTTCAGTATCTATTTTTACTTGGAGTTTTTACTCCACCCTTTCTCAAAGGCTCTAGCATTTAACAACCAAAATGTGCTTTTAACAGAAACAGAACATTATAAGAACAAGATACATTCAGCCTGAAATCAGAAAACTAAACTGTTAGCCCTGTTCCCTGAGCTACCAACTGTCAGCTTGAACAGGATATTCTTGCAGCACTTCCAGAATGTAGGCTTGGATTGACAGACCAGCCACCATGAATACCTCTCTCTCTGCTTCATAATATGGACATGGTAACAGATAATTGCACACATGGTGCATAGGCATGTTAAGAGTGTGGCTAAGTCTATCTAAGATTGTGACATAACATAGGATAGCAGGCAGTCTCAGTTAGATATGAGTGAATCTGTCCATTTCACTTCCATTCCATTACTCATTTTTCTGATCTTACATTTGGTTCAGCCTGATTCCACATCAATGGATGAATTTTACTTTAAAAACTCAGCATGAAAATTTATATGCATTTTGTGCGCACATCTCCTAATATGCACATGTTTGTGCATACTTTTCCCAAAGGGAAGGAGGGAGTTCTAGCCCATAAAGACATAGCCAGGAAGGTTTGTAGATGACACTCAGCTCTACCTTTTATTTCCTTCTACTCATCCCAGGGAGGCTATGGAACTCTTGAACTGTCTGGAGGCAGTTTTGGGATGGATGAGGGCAAACAAGGTGAGACATAATCCAGACAAGCCAGAATTACTGTGGGAGGGAAACAGAATGATTCTGGTTGAAGTACACAACCTTGGGAGGGTTTCACCTAAAAGGTGGCTTATAACACTTTCAAATTAAATAAACTAAATACAAAATGAATAAATAAAGACTTCTGCATTTGTCCCATGTTATGATGTGCATACTACGCAGATTCATGTGGCCTTCCTACACAGAAGCAATTTAACATGAAGGAAAATTATCGTGTGTGATGCAGTCCTGCACCCAATATTTCATTTCTTTACTGCCCCTTTTAAACATGTAATAAGAAATATTGTGGTGGAGGGGAAGGTGCCAAATATTTTTTTTTTTTTCATAATGCTGGTGACCCATGAATAGGAACATATCTTGTAAAGCCCCCTCAGACTTTCTGCACAGGCAGTTCATATATGTCCCATGCTCTGATCCTTCTGACATTACAAAGACATAGACATCTGGCCATTTCTGGCTGTTGTTTTCAAAACACGCATTCTGGTAAATACACATTTTCCTTTCCAACATGATGATCTCTGTAGGAAAACAGCAATGTGTGAGATGGCCCTCTGCCAAGAGCCAGTTGGATCGGCCCCAACACAGTGATAATCTCCATGGAGGCAAATATATTTACCATAACGTGTGAAGTGCCATTTGTGTATTTTGCAGGGCATAAGTACATGGATTAGCAAGTGCTGCACTTAACAGCTGCAACTTTGAGGTACATGCAGTGGCAATAAATAAATTCACACATTACGGTATACATTCTCCCACAAACACACACACATTACACACAAACACACATGGAGATTCTCTCTAGTTAGAAAAATCTAAATGTGTGATGGGTGGAGCCCTCAGTCAAATATGCTTTGGGGTGTGCTTGTGTGCCAAATTCCCCCGAATTGCCTTTGGGGTTTGGGATGCTCAGAACTCTTTGTGTCTTGGCCAGAGGGAGGCATGGACTGACAAAATCTGAACCCTCCAAATGTAAGAATTCTATGATATCTACTTTTCTTTCTTTTGCACTACATTATTTATTAGGATTTTCTGTTAAGCAAGGCATACACATTTTAAGATTTCAATGAAGCTGTTCTTGAAGCTTAACCAAGGTACTCCTTTTTATTTGGGGGAGACTGAATGTGGCATTTAAAATATGTATTACTTCCCCACTGCCCGGGCAATCTCTTAATCTTCAAGTGTCCACCCTATATTATCTCCAGAAGTGAATTGAATGGATGCCAGGAGTGTTTCTTTGGAAAATAATGCATGTGCTGCTGCTGTTCTCTTCAGCGGGCCAAGCCTCAAGCCCCAGGTTACACAGCCAGGCACTGACAGTTTCTCCAGACTTCCTTTTAATTGATTGCTGTGCATAGTGCTAATCCATCAACAACACAACAGCTTTCTTCCAAGCTCCAAAATTCACAAAAGACACACTCCCCTGGGGGAGACCTTGACTGGGGCAGTCCCTTAGCCATTTTCTGCAGAGTTCCAGGCCCTCAAACTTCCATTAATCTACAGGAGCCCATGTTTACAGCAGGAGACAAGTCCATTCCTCTCCTGCACCTTCATTATTCACACCACTGCAGTTCATCCAGATACTTATCCAACATGTTTGCAGCATTTTCATCTGTAAGGAAGCTGATTTGCCAGCAGCCTTGCAAGGACCAGGATGACGATTTATTATTTATAATATCCAATTGTGCTAGTTATGTTGCGGAACTGTTGGTATACGCCAGTGAAACATCATTAGCACTAGTGCTGGGACACTGTTGGGTACTACCCCAGAAAATCAACAAACACTGAAATCATCAATAATCCTATCAAAGCAGAAAAGCCAAACCAGAAAAATCAAAGATTAATCACAACACCAGAAACTAATAACCAACAATGAAGGGGGAGCCAGACTGAATTAAAAATCTATGGACAATGCAGAAGAAAATCTACATAGCAAGAAAATTAGGAAGCTCACTGGAACCAAAAACTTTTCAAATGGCAGTGCAGCACCTGCAAGGAAGAAGCCAGCTTGACCTCTCTGGGCAAGGAGCTGCACATATCCTCAATATCATTCATATAAATGCAGTTGAACCTGAATTTCTTCCAATGTATTCTAATGCAATGCATCCAGTAAAAGATACCATCTGAAATGACATTCCCATTTCTATTGTAAATCTTCTCTCTACGTATAGCCCAATATAAAAACATGGAAGCTTTGATTTGATTTCACACACCTGCTTCTTTAAAATCTGTATTATGCTTTTGTTATATAACATAAGAGAAAATAATGAAAGGGGTCGTCTATAATATTTGGGCAATATTTTAAAATAGCAAACAACAACAACAAAAATATTACTTGCATTGGTGAAAGTTATCTTTGGGTCTTCTTTTGCAAGTATAATAATACAAAATTTTCATATGTGTATATTGAAAAGAAATCCATAGTTAGTAGTATAAGTGAAGTAGTATAAGTGATTGACCCATAAGGCAATTTATAGCTTCTTCCAGTTCTGAAAGCCACATATTTGTGATTGAAGATAAGCATCTGGAAGAGGTAGACAGTTTAAGGGCACAATCCTATGCGTGTTTAGACAGAAAAAAGTCCTACAACTCCCAGCATTCCCCAGGCAGCCATGCTGGCTGGGGAATGCTGGGAGTTGTAGAACATTTTTCTGTCTAAACACGCATAGGATTGCACCCTAAGAGTATTATCAGATCCATGACTTTAAAACGTGGTGGCTAAATGTGCAAGATGGCATGCAATTAAGCTCATTGTGGACAACAATATGCATGTAGTGGGAAACTATGATTCAGATGTACATTATATTTTTTAATAGAGTTGCACCAGATTTCTTCTAAGGTGACATTTCAAGGCAAATTTGAAGAACCTTTCTTGGGAATTTCAGTGGAAGGGCTGGTAAAAGTGAAATTTTGAGGCTGTTTCTTGGCCAGAATATCTGACTAGCAACATTTCTTGGACATAAGTGTTGTTATTTTTAATGGACAGGATGTCCAAGTAAGCCCATTATGCATAATGATATGTCCAACAATGATTAAGTTCTACTTTACAAAACTCTCATACACACTTTTGCAAATAAGTGTCCCAGACATGCAATGCCAGTGAGTGGAAAGGCAACAACAACAACAACTCCCCTGCAAAAATATAGGGATATGTTTTCTACGTATCTATGAAAGATATGAAATATGTAAACAGTAGTTTTGATCATAGGCCAATGCATCTCGAAAGCCTTTTTGTTTTTTGTTTTTTAAATACTTTTTATTCTATTTTTGTCTTTATAAATGAAATAAACAGTAAGGGTAAAGGTAAAGGTGCCCCCAGCCAGTCATGCCTGACTCTAGGGGGTGGCGCTCATCTCCATGTCTAAGCCGAAGAGCCAGCGCTGTCCGAAGACACTTCTGTGGTCATGTGGCCGGCATGACTGAACACCGAGGTGCATGGAACGCTGTCACTTTCCCCGCCGAAGCGGGACCTATGTATCTACTTGCAATTTCTTGCTTTCGAACTGCTAGGTTGGCAGGAGCTGGGACTGAAGACAGGAGCTCGCTCCGTCACGTGGCACTCGGGTCTCGAACTGCTGGCCGACTTTCCGGTCTGCAGTTCAGTGTCTTAACCACTAAGCCACCGCAGCCCAAATAAACTGTACCAACAACCTAATCAGTATCTACAGTTTCCCAACAATACAGTATTCTTATGAGGACACAGCAATAACAAAAAAGAGAAAAGAAAATGAAAAAAGAAAACAGAAGGAGAAGGAAGAAGAAAGCAAGAAAGCAAGAAAGAAAATGAAAAAAATATTAAAAAGTTACTTAAAAGGATTAAATTTAAACTCCTTTACACACGAAGTTCAAACACCATCCTACTTAAAAGTTATACCTATAACATTGGCAATATTACAATTCAGTACAGCATAGATGATCAACCTTACATTTCAATGTCATATCACCAGTCTTCAAGCAAGGTAGCAGGCGTACAGTTGATTTCCGATAACCATATATTGCCCTTCAGTTAACGTATAATAGCCGAGCTTAACAATTTAACCAGCCTGAAATATTACCAACCAGTCTCATAATAATGATAGTAATCATAATAAAAAAGAAAGGAAATTAGAAAGGATAAATAATAATAAGTCACTAATAAATTTTATATTGTTGTATAATAATAAAGCTTAAAATCAACCTTACAACATTTGCTAATATATTTTGAACCAGATATATAAATGAATGTGCACATTTCTATACACCCTCAAACAGTAAATTTAAGTACAGTATATCATATCCATTTAAAGAGAAAGGATTTCAAAGAAAAGGGGGAAAAATGAGAGAGAAAAGACGAATATATATGAGCAATTATCTCTGGCCTAGCCTGGATCTTACAGACTCGAAAGCCTTTTTGGAACTGAAATCAACCTAGTCATGCTGTTTTCCTAAAATTAAACTGGCCTAATCAAAAGTACCATCTTAAGAGCATGATCTAACAGTCATAAGCACAAAGTCCCATTGATTTTAATGGTAGAGACATAAGCACATTCATTTCTCATTGGAATCAATTGGACTTAAACATGTTTAACTTTGGATGGATTGTGCCTTATCTATTTTGTGCATCTTTACCTGGTGGTGGGGATGGGGAGAGGTCTGCCAAAGAACATCTGCTGTATCCTTTTTTTAAAAAACAATTTTTTAATTGAATTCCAGTAATATTAACCAAGCAAAATAAGACAAAGCCACACCAAAATCAAAACTACACTAAAATTCCATCAGGATTACATCTTCTTACCATACACTTATATTTTAATGGGTAAACAGAGGTCAGATGTGATTTTTATCGGTGCTACTAGATATTTTATCAGAGGGACTCAGGATTATTCCTCATCTATTTTCTTCCTTATAGGAGCCATGGGGTTTTATAGTGTGAGGGAATCAAATATTGATGTTCTATTCTGTATATGCGATAAAGTCAAACCATATTGCCTAAAATGAATCGTGTTTACTTGTGCAATATTTTTTCCATTATGGCGGTTTGCCAGACCATGGCACACCAATAATCTAATCCCTGGAAGGTGAATCTCTTCCAAAACCTAGCTATTGTGGATCTGGCAGCTACAAGTAAATGAGTAATTGGCTCCTTACTGTTTAAATCACTGGCCTCCCCATATCCAAATTTAATACTGCTAGACTTGGTGTATGTGGGATATTTTGGTTTGTGATATGGCCCATCTCTGCGGCCACTGCCTGCCGGAATGGTTGGGCTTCTGTACAATCTCACCACATGTGCTGGTACGTTCCTGACTCCTGGCACCCCCTCCAACACTGAGGAGAAATTAAGTGTGTCATAAGTGAGAACATCTGCTGTATCCAAAGCCTTACCAGATCACAGCAGCTAGGGTGGGGTAGGGGGCAGAGGATTTTTTTGCTCATTTCAGAGCCAGTGTCTAGTTCTTTGAAACCTTTCCCTTCTACTGAAACCAGTGGGAGGGAACAAACTATTCAAACTCCAGGCCTTGTTTGAGAGTTTAAGGCCTTGTTTGGGAGTGTGTCTATGGAGCAGGAAGGTTTTGGATCCTGTGGAACCAAAGCCTTCCTTGATCTTCTCCTGTCACACTTCCTTCTTCATTCATTCATTTTTTTCCTGCTACTGCTATCAGAGTACCAATGATGGAGCAGTGATGGTGGCAGAGGTTTCCATTAATGCAATGGGGAGGCCTTGGGCACTGGACCTCCTTCTCCACCCACAGACTTCCCATTCTCCTTGCAGAGAGGGAAGTCCACAGTATCCCATGGCCCTGGGATGCCCTCCTAGGGACCATAAGATTGCACCCTATGTGTGCTCTTTTTTATTGCTGCCTCTTAGTTTGTTCCTTTGTTATGAATGTTGCTGTTTTATTGTTGATTGTATTTGTACTTGGTATGAATAGTTTTATTCATGCCCATTATCCACCTCCCTGGAATCCTACTGGATGAAGGGCAGCCTAGAAGCATTTACATAATACATACATAAAACAAATATGGCAACAACTTTGTATAAAATTTTCATTGATTTTGCACTCGCCAGACATTGCAACCCAAAATAACTTGTCCCCTTGCATGCCAGAATGCTGCATAAGCAATAAAAGGTGACTTTTATTAGTTTAAAAACAACAACAACAGTGCCAATTTTCATTCTATACTTGAGCATAGAATAATATCTTGCAACAGGCTTTCTCACTGACAAGAACATGAAATATGCTTAAGCCACCATGGGATCAGGAAATTGTATGACATAAATCAGAGCTATAACTAGATTAATTTAGGGCATGGTAATTAGAAGATAAAGTGCATGAATATTAGGTTATAAAATTATTGGCATGAATTTATTAAAACACACTTCAACAGTCAGGGTGGAATAAAAGCTAATTTTCAACTGGTTGTAATGGGCTTGGAATCAGCTTTCATATTATAAGAAAGTTCAAATACAGTAGGAAGAGAATGTAATACAATAAAGCAGTGACTCAGGGGGCTGATTGGAATGATGAGATGTATTTCAATGAGCCCTGGTGGGCAATGTATTCTTTTATTACAACAAGGCCCATAAACAGGAAAAGTGGAAATATGCAACACAAAACAGGATTGCCATGGAGACTTGATGGCTGTAGGAAGCATTTGAAGGTGTGAAAGACACCACCATTTTTGTTCTTTTCGCTTTTTTTCCTTTTTATCTGATAAAATTTACACGGGTTCAAACATTTCATTTCAGACGGACTATTCACTAAACAAATATTATTTATAAGGCCATCTAGCGAATAGAATTACTGGGACCAGGAGCGCAACTTGCCCTTTCTGCATGTAGACAGACAAACACATTGCTGACGTATCAATATCTATCTGTCTAGCTATCTATCTATCTAAAATTTTGAAGAGGCTTTTAGCAGTTTGCTTCTGCTGCTCTCTGGGGGCCTCCTGTGGTCTAAATTAGATTATTTCTATTCCTTGTTCAAGAGGCTGGGAGAGAGATAAAGAAAAAGAAAAAGATGAGAGGGAAGAGTTGGTTTTGGCTTATCTGCATGAGTTCATAATTGTAACCACTCCAAATCTTTGGGCCAGAGTGGGAATAACACATTGACTAGTACAGCAAATAAATGGAGGGAGCAATCCTATGGCTGCTACACAGCAGCCAGACGGCCATAGGATATGCTGTTTTCTGGGAACCAACCTTGGAGCCCACACTCCGAGGTCTGTTCCTGGAGAACTGACCTCCCCGCACTTCTGCGCTGCCTCCGAGGCAGCGTGGAAGAGCCCCATCCTCCACGCTCACAAGAGGAGAACAGAGTGGCTGGAAAGGGGCGTGGCTGGGGGCGTTCCAGGGCGGGGAGAGCATCCAATGTGTCATACAGCAGCCTCCTTCCCCGCTCCATGCTCCCGTGGCTAGACAGCCGCAATCAGCTGTCTAGCAGAAAAAGCAGGGCAGGAGAAGCACGGAGGGAATGATCCCCTCCGTGCTTCTCCTGCCCTGCTTTGGATAGGTGGTCGCCTCCAAGTTTGGAGGTGGCCACCTAACTAGTTAGGATTGCACCCTTAGTCAAGTTAGTTAAAAAAAAACTTTTACTCTGAGATAATTAGAATATTTAGGAATCTTGCACAAAATGGAACACAGTTTTCTTTACTTACTCCCCCGCTCCTACCATTTTACTGTATCAAATGTAAAACTGGCAAATTTTCACGTCTTTTCAGACAAATTATTTCTTTCTTCCTGATTCACATAAATGGAGTCCTATTTTCTGTTGCCTCCCCCTGCAACTACATTAATAAAATTACATTTCATAATGTTTGCCTTTAACACTACTAATACTTCTAATTCACTTTACAACTTGCTTATAGTGAGTCCTAGCTGGCCACTTGGAAATCACTGTAAAGTTCAGCCCATGTGATTTATCTGCATATCCGATCACTTAGGTCCGGTTCATACGTGCTAGAATCCCTGGTGCAGAGTTGTTCCCTGGTTGCAGGAAGTAGCATATGCTGCATCCCAGCAGTGATTCTCAAAAATGCAGCAGCACCTAAAAAAAAAAAACTCATTGCAGGCTCCTCCCTGTGAAGTTGCATGGTCCAGTTGGCTCGAATGTTTCTACCTCTATGCAGCTGTGGCTATGGGGCCACTCCGCATGGCAAATTTTTAACATGTATTAATTGTGTTTGAGATCTGGAATGTGTGATACAGCAGTGACCTGTGGTTTCATAGCATCACTGAGATGCTAGCACAATCAGTATGTGATATTGTTTCATCTCAGACACAAAGCTGGTATGGACCAGGTTGTTATTATATCGGTGGGATACCACCTGAGACCCAGTTAATACCACTCCGAGCCTCTGATAGAATGTTGATTCGCAACTCTAACAAATAGATAAGTCTCTTGACACTGTTGCATCTTACAAAAAGAATACACAAGCATTAGAAAAGAGAACTTGTAGTATTGTTTGTCAGAGATGTATGTCGCATTATTAGAGGTAATTGTAAATTCATAAAATCTACATGTTATGCAACAATATGGGGAAAAAAGACTTTTCAGATGTTTTATATGAATTCCAACAGGTGATGGTTATACAAGAGGAAAACAATCAGAAATTTCAAACTTGACAGGATGCAGAATGGATTTCAATGAACAAAAAACTTGCATGAGATGTAGGACAAGATGGTGCCCCCTCCCATTTCATGTACAGAAGCTGACTGGTCTGGCGGTTGAATCTTACTTCAGCACTGGTTACAGGACAGCATCCTAGGGCTGGATGGACTCATCTTCGCCCACCAAACCCCCACTGCCTGCCCGCCCCTGCTCGCCACAGCGTTCCTTCAGCAAGCCACTTTCCCCTCCCACAAAATGGAGGCTCTGGTTTTTCATAAATGTAATGTTGCATAAATGATGGCTGTAAAGGGGTCATTCATGCAAAATTACAGGTATAAATGGACCCTGTACAGCCGCCATTTACGTAACATTACATTTTATAGAAAAACTCAAGATGCCCCCCCCTTTTTTTTTTTTTTTGCAAAATGGTGGCTTGCTGATGGAATGACATGGTCCGAGAGGCCGAGCAGGGGCGGGAAGTCTGCCAGACTCCTCACCCCCCTCTCAGACTCCTGCAACATCCCTAAAGCATTCTCAACCACACCTGTGGGCAATAGGCTAGCTTGGGGGTTGCAGGATAGGCCAAATGGCACACACAGCTCTGTACTCCAACACCTTGTCATCACTGCCTTCCCTCCCAGCATCTGCTGCCAGAGGTGGCTGCCTCACCCTGCCTAATGGTAGGGCTGGCTCAGCTAGCCTGGAGTTTTTAACCTGTAAAAGGTGATATTTTACCTTATACACAATATTCAGAAGACTAAAGTTTACCCACCCCACTACCTTTTAGAAAGCACAGGTTTACATAATAAAGAGATAGCCATTTTGGCAATGGCTATGTGCTGTTTGGCAATGGTATCCACAATGTTGCTTCCATTTGTCTTTTCCTGGCATCCTTTATTCATGCCAATTTAGGCCACAGGTAGGCAACACATGGCCTATGGGCCACATAGGGCCCTCAGAACCCCATCATCTGGGCGGCAACAAACAGATTGCTGCTCCAGATTGTTGCTATTATCAGTGGGAAATAGCCATCTTGATCCCGATCACTTTGTCTAGGTAAGGCTATATTTAAAAAATAAGCAGTATTATTAGGTAAGGCTACATTCTTCATTTTATACTACTACTACTACTACTACTGTTGCATCCAGAGTTTGCTCCCACCAGGAGCAATCCCATCACTGAGCAGAGCTCCACTGAGTGTGCTCTAGCTGGAGGAAGTGGGGAGGAGTCAAATTTCACCAATTCCTCCCTCCCCCTGCAGACTCCAGTGCCAACTACCATGAAGGGTCCTCCAACCTTCCAGAACAGATTTTAAGGGCTACAGAGGGAGGCAGAATCAGCTAAAATCATTTCCCCCCTGTATCACTAGCAGAAATGCTCCATTGGATCAAATGCCTTCCACTATTTGCAGGAGCCATTCTAATCATGCATATCAAGTTCTATTGTTGTTGTTGTTGTTATTGTTGTTGTTGTTACCATTATCAGTATCATTGATATCTCCATCATTATCATTCTTCTCAGCATAAACTGAATATTGATCAAATATGGTACAGAGAGATATTTCTCAAACCATGCTGAGGCCTTTGTCTTAGGGGGTGTCTTCATGAGTGATTTATTCCTAGCTGGCTGCGTTTGGGGATTGTTAGGGATATATGACGTCATGGCCATGCAACAGCCACCCTGGGGCTTATCAGGGAAAAACTGGATTTCCTGAGACTGCTTAAAGTCTGATTCTTTTCTTTAAGCTGGGTTCTCTCCGGTAGAGTTGCTGTGTGCCCCAAACCCTATATCTACCTCTGGTATGCTAGCTCTGCCCAGGGTTGTGCTTTTCACATTTCAGAGATCCCCCTCAACTGAAATGGCACAGTTCAAAGCCGAATTCCCTAAGTACTGCAAAGCGCAATCTCAAGGCTTGTTGTTTGGGTTATTGCCTTAGGAAGAAACTACTTGGATAATTTGTTATAGAGATTCTGCGCAGCATCATGTTACAATGGGGGCTGGTTTCCAGTCTTTGTGTTTACTACTGTCTTTCCCACAACAAACCCATTCATGTCTCCTCAGAAGTAACTCCCATTGTGCTGAATGATGCTCGCCCTCTGAATGCCCACATCAGAATTTACAGAGATCCCCCTGAATTGAATACAGAGTTTAAAGCACAGATCCCCTGAAGCCTGTAAAGCGCTTTACTGAACCCATGATTCTCCTTGGCTGGTTTATTGCCTTAGGAAGTCACACCTTCATTATAGAGATCCTGTGGTTTCCCATCCCTGTGTCCTCGCCCCTCCCTTTCCCAGCACAAGCATATGTGTGTCTAGTCAGAAGTAACTCCCATTGCGCTCAATGAGGCTTGCTCCTGAAATGCAGGAGTTTCGGGGGAAAGAAGAAAGAGAGGAGGAGCAGCCCCCGCCAGTCAGATGACATTCACTCCATCCTCCACCCCCACCAGGAAGTATGTTCTGTGAAGTGATTTCTACTGGTGTGGAGCACTTGCTTGTGGAGCCCTGCGTAGACCAAAGCAAAGCAAAGCTGATTCCTTAAAAAAAAATATCCAATACTCCTCCATTCGCTTCTCCTTCCATTGTCATGGAGACATGGTCTTATTCATCCTAGGAAATCAAGAATCGTCCTAGAAGCATGACATGTCTGAAGCCCAATTAGTCTTTGCACTTGGGCAAAATGATGGATTGGAATGTCTACTTTTAACTTATACTTCAGTGATGAAGGGTGCAATTCTATCCATGTTTAGGCAGAAAAAAGTCCTACAACTCCTAGAATTTCCCAGCCAGTATATCTGGCTGGGGGATACTAGAAGTTGTAGGAATTTTTTTCTGTCTAAACATGCACAGGATTGCACCCTAAGTTGTCTATCATTATGATGCAATTATGATTTGTTGTTGTTGTTGTTGCTGCTGCTGTTGTTGTTGTTATTATTATTTAGTATTTAGTATTACTATCACTACTACCACTACACTTAAATAGAGTTAACAGATTTCAAAAGAAAGTGAAGAAAATTAAGTTAATTTCTTCTAGCAGAATCAAATATTTATTTATTTATCTAATTTGGTCTGAAGGCACATCAGGCAGCCACCTTGCTGAAGCTAAGCAGGTCTGGGTCTGGTGGGTGCTTGGAGGGGAGACCACCTGCAAACTACATGTAGCCACCTTGAGTTCCATGATGGAAGAAAGGTGGGATGTAAAGGTAATAAATAAATAAGAGAGTAATCCTATGGCTCACTAAACAGTGTCTAGACAGCCATAGGATTATTCGGTTTCTGGGAACCAAGCTCGGAGCCAGAGCTCCGAGCTTGGTTCCGTTCCCAGAAATCGTGCTCCCCACCCCCTCCCCTGCTGCCTCGTAGGTGGCACGATTCTGGCCAGTCTCTGCACTTGTAAATGGAGTGCAGAAGGGGCGAAAAGGGGCCATTCCCAGGGACATGGAGGGGAGGAGACCCCGGAAGCCTCTTTACAAGGCTTCCTATGCATCGCTCAGCCTCCCCCCATCCTGCTCCGAGATGCCCTGGCTAGACAGCTGCAATCATGCATCTGGGCAACAATGCAGGGTGGCCAGAGCATGGAGGAGAGGATTCCTTCCATGCTGTGGCTGCCCGGCATTGGATAGGCATCACCCTCTGAGTTCGGAGGTTGACGTCTATCTCCATAGAATTGCACCTAAATAAATAAATAAATTTACATTGCACACACAAAAAAGGAATATTCTATAGACTTTGCAAGATCCTTCCATCCCTTTGGGGTTTTTTGCTTGTTTTGGTTTTATAATGACTTTCTATTATATAAGTATATTATTAAAAAAAAAATTAAATAAAAACAATTTTTTTAAAAAGAAAAAATTGCCCAATGTTATAGATATATCATCCAAATGAACTATCATGAAACTAGACCAATACTTGGATGTACATATTGAAAATAAAAACAAATCCTTAGCCATACCAAGTAGGGCCATGGGCCTGTTCTTTGGGACCATGGGTATGTGCTGTTTAGGGCACAATCCTATGGGGATAGATGGCCAGCTCCAAACTCAGAGGCGACTGCCTATCCAATGCAGGGCAGGAGAAGCACAGAGGGGATCGTCCCCTCCACGCTTCAGCCGCCCTGCATTTGCAGCTAGACAGCCAATTTTGGCTGTCTTAGCCACAGGAAGGCAGAGCAGGGTAGGTGGCTGCCAGACGACACATAGGATGTGTGTTACTGGCATTTCTTCCTCCCCCCCTGGATCGCCCCCCCTGAACACCCCTTTTTGGCTGCTCTGCGCTCCTCTTCCAAATGAGGAGTGCAAGGCTGTTCTGCGCTGCCTGCGAGGCAGTGCAAAAGGGGGGGAGGTCAGTTCTTGGAAAACCACATATCCTATGGTCGTCTAGCCACTGACTAGTGGCTAGGGATGTCAGAGAATTCCGCAATGGATCTCGGTGACGCTGAATGCCAGAGCGTTCGGCCCCCCGAAATCCATCGCGGAAAGAAGCCCCCGCCCCCCACGAAAGGCACGCGGGACGAAGTCCCCACCACCCCCACCCCACGAAAGGTGCATGAAATGGAGCACTTACCTGCTCCCATCTGCGCTGCTTTGTGAATGGCAGCTGTCCTGGCCGCCATTCGCTTCCTCCTCTTCCTAGCCGTGATAGGCTATGTAAATACTTACGTAGCCTATCACGGCTAACGCAGGGACACCATTTGCATCCCTGTGGAGGCCATGATAGGCTATGTAAGTATTTACGTAGCCTATCACGGTGGGGGGGGGGGGACCCAGCATACACAAATGGCGGCGGCTACCGTCATTTGCGTACGCTGGGTTTTTTTCCCCCTGCCGTGATAGGCTACGTAAGTATTTACGTAGCCTATCATGGCTCAATACAGGGATGCAAATGGCAGCAGCTACGCTGGGGTTTTTCCCCCTGCTGTGATAGGCTACGTAAATATTTACGTAGCCTATCACGGCTCAATATAGGGACGCAAATGGCGGCGGCTACGACAGCTGCCATTTGCGTCCCTGCAGGGCTGCCCAGCAGCTGGATGTCCGGCTGTGGGCGGCCGGAGCTGGCCGGTGGCTCCACGGCTTGGCCACGGAGCGGAGCTGGCCAGGCAGGATTCCAGGGGGAGGGACGGAGCGCCTCCCCCCCACCACGGATGCCCCTGCGCGGAGCCGGGTAAGGGATTCGTACATCCCTACTAGTGGCCATAGGATTGCTCCCTCAGTGCGTTTAGGATATATCGATGCAAAGTGTGAAATGTTGTTTTAAAAGTTCAATAGAGATCCAGTGTGGTGTAGTGGTTAGTGTTGGACTGGGATTCGGGACTGGGTTCTAGTCCTCACTCTGCCATGAAGCACAAAGGGTGACTTTGGGCCAGGCACTGACTTGCAGACTAACCAACCTCACAGGGTTGTTGCGAGGATAAAATGAAGAGGAGGAGGACCTTGGGTTCCTTGCAAAAGGAAAAAAAGGGGGGGATATAAATCAAATAAATGAATAAATCCTATATTTCTCTCCATTCCAAATAGCAGTGTAATCGTTCTGTAACCAATGTATGGACTTGTTGTACTGCAGTGCAGGTATTGGAAAAGGTCTTGGCGATTATTAGGATTTCTGGTTTCAAGAAAAGGCTTGTGTAAAATATAAGACCAATCTGGGCGCTGACAGCAGGGTTATATCATATGTTCTTCTACCATGTACGGACACAAACGTTTTCTCACCAAAGCAGAAGGAAAGCCTTGAGCGGTGGCGGTTGTTTTTTAAACAATCCTTGTGCTACTGCATTTCTTCCTGCAGAGGGCAGTGTAATACAAATCCAGAAGCAGGAGAAGAAGACCTTAAAATAGCTGACTGGTGGCTGCTGTCAGTTTCAGTAAGGCAATGTTTTGTGAAGCATTCATAGAATGTTTGCATAACACAGCATCCAACAAACACTAACGTGGCCGTAATGACTGTGGAAGTCCTGATTCAAAGACTTCAATACTTTATGTCTACATTTCTAAGAGAGTTAAAACCAGTATAATTCAAAGTGCTGACATTGTTGAGGCCCCAAATGTTTGCCCAATCCAAACCTAATGTGTGAGCATACTAGCATTTATCTGCAGTCATAATACCTGCACCAAAAATGCATGAATAAAATTGCTGCAGTATTTCAAAGATTGAAGGTAAAAAGAAGATCTTTATAGTCAAGCCAACTTGAAGCATATGCCCAAAGGTAAATTATTTTATGGTTTATGATTGCACTACTTTGTATCAAATTGTGAATGTTTGACTTTGTTCATTTGATGACTGATGTAAGTTTGTTCCTTGTTTTATAAGAATTCATCATAAGATGAATTCATCATCTTATTTCTCTTAATTTAATTAGTTGACCTGATATCTTTTAGAAAAGAGGTGTCACACTGGCAATCTATTGTAAGACTATAGCTAGAATGCATTTCTTAGGTTTCTGTTTTTTTGTTTTTAAATACCTATATGAACAGAATTAGCGTGTCATTTTGATGAACCAAAGCCAAATCGCAGCAGGTGGACACACTGCCCTGTTTTGTGCAGTATTACTCCTTAAAATGTATTATTCTCAAAGATGACATACTGTATGTGACTCAGCCCTTCACCAAATCTTACCAAGGTTTGCAAAGGGCAATTTATCAAAGGCATGGTATAGTGGGCCCAAATCAGTGACCATATATGATTTTAGTCCATAGACACTCAGTTTTCACCTGCTTACCAGTTTTGTAGTGTAACAGGGGTGCAGCACCAGCCCTTTTTTATTAGCAGGGTGCTGATATCATTACACCATGCACTAACTCCCCCCCCAATTCCCTGTTTCCTCTGAGCTTAGCAATTCTTATAGTAGTGGAGGTGGGGGACAGTAGTGTAGTGGCAAATTCAGAAGTTCAGGGTCCCTTCATGACAGTCACAGCCACGCCCCCTTCTAAGATTACACAACCTTGTAAGATATACAACCTTCAACCGGGATCCAAAACAGTGCAGATGAGAGTAAGGCAGGGGTATTTCAGTTGGATGTCTGAGAAAAAATGCACTAGTGTTTAAATCTTTTTCACTCACTCACACACAAACATTTTAGGTTTTCAAAATATGATACTGTATGGGAGCTTCACCCTCACTTGGTGGCAGGGAAGGGGAGGAGATGGCTGGAACCAATTTTCTCAACAAAAATATATTTTTCCCTGCTGTATTGCAAAGCATTTTAGGGTGGCTTGGTCTTGAATGGGCAATTAAGACCCATTGGCTTTACAAAGCACCTACTTCTGGTGGAGATGAAAACCGTCAGAACTGCTTTGCTGTTATGGATCAACACAGCAGCTGAAATGTTTGGCCTTTTCTTGGGGGCATGCCTATAGGGGCTGTCATGATGAGTGCCTGCTCTTCAAAACTTACCACTCATCACTGCTGCTTACCCATCCGTGCGTCATAAAGCGGTCTCGGCATTTAAAAGAAAGTTGTATGTTTGCTCACCATCTAGCTACCAGTAGGACAAGCTTCTGTGTTCTCATTACTTGATGATTGTGCAATTCTTTTCCCCAGCCCATAAAATCAAAGGTATGAAAATGCATGTGCATTTTGCCTTTTAATGTAACTGCTTGTGAGGCAATGCATGCAAAAAGCAAGAACAAAACATCTAGTAAATTAAATCATGGTACCAATCATGTATAATACTAAATACTAATAGTAGCAAGCTGGGAGAAAAGGCAATGTGTGATATTAAAAAACAGTTCATTTCCCAGATGATATACACGAGGAAATACACTGGGGATACCAGCTGAAGCTCCTGAGATTCATCGACCGCACAGCTGATGACAGACAATACCCTGCCGTGGATAAGACAGGGTGTTCTGCCCAGTGGAGCAACAGCGTGTTCTGCTGTCCTTGTGGTAGAGATTAAGAAGCCCCAGTTTTTCCAGAAACTAAGGCAAAACGTAGATACATTTGCCCAAGGAAGTAATGACATATTTGAATTGCACATAGCGGTCAATAAGAACATGAGAAGAACATAAGAAGAGATCAGATCAGCAGGATCAGACCCAGGGTCCATCTAGTCCAGCATTCTGTTCACACAGTGGCCAGCCAGCTGCCTGCCCATGTTCCCCAGCAACTGGTGTACATAGGCATATTGCCTCTGATACTGGAGATAGCATATAGCCGTCAGGACTAGTAGCCACTGATAGCTATATCCTCCATGAATTTGTCCAATCCCCTTTTAAAGTTTTCCATACTGGTGGCCATCACCACATCTTGTGGTGGTGAATTCCATAGTTTAACTATGCACTGTGTGAAGAAGTACTTCCTTTCATCTGTCCTGAAGTTCCCACCATGGGATGATCCAGGGTTCTAGTATTATGAGAGAGTGTGGGAGAAATGTCTCGTGTCCACTTTCGCCACACCATGCATAATTTTGTGCACCTCTATCATGTCTCCCCTTGCTTTCCTTTTGTTGTTGTTGAAGCTAAACAGTCCCAGCTGTTGTAACCTTTCCTCACAGGGGAGTTGCTCCAGCCCCTTGATCATTTTAGGTGGCCTCTTCTGAACTTTTTCCAACTTTACAATATCCTTTTTTAGGTGCAGTGACTGTACACAATATTCCAAATGTGGTCACACCACAGATGTGTATAAAGGATGGGTGGGTATGATCTTGACACTTTTATTTTTTATTCCTTTCCTAATTCTGCCTAACATGGAATTTGCTTCTTCTTTTTAATCTGCACACTAGCTCGACATTTTCATTGAGCTGTCCACCACCACAACCCCAAGATCTCTTTCTTGGTCAGTCACTGCTAGCTCAGATCCCATCAGTGTATACATGAAGTCAGTATATTTTTGTCCCAAACAGCATCACTTGACACTTGCTTACATTGAACTGCATTTGCCATTTTGATGTCCATTCTTCCAGTTTGAAGAAATCCTTTTGGAGCTCTTCACAATCCCTTTTTCTTTCAACCACCCTAAATAATTTGGTGTCATCTGAAAATTTGACCACCTCACTGCTCACTCCTAATTTCAGATCATTTATGAACAATCTGAATCCCTGTGGGACTGTTTACATCCCTCCAGTGGGAGAATTTACCATTTATTCCTGCTCTCTGCTTTCTGTTCTTTAACCACATACTGATCCATAAGAAGGCCTCTCCTCTTATTCCATGACTGCTAAATTTGCTTAGGAGTCTTTGGTGAGGGACTTTGTCAAAAACCTTTGGAAGTCCAAGTATAACCAATGTCTACCACAGTCACCCTTGTCCAGATGTTTATTGACACCCTCAAAGAACTCTGAAAGGTTACTGAGACATGATTTAGCTTTGCAGAAGCCATGTTAATTCTTTTTCAGCAGGGCTTGTCCTTCTATATGCTTACTAATTTTATCTTTAATTCTGCTTTCAACCAATTAACTCAAAACAGATGTTCAGCTAACCAGCTTGTAATTTCCCCAATCCCCCCGATCCCTTTTTAAAAAATTGGTGTAACATTTATCATTCTCCAGTCCTCTGGTACAGAAGCTGGTCTAACAGAAATGTTACATATTTTTGTTAGAAGAGCAGCAATTTCATATTTGAGTTCTTTAAGAGCTGTAGGATGGATACTATCTGGGCTCAGTGATTTATTAACCATTCATTATATAACACATTTGATTTTGTGTATAAGTTGACCTGTTACCTATTAAAATTTTCACATGTGATTTCTGATTGAGCCAAACAACATAGCTTTCAGTTCAGAACCCCATCTATATGTTGATGTCTTTTCATCTCTGTTTGCTTCTTCTTCTTAGACATTCTGTGTCTCTGAAATGCAAATATGATCCACAGAGTTGGTGGCAACTTGCGTTTAAGTTTTGTGTTGCTTCAAGTGCCAGAGAACGCAGGGCAAGCAGAGTGCCATTGCACCACATGCTCTGTCCATTTTGACCTCCCAGTACATTGACTTATAGAGTGGTGAATGCTCTTTTAGTTTCAATTAAGCATTTCTAATCAGTCTTGTGACTCAGTCCCTTAAAAACCTAGTGACAAAAATCAAGCTGCATTCAGGTGAGCTATGAATCACACTAAAGCACACTTCAGGCTCAAGATTGTGTCTTGAGTATTTATTAAGCATCAAGGCTTAAACTAGCTTGCTGCTTCATTTAGAGACATCAGATAGCCTCAGAAAAAGGAAACAGCTTCCTGGGCCATAATCCCTTATTCAGTGACAGTGTACACAGTGCCTTGTAGTGATGGAGCATATAGGCAAGTGGCATTGAGCTATGAACACCTGGGGAGTAGAAGGTGAGTACTTATCCACTTTACTACATGAGTGTTCATGTAGTCCTTAGCAAACAGAATGTAGTACAAGGCTGCCCCTTCTCCTGTAGAAATTCCCTACCATTTCAAGAACCTTCTTTTGTTTTTAATCTTTTTGGAGGAAGCACCCCCACCCGTCCACCACTAGTTTCTCCCTAGTTTCTTCCAATGTTAGAGTGCACTCTTCTCTAAAAAGAAGCAGCAGCGAACAGATGCCACCATCCCTGCTGCATGTTTACCTATACTGCAGGTGTGTTGAATTTCTTTCAGCCTGAGGGCTGAATTCCATTTCAGAGATGCTCTCAGGGGTGGGCTGGGTAGAAAGCAAAAGGGGTGGGGCCAAAAATACCAGCATATTTTAGCTTAAAGCTCTGAACTTCCAGTAAATAAGTCTTAGGAGAGGCATTTCAACCTTTTAGAATGGGGAAAAACTGCACAAATCCAGTAAATCACCAAATGACCAGTGATTGAAGGGAAAGGGGGTGAGCCACAGGAAGAGGGAGTGGCCAACTGAGGAACCCTGGAGCACCAGATTGGGGCCCCAGGTAGGCCAGATTTGGTTTCTGGCCTGAGATTCTGCACCCTTGCTAAACTGCATAGGTTTGTGGTTCACCACTCCAAGATGCTACATCCCATCAAAGGTGCCAAGCCAGTGGCAGTTGATGCAGTTGCAGGCTTTCCTTCTGAGGTTCCTTTATCTGCCCTCCTCCCCTGCCTGCTGTAGCAAGCAGGATGCCAATTCTGCTTCATGGCACAAGGGTGGGTGAAGGGACTGGTGGAACTCTAGTGTCAGGGGTGCCTCTGAGCACATAGAGTGGCAGAGCAGTTCAGATTCTGAGGAAGAGCTGCTAAACACGGAGGAGGAACTTTCCCAGGCTTCAGAGGCACAGCTGGATGGAGAGGGGCCCCCTTCTCACATCCCTGTGATAGATAACGAACAGGAGGAAGCGGGGACAGGAGAACCTGAACTCATAGATGCCAGCCACAGACACAGACACAAGTGGGAGATGGCAGGGGCAGAGCTTAGACTGTCTGCCTGATTGGCTTGGTGTCAACAGCTGCATCTAGAGGTGTCACGGGAAAGAGGGAGATCTTCCCCTCCCACCCCTTAAGTTAGGATAGTTTGCCACCTTTTCCCAAACGGTGGTCAACTTTTGTAGCTTCCCTTTGAAATCCTTGAAGGCTTTTCCTTTGTAGTCTGGGAGTCACTAGCAATTTGCATCTGTATACCTCATTAGAGGAAATGGATTAAAGCTGTGGAAATAAAAGCCTCTTGTCTGTGTTTTGATTTGGCTTTTGGAGTTCTCAGCAGGGCAAAAAGGGAATCCTGACAGCTAGAGGCAGTATCCAGTGGTGCCATTCCGCAAACTCAAATAGCACTAGCAGAGCTCCATTGAGCCTTTCTGTTATGCAAGCAGTTGCCTGTTACTCTTGTGCAAGTGGTTGTGCAAGCGGTTGTGGAACCAGCTGCACAATGGGTTGCACAGCAGTTGAACAACAAGGTTGCACGATGGATTTCACAAGAGTTATGTGCAACTGATTGTACAATGGCTTGCGCAAGCATAAAGCATAACCACTTGTGCAACTGTGCTTCTACAAATGTAACTTTAGTTGGATTCGTCTGTTGCTTGCACATAGTTCGGAACCTAGTTTCCGCTAGGGCACATTGTTTGCGCTAATGGAATGACACAGTTGGTTACTGCCCTAGGGTGGGAAAAACTGTGTGGCTGCATTGTCTCGCACATCCTTAGCAGTTCTGAAGGCGTGTGAAGCAATTCTGGGTTGCTCCTTAGGCAAGCCCACCAATGAGTTCCACATCCTTTAGGGGAGGAACTGTAGCTCACATTCTTTTTGCTCAAAGAACGTCCCAGGTTCAATCCCTAGTATCTCCAGTTTAAAACAGGATCAGATTGGAGGTGATGGGAAAGATGTCCATCCGAGGTCTGTGCCAGCCAGAGTAAACAATACTGGCCCAGATCTGACCTGGTATAAAGCCTCTTTCTATGTTCCACCTAGAGATGTGAAATCGCGGGAGAAAAATGGGGAGGAGGAGGCGGGGGAAATGGAAATGTTCAGGGAAAAAATCCCTGCTTTTATTCTGTATTCCCCCCCCCCCCAAGGACAAAAACATTCCTGGAAAAAAGGTTTTCCCCCATTTTTTGTTTTGTTTCCCCCCACTGTCCCCCACCTGCAGTCTTTCACATCTCTAGTTCCACCCCTCCTTGTACAGTGATGATGCTACTGATACAGGATCAAGGCTAGTGCCAATGAGTGTCAACAAGTTATTCTCATTTCTCCCACAAACAAATGACCTTCCATACCAGGTCTTTGTTTTAGGATCTGGATTGCACATGTCTTTAAAGCGACCTTTGAAAAGATGAGAACTGGGCAAGTATCTTATTTTTCTCCAAAATGAAAGCTGACATTCTTCTTAACAGAGCCCCAAGTTTAATTCCATGTCACAGAGGTCCTCAAAAGCCCTTGTTGTGAAGTCCCTCCAGCACTCTGCTGTATTGCTGGTGCTTAGCTCAAATGGCTAGTTCCTTAGCAGGAATGCTCAGTGGAGCACAGGAGCAGCACAGAGACAGTTATTCAGCCGTTCACACAGAATTGCTCAAATGGTGCCGCAGCGTCTGTTCTTATTAGCAGATAGAACTGTTGGGTGTTTTAAACTTTTCTTTCTGAGAACACTCAAGAGTTGCCATCACAGCCTTTTCACATGAAATATAAAGTGTTATAAATACGCATTCACATTGAATTAATTTGGGGTACAATCCAATGGGGATAGTCGTCTGCCTCCAAACTCTGAGGCGACTGAATATCCAATGGAGGGTGGGTGGAGCATGGAGGGCATCTTCTCTGTGCTCTGGCCACCCTGCATTAGCAGCTAGATGGCCGATTTTGGTCATCTAGCCAGGGTGGGTTGAAGCGGGGGGGGGGGAGCCAGACAGTGCATAGAAAGCATTGTAACAACACTTCTGCCATCCCCTCCCCAGCCCCACCCCCAGAAACACCCTCTTTCCCCCCTCTCCACGCTGCTCTTATGAGTGCAGAGCTGGGAACGAACAGCACCTCTTACAAGGTGGTGGGGACATGGAGGTGGTTTTCTGGGAACCGAAAAATCCTATGGCTGACTAGCCGCTGTCTAGCAGCCATAGGATTGCACCCTTAAGGAAATATATATATATATATATATATATACACACACACACACACACACACACATACATACACACACACACACACACACACACACACACACACACAATGAGCCATTACTTATCACAAAGAGAATGTGTGGTCTAGGGCTGTCCAGTCCAAGTCCGGTTTAAAGATACAGAACCATCAGAAGGAAGAGCTGGGTTGCCCATCAACAGCAGACTGGGCAAGGGACACAAGTCACAATCTTCCACACTAGGGTGGCTTGTACTGTATTTCTATTTAAAGTATATATTTCTAAATTTGCATTTATACATATAAATTAGCATATGGAAATGTGATGCAAATTGTTGTCCTGTTTTGTTCTCTTTCTAGTGATGCATTTCCTCTCTTTTTTTGGTGATTCATAAGTGGTCACGCTAGTGGCCTCTGGGGATGTTTGTATAATGAACAGGGCAGATGACACTAAGGCCTCACAGAGTTGGGTTCAAGTTTCTCCCTGGAAAATGCTGATATTTGTTCAAAGTCCATAACGTGAGCACTTTTATTAGCTTTAATGTCTCCATTATGTTCATAGACACAAATCATAGCCTAGTCGTGGTGTTAAAAATGTTTCTGGTCCCTTCCTGGTCTCTTGTTCATTTTGCTTTGTTGGGCCTCATTTTGACTGCAACATTCTCCTGGGCCAAAACAAATAAGCCCCTTTGCCTATTTGAGCTTCCTCTAACAACTGACAGATTTCCCCCCACAAACTAAACTGCTTAAGGATTCCTCAGATCCTTCTAGATGACCGAATAGAATTTCTGGTGACAAGCCCTACCCAAGTAGAAATCCACGGGCTCTACTCTCTGTGATTAGTTTAGTGTGGCTTTACTGTCCACACAGTCTATGCTAGAAATCTCTGTACACTTGAGCCTGCTGGGCCCTAGATGTCTGGTTGCCTTTCTGAAAGGCAAGGAATATCTCCCATTTCTGTGCCACAATTGGGCATCCCATAGAACCGGTGGTGTGGCAGGAGTGTGGGAATCCATTGCCTGTAGCAAACCTGGCCTTTGGGTCTGCTTGTGTGTACGGAGGCCCCTCACTGTGTAACTCATCAATATTCTGTCAGTTAAACACCTTCTAAAACTCAAGTGAATTCCAACCAGTAAATCCAGCCATATCAACAGTATTTTGACACTTTTCTGACTACAAAAGAGAAGGCTAAAAAATGTTGCATCTTCCAACTGTGTGCAACTATGATTTAACGTGAGAAGCCTTGTCATTACCAAGGGACTGGGCTCAGATATGGAAGTTAAGGTCAGATGCAAACAAATGCAGACCAAATTCAAACTTGCTAGCATTGAGATGTCACAGAGGAATTAAAAACAGGTATGAAATGGCAATTCCAGAGGAAGAAAAGAGCGTAGGTGTATGGAAGAGTTGCGTATAAAAATTCATAAGCAAAAGAAGAGAATTGTAGCCATAGTGTTTCAGAAATTAAAACAGGACCCTTCCTTTTTTTCCTTTTAAAACTTTGACAGTGCTATCGTATACATGTGTACTCAGAAGTAGGTCCCATTGAGTTCAAGGGAGCCTGCTCCCAGGTAAGTGGGTATAGGAGGGCAGCCTAAATTATCAAAAGCAGTGTGACTGGATTTAAGTAATGGACTGAATTCTGATTTTGTTTACACAAGTCTAAGGGCCAATCTACACAGCCAATAGCATGTGGTTGACACATGTTTGACAGGGGGGGTGTACAGTTTCAATGTGAATATTTTTGACAATGCAAATTGTAGGCATTTTCCACACACACACACATACTTCAGATTGGTACAACAGCAGGGGGCAAAGGGTTAAAGCCCCATGCCCCCTTTGGTAGGGTCCCAATCCAGATTGGGGGTGGCACACTGGAAATGTGTGTGTGTGTGTGTATAGGTAAGAACATAAGAACATAAGAAGAGCCCTGCTGGATCAGACCAAGGGTCTATGTAGTCCAGCATTCTGTTCACACAGTGGCCAGCCAACCAGCTGCTGACTGGGAACCCACAAGCATGGCATGAGTGCAACAGCACCCTCCCACCCATGGTCCCTAGCAACTGGTATACATAGGCTCAATGCCTCTGGTGCTGGAGGTAGCACATAGCCATCAGGACTAGTAGCCATTAATAGCCTTCTCCTCTATGTATTTGTCCAACCCCCTTTTAAATCGATCCAAATTGGTGGCCATCACTATACCCTGAGGTAGCAAATTCCATAGTTTAACTATGAGCTATGTGAAGAGATACTTCCCTTTATCTGTCCTGAATCTCCCACCAATCAGCTTCATAGGATGACCTCAGGTTCTCGTATGTTGAGAGAGGGAGAAAAATGTCTCCCTATCCACATTCTCCACACCATGAATAGTTTTGTACACCTCTATCATGTCTCCTCTTATGCTCCTTTTTTCCAAGCTAAACAATCCCAGTTGTTGTAACCTTCCCTCATAGGGGAGTTGCTCCAGCCCCTTGATCATTTCTGTTGCCTTTTTTTTTGCACTTTTTCCAGCTCTACAATATCTTTTTTTTAGGTGTGGTGACCAGAACTGGACACAGTATTCCAAGTGTGGTCACACCACAGATTTGTATAGGGGCAGTATGATATTGGCAGTTTTATTCTCAATTCCTTTCCTAATTATGCCTAACATGGAGTTTGCCTTTTTTACAGTGGTTGCACACTGGGTTGACATCTTCATTGAGCTGTCCACCACAACCCCAAGATCTCTTTCTAGGTCAGTCACTGCCAGCTCAGATCCCATCAGGCTATACTTGAAGTTGGTATTTATTGCCCCAGCCTGTATCACTTTACACTTGCTTAGATTGAACCGCATTTGCCATTGAGATGCCCATTCTACCAGTTTGGGGAGATTCTTTAGGAACGCTTCACAATCCCTTTTAGTTTTAACCACCCTAAATAATTTGGTCTCGTCCACAAACTCGTCCGCTTTGGATTTTTGGACTCGTCCGCTTTGGATTTTTTTTTTGGGGGGGGGGTATTGAGGCGTTATCATCTAAGAATCATGGCTTCTCCACAATTTTTTTTTCTAATTCAGGCATGTCCTGTTTTTGCAGTCCTATTTTTTCACGTGATAGGCTACGCAAATATTTGCGCAGCCTTTCGCGTGAATGAAAAGCACGGATGCAAATGGCGTCCAGGATGCCATTTGTGGCTGTAAAGGTCTTAGTTTAAGCTAAATGCAGCCATTTGCATTTAGTTTAAGCTAAATGCAGCCACAGTCAGTCAAGTCCCCTTCAGCCAGCAATACGGCATGGCAGCCGTATTGCTGGCGCTTTGGAGCTGGCCGGCGGCTCCACAGAATCGCCATAGAGCGGAGTCGGCTGAAGAGGATTCTGGGGGGAGGAACAGATTGCTTCCCCCCCCGTGGACTCCCCCCCCCCCAGACTGGCAGGTAGGGGATTCGTACATCCCTAATCTCAATCACAGGATAAAAGCTCCAAGTGAAGGAGCCCCTAGTGACATTCCTCTATGCAGCACGCCATTTATCTGTTTCAGCCAGCAGCAGCAACATAAACCCACATTGCAGTTCCCTGATAATAATAAGTTTTACATGGCAAGCCTGATCAATCCCTGCTTTTCCTTCAGGGAACTCAAAGCCCCTTACATGGGGTTCCCAGCCAACCATCCATCCAGACATTGAGGAGATGTGCTTAGTTTTAAAAATATAAGAACATTTAACAGCCTTAAATCCTCTCTGGCAGGCTTGGGGAATGTGTTCCCCCACCCCCAGTGTTGGTAGACTACAACTCCCATCAGCACCAGCCAGCATGGCCAATGGCCAGGACTGATAGGAGTTGCAGTCCAACAACATCCCTGCTCTATGGGATGATGTAGCACTCCACCATGGCTTCCAGAGCTGGTTGTCTTTAAAGAAAACTGTGCAGTCAAAGCGGATCGATCTGGAAACCACAAATTATGGAAACTCTTCCTCTGTCAGTAATCTGACCAAACAGACATAAATTTTAAAAAATGTGCAAAGGAATTTACTCTGGCATAAAAAAATAAAAAAACCTTAAGATCACTTGCTCAAAAAATACAAAATCTTTCCTGAACACTAGGGGAAATATGCTTCTTTCCAGGAATGAGTCTCTTTTCTGTAAATTAGTGAAGGCTAGAGTAAGATAAAAACCATTATTTTATTTTTTTTGCATGCATGTTCTGCATCACACAAAGTGCACCAGTATTGTTGGATATGTTGTTAGATGCCTATCAAGGTGGAGGACTTGTACAGGCAGTTGCAAGAGGAATGCTCTATTCTTATCACATTCTCTTCTAATTTCACACTCTATTTTAAAGTCATGGATATCTGTCTACATCTTAACTTTGTTCTGACAGCAACATGGGATGTTTAATGTTTCTGGGTAAGACATGAGAGTTCCCATTTCGCTTCCCTTATCACTTTTCTCCAGAGCCTTTACTGAAACTGTTATCCTTTTAAGACTGAAAGCTCAGTCAGGAAAGGATGTCTGAGATCCTTCTTTGAAAAGTATCTGCTAGCACGGTATTGATCTCTCATTGTGGTCCCTCAGTGATATCATCGTAGTAATATTAAAGAATTCCCCCCCAAAAAAAACCCCTCCTAGCCACAAACTAGCCAAGCGATTCTGACCAGACGCTACTTCCTACTATGGAAATATTCACAGGTCTGTGTTTCCTAACACAGAGAAGAAAAGATTTACTTACTTATTTTTATTTATTTAGTCACAACATTATAAACAACTCTACACCTAAAAAAATTCCTGAGCACTGAACAGTGAAAGAAAGAAAAAATCAAAGAAAGAAAATCAGAATAAAAAAAGAAAAAAAGACAGAAAAAAGACAGAAAAAATCAATGAACGAAAGAATAAGTCAAAATACAAAAGAATAAAAAATGTTTAAAATGAAATCATACTAATAAAACAGTGGCTGGGCTTTTACTCAGGAAAGCATGTTTAAATAAAGATGTATTTAGTAGGGCTGTGCACCTCCTCATTACGAAGCCCAAATAACGAGGTGAAGCAGGCTTATTCGGAGCAAAATCCTTGTGATACGAGGCAGGTCAGAACAGTACTGAGGTGCCCCGGGGCGAAGCACCCATCCAACAAAGCACCTCCTCTGCCTCGTATATTCAGAGCTCTACTTCATGCCTGAGCAGTCCAGACAGGCTGTCTCCAAAATGTATTATCTCCTGAATGCCCAGGTGGAGGAGCATGAGGAGGGGGAGGGAGGGAAGGGGAACGTGGGGGGAGGCGGGGAGGATAGTGCAAGAGCAGGAGAGAGCGTGCTTTGGCGAATAGGAACTCCCGGCCAGAACCGATGCCAACAGTCTCCAATCAGAGAGAGTGGTGGAGGAAGGGGGATATATACTTCGTCGAAAGGCTGTATTAGGTTATTGTGCTAACTGTGTCTTTGGAAGAGGGCTGGTGTGGGTAGATGATTGTGTGTGTGTGCATGTGAGCATTCCTAGGAGTTGTTCCTTCAGTTTATTCAATTTTGATGGCCATTAGGCTTTCCTCAAAATTTATATAAAAGGAAACAGCCTGATTGTAGTGGGATCCTTTGCTCACTCCTTGCTCATCCTTCCCATCTGGGACAGTGTCTTTTACAGCACCTCTTCCAGCTGCCTTAGAATCATAGAACTATAGAATCATAGAATAGTAGGGTTGGAAGGGGCCTATAAGACCATCGAGTCCAACCCCCTGCTCAATGCAGTTATCTCAGGCAAAGCATCCCTGACAGATGGCTGTCCAGCTTCATCTTGTTAAGTGGGCTAGATGAAACAACGATCCGGTGGATCCACAGTTGGCTACAGAATCGGACTCAAAGAGTGCTTATCAATGGGACCTTCTCAGCTGGGTGACCAGCCAGATGGGCGATTAATAAATTTAATAAAAAATAAATAAAACTGGGGAGAGGTAACGAGTGGGGTACCGCCGGGCTCAGTCCTGGGCCCAGTGCTCTTCAACATTTGTATTAATGACTTGGAGGAGGAGGTGCAGGGAATGCTGATCAGATTTGCAGATGACACAAAATTGGGTGGGATAGCTAATACTTTGGAAGACAGAAACAAAATTCAAAGTGATCTGGATAGACTGGAGCGCTGGGCAGAAAACAACAGAATGACATTTAATAGGGATAAATGCCAAGTTCTGCACCTAGGAAAAAGAAACCAAATGCACAGTTACAAGATGGGGGATACGTGGCTCAACAACACTACAAGCGAGAAAGATCTTGGAATTGTTGTCAATCACAAGCTGAATATGAGCCAAAAATGTGATGTGGCTGCAAAAAAGGCAAATGCTATTTTGGGCTGCATTAATAGAAGCTTAGCTTCCAAATCCCGGGAAGTACTAGTTCCCCTCTACTAAGCACTGATTAGGCCTCATCTGGAGTACTGTGTCCAGCTCTGGGCACCACACTTGAAGAAGGATGCAGACAAACTGGAGAGGGTTCAGAGGAGGGCAACAAAGATGATCAGAGGACTGGAAACAAAGCCCTGTGAAGAGAGACTGAAAGAAGTGGGCATGTTTAGCCTTGAGAAGAGAAGACTGAGGGGAGATATGATAGCACTCTTCAAGTACTTGAAAGGTTGTCGCAGAGAAGAAGGCCAGGATCTCTTCTTGATCATCCCAGAGTGCAGGACACGGAATAATGGGCTCAAGTTACAGGAAGCCAGATTCCAGCTGAACATCAGGAAAAACGTCCTGACTGTTAGAACAATACAACAATGGAACCAATTACCTAGGGAGGTGGTGGGCTCTCCCACACTGGAGGTGTTCAAGACGAGGCTGGACAGCCATCTGTCAGGGATGCTCTGACTTGGATTCCTGCATTGAGCAGGGGGTTGGACTTGATGGCCTTGTAGGCCCCTTCCAACCCTACTATTCTATGATTCTATTATCTTGAATGCCTCCAATGTGGGAGAGCCCACCACCTCCCTAGGTAATTGGTTCCATTGTCATATTGCTCTAACAGACAGGAAGTTTTTCCTGATGTTCAGCCGGAATCTGGCTTCCTGTAACTTGAGCCCATTATTCCATGTCCTGCACTCTGGGATGATCGAGAAGAGATCCTGGCCTTCCTCTCTATGACAACCTTTCAAGTACTTGAAGAGCGCTATCATATCTCCCCTCGGTCTTCTCTTCTCAAGGCTAAACATGCCCACTTCTTTCAGTCTCTCCTCATAAGGCTTTATTTCCAGTCCCCTGATCATTTTCGTTGCCCTCCTATGAAGCCTCTCCAGTTCATCTGCATCCTTCTTGAAGAGTGGTGCCCAGAACTGGACACAGTACTCCAGATGAGGCCTAACCAGTGCTGAGTAGAGGGGAACTCCATGTATTTTGGAAGCTATACTTCTATTAATGCAGCCCAAAATAGCATTTGCCTTTTTTGCAGCCACATCACATTGTTGGCTCATATTTCTTCTCATATTCTACCTCTGACTCATTTGTTATTTGTGTTTGATTAGATTCACCTCTCCTTTCCATATTTTTTCAAACTAACAGCTTTTGCTTGCTCGTTGCTGCTACTCTCCCCCCTCTCCCGCCATTCCTGTGTTTGTTTGTTTGTTTGTTTATGTTGCTTGTGGACTCCAGAAAAGGCTACATTTGTTGTTTAAAGTCAATCCTCACTTCAGCTTTCTCCATTTTATTTTCTTGTCGTTTTAGTCAGTCAACTTTGTCTCTTTTAGGTTTTTAAAAACTCAGTCTTATTTTGATTTTTAAAAGCAAAGATTGACTTCTGGGCATGTTCCCCCCCACTGCTTCTTAAGTCATATTCAAGCATTTAGTTTTTTCTTTCTTTCTAAATTCTTAAAGAAAGGCATAGCAGCCTATGTGTGTAGTGATTGGTTCCCCCACACACACACCGTGCTGAACTGAACCATCTGTGTCATCTCTGTGTTGATCCTCCCAAAACAGAAATTAAAGAAGGGTTTTAAAAAAATTGTTTATTGTTTGATTGTTTGATTTGGCTCTTATCGCCTGCACTGTTGTCCTGTATTTCTTGAAGTCACCCTGCCTTCCATAAAAGAACATGAAATATAAAACAATAAATTAAAGACACCCATTATTTGCTTAGGTAGTTCTGCTTTTCTTTAGTTCTTGTGTGTCTGTGTCCATGTGTGTGTGCGTGCTAGGTTGTTGTTCCATCAACGCTACATGTCCAAATTTCAAGGCAGTGTTGAAAAAGCACGAGACACATGGTATTTATATTAATTACCTTCTTATTCAATAACTGTGTGATAAAGCAATCCAGCGCAATATGAGGCATCTTCAGGGTGTTGGCCAGGGCAGAGGTGGACAAGGTTCGGCTGTCCCTAGCAGCACCGTTAGGCCAGCTGTCTGTCCCCTAGTCCAGACAGTGCGTCCCGGTGCAGTAGGGCAGCAGAGCGCGGAGGCCAGCCGCAGTGCTCGGAGGCCACTGTTCGAGGAGGCTGGCGTGGGCAGGTGCAGGAGTCGCGCTCTTGCCCAAGGCGGAGCAGCATCTCCTCCTGCAGTGGAAGAGGGGGGCCCGCTGATGGACGTTAGGTCAGAGGTGTCTGACGTGCCCAGCGTGGTGGAGGGCAAGGAGGAGGAGATCCTCCAGGGTGTGTTGGAGGAGGAGCAGCAAGCAGAGGCTGCAACACCCGACCCCTCTTCCACTGCCCCCCTGCGCATGTGGTGCGCCCCCAGGCTCAAGGCAGGCAGCCTGCGTCTCCTCCTCCCCCGAAACGTCAGGGCAGCATTGTGTGGGACCGCTTGGAGTTGGGAGCGGATCCCAGCACTGCCGTGTGCTGCCACTGCAAGGCGTCTCTGAGCAGGGAAACAGCCGGGGCAGTACAGCCCCAGCAGCTGCTCCTGCCCTTCAGGAGGCAGCACCAGCTGGTCTTGCTGGGGGGAGAGGTCCCCAGTCCCGGCAGGCTGGCGGCAGGGCAAGCAGAAGGCTGGCAGCGCTGCCGGAACCCCTGCGAGCTCCGTCTCTCGCCCCCACGAGGCTTGGGCAGGCCACCATGGAGGACATGGGGAGGGGGAAGTCTGGGTCCACCAGGTGGAGGTTTCCAGCATTCAAAAATCAAGGGCTCTTCTGGGCTAGGCACTGACCACATTCATTCAAGATGCATTCAAAATACTCATTTAGTGTGTGCTGGAAATAAACAAAAGCAGATAAAAAATAACCTCTTCCAGCCTGCCTGCCAGGTAATGTGAGCATTCAGCCACAGAGAGGCTGAGCCGGTGATTCTCCTGAATAAGGGGTGTTGTGCATTTCAAAGAAACCTGTAGCAGAGATTAGGGACAGTGACCTCTGCTCCAACACACTTTCCCTTCTGAGTTTGGTCTGAGTTTCTGGGAATATCAAATTCAACCTGCACCTTGCACGCAAGCCAGTGGGCCAAACTGCCTGGACTTTGATGGGTGGGATTCTCTCGAGGGGGGCCGAGAGGGCCCCAGGTTTCACATGTGCATGGAAACAGGGAGAAGTTACAGCTCTTTGCTTTGGCAGTTTTCCTGGAAAAACTCAAATTTCACCTGCGCCTAGCACACAAGCGAGTGTGGGCCAAACTGCCTGAACTTTGGTGGGTGGGATGCCCTTGAGAGGGGCTGGGAGGGGTCCAGGTGTCATGCACGTCTGGAGAAACAGGGAGAAGTTAAAGCTCTTGGCTTTGAGAATTTCTGTGCAAAACATCAGATTTTAACTCTGCCTAGCACAAAAACCACTGGGCCAAACTGTCTGAAATGTTGCAGGTGGCCTCCTCTCGGGGGGGGGGGGGAGGTCCCCAAATTTCATGCCTGTATCATAAAAACTAAAAAGGTTATGACTATTCCTGTTTCCCCATGCAAGTCAATGGGAAAACGCCAAAAATGGGTCATCCAGATATCATAGAATCAAAGAATAGTAGGGTTGGAAGGGGCCTATAAGACCATCGATTCCAACCCCCTGCTCAATGCAGGAATCTAAGTCCAAATCTTGCTTTGGAATTAGGTCCGAGTCGAAGTGTATAGGGGTCACTTCAGAGGATCCAAAGCAGCATCCAAAGCAGATCAGGGGGCCCGTGCACAGCCCTAGTATTTAGCAGACACCAAAAACAGAGCAATCTTAGCACCTGCCTCACAAGGGAATCTCACAGAATTCTATTTCCCCACCCCCTCACCCGATTTTCAGACCATTTATCTCACAGCTCAGAGCAGAGGCCTCCTTCATGTGTTGGGCCGATGACACACTGAGACAGCCCCATGGTTGTCATTGAGACCATGAAGTCCTGAGCCAGAGCTCCGAAGGTGGCCTGAGCACGCAGCCTGAAGTCACCCAGAACTACTGTTCTGGTTTCTTCTAACACTATGTGCAAGACCACTTCTGCCTATGTTCATATAATCGGCTATAAATTCTGTCAGCTGTAATTAGCTGGAACAGATGTAAACAGCTATAGACATTACTTGTCTTTGGTAAGGGCGAACAATAGGTAACTGAAACATGTCAGCAGTTGATAATGTGGTGCTAAATACAAATGCCAAATCCTACTTGATAAAGGCTCGTGTGTACTACAAGCCACCGTGAAGGGAGCAGCGAACTGGACTTTCACAAAAGTAATGGGTGGAGGATCATGCCCAATATTTTTCCAGAAATGTTTTATTAATCATGGTTACTCCAGAAAAAGCAAAGTCCAAGCAGAGAGAGCACTGAGAAATGTCCTCTTTGTGTTTAGTCTATTTGTCTGCATTGCGAGACAACGGAAGATGCTAAAAATGTGTTACTTTAGGATACTATTAAAAAAATCAGCCAAAAACAAAGATTGCTCTAAACCCTCAAGCTTCTGCCATAATTTTTCTAGTGCTTTGCCATCTTTATTTACTTTGCAGAAAAATTCCTTTAGGCTCTTCTGGAAACTTAACAACACCCCCCACACCCTGCTCTGCAAAAATATACAGAAATGCTTTGCTTATATGCATGCTATGAGTTCCAGAAATAAAGTGTGTGTAGCAAGATCTCTAGAATCTTTTCAAAGCTGTCATTGTTAAAAGAGTTCTTGCAGTGAGAGGCGGGCTGCAATACTAAACAGACTTGCTAGAACAGCCTTCCCCAACTTGGTGCCCCCCAGATGTGTTGAACTACGTCCCATCATCCCAGCTTACTGGGGATTATGGGACCTGTAGTCCAACACATCTGGAGGGTGCCAGGTTGGGAAAGGCTGTGCTAGAAAGTAAGTACAATTGAATTCAGAGAGACTTACTTCTCAGTAAGCATGCAAAGGATTGTGCTGTTGATTGTCTTTGTAAGAGATTTGCTTTCAGAATGAACGAGGTAACATACAAGGCAGACTTTACAGAGTTAAGGGTGCTCTCTAGTTATTCCACAATTATTTCATTATTTAATGCATTAACACATATGTCTTTATTTAAGAATCTTTAGATAGCTAACTTTGGTATAAAAATAGGGGGCAGAATTAAAATGTATTTTTTTAACAATACAGTACTGTCTCATTACGAGGCAATGATGTGTTTCTTTTGTGTTTTTGTGATATATTGTTCCATATCTGTGAACACCGGAAATATTGCTTAAGGAAAACTACATATTTCAGTTTTTCCGTAATTGTATAACTTCAGGACTTAAGCAAGCTCAAAAATCATTGCCCAGGTCCAGAGAAAGTTAGTCACACAAAAGTCCTGATAAAATTATGGGACATAAATTGTTTGCAAGTAACTTTTTCTATTGATTTCAATAGAGACTTAAGTACAATTAACCTTCTCTGGATTTGGGCCAAAATGTGTAGAGTTTCATCCCAAGAAGTCCTTCCATTTATGGAGGGGGCTGTGATCCAGCAGAGGCCTTCAGTGGAAAGGGGTAGATGCTATTTTCTCCAGATAGAGGCATATTGAGGAAGGGATGGAAAGAGAGTCCCAAGATGGGATGGTCGCCATAACTCCAACTGGGGAATCTGGAATGTTCCAGACCACATCCCAGGGGCTGTGAGGAACCAAATAGCAAGATATGCAGTGGTCACCTGGGTCCTGCAACAATATATATGTTCAGAACAGGTCTGGGGTACCTGTGGCCTTCTAAATGTTGTTAGACTATAACTCCCATTTTCTGAACATCACTCTGCTTTTGTCCTGTTTTTTTGGCAATGCATATCCTCTTTTTTGGCAATGTGCAAGAGGCCATCCTACAACTGGGTTCTGCAACCGTACATTAGTTTAGGACAGGGCTGGGGTACCTGTGGCCCTCCAGATATTGTTAGACTACAATTCTCATAATCTCTGACCATTAGCCATGCTGACCATTGGGACTGATGGGAGCTGGAGTGCTAAATCATCTAGAGGGCCACAAGTTCCCTACCCCTGTCTTAAATTTTGATCCCATTGATTGTACATTCTGTTTAGTTCTGTGAATTTAGGTCTCTGCTTGAAATGTGTATGCTGCATTTGTTTTTTTATGCTATTTTTAATACTGCATTTTATCGTGTTATCTTTGTGAACTATGTCACTGGATAGCCAATAGAAATGCAATAAAATAAATAAATAAAATTAAAAAATGGGCTTCACCAGCATGTGAATTGGCAGGCCTACACTACATGGTACCTCCTCTTTCATGTGCTCTTCACATTCATGCGTGTGCATTTACTTATATAAGCACTGGAGACCAGATGAATCCATCTCCCAACTTGGAGGTGAACTTCTACAGACATAGAGTTGGGGGCTTAAACCTGGCAAAGGACAGATCTACTACCAATGAATGCTAACCACATTGTAATATGACATTCTCAAAAGGCAAGAAAAGGAACAGTAATGTGTAAGAGATTGTGGTATATCAGATATATAGGATATATATAACAGTTGGAGTTTATATGATTTGGCATTGTAGTGACTATTATTTAATTTAGAATTTAGGTCTGGATTGTTTAGTCATGTAAGAGGTAAAGAGGACAAAAAGGAACCAAAATGTGGCATCCCAGACTTTTAGAAATGCAGCCATGTAAATTGTAGATTCACTTGAATGAGCTTTGCTTCCCCCATGTTGGAATTTTGTGTTGCTGTGCAATGGAATCTTCTTTCAGTAAACCCAAGTTGAAGAACTGTGAAAGGTTTGACAGATGAGTTGCTGAGGTAATTACTTGGCTCCTTTCCATCCCACTAGCTTTTTGTCTGATAAATGGAGGCTTAAATTCAGAATTCTACAATTCTAATCTCAGTAGAACAATCAATTACATTTAAATGCCAATATATTTTCCCCACCCGCATCACAGCTTCACTAGTTTGCGGATCTTTTCTTTCTGTTGTTGAAGGATGGAATTTGGAGCATAAATATATACACTTGGAAAAGAGAAGTCATAAGGGAAGCATATTTAGTTAGTATTCTGGTCCTCTCTTTTTTTTCTTTTTTTCAAAAAGGTACACTACTATTAAATATTTAATTGGGGAAAATATTGTGCTAGATGTTGCACAGAATATAGGACGACAGAAGTCATCCCAAAAGTTGCAGTGTAGAGTATTCCTGTTCACTGTTCAGTTAACCAGCCCGTGTCATCCTGTAGGACATGCCATTCCATTTCCCCTCCCACCCAGATTTCTGTTTTCCCCACCCACAGTCAGTCAGCATTCTGTGGTCACTGAGCATGCTCCGTCCTCATTGAACTGTTCGGGGTTTTTTAGTGAGTGCTTTAGGGGGGGGGGGTTTCTTGAGTTTTTTGTATTTCTGCAAACCTTGGGGTTCCCCCAAGCCTGCACATACTTCCCTTTTGTGTGTGGGTGATGCCAGTTTGGCTACATAAGTCATGGCACCCACACCTGAATAAAGGAAATGGATGGACCCTGAGCAGAATCAGAACTAAGGCTATAATCCCAAGTGCACTTCTACTATTGAATTTAATAATCCTGCTTAGCTTCTGAGATTAGACAAGATCAGGTGCATCCAACCCTTAGATCCAAAGATGTCTTCCACATTACATCATTAGGTTTATTAGGCAGCAATCCTACACTCACTTACCTGGGAGTAAGTCTCATTGAACTTAATAGGAATAATTTCTTGAGTAGACATGCTAGGATTGCATACATAAGCTCCAATTAAACCCCTTCGGCACTGGATTTCCTTTGATGAGCGGCCCTGTTTTTTTTTTTTGTATAGCGATGGTTGATTCATATTTTATTTGTGTCATTGGTTGGATCCAGATTTAGGCATGTACAACTAGGCTGGTGGAAGCAGGGTTTCTTTCTCCACAGCAGGTCCTCTGGCCCCCTGAAACTGCTACACAGAGGGTCAGAGGGTTGAGGGATCCCTGACAATTGGGCAGAGGCACATCTGTGAATGGAATAGGTGCCTTTGCTTGATTTTCAGAGGTCCCCCTTTACTGCCACATCACAGCCTACCCCACTCAGCAGGGTCCCATGAGCAGAGATGTAGTATTTTTTGTGGGCTGGAGCAGCTGCCGTTGCTGGGGGGCTTCATGAGTTCTTGTGCAAGCTGTCATGGAACACCCTGCAAGTGGCTATTTTCCTTCCGCTCATTGTTCTTTGGAACCAACCCACAGTGTGAGAGTATTTTGTATAAATAATTTGCTAGCTGAACAACTTCCCAGATCATCCCTGAGAGCTGGATTTCATTCTGACTCCTCCATATTTAGAAATGACATACATAAATATCAAGTGATCCTCTGACAATTGCAGAACAGACTGTTGCAACAGGGATTTAATTTCACAGAGACAGATTTTAATGCTGTGTATTGCACAAAATTTTTATGGGTTGCAGGTGAAATAGGACGTCACAGCAACACAATAGTAACAGTGGCATTGCACTTCCCAGCTCCTCTTCACCATGTTCCCTTTGTGGAGCACAACAATAAGCTTTGTAGGAACCCTTCATGGTGATTCACCCTTGAAAAATTCACAAAAGAGGCTTGAAGGTTGCCCACCTCTGGTATGAATCTTGCCACAAATTTCTGTGGGTGGGATCCAGACTTAGTCATGCTTAGAGAAGACCTACTGGAATCAACTTGCCCCACTGATTTCAATGAGTCTACTCTAAGCATGATTAAATCTGGATCCACCCCAATATTATTCACACACATTTATTCTCCAGAATACATTTTTGCTTATCTTACTTTCCTTTTCTATAATTAGAAGGCATTAAGAAAAACTGGTGGACAATGTAAAACAGGGATTGTTAATTAATTTTATTAGCCTAATCACAAGTGCTGAACTATTTCATCTATACAAAAGAGGGCAAAAGAGAGGAGTGTGAAAGAATGGATGCGTGGGGGAGTTTTACACCTTATACTGTCATAGCAATGGTTGTTTTTGTTTCTTGCCTTTTCCATACTGTATAAGGAAGCTGTCAGAACTATCATTATTTTAATTATATTGCTAATTATAATGCACTTTAAGTGAACAGAATCCAATTCACTGCAGAATCTTGGGAAGAAAATATATCTGAAAAATCTATGTTCAGATGTGCTGAAATACAGGTAGCAAAAATAGGTATTTCCCACATCTTCTCTTCCACGTAACTGTAGAGCCTCTAGAATGATCTTGCCTGCATTATATACTGCATCCTATGAACTGGGAGATATACAAATATGCATGTGAGTTACATGAAAATCCCAAAAGTCAGAGATTCTAACACAACACTCTAAAACTGGCCAGTAGAGCTGATCAAAGACCTGGTCAAAAGCAACAAGCAGTACTCCTATTTTACAGATGAGTGAGTAAGACTGAGGCTGAGATAAGCAATTAGCATAAAGCCAGCCATGACAGAGGGTTTTTTTCCCCCCCGGTATGTATGAAAGTATTGGGAATCAGAAACCCTTGAAGAGTTGCTACTAATCACCCAGGCATCTTCTACCATAGATCCTGATCTACCTTCTGCCCAACCCAGACACAGGCAATACAATTACCATATGCATAGATCAGGGGTGTGGAACTTTATCTCAGTGGTAGCTTAGTCAGATGACCCCCCCCCCCGAGCCCTCCTCCATGGGCAGATGATGTCAAGGGTGGGCTGCACCCTCTCATGTCATATGGCCTGTAACCAAAGAGCCTGTCCTGAAGCTGCCCAGCACCTCCCTACATTGGGAAGAATGTGGGATGTGCTAAGAGGAATCCCTGCTGTTATCTCCTATCACTGATCAGAGATGACCGTGGGAATTCCTTTCCCTGCTAGCTTTCAAGGAAGGAGAGGGGCCTCGCCCAAGGCTCCATGGAAGGGTCTCCATCCCTGACATAGATTATGAAAACATGTGAGGTATGTGTCTGTGTGTTTTAGTATTTGGAAGACAGAATTCAAATTGTCTTAATGAACAGGATATTTGGATACATATTAAGAAAATGGAATTCAAGGACAATTATAATAGGGCATCTATCATGAAGAACAACCAAATGCATCAGAAGAGAGTCAAAATACAACAGTTAGACAGAAGAGCTTTTGGGGGAACTATAGGGTTTATAGATAGGCTGACCATGGCATACGTACCATTTTAAATGGGACAGTATGGTTTTTTTCGTATTTCCTGACCGTCCTGTCGTTTTAATATAAATGTCAATTTTGTCCCATTTTTAATTTTTAGTAAAAAACTGAATGTGTTTATCATAAGGCTCTATGCTAATCAATGTGTGCAGTAAAACTACTAGTGTGATGAAAGAGGAAGTTCCAATTCCTTTATCCAGTCAGGGCCAGGCTTCTTGAGCTAGCGACGATCAGACACCAGCCCCTTGCTTGTCTGCAGCGGCGGGGAATTCAAGAGGTGGTCACTCAGCCCCATTCAGCGTGTGGGAGCCAGGAGGGTGAGTCTTACTGTTATTTCTACCAGCATTCCGCCCATAAGGATTCTTTCTGCCCTGCATACAGTTTGATTCGGACTTTTCAGACTCATATTTTGGTTCCACAGGCTGTTAGCTATTTTTTTTATTATAGAGGAACTCTCTGGTGGGACATTAGCACGTACTGGCTTGTGATAGCAGTCGGGGTGTTCATTCCTTTTTTTCTTTTTCTTTTTGGTGTATGTTTATGATTTTTTGCAGTCTTGCTGCGTAAGATTACTTCATCGGAGAAATATTCATGGTACGATCGTGGTGAAATACAGTCCCCCTCTACGTCTACCTAAATTTTTGTATGAGTTCTGTCACTGAAAAATAATTGTTAGCTCAATATGTTCATGTAATAAAACATTTCTTATCGTCTCACTTTTTCATGAATACGGAATATTACATAACCCCATCCCGTTTTTGTCATCCCAATATCCCGTTTTTGTCTCGAGGAAATATGGTCAGCCTATTTATAGAAGACAGCAAATTGAACATGAATCAGTAATATGATATTGAGTTACAAAAGGTTGATGCAGTTTTGCAGCATCGAGTCTAACACTTGGATCAAAGAGTACCATTTTACCTAAAAGGTAGTTTCAGATGACTATGAGGCAAGTGGCAGGTGCTGAAAAGCTTCCAGTATGGCACCTTTAACCACACAGGAAAGTGGTTATCCCTCTGGCCTCCATCCATGTGGTTACATCCAGCATTATCAGATGGGTGGTAATAGTGGGAATGGCCATGTGGCATGGGGCTACAGATAACTACCATCTCACCTGGTTAGTATTATTATTATTATTATTATTATTATTATTATTATTAAATTTATTAATCGCCCATCTGGCTGGTCACCCAGCCACTCTGGGCAATGTACAACATACAATAAAAACAGTTTAAAACAATAAAATTCTACAATAAAAACATTTTCTAAAATACCCTAACCCACCCCAAATGCTTGCCTGAACAACCACGTTTTTAATGCACGACGGAAGCTCATTAAAGAGGGGGCATGACGGAGTTCCCTAAGGAGGGAGTTCCACAGAGTGGGGGCCACCACAGAAAAGGCCCTCTCCCTCATCCCCACCAGTCTAGCTGTCCTGGCTGATGGGACAGAGAGAAGGCCATCTGAGGCTGATCTTGTTAAGTGGCCTGTCTGGTGCTGCTGGAGGCACTCCTTAAGATAGGCTGGGCTGGAACCATATAGGGTTTTAAAGGTCAAAACCAACACCTTGAATTTGGCCCGAAAAACAACTGGTAACCAGTGCAACTCTTTCAGCACTGGAGTGATGTGATCTCGCCAGCGGCTGCCTTTAATCAGGCGAGCCGCCGCGTTCTGTACCAGCTGCAGTTTCCGAACCGTCTTCAAGGGTAACCCCACGTAGAGCGCATTACAGTAGTCTAAACGAGAGGAGACCAGGGCATGTACTACCGATGGGAGCAGATGGTCGGGAAGGAAGGGGCGCAGCCGCCATATCAGATGGAGTTGATACAGCACTGTCTGGCTCACAGCTGACACCTGAGCCTCCATGGACAGCTGGGAGTCCAAAATGACCCCCAGGCTGTGGACCTGGTCTTTCAAGGGTAGCCGTACCCCATTCAACACCAGGTCAACATCCCTCAGCCTCCTCTTGTCTCCCACCAAAAGTGCCTCGGTCTTGTCAGGGTTCAGCTTCAGCCTATTCCTCCCCATTCAGCCACTCACCATCTCCAAACATTTGGACAGGGATTCTACGGCCAACCTTGGTGAAGATTTAAACGAGAGGTAGAGCTGCGTGTCATCCGCATATTGATGACACTGCACCCCAAACCTCCTGATGATAGCCCCCAGCGGCTTCACATAGATGTTAAATAGCACTGGGGAGAGGATGGAACCCTGTGGCACCCCACAAGTAAGTGGCCACGGGTCCAAAACCTCCTCTCCCAGTGCTACCCTCTGGTACCTGCCGGAGAGGAAGGACCGGAACCACCGCAATACGGTGTCCCCAATGCCCAACCCCTCCAGGCGGTCCAGGAGGATACCGTGGTCAATGGTATCGAAAGCCGCTGAGAGGTCGAGGAGAACAAGGAAGGAGCATTCACCCCTATCCAGAGCCCTCCTCATATCATCTACCAAGGCGACCAAGGCCGTTTCTGTCCCATGCTCAGACCTGAAGCCCGACTGAAATGGGTCTAGATAATCAGTTTCTTCCAAGTGTGCCTTCAACTGCACCGCCACCACCCACTCAATCACCTTGCCCAAAAATGGCAGATTTGAGACTGGGCGAAAGTTGTTCAAAACTTGAGGATCCAAGGAGGGCTTCTTTAAGAGCAGTCTTATCACTGCCTCCTTGAGGGCTGATGGCATCACTCCCTCCTCAAGGGAGGCGTTCACCACCGCCTTGATCCCCTCACCCAGTCTCTCTCTGCAGCTCATAATGAGCCAAGATGGGCAAGGATCAAGTAAGCAGGTGGTCGGCCGTACCGATGAAAGCACCTTGTCCACTTCATCAGGAGGAAGAAGCTGGAACCAATCCCACAAAACCGGTTTGCCACAGGCCGCCTCTTGCTCACTAACTGTATCCACAACGTGCAGAGTAACACACCTAATCTGATCAATTTTATTCGCAAAGTGCCTTGCCAAGGCCTCACAGGAGGCCTTAGAATGCTCCAGTGGTTCTGGAGCCACAGGACCGACCAGGCTCCGGACCACTTGGAACAGCCTCCTGTGACAGCACTCTGCAGACGTGATGGGGTTATGGCTCCATAATGTGAGCTTAACAACAGAAGAAGAGCCATGCTGGATCAGACTGAAGGTCTATATAATGCAGCATCCTGTTTCCCACAGTAGCCAACAAGAAGGCTCTGGGAAACCCACAATCAGGACATGAGGGCAATAGTCATCTCCCAGTGTTGTTCCCCAGAGACTCGTATTCACAAGCATGCTATCATGACTAGTAGCCATTGACAGCCTTTTCTTCCATGAATTTGTCTAATCCCCTTTTAAAGCCATCCACACTGGTGATCACATCTTGTGGAAGCAAATTCCATAGTTAAACACACTGAAATACTTCCTTTTTCACTATCCTGAATCTCCTACCATTCAGCTTCACTGGATATCCCTGGGTTCTAGTGTTATGAGAGAGGGATACATGCTTCTCTCTATCAACTTTTGACATGGCTCTTCTTATGTTCTTATGTTTTTACCACCCTGGATAATTTGGTATCATCTGCACACTTAGCCATCTCACTGCTCACCTCTAAGTCCAAATAATTTATGAAGAAGTTAAAAATTACCTGTTTCAATACAAATCCTTGGGGGACCCCACTTCTTACATTCCTCCATTGTGAGAGCTGTCCATTTATTCCTGCTCGCTGCTTCCTGTTCTTTAACTGATCCATATGAGGAGCTCTCCTCTTATCCCATGACTGTTAAGTTTACTCAGGAGTCTTTGGTGAGGAACTCTGTCAGAGGCTTTTTGAAAGTACAAGCATAGGCCTGGTTCGCACAACCACAGGATGTTTAACAAGGCACAGTGGCTTAACAAGCCACCCTGTGTGTGCCAGTTATGCTGATTTGCATAATTATCCTCACTGGGCATGGTTTCGTGTGTCATCCGAACCCGGCGAGGGTGGCTTGTTGGGGTGGTTAACAAACCATCCAGAAGGACGAATGGCCTGTTGTAGGGTTGTGGGGTGGTTTGTTAACCACCCCAACAAGCCACCCTTCTTGGTGCAGGAATCTGAAGAAGGAGAAAACACAGAGGGGAAAGGGAGGTCATCCAACTTTGTAGTGTGTGTGTGTGTGGGGGGGGTGTCTGTAGCAATAATAGTAATATTGGCATGTCACTCCTTTAAAATATTTTGAGCTAGAATAAGACAAGCAGACAAAATGGGGTCCCTTGGTCTCTCTGAACCAAATTACACATTAGTATTTATTATTTATTTTTATTTATTGCATTTTATATGCCACCTTTTTCCTCTTGCAGGCAACCCAATGTGGCTTACATTATCCTCCTCCTCTCCATTTTAACCTCACAACAACAATGCTGTGAGGTAGGTTGGGCCGAGTCTGTGACTGGCCCAAAGTCACCCAGTGCGCTTCCATGGCTGAGTGGGGACTAGAACCTGGATCTCCCGCCTCCCAGTCCAACGCTCTTGCCACTACACTACAGTGTCTCTCCAGTGCTAATCGTGTAGAGTAGCTGAGGTTTGTCTTAAAAAAAGACCCTCTAGTGTAAGTGCGCATAGCCCTGGTTCCAACTGGGAGCACCATGCTCCCCCCGCCGATTCCCCCGTGTGTGTGTTAAAAAAGGAAGTCTTCATTGGCATCGTAAAGTGTCCTTTGGCACTCTGATCTGAAACTTGTTCTCCAAGGAGCATGCAAATGCTCCTCAGCACTGATTGTTACTGGGCATGAATGCGCATATGCACACATACAAATGTAGTGGTAGCGTCACATTCTTTTTCCTTCAGACTCTGTCTGTCTCTGTATGTTCCTGAGGCTTTGTGGAATAAAGCTCACCAATCATCTGGGTGGTGGGAAATCAGCACTACAGAATACATGCTAAACCTTTCTGTTGGAGGTGGGCACTGAGCCCACTGCAAGTGAGCAAAAAGCACTGCATGTGGAGGGAAAGGAAAACAAAGCCCCCAACCCAAACAGCACAGAAAGTCAGAAGAACCAGGAGACAACCAAGAATAGTGGAGAAGAGGCTTGTATGGGTCATTTATCTCCACATGCTCCTCTTCTTCCAGAAGAATATGTAGAATGTTTGCAGGGCTGGCCCTGCTACAAGGCAGAGTGATTTTGGGTGTCATGAAAGGGTGGCAGTTTTAGTTATTTAGGGAGCAATCCTATGGCCCGCTAGACCCTGTCTAGCAGGCCATAGGATATGCTTTATTCTGGGAACTGACCTCATAGCCTGTGCTCCAAGGTCTGTTCCCAGAAATCCAACCTCCCCCATTGTCTGTGCTGCCTTGGAGGTGGTGCGGAGAAGCCCCGTCCTTCGCACTCGGAAGACGAGCGTGGAGTGACTGAAAGGGGGTGGGGCTGGGAGGCGTTCTGGAGCGGGGAGAGCAGAGCTGCAGGTACGACACATCCTATGTGTCCTACGTGTCATACGGCAGCTTCCTGTCCCGGTCGGCCCCCCTGCAGCTAGACAGCCCAAAACAGCTAGCGAAAAAGAGCAAAGCAGGACAGGCACAGAGGGAATGATCCCCTGTGCCTCTCCTGCCTTGCTTTGGATAGGCTATCGCCACCAAGGTTGGAGGCGTCCGCCTATCTACTTAGGATTGCGCCCTTAGGGCACAATCCTATGCATGTTTAGACAGAAAACAGTCCTACAACTACCAGCATTCCCCAGCCCTCATGGCTGGCTGGGGAATGCTGGGAGCTGCCGGACTGCTTTATGTCTAAACATGCATAGGATTACACCCTTAATTTACTTCTACTTTTTAGGAAGAGATGGTTATGGGATATTCTTTCCCAAGTTTCAGAGTTGGGCGGTTTGGGGTACTGTGCACCTTGACTTGGGGCAGTGGCGGGTGGTGATGATGGAGGTGTGATTTGCTATTCTGTCTCAGGCAGCAAAATGTCTTGAGATGGCCCTGGATGTTTTACATATATAAGGGCAAACAGCATCCTGAGGGAGAAGTTAATATTTCAGTCTCCTAGCAATAACTTTCAGGCCACATTTATTACCCACAAACCACCAGCAGTCTTCAGTGGAGCCTAGCTCTCACTTTAGTAGGTTGAGTGGAAAAACCTTTGTTCAGAGCTGAGCTTTCTGACTGGTGGTAGGCTAGGCAAATTTGCCCAACCCAGCTACAGTCACTGATTTTGTAACATGATTGTTTTTGACACTAATATATTGGGATCATCTTTTCCCATTTATCTAATATAATTCAGTCAGTATTCATTCTCTACAAACTAACATTACCTTTGACTCCATAATAGAATGGATTCACTGTCAAACAGTGTTGATCACTCATTGTTAAGCATTTTATTAAACTCAATGTAAATCATCTTGCTATGAATATGACTGCCAGATCTACACTGATACTTTCTTTTCATCTCTGTTTTCAAATTTCTGCTGGTATTTTGAGCATGAGATACTATGACAGGGTTTCATTCAGTAATGATGTTCTGAACAGTGGTCCAACCTGCCAGAGAGCCAAGCTTGGCTTGGCCATTTCCTCCTCTTGTTAAGGAGATAGCTGGTGAATTGCTCAGAATAGCTACGAAGTAGCTGGACCATCCTTGGGTATGAGGAAAACCAGTTGGGATAGGGAGTATACCTAGCCGTCCCCACCACCACCACTGAGGATGATGTAATATAACACACATGTAATATGTGTGTGTCTAAAAAAACTAAAATAATAGAATTGGTTTGAGAGAGATTGAGAGAGGGAGAGAGGCAGGGAGAGAGCTAGCTTTAAGCTCTGGAAAGGTCCTTTGGGGGCTGTCATTGCTTGGTAGGAGAGCAATGCTGTTTCTCTCCACCTATGCTCAACTTGTATATTTGTAAATAAACTCAAATATTACATAATGTTATATAAACACCTTAACACTCCAGAGATCTCTCCAAACCCACTGAGTTCTATGGGATAGGGTCAAACTACATTTTACACTAATCATGTAGCTGTGCCTGCTAATTTTATTTACACTAGTGTCACTGTGTGCAGTCCGAATTCGGATCAGGAACAGAACGCTCAAGGAGGGGAGGATTAAATGTCCTCATACACACTGCTGGTGGGGAGTAGTAGTGGTAAAAAAAAAAAAAGAGCCTTCGTTAACTCCAATAGAGACTTTGTTTCTTTTTTTGAACCCCCACGCCCTGAGTGGTAGAATTTTAGGGAAAAAAGGGTGGGGGAAAAGGTTTAATCCTCCCCTCCTGGAGCACTCCAGTCCTGATCTGGATCAGGACCACAGGCAGTTACACTAGAGTAAAACAGAGGGCAAGCTTGGCTACATACTATGCGATTAGTGTACTGTGTAGTTTGACTTTTTCTCAGTTATATGAGGATTGCCGCCTGTATGGCCACTTTCATTTTGTATTTAACTGTGATTTCTAATTGTGTATTGAACACCACTTCGGTAATTTCCTTTGTTAAGTGGTGTATAAATTTATTAAATAAATTAAATAAAATAAACAAATTCTGACTAGTAGCCATTGATCCTTCATGAATTTGTGTAATCCCCTTTTAATAAGACATGCTGCTCTGCACCACTTACCTATAATCGGTCCCTTATGCTCTTACAACTATGATTTTCAAGGATGCTCTGGCATTAGGGCTAAATTGGACCATTCTGATACCCCTTAAAATGTGTCAGGAGATGCCAGGTGCTGCAACTAGGGATGTCGGAAGAATCCGTTTTTGCGGTGGAGCTCGGTGAGTTTTCACCGGCTCGGTCCCCTGGACTTTGGCTCGATCATCTGCAAGTTGGCCTGACTCAGCATGTGATAAGTTGGGCCAACCAGTGGATTTTTCAGAGGGGTTGCACAAATCACAATTTGTGCAAAATGGCAGCCGTAAATAGTTCAAATTGCACAGAATTGTGGCCACCATTTACAGCTGCATTTAGTGCAAATTGGCCCACCGTTTTGCGCAAACCCCCCTTGGTAATGTTCTCGGGTTTCAGGAACTATCATGTTGCTTGGCTTGCAAATGCAAGCTGAGCCAGGTCTGTTGCAGGGAACCATCAGGTCCAAAAAGGGCCAGATTTCCTTGCAACGGACAACAGCTAAGCACCATTAGAAAGGATCAGGCTATCAAATTATTTGCTTACAAAATGTCAATGACAGATAAGTTATAATCTTCAGATAAGAGGACCAAGCTGTCAAGGGCTCCTTGGAGGCCTCTCTCAGTCTAATCCAGTAGCCAAGTCCAGACACAGACAAAGGAATTCCTTTCAAAGCTTTATTCTTCTTTTACTACTTAACAACTATACCGTTTGCAACTAGATCTGAGCAGCACAATACCTATGCCCTAAGTTGGAACAGTTGGTCCCCATTTGAAAGGGAATTACTGGCAGACCCCTGAACTTAAGGACTAGGGAGAGTCCCTCCCCTTTTCCCTTGGATCCTCTGGGCGCAGCCGTTGTTTGCGTGCCAACCTGGCACTACGCCTCCTTTCCATGCCCTCCATCTGGCGCCGCTCTCTGCGTCTGCGTCGCGCATCCACCAAGTCTGATATCTGTGCTCGGTCACTCCCTGGACTGCTAACTAAACTAGGAATGCTGGTGGGAGGAATCTCCGTCAGCTGTGGGCCCTGGGAAAGAGGAGCGCGCTCCTCTCCCAGGAGCGACTGCTCTTCCTCAGAATCAGAACTACTCTGGGATTCTATGGGCTCAGTGTCCACCCTGACACATGTAGAACACAAGCCAAAACCAAACCAAAATCTTTACAAACTAGAAAGGAGACATAGCCTGGTTCAGTTTGAACCAGTTTGGTCTTACCATTATAAATTAAATCTAAATTATAGCAGATGTTTACTGCTGTACTGAGGCTTAAAGGTCCTCAGTGTAATTCTCTGTAAACTTGACAGGCACAAGCTTAATGCACATTAATCGCGCTTGCATTTATGGAGGACTTTGGGGACTAGGAAGTTAGAAGGAAGGAAGGCCTGCCATGGCAAAGATATATTAATAGGGCAGGTACGGCTGAGGCAGCAAGGGGCACACGATGAATGCTGTTTATCACACAGTTCTGCAATACATTACGTGGCTCTGCAATTTGTCATTGAACTCGGCAATTCATCACTATCAAATATGTGGTGCATGATTATATATATACATATATAAACAAATGCCTTAATTTTAAAATAAGCACATATGCTATTAATCATATGAAAAATGACTCAGGCATTCCTGGACTTATTTCAAAAAACACAGCTAGGATATATCCATAAGAATGTGACTTGAGATACTGAACACTTATAGATAACAACCAAAAAAGCTAACCCCTGCCCATTAATATTGTACTAGCATTAACACTGCACTGTGTCATCAGCAAATTCTCTAGTCCCTATGAATTAACGAAAACACCACATTTTTGTTTTCATCTGAAAACAAAACACCATAAACCTGCCTGGAGCCTTCAGTTATCTTCTGAGATCCTATTACGTGTCCTGCCTCCTAGAGAGGTGAGGCTGATGGGAACTCGAGCCAAGACCTTCTATGTAGCAGCACCCTGGTTGTGGAACTCCCCTCCAAGGGAGGTTAGGTTGCCCTGCCCCCTCACTATTAGCCTTTAGACATCTAGCAAAAACTATATTGTTTTACCCAGCTTTTGGTGCTTAATGTCACTTCTTGATTTTAGAGGGTTCTCCTGCGTTATTGTGATGTCTGAACTTGATCTGCCTTGTTTTAGCTTTGGCATGTTATCTTTTTTTGGTTTTGTCATCAGTCACCTCAAGCACTGATGAGTGGATGGGCGATTCAAAAAATTATTAAATTGATAAATAATAGCCATTGGTGGAACCCTGCTGGGTATCTCCTTTGCCGATTCCTCCTCCTCCTCCAGGCCCTTGGGCATCCATGATATGTCTCAGCTGATGGGAAATGGGCTCCCACCTATCCCACAGTCCGCTGGGTTCGGGTGTGTATCTGAAGGTGGGTGCCTGGGACAGAATAGGGATTCTGTTGGTTTACCATCCACCCTGCTGCTCAACAGTCTCCCCTCCTGAGCTAGCCAGGGTAGTCTCAGGGTTGGTGTTGAAGACCCCTCAGCTTGTTGTGCTGGGGGATTTCAACATCCATGCTGAGGCTGCCCTGTTGGGAGTGGCTCAGGACTTCATGTCTGCCATGACAACCATGGGTCTGTCCCAAAAGGTATCTGGCCCCACCCATGCTGCTGGGCACACTCTGGACCTCCTTTTCTGTGCTGGATGGGGTGATAGTGATCTGAGAGTGGAGGAACTCTCTATAGTTCCATGGTCATGGACAGATCACTACCTGGTGGGGTTGAGACTTGCTGGCATTCAGAACCTCTGCAGGGGTGGAGGGCCGATTAAGATGGTCCACCCCAGGAGGCTGATGGATCCGAATGGTTTTCTGACAGCTCTTGGGGATTTTCCTGTTGGCAGGCGATTCTGTCAGAGCCCTGGCCGATCTCTGGAATGGAGAAATGACCAGGGCCATGGACACAATCACTCTTGAGCATCCTCTCTCACAAAGTGGAGCTGCACCAGCACCCTGCTTTTCTAGGGAGCTGATGGAGATGAAATGAGTGAGAAGACAACTAGAGCGATGGTGGCAGAAAACTCGGAGTGAATCCGATCAGATACGGGCTAGAGCCTATATGAAGGCCTACTCTGTGGCAATACGGGCAACAAAGAAAATATTTTTCTCTTCCACTATTGCATCTGCAAAGAGCTGTCCAGCAGAGCTGTTTCAAGTGGTCAGGGGTCTTTTATACACTAGCCCGCAAGAGGAGAATTTACACCTCTTGACAGTCCTCTGTGAACAATTTGCTCACCACTTTGCAGACAAAATCGCTCAGATCCGCTCTGACTTGGATGCTATAGTTGATACAGACCCAGTGGATGTAACTTTGGTCCCTTCTTGTCCAGTGTTATTGGATACTTTTCAATTTGTACAGCCTGAGGATGTGGACAGGATCCTGGGAGAAGTGAGAGCTACCATGTGTGTTCTAGATCCTTGCCCTTCCTGGCTCATAAAAGCAGCCAGAGGTGGACTGGCCGAGTGGGTAAGTGGAATGGTTAATGCCCCCCTTAGTCAAGGCAGAGTTCCAGCCTGCCTGAAGGAGGTGGTGGTGAGACCTTTGTTAAAAATGCCCTTTCTGAACCCCACCATATTGGATAATTATTGGCCAGTCTCCAATATTCCATTTCTGGGCAAGATACTAGAGCGCGTGGTGGCCTCCCAACTCCAGAGATTTCTGAATGAGACAGATTATCTAGATCCATTTCAATCTGGCTTCAGACCTGGTTATGGGACAGAAACAGCTTTGGTCGCCTTGGTGGATGACCTACACTGTGAACCAGACATGGGGAGTATGTCCCTGTTGGTTCTGCTGGACCTCCCATCAGCTTTCAATACCATCAGCCATGGTATTCTACTAGGCTGCCTCGCTGGGATGGGACTTGGAGGAACTGTTTTACAGTGGCTCCATCCCTTCTTGGAGGGGCAGACCCAGAAGGTGGTGCTGGGGGATTTCTGTTCGACTCCCTGGCCATTGGCCTGTGGAGTTCCTCAGGGTTCTGTTTTCTCCCCCATGCTATTTAACATATACATGAAACCACTGGGAGAGGTTGTCCGGAGTTTGGGGTTCAGTGTCACCAGTATGCTGATGACACCCAACTCTACTTTTCCTTTCCATCTAATTCCAAGGAAGCTGTTCCGGTGTTAAACCAGTGTCTGTCGGCATTAATGGACTGGATGAGGGCAAACAAATTGAAGGTGCTCCTGGTCAGTCGAAAGGTAGATCAGGGAATAGGGATTCAGCTTGTGCTGGTGGGGTTACACTCCCTCTGAAGACACAGGTTCACAGCTTGGGTGTACTTCTGGATTCAGCCCTGAGCCTGGATGCCCAGGTTTCAGCAGTGGCCAGGAGTGCATTTGCACAGTTAAAGCTTGTGCGCCAGCTGCACCCGTTCCTTGAGATGTCTGACTTGGCCATAGTGACACATGCCTTAGTTACATCCCATTTGGATTACTGTAACACGCTCTACGTGGGGCTGCCACTGAAGAGTGTTCGGAAATTTCTGCTGGTTCAAAGATCTGCTGCCAGACTGTTGACTGGGGCTGGCTACAGGGAGCATACCACTCCCCTGATAAAACAGCTTCACTGGATCCCAGTCTGTTTCCGGGCACAATTCAAAGTGCTGGTCATGACCTATAAAGTTCTATACAGCTCGGGTCCAGGTTATCTGAAAGACTGTATTCTCCCTTGTGAGCCTGTTCGTGCCCTGAGATATTCGGGGGAGAACCTTCTTGTGGTCCTGCCACCATTTCAGGCTCGTCTGGTGGGAACGCAGGAGAGGGCCTTCTCGGTGGCTGCCCCAAGGCTCTGGAACTCCCTTTCCAGGGAGGTGAGAGTGGCACCCTGCTTGGTATGTTTCCACAGGCAGGTAAAAACTTTTTTGTTCCAGCAGGCCTTTGGGATAGATAGTCTGGGCCCATGAGAATATGATGGATTGATGCTATTGTTTATATTGTTGTTGTCTTTTAAAATTTTGATATTTTATACAATTTTTATATTATTGATGATTTAATTATATTTTTAACTTTTGTATATTTCTATTTATATGTTTTAAGTGTACAAGTTTTTAATGTTGTAAAGCTGCCTTGAGTCCCAGTATTGGGATAAAGGCAGGATATAAATAAATATAACAACAACAGCAGCAGCAGCAACAACAACAACAACAATAATGGTGCATGGCAGACTAGGGAAGTGACTGAGCTGAGGCAGAGGCACTCCCCGAACTGGGCAGAGTGGAGGAAAGGATTGCCATCCATCAGTTATCTATGTGCATCCATGCCTTTGAGCAGAGTGGATGCCCAGGGCAGCTAGGGTGTAGGGATTCATTCCACTTCTGAAGGAGAAGCAGAAGGACCAGACTCTACAATAAACTCTCATCAAACTCTTTCCTGTTGCTGCCATGATGGACCTATCAAGGTCAGATATTCATAGGGCGTGTAGGAAGTAGCCCAAGGAGGGCAAGGGACATGGCAAAGTGGCAGCAGTTTGGGCACTCTGCAAGGCCACCTCACCCACAGTGCCTTGGTTTAAGGACCCTACGTTGTGATGTAGGCTCCTTCTCGCCTAGTGAAATGCCCATCTAGTGAAAAAAGCAAAGACTGGCGGATGGGGAGGCAACAGCTGCCTATGCCACTGCTCCCACCCTGCCAGCTCCCACCTGGCAGGACATAGGAATCTCAGAAGCCTTCCAGTTCAGAGGTTTCCAAGCAGCGAGGACTCAACCTAAATAACTGTATTCATGAGACAATAAAACTAGATAACAATGTTTGTTTTCCAAGGTTCCTGCCACACTGAAAACTAATGTATTCCCCTCTTATTTTTATTGGGTATTTAATATAACCATTTGATCAGGCCTTTCTTTGAGAAGATTGGTACTTTCTGTAATTATCACTTTGCTGTTTGCAACTGGTTGTTTGAAACAGGGCAACTTTTACTGCTGGTAAGTCAACATTTTATTGGGAAAAAAATTCCTTTGTTCACAGGAAGGAATTAGAGGCATTGCACAGAAGCATTGCAATTTAATAAATTATGAAAGTATTTGAACTTCCCATTTTTGTAAGTCCAGAGGGAAAGAAAGAGGAAGATTTAATACTGAAAACTCTGAGATGGTGTAATTTGATGGAGGTAGCCATGAAATGCCTAGAGGAATTTAAACACGGGAGAGCTGCAATTTTCAATTACACTTCTACAGCTTTCTGATGCTTTACTGTCAATTTGCATTGATCTGCGGAGTGTGTGAAGGATGTCCTAAAGGTTTTTCCTTAAATGGGATAGCTAAAATGCCACCACAAGTTTTTTTCATCTTTCCAATAAGCAGAAATGTTCCTTCCATTTCATTTGAGACCTGCGCATAAAAACAAGGCTGAGCACCAGAAGAGACAGGCAAGAAGAACTAATGAGAGAGCAAGCAAGGCAGCTTACATTATGGATAATAGAAAAGTAATCTATTTTTGAACCTGATTTTCTGACCATACACTTGTGTACTTCACCTGGGAAAGACAACTGTGTAAACTGGCCTGTGTTTACATTTTCTAGGTCGAAATATCTTCTTTATTCCCGACACTGCTGTCATAGAAACCCACATTTAATTATATGGGATGATAGACTCCATCCTAACAGTCCAAATAAACAAAGTTACTCAAGACATATACAGCCAAACTACATGATCAGCAGCCCCATGTGTTGTACCAGTTGCTAAGTGGTCTCACCTCAGACTGCCGAAGGGGGCATGTTAGAATGATCCCCAGGGTAGGGATGGGGACATATGGCCCTCCACGAAGTTGTTGGACTGCAACACCCATCATCCCTCCCCATTGGCTGTGCTGGCTAGGGCTGATGGGAGTGCAGTTCAACAACACTGAGAGGGCCACATGTTCCCCATTTCTGCCCTAGGGGATTGCCAGGTCACAACTTGGACAAACTTCATAACACCTTACGATTTCCATGTAACAGAAAACAAGGCAGCTTTGGCTTCTTCCACCCATTACTTTCCCAGTCCTCTCATCCACCCTCATTCCTCAGTCTGCTATATAACATACCTGGAGTCTTACTTGAAGGAGATGAGAAGACTGAGGAAGCTATAGGTGGCTGCCCCACCTTTTACAGCACGGGGGGGATTGGCACATGCATTTTCTCCTGATTGCATCTTGGCAATGTAATACTACCCCACATTAAAAAGAACCCCAAACTTCCCTGTACATCCAAAATGTCAGGGAGTATGTTGTAGCCTGCCTCTCAGTGACAGACTAGTTTTGAATATGCAGGATTTATTTATTTATCTATTCACATTCAAACTTTGGATCGTTTAGACCCAAACGTCAGTCTGGTATGGTACAATCCAGTAACAGATACATTGGGCTGGTTTGCATAGTCACCGTAGCCCACTGGCCTTATTTGAGCCACGGAGGGGTACGGTGCAGGCCAGTAGCCATTTTGAGTATTCAAGCCCCAGCAGGAGTTTGCCATGGTTTGCATTGTCATCTGATATAGGGATGGCGGAGAATTTCTCCCTGAAACTTCGGGGGGCCGAGCGCCAACGTGTTCGGCTCCCCGAACAAGTTTCGGGGAGAAATCCTCCGAACCCCCCCCCCCGCACCCCGCACCCCCCCGGGACGGGACTTATCTTCGCCGAATGTCCTTCCCGGCGGCGGGTCCGGCCGGTGGTTCGGCGGGTGTTCGAGCGGGGCGGGAGCAGCAGCCGGTCTTTGGACCGGCTGCCACCGCTGCCGCCATTGCAAGAAAAGAAAAAAAAAACGCCCCCTGATAGGCTACGTGACAATTAACGTAGCCTATCACGGCTAGATTTGCAAAGTCAGCCATGACAGGCTACGTCAATCATCACGTAGCCTATCACAGGTGACTTAAAAAAAAAAAAAAGCACGTACAGATAATGGCGGCCCCCATAGGGAGCCGCCATTCCCGTTCCTTATTTGGTCGCTGTAGTCTACGTAAAGATTTACGTAGACTACGGCGAAAATAAGGGCAACGCTATTTACGTTGCCCTTATTTTCGCCGTAGTCTATATAAAGATTTACGTAGACTACAGCGACCAAATAAGGAACGCGAATGGCGGCTCCCTATGGGGGCCGCCATTAGCGTACGTGCTTTTTTTTTTTTTTTAAAGTCACCCGTGATAGGCTACGTGACGATTGACGTAGCCTATCACGGCTGACTTTGCAAATCTAGCCGTGATAGGCTACGTAAATCGTCACGTAGCCTATCAGGGGGCGTTGTTTTTTTTTTTAAACTTTCGCGTTCACGGCCGGGCGAGGCGGGAAGCCTCCCCCCCCCCCCCCCGGCCTGAACTTCGTGGGGGGAGCAGCGAAGCGCCTCCCCCCCACCGCGAACATCCTTTGAGGACAGGTAAGGGACTTTCGTCCACCCCTACATCTGAACCCAGGCAGCAAGGGGAAACAACCCTCAAATAACCCATGGTCTGTTGTAGAGTTATTTGAGGGTTGTTTAAGGGCTGCAGTGATCATGCAAACCTGGTCATTGTGTCAGGCTCCTGATCTTATCTTTTGACCCTTACCCATTGATTTATTGGTAATCTATTTCTGATCCTCCATATCAGTGGAGGTTTTTCATCAATGAAAAGCCTGGAGCTGCCCAAGATTTCAATTAATGCTTTTTTCCACTGAAGAAGCCTGGACATTCTAAATGCAAAGAGGACCTCCTGTCATACCTATAAATCAGTACATGAAAAATGGATAAAGCTAACCGCAACTGTCACAATATCTTTCAATAAAGTTTCTTGTTATCATTTCTCACGTACCAGAGTGATTAAGATGCCTTCGACAAGATATACAAAGAAACCCTGACAAAGTCATGGGACTTACTTTATGGCTATAAGATGTAAAGCAACAGTGAAACTTAGGAGGAAAAATAGCACACTTTCCAGGAGGGGACAAAAGCTCCATTCGTGGGAAGATATCTGTAATGAACTCCATGGCTTTTCATTGAAATATAACAATTTTGACCCATTTACTTTAGCATGTTAATATGTGTTAAATATTCTTTAGGATGATAATGTTAAAGACAAGACCTAAGAGAATTAATTCTAGGCTATAGAACAGGAGTGGGGAAACTGGCCCTCTACATGTTGTTGTACTACAACTCCCATCATCCCTGCCCTTTAGCCATATTGGATGGAGCTGAAGAGAGTTGGAGTCCAACATCTGAGGGCCACGGGTGCTCCACTCCTGCTACAGGATCTCATGCCTTTACTATACCTTCGAGCAGAGCTTTCCAAACTTTTCATGTTGATGACACACTTTTTAGACATGCATCATTTCACGACACAGTAATTCAGTTTTACTAGCAAACCGGAGGTTAAACTAACCCGTTATAAGACATACCGACACATACATAAATTGTAATAACGAAATGATGGGGACACAACATATCTCATTAAAACCTTTCACTTATATTTTTAAAAATATATGATTTGTAAGATAATAACATACATTGTTGTCATTTATGGGTAACAGTATGTAAATATGTGCAAGAATTTTAAAAAGTTGAATAACACCAATAACTACTTACCATTTTAATGGGATGTATGAGGTTGATGGGATGAACACAGCTTTTCAATATTTGGTGGAATATTAGATAAAGACGCTCACATTTCGTCATCAAGCACTTTTAAGCTTCCACGTTTCAGTGTCTTTAAGTCTGCCATCGTTGAAAAGGATACTTTACAAATGTACGTAGCAGAAAACTGCAGAAGAATTTTTAATGCTTTTTTAGCTATGTTTGGATGCATTTTTGAAATGCACATCCAAAACCTGTCTAAGTCACTAGGTTTGTTGTTGTTGTTGTTCAGTCGTTAAGTCGTGTCTGACTCTTCATGACCCCATGGACCATAGCACACCAGGCTTTCCTGTCCTCCGCTCTATGAAAATAACAGGACTGTTTTTAGCGCTTATCTTTCTCTGGGGATGTCAGAGAATTCCGCCACGGATCTCGGAGAGGCCGAATGCCAGTGCATTCGGCCGCCTGAACTCCGTGGTGGAACGGCCTGCCACCCCCCCCCCCGCAGATCCCCCCCGGGATGAGACTTACCTGGGGCGGATGTTCCGGACGGCGGCAGCTCCAACGGCGGCTTCAGTGGAGGCGGCGGCTGGTCTTCCGACCAGCTGCCGCCGCCACAACCACCATTAGCAGTCTTATTCTTTTTTCCCCATTCGTGATAGGCTACGTAAAGACTTACGTAGCCTATCACGTCTGGGTTAAAAAACAAAAACGCGTATGCAAATGGCGGCGGCTACGGCCGCCACCATTTGCATTCCCTATTTTTGGTGGTCTTAGTCTACGTAAATATTTACATAGACTAAGATGGTGAAAATAAAGGGGAACGCAAATAGCGTCTGCTATGCTATTTGTGTTCCCCCTTAGTTTCGCCGTCTTAGTCTACGTAAATATTTACGTAGACTAAGACAACCAAAAATAGGGAACGCAAATGGCGGTGGCCGTAGCCGCCGCCATTTGCGTATGCGTTGTTTTTTTTTAACCCAGATGTGATAGGCTACGTAAGTCTTTACATAGCCTATCACGGCTGAATACAGGGACGCAAACGGTGGCGGCTACAGCCGCTGCCATTTACATCCCTGCTAGCCAGTGGCCGGATGTCGGGCTCCTGGCGGAGCCGGACAGCGGCTCCACGGAATCCCCGCGGAGCGGAGCCAGCTGGCCAGGATTCCGGGGGGAGGCGCAGAGCGCCTCCCCCCACAGCGAGTATTCCAGGGGGAGGGAGGGAGTGCCTCCCCCCCCAGAGGAACTCAGCGGAGCCAGGTAAGGGGGGTTTCGTACATCCCTATCTTTCTCTGTTTTTTCTTATGAAAATAACAGCACCTGCGCTCCACTCCCACAGTGATAAAGTGAGATAAAGATAGGAATCAGGACCAGGAGAAAATGTGAAAAATAAACAAAGTAAAGTATTTGCAATACATGTCAGGACACATAGGTCCAGGTAGGAGCTCAGCTGCAAAAACACATGAAGTAGAGAAGCAGAAGTCCAACAAAAATGGTGTAAATATATGTCACACTACAAGGCTATATTGCTGCAAATATTTGCAATGTCTATGTCCAGAGTCCAGTTCCAGCACCCTCCGGTGGTACACTGCTGGTGGGTGGTCAATCCACAATTACAGCAGAGTAAAAATAAAAAGAAATGGCAGAAATCAAATTATAAGTGCCACGTGGTGGGTGGCTTGCTGTTTGCCACATTGGGTTTGGGAGGGTGGCCTACCTTCAGCCTGCAGCAGGTAGGTTGACTGGGTGACAGCCTGCAGCTGTGCTCGACCAGGTGATTGGGAACATGCTTATTCTGAGGCTTCTGGCCTCCACTGAGCTCTGTTCCGATTGGCCAAGACGGCGGATGGCCCGCTCCATGCAGTCCCAGTCCAGGCCCTCCGGGGGACTCCTCCGCTCAGCACAGCTGAGAGTTGGATGCGGTGTAACTCACAACTAATTGTTCCATTAAAGGAGTCTCCAACGAGAATTCTGAATTCTCCACACTCCTCGTACAGCCAGCATTACCACACTCCTCACCGTACTGCTCCGACACCGCCAGTCACGTGCGCCCTACGTCAAGATGCCACATGATCCTAAAGCAGCTAATGTTAAAGCAGCTAAGCCTTAGCTGCTAAGGCTTAGCTGCTTTAACATTAGCTGCTTTAGGAAGTTCCAAGGGAGGGGCCAAGGGAAGCAAACGCGAGTAAGGGAGCTCCACAGTGCCCTTCCGCACAATTTTCTGCATTTCGTGTGACACGCCTACACACTGCTGCCGACACGCTAATGTGTCGTGGCACACAGTTTGGAAAGCTCTGCCTTAGAGCATTTCTGAACTAATAAATCCTTCAACTGTGTGAAAGTGGCACATTACTGGGTGTCAGAATTATCATTTGCCCCAGACAAGCCAGCAGCGAGGCTGTATAGATGAATGTCATAAGGTCTAATATAACCTTTAAATAACAACTTCATGAGCGAAGGGCTACTCTGGTAAGACTTGCCTTTTAGTTCATTCTCTCTCTCTCTTTTGTTTTGAAAACTAGGACGGAATATTAGATTACAAGAACTTTTCCCCTTTATTCACAGGCTGCGAAGTTAGGGGGCATTTGGAGGAATTTGGGAGGTCATGAATATGTATGGGTCGATCTTGCCTGCGGTGATACCCGCTCAACTGCTGAAGGAGCTTTTCCTTTTACCCAAAGGATTTTTTTAAAAACCCAAACTAAGGGCAGGAAGGACTGCCCTCACTCTGAGATGGCTACAGGCAGCATCATGTTGTTATAGAAATTTCAGTTGTAATATGTCTGTTATCCCATAATTTTATAAGCTAGGCTATGTCTATTCTACCTTTGTATGAAATTGTTATGCCAAACAAAGACACAGTGCCTTATCAGAGACTCAGGAATGCCAAGAATGTATTTACGTTAGGGCCGCGGTGGCTTAGTGGTTAAGACGCTGAACTGCAGACTGGAAGGTCGGCAGGACAGCAGTTCGAGACCCGAGTGCTGCGTGATGGAATGAGCTCCCGTCTTCCGTCCCAGCTTCTGCCAACCTAGCAGTCTGAAAGCAAGAAATTGCAAGTAGATAAATAGGTACCGCTTCGGCGGGAAAGGTGACAGCATTCTGTGCACCTCGGTGTACAGTCATGCCGGCCACATGACCACAGAAGCGTCTTCGGACAGCGCTGGCTCTTCGGCTTAGAAATGGAGATGAGCACCACCCCCTAGAGTCGGATACGACTGGCTGGGGACACCTTTACCTTTACAAGACTACCTCTCTGCGCATGCCTAGGTATGTGAAAGGCTCTGCCTGCTTTCTGTCTCCTTCTCAGCTAGACAAAGAGATTAGGACAGCGCAAGTGTAAGACAGCCCCCAAAGATCTTGCCTATATAAACTTTTGGATCACATTACTTGATTGTGACCTTTGTTGGAGTCTTAGCCCCAAAGGTTGCCTTATTCTGCAGAATAAAATTGTGTTGGACCAGATCTCTGTCTCCTCTCATTCTTGGTAAACAAATTGGAAAGTCTACCAGGGAAAGAACACAATTTTTGTAACAATTTCCAGCACCCAGACGGGACTCCCTGTGTGACTCTCCAGACACCTTGGATCAGGGATGGATGAAAAATTAATTTGGTCCAGATTTTTATATGAACCTGCCCAATTCTCACCCCCTAAACCTATGTGCAAGCTGGAATGCACATGTGCCTCAAAATCAGAGCTTTTCAGAATTTTACAATGCAATTCACAACTCAAAAATGCACACAATGATGTGTATATTATGGAAAAAATTGACATAGAAGTGTGCACACAATGTGTACATTAATTAAAAATATGCACAAAAATGCATTATATTAGGTTAAATCACTTGAAAAAAGCCCACACTCTAAGAAAAGTGTCTACAAACGGCATATATTAGAAGAAATCTGAACAACAGTGAATACAAATTTTCATGTAGACTTCTTTGTTGCTGAATTCTCAAACTGATACTGAATATGCCGAAACGAGCTTATGTTCAGGAAATGAGAAACTGAGCAAAACGGAAGCTGGCAGATTTCCCCACCCTGGCTCATCTCAACAAGATCACTCCCTATAATACTAGTCTCTATTCCCTTGTGGTGACAGGATTGTAGCCGAAATGGGGCTACTGCGAAATGAGGAGGGAGGTATCAGCGTGCTTGGGTGAACCCAGAGGTATGCAGAATTATGAAAAAAACTAAACAAAAGAAGGAGGGGAAACAAAAGGGGCAAAAAGCCTACAACACAAGAAACATGGAATGTATGCATTTATGAGCATGCTCGGTGGACTCCCAGAGCCATGGGATGTTGATTGGCAACTGACAAAAACAAAATGGAAAAATGAGTTGTGGGCAGGATGAAGTGGCTAGCTGGAGTCTTTGTATTACCCTTCCCAAACCTGGTACCCTCCAGATGTTTTGGGCGTCATCTCCCATCTGCCCCAGCTAGCATGGCCAATGGTCAGGAACACTGGGGTTGTGGTCCAAAACATCTGGAGGACACAAGGTTGGGGGAGGCTGTTGAGGAAGAAGAGGCAGTGTAGTGTAGTGGTTAGAGTGTTGGACTGGGACTCAGAAGATCTGCGTTTTCGTCCCCACTCATCCATGAAGCTCACTGGGTGAATTTGGAACAGTCAGTGACTCTCAGCCTAACCTAGTCACAGAGTTGTTGTTGTGAGGATAAAATGGAGAGGAAGAGGATTATGTCAGCTACCTTGGGTTCCTTCCAAGAGGAAAAAGGCAGGATATAAATGTGATAATAATAATATATATGTATATTATATCCAGGAGGAAGGCATGCCTGGCTTGAACTCTGAACAGGAGCACTCCTATTAGGGAGTGATGATATCCTGCAACATTTTCTTGCATTTGTCCTTCCCTATTATGGATGTCTATGGCATTTTCTACTTTTTCAATAATTGAAATGCTGCTCTGAGCATTTTGGGGGCATGAGGAATACAACTGCAAAAAAGCATATAAATACATACGTGTCTCTCTGTCTTGAAAGCACTCTGTGGCAGACATCTCATTTTGTGAGTCACCCACTGTGAACACAACCTTACTGTAGGAGTTAATGGTGTGCAGGTGGAAATAAGACAGTATCATCTATATGTAGGGCTCAAACCATATAACTTCTTTTAGATCTTAACCAGAAACTTGAACCAGCCAAGAGCACTATAGGAAGCCTTCCCCTACCTGGTACCCTCCAGATGTGTTAGACTACAACTCCCATCATTCCTAGCCACAAACCGATGTCCCGGGACCATTAATGTATCTACTCCAAATAGTGTTGGCTCCTTGGCCCTTAAAATACACATACATCCTGTCCTTTCCTTTCTTTTCTGTGCATTTTAAAGGCACAAGCATTAAATAATATATGGCTGCAATATATCAAGCCAGACCATTGCTCCATCTAGCTCAGTACTGTCAATACTGACAGGCACCGGCTGCCCAGGGTTTCAGACAGGGGTCTTTCCCAGCCCCACCTGGAGATGCCAGGGACTGAGCCAGAGACCTTTTGCACGCAAAGCATGTGCTCTACCACTGAGCTACAACCCTTCCCTCAAAACACCCAAGACGTGTATTTTTCAGAATTTGTTGCACAAGAACCTGTCCTGGGCCAAACTTTGTTGAAAATGTTACATCTGGGCTTTCAAAATACTCAGGGTAGTTGTTATTCAGGGGTAGTTGCTTGGAGCAAACCTCTCCAAAATACCTTAAAAATAAAAGAGGATGTTTCAACGTTGCTCCCATTATTTTATTTTATTATTGCATTTATACCCCGCCTTTTTTCCTCTTGCAAGGAACCCAAGGCGGCTTACATTATCCTCCTCCACTCCATTTTATCCTCACAACAACAACCCTGTGAGGTGGGTTGGGCTGAGAGTGTGTGACTGGCCCAAAGTCACCCAGTGAGCTTCCATGGCCGAGTGGGGCCTAGAACCCGGATCTCCCAGCTCCCAGTCCAACACTCAGCCACTACACCACGCTGGCTCCCATGTCACTAACACAAAGGCAATTTATGACCACCATGCCTTTGGGAAGAAGGGAGGCATCCAGGGGATTTTACTGGAGTGCGTCATGTGATGGTGTCCAGCCTATGAGGAGAGAAGAGCACTTGCCTTAAGAGGCAGCTCCACCTCCCTCTTGACCTACAGACAGCGCTGCAGTCAGGAATCAGCCAGCCTCCCACAAGGGGGCTGAGTAGGAATCTTTGGGGCATCTCCTGGTTGGCTGTAGAGACACCTTTTCACCTGCTCCTTACTGCTTTAGCACTTGGGGATTTTGTGATTGTGTTGACTGGCTTCTACTCTTGGTCACAGATGGCAGGTAGTGCAGGCCCCCAAGGAGGTAAATTAGCATATCCTGGTCAGCACGCAAAGAGTGAGAGGTAGCTGCTCCAGCCTGCACTTCATTTTCAGCTGGTGTGAAAGGATGTAAGAAGGAGGCAGCCACTGGAGTCTGAAAGCTTTAGTCCAGGGGTGGGGAAGCTTCTTTGGCCCGAGGGCTGAATTCCAATCTTGGAAAGTGCTTGAGGACTGCAGTCCAATGGTGGGCAAGGCCAATGGCAAAGTGGCCGGTGACACATTTTTTTCTTACTGATATATAGTAGACCTCAAGGCTATGTATATATAAAGGTGTCCCCAACCAGTCGTGTCTGACTCTAGGGTGCGGTGCTCATCCCCGTTTCTAAGCTGAAGAGCCAGCGCTGTCCGAAGACGCTTCCGTGGTCATGTGGCCGGCATGACTGAACACCAAGGTGCACGGAACGCTGTTATTTTTCCTGCCGAGGCAGTACCTATTTATCTACTTGCAATTTCTTGCTTTTGAACTGCTAGGTTGGCAGGAGCTAGGACTGAAGACGGGAGCTCACTCCGTCACGCGGCACTCGGGTCTCGAACTGCTGTCCTGCCGACCTTCTGGTCTGCAGTTCAGCGTCTTAACCACTAAGCCACCGCGGTCCCCGCAGGGGCTGCATATATATATATATATATATATATATATATATATATATATGAGTATATATACATACTCATACATGTTGAGTATGTATATATACTCAATACTAAACCTGCATTTCTGAGAAGTATGACTTGGCAACACTTGGAAAATCCACCCCTTTCCAGTCCCAGTGAACATCCCAATCCCCCCTTTCCATTTCTACTCAGTAGCACGTGAGAAGGCAGCACTGTCACAGACCACAGCAGCAAGAGAAAGTATGCAGATCTACTCAGAAGTAAGTCTGCATTACTTAAAAATAAACCCTGGCAAAAGTTTTTTTTTGGGAAATCCCCTTTTCATTCCCTGTGAGCATCCCAAAATCCCTTTTCCATTGCTACTCACAAGTAAAACTTGTACAAATTTGCACTGTCACAGCTCACCCCCTTTCCCTTTCTTACTCACATAATGCCACCAAAACACATAAGTGGGACACCGTACTGACAATGTTCCAAGTCCAGAGATTGCAGAGAGAGACAGAAGGAGGCTGGAAAGGGCCAAAGCACTCCAGAGACTGCTAAAACTGCCAGGAGCGCTCTGGAAGCCAAGGCAGGTCGGTGAAAAGACAGAGGATGCCCAAAGATGTGGGCACAAAGTGTTCTGGCCACTTTAAAAACAGGAGAATGGATGTCAGAAAGCCACAAAGTGCTCTGGAGATGGCCAAACCTGCTAGGAGCACTCCAGGAGCTACTAAAGGTCAGGGAAACAGCAGAGGGTACTGGAACACGTGGGGAAAGTCTTCTGGCAGCCTAAAATCATTGCCAAAAATACCAGGGAAAACTGGGTGGGTGCGTGGGGGTGGGGGGAACGACCCACAAAGATTTATTTATTTATTTATTTATTTATTTCATTTCTATACCGCCCAATAGCCAAAGCTCTCTGGGCGGTTCACAAAAATTAAAACCAAAAAGCACACAATAAAACAATTTAAAATATATAGAACATTAAAACCACAATATAACAATACAACCACAATAAAACCTAGCAGCAGTTAAGGTAAGGATGGATGGGGGTTTAAAAGGCCATACTGTATGCGTGATGCACAGAGACCATGAAGAAGAAAGACAGGTTGTTACCTGTAACTGTAGTTCTTTGAGTAGTCATCTGTGCATTCACACAATCCACCCGCTGTCCCCTCTTAAGCAAATGCTTTGTGGATTGGATCAGAGAGCACCGCAGGCCAGATTAGGCTTCCGGGCCAGATGCTCCACCCTTGCTTTAGTCCATTCAATGCTAGCTCTGTGTGTGTGTGTGTGTGTGTGTGTGTGAGAGAGAGAGAGAGAGAGAGAGAGAGAGAAATGAAGCAGCTAGGGTCCCCAGTGCCTCCCTTTATGATGGGCAGATGATGAAAGCTGTGGACCTGCAAGTGACCTGATCTACTAGCTAGAGCCGGGGTGCTTTCCTTCAGCCCTACGTAGGAACTGTACTTGGCCATTGTGATCTTCATTGCAGATCTTGATTGTGTGGTTAATAAAGCTGTGACCCTCAGCCCAAGATCATTGGCCCCACCGCTAGAAGGAACACATGAGTCAAACAGGACGCTTGACCTTTAAAACAGAAAAGAAGAAAAGTGTAAGTGGGGACTGTGTTCACTGGATTGCATATTGTTTCACATTACTGGAAGTCTCCGGTTGTAAACCCCACAAAAGAAAAAGCCGGGTGGGGGGATTCAGAAAGAAGCGACAGCATCAGTCCCCCCAACCCGGTCTTGCTTATAGATGGTTCCTATTTAACACACAGTAAATGAAAAGACCCTAAACACATTTGCCCTAATCAGCAATATGCTTCCACGTGTACTTAAGATATTGCATGTGCAAAACTCTTATTCTGTGCGCACAAACCCACAAGAAACTACACTGCATGTGGAAAATGCAACTGAAGGTGGCTCCTACTGCACTAATGAAACAAAACCGTACCATGCAAATGGGAATGGCAGATCCACTGCCAAGGTTTATGCAAACAGTAGCAGGCACAAGATATATCACCTGTTTGTAATGCTCACATTACAGGAGGGGGGAACAAAGGGGGTCCTTTTACCTTTTGTGATACTCCCCTTAGCTACTGCTTTTAGAAGGCTATGGGAGTGGGTATGATTTGACCTTTTGCCTTAGATCTGAGTAGCATGTGGATATTTGCTTACATACTCTGAAGCAGATGGCTTCAGCTATCTAACTTTTACTTGTATGTCTGCCTCCTGCAAATTCTATGCACATAACTGCTTGTTCACAGTTCGCTTTGGGTGTGCAACCTTCCTGGGGTTCTTTGTAAACACTGATTAAATTAAAATTATGCTCAATATATTTGATTTAAATTGACGAGACTGGATAGAAATAAAATGCTTTGCCTTTAATGTCTTTGGCTATATGTCATGTCTCAGTTGGCAGTGCAAGTTCTATGTCTGCTAAGGGTCATAGAATAGAATCATAGAATAGTAGGGTTGGAAGAGGCCTACAAGGCCATCGAGTCCAACCCCCTGCTCAATGCAGGAATCCAAGTCAGAGCATCCCTGACAGATGGCTGTCCAGCCTCGTCTTCAACGCCTCCAGTGTGGGAGAGCCCACCACCTCCCTAGGTAATTGGTTCCATTGTCGTATTGCTCTAACAGTCAGGACGTTTTTCCTGATGTTCAGCCGGAATCTGGCTTCCTGTAACTTGAGCCCATTATTCTGTGTCCTGCACTCTGGGATGATCAAGAAGAGATCCTGGCCTTCCTCTCTGTGACAACCTTTCAAGTACTTGAAGAGCGCTATCATATCTCCCCTCAGTCTTCTCTTCTCAAGGCTCAACATGCCCAGTTCTTTCAGTCTCTCTTCATAGGGCTTTGTTTCCAGTCCCCTGATCATCTTTGTTGCCCTCCTCTGAACTCTCTCCAGTTTGTCTGCATCCTTCTTCAAGTGTGGTGCCCAGAACCGGACACAGTACTCCAGATGAGGCCTAATCAGTGCTGAGTAGAGGGGAACTAGTACTTCCTGGGATTTGGAAGCTATGCTTCTATTAATGCAGCCCAAAATAGCATTTGCCTTTTTTGCAGCCACATCACATTTTTGGCTCATATTCAGCTTGTGATCGACAACAATTCCAAGATCCTTCTCGCTTGTAGTGTGGTTGAGCCAAGTATCCCCCATCTTGTAACTGTGCATTTGGTTTCTTTTTCCTAGGTGCAGAACTGGGCATTTATCCCTATTAAATGTCATTCTGTTGTTTTCTGCCCAGCGCTCCAGTCTATCCAGATTACTTTGAATTTTGTTTCTGTCTTCCAAAGTATTAGCTATCCCACCCAATTTTGTGTCATCTGCAAATTTGATCAGCATTCCCTGCACCTCCTCCTCCAAGTCATTAATAAAAATGTTGAAGAGCACTTTTATTCCATTACATTTTAGTAATCATGAACGTGGTCTTTTAAGGATGTAGTCACAAGGGAATTCAAATACCTACTCCAGGATGAGTTTATTCATAAATTAACCTAAACAATGAGATATAATTATTGGGCTGTTTAAAAATCTATAGAGTTGTCACAACAGTAGAGCACCACAGAGGGTAGGTTGAAGCTTGGAGTCCATAAATATCTCTTTATTTCTTAAAAAGCGGTAAGAGGCTGATTTTGGACTGCTTCACTGAAGTGACAGAAAATCAACGAGCTAATGATGGCAAAGGGATGTTGTCACTGAAATAACTGCAAATCTTCAATGTTATGGTTATAAACAGTAAAATAGTAAAATGCAGGAGGGAAATGTAAGTGAGAATAGCTTTAAAAAATGCTGTATATAAGCCAAACTAGATGCAATGACAGCAGATTCGGGATTCAGGATTGGGCTGTCACAGAACCTTTATGAAATGGGGTGCAGGATGTGAGAGACTGAGAGTGAAGCATGGATGATCAAGAGGAAGGGACTGAATGTTTCCTGTGCCTGAGCTTCCCAGAGCCACATTTTGAGCTCTCTCTTTTTTACCTGGTTGTGCTCCTTAAATGGAGTAAGCTGCACTATAACCAGAAAACTTTGCTTACCGTAGGAAGGGAAGTGCAAGCAAGGGAAGGGTTGCATTTCCCCCTCCTGCCCACCCATGCGTCACTTTCAGTCTCCCCACCCAACTTAGTAGGGGTTTGGCATGACCTGGGATGGATTCAGCTACATCTGGGGATGGGGGAGAATTCCTTCAGTTTGCATTTTAATTAACTGAATTTTGCACATGTAAACCACTATGCGAACCAAAACTCAGTTATCCTTCGAAATAGGCACTTCTCCAAATTTTGCAGCAGAGTGCTCCACAATAATAACTTTAAAAGCAGAAAAATGCATGTCTCAGAGAAAATAATGTTCAGAAATACATTATATTAGGAAAACTGCTTGAAAAATGTGTATATTAGGCAAAAATGCATGTATTAGGAGAAATGTGCATTTTAAAAGCTTATGAATTTTCATGTGAACTTTTAAAAACAATATTGTCAAAGTTCAGGACAAAGTGAAAATCGACCGCCTAATGATAGCAAAGGGATACTCTCACTTAAATGACCACAAATCTTCAGTGTTATGGTGAAATTCTCAAAGTTCAAGATGAACTGAACTTAAGACTGGAAAAATGAGGAACTGAGAGAAACCAACACTGACAGATTGGTCCATCCTTAGTTGCAGGCCTCAGCCTGCTTCCAGGTGACAGCTCTCTGCACTGCTGCTTGTGTGACTTGAGCCCAGTGGGGAAAACCATTCCTATGTCCTACTGCAGCTAAGAGAGCAATCCTAGCCCCCACCAAAGAGCAGCTAAGGAGGGTTAGGGTGGGGCCATTTTGCCCCTGGGGCAGCATGTCCATCCCAGAGGCCTCCAGTACGCCCACAGAAAGCTCTGCTGGCACAGGAATAATGGCACCAGGGCTGCCACCAGGAGTAGGGGCCAATTAAGGGCATTTCCTGGGCATGTTGGGGTGGCCTTGGAACCACTGGATCCAAAAAATCCTCACTCCCCTGATATGCTGCCAGATTGGGACCCTGAATTACAACAGCCTGAAGCTGCTGTTGTTAATTTCCCTCTGACTGGTTTCAGTGGGAAAGAAAAGGGGTGTGTGTGTGTGTGTGTGTGTGTTTTAAAAAATCCACTGGTTAAAATATGGTAAAAAAAACTGCCCGTACCCCACACCCTGGCTGCAGTGAGATGCAAGGCTTGGGAAGTAGTAGATCATCTGTCATGTTCCTCCGCCCCACACACTCTGCCAGCCTGTAACCAAACTTAAGAATGCATTACTGACTGAAACACATGTATACCCTGTTTACCACTGCTTCCCCTTCCCTTCCCTTCCCTTCTCTTGTTTCCACTGTGTCAGACATTAGATTGTCTGTCGGCTCCCTGAAGCAGGGACCTATCCATTTTACTCTGCCAAGCATCAAGCACACTGATGGTGCTAATAATACCCATGATTGTGTGGGTATCAGCACAGCAATCTTGCCTGGCTGCCTCCTCTGGGCTCTGCCACCCAAGCTGACTCTGCTCATCATATTTTCCATGATGCAGCTGGGGGACGTAGGGCTGGCATCAAGGGAGGCAGGGTCCGGCACCTAAAGCCACATCTTTTTTTCATTTTTACTCTAAAGTAGGCAAAGGGTACTCAGTCTTAAAAGCCTCACTCCCACCAGTCTGGACTGGGGCACCTGCACCTATTCTAAAGGGGAAAAAATGAAAAAAGACATTTCAGCTAGATACAGATTTAAAGTAATGTCTGTTTTGGCCCTGAAGAGCGCCAAAGAACTGTTGAAGATACGGAGCAGGAGCCTGGATGTAGTATCCGCTACTATTTCCTCCTCGCTGAACAGCTGATCATTTATACACATTCAGCCCTGCTGCTGGCTGGGTAGACATGGCAATGGACCAGGGCCAATGACTCTGTATCTAAGTGTGCGTGCGTGCGTGTGAGTGAGAGAGAGAGAGAGAGAGAGAGAGAGATTCTGGAAAGGAATTAATGGCTTACACTTTAGCACATTTTGTGACGTCTGGGGCATCAAAGGAAGCAGAACCAGCCTTTGCCAGATACACAGGTTCTCTATCTTTTGCTGTGTTAAATTTCTTATTTAGCTTTAATAAAACCACTTGAGCCTAACTCAATAAATCGTGTGCTTGCACTCTAGACCTGCCGCATAAAAGTAGGTGAGATGTGAACTGTCCCAATCAGCGACTTCCTCATTCTGAAACCTGTGAGAGTGAATTTAGGGGCTGCTTGGTTAATTGAGAAGTTGAACCAAGCTAGATGTGTGGAGAGCAGATACATGTTTCATTTCACATGCCCACCCTGTTCTCATATTAAGCAAGGAAACTACGGATACCTAGCAGCAAAACAGTAAAAGGAGTATATGGGGAAGGGGGGCGAACTCTTCCCCCTCACGCACATTATCACCCCTCAGTCCATTGCTCCAGGAATTTTTCTCCAACCCCAACTCACTTGTAGTATTAGAGTCATAAAAGGAAAAATGTGTCTGGATGGTTATTGGAGAAGAGCGGGTTCCATGTACTGCCTTGAGTGCTCCTTTCCTCTTAAAGTAAGATGCTCCTTCCCATTTGCCTCACTTTATTGTGAACAGACACATAAATGATATCTCTACCACATCTAATTCTGCCCTGAAGCACATAAAAGCCTTTGGGTTGGATGTAGTCACACCTAGAGTCGACCCATTGAAATCAGTGGTACGTAAGTTAATAATGACTTGTTTGTCCCATTGATTTCAATGGGTCTACTCTAAGCATGACTAAAATCTGTATTCAACCTGTAGTGTGTGTTTTTTGTTTTTATTTTATTTTAATATGTTTACAATCAGGTCCTTACAGAGGTTCAGCACAATCTATTTTACAGAACAGAGTTAAAGGGTAAATTAACAGATGATAGAGAAGCTCAATGGAAATGTTAGCAATACATACTATGCAATACATACTATTCATTTATCTTCCATATTTTTATCCTGCATTCCTTCCCAAAGAGCTCAGGCCAGTATTCATGATTCTTTCCCCACTCCATGTTATCCTCACAACAGCCCTGTGAAGTATGTTGGATCAAAAGGTTACCCAGTGACCTTTATGGCTGAGTGGGAATTTGAATCCAAGTCTCCCTGCTCATAGAGTCTAACGCTCTAACCACTGCACAACATCGCCTAGAATTAGTCTTCCCATTAATGCCAGTGCTCTCAAAGTATGTAACAGGCCTACCATGGTGGAGAAAGCAGTTGCCAGAGAGATTCAAGCTACTCCCTGAACCCTCGTCCTCTGTGCCCACAATCCAACAGTTAGGTCCATTGAATGTAATTCATTTAAGCATGCCTAACACTGATTTGGATTGTGATCACTATGTTCTGAAAGCCAAAAGACATTACTTTAAATGTGTGTCTAGCAGCTATGTCTTATTTTCAATTTTACTCTACAGTAGGTGCGGGGGGGATCCAGATCTTAAAATTGCTAGGCTCTCAATCCAGATCAAGGGTCCTGTGCCTACTCTAGAGTAAAAAGTGGGGCAGGGAGATGCAGCTAGACACATATTCAAAGGAATGTCTGCTTTCGAGTGTGTTTTGTGGCCGAGTTTGCACCTGTCCCATTGTGCTCTGATTCCCACATCACGGTCATCTACATAGCTTCTTCCAAGAGTTTACAATAATCAGTCATTGAATATAGCATAGGTGGATGCGTGTTTCCACACTTGGGGTTGATAGATGGTGCTTTAGGCCAGCTGAGAATTTCCTTCCCCCCTCCAGAATCCTTGAACAACATAAAGCATGCCATGGACACAGTCCTGCACCCTCCATCACCCAGACCTGACAGCCTTACTCAGCAGATAATTCCTTCTAATGCTTTCCAGTAATACTTATACAATTCTGTATACCGGGCAAACATGACATCAGAGAAATTTGTTTGAGAAAGAAGCAATGGTCATGAAGGTAGCGAAAGATTAACAGACAGCAAATATATCACAGCATTTGTAATGTTGTGATGGACAAGGAAATCTTGTGAGTGAGACTGGGGGCCAAAGTAGACATGATATTAAATATGTCTTTGCAGTGAATGTGCACATTAAAAAACACACACACACAACTACCAGCGGCTAGAAGGAGCTGATAATTATCAGGATCACAGCAGACAAATAGGGCAGTTTAACAGTTTCCTCCTCTGCTGTGTTCTTGTGAAAATTGGCTCCTTTGAAGCTGCCGTTTGCCCTGGGAGGAAAGCACCCCCACTCCTAAGCACCAGCATTCATCCCTGAAGCAAAAAACTCGATGCAATATGGCCCTAGCCTACACTGGACTGGTGCTTAATGACATATTTTCCTGAACATAGTCAGGTGGGAGGGACGAGGAGAAATGGTTGCCCCTCTGGAGAGCCATCAGTGCCAAGACCTAGAAGCATAAAGCTGTTGCTGCTTCTAAGCAATGGGGAGGCAGTGCAGGGGTCTGACCGGACCTCATTTTTTCACACACAACTGGAGGCTAGACGTGGGAGAAAGTGTCATCCTCTGGAGCCACCTTCCCAAACCTGGCGCCTTCTGGATGTGTGGGACTACAATTCCCATTATCCCCATGGCTGTTGTGGATGATGGGAGTTGCAGTCCAACACATCTGGAAGGCACCAGGTTGGGGATGCTGCTTGGGAATCTGCCTCTTGTAATAATAGGGTGCTTCACCCTTTGATATAGGTTAGTGGTAGACGACGTGGTGCCCACGGTCACCAGTGTGCCCCAGACACCTTTCTGGGCACCTGCCAAAGTGCTCTGCGCCTCCCACTTTTACAAAACAAATTGACTCATTTTCATACCAGCAGTTGGGACTGCTGTGAAATAGATTTATGTTGGTGCTGAAACCTGTGGGTTCAAGGAGTTTAGTGTGTTGGGGCTCAGACTGCCCCTCTGCCTTGTACTCAGGCTTTAGGGCAGGTTACTTGCCCTTTGCCACACTTCCCAAGGCAGCCATTTTGCAGTGGTGCCTGGGATAGTTTCTCAAATTGCCAAGTGTAAATTGCCTAGTGTAAATTTTGCAAATGGTTGTTTTACCCTACCAAGAGTGAGGAAAGTGGTCAGGTTAAAAGATAATTCCTCTGATCATTCCCCAACCTTTTGAGGTAGTTGCCAAGAGCAGACATAAATCAACTGGTAGACAGTTCAACAATGAATGTGTATGATTTGCATATAGAATTAGTGAGCAATAGGTATAATATGCAAACTAGGTTACCCAGGTTTGGAGAACTCGAATATAGCAACCCTGTTCCTGTTCAGATAAGTCTGATTTATTTATTTATTTATTTATTTATTTCAAATATGCAGCTTTTGGCCTTCTGTTTTCAAGTATCCAGAAGTATTCAGTATGATCTATTCAGAATTTAAACGGCTTTTTAAAAGCATTTGCCTTTACCAGTGTTTCACAAAAACAATAGTACAAGAGAAAGTGGCAATTTAACACCTACATATTACTTCACAGTTCCAGTAGCAATTAGTCTTTGCAGTGCCACCAGGAGTTCCTCCAGAAGTGTTTCCCTCACCTATTTATGGAAGATGAGCTGTCTTACTTTAGCCTGAAACCGCCTACATGAGCCATACTAAAGTCACAAAGTGATGAGCGCATTGGTTTTTTGCTGCTCTATTTTGTGGAAGGTAGGATTCCTAATCTCATTCTATATGAGGATGGCCACTTACGAATTACCAAAAAAAGAAGACATGCATCACCAAAAAAGAGGACAAAATAGGGCAGTGATCTGCATGAAATTTGCAAATGTAAAAATAATTGCTATAATTTAAATAGAAATAAAGTACATCTCACCATAGCGCGGAGGACTGTGACTGGATTTTCATGGAATCGGCTTTGGTCTATCAGGGACACATGACATGAGGCAAGAAAGGCTGAGTGTACCGTACCTAGGGTTGGCGGAGAATTTCTCCCCGAAACTTCGGGGGGCCGAGCGCCAACGTGTTCGGCCCCCCGAACAAGTTTCGGGGAGAAATCCTCCCACCCCCCCGCACCCCGCACCCGCCCCAGGACGGGACTTACCTTCACCGAATGTCCCTCCCGGTGGCTGGTCCGGCCGGCGGTTCGGCAGGTGTTCGAGCGAGGCGGGAGCGGCAGCCGGTCTTTCGACCAGCTGCCGCCGCCGCCATTGCAATGAAAGAAAGAAAAAAACGCCCCCTGATAGGCTACGTGACGATTCACGTAGCCTATCACGGCTAGATCTGCAAAGTCAGCCGTGATAGGCTACGTGAATCGTCACGTAGCCTATCACGGGTGACTTTAAAAAAAAAAAAAGTGTGTACGGATAATGGCGGCCCCCATAGGGAGCCGCCATTCCCGTTCCTTATTTGGTCGCTGTAGTCTACGTAAAGATTTACGTAGACTACGGCGAAAATAAGGGCAACGCTATTTGCGTTGCCTTTATTTTCGCCGTAGTCTACGTAAACATTTACATAGACTACAGCGACTAAATAAGGAACACGAATGGCGGCTCCCTATGGGGGCCGCCATTAGTGTACGCGCTTTTTTTTTTTTTTAAAGTCACCCCTGATAGGCTACGTGACGATTGACGTAGCCTATCACGGCTGACTTTGCAGATCTAGCCGTGATAGGCTACGTGAATCGTCACGTAGCCTATCAGGGGGCGTTTTTGTTTTTGTTTTAACTTTCGCATTCGCGGCCGGGCGAGGCGGGAAGCCTCCTCCCCGGCCTGAATTTCGGCCGGGGCGAGGCGGGAAGCCTCCCCCCCGGCCTGAACTTCACGGGGGGATCAGCGAAGCGCCTCCCCCCCACCGCGAACGTCCTTCGAGGACAGGTAAGTGACTTTCGTCCACCCTTAACCGTACCTTTAAAATGCAGTTTTCACAGGTCACACAGCGCTTAAAGGAACATAGTTCCAGGTTTGGTGGGGGGAGTAGAATGGAATGTCATCAAACTGGCAGGGGCTGCTCGATCAATAAGAGAGGCTTGTTTCCCACCCCTGTCCAAGCTCCCCTCATTTGCATGAAGAAGCCAAAATCCCTGATTCTCCAGTACAGCATCTAAAGGCTCCCTATGAGAGCAACCCACCACCCCAATTTTGCCCCATTCCAGCAAACTGTCACAGAGTTATTGCTCCCACTTCATTTTTCTCAATGTGCACAGATTTCCATGAAGAAGCCAGAATCCACAGTTCTCCAGTGCAGCATCTGAAGGCTCCCCATGAGAGCACCTCACCACCCAATTTCACCCCATTCTAGCAAACTGTTGCGGAGTTATTGCTTTCACCATACCCTTTCTCCTTCTCTGGGCACTTTCTCCCTGCTTGCAATGACAGGCTCCCGAGACCTCACCAGATCGCTACTGTGATAAAGCTCTTAACATCAGAAAAGCGACTTTACACAATACTGGAGACACGATTTAACACCACAATGGAGAAGCGAAGTAATGCAAACATTAGAGAAGTGCATCATCATGGAGGCTAATCACTCCCATTGGCGAAATGGGAGTAAAGGGCGATTCTGAAGGCTGGAAATCACAGCCAGGTGAAAGACAGACCCCTGGGCAGGGCTATCATGCTGAAGTAAATGCGGAGGATAGGGGCACACAGAACCAGAAGCATGGAGAACCCAAATTAAAGAAATGAAATGGAGTAAAAGTAGTCACAGAAAATCCAGCTTTTCTACCGGAAATCTCCGGGGTGGCTGCAGATTGGCTATGACATCATCTGATGCAAATGACCTCAAAATGCTCCCAGTTTGCAGTAAATCCTCTGTGACGACAGGCCCCTGGTGACCTGTGTGCCTGCTTGTTCAGTCTGCTGTTCAGGTGCTGACTGTTGATGGGCAAAAGTTCTTATGGTTCTTTATCTTTAAACTGGAATTGGACAGGAAGCCCTTCAGATATCGAATGCCTTCAGAGAGAGGATGGTCCTCTGGCAGCCCTTCAAACAGAGGACTGTCAAATGTAAAAGAGAACACATGCCCCCCCCCCTTGCTCAACTAATACTATATTGATCTATAGGCTATGGATGGCATCAAGATCCACCCAAGATGTTTTGCTGCCTGAGACAGAGCAGCAAATGGTGTCCACAACCCAAGGCCAGCCATGTTATTTTGGCACATGATGTTGAAACTCCCACAAGTGCCTCTTTCCCTTGCTGGCAGTAAAAATACAACAACAACAACAACAAATTAAATAACTACCCATTGCTGCCCTGTTGTGACACCCAACCTGCCCTTTTCTGACAGGTTGATGTACCCAGGTGACAGGTCCAAAGGGCTTTAAGCACAAGCACTTTAAAGTGTGCTCAGAAACAGGCCAAATGTCAGTGGAGATCTTTAAGCACTGATGAAGCTTGGCTGTAGTTCAGTGTTAGAGGACCTGCTTGGCAGGCAGAAGGTCCCAAGTTCAATCCCCGGCTTCTCCAGGTAGGGCTAGGAAAGAATCCTGCCTGAAACCCTGGAGAGCCACTGCCAGTCAGTGTTGACAATACTGGACTAGATGGACCAACGATCTAACTCAGTATAAGGCAGCTTCCTATGTTCCTATGATATATGTCTGGTCCCAGTTAGTAGCCTAACGGCAGTGTTTTGAACCCATGGGTAGTTCTGGGTAGTCTTCAAAGGCATCCTCACCTACAATGCATTGCAGTAGTCTAACCTAGAAGTTACTAGATTATAAAAAGCTTCATGTATTACTTATTTCCAGCAGAATTGAAGCTTAGTTTAAGATTACATAATCTGACAAAATGTTGTGTTTTTTAAAAAATAAAAGACAGAATTGTCATTGTTGGCAAAGGGACTCCTTTCTAAATACTGCAATGCCACTGTTAAAGGAGATCACTGCTGAAGGAGATCACTGTAAAATCAAACGTCAAAAGGACTTACATCAGCTAATATCTTTAGTGATGGCACGGTATTCAGAGTCTATGAGAATTTCTAAAATATTTTGTGAGTAATGACAATTAATGAAATAACAAGATATGATCTGCCACCACATCCTTTGATGGTTTTATTGGAATTTATTAAAAGGATTGTGGAAGAATGGCATAGAGTATTAGCACTTAATTTAATTATGGCTGGGAGGATCAATGTTACAAGACTTGGAATAAGGAAGACAGATGTTTGAAAAATTGCAGGAAGAAGGACCGAAAAGTTGAATGCTATGGTCCTTTCCCCCAACAGATATACCCACTGAGTGGGGACAGGCTCATTCCCTGCAGAGGCAAAGGGAAAAGATATGCCAGTTCAGTGGATGTATGCCAGCATGCTACCACCAGTGCATGGTCCCAAATAGTTTGAGTCAGGAGTAGAGGGTGGGAGAGAAGCATGCCTCAATCAGATTCTTCTGCACACTCAGAGCTGGTGCTACCCACCAAAATGTTGTAATGTTATGTCTGTAGAAGAGATAGCATAGATACATGCCAGTGCCAGTGCCAGGTTTTGAGGGTCCTTGAGAAAGACACCCTCAGTGGGCCTCTCAATGAATCTATATTTCCACCATCATTGTCACCAAATGCTATTGCTCCTCCTCTCTCTCTCATCCTTGCCACCACCACGTGCTTCCTTGGCAGGCAGAGAGCCAGTGAGCAAGTAGGCAGTGGCATCTACTGCTCCATCTTCTCATCACCACCATTCTGTGGGCCAGAGTGAGAGGCAGGTGAACGAGCTGGTTGCAATGGTGAGGAGAGGAGCAAGTCCAAGAGCCTCTTGCCAGTGGGTCTCTGCTCAGTGGGTCTCACTAAGTGCCTGACCATACTTAGTCTTGACGCTGGCCCTGGTAAACACAGTCCCATCCTCAATAATGGGCCCCAAATTCTCCCACCTTGCCCAACAGCCCCAATGGAGGATAGGATTCTGACTAATTCTGCAGCCAATCACGGCACACCACCAATGGTGTAGAAGCCCCAGGAAAGGAATACACTTCTTACATATGCAGACATGCAGCATCATGCTACATCACTGCCATGTCTAGAGCACTCAGAGCAGTGAGAGCACACAGTTGGAAACTTTGTGATGGGAACACTGGTGACAGAGTATGTTGTAGAGAGGGAGCACTTTTACACAACCAGCAAACAGCCAGACCTAATAACCAACTAGGAAGGGCATAAGTAGGAACCCTTACAGCAAGGGGTGGGCAAAATGGTGCCCTCAGGGACCAATGGTGCCCCCAAGTGCCCTAATTCTCCCACTTTAAAAAAACACATTTTCTTACCAGCAGCTGGAATTTCTTACCAGCAGCTTACCAGCAACTGTGGCTTCAAAGGAGTTGTTTAGTGTGCCCATACTCCATCTCTGGCTTGTACTCAGTCTTTTGGGCAGGTTACTTGTCCTTTGCCATGCCTCTTATGGCAGCCATTTTGTGCTGGTGCCAGGACAGTTTTTCAAATTGCCAAAGTATCTTAGATGGAAATTTCTCTGGCTCTACTACAGTTTTTAAAGGTTTTCTAGGAGTACAGCCTGTTCCTAACCCAGGAAAGAGGTAAATTTAGTCCAGCATGTAGCAAACTGTAATCTTGATTATATACTTTGAACTTAAAATGTCCTGAATTCCTGGATAGATGTTTCTTCAAACTAGCTTCAAACTTTGAATCCCTGAAGACACTCTGAATCTGCAGAGGATATTTCCTCTTTCAGGATGTTTTTCCTTGTTCAATGAGAATTTTATATTTGGGGTATATTTTTTATGTTGAATTCCTTTTTTTATTAACCATTTATTTGTGATTCCTTACTGTTAGTACTGTTTTCTAGTTTTATCCAGTGATGGTTTACTATTTATTATTCACTTGCAGCAGTAGTACATTTTTAATGTATTCTATTTCTGTGTGGTATTTCTTTTATCTACTTCTTAATATCCAGCAACACACCACTAAGTCTTCCATATCTTTCTCCCCAGTCCCACATGCAGTGGAGCCACGGTCCTGGCTATGCTTTCCCAGCAAAGCAAAACAATGCCAGTAAAAACAAAAGATCATGCAGCAAGCAACACCAATAGCCTCTCCCATGGTGCACTGATGACACTGTGCACTGATGACATCCTCCAAAAAGTCCTATGCAAGGCACATACCATTCAATACACAGCCATGGTTGATGTCAGGGATGAGTCCCAGCCCTTTCAGATGTCTGACAGCTCCGATTCTGAGTCAGAGTTAGAACTGCTAGATCAAAGCATGGGAGAGGGACCCTCCCTAGAGCTCCTAGACGCTGGGAGAGATTCCTCTGAAGGCCTTGACAAACAGATGGTCCAGGCTCAATCTGTGCCCCCTCCCTCCACTGTGGGAACTCAAGTTTCGGAGGAGGAGGAGGAGGAGGAGGGTCATGACTTGAGAATTGCTAGGGCATGTGGCAAAGCTAAGTGGGAAAATTTAGGCGCAAGGCTCAGACGTTCTGCCCAGATAGCCACTCTTGGAAGTCAACGTAGGAGGGAGCCACCCTAAGGGAGGGGCATCACTGGGAAGCTAGCTTGGCCGGGAGGTTCATACCCAAACTGCGGGCAACTTTCTCTACCCTCTGGTTCATCTCCTCTGCTTAGAGATTGTTGATTAGTTGTTAGGACCTGGGGCAGTCTAAGAATTTCCTTGAATCTGCATTTGTAGAGAGGCTAGTCTTTAGCAAAATAAAGTCGTATTAACCTGAAGCTTTGCTAAGACAGCCAGCGTGGTGTAGTGGTGAGAGTGCTGGACTGGGAGCCAGGAGACCCAGGTTCTAGTCCCCACTCAGCCATGGAAGCTCCCTAGGTGACTTTGGGCCAGTCACAGACTCTCAACCCAACCTACCTCACAGGGTTGTTGCTGTGAGGGTAAAATGGAGAGGAGGAGAATGTAAGCTGCCTTGGATTCCTTGAAAGGGGAAAAAAGGCAGGATATAAATGCAATAAATAAATAAATAAGCTTTGTCTATTGTGGTGGTGATTGCTAAGGGAAAGGATGATCCATTTCTGACAGTAGAATGCCTCCATGACATCATGGAACTCGGCATACGCCCCCTCCCAAAAAATGCACAACCAAGCAGACAAGAGAGAGACCCTAGTGAACTCACAGTGGGACAGCACCGGAGCCATCCCTACCATTAGGCAGGGTGGAGCAGTTGTCTCAAGCAGCAGATCCCAGATGGCAGCAGAAAGGTATTAAAGAAGAGAACTGTGGGCCATGCATCTTGTCCTGCATGCCTTAACCTGGCTTGCTGCCTTCAGGTGTGGTGGAACGAAAGACGCCTGACTACCCGTGAAACACAGACGGAACACACCGTACACAATCCACACACCCCTAAGTGGGACAGGCAGCCCAGGTTTAGTCTACATGAGGACCTGGCAGAGATGGGTGAGAAGAGTGACACCCACAACCAAAGCTGAGCCAATGCAGTGCTAGAATCAATGAGATGGGATGGGTATCCTCAGAGAAAGCTGACAGTGATCCAGACCTTAGTGGCAGGAAAAGGGTAAACCTCATATAGGCCCTCCATAAGCTTTGAATGTAATGAAGGGTTTAGGCAACAGGAAAGAAGGTTAGGTAACAGACTCCCACATAAGAAAGCCTAATGTGGAAGGAGGCTTTTCCATCGCCTCCCATCTTGTGCCTTTGACATTCTTCGCCAGTTTGCACTGCTTTGCTGGATGCACAGCATTGCTAGGGTGGCCATGTGTCCTACTTTACAGAGGGCAGTCCTGTAGTTGAAGGCATTCTCTGTTTGAAGGGCTGTCTAGTCCGAGTTTACTTTAAACGTAAAGAACCATAAGCAGGGAGAGCAGGAGCAGGAGCCCTGAAGTTGCTCATCAACACTTTGCCCCTGGGCAGCGGACTGTACAGGCCAGCACACAGGTAACCTGGTCACATCTTCCCCACTATGATGAATAGATTGTATTTCTATTATAGCACTTATTTCTAAATGTGTATATAGGCACACACAAATGTTATTTGAATTTCTGTCCTCTTTGGTCCTCTTTTTTCATGATGCATTTCCTCTTTTTTGGTGATGCATAAATGGCCACCCTAAATCTTGCTCTTGTATAATATTGGCAGAAGCAACTTCAGCTGCTGATAAGGGATATTACTTTGGCTATAATGTACCTCTTACCCTTAGTGCAGATGGAAGCTTGGTCCTTTATTCATGCATATTCCAAAAATGTAATGGCTTCCCAGCATTGTTCATGAAATGAACTGAGAGGTTAGGGAGAATTCTGTGTTAACTTTACCATGGAAGGGTTATGGTTTCCTTTGTCAGTTCAGACACACTAATTGGATAAGCGAACATTTCCAGAGATTTACAGAGGTCACAAGGGAAAATGTAACCTCTGAAAAATGGCTAATTCTTTTCAGCTTGACCAAGTGGTCACCAAGTAATCTGAACGATTAAAAAGGGTAACTGGAGCAGCTGTATTCAGTTTGCCTTATTAAAATATTCTAACTGCATGCCAAGCAATATGAGATGTTTCTCTTAAAGGAGGCTCTATAGGGCAAGAAATAATACTGCTTATTCCATTATTTCTAGAAAGGCTGGCACAGCTACTTATTTAATTGATTTGCAGAACTATCATGTGACTTACAGATACATCTTTGGTGTTACTTGGAGGACGCAATCCTACCAGTTTAGTCGCCCACCTCCGAACTTGGAGCCTATCCAATCCAGTGCAGGAGAAGCATGGAGGGGATCGTCCCCTCTGTGCTTCAGCCACCCTGCATTTGCGGCTAGATAGCCGATTTCAGCTGTCAAGCCACAGGAAGGCAGAGCGGGGGAAGCAGCTGCCAGACGACACACTGGATGTGTCATACCAGTATTTCTGCCCCCAGGGACTCCCCGTTTTCGCCGCTCGGCGCTCCTCTACCGAGCACAGAGCGCAGGGCCATTCTGCACTGCCTACGAGGCAGCACAGGAGGGGGTGAAGGTTGGTTCTCAGGGAACCGACCTCGGAGTGCAGGCTCCAAGGTCAGTTCTTGGAAATCCTATGGCCATCTAGCCACTGACTAGCAGCCATAGGATTGTGCCCTAAATAGCTTTAGGACCCCCTATCCTTCATTGGAATCAGGTCCATAGTGCAGGGGAGGAGGGGCTTCATCCTTCCTCCAGTGACTTTTGCCCAATGAAAATCACACCCCCAAACTTGCTATTTGCCCTGGTGGCAAAAACATATGGCCACACAAAGCTGCTACTATGTGTGTGTATAGAGAAAGGAGAGAGAGAGAGAGAGAGAGAGAGAGAGAGAGAGAGAGAGAGAGAGAGAAGGCAAGTTGGGTGGGTGGGCTACAGGACCAGTCTAGGGGTGGGGTTAAAACAAGAGTGGAGAATGTGTGGCCCTCCAGATGTTTGGGCCTGCAACTCTCCCACCATGGGCTATGCTGGCGAAGGATGATGGGAGTTGAAGGCCAAAAACTTCTGGAGGGTCACAAGTTGCCCATCCCTGAGTTAGAGGATAAGGGATATAAAAAGGGGAGAGTCTTCTCTGAAAACTGTTTGGAGCCAGAGAGGAGTCCTAGTAACTGGTTTCAGGTCTTTAGTCAAGCTAGGAGGGAGATGCCAGAATGGTAACCATTCTGAGGCCCTTTGGTGTACATCAAGCAAGTAAAGAGAAGGGATTGCTCCGCAAGAAGAATTTGTTGGCTAAGTATCACAAAACTCACTAAAATGATGGTTTCTCATTTGTTTATCTATTGTTTCAATGTATATTGAAAGATCAGTGAAGCTTTTTGATATAGAAATAAATATGGGCCTAATTCTCATAGATTCTATGGGAATCACGGATTGGGGGCAGGAAGAGGAATGATGCTTTGGTTCACACTGCATGGTTCTGTCACCTTTATTTGGTTTTCTTCCTGCTTCAGATTAACAGTGCAATCCTATATATGTTTACTCAGAGGTAAGCCCCATTTAGTTCAACAGATCTTTCCTCTGGGTAAGTGTAAATAGCATTGCAGCCTAAAGGTATTGTCTTTGCAAGCGACTGTAATTGTTTGCATGTGGAGTGATATTTATTAGGTGGCAAACTGTCAGTGTCACTACAAGGAATGAGACAGTGCCCTTATTCCAGGCCAGTATTTCATTTTCTGATTGCAGCAAGCATGCTCAGGGCGGTTATGGGAATACCTCTTCAGTAGTAAGCAAGAGGATGGTAAGGCAATGTTTATGTCATTTGTTCATCTATACAGTATGTACATTCACATGTCCTCTCTGCAACACGACATAGTGAGAAAAGATCAGTTATCTTTCATTGAATCCCTTTTAAATCATGATTTTTCTTCCTGAAAACCAGTAGAAATACTTGGGTCCTATGCTCTTTCTTGTTGACACTAGGCTCACCACTGGCACTTCCTTTATTCTTGGTTAGGTAAAGACAATGAAGGAATGGCCATGGGAAGGTCATACAGTTTTTTCCTAACATATCTCAACCCTAATACTGGGGAATTGGCTGCTGAGATTATGTCGCCTCCATTGGTTCTCTAATTTAGAGGTAATTAGTGGAGGCGTGTGATAGGTGGGTTATGGCAGTGCTGCCTTCCCATTTTGTCTGTGTATTTTTAAAGCAATGCTGCCTCTACCATTTTATTTGTGCTTTTCAAAATGTTAAATTGTACCTTCTATGAGCAACAGGAAGTGTGATTGGGAAGGAAGGTTTATATTAATTCCATGCATCAAACTGTATACATTTGCAAACCATTTCATCAGCAATGTTAGTTCTCAATATTTCCAAATGCTACTCTTAATTTCTTGCTGCAGTTACAGCTTGAGAACACACACACACACACACGTATCTTTTCTCTTCAAATGAAAGCATTGGGTATTTTCTTTTGGGATACAAATTTGTTCCTAGCACATCATGTGATGAGTGCCATTTGCTATTGTTTTCTATTTTCTTAAAACTTCTCTGAAATCAGTTTCTGTGTATTTGTCTGAAATGCTCAAATAGAGGGCGGGCAGGGTTCATGATCTTGTGGTGTGTGTTTGTGTGTGTGTATGTTGGGTTACTCAATAAAAGCAGGAGACATTTGGATCAGATCCATGATTACTAACTGGAGTGTGAGATTATGAGTCCCATGCTGTAAGTTAGAGTTTAAAGATGGATCCCTTCCAAGTCTAGACAAGTTGAAGTCAACTGCTCCAGTCAATCCTACCAGTTTTGGGGGGCTGGATGGTTAACCAATATTAGGTGCAGCCCATACTAGGAATAAACTTTGGGGAGTGAGTGAACTTCATGAGCAAATCTGATCACCCAAATAAGTGCCATCTAACATACTGTGCTATGTTTCCCCTGGAAATTTAGAGCTACACCTGCCCCTGGCAAAAGTAAAGCATAAGAAACACTTTTGTTATTTTTTTCTTCCATTTTCCTGGCTGAGTTGCTGAATATCAGACTAAGAGATAGCATGGTCTCTTGTGATAGTATATATAAGATCATTAGTTATAGCTGTCTAACTTGCATGAGAAGATCTCTCTTGGGACGTATGTGATGATCAAAAACTTGGTGAACAATCTGACAAATAAAGGCACAAGAGCATTTTAACTGCAGCTTACAGTCCCCAAAGCTTAGTGGCTTCCTCTCCTCATAGCAACTTATCCAGAAACTGGTGTACAGAAATTCTCTGAACACAGGAGGTAGGGATATAGCACTGCCTACTTTTGGCTGACCTTATATAGTCAAAATGATTTATATAATCATAAAGCCCACTGACAGGTATCCCTTTCTTCTCATCCATGTGGGAACAAATGATACCGCCAAGCGGAGCTACGAAGAAATCACGTCAGACTTTGAAGCTTTGGGAAGGAAACTCAAGAACTTTGGGGACCAGATAGTTTTCTCATCCATCCTTCCAGTAGTTAGAAGAGGGATAGAAAGGGAACGAAAAATACTCTGGGTGAATGACTGGCTATGAAGGTGGTGCCGACGAGAGAGATTTGGATTCTGGGACCACGGGCTATACTTCCTGGAAGATGGGCTGTTGGCAAGGGACGGGTTGCACCTCACAAAGGATGGGAAGAATGCGTTTGGCCACAGCATGAAGAACTTCATCAGGAGGGCTTTAAACTGAATCCTACGGGGAAGGGAGATGTAATGTTGGGGGTAACAATGGACGTAGGCGCATGCACTGCAATGGAGAGAACAGCTCTGATAGCGCCCAATAATAGTCTTCAGACACATGTAGGAAGAAAGCCAGACTATGAAGCACATGGTCTTCGATGTCTATATACTAATGCCCAGAGTATGGGAAACAAACGGAACGAACTTGAACTCTTAATACAGGAGGGAAATTATGACTTGATAGGTATAACTGAGATTTGGTGGGATGACTCTCATGACTGGAATACAGCAATTGAAGGATATAACTTGTTCAAAAAGAACAGGAGGAACAGAAAGGGAGGTGGGGTTGCACTGTATGTGAAAAATACATATTTCTGCACAGAAATACAGGAGGATGAGCTTGGTAGCCCCATCGAGAGCATCTGGGTTGAAATAAATGGAGCAAAGAATAAAAGGAACATGGTGGTCAGAGTCTACTACCAGCCACCCAATCAAGGAGAAGACGAGGATGAAACTTTTGAAAAGCAAATAGCCAATGTTTTAAGGAAGCATGATGTAGTAGTAATGGGGAACTTCAATTTCCCTGATATTTGTTGGGAGACAAATTCTGCAAAACATGGCCGCTCCAGGAAATTCCTGACTTGTGTGGCGGATAACTTCCTTCTACAGAAAGCAGAGGAAGGAACTAGAGGATCGGCTATCCTTGACTTGATCCTAACCAACAGAGATGACTTAGTGGATAAAGTAGCAGTTACAGGAACTCTGGGGGAAAGCGACCATGTTGTACTTGAGTTCTTGGTTCTAAGGGAAGCAAAAGCCGAGTGTAGTCAAACGTGTATCCTGGATTTTAGGAAAGCTGATTTTAATAAACTCAGAACAACGATCAGTAAGGTCCCATAGCAAGCGACGCTAATGAGAAAAGGAGTCCAAGATGGGTGGGAGCTTTTAAAAAAGGAAATTCTCAAGGCACAATTACAAACAATTCCAACAACAAGAAAAGGTGGAAGACAACAGAAGATGCCAATGTGGCTTCACAAAAAGCTTAGAGATGATGACCTGAAAACAAAAAAGGACACATATAGGAAGTGGAAAGAAGGCCAAGTAACAAAGGAAGAATACAGGCAGGTAGCACAGAATTGCAGGGATGATGTCAGGAAGGCTACAGCTGAGAACGAGCTGAGGTTAGCGAGGGATGCTAAAAACAACAAAAAGGCTTTCTTCAACTACGTGCATAGTAAAAGGTGGAGGAAAGAAATGGTTGTTCAGCTATTAAATAAGGATGGCAAAACGATAACAGATGACAAAGAAAAGGCAGAGGTGCTCAATTCCTACTTTGGCTCAGTCTTCTCCCAAAAGAGGATCTATGACCCCCCTGGCAAAGGCGAAGTACAGGCTGAAGGGGCAGGATTGCAGCTTGAGATTGATAGGCATATGGTCAAGGAACACCTAATTACTTTGAATGAGTTCAGATCTCCAGGGCCAGATGAACTGCATCCTAGAGTAATAAAGGAATTGGCAGAAGAACTCTCAGAACTGCTGTCTATTCTCTTTGAGAAATCATGGAGGACCTGTGAAGTGCCAGATGACTGGAGGACGGCTAATGTTGTCCCTATCTTCAAAAAGGGTAAAAAGGAGGAACCTGGGAACTACAGACCAGTCAGTCTGACATAGGGGTGTCAGAGAATTTCTCGCCAAAACTTCGGGGGGCCGAGTGCCAACATATTCGGCCCCCCGAAGTAGTTTCGGGGAGAAATTCTCCGCACCCCCCCGCACCCCGCACCCCCCCCCCCGGGATGGGACTTACCTTTCCCGAATGTCGCTCCCGGTGGCAGGTCGCAGCGGCGGTTCAGCAGGGCTTCGACAGGGGCGGGGGCGGCAGCTGGTCTTTCGACCGGCTGCTGCCACCGCCAAGAAAAGTAAAAAAAAAAAAACGCCCTCGTGATAGGCTACGTGACGATTAACGTAGCCTATCATGGCTAGATTTGCAAAGTCAGCCGTGATAGGCTACGTAAATCGTCACGTAGCCTATCACGGGTGACTTAAAAAAAAAAAAAAGCGTGTACGGCTGATGGCGGCCCCCATAGGGAGCCGCCATTCGCGTTCCTTATTTGGTTGCTGTAGTCTACGTAAAGATTACGTAGACTACGGCGAAAATAAGGGCAACGCTATATGTAAATCTATGTAAAGATTTACGTAGACTACAGCGACCAAATAAGGAACGCGAATGGCGGCTCCCTATGGGGGCCGCCATTTGCGTACGCGCTTTTTTTTTTTTAAGTCACCCGTGATAGGCTACGTGACAATTAACATAGCCTATCACAGCTGACTTTGCAGATCTAGCCGTGATAGGCTACGTAAATCGTCACGTAGCCTGTCACGGGGGCGTTTTTGTTTTGTTTTTTTACTTTTTATTTCGCGGCTGGGCGAGGCGAGGCGCCTCCTCCCCAGCCTGAATTTCGGCCGGGCGAGGCGAGGCGAGGCGCCTCCCCCCCAGCCTGAATTTCGGCCAGGCGAGGCGCCTTCCCCCCAGCCTGAATTTCAGGGGGAGAAGCGAAGCGCCTCCCCCCCACCGCGAAGCAAGCTGCAAGACGAGGTAAGTGACTTTCGAGCACTCCTAGTCTGACATCAATCCCTGGGAAAATTCTAGAGCAGATGATAAAGCAATCCATCTGGAAGCACCTTGAAAACAATGCAGTGATCACTCGAAGCCAACATGAATTTGTCAAAAACAAGTCCTGCCAGACAAATCTGATCTCATTTTTTGATCAAGTAACCACCCTTGCGGACCATGGAAATGCTGTAGACATCATATACCTCGACTTCAGCAAAGCTTTCGACAAAGTGCCCCATGATATCCTGATGAGCAAACTTGCTCGAAGTGAGCTAGATGAAACAACGATCATGTGGATCCACAGTTGGCTACAGAATCGGACTCAAAGAGTGCTTATCAATGGGACCTTCTCAAGCTGGGGAGAGGTAACGAGTGGGGTACCGCAGGGCTCAGTCCTGGGCCAAGTGCTCTTCAACATTTTTATTAATGACTTAGAGGAGGAGGTGCAGGGAATGCTGATCAAATTTGCAGATGACACAAAATTGGGAGGGATAGCTAATACTTTGGAAGACAGAAACAAAATTCAAAGTGATCTGGATAGACTGGAGTGCTGGGCAGAAAACAACAGAATGACATTTAATAGGGATAAATGCCAAGTTCTGCACCTAGGAAAAAGAAACCAAATGCACAGTTACAAGATGGGGGATACGTGGCTCAACCACATGACAAGCGAGAAGGATCTTGGAATTGTTGTCGATCACAAGCTGAATATGAGCCAAAAATGTGATGTGGCTGCAAAAAAGGCAAATGCTATTTTGGGCTGCATTAATAGAAGCATAGCTTCCAAATCCCGGGAAGTACTAGTTCCCCTCTACTCAGCACTGGTTAGGCCTCATCTGGAGTACTGTGTTCAGTTCTGGGCACCACACTTGAAGAAGGATGCAGACAAACTGGAGAGGGTTCAGAGGAGGGCAACAAAGATGATCAGGGGACTGGAAACAAAGCCCTATGAAGAGAGACTGAAAGAAGTGGGCGTGTTTAGCCTTGAGAAGAGAAGACTGAGAGGAGATATGATAGCGCTCTTCAAGTACTTGAAAGGTTGTCACAGAGAGGAAGGCCAGGATCTCTTCTTGGTCATCCCAGAGTGCAGGACATGGAATAATGGGCTCAAGTTACAGGAAGCCAGATTCCAGCTGAACATCAGGAAAAACGTCCTGACTGTTAGAACAATACGACAATGGAACCAATTACCTAGGGAGGTGGTGGGCTCTCCCACACTGGAGGTGTTCAAGACGAGGCTGGACAGCCATCTGTCAGGGATGCTCTGACTTGGATTCCTGCATTGAGCAGGGGGTTGGACTCGATGGCCTTGTAGGCTCCTTCCAACCCTACTACTCCATGATTCTATGAAAAGAAAGAGGTCTTAAGAGAGGACTGCCAGAAAGCAAGGCCTCTTTCTCATGGGTAAAGGCCATAATACTCCAATATAATATGTAGAGGCATTCATATTCCACATTACAAAAAATACATCAAATCTTATGCCAATACTCACAGACAGAGTGACATTAACAAGAGTGTCCTTGTTCTCACTGGAGCTCACAAACGACTGATACAGTCAGTCAAGGTAAATGGCAAACACCTCTTTGGTTGGTTGGTTAGTTAGTTAGTTAGTCATTCATTCATTCATTCATTTCATTTCTATACCGCCCAATAGCCAAAGCTGTCTGGGCGGTTCACAAAAATTAAAACCAAACAGCACACAATAAAAAATTTAAAATATATAGAACATTAAAACCACAATATAACAATACAACCACAATAAAACCTAGCAGCAGTGCAGGAGTTTAAAATACAGATTTAAAACAGCAAAGCTAAAAGTCTGGAAAGCTAAAATGCCTGGGAAAATAAAAAGGTCTTCACCTGGCGCCGAAAAGAATACAATGTAGATGCCAGGCGAACCTAACTAGGGAGCTCATTCCACAGCCGGGGTGCCACAGCAGAAAAAGCCCTCCTCCTAGTAGCCACCCTAGGGGTGCAAGAAAGTCACTTACCTGGTCTCGCAGCTTGCTTCGCGGTGGGGGGGAGGCGCTTCGCTGCTCCCCCCGAAGTTCAGGCCAGGGGGGGAGGCTTCCCTCCTCGCCCGGCCGAAATTCAGGCCGGGGGGGAGGCTTCTCGCCTCGCCCGGCTGAAATTCAGGCCGGGGAGGAGGCATCTCGCCTCACCCGGCCGCGAAATAAAAAGTTAAAAAAAAACAACGCCCCCGTGATAGGCTACGTGACGATTCACGTAGCCTATCACGGCTAGATCTGCAAAGTCAGCCGTGATAGGCTACGTTAATCGTCACGTAACCTATCACGGGTGACTTAAAAAAAAAAAAAGCACGTACGCAAATGGCGGCCCCCATAGGGAGCTGCCATTCGCGTTCCTTATTTGGTCGCTGTAGTCTACGTAAATCTTTACGTAGACTACGGCGAAAATAAGGGCAACGCAAATAGCGTTGCCCTTATTTTCGCCGTAGTCTACGTAATCTAGACTTTGCAAATCTAGCCGTGATAGGCTACGTTAATCGTCACGTAGCCTATCACGGGGGCGTTTTTTTTTTTTACTTTTCTTGGAATGGCAGCAGCAGCAGCCGGTCGAAAGACCGGCTGCCGCCCCTGCCCCTGTCAAATACCTGCCGAACCGCCACCGGGACCCGCCGCCAGGAGGGACATTCATGAAAGTTAAGTCCCTCCCGGGGGGGGCGGGGGGTGGGGGGGCGGAGAATTTCTCCCCGAAACTACTCCAGGGGGCCGAATATGTTGGCACTCGGCCCCCCAAAGTTTCGGGGAGGAATTCTCCCCCATCCCTACGACCCGCCACACTTCCTTTGGCAGGGGCTCACAGAGAAGGGCCGCTGACGATGATCTTAAGGTCCGGGCAGGCACATATGGGAGGAGGCGATCCTTCAGATAACCTGGCCCCAAGCCATTAAGGGCTTTAAATGTTAATACCAGCACTTTGAATCAGGCCCGGAAATGGATGGGCAGCCAGCGCAGCTGGAAAAGTACCGGCGTAATATGAGCTCATTGGCCAGTCCCTGTTAACAATCTTGCTGCCCTATTTTGGACCAGCTGAAGTTTCTGGATCATTTTCAAAGGCAGCCCCACGTATAATGCATTGCAGTAGTCCAGACGAGAAGTTATCAGAGCATGGATAACTGTAGCTAGGCTATCTCTGTCCAGATAAGGGAATAGTTGGTATACCAGCCTAAGCTGATAAAAAGTGCTCCGTGCCACTGAGTTCACCTGTGCCTCAAGTGACAGTTCTGGATCCAAGAGCACCCCCGAACTACGAACCTGATCCTTTAGGGGGAGTGCAACCCCCTCCAGAACAGGTTGAATATCACCTAGCCGGGCAGACGAACCACCCACTAACAGTACCTCCATCTTGTCTGGATTGAGTTTCAGTTTACTGGCCCTCATCCAGTCCATTACCGTGCCCAGGCACAGATTAAGAACAGCCACTGCCTCACCTGGTTTTGATGAGAAAGAGAGGTAGAGCCGGGTGTCATCCTCATATTGATGACACAGAACGCGGCGGCTCGCCTGATTAAAGGCAGCCGCCACCGAGATCACATCACTCCAGTGCTGAAGGAGTTGCACTGGTTACCAGTTGTTTTCCGGGTCAAATTCAAGGTGTTGGTTTTGACCTTTAAAACCCTATATGGTTCCGGCCCAGCCTATCTTAAGGAGCGCCTCCAGCAACACCAGACAGGCCGCTTAACAAGATCAGCCTCGGATGGCCTTCTCTCTGTCCCATCAGCCAGGACAGCTAGACTGGTGGGGACGAGGGAGAGGGCCTTCTCTGTGGTGGCCCCCACTCTGTGGAACTCCCTCCCTAGGGAACTCCGTCTGTGGAACTCCCTCCCTAGGGAACTCCCTAGGGAACTCTTTAATGAGCTTCCATCGTGCATTAAAAACGTGGTTGTTCAGGCAGGCATTTGGGGTGGGTTAGGGTATTTAAAAAAAAAAAATTATGGTAAAATTTTATTGTTTTAAATTGTTTTATGGTGGGTTGTATATCGCCCAGAGTGGCTGGGTGACCAGTCAGATGGGCGATTAATAAATTTAATAAATAAATAAATAAATAAATAAATATTGATGGCACCTCAGCCCACACCTCCGGATAACCTCCCCCAGCGGTTTCATGTAGATGTTAAACAGCATAGGGGATAAAATAGAGCCCTGTGGAACCCCATGGCACAATTGCCATGGCACAGAGCAGTAATCCCCCAGCACCACTGTCTGGAGTCAGCCATCCAAGTAGGAGCAGAACCACTGCAGTGCAGTGCCTCCAACTCCCAGCCCAGACAACCTATCCAGAAGGATACCATGGTCGATGGTATCGAAAGCCGCTGAGAGGTCCAGGAGAATCAACAGGGTCGCACTCCCCCTGTCCCTCTCCTGGCAGAGGTCATCCCACAGGGCGACCAAGGCACTTTCCATTCCAAAACCAGGCCTGAAGCCCAATTGAAATGGATCTAGATAATCCTTTTCATTCAACACTGCCTGGAGCTATCCTACAACCACCCGCTCAAGCACCTTGCCCAGGAAGGGGATGTTGGTCACTGGCCTATAATTGTTAACATCCTCTGGGTCCAGGTTAGGCTTTTTCAGGAGTGGTCTAATTGTTGTTGTTCAGTCGTTAAGTCATGGCCGACTCTTCGTGACCCCATGGACCATAGCACGCCAGGCCTTCCTGTGCTCTGCTCTCTCCCGGAGTGTGCTCAAGTTCATATTCATTGCATTGGTGATGCTATCCAGCCATCTCATCCTCTGCCATCCCTTTCTCCTTTTGCCTTCAATCTTTCCCAGCATCAGGGTCTTTTCCAGGGAGTTTTCTCTTTGCATTAGGTGGCCAAAATATTTGAGCTTCAGCTTCAGTATCTGTCCTTCCAATGAGCACTCAGGGTTGATTTCCTTTAGGATTAACTGATTTGACCTCCTTGCAGTCAAGGGGACGTGTAAGAGTCTTCTCCAGCACCACAGTTTGAAAGCATCAATTCTTCGGCGCTCAGCCTTCCTTATAGTCCAGCTCTCACAGCTATACATTACTACTGGGAAAACCATAGCTTTGATTAGACGGACCTTTGTCGGCAAGTTGATGTCTCTGCTTCTTTCTATGCTGTCTAGTAGGGGTGGATGAAAGTCCGTTACCTGTCCTCGAAGGACGTTTGCGGTGGGGGGGAGGTGCTTCGCTGCTCCCCCCGCGAAGTTCAGGCCGGGGGGGGGAGGCTTCCCGCCTCGGCCCGGCTGAAATTCAGGCCGGGGGGGAGGCTTCCCGCCTCGCCCGGCCGCGAACGCGAAAGTTTAAAAAAAAAAAAAACGCCCCCTGATAGGCTACGTGACGATTCACGTAGCCTATCACGGCTAGATCTGCAAAGTCAGCCGTGATAGGCTACGTCAATCGTCACGTAGCCTATCACGGGTGACTTAAAAAAAAAAAAAAAAGCGCATACACTAATGGTGGCCCCCATAGGGAGCCGCCATTCGCGTTCCTTATTTAGTCGCTGTAGTCTACGTAAATGTTTACGTAGACTACAGCGTAAATTGGTAGAGGCGTTCAGATGGTGCTCTGAACGCCTCTACCAATGGAACTGCATTAATCGTGGTGTCCAATTCATGACAAATCTGAGCAACTTTATCTTCTAAGTGCCTTGCAAACTTATCACAGTGTGCCACCGAGGGTTCCACCGTCTCTCTCCCTGGCCCAGAATATAACAGGCCACGAACCACTTAGAAAATCTCCACTGGACGACACTGAGAAGATGCAATGCTGGTGGAAAAGAACTGTCTCTTTGCCACCCTCACCGCCACAGAGTAGGCTTGATAGTCGGCTCTTACCTGTGTTCGGTCAGGCTCAGCACGAGTTTTCCTCCACCTGCGTTCTAGCTGTCTCCCCTCTTGCTTCATTGCCCTCAGCTCAGGTGTATACCAAGGAGCTGGCTGGGCTCTGCTCAGAGGGAGAGGGCGCTTGGGCGCGATCGTGTCAACTGCCCTAGTCATCCCTGCATTCCACAGAGCGACCTGGGCTTCGACAGGAGCACCAGTAGGGATGTTAGAGAATTCCACCATGGATCCCAGGGTCTGTGGTAGAAAGGAGCCCCCCAACCCAGATCCCCAGAATCCCCAGAAGCGGGGCCTCCAGCCGCTGCCGGGCTGCTGCAGTCGCAAATGGCGTCCTGCGTAGGGGATGCCATTTGCGTCCCTGCTTTAGCCATGATAGGCTAGGTAAATATATACATAGCCTATCATGGGCTGGTGTAGGGACGCAAATGGCGTCCCCTACGCAGGACGCCATTTGCGACTGCAGCAGCCCGGCAGCGGCTGGAGGCCCCGCTGCAGGTTGGCCCGGCCGGTGGCTCCGCGGCCTGGCCATGGAGCAGAGCCAGCCGGGCAGGATTCCGGGGGGAGGAACAGATCGCCTCCCACCCCATCGAGGTTTCCAGGAGGAGGAATGGATCGCCTCCCCCCACCTGCAGAACCCAGCGGAGCCAGGTAAGCAGGGTTTCATACACCCCTAAGCACCAGCCATACCAGCAGGAAAATCCCCCAGAGCCCTCTGGAATCCATTGGAATCCATTAGCCTCTGGGGGTGGACCATTTTAATAGGTCTCCCACCCTTGCAGAGGGGGAAGGCTGCCAGGAGTCTAAACCTCAGCAGGAAGTGATCTGACCATGACAAAGGGACAGATGTTAATTCCTCCACTTTCAGATCACCATCCTCCTGCCCAGTCGAGAGAACCAGATCAAACATGTGTCCTTTTATATGCGTTGGGCCGATGACATGTTGGGACAGCCCCATGGTTGTCATGGCAGCCATGAAGTCCTGAGCCCCCCCGGATACAGTGGCCTCGGCATGGAAGTTGAGATCCCCCAGGACCACCATCCTAGGGGTCCTCAACACCAAGTCCAAGGCCACCTCTGTCAGCTCAGGCAGGGAGTCTGATGGGCAGTGGGTGGGCGGTACACCAACAGAATCCCTCATCTGTCCCAGGTACCCAACACAAGGTACAAGAACTCAAGATCTGCACTCGAATGAGCAGGAAGCCTACAGAGGGGGATCGAATTCCTGTAGACCACAGACACAGACCCTTGAGTCGGTGTTGGTGCTGCTCTGAGTACCCAGGAGGGCACAACTGGGAGAGAGTAACCCCTCCCAGTTCCCCCACCCAGGTCTCAGTAATACATACCAGGTCAGCCACCTCATCCACAATAAAATCATGGATGAGGGAGATTTTATTTTGGGCTGACCTGGCATTCAGCAGCAGCAGCACCAGGCCCAAGGGGAGACTGGTAAGGCTGCCAGGAACCATCAGGTTGGGGGAAGAACCAGAAGAGGGGACAGCTGTAAGGTGTCTAGCCCCTCCTCAGCTGGCCTGTTAATCCCCCAATGCCATACCTCCCCGTGCCCGTGACCACAGTTACGGTGGCGCCTCCCCGAACCCCTGAGTTGCTCAATAGTCCTCCCAGGCACATATTAAAATGTTAGGATATAAAATATACAACAGTGTAAAAGAATATAAAAGATAAAAGAGAACAGCAGCTGAGAAGGAGCAGATAAAATCTACATTTGCCCCTTTCTCCCTGGTCTTTAAAGCTGCTGCCCTCTGCTGCTGCTATTTGCTGCTGGTAGCTGTGGCTGCTGGTGTCTCTGGAGAGGCAGGTAGGTGGGTCTTCAGGCGCTGTTCCATGCGACTCCAAGTGCGACGCTAAGTGCGCACTTAGCGTCGCACTTGGAGCGATGCCGAGGTGCACGCCGAGGCACTGCCTCTGGCAGCCCCACCTTAAGTACCTTTTTGGCAGGGGCAGAAGCAGGCTCAGGATCCACCTGGTGCAGCTGGCTGGTCCTCCTTCCCCCAGGCTCCTTCTCCCTCCTTCTCAGTTGGTTAGAAATTGAGTGAACCCTTGACAAGCTAGATGCTGCTGCAGATAAAATTAGAAGGTATTCACTGACTTGTTAATGTGAAGGACTTCTTGTATCTCTGTACCTATATGGAAGTGTACCATGAAGCTGAAGGCCTTAAATATTACTTGAATAACACTTAGGCTTTCAAACATTGCACTGAGTAACATATTGTTTTCTCAAGACAGGGCACAGATTTAATGCAGCATTAAATGGAGAGACTGCAGTGCATACTTTCAGCAGCTACATATATGCTGCTCACTGCATTTGCTGGTTGCCAAAGCAATGAGGGGAGAGAATCATGCCCACAAAACCAAAGAATTAAACATTCAGGAATCTGTAGATAGAATGAAGAGATGAAACAAAGAACCAAATACATGTTACACTAATCAAGTAGCGTGTACCTGAGCATTAGCACTTTCTTTACTCTAGTGTGAGTGCGCAGGCCCTCAGTTCAGATCATGACCACTGAGCACCCCATTTTTTCCCTGAAATTCCCATTGATGCTAATTGAGACTTTTTCCTTTTCCTTTACCCCACCCCCTCATGAGGGGCTGGAATTGGGGCGGGGAAAATAGTTGTGTGGGGGGAGGATTAATTCTCCCCTCCTGGTGGACAGTGTTTCTGATCCAAATTGGGGCCACACATAGTTACACGACCGCAAAGAAAAACCTAACCCTCTGGTACATGCTACATAATTAGCATAACATATGCCCTACTCAAGCATTCCCTTACTGGGTATAATGAATGCATGATGAGAGGGAATGATCCAGCTCAACCCCTCCATCATTGCATTTGTCACCTTCGGCTCGTGGAAGCCGACTGTGATGTCTGAAGAGGAGAGCCCCCTGTATCTGTGGAGGCTCCCCATGCGAGCCAGAATGTGGCTTTTCTAGCACATATATGATTCAGTTTCTCATATATAATTATGGGTTTTGCTAATTCCTATTCTACAAAAGGCTTCTGGCTCCACAGAGCTGCATGTGCAATCCCAAACACAGGTGCACTGCAGATGATGCCCATAAAGAGATGAGTCAAATATTATAAGCATGGATCCATGTCATCCTTATTATGGAAATTTCCTTCCATCTTTCACAAGATGGAACCTGTTAGTTCGTGAGGCCCATGGTTGTTCATCAGTGCATTGTTACCTGAAGCAAGACTCTTTAATCAAAGCCACATGGAAAATATCCAGGAGTCACACATCCCTCAAAGGGATGAGAATCTTGGCCTCATGTCCATGTGAATGGTTAAGAGGATTTTAAAAGAAAATCAGGTTGGGGGGGGCAGTTGAACTGAGAGATGGCTTAGCTGATTGATCTTTGTGAGTGCCTGAATTTGTATATCATATATTGTTTATGATATACAGGTTGAACAAGCTTATTGCTGCAGAACTAGCACTGCCTGTGTGCTTGTTGCTGTACCCCTATAATCAACCTGTATATTGGCAATAGAGAAATTATTATGTTCCCTCCATAGAGGAAAACAAAAAGCTGGCTATGTAACTGTTACCCTGAAGATAAAAGTAAGCAATTGTGTTGTGAATGTGGAAGGCATTGAGATATATCTCAGCCCAGTCCTTAAAGTATTATGCTTCCAGTTCTACCCAAGATACTATCACATTAAAACATGAGAACTGCACAAGAAGAGCACTTGCTCATTTTTTTCTTCCGATAAAGAAACTGCAAAAACTAGCAAACTTTCCCAGAAGCATTTATAAAGCTGCCGTGTGCTATAAGTATAGCCATCTTTTTAATTAACAGCTTTATCAGCAGAACGACTGAACAAGTGGACTTTGTCTTGCATTTGTTCTTTTCAAGTGTCTCAGTGATGATGGCAAAATTAATGTTATGGGTTCTGCTGTAATTTAAAAAATAAGCTAGTACCAGTTGTTATTTTGGTAGTACAGACAAAGAGCATTTTACAGAGGCCAGGCTAGAATGTTTGCTTATTACGAGGTTGATGATGCTTACATTCGTCTTAGGTGAAACACATGTGTCACGCAGGCATGTCAGGAGATAACTTACATTAAAATGTATTTAGCGTTTTTAATACATTTTCTACACTACCCAGAGAATTTCAGTTATGGGAAATTAAAGTACAATTAATAATAATAATAATAATAATAATAATAATAATAATAATAGAAATATCAAAATGAGTTGCAGAGAAAATGACTGACACACTCTGGCATGTTAATTCAGTGGATGTGTACATTTTACCCAGAGTCCATCAGTGTGATATGATGTCAATAGACACATTTTTGTGTCTATTGACATCATATCTAAAAGTATAGCTTGAGTTAGGTGCTAAAAAATTAGTTTTGAAAAGGCAGAGGATAACAGAGGATAAATATAAACAACAAACATAAACATAACCAAAGGATATTGTTTATTGAAAACAATAAAGTTTTCAAAAGCTTTATTGGGATCTCAGAGGAAAAAAGGGATCATTCCAGTAGCTGTATTCAAATACTTAATTTACCAAAAAGAAAACCCCAACAACCACAGAATGAAAACCTGCCGGTATTCATTTAATATATAATATTATGCTGTCATCCAAGGGAAAAATTCCCATGAAATTTATTTTCTGTAAGCTGTATTGAAATAGATGGGAGAGGCAGAGCCTACAATCTTCTTCAACCCCCATTTATTTCAATGGTCCTGATGCTGGAGACGTTCCCAGTAAATGGCACTGAAATGAGTGAGCTGCCTTTGAAACTGGTTGACAGATACCTGGTGAGAAATGTTACAATTTAGGAATGATTCCCACAATCCTCAAAGTGGACAGACATTTGGGCTGAAGACATGAGGGTGGTGATTGACAGGCGTGCACACACACACACACACACACACACAGCAAACACCCAGATGACTTCAAAGATATCACACTTTGTCTGCTCTGACCACCCTGCTGTTTAGGACTGGGGGGTCACACATTCCAGACTTTGACTATAAGTACAGTTTGCTCCAGTCCCTCTCTTTGGACTGCCCTTTTCTATGTGACTACAGGAGCAAAGCATCTTTGTTTGAATATTTTTTTTCCTTGTGTTCTTCAGTCCAGTCCTTTCAATTCAGATGATGATGATGTATGTGTTGAAGATTGCTTTGTTTGCTCACCCTTGTGCTTGTGGTTAGGTGCTGTGGGGGGAGGGATGTTATGTGTGTGGCTACCTTGAGCCCTGCCACATTGGGACGGGATGAGGTGGTCTCTGCAGATGAGATTGTGCTCAAGCAGCTTCCCCCAAACCACAGAACCACAAAGCACATTATGTATGTAGAAGCAAAGGTTGAGTGGTTGCCTAGGAAACTTGTTGCCTCCACAGAACAATCACTACAGTTCCCAAGAGGCAGTGCAAAAACATACATACACCACAAAACCGGGCAAAATTAGAACCCTCAGGAAAGAAGGGGAAACCTATAGGAAGAATATAGGAAGCTGTCTTATATCTGGTCAGATAATTTGTCTGTCCTGCTCAGTATTATCTCCTCTGCCTGGCATCAGATCTCCAAGGCATCTGGCAGAGGTCTTTTTCAAACTGGAGATGCCAGGGATTTAGCCTAGGAGCTTCTGCATGCAAAACACGTACACTGCTACTGAGCCATGTCCCACCCCGGGCCAATGTTGTGAATTTCCACACATTCACAAAAACCTCTCACAATTGGCAATCCAATTATGATTTGAGCACCTATGAGTTCAAAGGCTCCTTTTCACATGAAATAGTCACCACTGGGGGACATTCCCCTATCATTATTGTACAGCAAGATTTCTTCTGAATGAGCCAGCTGAGGTGCGGATGATATTTGCCACATCCTGCTGAATGACTGTCTGCTAGGACATGGCAGATAACTTCAACACATACAGTGGCGGGAAATGGTAAAGTGAGTACTCCATGTCGAATCTAAAGGAGGACGTCTATTTGAAGGGTTGTCAGAACGCAGTCCTGTGCTGGAAGGGCTATCAAGTCCAAGTCCGGTTTAAAGATAACACACCAGAAGTAGGGAGAGCAGGGGCCTTGAAGATGTTCATCAACAGTTTGCACAGGCAGGCAAACGGATCGCCTGGTCACAGACATCCCAGCTATAGTGAGATGCATTGAATTTCTATTTAAACTATCGTCATTATTTCTAAATGTGCATCTACACATATAAATAAGCACCTGGAAATGTTATGCAAACCTGTGCCCCCTTTACCCTCTTTGTGATTATGCATCTCCTTCTGGTGTGTGTGGGGGGGTGATCATAAGTGGTCACCCGGCTTCATCAGGAACTGGTTATCTATATGCTGCCAAGTGGCCAATTTGTCATAAGAAGCCTCAGGCTGCAGGGAAGTAGAAGTTTAGATTCAGCAGGCTCTTCACCATCTGAATTCATGAAATGCAGCTTTAGGATTATAAATGCTATAGATATTATCATTAAAGTACATTTTAAAAATAAAGCTTGATTCTGAAAACAGATTGACCTGAAATACAAAGCTATGGGCATTACAACGCCTGAAAGGGATGAGTAAGGGTTTTATTTCAGTTTGTTTTTTAAATATGAATTTACCAAAATACACATTTTTTTCCATATTTAGGATGGAAAGAACTTGAGATGCAATGAAACTGAATGTTGGAGAAACCGAAAGTGACAAATTCATCCATCCAGGCACAGGGCTTTGAGTGCTTATCTCTTAGAAGTCTGGCTTTGAATTCCTCTGTATTCAACCATGCTTTGTGATGCTGTATTAGGTTTGCTACCTCTTTTTTTCTGGCAGGGCCCACATCTTTAACAGCTACATGACAGGCAGGTGAGGTGTACAACATGGTCCTCTATATGTACCTATTCAATTTTGTTGGTGTAGATGGGTGAGAAATTTGGTGAGGGGGGGAGGGGTTATAAGAATTTACCACCATTGGCAAATTTCTTCATATTTGAGACAAAAAGAACTTGAGATTTGAAACATCTGAATGCAGCAGAAAGTGAGTCTGGCAAATTCATCCATCCCTAATGAAGGCTACTTGCCACCTCCAGAAGCAGAGGCAGCGGTTGCTGGGGAACAACAGTGAGAGTTTATATCTATGTGCCATTTTATGCCTTGCAACCTGACCAGAAGCTGATGGTTGGGGCCAAAGTTATAAAGAATCTGACTCTAATACTGCTAATCATGACACCCCACACCATGCTTTTTTTTATTTCTGCTAGAATCATTTCTTGCTGAATGGTGTAAGAAGCTGAGGAGAGTTGAGCAAACGGAAAGCAAGTTTCTGTCACCTGACTGACACATGTGAACAATGTCTGTACTGCTGAAATGTGGCAAATTCCAGGAGGGCAAAAACTACCTTGCCTGTATTGCAGCTCTTATGGAGAAATGCTAAAAATAACCAAGAGTTGTGATTTGGGGTTATTTCTCTCTAAGAACACAATCCTCCTTATGGTCGTCAATCATTGTCGCACGTTCCATCAGCTCCATCGTTCCAACTTCTTTCCTACCCATTAGCGAAATGCATGGCAAATAAAACCGATTTCTTTTCAAAATAACCCTAAAGTTTACAATCAGAAAAGAGATACAACAAAATCAAATTGATGCTTCTGCACTCCACCCTGCCCCTACCACCCTATAACAATCCTCCATCACCAAATGTGGATTACCACCACTTCACTAAGCAATTTCCTACCATACCCAGGGCTCCTTCACACGGAGCTTTTATCCTGCAATTGAGATTGCTCCTTCACAGAAGTTTGAGGGCTCTTTACATGACGCCGTGATCATTCAAGACATCTCCTGCACTAAATGCCCTTTGCTCTGTTTTTAAATAGATCGCAGATAATGAGCTATCAAACTATCCCATTGTGTTCTGCTTGTGTTCTGTTTCTCATCCCATGAAAAGAGTAAAAGCAGCAAGAAGAGGAGCGAGATCAATGAAAGATAATGGAAGACTCAAATACGGGGAGAAGCGGGGGGGAAGGAAGCACGTGAAAAAGGGAGTCGTGATCCTGCATTTAAAACGGAAGCAGAAAGCCCCGTCTTAAATGTAGGATTTTAGGCTGGTGCAGAGATGCCCCCAGTCCTGCCGACTAAAATTCCATGTATCTATTTAAAAGTTTGTCACTACAAGAAAGGGTTACAGCAGCAAGCAGATACTCAATATGCCCTATGGCTGAAGATACTTCCAGTCTGGCTCTTTTCTACTCTAAGGGCCATTGGATCATTCTAGCATTGATTTATACTGTCATTTGCAAACTTAAAATAATATGCAATTATCTACTTGGTAGAAAAAAGCATGCATAATGCAATAACACCCCCTATCTCAGCATCATATGTGATAAGGAATTAGTTCCGAGAGTCACCTTCAAAACATTGTCTTCAATGTGTATTTTTCACATTTAATTTATTACTGTTTCACCAATCCAATAAGACAGAGAGGGAAAGAGACAGGGAGGGAGGGAGGGAACCGCTGCTTTTCAAATCCCTGTTGCCTCACAATTTCCCAAATGAAATGATGGTGTGATAGCATTTCATGCTCCCATTTTCTTGGTAATAGCTTTCTCCAAGGAAATGGATAGGTTTTGAATTTATGTTGATAAAGAAGGTACCATTTGTCTACAAACATTTCAGGAAAGCTCTTTCTTTCTCTTTTTGGTAGCAAGGCCCTTTATGTATTTATTTGTTTTGTTTTCCAGGTGACTGAAAAAGGAAAAAGTGCTCTGAAAGCTATGTGCTCTGCTGAGCGGAACTATTGAATTCCTCTGCCCTATTCCCTCATTTTGAAAGGAAACGAACATTGTATTTTGGGTTTTTTTTAATATTATTTGCAATCAGAGTAAGATACATGAGGGTTTATTTTACCTTACCCACTATATTTAACAAAAGGAACGTGCACACAAATTGCTGTCTTCTCTCTCTCAACTTGAAAATCTTTTGTGTCTCTGCTCAAGTATTGTAAATTCAATTTTGGAAAATATGTTTATTTATTTGTACTTGTTTTAGTACTATTCAAGACTGGCATTGGCATGCAACTTTTTTATGTACATAAGAGCACTTGAATAAAATACAATGCTGCCACAACCAACCCTATTAAAATGTTTGCAGGCAGTTCTATGTCCCATTGCTAAAATAACTGGAAGACATTAAAAAAAAGGTAAGAACTGCCATCTCTTCCCAAAGAACTCCAAAGCAGTACAGTACCCTGACTCTTAAGTACTCATTCTCTGCTTCATTTATACATTGTTTTATTTCACAAGCCACAGAACTGGGTTAATATAAACCCTGCTGGATATTTAGAAAAGGACTAGTTTTGATTCATGAAGGCTATCACAGTAAAACTACGGAATTTCTGTAATTATCACTAGGGTTCACAAACTTTTTCTCATGACTGTATATACGCAGACATTTACCCACCAATTGAACCATCAATGGAACATAGGAAGCCACCTTACATGGAGACAAACCAGGAGTCCATCTAGCTCACTTTCTTTTGCACCAATTGGCAGTGGCTCTCCAGGATTTCAGACAGGAGTCTTTCCCAGCCCTACCTGAAGATGTCAGGAATCAAACCTGGGATGTTCTGCATTGCAAAGCATGTGCTCTATCACTAAGCTATCTGCACCTGTTGGTGGTATTAGGGGAACTGAAGCTGAGAAGTGATCATGCGCTTCATCTGTTTGCCCCCACAACAGTAAATTAGAACGTGGCTAGTGATTCAAAAGATCCTCTAGATCAGGGATAGGCAACCATTTGGGGCTGTGGCCACATTTGGCAATTTGGGAAACTGTCCTGGGCATCACCACAAAATGACTGCCATGTGAGGTGAGGCGAAGGACAAGTAACCTGCCCAAAAGACTGAGTACATGGCAGAGCTGAGGTCTCAGCCCCAACACACTAAAAACTCCTTTGCACTCACAGTTTTCAGTGCCAACACAAATGTATAGCACAGCAATTCCAGCTGCCAGTAAGGAAATGAGTCCATTTTTTAAAAAGTGGGAGGAGTAGGACAGCTTGGTGGGCACCAAGGAAGGTGTCTGGGGGAACACTGGTGCCTGCGGGCACCACACTGCCTGCCCCTGCTCTAAATCTAAAAGCTGAGGGTGGGGCTTAAAATTTAAAAACAAATTAAAAGGTACGTGACTGCCTCCTTCAGTACATGGAAGAGTACTTTTCTTCACTTATGGAGGCATTATTGCCCTTACCCAGCTTCTCATGGCAAGATTCTACTATTTTTATTTATTTATTATTTATTTTATTACATTTTTGTACTGCCCAATAGCCAAGGCTCTCTGGTCAGTTCACAATTAAAAACCATAAAATGCAACTTGAAAAACAAAATATAAAACTGTTTAAAATACTAGGTAAAGGCAAGGTAAAACCCAGCAGCAATTACAGCCCAGGGAAAGCCTGTGTGAAAAGTTTACTAACCAATAGGCAACTGCATGTTGCATTAACAACAACTGAATCAACAACTGATCCAAATTAATATGCTCAGACAAAGCCTGTGGTATGGATTTTGCTTCAATGGTGGCATCCATGCCAGGTCATTTTCAAATAATAATTGTATCTGCAAAGCCATTCTTTAAAAACCCCTAGGCCTCATATGTGTCTCACCCTTTGCAGTGAAGTGTGTGTCACCCATTCAGGATCAATGCAGGTGCGCCATCTTCCTGCCACATTCATCTCTTCAGACAGGTTTGTGCAGCCCCGGCTCAAGCTCTCTCGCCCCCTGAGATGGGAGAAAATATGTATCACCACCACATTGCACCCCTCCCCACTGCATCGCGCCCCTTCCCCTTGCCGCTCTGCATTGGCTCTATGAAGAGCTGCACAGCCAGAAGAAGGGGAAGAAGCCCTATATCCACTTATTCCAGCTGCATGGCTGTCCATAGAGCCAACACAGCAGCAGCAAAAGTAAGTGGGGATGACGGGGGAAACCGAGAGTGGGTGTCTTCTCCAGAGAGCCTCACTGTGGCAAATGCCACAATGGGAGAGTGGCTGGTGGGGCTTTCCCAAGCATCTTATGGAGGTGGTGAGGCAGTGGAGGCAGGCCCTCCTGGGGGGGCGGGGGGAGCAGCACACTTTCCCTCTCCTCCCACTCCACCACCTGATCTGGGCCGCCTCATCCTGCTTCATCGGAGGGCTGGTCCTGGAGTTTCTGGTTGCTACAGGAGAACCAGGCTGTTCCACCTTATTTGCAGCTAGCCTACATACATACTCTCATGCCTCCTAACCAGGCTTGGACAGAAAACTCATTAGCTACCTTGAGAAAAGGATGGATAACATTAGAAAATAAAGTAAATAAATAAAAATGAAGAATAGAGAAGACTATCCTTATTCTAACTATATTTTATTCAGGAAAAAAGTGTGGGTTGGTTTAGCTTCCTCTCCTCCCCATTCACAGATGGCTATGGGAGCCTATCTCCTAGTGGCATTTTTTGTAAGGCAGCTTCTTGACTAAGGCATCAGAGTGTTGTACACACATGAGCCCTGTGCACAGGTCCACCCCACAGGCGATTCGAACTGCATGAGGGGGAGAGGGGGGATGAAGCCATTGGTCCCTCTGTCACATCTTTGTCACTGGTCTTTGCAGGCCTCAATGCATCAGGGGCTGAATGTCTGCAGCAGGGAGCTGGCTGTATTCATGTGGTTTTTTCATGAGATTTAGAACCCTGGAAAATCAGGGGTTTAAATTGTGTGCGGAGCTACTGGAGAAGGCTCTGTACTGCAGAAGCTACCCCTCCAGTGCTTGAAAGGCAGCAGAGACACACAATGAAGATGCGACAGAGAGGGCAGGGCCAGTGGCCTCATCCTCACTCCCCCCTCATGTGGTTTTAATTGCATGGAGGTGAACTTCAGAGCAGGGCTTTTGAGAAACTGTTCCAGGGTAACTCTTGCACAGTCGTTTCAGCTGGATTTCTCCACAGTGGATTGACACTATATAACAGTATATTCTCAGAAATACTACAGGTAAAGTTATATACAAGGCTGATTTTAGGCGAAAAGGGAGACATTTCTACTCCCCTACGCTCGACATGAACATGTAGTATACGTTCTCTGCCAGTGTCTGCACTCAAACAGATTCCACCTCCTCCATCAAAAGTCAACCAAATCAGGATGGTGCTTTAAAAGCTTCTATCTGATATCTGACGTGCACTGTACTACCATCTTTCTTTTCCTCTAAAAGGTTCTGTCCTCTCAAACACTGTATTTCTTAAACTGAGAAGAGTGACTACAGACTACCTAAGATAGGTCCCCACAGGCATTTGCTAGACTAATATATCAGAATGATTTGTGTCCTGGTTTGAACGGAACTGTCACCTTCTGCATGTAATTAAAAAAACTGACAGTTGTCAGGAATCTATTTTGGAGTTTCAACTGAAGTTGCAGGGTTTTTTTTAAAAAAGAAAGTGCTTTGGTTCCAATGGAGGAATAATACTTTGGCCTTGTTCTTGCTGAGGCGGTAAATTTGTGTCTAGGCTGGGCTGTACCACTTCAGCTGGGGAAACCAAATGGTTGGATGTTCCTCTAGTAAAAAAATAAATTCTTCCACACAGAAAACTGTGTGGAATTAATCCCTTCTCCCCAGCATCTAATTTTCTATGTGGAAGGAATGTCACACACAGGAGCATTAAATCATGCTATCCCTCACCTAGAGACTGAATGTTTAGTATTTTGGTGGGAACTATATAATTGTCTTCATCCACAAATATAGAAACTGCATGCATGTTGGCTTTACTCCTCGCTACTAACTGCTTTTACAAATTTTAGTAGAAATGTCAGTGAGCTCACACAATGGTTCTGGTAGGGGAAAACTTTCCCATGACTTTCCCCTCTTGTGAAGATGCCAAATGTCATCACATTTATTTTTAATAAAATTCTGAATAATATTAAGACCATGGAATACTGACTGGGGGTGGGGAAGGGGACAGTGGACAAAAAATGGGGGAGGGCAATGGAATGCAGTGGCTGGAATCCTGAACAGCATCAGTCCATATTGCAACATTTTGTTGCAGCACTTGTAGTTTTCCATGGGACGTATCCAACTGTGACATTCCGCAAAGTCAAATAGCTCTAGCGGAACTCTCCTGAGTCTTTGCATTGCAGAAGTGGTTGCCCATTACACTTACACAACAGGTTGCGTGAGCAGTTGCACAACAGGTGCGGGTAGTTGCATAACTGGTTACACAAGCAGAATGTGCAACCGGTTGCACAGTGCATTGCACAACGCGTTTCACAACACGTTGCACATGGGTTGCACAAGAGTTGTGAAAAACTGCTTGTGCAAATGTAGGTTTTGTTCAATTCTTCTCTTGCACATAGTTCAGATCAGAACTAGTCCACTAGTGTAACATCATTTGCGCTAACAGAATAACACAGTTAGATACTGCCTCATATGCCAAACTGTAGATACTGATGTTCGTTTCACTGCAAGCTCCCATTATAGGTTCTGTTTTAGTCAAAATTAGGTCTATGTTATAAGCATTTTATCCTCAACCCTTCCTCTCCCCCCCGCTCCCCATCCATGGGGTAGTTTAGGCCAACTGATAGTGACTTGCCCAAGGTTACCTGACTAGTTTAGTGGCTAAGCAGCAATGCGGGAGCCTGGGTCTTCCTGGCTCACAATAGTCAGACAGTCTGGCTCTCAGCCTTTAATAGACTCTTTAAGTTCTCTAAAGGAAATAGAAACATCTACCATGCCACTGCCAGAGAAGCAGAAAGACATTTCTAAGAATATGGAATGTTGAGCACAAATAAATGCATTGCTTATAGGTTTGGCAGGCAGTGTGTTTGTCTGGTTTAATGTAACATCCTCCAGCAAACCAAGATTGTTTAGGTACTCTCAGCAAATCAGTATTCCAATATGGTCAGCTTTGATTTACTAGCAAAACAAAGCAATATGCCAAGGCGCCAGTCCTACTGGATAAATCACAGCAATATTTGTTCACAATAAGCAGAACAGTTCCTGTTGCAGTACAAAGAACGGTTTAACCATGAGATATTTTATGAGGCTGTCAAGCAAACAAACTGGTACATGGAATCTGTTAGATATTTATATATTCAATTGTTGACAATGTGTCCGTCTTAGTTACTCTTATCTTCTTTAACGGTGCCTATGATGAATAGCAGATTAGTAAATGTGTGAAAACGTTTTAGGCTCCATGTATATATTGTGGACATGACAGAGCAGCAGTTTATGCCATGCTTCTATTTTGGCTAGTGGACTAGAATCAAGAGAGAAATGGTGAAAGCAATTCCTCAGGGAGTCAGAGCTAGACAAGATACAGAAAATATAATTCCCCTAAGCATGAAAAACGCAAAGGCAGACCCATTGCAGCAGTTGCATTCCATTATATGAAATGGAGTACAAATTGCATGAATATGTTTATTTTTCTACAACTGAAATAATTGTAAAATTTGCAGTGATATGATAATATTAATTAAAAGCAAGAATACTAGAAAGGAATGATTTGGCATATAGTTCCTATATGATCTATGCCATTTTATTATAAGGTGGGCGTATCAGCCAGTGAAAGGTCTTTGGTCAGTCATTTCTATATCATAATGCTCACCAAGGTGGACATCTATGAGAATAGCTAGGGTTGTTAGCTTCCTTAGTGTTAGATTAAAGACACTTCCTGAATAAAAGGAGGCATTTAGACTATATACAGCAGGGTCAGCAAAACAGAGTATTTTCTCAGGAAATAACACTAAATGAAATTCATTTGCAATCTGCAGTTTTAATCCATGATTTATAAACTGATCAAATTAACTGCACCACTCATTTGTGCTTTCCTTTCCAAGACCTGTAAATATACCTGACCCTTCTATTCCAGTCCACTTGTGTGTTTTCTGCTAGATTCAGAGTCTGCAAGAAGGCAGAACACAAGGGAATATTCCTCAAGTTAAATCTATTCTGGGGTTCATTTATTTATGATTTGTCTGTTTAAAATTTTTTTATCCCACTCTTTAGACGAAAACACTCTCAAAATGGCTTACATACTATCAATGAAAACAAGACAGCCCTTGCCCACAGGAACTAAAAATCTAAATGCAAAAAAGCAGTTTGAAGAGCATATCGCTAACAATATCAAGGCCAACAATAAAGAATTCTTGGAGGGAGCAATCCTATGGCCGCTAGTCAGTGGCTAGATGGCCATAGGATACATTGGTTTCTGGAAACGGACCTCAGAGCCCACGCTCCAAGGTCAGTTCCCGGAGAACTGACCTTCCCCCCCTCTCGCTCTGCCTCTGAGGCAGCTCGGAACAGCCCCATGCTCCATGCTTGGACGAGGAGGGCAGAGTGACGAAAATGGGGTGTTCCAGGGTGGGGAAGGCGGAAATGCCGGTACAACACATCCTATGTGTCGTCCAGCAACTGCTTCCCCCACTCCACCTTCCCGTGTCTAGACAGCCGAAATCAGTTGTCTAGCCGCAACTGCAGGGCAGCTGAAGTGCGGAGGGGATGATCCCCTCCATGCTTCTCCTGCCCTGAATTGGATAGGCGGTCGCCTCCGCGTTCGGAGGTGGCTGCCTATCCCAATGGGATTGTGCCCTAAATATATCAGAGACTCACCAAAGACTCCTGAACAAACTCAGCAGTCATAGAATCAGAGGACTGCTCTTATGGATCAGTAACTGGTTAAAGAACAGGAAGCAGAGAGTAGGAATAAATGATAAATTGTCCCAATGGAGGGAAGTTAACAGTGGGTTCCCACAGGGATCTGTATTGGGACCAATGCTTTTCACCTTCTTCATAAATGATCTGGAATTAGGAGTGAGTAGTGGGCCAAGTTTGCGGATGACACCCAATTATTTAGGGTGGTTAAAACAAAAAGGGATTGTGAAGAGCTCCCAAACGCTCTCTCCAAACTGGGAGAATGGGCATCCAAAAGGCAAATGCGGTTCAATGTAAACAAGTGTAAAGTGATGCACATTGGGGCAAAAAATCCCAACTTCAAGTATAGCCTGATGGGATCTGAGCTAGCGGTGACCAACCTAGAAAGATATCTTGGGGTTGTGGTGGACAGCTCAGTGAAGATGTCAACCCAGTGTGCAGCTGCTGTAAAAAAAGGCAAACTCCATGTCAGGCATAATTAAAAAAAGAACTGAGAATAAAACTGCCAAAATCATACTGCCCCTATACAAATCTATGGTGCGGCCACATTTGGAATACTGTGTACAGTTCTGGTCACCACACCTAAAAAAAGATATTGTAGAGCTGGAAAAAGGGCAGAAAAAAGTGACTAAAATGATCTAGGGGCTGGAGCATCTCCCCTGTGAGAGAAGGTTACAACAGCTGCGATTGTTTAGCTTGGAAAAAAGGAGGGTAAGGGGAGACATGACAGAGGTGTACAAAATTATGCATGGTGTGGAGAATGTGGATAGGGGGACATTTTTCTCCCTCTCTCATAAGACTAGAACCCGGGGTCATCCTATGAAGCTCATTGGTGGGAGATTCCAGACAGATAAAAGGAGGTACTTCTTCACACAGCACATAGTTAAACTATGGAATTTGCTACCACAAGATATAGTGATGGCCATCAACTTGGATGGCTTTAAAAGTGAGTTAGACAAATTCCTGGAGGAGAAGTCTAGCAATGGCTACTAGGCTTGAGGGCTATGTGCTACCCCCAGTACCTGAGGCAGTATGCCTATGTACACCAGTTGCTGGGGAACATGGGTGGGAGGGTGCTGTTGCACTCATGTCCTGCTTGTGGTTTCCTGGTTGACAGATGGATGGCCACTGTGTGAACAGAGTGCTGGACTAGATGGACCCTTGGTCTGATCCAGCATGGCTTTTCTTATGTTCTTAAACCAGGGGGTGTCTCCACTAACGGTATACTCCCGAGCTGGCTGCATGTTGAGGTTGTTAGGGATACATGACATCGTGACCATCCAGCAGCCACCCTGGAACTCATCAGGGAAAAACCAAATTTCCTGAGACTGCTTAAAGTCTGATTCTTTCCCTCAAGCTGGGTTCTCAGAGGTATAGTTGCTGTGTGCCCCAACCCCTGCATGTACCTCAGGTATGCTAGCCCTGCCCAGGATGTGCCTTTCACCGTGATCCCAGTCAAGGGGTGTATCCTGTGTGTTTCCCACCCCTGCACAAACCAATTATTGTCTACTCAGAAGTAACTCTTATTCTGCTGAATGCGGCTTGCCCTCTGAATGCTCACATCAGAACTTACAGAGATCCCCCTTAACTGAAATGGCACACTTTAAAGCCCAATTTCCTAAGTGCTGTAAAGCGTGATCTCGCGGCTCCCATTCTCCATTGTTTGGTTTATTGCCTTAGGAAGGAACTACTTCACAGCTTCATTATAGAGATCCTGCACAGTATTGGTTTGGTTAGAAAGGCGTCTGGTTTCCCATGTCTGTGTTCTCCCTCCTCTCTTTCCCAGCACTAGCATATGCGTATGTACTCGGAAATAACTCCTATTGTGTTCAGTGAGGCTTGCCCTCTGAATGCCCACATCAAAATTTACAGAGATCCCCGTGAATTGAAGTTTAAAGCCTGTAAAGCACTTCACCGAACCTGTGATTCTCCATGGCTACGTTTATTGCCTTAGGAAGTAACTTCTTCACACCTTCCTTATACATATCCTGCAGTTAGAAAGGGGGTCGGTTTGCCATCCCTGAGTCCCTCCTCCCAGTCTTTCCCAGCACAAGCATATGTGTGTCTACTCAGAAGTAACTCCCATTGTCGTCAATAAAGCTTGCTCCTGAAAGGAGAAAGCAGAAAGGGGGGAGTGGGGAAACCTTTCTTATTGGTTGAGCAGCCCCTTCCAGTCAGATGACATTCACTCCAACCCCTACCCCACCAGGAAGTATGTTCTGTGAAGCGATTTTTACTCGTGCAGAGCACTCTCTCATGGAGCCCTGCATGGACCAAATTACAGCAAAGCTGATTCCTTTAAAAAAAAAAATCCAGCACTCCTCCATTCACTTCTCCTTCTGTTTTTTGTGGAGACACGGTCCAGCAGAACATTCATCAGCAACTCTGGTAGGCTTTCATTGGTTTGGCACTTACCTGATATTTCACTTTAAATGTCATATATAATAAGGGTAGGGGCAAGAAAGTAGATCTGGATATATTGGTAGATCATTGGGTGATTTGCAGTAGATTTGCAAAGGTTTCTGACTCTCAGTCACTTAACATTAGCATCAGCAAAATGATACATACACCCTCTGGCTGTAAATTTTGAAATGAAGAAAGCTTGGGGTTGCTAGGAATGGAGTTACGAGTGGATGGACTATGAGCTCCATTCAGTTCTGGTACTCAAAACAAATCCCTAAGATCAGAATGCTTTAATTCTTCTAATGATATGTTTTTTGCACCAGGCCCTGGCTGCTGGATTTTGGGGTTCCAGTGAAACAAAAACAAGGCCAAAGTAGATCCCACAAGCCTGAAGTCTGCCCATCCTTGATATATGTGATGCATCTTGTTTCAACACGCAACTCTGCCACCATCACATGTAATCTGAGCCTTAGACAACAATAATCATTCTGTATTTTTCTTCCCCAAAAGTATTTTTCTAAAGATAGAGAAATGCAATTACGCTAATGCAATGCTATATTCCTCTAAGGGGCAGTAGGTATTTTTCTGAGCACTCATCTGGACTCATTTGTTCTTGAGAGTTACAAAATGTTCCTTCTAAATTTCCTATGTGTTTCTTAAGATCAGAAGAAAACCACAGCAGGAAATAGATTTAATAAAAAAAAAAAATACAAATTGTGCTATAATGTAATCTTTAGGGGAATAAAAGAGAGAGATTCCCTTAACCCATTTGGGGCCTTATTAACATTTCTTTAATGTTCCAGTGAAGATATCATAGGTGATAGCTGGTGTCATACCTATGAATTTGATATTCAGATTGTTCCCAAACACACACATGTAGGGAAACACACAAGGCAGTATCCAATTCTGCTGCGTCTGCTGGTTCCCTTGCACTTGCGGGACCCACTGCTTGCACAATGGCGCATTAACGGTTCTAAAACTAACCCCAGAAACACTCATTTCCAGAATGGGACTGGTCAGCAAAGCTTCATTCTGCAAGCTCCGCTGATCTGTGCCATTCCAGAAATGAGCATTTCCACTTGTTTTGGATTGCCTTGGGAACTGCTGGGCTCCCACTGTGCTAACAGCAGGTCCCACTAATGTGCAGGTAGTATTGCATACTGCCCACAGTCTATTGATGCCTTTCATTTCTCAACAGACCAAAAAAACCTAACAGCACAGTCCTACAGATGTGTTGTGGTGGTTCGATTGTTGGACCTGGATTCCAATCCCCACTCAGCCATGAAGCTCATTGGGTGATTTTGGGCCAGTCATTCTCAGCCTGTTGTGAAGATGAGGCAGGGAGGGTGATTAGCCATGTATTCTACCCTGAACTCCTTTGACCAAACACAGAATTTTAAAAAGTATACGTAATGACATCTTCTCAGAAGTAGTAGAGTTCAATGGGACTTACTCTCAACTAATTGGGTAAAGGATTGCAGGCCAAGACCACAGTTCTATGCAAACATTCCTCGGAGTACAGAGGCATTAACTTCTGAGTAACCATACAATGGTTTACACTGTAAGTAATGGTTTCATGTTTTAATAGGAGCATTCAACAACATTTTACCACTTTGCCCCAGAGCTGTAATCAGTAATTTCAGAAAAGTCAGTTTTTTAAAAAATATATGTATGTATTCATGCTATGATGTCTGACAATAATACAATATCTCCTTATTAGGATGCCTGATACGGAACAAGCACTCTATAAATAACTGTTAGCAGCCACCAGTTTGATTAATGGGGCTTCCTTTTTTCAGCATTATCTGCAGCTCTTTCTGGCTGTCTTTCCCATATCTACTGCAGATTATATCATGTCTCTTGGGAACTACACTGTCTTGCATTGCATATAAGATATTGTGTGTCATTGCTTATTCTTTATAGTAGTCCTGAATGACACAAACATATTCTGTCCACACACCTTACTCTATGTAAGATGAGCTATTCTCTAAGATGGTTTGAGGTTAGTCCCTTTAAATCTCAGAGAAGAACTGCACAATTGTGGCTAACAAGCATATCTACTTCTGTTGTGTGGCTACTTGTCATGGTGAAGATTGTTGGTCATACACTTGAGAAATTGTTACAAGGTGAGTCAAAGAAGGATGTTGTAAAGTTGTCAAATACATTGTTAAAATGAGAGGAAATGGGCAAATACAAAAACAAAAAATCCCACATTGTCTAATTTGCAGGATTTCTGTCCAAGGGTACAATTCTATAGAGATAGATGGACGCCTCTGACTTCTCCTGAAGTCAGAGGCGACTGCCTATCCAATGCAGGGTGGAAGCAGCACAGAGGAGCGGATTCCCTCCGTGCTGCAGCCACCCTGCACTTTGCCCTAGCCACGCATTTTCAGGTGTCTAAGTGCGATTTCAGGGAGGGGGTGGGAACGGGGCTGGAGACCACATAGAAAGCCATCTAAAACAGCTTCCATGGTCTCCTCCCATACCTGCTCCCTGGAATGTCCAGTTTTCACCCCTCTGTGCTCTGTGTGACAAGAAGATATCATAGGTGATAGCTGGTGTCATATCTATGAATTTAATATTCGGAAGTCACAGCCCACAATAGCACTGGACACGTAGATTTTGTTTGCAAAGTAAACAAAATTTATATGTATGTTCAACTCAATGTGTACTCTGGGTACTTGTTGTTATTTGTTGTTGCTATTTGTCATTATTCTGTTGAAAACACACACACACACACAAACACACACATATAGTACAGATATGGTCCTGAACCAAGCTGTAAACCATACTCAAACGAACTGTGCTTTTGAGTTCTAGATCTATAGCATGAGAAATATGTATGGCGACAGTGCTCTGTAAGTAACACCAGCATTAATTATGGGCTGAAATAATATCTCCTTAGTAAGTAAGCCCCATGGGAGATGAAAGGGTATAGTGCAGGGTTGGTGCTTGATAAAAACATAATCAGAACCCTGCTGGATCAGGCAAAAGTTCTATCAACTACAACATCCTGTTTCCCATAGCAACCAGTCAGATACTTCCTGGAAGCCCACCAGGCATTCATTCCAGAGAGAGAACAAGTCTGTGCACACAGCCGAATGCACATGGGGAGCCATCCCCTGTGAACTGAAGTGAATGGTGTACATACAGTACCTCCATGTGCTCATTACTTTGGAACAAGGTAACCCTCTCAAACGAAGAACAAATATTGCTTCCACACTAGTCCTTTTCTCTGGAATTGCCATTCCAGTGTTCAGTTTCTTTTTACAAAGAAGGTAATTGCTGAATCTTTGCATTCCAGGGTTTTTTGTGTTGCCTTTCTATATTGTATCCAGATTTGACCTGAGATGCCATTTCCTTCCCTAGGGATCGTACTTAGTCTGACCTCTCTGCCATGACCTTCCCATCTTGGGTGGTTTAACTCATGATGTCATTGAGGTGCTCAAGCTCCAGCACCACGACAAGGTAACAATCTCCTTTGCTGAAGAATAGTCTAAGGACTGTTGTGCCTTTAATTAACAATCTGAGATTGTTAATGTTTCTTCCAGCAATTTTAACTCCAGCCTTGGCTTCATCAAGCCCAGCACATTGCATGATGTGTTCTGTGTACAGGTTGAATAGGTAGGGTGAGAGTATACAACCCTGCCGTACTCCTTTCCCAATCTTAAACCAGACAGTCAAAGGCTTTAGAATAGTCAATAAAACAGAAATAGATGTTTTTGTGAAACTCCCTGGCTTTCTCCATTATCCAGTGGATATTGGCAATTTGGTCTCTAGTTCCTCTGCCTTTTCTAAACCCAGCTTGTACATCTGGCAATTCTTGTCCCATGAATTGCTGGAGTCTACCATGCAAGATCTTGAGCATTACCATACTGGCATGTGAAATAAGTGCCACTGTTCAATAGTTTGAACATTCTTTGGTGCTTCCCTTTTTTGGTATGGGGATATAGGTTGATTTTTTCCAATCTGTTGGCCATTCTTGTGTTTTCCAAATTTGCTGGCATATGACATGCATCACCTTGACAGCATCATCTTGCAAGATTTTAAACAGTTCAGCTGGGATACTGTCATCTCCTGCTGCCTTGTTAGTAGCAATGCTTCTTAAGGCCCATTCAACCTCACTCTTCAGGATGTCTGGCTCTAGCTCACTGACCACACCGTCAAATATATCCCCAATATTATTATCCTTCCTATACAGATCTTCCATATATTCTTGCCACCTTTTCTTGATCTCTTCTGCTTGTTAGGTCCTTGCCATCTTTGTTTTTGATCATACCCATTTTTGCCTGGAATTTACCTCCGATGTTTCTAATTTTCTGGAAGAGGTCTCTTGTCCTTCCTATTCTATTATCTTCTTCCGCTTCTGCATATTGCTTGTTTAAAAATAATTCCTTGTCTTTTCTGGCTAACCTCTGGAATTTTGCATTTAATTGGGCATATCTCCCCCTATCACTGTTGCCTTTTGCTTCCCTTCTTTCTTGGGCTGCTTCCAGTGTCTCAGCAGACAGCCATCTTGCCTTCTTGGTTTTCTTTTTCTTTGGGACGTTTTTTGTTGCCACCTCCTGAACAATGTTGCAAACTTCTGTCCATAGTTCTTCCGGGACCCTATCTACTAAATCTAGTCCCTTAAATCTATTCTTCACCTTCACTGCATATTCATGAGGAATATTCGTGAGCTCATATCTAACTGATCTGTGGGTCTTCCCTATTCTCTTTAGTCTGATTCTAAATTGTGCAATAAGAAGTTCGTGATCTGAACTACAATCAGCTCCAGGTCTTGTTTTTACTGACTGCATAGATGTCCGCCACCTTTGGCTACAAAGGATGTAGTCAACCTGATTTCGGTGTCGACTGTCTGGTGAAGTCCATGTATAAAGTTGTCCCTTAGGTTGTTGGAAGAGAGTGTTTGTTATGCACAGTGAGTTGTCTTGGCAAAATTCTATCAGCCTATGTCCTGCTTCATTTTGTTCTCCCAGACCATGCTTGCCTGTAATTCCAGGTGTTGTTTGGCTACCCACCTTAGCATTCCAGTCTCCTGTAATGAAAATAACATCTTTTTTTGGTGTACTATCCAGTAGGTGCTGCAGATCCTCATAGAACTGATCTACTTTTGCTTCTTCAGCATCTGTGGTTTGGGCGTACATTTGGATCACTGTGATGTTAAATGGCTTACCCTGAATTCGAATTGAGATCATTCTGTCATTTTTTGGATTGTATCCAAGCACTGCTTTAGCCACTTTATTATTAATTATGAAGGCTACTCCATTTCTTCTGTGGTCCTCTTGTCCACAGTAGTAGATCTGGTGGTCTTTTGATGTGAAGTGGCCCATTCCAGTCCATTTCAGTTCACTGACACCCAAAATGTCTATATTTAATCTTGACATCTCCCCAATAACCACATCCAATTTGCCCTGGCTCATAGATCTTACATTCCAGGTTCCTATGGTGTGTTGATCTTTAGAACATCAGATTCGTCGTTCACCACCAGCACCATCGGCTGCTAGCTGTCCTTTCGGCTTTGAGCTAGCTGCATCATCACATCTGGGGCTAGTTGAACTTATCCTCTGTTCCTCCCCAGTAGCATTTTGACCATCTTCTGACCTGGGAGTCCCATCTTCCGATGGTATACCGACATATCTCTGTTTGTACTGATCCATTTAGTTTTCATCATGGCAAGAATACTGGGGTGGGTTGCCGTTTCTTTCCCTAGGGATCGTACTTAGTCTGACCTCTCTGCCATGACCTTCCCATCTTGGGTGGTTTAGCTCATGACGTCATTGAGGTGCTCAAGCTCCAGCACCACAACAAGGTAACAATCTCCTTTGCTGAAGAATAGTCTAAGGACTGTTGTGCTTTTAATTAAAACCCTCTTCCTTGCAAGTTTTGCCTGTTTTATTGCTTCCTGTTCAGTATTGCTTGGTGATTAGTATTGCTATTTAATTCGTTAATGTTGTGCTCTTTGGGGGTAGGGTGTTTCATTATTGTTCATTTCTCCTTGTACATCTCAAAATAGCACTATTTCATTATAAAAGAAAAAATAACAAAAACGAAGCAGAAATTAATGTCCCACATGGGGGAGAGCACCTGGCTAAGGAGTACTTCAGGGGCTATTCATTACTAACTTCCAGAAAGTGTTGAACAGGAAGCAATAAAAAAGGTAAAACTGAGAAGAAGGAAACTGCTAATTAATTCTTTAGGGAACCTTTCCTGAGCAGGACTTAGTTGGGAATAAACATTATCAAAGGATATTGTTTGTGGAGAATGGTACTGCTGATTTATTTATTTAAGTCAAGTGGGCCTTAGGAAGCATTACTAACAACAAAGCTAGCACAGATGATAGTATTCCAGCTGAGCTATTTAAAATCCTAAAAGATGATGCTGTTAAAGTGCTGCACTCAATATGCCAACAAATTTGGAACACTCAACAGTGGCCACAAGACTGGAAAAGGTCAGTTTACATTCCAATTCCAAAGAAGGGCAATGCCAAAGAGTGTTCAAACTACCGTACAATTGCGCTCATTTCACATGCCAGCAAGGTGATGCTCAAAATCCTACAAGCTAGGCTCCAGCAGTATGTGAACCAAGAACTACCGGAAGTACAAGCTGGGTTTCAAAGAGGCAGAGGAACTAGAGATCAAATCGCCAACATTCGCTGCATCATGGAGAAAGCAAGAGAATTCCAGAAAAACGTCTATTTCTGCTTCATTGACTACGCTAAAGCCTTTGATTGTGTGGATCACAACAAACTGTGGCAAATTCTGAAAGAGATGGGAGTACCAGACCACCTTACTTGTCTCCTGAGAAACCTGTACAAGGGCCAAGAAGCAACAGCAAGAACCAGACATGGAACAACCGACTGGTTCAAAACTGGGAAAGGAGTACGACAAGGCTGCATATTGTTGCCCTGCTTATTTAACTTAAATGCAGAGTACATCATGAGAAACGCCGGGCTGGATGAATCACAGGTTCGGAATTAAGATTGCCGGGAGAATTATCAACAACCTCAGATACGCAGACGATATCACCCTAATGGCAGAAAGCGAAGAAGATCTAAAGAGCCTCTTGTTGAGGGGGAAAGTGGAGAGTGCAAAAGCTGGTTTGAAACTCAACATTAAAAAAAATGAAGATCATGGCATGTGGCCCCATCACTTCCTGGCATATAGAAGGGGAAGAAATGGAAGCAGTGACATATTTTATTTTCCTGGGCTCCAAGACACCACAGATGGTGACTGTAGCCATGAAATTAAAAGACGCTTGCTCCTTGGGAGGAAAGCTATGGCACACCTAGACAGCATAGTAAGAAGCAGAGACATCACTTTGCCGACAAAGGTCCGTCTAATCAAAGCTATGGTTTTCCCAGTAGTAACGTATGGCTGTGAGGGCTGGGCTATAAGGAAGGCTGAGTGCCAAAGGATTGATGCATTCGAACTGTGGTGCTGGAGAAGACTCTTACGAGTCCCCTGGACTGAAAGGAGGTCAAATCAGTCCATCCTAAAGGAAATCAACCCTGAGTGCTCATTGGAAGGACAGATACTGAAGCTGAAGCTCAAATATTTTGGCCACCTAATGCGAAGAGAAAAGTCACTGGAAAAGACCCTGATGCTGGGAAAGATTGAAGGCAAAAGGAGAAGGGGATGGCAGAGGATGAGATGGCTAGATAGCATCACCGATGCAATGAATATGAACTTGAGCACACTCCGGGAGAGAGCGGAGGACAGGAAGGCCTGGTGTGCTATGGTCCATGGGGTCACGAAGAGTCGGACACGACTTAACGACTGAACAACAACAATACTTGTATACTACTTGATATAGTGAAAACTGCTGATTTTGCTGCTAAACAATATAGTGCTATGTTAAGTAGCATTGGAATTTCTACTAATTCTACAGCAAATGATTGTGGGAAACAGTGCCTCAGCAGCACTTAAGGGCACTGGTGTGGCAGCGAGCAAAACTATGTTTTTTTCAGAAAAAGGAGTATTTCAGTGTTTACCAGAACTTTACTTTCAAACAGATGGGTGTGTGTGTGTGTGTGTGTGTGTGTGTGTGTAATGAAAAAAAACTGGTGTACATAAAATAAGACCGAATAATTTGTAGTAAAATAAATCAGAGAGAGATTCAAGAGGCACAAATCCTAAATAATATAAACCTGAACTTGGAAGTACGGACATAGACAAATAGCCTGCCTAATAGGATGTGTGCCCTTTGATTGGATGTGAAGTACGATAAAGTGAGCAGAAAAGGACTCCATATGAGCGATCTCCATAACAACTGAAACAAGAACAATTATTAAACAGCACAGAGAAACACCTTCACAAAGCAGGTTTTAACCTTCAAGCAATGAGGAGTGACATAACAAAATACTGATCATGTCTGAATAGAAGGAGGAAGAAGCCAGGCCGACAAATATCTTCCTAGAAATTGATGGTTCAGTACGGAGACTTGAATTGCCAGCATGGAAGTGCTTATACCAGCCATGGCAGCTGTGCAATGTAACAAATTTTGATGCCATGTGGAACTGGACATACTAGCCATTCCAGAGTGTTCTGATTGCTATTTTCCTGGTTTCTTTTTCAGTTTTGTTTGAACCTCATAAAGGGGTCATTCCGGTGGGCAGGGAGGGGACTGGAGAAGCCAGGATATGAGCTATCCTGAGCCTCTTCCTTCCTCCTTTCCTCCCCCTCCAAAGCACCATTGCTAGATGGGCAAAAAAGCCCATCTAGCAAAAAATGCGGGCCGGAGGACAGGGAGGCGAAGATCTGCTGCTCCTCCCACCCTGCATTGGATGATCGGAAGCCTCAGAGTTCTGATCATCGAGGCTGCAATCAATAGGATTGCACATGAAGAAAGAAAGAAAGAAAGAAAGAAAGAAAGAAAGAAAGAAAGAAAGAGACAGACAGTCATGAAATGACTTCAGGCCAGTCACTCTCTCTCTCATCCTTCCCTACTTATCTCATGGAGTTCTTGTGAGGATAACATGGGATGATCTCATGTATAGCACCTTGAGCTCTCTGGGCAAAATGTGGGGTACAAATGTGATTTAATAACAATAAAAGCAGCAGCAACAACAGCAGCAACAACTAATGTGATGTTTGGTGCATGGCTGAGCTCAGGAGGAAGTAGACAAAGAGTTCATCTCCTTCCTCTTCCACACACCTCACATAGAAATATAGGGTTATGATCAGTGCTTAGCCCAGAAAATATTTTAATGGGCCTGGAACATGCCTGGTGGGTTAGAAATGTAATAAATTAATAATAAAATAAGTAATAATCTAGCAAACAGTGTCTTTGCACATGTGCAGAGTATCTTTCCCTCACTGCCAGCCCACACACAACTACCAGCCTGCACTCATTTGAGGGCAGAGAATGCAGTTTTCAGGCAGGTATGATCCCTGATCAATCTCCATTTAGAAATTAACTGCAGTATATGATGGCGTGGTTGAAAGGGACAGAGTCCCATTGAGCTTTGCAACCTTTTAATCATACACTTCCCCAAAGCAGCGGGATGTAAAGTGCCCCACAGGAGCAATTATGTACTACTTCAGAACTGAGAGAAGTAAAGGAAAGGGGGTCGGAGAAACACAGTACTAAAAAAAATATTCCTTTGTTTAAAGAGCCATTTTAATGTACGTGATTTTGGGCTCCTACACAATCCACTCAAAGCTTTTTCCTCACCTTCTGTTACTCAGCTTTTACAGCGTGCACATTTTGTGAAGAAAAGTACAGTAAAGTATTTCAAAGCCTAACAGAGTTGCTAAATGAAAACCTTGTGGGCATACACAGTTAATGGCATTATTTGATGCCATGGCTGATATTGGTCCACAAATGTTTTCCACACAGAGCTCCAGCACACTGCAACATCTATTTTGTCCCTACAAAATACTTGTGTATATGGCATTCTGTATTTTCTTCTCTCTAGGGAATTTCTAATGTCCCAGTCAGTGTAATATCAGTGTAATATCATACACTACTGAGGTATGTGTTGTTGAACTAAATGGGGATGTTGTTGACAAGGTACGAAGCCTTGCTGTAAAACTGTATTAAGAACAGTCTATTTAGACTCAGCAAGGAACACAATAACTTAGCAGTAATTTTCAGTAAACCTCACCAAAAGAAAACACACACACCCTCCCCCCAAAAAGAAATGAGCACATTACAAAACAATCTAAGTGATACTGGCCTGAACATTCTCTGATCCAGTGAATATTCTGGGATTGTGCAATTAATTCCTTGAGAATGCGAGATTAGAATATTCTCATTACAATTCAATAGCATATTATAATAGCTGCAGGTAGGAGCCCACATGGAGGGAGCAATCCTATTGGGATTGACGGTTGCCTCTAAACTATGGGGCGACCACCTATCCAGTGCAAGACGGGAGGAGTGGTGAGGAGCGGATCTCCTCCGTGCTCCCGCAGCCCTGCTTTCACGGCTAGACAGCCAATTTTGGATGTCTAGCTATGGGACTTTGGAGCGCGGGAAGGGGTGGCAGGACAATACATAGGAAGTATCGTACTGGCACTTCCAACCTCCCCACCTCAGCCCACCCCTAGGAACACCCCATTTCCCTGCTTCATGCTGCTCTTACAAGCATGGGACCAATCTGTGCTGCCTATGAGGTAGCATGAGAGGGAGTGGAGAATGGTTCTCCGGGGACCTAACTCGGAGAATGGGGTCCAAGGTCGATTCCTGGGAACTGACCTATCCTATGGTCATCTAGCTGCTGACTAGTGGCCACAGTATTGCGCCCTAAATGTTGCAGTGTTCTGCAACCAGGGGAGGGCTATTCAACCAGCCCCAAAATGAGCACCGTATAGGGTGGCCACTTATGAATTGCCAAGAAAAAGGACATGCATCACCAAAAAATAGGATAAAGGAGGACACTGATTTGCATCAAATTTGCATATACTAATTAATATGCAAGGTGCACATTTAAAAATCATTATAATAATTTAAATAGAAGTACAGTACATCTCACCATAGTTTGGAAGACTGTGACCAGGAGACCTGTGTAACCTGCTCAGTCTGTTGCTCCTGTGCTGTTGATGGGCAGCTTCAAGGCCCACCACTTCCTTCTGATGCTTCTTTATCTTTAAACTGGACTTGGACTGGAGAGCCCTTCAAAGAGAGACGACTTCAAAATGGAGGACAGTCCTCTAGCAGCCCTTCAGGTAGATGACTCTCCTCTATAAAAGTGGACACATGGCCACCTTAGCACTATAGCACAAATGGATGGCTGCAATGCACTCTGTGTAGGGCTTCCCTTGACACTGGTCCAGAAACCCCAGCTAGTGCAGAATTCAGCAGTTAGGTTGCTGAATGAAGCAACCTACCGGGAGCATGTTACACCGTTGCTCAGATAACTGTATTGGCTGGCAATATATTACCAGATCAGGGTGATGTTGTTGACATATAAGGCCCTATTCTACTTGGGACCAGGCTGCTTGAGGGAGCACCTTTCTCATATCAACCTGCTTGTTCACTGAGATCCACAGTTCAGGGCCACCTGGTTGTCCTGTCACCTGCACAGGGATTCTCTGAGATGTGGTTTTTGTATGTAGGTAGTCACAGATCGACCATTCACTGATCATACTCAATTCCTCAGAGCAAAGTGTCATTTGTGATATGTGGGCTCTATCCTGATATAGCAGAGGTGGGAAAACTCTTTCAGCCGAAGGGCCAAATTCAATTTTTTATTATTATTATTATTAAATTTATTAATCGCCCATCTGGCTGGTCACCCAGCCACTCTGGGCGATGTACAATATACAATAAAACAGTTTGAAACAATAAAATTCTACAGTACAAACATTTTCTAAAATACCCTAACCCACCCCAAATGCCTGCGTGAACAACCACGTTTTTAATGCACGATGGAAGCTCATTAAAGAGGGGGCATGACGGAGTTTCCTAGGGCGGGAGTTCCACAGAGTGAGGGCCACCACAGAAAAAAAAAAATTCAGAGAAGCTCATGGGGGCTGCTTTGCAGTGGTGGGCAGAGCCAAAGACTAAAGGCGTGGGGCCCAAAACACCAAATATACCAACATATTTTTGTTTGAAGAACTTACTGCCAAAAACTAAGCCTTAGGAGAGGCATTTCAACATTTTTGGGGGGAGGGGGGTGCACAAAAGCCTGTAAATTACCAAACACTCAGTAGTTGGGTGAAAGGGGGTTGGATGAAATGAAAGGGGTGTGTCCATCTGGGGAACCCTAGACAACTGGACTGGGATCCCAAAAAAACTGGAGTTGGCCTGCAGGCCTGAGATTTCCCACCCCTGTGATCACCCAGAAATTATTTTACAGGACTCTGAGATCAAGCTTGTCTTTACACCTTTTCCTGCAAAATACCAGAATTTCTTTATGTGATAACAAGAGATGATATGAGAGCATAGAATGTATAAAAAATGCAAAGTAGGTGATATAAAAGGAAAAACACATTATAAAACACTTTCTAAGAATTGTTTCAGAAGCATGCCTTTCTTTAAAAAGACAAAATAATTTACCTATATGACATTTCTGAAAACTTCTGTTCTCCTTCTGTTCAAAAGGAGAACAGAAGTCAAGATCAGGACAGATATTCTAATCCTGAAATCCCTCAGCTCTGTCCCTTCATGTGTGTTGCCTAAAAAAGAAAGAAACTGAATCTCACTACTCTTTAACAATGCATTATTATGTTTACCAAAATTCCCAGCTATGACTTGAGAGTAATATATTTATTTCATGTCCATGTCAGCACTGCGGCTCAACGGATTTCCTTCAACTGCGTTCTCTTCCTCAAGCTCTATTGTCTTTGGACTTACTTAACCCTGAACTGTTTTCCATTCTATTTACTTCCTAAAATATTTCATGTCCTCTTCTCTTATTTGCATCATAAGCAGAAAATATTAACAATACTATCTTTACTACCTATCTAGCCATCCTTCCTTCAAATTCCTTATCTGAAGCATGTGCTATTTTTTTTCTAAGTTTAGATGGAAAAAAAGTTCAACCTGGTTTTTCACTGTCGCATAGTTTAACAATGGTAGGCTAAGAACTCAGAAGTGAAAAATACAAAGCATCTCTACACCGGCCTAAAATCCCACACTTAAAATAGGGCTTTCTGTTTCCATTTTAAATGCAGGATCATGATGGACTCTCTTTACACACACTTCCTCCCCTCCCGCCATCTGAGTCTTCCATATGTTTCATTACAGATGGCGCTGTGGTCTACCTCCTCTTATTGTGAGTTTTCCCCTTTTCGGGGAGGGAACTCAAGCGCAGTAATTTGATAGCTCATTATCTCTGATCTTTTTTAACAATGGAATAAAGGTCATTTAGTGCGGGAGGCACCCTGGAGGTTGACGTCTTCTAAAGGACCCGCAAACTACCATGGTTAACCAATCTCAATAGCAGGATAAAAGCTCTGTGTGAAGAAACCCACAGTGAAAAGTTACAGCATGTCAGACTGAATGCATTTGCTAGAATCAGGATGATTCAAGTTTAATATGAGAGTGTATCTAATATTTCATATTTTTATGAAAGATTTGGGGAACAAAATATTTATTTATTCTCCAGTATCTGTGAGACCCTGAGGTTCATCACTTGGGGGCAGAAATCCGCATCAATACCAGGGCTTTCTACATCCAGTTTCATCGTGGGATTAGATCAGCCTCCTTTACACTATATTCCATTCCTTACCTTTTTAGAGGGTGGCTACCTTTCTGCGAAAAGCCATTACACACACCGGGGGCATCAAAAAGTTTCATCCCTGGTTCCTCCCCCTTTCCCTCCCCTCACAGATTACTGGTGGTTTGGTTGTAATTGACACGCAATGCAGGTGGACAGCAGCCTCCACCGAACTGCCCAAACGCCGCCCCTTCAGGCACTGGTTTCCCAGCAAACTCCTGGAATATTGGCATGCTGGCCATTCTGTGCTGTGGAGTAAGCATAGGGATGGCACGGGCAACAGATTCCATCCGGAAATCTAGCAGAACCTCCCCTGCCCACCCCACCCCGAGCACTGCTTGCTGAGCCCCTTCCCCCTCTTGCCCCCTGCCCGCGCTCGGCGAGTGGCCTGCACTCATCCCAGTGGCCTCATCAACCTCCATGGTCACCATTTTTTGAAAAATAAAATGGTGATTGCAAAATGTGCATATTTGGGTATGAACAAAAATGCACATATTTCTGCAAATATGCAAATTAGTAAAATATGCATTTTCACGCATACGCAAATATGCACATTTTTGAAATCGCCATTTTATTTTTCAAAAACTGGTGACTGCAGAGCTCAACGAGGCTGCCGAGGTGAATGCGGGCTGCTTGCTGAGCACAGGAGCAGCTCAAGCACGGTCCAGGGGTGGGCGAGGGGGGCAGGGGCTGGGTGGACACCTGGAGAACCCAGATGGGGGTGGGGTCACACATCCCTAAGTAAGCAGCCAACGTTGGGAGCAAAAGTTGGTGCATTGCATTTAGTCATGGCATTGTGGCAAGCCAGCATGGCGGCAAGCCGTCAGGTCAGTATACCGACATGCCCCCTCCTGACGTCACTACCATCATCATCATGGCCACACCCCCAACAACCCCAAACAAAGCAGGTTTTTCATGCTACAGGAGAAGTACATGGGCAGGCCATGGTGCTCCTGTTGTGCATGCTGAAAAGATACTGCATTTTTCAATTTTGGGATAACATTGGATAGGCAAGGGGAAATGGCGGGAAAACCGCTAGAGGATTACGATGTTGTATAACAGACCCGCAAACTTCCATGAGCCTCCAATCATGAATGTGCGATAAATTGCAGGTGTACTATGCCCCCTGATTCCGACTGACCACCTGGAAGATGAGGGCCCCATGCAGTTTAAAGAATCCTGGGAGTGAAATTAGGTTCAGGGAATGCATACAACTTCCCACCCTACATTAGAACCGAGGCTCAAGGAAAGCAAGTGGCAGGGTGGGTGCTTCCCCTTGGTCAGGAGCTGCTGGATCAATGGGTGGCTGCCCCATGTGGTGAACCCCTGACCTGCAGATGGCAGCAGTGAAGTACCTGCAGGCATGACACCACTCAGCCAGGCTGGCCATTGGACCCTCCCAGACAGGAAGGAGTATAAGAGGTCTTCCTCTTTCAGTTGAGCTTTTCCTGAGCAACAAAACCTTCCTGGCTCTGGTGTTAGGGCCAGCACAAGACATTTTGTAGCCCACAGTGCAAGTCAAGATGGTGCCCCCTCCCCAGTCCACATACAGAAGCTGGCTGGACTGGCAGTTCAATCTTATTTCAACACTGGTAGTAGGATAGCATCTTCCACCACACCTGTGGCAGCCATCTAGTTTAGAGGGTCTAGGAAGATTGTGTGGTCTACACACCTCTGTCCTCCCAACAGCTAGAGAGTTCATGAGGAACAGCCTGGAGGCTGCCCCCACTCCCCATTCCCCACACCCCACCCCTGCATCTGCTGCCTGAGGAGGTCACTCCACTTTGCCTAATGGTAGGGCTGGCCCTTTCTAGTGTGTTCCTACATTCTTAGTTCAGGACTAGCTGAAGACATTTTGCTGCTTGAGACAGAGTGACAGATGCCACACACACACACGGGCCAAGGTCATGCATAGTAGCCAAAGCCAGTCAAGTTATTTGGTATCTGAGGCAACAAATCCACAAGCACTTTCCCTCTTTCTTGGCACTAAAAATACAATGATATTAAATGAAATAACTAACCGTTTCCTACCGTTTCATGTGCCCCAATGACCCCTATATAAGTTCTTCAGCTCATCTTCAGCGAGCTTGCCCACCAGTCTCCACCACCACCATCAGCCTGAAGTTGTGTGTGGCTTGACAGGGCTTTCTGCTAACATTTTTACAATGCAAAGTTTGCATTTAGATTAGGTGCTGTGCATTACAAGACAGTCTAATGAAACTGAGTGCCAAAGTTATAACTCTGCATCATCACCCCTATATAGATAGTTGGGTTGGTCTAAAATGCAATAAAAACACAGAATGCTAAGAAAGAAAGAAAGAAAGAAAGAAAGAAAGAAAGAAAGATGTTCCAACTGTAATTGTTCAGTAATTGTTTATCCTGCTGCTGAATAATAATTCAGAAATAGAATATTATTTGCTTATAGGAAGAAATCTGTAAGGAATGCATGATATATGACATTCCTAATAGTTCTCTGTTTTTCATGGGAGACTCCTGTGTATTTATATTGCTCACTAAAACAATACCATTATTAGGGTTGGCGGAGAATTTCTCCCCGAAACTTCGGGGGGCCGAGCGCCAACGTGTTCGGCCCCCCGAACAAGTTTCGGGGAGAAATCCTCCGAACCCGCCCCCCCCGCACCCCCCCCCCCGGGACGGGACTTACCTTCACCGAATGTCCCTCCCGGTGGCTGGTCCGGCCGGCGGTTTGGCGGGTGTTCGAGCGAGGCGGGAGCGGCAGCCGGTCTTTCGACCGGCTGCCGCCGCTGCCATTGCAATGAAAGAAAGAAAAAAAACTCCCCCTGATAGGCTACGTGACGATTCACGTAGCCTATCACGGCTAGATCTGCAAAGTCAGCCGTGATAGGCTACGTCAATCGTCACGTAGCCTATCATGGGTGACTTTAAAAAAAAAAAAGTGTGTACGGATAATGGCGGCCCCCATAGGGAGCCACCATTCCCGTTCCTTATTTGGTCGCTGTAGTCTACGTAAAGATTTACGTAGACTACGGCGAAAATAAGGGCAACGCTATTTGCGGCCGGGTGAGGCGGGAAGCCTCCCCCCCCCGGCCTGAACTTCGCGGGGGGACCAGCGAAGCGCCTCCCCCCCACCGCGAACGTCCTTCGAGGACAGGTAAGTGACTTTCGTCCACCCCTAACCATGACTTGATTGCTAAAATTGGCCTCTACAGTCATGGCCGTGGATTAAAATGCCAGATAAGATGTGGGATTCCAGCCATCCTATTCTAGAGCTGTACACAAATGGCCTCTCAAATTCTCTGGCCTATTTGTGGGCAGAGAAATTTGGGGGTGGGGGGCAATTTTGCCAAATTTCTCCTAGGGGAGGAGAAATTCTCCAACAGTTTCTCACAGATCAGGCTCACTATTGGCAGAGTTGTAGTGCAGGCTTTCTTTTTTTTCCTAAGGGTTTTTGTTTAATGCACTGCTTCTGTAAGTGGCAACATACAACATACACTTACAACAGTTGATGCTGTTGTAAGTGGCAACAGCATCAACTGTGGTGAGGTTTCCACTTTTCTGAGCAGAATTTTGAACTTCTTTTTTGAGCTTACCTAATCACTGCAAGGTGGCTAAGGGTGCTGGGTGTGCTTTCTCTCTCTATTACACACCTTTCCATAGCTCTGCAGCCTCCCAGGCACCTGCCATTCCTGAACTGAAAAAGCCCCATGGGAGGAATTGCCTCATGATGTCTTCCTCACGATGGCTTTAACTGAAGTACAGGAAGCCGAGGAGGCTACAGGCTGCCACAGAAATTATTGTACAGTGACAGAGAGAATGCTCATGCACACTCCTCAGCCACCTCATAAGTAAGGTAAGCACAAGAACCCCAAACCCAACCCATGAGAATTTCTCTGAAATTTCTCTTCCTCTGAATTTCTTTTCAAAAGCAATTTCTTTTCTATCAAACTGAATGAGAATGGTTGAAAAAAATCTGGGAGAAATTTTTGGCACTGCACTATCCTATTCATTCTCAGCTCCAGTTTCCATTGCCATCGTAAGCATTTCTACTCAAAAAAAAGTTCCACTGAAATAAATGGATCACTTTTTACGAGGGGTGGGCGGATCACTTACCTGGTTCCGTTCTGGGGCATCTGTTGGGGGGGGAGGCGAGCCATCCCTCCCCCCCAGAATCCTCCCCGGCTGGCTGCGCTCCATGGCAAGACCACGGAGCCACCGGCCGGGCCCATCCGCAGCCAGACTTCCATCTGCTGCCGGGCTGCAGACGCAAATGGCATCCGGTGTGGCCTATCATGGCTAAAGCAGGGACACAAATGGCATAGTGGATGCCATTTGCGTCCCCGCTCTTTGCCGTGATAGGCTACGTAAGTATTTACGTAGCCTATCACGAAAAGAGTAGCAACACAAATGGCTAGTGGACACCATTTGCATCCCTGCTCTTTGCCGTGTAAATACTTACGTAGCCTATCATAGCTAAAGCAGGGATACTCCTGCTTTTGCCGCACTGCAACCTTCTACGTTGTGCTGTCCTCAGGAGACAGCAGCCATTTGCATCCACAGATGGAGCAGCGGATGGCTGCGGACGGACCGGACCGGACAACGACCAGGTAGGGTCCGTCGCGGGGGGGATTCCGCGGGCTGGGGGGGGTAGTCCATTCCACCACGGACTCCGGGGAAGTCTGTGGCAGATTGGCAGAATCTGCCAATCTGCCAATGTGGCAGAATCTGCCACAGACTCATTGGAGTCTCTGGCAGATTTCTCTGCCATCCCTACTTTTTACTAACTTAAATTGTAGGCACAGAGGCCCTGATCCAGATTGGGACTGCAGCAATGGGGTAAAGCCCCCTAACCCACATGCTAAGGTTCTGATCTGAATATGATCCTCAGTTCTTACCTTTGAGTAAAAAAGAAAAGACACAGCTGCTAGCTACATCTTTGAAGTAACTGATCCACAGAGAAACTGATCATAGAGGAAAGGCTGGGCTGAGCTTGAGGGGCTCTGTAAACCATAAGCCTCCAGTGACCTCCTTCTAAAGGAAACTGTGTAAGCCCTGTGCCCCTGGAAGTTCAGACTGCTCAGGAAATCAGGGGAGCATTACAATATTAAATTTAAAATGTACTTTGCCTGACCTCTAAGAAACAGTAATGTTTACAGTTAGGTATCGCAAATACATATACATATTCTCCCAACATGTCATAGATATGTAAGGTATGATCGAGTGCCTTGCCACATCCTACCCATGTGCTGCTCCCCACATGAGAGTTTCCTTCTGCCACCATCTCTTGCCAGTGGCAACTGCTCTGCAAATAAACAGACGCTCTTCCAGCATGGCTGCCTGTACTTGATGATGCAAATATGGGACCAAAGGGACCAACTCCCTAGTTAGATTGAAGGCAAAAGGAGAAGGGGACGGCAGAGGATGAGATGGCTAGATAGCATCACCGATGCAATGAATATGAACTTGAGCACACTCCGGGAGAGAGCGGAGGACAGGAAGGCCTGGCGTGCTATGGTCCATGGGGCCATGAAGAGTCGGACATGACTTAACGACTCAGCAACAACAATAACAACAAGAGTTCCAAAATCTGCTACATTCTAAGGAAAGCCAGCATTCCACCACAGAAGTCGGTACTAAGGATGTGCTCCCATTTGAAAAAGTATAGCTACAGAAGAGAGTAGCCATTAATATACATATTAAGACAATATGTGTTATATGGTCTGTTACAGAGATACAGCTGGAAGGAATGAGTGACTATGTATAGAGAAACAGTCAGACTGTAAAATCAGGAAAATAGCTTTGCACATAAATGTTTTCCCTGATTAGTCATCAACATCTTGAAGTGTCAGCTGAACATTCATTATGATTTGTAAAATTCAATTACTCTAATGGAAGCATTAACTGTTTTTATAGAACACACTTAAATGGGAGTTTATGTACTTGCTTCCAATATTCTTAGAGTGTGGGGGGGAAATCCTTTACATCGGAACGGTTTTTCAAACCACAATAAAGAGATGTATATAATTTCTTTCTGTGACTGGTCATTTTTACAGGAGTATCAGTACTGTCAGCAGGACTGGCCAAGGACAATTTGCCTGAGGCAAAGAACAAAATAGCATCTCCCTGCTATTCCATGTGCAAAAGCCAGCCAGACTGATAGCTGGATCTTCCTTCAACACCAGTGGTGGTACAGCTTCTTCTACCACACCTGAGGGCAGCAGCCTAGCTTAGGGGACCCAGGGCTGGGCATGTGGCATGTGCACAGCAATGTCCTCCAACATCTTGCTGCTGCTCCCTACCGCCCGCCCCTCCCCCCACAACTTCTGCTGTCTGAGGCAGCTGCTTAGCTCTTACTAATGGTAAGGCCAGGCCTGGTTGTCAGTACTCCGCCATCTGCTGCAGAACACTTTGAAATATATAATTTACTTCTTACATTTATATCCTGCCTTTTTTCCTGTGAGAACCCAAGGCAGCCTACATGATCCTCCTCCTCTCCATTTTATCCTCAAAACAACCCTGTGAGGTAGGTTAGGCTATAATTGTTATTTTCATTACACAGATGGGCAATTGAAGTATACACCCCGGCCCCTTTATCATGCATGCCACCTGGCTCACATTGTTGCTCCATATTGTCCTGTGCATGGAAAGGGTTGCATGGAGAACATGAGCAACCAATGTGCATGTCTGAACCAGCCCAGCCAATGTGCCAGCTCACAGAATGAGGTCATATTTATATGCAGAAAAGCCTTCCTTCATATCACTTTCATTCAGAAACACTCTAGAAGAGTCTTGTGGCACGATAAAGACTAGTAAATTTAATATGGGAGAAACTGTCGTGGACCACACTCCAGTTCATCAGATGCATCAGTGGTAGAGCCCATGCTTTGCATGCAGAAGGCTCCAGGCTCAATCCCTGGTATCTCCAGGCAGGGCTGGGGAAAATTCCTGCCTGAATCCCTGGACAGCCGCTGCCAGTCAGTGCCGACAATACTGGGCTAGAGAGACCAACGGTCCGACTCAGTATAAGGCTGCTTTTTATATTTATAGTCCACAAAAGTGTATGCCATAATAAACATGCTAGTCTTTTTCTATTAATATTTTATTTTAACAAAACAAAGCAAACAAATTGTCACAAGAAAAAAATGCAAGAAACTGCATACATAAAAAATGTTTTATGTATTAACAAGCTAGTCTTTAAGGTGCCACAAGATTCTTCTTTGTTGCTTTTGTGCTACAGACTAATACAGTTAGGGAGCAATCCTATGGCTGCCAGACTGTGGCCTGACGGCCATAGGATAAGCTGTTTTCCGGGAGCCAGCCTCAGAGCCCGCACTCCGAGGTCAGTTCCCGGAGGACCAACCTCCCCCCGATTCCACGCTGCCTCAGAGGCAGCGCAGAACAGCCCCGTCCTCCGCACTCACAAAAGGAGCACAGAGTGGCTGGAAAGGGGCGTGGCTGGGGGCGTTCTGGGGCAGGGAGAGCGTAGCTGCCTGTATGGCACATCCAATGTGTCGTACAGCAGCCTCCCTTCCCGGTCAATGCTCCCGTGGCTAGACAGCCGCAATTGGCTGTTTGGCCAAATAAGCAGAGCAGGAGAAGCGCAGAGGGAACGGTCCCCTCCGTGCTTCTCCTGCCTGCTTTGGATAGGTGGTCACCTCCGAGTTTGGAGGCGGACGCCTATCGAGATAGGATTGCATCCACTCTGGAAATTCTAGAATATGTTATAATTTCATCCCATCATATCTAAAAATGCAATTCATTTTCCTTCCTTGAGACTGAAAATATGTTGATTTATACAAAATAACTCCTTTACTTTTGGCTGTAAGGACTGTTCAAAAGCTATAAAATGAAAACAACTCTATAATTAGCATTCAGCTTTCCTGTTCCCCTCCCCCCCCCACTCACACACACCATCCTAATTAGTTTTGGCCCTTATTATTCAGCTCCATTTCATCAATGTCATATTTTGTTTAGGCACAATTGAGCCACAGCATACAAAAGGTGGGAAAGTAATTTTGTATGGCCAGATAATTTGCTTTAAAAATGTACTGGAATGGTTTCATCTATCCAGGTAGAAAAAACTGACCTCACTGAAGAAATCCCTGCTTTGATGCAGATGATGAGACTGCTGTAGCGGTGTGTGTTTCTTTTCTATAAATTTGGACAATTAAAACAGCAGTAAAAATAAATAAACCAAGGATGCAATCCCATGCAAACTTAGCTAGGAGTAAGACCCATGGAGCACAGTGGGACTTACTTCTAAGAACCTAAGAACATAAGAAGAGCCCTGCTGGATCAGACCAAGGGTCCATCTAGTCCACTGTTCACACAGTGGCCAACCAGCTGTCCACCAGGAGCCCACAAGCAAGGCAGGAGCACAATAGCACCCTCCCACCCATGTTCCCCAGCAACTGGTGTAAACATACTCAGGATTGCATGACCTGATCAGAGGGAAGCATTCGGCACTGACATCGGTGATGCGAGATTGTCACCTATACCATTATTAGGAAATCTAAGTTACACATGTAAGTGAAGAAAAGCCAGTGGTCTTTTTAAAAATAAAAATAGTGTGCTGCCACAATCCTATTCAGGGGATCCACATGTGGATGCAAGCTCTCATGCTGAGTGTGCCCTTCTGAGTGAGGAACTACCTGTACAAAAATGTGCTGTGAACATTTCATGTAGCCCAATCTCTAGAACCAGTTGCCAGAGTTCCATGTGCCATGCCTGCTGCTTGACCCAGACCATATATGCCATGCAAAACAGAGGGTTAGCAATGCCCAGCTTTTATAGCACCTCTCGGGGGAAATATATAAAATCCAAGCCCTCTTCCCTCCCTGAACCGGAACACAGGAGACTGCCTTAAATCGTCAGACCAATGGTTCATCTCACCTAGTATTGCCTACACCAGTGGTGGGCAGAAGGTAGATCTCTGGATGTTTTGGACTTCAACCCCATAAGCCCCCGTCAGCATGGCCAAGGGTCAGGAATGCTGGCAGTTGAAGTCCGAACATCTGGAAGTCTACTTTTTGTCCATCCAGGGTCTACATTGACTGACAGTGACTTGCTAGGATTTCAAACAGGGCTCTTTCTCAGCCCCATATGGAGATGCCAGGGACTGAACCTGGGCCTTCAGTATGCAAAGCATCTGCTCCACCACTGAGCTATGGGCCCTTCCCCAAGTTGGGGAAGGCAGAAGAAGCAATGGGAGAACACAGAAAGGTTCTGTCAAATTGAAGACAATGTTGTATGGACACCCTGTAAAATTTGGAAAGTGAAGCAGGGCAATTGCACACTAAAAACCCTCATCTCGAAGCACCCTTGGTCCAAACCACAAAAAGGAACAATAGTAAGCAATAAATATGCATTAAAAATAACAAATTACCAGAGGAAAAAATGAGGCATATCCAGAAAACTAGTTGGGGAGGGGAAGAAGGTGAAACTACCTCTGATAGGTATAAATAGATTTACACTTTTTCTGTGTCAATGTAACACATCTTCAGCAATTCCACCACTCTGAAACATCATTAATGTTCATCAATTATTTTGTTCCATTATTTAAGCCTTTGCTTCACCCAGGTATCTTGTAACTGTTGTAATCACTGTCAGCTGTAAATCAACATGGCTTCTATGTTGCCATGTTTGACACCAAACCTTATTCTTAGACTTATGTTGCATTGTGTTAGTTATTTGTCCACTGAGAAAAACTACATATTCTGACCATATAAATACAGTGGCATACTCTTCTTGCATATCTTCTGTGGCAGAATAATATAAAACTCTGAACCCTTTTATAGAGCAAAACATAAAACTCATTAATCATGTCCTGCTGAATGTCACTATTATGGATGCTGTGTAGAGTTGTCACAGTGGCAGTAAAATATTCATTTTCAGAAAACCAATTACAAGGTACAGTAAATCACTTAAAAGTGTTGTTGATGATATTTAGAGAGAAGAAAGAAATTCTTGTACACGTAGTTAACTGAAGCAATCAGTTCTTTCCATGGTCAGGGAGGTAAGAGAGATACCTTTTTCAGACAGAGGTTCCCATGTTTGCCATAATAACATGATCCTACACAGACTGATCAGCCTTTCTTCCATTCATCTTCAGCTGAAATACCAAAGTAGTTGAACATACTAAACCAACAGTGATTTCAAACACTGGGCATTTGGGAATCTAGTTGAGGATTGCAGTTCATTTTTTCCAAGGCTCCGCTGAGAGCTGGGTCATACATTTCTGTGGCTACGTGGTTGGTTGGCACCAAACATGGGTCCTCAGTTGCCAGCTGGAGTTCCATGAGTGTTATGATGTATGTCATGAGCAACCTGTGTGGAGACGGCCACACTGCTTTCCCACAGAGTGCCTCCACTGCCAGCAGCTGAAGGAACGGGCAGTGCTGGTGCAGAGACATTCCACATGATACTACCACTTGGTAAGTCCATAATATATGTCAGCCCTCCCCAACCTGCATTGGACTGCAACTCCCATCATTCCCAGCCAGGATGGCCACTGGGAATTGCAGTCCAATGGATTTGGAGGGCACCAGACTGAGGAGGGCTGACATATATTATGTCAGCCACATTCAGCCCTGACTATAGGGAGAGTAGTATGGTGCCAGCGGCACTGCCCCCATAATGGAAAAGGCCGAAACTAAACATCATAAGAACCACATGATTGTCATCAAAACCAGCAGCCCTGCATCTCCACACATCACGAGTGTAAGTTAAATCTGCCTCTGAGAACATTTAATGCAAACCTGATGAATATCGCACGTGTGTGTGTGTCCCTCAGGGACAGATGTGCTCTTGTCTGGAGCCCAGCAACTCCCCTTAAGTTGTATTGATGACCATTTGCATTTCTTATGATGCAGATATACATGCCTAAGCATGTGAGATCATATAATTCTTCAATGTTACCCTCATGTTCTCCATTTTTAATTTGCTTTCGCCGCCCACTGCATTTCCTCGGGTGTATAAAAGTGCTGTATATATGGTGATATATGGGTAATATTCTCCAACTGGATTCCTCCAATGGTTGCTATGGAAATGGGAATTAAATAATTGGTGTGATGTTGGACTATAAATACATGTGTGAGCCATCGTGCCTATTGTTTCAAACCAAATTATTCCTGGTCTTTTATGAATGTATTATAGCCGTGTGAAAAGCACACCCTCATCAGAAAGAGCTTACGCACTGGTGCTTGCTGCAATATGTGGCTGCCATTATCGGACAGCAGCTGAAGAAATGGAAGATTCCATCTACACAAGATATGTAAAATCATACTACACCTGCAAAGCAGCCAATAGAGTTCTCTGCCTGCATACACCAATGATGCCCTTGGCCCATGCCACCTGCTAGAGACCTGTGGCTTCCCCTGAACTGTACGGATTTGGCCTTCCCTACTCATGATGGTGGCAGCCAATGCATGCACCGTACATACACACACACACACACACACTGTAAAGTAAAGGCGACCAGGTATCTCAATTCAGATCAGCCATGAACTGGTATTGATTGTTGACACACTTTTCCAAACTGAATTCTCTTCACTTAGCTTTCATGCAAGGCTGGGATTATTATTTAATAAATGTATATACCGCTTACCGTATTTTAATAAAATCCCCAAGGGCGCAATTCTATGGGGATAGGCGGCCGCCTCTGAACTCAGAGGCAACAGCCTATCCAATGCAGGGCAGGAGAAGCACGGAGGGGATCGTTCCCTCCACGCTTCTCCTGCTCTGCATTTGCGGCTAGACAGCCGATTTTGGCTGTCTAGCCACAAGAAGGCGGGGTGGGGAGGAGGCTGCCGTATGACACATAGGATGTGTCATACCGGCATTTCCGCCTTCCCCCCCCCCGAAGGCCCCCTGGAAGGCCCCATTTTGGGCGCTCCACACTCCTCTTGCGAGCACAGAGCACGGTGCTGTTCCATGCTGCCTGCAAGGCAGCACAGAATGGGGGGAAGGTCAGTTCTCTGGGAACCAACCTCGGAGCACAGGCTCCGAGGTCGTTTCCCAGAAAACCACGTATCCTATGGCCATCTAGCCGCTGACTAGTGGCCATAGGATTCCCCCCCCCCGTGGTTTAAAAAGTGAATACATTAAAATACGTTAAAATCAAGCATGTGTAAAAACATTAAAAGCCAAATATTCACAGCACCGTAATTAACAAACAAACTGGGTGGCACAATCCATCAGGGGAGCCTGAGTAAAGGGAGGGGTCTGTAATTGGCCCCTAAAGCACACCACAGTTGGAGCCTCCTAAATACCATGATTAGGAATCACCTGCCAGGGCCCATATGCAAGCAGGGGACCCATTGCTGATCCCCAGAGTCCCCCAGCCTCCTCCTCTTCCTCCTCGCTGATGCTGCCTGCTCACATCTGCCCTCCCCAAGCAAACAGGCAGTGACAAGATCAAGGAGAAGCCTCCCCTTGCTCCCCTTCTCCTTCTGGCCAGTGATACCAGAGGAGGGCAAGTGCATGGGCACCGTTACCAGTGACCAGGAGGTGGGCCCACTGCAGGCATCTTGTACATGCCCCCCACCCTATGCCCACCAACAGTGCTTTCATTGCCAAATCTGAGTTATTCACGTTGAATTTATTTCATTGTGTTCATTTTGTAAATGATATTTCTTCTCAAATTGACCAGCAGCCACATATATTTTGTGCTGTAATAGTGATGCATTATTATTAATTACATGCATCCATATTTATACTTGTACATTTATTTGTGTATTGTGGAAAGAGGGACTCTGTTGTGTGCATACATTTCTTTAAGTGTAGGGATGTACAAAACACTTACATGGTTTCGTCCAGGGACATCCGCGGTGGGGGGGGGAGGCGCTCCATCCCTCCCCCTGAAATCCTCCCCGGCTGGCTCCGCTCTGCAGCGACTCCGCAGAGCCACCAGCCAGGGCCGCCCGCAGCCGGACATCCGCAGCTGTAGCCACCTTCATTTGCGTCCCTGTCTTTTGCCATGATAAGCTACGTATATATTTACGTAGCCTATCACGGCAAAAGACAGGGATGCAAATGGCGTGGTGGCCACCATTTGCGTTCCTGCCTATTGCTGTGATAGGCTATGTATATATTTACATATATATACAAGGACGCTATTTGCATTGCCCTTATTTTTGCCGTAGTCTACGTAAATCTTTACGTAGACTACAGCGACCAAATAAGGAATGTGAATGGCAGCTCCCTATGGGGGCCGCCATTTGCGTACGCGCTTTTTTTTTTTTTTTTTAAGTCAGCCGTGATAGGCTACGTGACGATTAACGTAGCCTATCACAGCTGACTTTGCAGATCTAGCCGTGATAGGCTACATTAATCGTCACGTAGCCTATCACGGGGGCATTTTTTTTAAAAAAAAAAACTTTTGAGTTCGCGGCCAGGCGAGGCGAGGCGCCTCCTCCCCGGCCTGAATTTCGGCCGGGCGAGGCGGGAAGCCTCCCCCCTGGCCTGAACTTCACGGGGGGAGCTGCGAAGCACCTCCCCCCCACCGCGAAAGCTTCGAGGACAGGTAAGTGACTTTCGTCCACCCCTAGTAAAGGGAGACCATCGTGCTCCTGCATTTCAAATGAAAGCAGAAAGCCCCATTTTAAATGTGGGACTTTAGGCTGGTGTAGAGATGCTCTAAGGCTATGAGGAACATTATATTTTTTGTAAAAAAAAAAAAAAAAAAAAAAAGAGTTCTTTTGGTATTCCATCACTCTGCTCTCTCCCATGCATCTACATCTGCTCCAACAAACCTGACTTGTTTGCTCAAGATAAGAAAGATTCTTACAAATGTTGCCAATGAAATGAAGCTGTCCCTGAGCCTAAAAAGGTACATTGTTTTAGCTGTAACTGAAAGTGTGCTCCAGTGCTCAATGAATCAGGTTTATTACTACTGGGGTGAGAGATAAGAGAGTCTAACAGGACTGTAGACAAGTATCCAGAGTCTAGTAGATGTAAATTAATGGTTGAATGGAAGGAGCACATTCCACCTAAATAAGAGAAGGGGGGGGGGGATATCCCATAACCTTCTGTACTTTATATTTTTAATGCCTTGTCCCAAGTTTACCTTAAAGTTGTAGTCATCCGGTAAAAGGAAGCTTGCTTAATATTTACGATTTTATAACTTAGCCAGATGTTATTTTTAATAAATTACAAATCCTTCTTGCCTAATACAAAGAATAAGGAGTTGTTTCAAAGAATAATCTTGTGTGCATGTTAGGGACTAGTTAGCAGGAGTTTCCAAAGCAAGAGAAAAAAAGGGTCACAAGTTTTGATGCCCTTGAATGACTCTCTTAACATAAACATATTAAATAAATAGCACGTTGTAGAATGGTTACCTTAATTTCAAAGGATCAAGGGGAAAAAATCTGATTTAGAGATTTATTGCACGCTCGTGATTGGCCAATCATGGAAGTTTGTGGTTCCTTTACATGATAGCGTCAAGCTCCAGGATGTCTTCCTCACTTTTCGCCCTTTATCCCACTTTCAAAAAGATTGGAGATAAAGCAACAAGCAAATACATTGTATCGGCCGCATGTAACAGAGGCAAACAGCTATTATAGTGGCTGTAAAATGAAACGTATAGAAACATATAGAACTTGCCAAGGACAGTCTTTCCTCGATTCAGACCACATGTATGCCTGTGTAAAGAAGATGGTTGTAAACCCACAAAGAATCCAGAAGCAGAAAGCCCTGGTAAGGATGTGGGATTTCAGCCTCGTGTGATGAACTTCTCAATGTCTGCTGGTGAATATCTTGAAGGATAAGAGACATAGGTGAAGGCAACTAGGTGCCAAGGCTGGCCCAAGACATTTTGTTTCCAGAAGCAAAGGACAAGATGTCTCACCCCTCCCCGCATTTCATGTACAGAAGCCAAATAGACTAGCAGATGGATCTTATTCCAAACACTGGTGACTGGACAGAGCAGGCTAATTTCGGGGATGCCGAGCAGACACTATAGCACACACAGCTCTGTCCTGCAATGCCTCCCTGCCATCCCCACCCACCGATCCAGCATCTGCTGCCCAAGGTGGTTGCCTCACTCTGCCTAATGGTAGGGCCGGCCCTGCCTGGGGCAGATACATTATAACAGCAAAAGCGAGGCATGCCACAAAGTACCCTGGAACTGAAGAACTGAAGGGCAACACACTGTAGCCAGGTGATCAAGAGTGAGTAGGAGGCTCCTCCTCCTCCCTCCTAAAGAGAACACCATGGCAACGGGAAGACCAGCCAGGCCCCATCCAGAGACAGCAGGTGCAGTGAGCATGCTTTGCCCCTCCTGCCAGAAAGAATACTTTAACAGCAATCTTACGCATGTTTAGGAAGTAATTCCCATTATGTTCAGTGACACTTATTCCCAGGTAAGTCTACATAGCATCGCAGCCTTATAAGAACTTAATAATCGAGGGCCAAAATGGACATTCCTTTAAATCTGTATCTAGCAGTTACATATTTTTCCAGCTTTATTCTAGAGTAGGGCCCCTGATATGGATCTTAAAAGCCCCCTGACCCACCTGGAGTAAAACTGACAAAAGATATAGCTTCTACATTGCTGCAGAGAGCCCGTGTGGCATGGAAGTTAAGAGTGTTGGATTGATACTCGGGAGATGCCAGTTCAAATCCTCCACATGGCCAGGAAGCTCACTGGCTGACTTTGGGCCAATCACTGACTCTCAGCCTAACCTACCTCACAGGGTTGTTGTGAGGATAAAATGGAGAGGAAGATTACATGTACACTGCCTTGGGCTCCTTGGAGGAAAGCTGGGATATAAATGTAACAAAATAAATAAATAAATATTTAAAGTAATGTCTGTTTGGCCCTAAGAAGTAGTGCCTAAGGACACAATCCGATGCATGTTTGGATAGGAAAAAGTCCTACAACTCCCAGCATTTCCCAACTCCCAGCATTCCTCAGCCAGCTGGCTGGGGAATGCTGGGAGCTGCAGGAATTTTTTTCTGTCTATACATACTTTGCTTTTTTGCTAGTTTGCTCTTTTCCGCCTCCTTCCCTATCTTCTTTTCTTTTATGCTGTGTCTTCTCGATTGCAAGCCTGAAGGCAGGGACTGCTATATTATGATCTTTATAAACCGCTCTCGAAGCCCTTTTGGCTGATGAATGGGGTAAAAATATTTTTAAAATTAATTTTCCAAAGAAAAAATTAATAATAGTTTTCAAACTTCATAAATGCAAGAGACCTTATCCTGTCATACATTTATGTACTGAATTTACTGTAATCACAAGGGTGAAAAGTAATTGTACAGTGCAACTAACTAAACATCTGCATTGCATGATTTATTACCAGCTTTAAAAACCTATGGAAATATAAGAAATCTGACAACATACGGGTGGGAAGCAAAATGGTTCACTTACACAATATATTTCATTATGTCTTTGCAATACTAATTATTATTCCTCTTTTACTGGTTCATTCGATAGTCTGCTTTTAATCATTTTGTTTTATTAATTTTAATTTAACATAATGTAATGGCGTATGTTATATGCTATGAATCAGAGAGCAACTAATGACTACAAAGTAATGCAGTTATCCTGTTTTGTTCAGTGTGTATCATTCATGAGGGTACAGTCAAACAGAACATGCAAAACTGAAATGATTAAAAAATGTGATGGCATTACAATATCAAAAAGTACTGCATCAGTCGTAGCTGAGTTTGGATACCAGCCCAATTTTGTGAGATCCCTATGACTGGAAAGACAAAATCAGATTTTGAAAGTCTTCTGCCTTAAGCTAAGTAGCACCCGATCCCTTTGGATTGTTTCCTTTCATCAATGGATCATGCCCCAGGAAGCCAGGCATCTAACACTGCAATCCTAGACATGTCTTCTCAGAAGTAAGCCCTATGAGCTTACTCCCTGGAGAGTGTGGGTTGCGGTCTAAGGCCAAATCAGACATTGCTGTAAATGTGTGTCTAGCATCTACGGTTTGTTAAATTGTTTTCACTCTGAAGTGGGCGCAGGGGCTTTATGCAGTAGATCTGGACTGGGTCCACTGCACCTACTCTAGAATAAAAATTGAAAGATGGCATAGCTGCTAGACACACATTTAAAGTAATGTCTATTTTGGCCCTAAGGAGGTCAATGGAAGGGGGGACTCCTCAAGCCCCACCCACTTATCCCCCCCCAAATCATGACCTCCCTATAGCCTTCTGAAACAGTAGCTAAGAAGGCCATCACAAAAGATACCCCCTGAAATTCAAGCACTGCATGAGACCATTGCAGTCAGTTACCAAGCAGAGCTTGTCTGCTTGGGTTAGACTTTTGATTTTCTCACCAAAACACCATGGAGTGATTCATACAGGGATCAGCAGAGCTACATAGTAAAGACAGAGAGAATACATTGCAACCAGTCAAAAATCCTCTTTGCGTAGTAGTTGCTATTCAATATATAATCATTGCGACATCTGGTGTTCTGTCATGGCGATCACTCGTGACCTACACTGATCATAAGAAGCAATGAAAAACAGCTTCCTAAAAACAATGCCATAAATGAATGGTGTTGCTCTGCCTTTGTCCCCACAAACAAAAGAGGAAAATGCCTGTGATGATTCAGAAAAAATATATAACAGATACTACCAATCTGTCATTCTGATTCTGACTCAAGAAAACAAAACAAGACAAAAAAAGCAAACCTCTTTCAAGCTTACGTCATGGTTCTGTTGCCACCCATGCCACATCCTATTAATATCAGTCCCACTTTTGACTTCTTTAGAAGGCAAGTGTGAAATTCCTTTTCAACAAGGGGACATGCTGCAACTGAAAATCAGAGGCTTTGAAAGTTGAAGAAAGGAAAAGGAAAAGGAGAATGTAAACAAAGCTACTGATTCTTCAAGTCAGGCACAGAGGGTTTATTTGCAGTATTTTCATCACCTCTAATTATTATGTTATGCAATACTTATGATGTAATTGAGGAATATATCTATTCCTTCTGTATTCATCTCAGTCCTCCTTCCACAGGGTAAATCATGGTTGGTCCCAGAGTTTACTGAACATACTTAAAAGTGTGGAATTCACTACCACAAGATGTGGTCATGGCCACCAACCTAGGACCGAAACAGACATTATTTTAAATCTGTGTCTAACAGTGAGATCAGTTTTCATGTTTACTCTAGAGTAGGTGCAGGGGGCCCAATCTGGAGGTCCAGTCCCTGCATCTACTCTAGAGAAAATGAAAAGAAAAAAAGTTGTGGCTGTTATGCTCAGATTCAAAGTGATGTCTGTTTTGGCCCTTAGAAGGCCAAAACATGGATGTTGGCTGCTAAACAAGGTAGCTATATTGATTGATTGATTGACTGACTGACTGAGGCAAGATCTACACCTTGTGTCATATCATTATGATCCCATCATGGTAATGCTACATTGCTCTTGTGCATTTATACCTCATAGGACACTCTGAGCATTTCTACACCAGCCTAAATCCTGCATTTAAAACGGGGTTTTTTGCTTCTGTTTTAAATGCAGGGTCACAACTGACTGCCTTTGCACGTGCTCCTTTCCCCCCTCCCCTTCCCCCCAACTTCTCCCCGTATCTGAGTCTTCCTTTGTCTTTCATTGACCTCGCTCCTCTTCTTCCTGCTTTAACTCTTTCGATGGAGGAAACTGAAGCCAAACTAGGGATGTCAGAGAATTTCGCCATGAATCTCGGGGAGGCCGAATGCCAGCGCATTCTGCCCCCCGAAATCGGTGGCGAAACAGTCTGCCACCCCCCTGCCACCCCCCGGGATGGGACTTACCTTCGGTGAAACTTCCTGGCGATGGCGGCTCCGGTGGCAGCTCCGGCATTTCCAAGTTTTAAAAAAACAACAACAAAAATAGTGATAGGCTACATAAAGATTTACGTAGCCTATCACGGCTAAATTTTAAAAAACACCGTGATAGCCTACGTAAATATTTACGTAGCCTATCACGGCTGAGTAAAAAGAAAACAAAAAAAACATGCGTACGCAAATGCCGGCGCCCATGGGTGCCGGCATTTGCATTCCTTATTTTGTCACGTCTTAGTCTACGTAAACATTTACGTAGACTACGGCGAAAATAAGGGGAACGCAAATAGTGTAGATGCTACACTGTTTGCATTCCCCTTATTTTCGCCATAGTCTACGTAAATGTTTACGTAGACTAAGACGTGCCAAAATAAGGAACGCAAATGGCGGCACCCATGGGTGCCGCCATTTGCGTATGCGCGTTTTTTGATTTTGTTTTTACTCAGCTGTGATAGGCTATGTAAACATTTACATAGCCTATCATGGCTGACTGCAGGGACGCAAACGGCAGTGGCTACGGCCGCTGCCATTTGCGTCCCTGCTAGCCAGCGGCCGGATGTCCGGCCGCTGGCGGAGCCAGCCGGCTAGGATTCGGGGGGGGAGGGACGGAGCGCCTCCCCCCTGGCCAGAATTTCGGGGGGAGGGACGGAGCACCTCCCCCCCACCACGAATCAATTTCGTTAAAAGGTAAGTGACTTTCGTACATCCCTAAGCTGAACACAACGGGGTAATTTGATAGCTCATTCTCTGAGATCTATTTAAAAATGGAACAAAGGGCATTTAGTGCAAGAGACGCCTTGGAGGGTCACGGCGTCATGTAAAGAGCCCTCAAACGTCTGTGAAGAAGCAGTCTCAAATGCAGGATAAAAGCCCGGTGCGAAGGAGCCCACAATGACATTTGTTGTGGTGTATTGGATAATGTGGAATAAAAAGCAGGACATAATACTACAAAAGTGGTATATTGAATGTGTAATGTGCCCGAACAGTTATCAGTGCACTCCAGTACTACTATAAAGCAGTAGTGTAGATCTAGCCTGAAAGAATTTATAAACTAGCCTTCATCCTTATGGATAACTCGGTGGCGTACAAGAAGTATTACTACAAATAGTTATATAACAACAAAATATAATATATTTTTTTAAATTACAATAACGAAAGCAATTGAAAGGCAGAATCCAGGATCAGAAACAGCAGGCATCTGGGGAAAGCCGCTTGCATTTTGGCATGAGCGGAGACTAGGGTTGCCAACCAACCATTAAAAAAATCCTACCCCACCCCTTCTTTATGGCTGGTGAGCAGAAAAGCAACAAGTAAGGCATTTTTCTTTACAAATGTTTTTCCTTCACACACATCTACAAGCGCACACATCCCCAGTGTGACTTTTGAGAGGGAGAGGGGAAGATCCTATCCACGTACTTTGACCTTGCTTCTTGTTGCTGGCACTGCTCTCCCTCCCTCCCCAGTGGAAGGCATTCTCCAGAAAAAAGGAGGGAACAAGCAGTAACGATATCATTAGGGGCTGGCCCAGAATGGGGACGGCTGTGCATTTGGGGAAGGAACCAGAGCCCATTTGCACATGCAGTCCCAGTGGTGACCGTGGGGAGAGGTGGCCTGGGCAGGATACCTTCTAAGTGAGGAGCAGAGAACCTCTTTCGGCCTGAGAGCTGAATTCAATTCAGTTTTGGAGAAGCTCTCGGGAGCCACATTCCACAGTTGGGTGAGGCCAAAGGCAAAAGGGACAGAGCCAATATACCAACCATACCAGCATGTTTTAGCTTCAAGCTCTTCCTGCCAGTAGCTAAGCCTTGGGAGAGGCCCCATAACAGAATGGGGAAAAACTGCACCAAAGCCAGGAAACCACCAAATAATTGGTGGTTGGGGGGAACCCTGGAGGCCTGGATTTCCCACCCTGGCCTGAGGTTCCCCACCCCTGCACTAGGGTCTCCCAAAAGGAGGACATGCAACAGCAAACAAAAGCACAAATTTGCATATGCTGTTTTATACGTATGGATGCAAATTTAGAAATAATCATTACAATTTAAATGACAATTCTGTAAATCTCACCAGCGCGCAGAAGACTGTGGCCAGGTCTGTACCTGACTATGTACCTGTCTGTTCAGTCTGCTATCCAGGTTCTAACTGTTGATGGGCAAATGTTCTTATGGGTCTTTATGTTCAAACTGGAATTGGACAGCGCAGCCCTCCAAATAGAGGACGGTCCTCTGGCAGCCCTTCAAACAGAGAACTGTCCTCTTTAAGAGAGGACATGTGGCCACCCTATTTATTTTATTTGTTTGTTTTTTAAAAAAATTATTGGCCCCCTTTCAGGGCAGAAGCACTCCCAAGGTGGCTCACAGCAATAAAATACATAAAACAGTTAAAATATTAAAGGCGATAAAAACATAAACACAATAACATAGCAATAAAAACAATGATTAAAGCCAACAATAAAACCAGCAGCAGCAACAACAGCAACAACACCCTACCACCACCAATGGTAGAGCAGGTCCCAAATCAGGCCCGCCACTATTTCTGCCACCCACTGCTGTTTCCTCCCAAGGAAACAAGAGAATCAGCAGGCCTAAATCCCAAAGTCCTCACCCTCCTTCTGTTCCCAGATGAGCAAGGAAAGGTAGAGGCAGGGTGAGCAATGGAGGCAGCAAAGACTGATACAGGTCGGCATGAGCAAACCATGCGAATGCAGTGTCAGCTGGCATCAGTGTCTTTGGAGGATGGGGGGGTGAGAGGTGGGGGGGCAGACTTTAAGGGGAAGTCTTTCTGGGGTGTATGAGAGGTGTGGTGCTGGGCTCTAATACCAGACCCACCAGAACCAGCTTGGGTCTGCTCCCAGGGACTAGAAATATTGATTTTAAGAGCTGGCAATCCAGCTGAAGCAGTCACACCATATATCCATCTTCCTCAGCCTGGTGCCCTCCAGATGTTTTTGACTACAATTCCAGCCATTCCTGACCATTGGCCATGCTAAATGGGGCTCATGGGAGTTGAAGTCCAAAATATCTGGAAGGCACTTGGTTTGGGAAGGCTGCCATATATATTTTGTGTGTGTATTTGTAAATTAATTTCTCTTTTCCCATCCTCTTAACAAAAAAGGGTGATTATTATATAGATTTTCATGCCTTCACCCCCATCTCCACCTCCATTTAAACCAGCTAAATTTCAGTCTGAGAATTCTTTACCAGAACATGTGAAACAGTTTCTCCACCTCAGAATCCCTGACAAGGGCTAATAATGACAAGAAAATCCATCTTCTGTTTAAATTCCTGAGTGCTTTACCGCATATACCAGGGAGGCATTCAATAGCTTTCCGTGCAGCAAGAAAAAATTGCTTCGGCCAATTCCTTTTATTATTATTATTCTGTCTTCCACATAACACTGCCAGCGAGTGGCAGAATATGAGTAAAGTCCCCTGACGAAAATGACTTTCCTACTTTAAAAAAAAATTAAAAATCTGCCCACTCAGTGCTGGTCTGGCAGCCAAACTGCAGTCCTGCACTTGGGGTTATTTTCAGAGTGAAAACATGATTTTCAAGGTCAACGCCTGTAAGTTAACACAGCCCTCCTCAGACAATACAGCTTCTGCTCCTATTGTGGTTACCATTTCAGCTTTGTAAACCTTAACTGAATTGTCAACACATGTCCCCCCCCCTTCCCGCCTCACTTCCAAAGACTTGTTAAATAAATAAATAAATTCCTCTAGATCAAACTTTTGCAGAAATGCAAGGAATAACTTCTAAAAGCTGTTGGCACCTTCTCACAAGAATAAAAGGACCAATTATCAGAACGAGGCCTCTTTTGCTAGCAGACAGAATGGGGATGAAGGAAGTGTTGTTTTGTGCAATGGTTATTGCTTTCCATGTATTTCTGTAATGCTGGAATCAAAACCAAAAGAAACATAAGAACAGTCCTACACTCACTTTGCAATATCCAAAGTATGCATGAATACTTTAAGACCTATGATCCAATGGAAACAAGTGGCCTTCCCACCAACTAGAACATTCCAGTGTTAAGTGTACTTCCTATTTGGGTGAACAGCAAACATTGCCTCTTCCTTTCAGCTCTAGCTGGAAAAGGAGTTTCAAGACGTTTAAGACATTACAAGGAACTGTATGTCCAGAGGTGGTCATGGTTAACCCAGTACATCCAAGTCAGAGGTTCTTTTAGGAAGATGCATAATTCAGCATTTTATAGGGAACAACACTTTTACTACAATGTAAGGTGGGAAGGATTCATCCCTCTCAAATGGGCAGTTTTGCTTCATCCAGGAGTAGGCAGGCTGGTACCCTCCAGATATTTTGGACTGCAACTCCCATCATCACTGACCATTGGCCATGCTGGATGGTGCTGATGGGAGTTGTAGTCCAAACCATATTGGGCTGCATCCGGGATCTGCTTTCCATAGATGGAAGAGCTCTGCTCAGGGAAGGTGTCTCCACCTGATTTGGGGGGATCCCCCTCTCCCTGCATCACAGCTCACCCCATTCAGCAGGGTTCCCCAACCCTCTGTGTAGCATTTTCATGGATCTGAAGGGGCTGCCCTGTGGAGATTGGGGTGGGGAAGTCCACTTCTATCAACCTAGTTGCATATGCCTAAATCTGGCAAAGGGCACCAGGTTTGGGAAAACTAGTGGTCAGTAAAGGGACAGTGAAAGAAGGATGTAGGACCAAACCTTGACAGAATGTGAAGCACCTCTTGAACCACAGTTCTTGGAGCAACAGTGATCACTCTCCACCCTATGCTATCAGGACAACTTGGGAGATAAATGATCTACTGACTGAGTAATACGACTCACAGGCTCCAACAGCACACTACTCACCCTTGTATAACCACTTGGATCTCCAATCAGAGCAATTTGTTTTAGGATTACACCTCAAGCCACTCTGCTGAGCTACAAAACTGGGTACCCACTCCCTGTTTTCTAGATATCTTACCTCCCTAGCTTATTCTAGTGCTAGTGCTGTTATCCCTTTCCTACCCACATTTACCTAAGGAAGATCTGCCCACCTCTTTCTCTAGTACAGCTTTCCTCAACCCAACCCCCTCCAGATGTCTTAGACTGCAACTCCATCCCATTATCCCCAGCTAGCATGGACATTGGGCATGCTGGCTGGGGATGATGGGAGTAGCAGTCCAAGACATCTGGAGGGCATCTGGTTGGGAAAGGCTGCTCTGGTATGAGTTCTTCCCATCACTTAGAGCCACTTTGCATATGACAGCGTGCAAGTGAACACAGGTGATGGAAGCCCAGGGGTCAAGTTGGCGTTTGTTTTGTTCATTTTATCTACTTCCTTGCCTTACCCCTCCATTAAAGATTTGAAAATCTACCAACCTCTGACAGTTATCACTTTCAGATCTCAACTGCTCCAGACCATTGAGAATGCCTCAAATTCTCTTATAAGAACACCCCAAATACCTGATTTTCATTTCTTCTTCTTTTCTCATAACATTTCTCCTCCTCCTCCTCCTCTGTTTCTCTTCCATTCAGCTTTTGAGGTTTCTACATCATGAGATTCGTGTTTCCAATGTGCTTTTAACTGGTGTCCAGACTGGGAATGACTTGGCTGCATACTGTTGATTTGCACCATTAATATTTTATTTTATTTATTATTTATTTATTTATTATTAAATTTATTAATCGCCCATCTGGCTGGTCACCCAGCCACTCTGGGCAATGTACAACATACAATAAAACAGTTTAAAACAATAAAATTCTACAATAAAAACATTTTCTAAAATACCCTAACCCACCCCAAATGCCTGCCTGAACAACCACGTTTTTAATGCGCGACGGAAGCTCATTAAAGAGGGGGCATGATGGAGTTCCCTAGGGAGGGAGTTCCACAGAGTGGGGGCCACCACAGAAAAGGCCCTCTCCTCATCCCCACCAGTCTAGCTGTCCTGGCTGATGGGACAGAGAGAAGGCCATCCGAGGCTGATCTTGTTAAGCGGCCTGTCTGGTGCTGCTGGAGGCACTCCTTAAGATAGGCTGGGCCGGAACCATATAGGGTTTTAAAGGTCAAAACCAACACCTTGAATTTGACCCGGAAAACAACTGGTAACCAGTGCAACTCCTTCAGCACTGGAGTGATGTGATCTCACCGGCGGCTGCCTTTAATCAGGCGAACCGCCACGTTCTGTACCAGCTGCAGCTTCCGAACCGTCTTCAGGGGTAACCCCACGTAGAGCGCATTACAGTAGTCTAAACAAGAGGAGACCAGGGCATGTACTACCGATGGGAGCAGATGGTCGGGAAGGAAGGGGCGCAGCCGCCGTATCAGATGGAGTTGATACAGCACTGTCTGGCTCACAGGTGACACCTGAGCCTCCATGGACAGCTGGGAGTCCAAAATGACCCCCAGGCTCCGGACCTGGTCTTTCAAGGGTAGCTGTACCCCATTCAACACCAGGTCAACATCCCCTAGCCTCCTCTTGTCTCCCACCAAAAGTACCTGGGTCTTGTCAGGGTTCAGCTTCAGCTTATTCCTCCCCATCCAGCCACTCACTGTCTCCAGACATTTGGACAGCGATTCTATGGCCAACCTTGGTGAAGATTTGAATGAGAGGTAGAGCTGCGTGTCATCCGCATATTGATGACACTGCACCCCAAACCTCCTGATGATAGCCCCCATCGGCTTCACATAGATGTTAAATAGCATCGGGGAGAGGATGGAACCCTGTGGCACCCCACAAGTAAGTGGCCACGGGTCTGAAACCTCCTCTCCCAGTGCTACCCGCTGATACCTGCCAGAGAGGAAGGACCGGAACCACCGCAATACGGTGTCTCCAATGCCCAACCCCTCCAGGCGGTCCAGGAGGATACTGTGGTCAACGGTATCAAAAGCCGCTGAGAGGTCGATATTCAGTTCAGATTCTTCTAAAGTCAAAAGTGTCAGTGATAACCAAACTATTTCAATGCCATAAAGCTATATAGCTCTGGCACTGTTCTGGTTTGCCTTGAGTGGATCAATCAATCAATTAATTAATTAAATGTAATTAATACATTTGATGACAGCTCCCATAATATGCAACTCAGCTATAGAAGCCTAGCCTGTTTTAATAGCAACTTACTATATCTTATTTCCACTGCAAATAATTTTTTTTAAAAAAAGAGTAATGTTGGATACTCATTTACTTGTTCTAAACAGCATCCGTGTAAAAGTGCTTGCATGATAAATAGCCACCACCTCAACAGCCAAGTCCAGGAGTGGTTTTTATCTTTTATCTTTTTTGTTCTCGGATTGGAGAGCATCTAATTTGGTTAACACCCATATTGCACTTAACACTGCAATAGAGATGTTAACCAAATGACATGCATGAGAGGAGTGCGGTTAAGAACACGAAATAGGGATAGCAGAGAATTCTGCCATGGATCTCGGTGAGGCCCCCGAAATCTGTGGCGGAACGGCCTGCCACACCCCCGCCCTCCCGCGGATCCCCCCTGGGATGAGACTTACCTGGGGAGGATCTTCCGGGTGGTGGCGACTTCGGCAGCGGCTTCGGCGGTGGCTGCAGCGGCGGCTGGTCTTCCGACCGGCTGCCGCTGCTGCCATTTGCAGCTTGTTTGTTTTTTACAGAGATGTGAAGTTTTTACGTAGCCTAAAATGTCTGGGTTAAAAAAAAAGCATACACAAATGGCGGCCGCTACGGCCGCCGCCATTTGCGTTCCTTATTTTGGGCCGTCTTAGTCTACGTAAATATTTACATAGACTAAGATGGCGAAAATAAGGAACGCAAATGGTGGTGGCCATAGCCACCGCCATTTGCATACACGGTTTTTGTTTTTCCCAGAGCCCTCTGCAGCCGGAAATCCAGCTGCAGACGGCTCTGGCCTGGCTGGGCCTGGCCGGCTGCTCTGCGGAGCTGCCGTGGAGCACAGCCGGCCACGGCGGATTCCGGGGGGGAGGAATGGAGCACCTCCCCCCCATTGAGGATTCTGGGGGGAGGGATGGAATGCCTCCCCCCCCATCAACATAATCCGTGAAAGGTAAGTGACTTTCATACATCCCTTACATGAAACATAAGAAGAACCATGCTGGATCAGCCGAAAGGTCTATTTAGTCCAGCATTCTGGTGGCTAACCAGATGCTCCAGGGAAGCCGACAGGCAGGACATGAGTGCAACACCACCCTCCTGCTTGTGTGCCCCAGCAACTGGCATACAGAGGCATCCTGCCCCTGACACTGGAGGTAATATACAGCCATCATGACTAGTGTCACAAAACCCCTTGGGCCCCTCTTTCCTTAAGCACTCACACACAGAGAATGAGAGGCTTCAGTCTCAGGCCTTCAATTCATTGTTTGCAGGTTCATTACAGATGCAAATCCTCGAAGCCTCTCTGGCTGTAAAGGAATGCCTCCAGGGGATTCAAATGGGATCACCAAAAGTTGCCCACAGTTTGAAAAGGAGGCTATCTGGCTAGGCTAACTTAGGGAGGGAGGTCCCTCCCCTCGTGCGGTGCTTCCCTGCATAGCCTCTCACGCATCGCGCTAACCGGTTCGACCATCTGAGCTCTGCCTCTGATGTTTCCCTCTTAGCTCTGTGCCACCACTTCACATCTCGTAGGTCACAGTCCTCAAGCCCCTTCTCCTCCTGCTCGCTGCTTCTCACAGAGCGGGGTAAGGAGGAAGCTTCATGCCCGGCCATCTGGGAGCTGGTAACCTGAGACGCATGCCTACCCATATCTAGGGATGGGCGGATTCCCTATCTTCCATCCCGGTGGGGAATCCACCTGGGGGGGAGGCAATCCGTCCCTCCCCCCAGAATCCTCTTCTGCTGGCTCTGCTCCATGCCAATCCTGCAGAGCCGGCTGCCAGCTCCGTATCACTGGCGATACGGCCGGCCACCATTGCCATGCCATATCGCTGGCTGAGTGAGGGCTGACTCCGGACGCAAATGGCATCTGCTATGCCATTTGCGGCCATAAAGCCCTTAGCTTAAGCTAATTGCAGCCATTTACAGCTGCATTTAGCTTTATCTAAGAGCCTTATGGCTGCAAATGGCATAGCCAACACCATTTGCATCTGGAGTCAGCCCTCCCTCAGCCAGCGATACGGCACAGCAATGGCGGCCGGCTGCATTGCCAGCAATATGGAGCTAGTGGACGGCTCTGCCAGATTGCCGTCCGGCTTCACACGGATTCCGGAGGGACGGAGGTGAGTGCTCCATTCTGCCATGGACTCCGGAGGGTGGATTCTTTGGAATCCAGCCTCATTGGAGTCTGTGGTGGATTTCTGTAACACCCCTACCCGTATCTGAACTGGATTGTGAAAATGCCTCCCCCAGTTCTGGCTGCTCCTCTTCAGAATCTGAGCTGCTAACTATCTCCCTGTTCTCAGAATCAATCCTGACAACTAGTAGCCATTGATGGCTGTATCTTCCAGGTCACCATTTTCTGATGACTGTTCTTGCACCTCTGTACCACCTCCATAGGGCTAGTAGGACTTACAAGTGAACAAGCAGAGTGAACAAATGAGAGCCATAGTACAAAATCTACACTTCTGCTTCCCTGCTGCCTGTCCTGTCTTCTTTCATGGTGTGATAGAGAGGAAGCAGGTGGTGAAGGAAACACCCCTTCCTTCTGGAGAGGACAGGAGGGGGCTTTTCTTCCTCCTGAATCCCTCTCCCCACTTGGGAAGGGAAGATGGGTGGGTGACGGAAGCTGAGATGTTTGTCCTCTGATTTGCACTGTAGCTTTCTGGATCTTGTATATCTTGCATTGAGCAGGGGGTTGGACTCGATGGCCTTGTAGGCCCCTTCCAACCCTACTATTCTATGATTCTATGATAAGCTTTTCCCTCTGGCTGAATTGTTAATTGACAAACACTGTTATCAGTTGTGACATGACACCAATGCAGCAGTTCATATAGCCATCGTAAGTACGTATTTGTTGCTGCAGCAAGTCTTAAGATGAGGTGGTGAGGAGTCCCCCACCCTCACCCCTTCTAAAAATCCAGGATTTCACCAGTGGCTGCCAACACTGATCAACCTATTAAAATGGGCAATATGTCTCAGAATTATCTTCCATCCTTGCACACTCCCTTTCACTGACAAAGAAAAAGGATGCATTCAGAGCTTTAAAATGAGGTGCAGCAGACATTGGACAGCGACGCTCAAATGCGATACTGGAAAATGAACATTGCTTATACATTTTGATGGCAACATCCAGATACAGTTTCAGCACCAGCAAATAATGAGTGGATTGAAACGAAAACACATCTCCTTCGATTCCTTCCACTTTGGGACAGAAAGTCAGAGTGTCCTTCAGTCATCCATGCAGCTCTGTACAAAGTTGTTGCATCTTATAAACATCTGATGTGCAGACCATTGCCATCATGATAGTCAGGCTGGTTCAAATGTTGTATTTCAGGGCCATGGCAGCTTTACATATTTCCATGTGTTGAACTATTTATGAACCTGCCGTGCATCAAGTCAGAACCAGTGGAGGCTGGTGGCTCCAATGTCCGTGGGGCAGTGAATCATTTGCAGCGTGGATAGTTCCTTTGGAGTTCTGGCTGGTTCTGATTGAAACCCGGAGCGGATTCACCACCCCACTGACATTGGAGCCACCAGCCTCCACTGGTCAGAACTTTCATCTAGTATCTCCATATTGTTTACTTTGATAGGCAGGGGCCATTGCAGTCCTTGGTTCAAGCCCCGGCAACTTCAAGTAGGGCTGAGAAGGACTCCCCAGAGAGCTGCTGCCAGTCAGGGGTGCAGCCAGGGTGCAGCCAGGGTGGGACCTTGGGGCCAAAGTCCAGCACCCTGCACCTCCGGAGGGAGGGGGCTGAATGGCCACCCAAAGAGTGGCAGGTGAAGGGCACATGGCAAACTAGCCTGGCATCCACTCCTGGGCTGGCACTGGAGCTGATGCTGCTTGCTTTTAATTTGTAAAGAGATTTTATAGTTGGGGCAGCCCACGTGTCATGTACATGTCATGTACTGATGCGCATTTTATGATTACTTTATAATATATTTGGGGGGATAGGGTTCAGCAGTTTGAATAACTCCTTTAGAGTTCTGGCTGGTTCTGACTGAAACCCGGAATGGATGCCAAAATCGGAGCCACCAGCCTCCACTACGTCCAGGGTCTGAAATGACCCAGCTGCACCATTGCTACCAGTGAGTCAGTGTGGGCAATACTGAGCTAGATGGACCAATGGTTTGACTTGGTACTATAAAGGACCAGGCAGCTTTCCCTATTCCTAGCTCTGGCTTGGATCCATCATTGCATGAACAAGTCTGATTAGACTTCCACTCATGCAGTGGGACTTCTCTGTCCTCTCCTCTCCCTGCAGCCCCCTACCTGTGCCCCAAATCTACTCCAGAAGGTTCCCAGAGGACTCAGGGGGAGAGGAAATCTGTTCTTCCCGTGGCTGCCCTTCCACTGGTAGAACGGCACCATTGGATCCAAGCCCCTCTACTTGAGATTCTTCAAATTGATGTGTCAAAGATTGAACCAGGAACCTTCTGACGCATAAACCTCATCTTCCCCTGTCGTGTGCAGCTCATTTTTTTTTTGTTTTAAAGAATCATTTTTAAAAAGCAATTGCACAGGCAGACTGAGAGGTCATACAAATTAGAATCCCCGGGTAACCTTGTGCCAAAAAGACTGTAAATTAGGTGACAGGAATACTTTGGGGGGGGGGGGAGATTGCAGAGTTTCCAGAGCTCGAACATAATGAGAAACTCTTGTTAGCTTAAAACCAGAAATGAAAGCCTCTGATCTCCTCCCTGTGGCCATGTGAGAAGTGAGGAGGAATGTGCAAGTGTGTAAGCCGAAGGCTTGCTGTAGTTTATGTACCTAGTCTAATCCTGGGGCAGGCCACCTGGTGTTTTAGACTACAACTCCCGGTGTTTTAGACTACAACTCCCACAAGCCAGCATGGTCAATGGTCAGAGATTATGGGAGTTGTAGTCCCATAAGGGAGGGCATCAGGTGGCCTACCCCTACGGTTTAGTGTTAGGTCTGAACTGAGCCACTGAGGAAGCGATCCAGGGAAATGTCTTGGTTAAGTGTCTTTAGCAGTCAGCACTTTGGAGAGCTCCCATTACATTCTAAGCCTGCCTTCCCCAACTCATCCGTGTTGGACTATAACTCCCATAACCCACCCAGCCATATTCCCCTAGTCCAACACATCTGGAGGGCACCAGGTTGGGGAAGGGTGTTCTAACCAAACTACAAATGGCTCAGGATGGGGCGGGGGGACCTAGGAGGAGAGAATGTTGCAATGAATGCTTCAAGTCAAAGGCGTCTGGTAAATCACAAGACAGCTTTTAAAGGACAGGATTTATCAGTATGGCCACCAGTTCTCCCATGTATGCACAATGCCCATGGAATGGAATGTGTGTCTTAGCCAGCTGTGAAGCAACAGTGCAGCCACAGTGTACTGAAGGCTTATAAACCAACAGGCGCATTGGGAGGCACTGCCCACAGATAAGGATCACATCCAGATGTATGCATGTGCATCTGGGCTGGCAGAAGCAGACTTCCCTATCCCCCCTCCCCATGTCAGCCCCTCCAGCCCCCTGAAAATGTTGCACAGAAAGTTGGGGGACCCTGCTGAATGCTTATGGAAGGTGTCTCCACCTGATTTGGGGGAAACTCCCACTTTCTCCCACACCACGCCCAACCCCTGAGCTTCCATGTAGCATTTTTAGGGGAGATGGAGAGACTGATGTGGGGAGGAGGGGCTGGTAACTCTGCTTCCACAGTCCCAGTTGCATGCATGTAAATCTGGATCCAAAGCAATGTATAGATCATGGGTGATATCCAATGTTGCTGAAGGCAAGTTTGTGCAACAGATCTTTTCCACCCCATTCTCCACCCAAGTCCACAGCCTTCTGGGCCCCACAAAAAGCCTCTGCAGAGATTGAAGTGGACCTACTGAACACTGTCGACTTTAGTGGGAGGGAGGATTTGCCAAAACAGGGAATCTACTTGCAAAAGCAATGCAAGATTCCTCTGCCTGACATTCCTCTCTGCCTGATTCCTCTGTCCCCCTGCAGCACCATCAGACACAGGCCACAATGTTCAGCACTGACGCTCCTCTCTTCTTGGTTTTCTAGTTCTGTTTTAAGCTGGTTTATTGTTTAAATTTGTTTTACTGTTTTGTTTTTGTATTCCTCTTGGGGCTCTTGTTAGGGCTGAAAGGCAGTTTATAAATATTTTTTGTAAGTAAAATAATGATGTGAGAAAGGTTGCATGTACGAGAGTCTCTGTTTTAAGTTGTGAAATGCTGGACGGTGCACAGTAGCCAAATTACAGCTGAATGGCTGAGTCCATTATATGCACCTTGCTCTATAGTAAAAATAATTATTTTTCAGTTACTCATCTGTGTTCTCATTTCGCAATGAGTGGGAGTCTAGAATACCGAATGGCTGGCTGCAGCCTTCCCACAGTCTTCCCTTCTTTTTGTTATCAAGGGATGTTGTTAGTAGTTTGCTTTTTGCCCCAGGCCTGTGATCCACCTGGCCTTTGCATTCTAATCATGCATTGGCATCAGTCACACTTTGGCCGGATAACCCAAAAGTTTCACTTCCCATTCCAGAGTTTGAGAGATTTGCCTTCCATTTAAGCCAGTTGATGTTTCACAACAGAGGCTAGAATCCCCATCTTCTTTGTGGGAGGAGGAAGCTTGTCACTTTTACTCCCTGGGTTCCTTGCTTGGTATTCTCTAGCCTCCTCTAAGCTGGCCATCAGTAAAAGTGAGCAATGGAGAGCAGATGATGCCAGTATTTCTGCTTCAGCTGTTGTAATTTCCACTGCCCCAAGAGCCAGCAAATGTCTTCAAACATCAAACTGTTAATGTTACTGCAGAATATGCTCTGCCAAGTGCCACTTCTAAATGCTGAGTTCTTACTGCCTGTAAGAATGTAAATGTACAAAATGTAAATACTGGTACTAATAAACAACAACAGCAACAACACTGATGATGACTTGTTGTTGTTCAGTCATTAAGTCATGTCCGATTCTTCGTGAACCCATGGACCATAGCACGCCAGGCCTTCCTGTCCTGCGCTCTCTCCCGGAGCGTGCTCAAGTTCATATTCATTGCATCGGTGATGCTATCTAGCCATCTCATCCTCTGCTGTCCCCTTCTCCTTTTGCCTTCAATCTTTCCCAGCATCAGGGTCTTTTCCAGGGAGTTTTCTCTTCGCATTAGGTGGCCAAAATATTTCAGCTTCAGCTTCAGTATCTGTCCTTCCAATGAGCAGTCAGGGTTGATTTCCTTTAGGATTGACTGATTTGACCTCCTTGCATTCCAGGGCACTCGTAAGAGTCTTCTCCAGCACCACAGTTCGAAGGCATCAATTCTTCGGCGGGTGATGATAACAGGAAGTAAATAAGACTTAGCATCTATATTAGCACTTTCACAGCACAATCCAATTGCATATATACTCAGAAGCAAGACCCATTGAATTCAGTGGGTCTGATTCCCAGGTGAGTGTGTTTAGCAGCCTTCTCCAATCTGATGCCCTCCGGATGTTTTGGAATAAAACTCCCAGTATTCCTCACTATTGGCCATGCTGGCTGGGGATCATGGGAGTTGAAGTCTAAAGCATCTGAGGGCACCAGATCTGGTTTATAGGACTGCAGTGTTCAAAGCACTTTGCATACATTATCTTGCCGATTCTTACAACAGCCCTGTTGTAGGCACGTTGTACCTGTAAGGTATATTCTTTATTCAGGTTTAACTGCTTTTAAACTCCCAGCTGCTTTTGCATGAGTGTAAAACATTTTGTCCTGGCCTTCACAGCATTTTAATCTACTAGTGAGGGCTGGTTTTCCTCCACAACTGTCACCACCTGAATCTTGGGGTGGTCCAAACACCCCCAGAAAAACAAACACAAGCTACAGAAAAGAACTGCTTTAAGACTGGGGCAACCACGTCTGACACAGCAAATTTTGTGCATCTTCATGCTCATCTGTGTATGAAGCCCTTTTCAAAAGTAAACATGGAATCAAACAGGCCTGTTCTACACATGCAGTAGAATGAGGTGCAAATATGCTGGTGATGTCTTAAGATGGTAGAACGGATTATATCATTTCATATTTCAGGTGAGCAAAAGCTCTTATTGAAAATGGAAGTTGGCCTAACCTTAGAAATCATAGACCAGATTTATGGTCCAGATTCCTACAGAACAAAAATATTACAAAGATTGATTTACATGCTGTTATTTTTAATGAAAATTTGCAATAGCTAACACTCTTGCTTATATTTAAAGCAAAGTATATCTAATGGGGTAACGCTCTATTATAGCAATGCATAATAAGTAAGTTGTGATTACACAGAAGTGACTTGAGTCCTAATCAAGAATGGTATAACTGGCTGGTTATTAGATTTTATTGCTATTGCTAATTTTCTTATACATCATCATCACCACATATGACCATTTATAAAGCCAAAGTTTACTCACCTAGAATCATAGAATAGTAGGGTTGGAAGGGCCATCCAACCCCCTGCTCAATGAAGGAATCCAAGTCAGAGCATCCCTGACAGATGGCTGTCCAGCCTCATCTTCAATGTCTACAGTGTGGGAGAGCCCACCACCTCCCTAGGTAATTGGTTCCATTGTCATATTGCTCTAACAGTCAGGAAGTTTTTCCTGATGTTCAGCCTGAATATGGCTTCCTGTAACTTGAGCCCATTATTCCGTGTCCTGCACTCTGGGATGACTGAGAAGAGATCCTGGCCTTCTTCTCTGTGACAACCTTTCAAGTACTTGAACAGCGCTATCCTATCTCCCCTCAATCTCCTCTTCTCAAGGCTAAACATGCTCAATTCTTTCAGTCTCTCCTCATAGGGCTTTGTTTCCAGACCCCAGGTCATCTTTGTTGCCCTCCTCCGAACCCTGTCTAGTTTGTCCACATCCTTCTTAAAGTGTGGTGCCCAGAACTGGACACAGTACTCCAGATAAGGCCTAACCAGTGCTGAGTAGAGAGGAACTAGTACTTCCCGGGATTTGGAAGCTATACTTCTATGAATACAGCCCAAAATAGAATTTGCCTTTGTTGGCTCATATTCAGCTTGTGATCTACAACAATTCCAAGATCCTTTTCGCTTGTAGAATTGTTGAGCCAAGTATCGCCCAGCTTGTAACTGTGCATTTGGTTTCTTTTTCCTCGGTGCAGAACTTGGCATTTATCCCTATTAAATGTCATTCTGTTGTTTTCTGCCCAGCACTCCAGCCTATCCAGATCACTTTGAATTTTGTTTCTTGCTTCCAAAGTATTAGCTATCCCACCCAATTTTGTGTCATCTGCAAATCTGATAAGCTTTCTCTGCACCTCCTCCTCCAAGTCATTAATAAAAATGTGGAAGAGCAGAACTGAGCCCTGCAGTACCCTGCTCGTTACTTCCCCCCGGTTTGAGAAGATCCAATTGATAAGCACTCCTTGAGTCCAATTCTGTAGCTAACTGTGGATCCACCTGATAGTTGTTTCATCTAGCCCAACTTTAGCTAGTTTGCTAATCAGGATATCATGGGGCACTTTGTCGAAAGCTTTGCTGAAGCTATGTCCACAGCATTTCCACAGTCCACAAGGGAGGTTACCTGATCAAAAAATGAGATCAGATTAGTCTGGCAGGATTTGTTCTTGACAAATCCATGTTAGCTTCGAGTAATCACTGCATTGTTTTCAAGGTGTTTACATATTGATCACTTTATAATCTGCTCCAGATTCTTCCCAGTGATTGATGTTGGACTGACTGGTCTGTAATTCCCAGCCCAGGTTCCTCCTTTTTGCCCTTTTTGAAGATAGGGACAACATTAGCCCTCCTCCAGTCATCTGGCACTTCACCCATCCTCCATGATTTCTCAAAGAGAATAGACAGCAGTTCTGAGAGTTCTTCTGACAGTTCCTTTATTACTCTAGGATGCAGTTCATCTAGCCCTGGAGATGTGAACTCATTCAAAGTAATTAGGTGTTCCTTGACCATATGTTTATCGATCTCAAGTTGCAATCCTGCCCCTTCAGCCTGTATTTTGCCTTTGCCAGGGGGGTCATAGACCTTCTTTTGGGAGAAGACTGAGCTGAAGTAGAATTGAGCACTTCTGCCTTTTCTTTGTCATCTGTTATCATTTTGCCATCCTTATCTAGTAGTTGAACCACCATTTCTTTCCTCTCTCTTTTACTATGCACATATCTGAAGAAAGCTTTTTTGTTGCTTTTAGCGTCCCTCACTAACCTCAGCTCGTTCTCAGCTTTAGCCTTCCTGATGCCATCCCTGCAATTCTCTGCTACTTGCCTGTACTCTTCCTTTGTAGGTGGGCCTTCCTTCTGCTTCCTTCCACTTTTAGTTTTCAGGTCATCTCTAAGCTTTTTGTGGAGCCACATTGGCTTCTTCTGTTGTCTTCCACCTTTTTTTCTTGTTGGAATTGTTTGTACTTGTGCCTTTAGAATTTCCTTTTTTAAAAATTCCCACCCAATTTGGACTCCTTTCCTCATTAGAGTTGCTTGCCATGGGACCTTACTTATCATTGTTCTGAGTTTATTAAAATTGGCTTTCCTAAAATCTAGGGTATGCGTTTGGCTACACTCCGCTTTTGCTTCTTTTAGAACCAAGAACTCAAGTCTAACGTGGTCACTTTCCCCCAGAGTTTCTGTAACTGCTACTTTATCCACTAAGTCATCTCTGTTGGTTAGGATCAAGTAGGGATGTCAGAGAATTCTGCGACGGATCTCAGTGAGGCCGAATGCCAGTGCATTTGGCCCCCCGAAATCCATCACGGATCGAAGCCCCCGTCCCCCCAACCCATGAAAGGCACGCGGGACAAAAGTCCCCGCCACCCCCAACCCACAAAAGGTGCACGATATGGAGCATTTACCTGCTCCTGTCCGTGCTGCTATGCAAATGGCAGCCGTCCTGCAGCCGCCATTCGCTTCGTCTTCATAGCCGTGATAGGCTATGTAAATACTTATGTTGCCTATCACGGCTAATGCAGGGATGCCATTTGCGTCCCTGCAGAGGCCATGATAGGCTATGTAAGTATTTATGTAGCCTATCACAGCAGGGGGTAAAAACCCAGTGTACGCAAATGGCGGCGGCTACTGCCATTTGCGTACGCTGGGTTTTTCCCCCCTGCCGTGATAGCCTACATAAATATTTACATAGCCTATCAAGGCTCAATACAGGGACGCAAATGACGGCGGCTATGAAAGCTGCCATTTGTGTCCCTGCAGGGCTGCCCAGTGGCTGGATGTCCGGCTGCGCGCGGCCAGAGCCGGCCAGTGGCTCCGCTGCTTGGCCGTGGAGCAGAGCCAGCCGGGCAGGATTCCTGGGGGAGGATCGGATCACCTCCCCCCCCGTCGAGGATTCCGGGGGGAGGGACGGAGCGCCTCTCCCACACCGCGGATTGCCTGGCGCAGAGCCAGGTAGGTGTTTCGTACATCCCTAGGATCAAGTCAAGGATAGCCAATCCTCTAGTTCCTTCCTCCACTTTCTGTAGGAGAAAGTTATCAGCAACACAAGTCAGGACTTTCTTGGAGGTCCCATGTTTTGCGGAATTTGTCTCCCAACAAATATCAGGGAAATTGAAGTCCCCCATTACGACTACATCATGCTTCCTTGAAACATTGGCAATTTGCTTTTCAAAAGTTTCATTGTTGTCTTCTCTTTGATTGGGTGGCTGGTAGTAGACTCCGACCACCATGTTCCTTTTATTCTTTGCTCCATTTATTTTAACCCAGATGCTCTCGATGGGGCTACCAAGCTCATCCTCCTGTATTTCTGTGCAGATATATGTACTTTTAACATATAGTGCAACTCCACCTCCCTTTTTGTTCCTTGTGTTCTTTTTGAACAAGTTATATCCTTCAACTGTTCCAGTCATGGGAGTCATCCCACCAAGTTCCAGTTACACCTATCAAGTCATAATTTCCCTTCCATATTAAGACTTCATGTTCATTCTGTTTGTTTCCCATGCTCTGGGCATTAGTATATAGACACTGAAGACCATATGCTTTATAGTCTGGCTTTCTTCCTACATGTTTTTGAAGACTATTATTGGGCACTATTAGAGCTGTTCATGAGCCTTCATCCATTGTTACCCCCAACTTTATGTCTCCCTCCCCTGTAGGATTCAGTTTAAAGCCCTCCTGATTAAGTTCTTCATGCTGTGGCCAAACATGTTCTTCCCAGCCCTCTTGAGGTGCAATTCATCCCTTGCCAACCGTCCATCTTCCAGGAAGTATAGCCTGTGGTCCCAGAATCCAAATCTCTCTCGTTAGCACCACCTTCGTAGCCAGTCATTCACCCAGAGTATTTTTCTTTCCCTTTCTATCCCTCTTCTAATTACTGGAACAATGGATGAGAAAACTATCTGGGCCCCAAAGTTCTTGAGTTTCCTTCCCAAAGCTTCAAAGTCTGACATGATTTCTTCATAGCTCCACTTGGCAGTATTATTTGCTCCCACTAGGGATGTTAGAGAATTCTGCCATGGATCCCACCACCCCACAAAAGCCCCTCAAAACGGAGCCTACCTGGCTGCAGCTCCAGCTCCAGCGGTGGCTACCAAGGCCACTGCTGGGCTGCTGCGGCTGCAAATGGCGGCCATTGTAGCGGCCGCCATTTGCGTCCCTAGGCTGGCCCATGATAGGCTATGTATATATTTATGTAGCCTATCACGAGCTTGCATAGGGATGCAAATGGCGTCCCTAAGCAGGACGCCATTTGTGTCCGCACCAGCCCGGCAGCGGCTGGAGGCCCCGCTGCGGGTTGGCCCAGCCGGCGGCTCCACAGCCTGGCCACGGAGCGGAGCTGGCCAGGCAGGATTCCAGGGGGGAGGAACGGATTGCCTCCCCCACTTGCGGAACCCGGCAGAGCCAGGTAAGCGGGGTTTCGTACACCCCTAGTTCCCACATGGATAAGAAGAAAGGGATACCTGTCAGTGGGCTTTATGAGTGTAGGCAACCCTTCAGTCACATCTCTAATCTGTCCTCCTGGGTGACAGCATACCTGGCAAGTCATGGGTCTTTGCAACATACTTGGGTTTCAATCCCATGCAGCAAGGAGTCTCCCACTACTACTACTACTCTTCTCTTCTTGTTGTTGTAGGCCTTGGTTTCATTGCCTCTGCTTGACTGACCTTCAGCCTCTTGCTCGCTGTCATGCAGGGTCCCTTGTAATTCGTCCTCTGCAGGCTGTCCTCCAGTCTCATCCTCCAGTACCTGAAAACAGTTCCACTACTTCTACAGGTGCAGAGTGGCTTCTAGTTCTTCTGCTCCTAACAGTCACCCTTTTCCAAGGAGTATCCTCCACTTCATTTTTCCTTGCCTCAGCATTTTCCTTTTCTGCCTCAGCTTGCTGTTGCTCTTCTAGCTCCTGTACTTCACTTTGCTGCTGTAGTTCCACTGTATGTCTAAGAACTCTTCATCTTCTCTTATTCTTTGGAGGGTCGACACTCGCTGTTCCAGTCTTCTAACTTTTTTTGGGCAACAGTGTAATCAACTTGCACTTGTTGCACGTGTAGGCCATGTTGATCTCAGACAAGAAAACAAACATTGCACACACCTTGCATGCCACCACTGCTGGAGAGTCTTTTTCTTCCATAGTCTCTATTCCCTTTATGTTTTTAGCTTTCTTATTGTACTGGGATAGCCTGTGCTTTGTCCTCTATTCACTGGAGGTTAACAACAGAGTTTCACTGGTATGGAAGTGTGTGTTACAAGAAAAAGAAATTTTAAAAAATTGTTAGGGGCCTCCCCCTTAACCTCTCCTGCCCAACTCCTGTTTGCTCTCCCTGTTCACTCACTCTGACCTCTCGCTGTCTGGGAGCTTGCCTGCTTGTGTAGCCCCTAGACTAGCTGGAGCAGCTTCCTCTGCTCTGCTCAGCTAGGAGACAGGAAACAGACTGAAACTCCCCATCCACACAGCTGCTGGGAGTCCTCAGGCCATGCCCCTTCAATTCAATTAAACTTCTTCACCTAAGTTGGAGAAGAAGAAATATTCCGAGGTGAGGATGAGAGAAGCAAAGGAAGAGTAACAAAGAGACATCACTTGTGGTTGTGTTTTTTTAAAAAATATTCAGACATACAGCACCACTGACCTACAGCACGACAGAAATTAAAGAGGTGGCACTCCAAATTCAGCACTAAGAGTAGCTCTATTCACAGGGCTAAACACAATTATTTATCAGTGTTTACTAAACACATGAGGAGAGGGACCACTCTAACCCTATTCCCCACCTCACACTCTTTAATCACTTGGAAGGCAAAGTTCTGAAGAGGAGAACCTCCTGTATCCATGGAGATACTCCATGTGATTGAGAGCCCTGGAAAATCAGGCTCCTCTTTGGAACGTCAACTTTCACAAGTAGAGGTTGACAGAAATGTGCAAGGAGGGGTGGGACTAGTGTGCTGTCTCCCCTTGCATGTTTAGTAAATTCAGATAAAGAATGCCTGACTAAGGCTATTCAAAACCAGATGATTTAAGAGCTAAGCACTCAAAGCCCTGGACCTAGATGGACAAATCTATCAGTTTTCATTAATCCCATATTCAGTTTTTTAAAATCTCAACTCCTTTCCATACCATTTATGAAGAAATGTGTGGATTTTGGTAAGTTCTTATTTTTTAAAAATGAGCTGGACAAAATTCTCACCCATCACTAAGCTTATGATCTTGTCACAAATATTTGCCCCAGAAATCTTTGCAGTCTTGTTTAAGCATCTTGCAAGACTCTTGCACAAGCATCATAATAGGCTTCCTAACAAATATTCATCTGACAAAATATTTTGTTCTCTACATCTCTCATGAAAAGCTACATTTCTCATAAGATAATAATGACTCATATTATTCTTTAATATTTTTAAAAATATAAACTATTAGATACACTCTCATATCAAGCTTCAATCAATTTGATTATAGCAAAGGCATCTGATCTGATCTAACTTTTCACCATTTTTTTCCTCTGACCTCTTAGCCTACCATTGTTAAACTAAGTGACAGTGAAAAACCAGGTTGAACTTTTTTCCATCTAAACCTAGAAAAAAATAGCACATGCTTCAGATAAGGAATTTGAAGAAAGAATGGCTAGATAGGTAGTAAAGATAGTATTGTTAATATTTTCTGCTTATGACATACATGAATGAAGATGACATGAAATATTTTGGGAAGTAAATGAAACAAAAAACAGTTCAGGATTAAACTAGCCCAAAGACAATAGAGGTTGAGGATGAGAACTCAGCTAGAACCTAAAACCAAGTATTCTGTTTTGAGAACTTGAAGGAAATATATTGTGCAGTAGTGCTGACAAAGAAAATGAAATAAATATATTACTCCCAGATCATAGCTAGGAATTTTGGTTTTTTTAAAAAGTTTATTTTTAAAGAGTGCTGAGCTTAAGTTCCTTTATTTGTTAAGCATCACACATAACTAGTTCCTTGGGAATGATATAAATATTAAGTACAGAGCTGGGAGATTTCAGGACAACAACATCTGTCCTCAGGTTGACTTCTCTACTCCTTTTGGGTCAGCACAGAAATGTCATATGGGTAAGATATTTTATTTGTCTTTAAGAAACACATGCTTCTGAAACAATTCTTAGACAGATTTTCAGAATGTGTTTTGCTTGTTATTACTTGCTTTTGCTTGTATTTTTATATGTGTTCCATGCTTTCATACATGGTTGGATCCAGGATCTATCTTCCATGAGAGGAAGGACCTTCTGCTCACGGAAGACCCCTCCACCTGATTTTTGGGGATCCCTCCCTCCACCTCCCACCCCATGCCACAGCTCACCCCATTCAACAGGGTCTCTTGACTCTCTGTGTAACATATTCAAGGTGACACTTTGCTCTCAGGAATTGTGTGATCAGCCAATTGTTAGTCTATGATCAGCTACATACAAAAATCACAACTCAGAGAATTCCTAGGTAAGGTCAAATTCATCATGATCTAAAACTTTGAACATGGAAAGAGAAAGAAAGGTGGAGTGGGGAGGAGATGTAGCTCAGTGGCAATGCACCTGCTTTGCATGCAGAAAGTCCCAGGTTCAGTCCCCAGTATCTCCAGGTCGAGCTGGGCAAGAGCCATGTCTGAAATCCTGGAGAGCCATGGTTAGTCAATGTAGACCATATTGAGCTTGGTAGACTTGGCATCAGGCAGCTTCCTCTGTTCCAGAAGCTTAGAAGATCATGCCTGAATTAGAAAAAAAAAACATCACAGAGAAGCCCTGATTCTGCGAGGATAACGCCTGAATTTTAAAAAAAAACATCAGGACCGGGGGAGAGGAGGGTGTAAAACTTAGTCTGATTTGAGGGGATACAACAACCCCCTGCTCAATGCAGGAAGCCCGATTCCCAGGCGGTCGCCCATCCAACTACTGGCCAGGGCCGACCCCGCTTAGCATCTGAGATCAGACAAGCGCGCACACATCCAGCCCTTTGCTTGTTGCTAAGGAAACGGGCTGCTGAGGAAGCTATGCAATCGGTAGCCGGAAGAAGGCATGGGGCCGTCGAGAGCTGTGATTGGGCAGGAGGGAAATACAGACACCGCTGCATGTGGACAGGTGGGGGTGGGGACTAAGACTGGATATGGTAGCAAAGGCAGAAAATCAGAGCACATTAAGGGGAAATACGGGGATATTAGGGTATTGAAAGCGGGACCACGGAAGTGGGAAATTCCGGTTCCAATTCGAGGCAGTTACTGCATAGTGTGAAAGGCGGGCAGTGAAACCTCATTGGAAGCGAAAAAAGGCAGTAGTGCAGATCCAATCTCTGTCAATTCTGCTTTCTCCCATGTTCAAATCAATGGTGGCTGGAACTCCAGTTCTGGAGGGGTGGTGATTCCATTCTGGGTTTTAGTTACAACCAGCCAAAGCTCTAAAGGTGCTGTTCAATGTGCTGAACCCATTTTGGGGATAAGAGCTAAAGAAAAGCAGAACTACCTAAGCAAATAATGAGTGTCTTTAATTTATTGTTTTATATTTCATGTTCTTTTATGGAAGGCAAGTTAACATCAAGAAATACAGGACGACGGTGGAGGTGATGAGATAAGACCCAAGAGCAATATAATAATATAATATATAATAATATATATATAATGAAAGTGGAGGAATTAACATCTGTCCCTTTGTCATGGTCAGATCACTTCCTGCTGAGGTTTAGACTCCTGGCGGCCTTTCCCCTCTGCAAGGGTGGGGGACCTATTAAAATGGTCCGCCCCCAGAGATTAATGGATTCCGATGGATTCCAGAGGGCTCTGGGGGATTTTCCTGCTGGTATGGCTGGTGCTCCTGTCAAAGCCCAGGTCGCTCTGTGGAATGCAGAGATGACTCGGGCGGTTGACACGATCGTGCCCAAGCGCCCTCTCCCTCTGAGCAGAGCCCGGCCAGCTCCTTGGTATACACCTGAGCTGAGGGCAATGAAGCAAGAGGGGAGACAGCTAGAACGCAGGTGGAGGAAAACTCGTGCTGAGTCTGACCGAACACAGGTAAGAGCCCACTATCGAGCCTACTCTGTGGTGGTGAGGGTGGCAAAGAGACAGTTCTTTTCCACCAGCATTGCATCTTCTCAGTGTCGTCCAGTGGAGCTTTTCCGAGTGGTTTGCGGCCTGTTACATTCTGGGCCAGGGAGAGAGACGGTGGAACCCTCGGTTGCACGCTGTGACGAGTTTGCACGGCACTTTGAGGATAAAGTCTCTCAGATTCGTCATGAATTGGACACCACCATTAATGCAGTTCCATTGGTAGAGGCGTTCAGAGCACCGTCTGGTCCAGTTTTATTGGATGAATTTCAGTTACTGAGGCCTGAGGATGCGGACAAGGTGCTTGGCCAAGTCCGATCGACCACTTGTGTGCTTGACCCTTGCCCTTCATGGCTTAATAAATCAAACAAGGAGGGGTTGTCCGGCTGGGTCCAGGAGGTTGTAAATTCCTCCTTGAGAGAGGGAGTGGTGCCTGCCGCTTTAAAAGAGGCGGTAATTAGACCACTCCTGAAAAAGCCTAACCTGGACCCAGAGGATGTTAACAATTGTAGGCCAGTGGCCAACATCCCCTTCCTGGGCAAGGTGCTTGAGCGGGTGGTTGTCGGACAGCTCCAGGCACTGTTGAATGAAACGGATTATCTAGATCCATTTCAATCAGGCTTCAGGCCTGGTTTTGGAATGGAAACTGCCTTGGTCGCCCTGTGGGATGACCTCTGCCAGGAGAGGGACAGGGGGAGTGCGACCCTGTTGATTCTCCTGGACCTCTCAGCAGCTTTCGATACCATCGACCATGGTATCCTTCTGGATAGGTTGTCTGGGCTGGGAGTTGGAGGCACTGCACTACAGTGGTTCCGCTCCTACTTGGATGGCCGATTCCAGAAGGTGGTGCTGGGGGATTATTGCTCTGTGCCATGGCAATTATGCCATGGGGTTCCACAGGGCTCTATTTTATCCCCCATGCTGTTTAACATCTACATGAAACCGCTGGCTGGGGGAGGTTATCCGAAGGTGTGGGCTGAGGTGCCATCAATATGCAGATGACACCCAGCTCTACCTCTCTTTCTCATCAAAACCAGGTGAGGCAGTGGCTGTTCTGAATCAGTGCCTGGGCACAGTAATGGACTGGATGAGGGCTAATAAACTGAAACTCAATCCAGACAAGACGGAGGTACTGTTAGTGGGTGGTTCGTCTGCCCGGCTAGGTGATATTCAACCTGTTCTGGAGGGGGTTGCACTCCCCCTAAAGGATCAGGTTCATAGTTTGGGGGTGCTCTTGGATCCAGAACTGTCACTTGAGGCACAGGTGAACTCAGTGGCATGGAGCACTTTTTATCAGCTTAGGCTGGTATACCCGCTATGCCCTTATCTGGACAAAGATAGCCTTGCTACAGTTATCCATGCTCTGATAACTTCTCGTCTGGATTACTGCAATGCGTTATATGTGGGGCTGCCTTTGAAAACGGTCCGGAAATTTCAGCTAGTCCAAAATAGGGCAGCAAGATTGTTAACAGGGACTGGCCTGCGAGCTCATATTACGCCAGTACTTTTCCAGCTGCACTGGCTGCCAGTCCATTTCCGGGCCCGATTCAAAGTGCTGGTGTTAACATTCAAAGCCCTTAATGGCTTGGGGCCAGGTTACCTGAAGGATCGCCTCCTCCCATATGTGCCTGCCCGGACCTTAAGATCATCCTCAGCGGCCCTTCTCCGTGAGCCCCTGCCAAAGGAAGTGAGGCAGGTGGCTACTAGGAGGAGGGCTTTTTCTGCTGTGGCACCCCGGCTCTGGAATGAGCTCCCTAGTGAGGTTCGCCTGGCGCCTACATTGTATTCCTTTCAGCGCCAGGTGAAGACCTTTTTATTTTCCCAGGCATTTTAGCATTTTAGCTTTCTAAATTTTTATCTTTGCTGTTTTAAATCTGTATTTTAAACTCTTGCACTGCTGCTAGGTTTTATTGTGGTTGTATTGTTATATTGTGGTTTTAATGTTCTATATATTTTAAATTGTTTTATTGTGTGTTGTTTGGTTTTAATTTTTGTGAACCGCCCAGAGAGCTTCGGCTATTGGGCAGTATAGAAATGAAATGAAATAAATAAATAAATAAATAATATATTAATAATAATAAAAATCCTTCTTTAATTTCTGTTTTGGGAGGATCAACACAGAGAAGACACAGACGGTTCACTTCAGCATGTGGGGCAGGGGGGAACAAACACTACACACATGGGCTGCTATAATATGCCTTTCTTTAAGAATTTAGAAAGAAAGAAAAAACCAAATGCTTGAATATGACTTAAAGGGGGGGAGGAACATGCCCAGAAGTCAATGTTTGCTTTTAAAAATCAAAATAAGACTGGGTTTGTAAAAGTCGAAAAGAGAGAGTTGACTGACAAAAACGACAAGGAAATAGAGTGGAGAAAGTAGAAGTGAGGGTCCACCTTAAACAACAAACACAGTCTTTTCCAGAGTCCAAAACAGAGATAAACAAACAAGCACAGGAATGGAGGGGGAGGGGAGAGCATAGCAGCAACAAGTGATGAAAAGCTGTTAGTTTGAAAAAATATGGAAAGGAGAGATGAATCTAATCAAATACAAATAACAAACGAGTCGGAGGCAGAAAGAAATAGGAGAAGGCAGCTGGAAGAGGTGCTGCAAAAGGCACTGTCCCAAAGGGGACGGACGATCAAGGAGCGAGGGAAGGGTATGCTCCCAGGACAACCAAGCTGTTTCCTTTTAATTCAAATTTTTAGGAAAGCCTAATGGCAAAGGAACAACTCCTAGGAATGCACATGCACATGTGCTCACACACACAATCATCTGCCCACACCAGCCCTCTCCCAAAGACACAGCTAGAGCAATAACTGAATGCAGCCTTTTGCCAGAGTATATATGCCCCCTTCCTCCACCACTCTCTCTGATTGGAGACTGCTGGTGTCAGTTCTGGCTGAGAGTTCCTATTCGCCAAAGCACACTCCCTCCTCCTCCTGCGCTTGCCTTCCTACCTCGCCCCGCCTTCCCTCATCCTCTTGCCTTCCCTCTCCCTTCTCCTCCTCCTCCTCCTCATGCCTCTCCATGTGAGAGTTGATACATTTTGGAGACAGCCTATCTGGACTGCTCAGGCATGAAGTAGAGCGCTGAATATATGGGGCAGAGGTGCTTCATGGGGGGGGAAATTCACCCTGGAGGGCCTCAGTACAGCTCTGACCAGCCTTGTATCATGAGGATTTTGCTCCAAATAAGCCCGCTTCACCTTGTTATTCTGGCTTTGTAATGAGGTGGTGCACAGCCCTAACATTCAAAATTTTGTTTTCCATGCTGGACTTTTTTTTTTTAATCTCAAGTTATTTTTGTCCTTCCTATGGAGAACATTGCAAATTTTAGTGAACTCTTATCAAAACCAAACTGAAAAGAAATTCTACCATCTCTTCCCAGCAGTACGATGGGGCTTTACTCCCAGGTACATGGTTATAGGATCACAGCCCAAGGGCTTCATAGGAAAATTTGCTTTTGAGAAGGGAAAAGAGCAAGTTGAGATATAACTGGAGTTCTATCAGGAGCATGATCTGTTGCCCAACATGCTCCCAGATTTCCTATTGCTGGCTAAATGGAGGGTCACATATTTTGGAAAATTACAAGAGGCTTATTTGTTTGTTTGACTTTCCTCAGAAGCACAAAGACTGAAGAAGGTATGAAATAAACAGCAGGAAGAGAAGCTGCCAGGGGAGCACCCGTGTGTCATGGGGGTGCAGGATGTTTTGAAGGACAGAAAATAGCTTTGCTTTTATGTGTCAAGATGCAGAGAGACTGAATTGCTCTGGACTCATCTAGTCAAAAATGGACCATGTACTTTGGTGAACACTACTAGTAACCAGCTTTTTTTAGCTACAAATCGGCCTTTGAAAATAATGCACAGCAAGCAGCTACAGAGTGAGAACCGTCTAGCTGCATCAGCCTCCTTCCTCACAGTTGATTACTGTGACTGTCAGGCACTTACCCTGACTGGTACTTTGGCCCATTTAGGATGGCAACTGTGGCTAGACCCAGTTTTCCTCCATTTTTATAGCACATGCATTGGTGATTTAAAAGTGCCTCTCTTTTGGTTTCCCGCAGAGCTACTCTGCTGCAACCTGAAACAAACTTATATCATCAAATTGATGGAAGATCTTGAAGACAGAAATTCTTCTGAAGTTTTCTAACAGCTGTTGACACTGACAGCTGTTCACGTCAGAACAATGTAGCTTCAACAAAATGTAACATCATGCACAATTGGAATTGTCCCCTTTTCCCCCTAAAAAAGGTGTGGGCAGACTTCAGCAGTAGCATAGCAGAGCCAGGGCTCACAGGGACACAGAACTGGCACTTTTTTTATTAGCAGGGATGCTGATATCATCTGCCCCCCCACCCCCGCCACCCTCAGAATTCCCTTTTCCCTCTGCGCTTAGCTGCAATGCTCACAGTAGCTTGGGGACAGTAGTTTTCCCAGCAATGATACATTGTTTCCTGTTATACTGCAAAGTATGTTGGAGTGGCTTGGTCTCAAATGGGTAATTAAGAATCTTTAGCTTCACAAAAGGCCTGCTCCGAGTGGACAGGGAAACTGATAGAATTTGTTCGTTGATACGGATCCATTTTTGGAGTCTCTTTGGGGGTGTGGCTTGTGGGCTCAACTTTAGTTTTGACTAGAACCTCAAAGTCCACTAACCAGAACCAGTTGCAAAAATCAAGCAGACATAAATTAAGGAACAGAGTACTGCTGAGGGCATGCTCAGCCCAGGAATTTGTTTTCTGGACAACAACTGCACTCACCATAATTTCATGTGATCTTTCAGTGATCTAATAGGAGGGGGCTTTTGTCGTTGCTGTCTTATATATATAATTCAAAGTCGGGAGTTACTTGGTCATCCCTTTTTGACTGCCTTCCTGTTGACCAATTCTCATGCAACACACTTCATTAGAAAGCTCTTGATACACAGATTCCATGAATAACAATGGTTTTCACTATAATTCAAAGTTGGGAGTTTATTTATGTCCATAAAGCTTTTCTTAAAGAATTAGGCTATCTTCTATAACAATGTACTATAAAATTTTATTTTTAATAGCAAAAAAGGTCAAGTATAAAATTAATTGCACATTGGAGTGAAATGAAATATGAACACAAAAAACATCTCTGTACGCCTGTAAAAACAGAGGTGCAGGCCAAAGAACAATGATATTCCAGTAACATACAGCCTAATCAAATCATGAAGGGATTAAGAAACACCAACAGTTAAAAGTAACCCAGCCAAAGTTTAATTATTACTCAGAAAGGAAGTCTCTAACAGTTAAATTTAACAAAATAACATTTAAAAGTCTCTGAACTCCTTTATAAACACAGGTGCAGGCCAAAGTACAAAGATATGCCAGTAACAGATGGCCTGTAAATGAACCATGAAGGGATCTACATTGCCATGAGTCATGCGCACTCATTGGCAAACCTCAAGTTTGAAGTTGTTGATGAATTAGAACCAAGGACATTATACTGGCCATCCTGGACTTTACACCAAGAACATTGTATTTAAGGAAGTTTTGTAAAGATAAAAGATGTGACACTGTGAATGTTTCAATAATCACAATTAGTTAAGTTAAATCTTCTGTTAGATTTGATTTTGCTCCATGAACTGTCTTCGTGGGTAACCAACTGGTTGATAAATATTTGGAAATCGGGAATACTTGTGGATCTGCTGCAAATTAGCTGAGGAACTACCAGTAGATCCTGATTTACCATCTGCCCACCTCCACCCTAAACAAAGTAATTAAAAATAACATTATTTTACTTGGAGTCAATGTCTACCAGCCTGTTTTCTAATGGGACTGGAAATTAGTTGGATCGACTTGCCAGCTATGGAATCTCTAGCAGTGGAAGGCAGCTTTTTCCAACCTGGTGTCCTCCAGATGTTGTGGGCTACAACTCCCATCAGTCCCTTCTACCATGGATGATGGTCACAGATGGTGGGAGTTGGAGTAAAAAAAAACCACCTGGAGGGAACCGGGTTGGAGAAGACTGCTGTAGGATATTTTCTGTTAGAAAATACTCTCTGTGCAAAAGTACTTCAAACAGGTATGGTGTTTTTAACAAGGGAACATGCATGCAGAGGCTTGGAGGCAGGCAGCTGTGCAAAGTAAAAATAAAAATAGCATAGTTCTGAAATGGTGATTACTGTTGGGAAAGAAGCCATTCGACAAGCTGCAGAAAGAATGCTTTCTCTTCTTGCTGGAACACAGCATGGTTGCTACAGAAGGTATAAGAGGAGGAGGGGACCCATGGATGGGCAAAGGTGGAACAGATGTCTGAGTTCGTGTTTAGGCCCCAGGGGCTATATAGTATGAGGAACCTGGTTCTTTTACATTTTAGCTGTGTCTTCTGGATAAAACAGATAACCCTGTCCAAGGCAAAAAGAAGAAAACAGTCCAAGTGTAAAACAGTCAGCAAAATTCTGTGTCAAGGCTTAAGGGACAAGGCAGATGTAAGATGTTAAGGCCCAATTCTGTCCTGGTCCTCAGATAAAGAAAGGCAAGAGAAGCAAGCCCTATTCAGGCATTCTGAAACAGAGTAAACAGAGTGTAGTAAACATGTGATGAGGGGAAGCATGACCCCCCCTCTATCTCTATTTACATCACCCCCTATATGTGGAGGACGACTTTCTGAAGCAGAGAGACTCCTCTACCTATGGAAGTTCTTCACATGATTTGAATCCCTGGAAATGATCAGATTTAAGAAATAATATTTAAGGTTTTAAGAGTAAACAAGAGAATGTTGGGACAAAATGTATTTGAAATTGGGTTTTTCATACCCACTGCACGTTTTCCATGTATCTCATTTGTCTCCACAACCTTCTACTACTTAGAGTAAAGTAGGGAGCCCAACTTACAGTTAGGAAACTGGGCTAAGGAAGAGCACGTTTTCCACAGCCCTCCAGCAAGTGCACATTTCTAACTTATATATTTCATTAGAATCCCAGTAACATGGATGCACACTTCCCAGTTAGGGGCAAAGTCCCTCCATACACTTTGAAAGATGGTCCTAGGCAGAAAAATGGCCAAAGAAAATAGACATAAAAATAGACAAGTAGTAAGCTGTGAAAATTCATGCACAGGTTTAATATTTGATCTGAACCTATTTTCCCATCCCAATTTCCCTTCCTACCAAAACCTACCTCAATTCAGGGGTCCTTCACACCGAGCTTTTATCCTGCGATTGAGATTGCTCCTTCACAGACGTTTTTAGGCTCGTTACATGATGCCATTACCCTGCCATGACCCTCCAGTGCGTCTCCTGCACTAAATGCCCTTTGTTCCGTTTTTAAATTAGGAATGTACAAAAGTGACTTACCTTTCGCGGATTATATTGATGGGGGGGGGAAGCATTCCGTCCCTCCCCCTGGAATACTCGACGGGGGGGAGGTGATCCGTTCCTCCCCCCCGGAATCCTCGATGGCCAGCTGTGCTCCGTGGCAGCTCCGCGGAGCAGCCGGCCAGGCCCATCCCAGCCCAGAGCCGTCCGCAGCCAGATTTCCAGCCGCGGAGGGCTCTGGGGGGGGGAACCACATACGCAAATGGTAGCGGCTACGTCCGCCGCCATTTGCATTCCTTATTTTTGGCTGTCTGAATCTACGTAAATATTTACATAGACTATGACGGCGAAAATAAAGGGGAACGCAAATAGCGTAGCGGGTGCTATTTGCGTCCCTTTTTGATTCACCGTTGTAGCCTACATAAATCTTTACGTAGACTAAGACTGCCAAAAATAAGGAACGCAAATGGCGGCGGCCATAGCTGCCGCCATTTGCGTACCCGGTGTTGTTGTTTTTTTAAAACCCACCCAGCCATGATAGGCTACGTAAAGATTTACATAACCTATCACGTCGTGTTTTTTTTTTTAAACCTAGCCATGATAGGCTAAGTAAATCTTTACGTAGCCTATCACGTCTTTAAAAAAAAAACACTGGAAATGGCGGCGGCGGCAGCCAGTCGGAAGACCAGCCACCGCCACCGGAACCGCCACCACCCGGAAGATCCACCCCAGGTAAGTCTCGTCCTGGGGGGATCCGTGGGGGGGGCAGGGGGAGCAGGCCATTCCGCCACGGAGTTCAGGGGGCCGAATGCACTGGCATTCGGCCTCACCGAGATCCGTGGCAGAATTCTCTGCCATCCCTATAAAAAGATTGCAAATAGTTTCCTCCATGAAAAGAGTTAAAGCAGCAAGAACAGGAGCAAGATCAATGAAAGGTAATGGAAGACTCAGATACAGGGAGAAGGAGGCAGGAAGGGGAGGAGGGAAAGGAAGAGCATGTAAAGGGAGTCAGTTGTGATCCTGCATTTAAAATGGAAGCAGAAAGCCCCGTTTTAAATGCAGGATTTTAGGCTGATGTAGAGATGCCCTCAGTCACTCCTTCAGAAACAGCCTAAACCTCACCTGGTTGACCCACATTCCACATACCCCACTCATGACTGATGCCCAACTCATGATTGATACCCCAGGAAAGTAGGGGAACCTAGACTCTTAAAGGAGATGCACTGGCATTGTTCTTTAGCGTTTATGCTTGAATTTGACTTTGAGGAAATTTGAATTTGAAGAAGAGCCATGATCCTTTAGCTTTCCCTGTCCATCTGGCTCCTGAGTAGCAATCCTAATGGTTAAAGTGCCTCCTTAGATTCAAGATTCCAGGTGCATACTTTCCTGCATGGGGGAAACTTTGGCCTAAGGAGATGCTCTGGCAACTTCCATGTTAAGATTTGACAGAAGAGCTCCTATTTAATCTCCAGAGACCACAGAAAATCATGCAGTGCTAGTGAGACAAGTCAATAGCTGCCAGTTCTTCCCTGAATGCACTCTTGAATGTTTGCATTTCAATGATAGTCACTCTCTTTAAAGTTCAGATTTACTCTTTTCCAGGAAACGTACAAGCAGCATGGCCCATTTAAAAAACAAAACAAAAACAAACTGGAGAAAGAGAAAGTCCTGAAGTGCTATTCTTTTTCAATCCAACAGCCTCTTGCCCTCCTGCACATCTTATATATTGGGAACATTGTACATGTCATTTCAAGAAACTCTTCTTCAAAGGTATCCCAGACAACTTCCTATGGTGGCAACGTATGAATCTCCAAAAAAGAGGAAATGCATCTCCAAAAAGAAGAGGTCTAAAGAGGACACAAAGTTGTATAAAATTTACATATGTTAATTTATATGTGTAGATGCAAATTTTAAAAATAATTATACTTTATATAAAAATTCTGTAAATCTCACCATCATGCAGAAGACTGGGACCAGGTGGCCTATGTGCCTGCCTGTTCAGTCTCCTGCCCAGTTACTAACTGTTTATGGGCAAAAGTTCTTATGGTTCTTTATCCTTAAATTGGAGTTGGAGAGGACAACCTCTTAAATAGCGAATGCCTTCAGGAAGAGGACAGTCCTTTGTAAAAGAGGACACATGGCCACCCTATGCCTTCCTTGAGGGTAGCCTTATCCCTGAGTCCAGTATTCCATATGTGGAATAGTGTGGGCTGCTGTAGGAGCCAGATTTAGGCAAATATGTCAATTGGATTCTCGGCAATACTAGTGCAAATCTGTTTGAGGGAAGGAGAGGAACAAGAAAGACTGAGGAGAGGAACAAGAAAGACTGAATCCATCCATCTGAACAGATTATGATGCCAGCTGAGATGCATATATGCAGTCCTAATTTTAAGAATGGGCTTTTCAGCCTGAGGAAATGTGAGTGGAGCATCCATTTGCACATGTCTCTCCTAATTCAGCTATGGATGTTCCTATGTGCAGATAGCCCAAACTCCTAGATGAATCGGGATGCCAGCCTATTTGCATTCTCCCAAAGAAATGTATTAATCACACTAGATTTATTATCATGCATTGAGTCTTTTTCTTCTTTCAATATATGCTCCTTGACATTTATGACTTCTGGCTAAGCAGTTAAGAGGGTGCAATACATTTGTTTTGCTTTTTCATGAGGTATTAGCCCAATTCATGCATTGGGGGGGGGGGGACACAAAAGCCCTGCCTCAACATCCCTGTATGCAATGGCTTGACATTTGTGCATTCACTGTAAAGCTCTGAAGGGGGGTTCTAAGTGTGTTCAGAACACACATAGAAGCACACATGCCCCAACTGAGAATCCCACAAATAGGAACCCTGATAAAGCAGGGTTCCTGATTATGGGGAGGCTTTCTAAATGCATTCAGCTAGAATCCCCCTTTAGAACATTTCGCTAAATGAACAAAGATAAGAAGTAGAGCTGGTGCATGTGGGGGCATTTGGGGGCAGGGGGCACATGCACACCCATTCCCTCCCCATTATAAGCCCACATACTTTCATGCAAATCTTGAGTGTTCTCATGTTTTATTAGAGTCCTCTCCCTCTCTCTCTCTCTCTCTCTCACACACACACACACACACACACACACCACCCTTTCAGCTCTTGTTTGACTGTCACTTAGCATTTATTTTCTCCAGCATGACATCTGGTCCTGCTGCTAACATAGGCTGGACAGATGTCTGCCCTGGAGAACGAGTGTATCAGCTTTGTGTCAGGCACCCTGTCGCCTGCACCACCAAGGCACATGTCCTTGATATAAACCGTGCAACTGTATTTCAGGCAACAAGCATGTGTCCCAGCTGGAGAATTAAAAGGTGGAACTTTGATGTGTTTCTTAGCCCAAGAAATGAAGTGTTTATCTCTCTGTAGAAAATGAAGATCAAACACACAAATTCAACGTCAGCTAGACTTCAGCAGGCTGGTTCTGGTATCTTCAAATACGGAATAGACTCAAGGCATGCCAGCCATGCCTCCTGCCCATCTGTTTAGCCCCAAATCATAAGCATAAAGAGCAGCACCTGAGACAAGATGGGACAGTTTGCCATGTAGTGCCAAGTGGCTGGAGCTGGCAACTAGGAAGTCCCTACTTCAAACCGTCTCCCTGCTCTTGGTTTGGCCCTGCTAGGCCCAAGGGACCATTGTATTCGCCAGGTTCTAGCACCTATGATGGATTAAAATGGATGTCCACTGTGGGAAAGATCCAGCTCTGGATAAGCTGCTTGGAGTTTTGCTGAATCTTAACCATGAGCTGAAGTTAGGTCTTGGTGTTGTGGTTGATAGCGAGGTCTCGATAATTCACTTCAACTAGTGATAGGCAAACAGGTGCCACAAGAGGGACACAGAGAATACAGATCTATAAACATTATTGGAAAGTTTGGAATAATGTGCATAGATGCTGATGTGTCATATGTCAAACTGACCTGTGGACAAATCTGCAGACAAACAGGGTCCTAGTTACACCTCCCCCTCAATATCCCTTACATAGGTTTGTGCAAAGGAGGAAACTGACATAAAAGATGAGGCGGGGTGGAGGGGTGTCTACTCCTGTCTCTGATCCACATAAAAGATGTTCTGGGCACATACAATGGCTGGTTCTGTTGTTACTACTGCCTTCTTCTCTGGGATTTTTTTTTATATTTTCCATTTCCTCTAACTGTGATATGGCTTGCCTAGAAACAACTGTAACCTTTGCGATGGAGACTGAAGGATCCATAACCCACTGCATTGGATTGGTAGATATGGATTTTGTTTTTCATAGTGGAGTAGTCTAAAATTGTTAGGAAACTTATGCTATTTGAAAAACAGATGGGCAGGAGAGAACTAGGAGAAACAAGCAGGATCCTCAGCTGGAATTAAAAGTGCAGAGTTGCTTGAACTGATCACGTTGTCATGTACTGGTTGCTTTGTCAATGACATTCTAATGCCATTCTTAGGGATGGACGAAAGTCCCTTACCTTATCCCGCAGCTTGCTTCGCGGTGGGGGGGAGGCGCTCCGTCCCTCCCCCCGAAATTCTGGGCGGGGTGGGAGGTGCCCCATCCCTCCCCGCCAAAATTCTGGTCGGGGGGGAGGCGCCCCGTCCCTCCAGCCGAAATTCTGGCTGGGGGGGAGGCGCCCCGTCCCTCCCCGCCGAAATTCTGGTCGGGGGGAGGCGCTCCATCACTCCAGCCGAAATTCTGGCCGGGGGGGAGGCGCCCTGTCCCTCTGGCCGCGAATCTCATCTCCTGCCGGGATGCAAATGGCGGTGGCCATAGCCGCCGCCGCCGTTTGCGTCCCTGCAGTCAGCTGTGATAGGCTATGTAAATCCTTACGTAGCCTATCATGGCTGACTTTGGGGGGGGGGAAGCGCGTACGCAAATGGCGGCGCCCATGGGTGCCGCCATTTGCGTAGGCGCTTTTTTTTTCTTTTTCCAAAGTCAGCCGTGATAGGCTACATAAGGATTTACGTAGCCTATCACGGTGTTTTTTGAAAATCTAGCCGTGATAGGCTACATAAATCTTTACGTAGCCTATCACGTTTGTTGTTGTTTTTTTTACTGGGAAATGGCGGCGGCGGCAGCGGCCGGTCGGAAGACCGGCCGCTGCCGCCGCCAAACCACTGCCAAACCGCCGCCGGGAGCCGCCAGCTCCAGGGACATTCGACAAAGGTAAGTCCCATTCCGGGGTGCGGGGGGGCGGACCATTTCTCCACCAGTTTCAGGGGAGCTTCTGGACGCGAGGCGCTGGCACAGGGACAAGCAGGAGATGGCGGGCGCCGAGAGGAGGCACTCAGCCCACTTGGCGTGACGACAACAGCTGCGCCCCAATGCCCCATGGGAAAGGTGTGGACTCTCTCCTCCTAGCCCTTAAGTTCAGAGGCTTCCCACTCTTTTCCTCCAAATGGAGACCATCTGATTCCCTAAGGCTAGAACCCTCTGGTAGGCAGCTCTCTTAAGTTTCCCTCTTAGGCTCAGGCAATTAGCAACTGTAAGCGTCATTAGGTTGAATGAAAATAAAGCCTTGGAAAAGAGCCCTATTGTCTGCGTGTTGATTCTGGCTACTTGAGGATTTCAGAAGGCAGCAAGGGTGCTCCTGACAGCAACCAGCAGTCTGGAAGGCAAGCCAACCACAAAGACAGATTTGTGAAGGCAACCAGTCCACCACAATGGGATAGGTGATGATTCTATTATACTTGCTATATCCTCAACAGAACTGATGCTGAGAATGCACAGATATTCACTTGGATAACTTCTCAACATACATGCCGGTGTGAGCCTAGAACTGTTTGGACTCTGTAATCAGCATAGATCCCTCCCACATTGTAGTTGGCCTGACATAAGTGCAATATGCAGTTCTTTTGGTCTGGTCTGGAAAAGGGGTATTCTAATGTCTGAGGTCTTTAAAATATTGCTGTTATGCTTGGATCATGATCTTTTGAGGACAAAGATACCTAACTTTGAAGGCATCTTTGGGGTGTAGGAAGGAACATGGGAAGCTGCCTTATACCAAGTTGGAATTTTGGTCCATCTTGCTCAGTATTGTCTCTACATAGACTGGCAGTGACTCTCCAGGGTGTCAGATGGGGCTGTTTACCAGCTCTACCTGGAGATACTGGGGCTTGAACCGACGACTTTTTGAATAAAAACCATGTGCTCTTCCACTGAGTTACAAGCCAATGAGACCAGATAAGATAGCTGGTCCTCAAAGAAGCATGATGATTGGAGGCTTTTCTACATGAGGCTGTTAATCCATTGCATCTACTTTCAGTGTCGTTGAAGCATTGAGATCCGAGCACTGCACAAATGCCTCATGTAGATGGCCAAATGCCTCTGGGAGATGTATGCACTGATCTTGGTTATTCATCTTGGCCAGTGATAGGAGTTCCGGAGGCGACGTTGGGAGGTCTCAGGCCAATCTACATTGCGCCCATCGCAACAAATTCAGTGTCCTGTCAGGTTAAACGCTCTCGCATTAAAACATGATTATCCACACTCAGCCATTTTCCTCGTTGTGGTGCTTCATCAAATGTGCGAGCTCGGTTCACACTTGAGCGCTGTGCTGTTTTCCTGCTCTTAAAGATGGAGGCTCTCATTGGAGGATCAGAAACTCTACCTGTTTCTGCTGATTCCATGCCCACCACGTTCACAGCTCTTGACGGCCCCATGTCGTCTTCCAGCTACTGATCGCATAACTTCCTCAGAACTCAATGTTTCCTCAGCAATAGGGATGGCAGAGAATTCCGCCATGGATTCCCCCCAGAATCCTTGGTGGAATGGCCTCCTGCCCCCCCCCCACAGAATCCCCCCAGAACGGCACTTACCTGGGGCGGATGTGGCGGATTCGGCGCCAGCAGTTCCAGTGCCAGCGCTGGTGGCTCCTGCAGCGGCAGCTCCGGTGGCTGGTCTCCTGGCCAGCCTCGGCCGGGCTGCTGCCACCGCCATTGCCATCCTTGCAGCCGTGATAGGCTACATAAGAATTTACATAGCCTATCACAGCTAACCCCCCCCAAAAAAACCCAGCATAAACAAATGTCAGCGGCTATGGCGGCCGCCATTTGCGTTCCCTATTTTTCCCCGTGAAAAACGGTGAAAAAAAGGGGAACGCAAATAGCATAGTGGACACTATTTGCGTTCCTTTATTTTTCGCTGTTCCAGCCTACATAAATATTTACGTAAGATAAATTGGTGAAAAATAGGGAACGCAAATGGCAGCCACCATAGCCGCCATTTGCATATGCTGGAGTTTTTTGGGGGGGTTAGCCATGATAGGCTACGTAAATTCTTACGTAGCCTATCATGGCTGCCTGGCTGGATGCAAATGGCGGCCGCTACGCCGCCTGCCATTTGCATCTGCAGCAGCCTGTCCAGAGCCCGAAATCCAGCTGCGGATGGCCCTGGCCAGCTGCTCCGCGGCCTGGCCACAGAGTGGAGCCGGCCATCAAGGATTCCGGGGGGGATGACCGGATCGCCTCACCCCGTCGAGGATTCCAGGGGGAGGGACAGAGCGCCTCCCCCCCCACCGCAAAAGATTCCGTGAAAAGGTGAGTTTTGTACATCCCTACTCAGCAACAAGCAAAGGGCTGGATGTGCGCGCACTTGTCTGATCTCGGAAGCTAAGCAGGGTCGGCCCTGGTCAGTAGTGGGATGGGCAACCTCCTGGGAATCAGGCTTCCTGAATTGACCAGGGGTTTGTTCTATCCCTTCAAATGAGACTAAGTTTTGCCCCCTTCAACTTTTTTTTTTTAATTAAGGTGTTATCTTCGAAGAATCGTGGCTTCTCTATGATATATATATATATATATATATATATAAAATTCAGGCATGATCTTCGAAGATTCGAAGATTTGGAGCTTCAAATCTTCACATTTTCAAATCTTCAAAGATTTGAATCTTTGAAGATCATGACTGAATTAGAAAAAAAAATCGCGGAGAAGCCACGATTCTTTGAAGATAACGCCTTAATTTTTTATTTAAAATTTTTATTATTATTATTATTTTTTACAGTTGCCGTTGAGAGCTGTGATTGGACAGGAGGGAAATACAAACACTGCCGTATATGGACAGGCAGGGGAGGAGACTATGACCAGATACGGTAGCGAAGGCGGAAAATCAGAGCACATTAAGGGGAAATACCAGGATATCAGGGTATTGAAAGCAGCAGCATGGAAGTGGGAAATTCTGGTTCCAATTCGAGGTGGCTACTGTGTAGTGTGAAAGATGGGTGGTGAAACCTCATTGGAAGCGAAAAAACCCATAAGTGTAGATCAGCCCCTGGAGGTCATATTCACCCCTGCAGGCCACACCCCTGCTGCAGGTGCCAGGGGAAAATGGCATCTGTGGTGGTTATGGAGCACCCAAAGGATCAAAATTAGCTTGTTTGCAAGCTAATTAATTTTTACCTTTGGGTGCTCCATAGAAGCATCATAGCAGCTTTGTGTTATTAAAACAAAGGGGTGGGCAAGAGGCCTGGATGATAATGAAGAATGACAGCATTTTCAACTTCCTGCTAAAGCTACTGTCACAGTGTTACTATGCTAACTGCAATGTGTAGGTGCAAAGTAGGTGTTCAAACCCTTTAAGTGTGGGATATTCACTAATATACACAGTGTTAACAACACTGGATTTGACCCAGATTTAGGTACATCATGCAATTGGGCTGGCTGAAGTGGATTCTCCCCTCCCTCGTCACCAGGGCAGTCCCTCCACCCCCTGAAATTGCTATGCAGAGGGTCAGGGAGCCCTGCTGAATGGGGTGAGCTGTGGGAGAAGGGGGGATCCCTCCAAATTGGGCAGAGGTACCCTCCGTGAGGGGAGCCCTTCTGTTCATGGTAGGCAAATCCTGGATCAAACCCAGAGGGTTTATTTAAGAAACGATGAAAAGAAATTCACCATCAGCTGAAGTCTGGGATGAATGTGATTAAAACTTGTAATTTCTTCTTCTTCTTCTCCTCCTCCCTCCCTCCCTTTTCTTTTTTGACATAGAAATTATAGAATCATAGGGTTGGAAGGGGCCTACAAGACCATAAAATCCAACCCCCTGCTCAGTGCAAGAAGCCTGATTCCCAGGCGGTCCCCTATCCACGTACTACCCAGGGCTGACTCTGCTTAGCTTCTGAGATCAGTCAAGATCAGCCACATCCAGCCCTTGCATATCACCAAGCAAGATCAAATACGTATTACATAAACAGAGATAGCATTACATCCAAATATTACCCGGAGAACTACATGGCAACCTAATCCATCCCTAATAATTCCTTCAACCCACTGCCACCAAGCAAGCTGCCTCTCCCCTCCCTCTCCCAACTGTCCCTTCCCAACAGCCTCTCCACACTCCCTCTCACTCCCTCATGCCTTGAACATGACACCCTCCACACAATCTCCAGCCCCCTTCCCTGCCCACACAAACATGGCTCATTACGCTACCTCTGCCCTTCCGGTTTATACTGGCAATCCTGTCTGCCACAGTTTGGCAGCAAGGATTTCTCAAGGCGTGGAAGTGAAAGACAAGCTACTTGCTTTGTGTGTGTTTTTTCTCTTTGAGGATGACACATACCCCAGACTGTTCCATATCATTAGCTGCTTGCTTGGTAGATCCAACAAAAGGGGGGGGGAGCCACAACCCCAGGAAAAGCTGATGAATGGAACAAGTTTCATTAGAATGCATTTCACATTCATTCACACACGCACAAACCTAACGCATCTGTTTATTTGTGCAACATTGCCAGCCAGCTTTTATATGGCATAACTGTTAAAATATTGATTTAATAATATGACTACATAATGAGGAACTTTTCCAGTTTCTCTATGTTTCTTTTAAGTCTGAGCTATGCTGTGTGTGCTGTTATTTATTGTAATAACACACACAATAACTTAATCATACACATAGTTAATAACTTAGAGCAGCCTTGCCCAACTTGGTGCCCTCCAGATGTTTTGAACTACAACTCCCAGCATTCCCTGCTGGCTGGGAGTGATGGGAGTTAAAGTGCAAAACATCTGGAGGGCATCAGGTTGAGGGGAGGCTGACTTAGAGTGCATGGTGATATTTACACCAGTGTAGCATAGAGGTTCCCCTTCATGGATCACTGCCTTGTTGTGGCGAAGGGGCTTGCGTAACTCAGTGAAGCCATAAGCTATGCCGTGCAGGGCCACCCAAGATGGACAGGTCATGGCAGAGAGTTCTGACAAAATGTGGTCCACTGGAGAAGGAAATGGCAACCCACTCCAGTATTCTTGCCAAGAAAACCCCATGGAACGTATCACAAGGCTAAAAGATATGACGCCGGAAGATGAGCCCCTCAGGTCGGAAGGTGTCCAATATGCTACTGGGGAAGAGCAGAGGGTATTTCCAAGTAGCGCCAGAAAGAGTGAAGCGGCTGGGCCAAACCTGAAAGGACACTCAGCTGTGGATGTGTCTGGTGGTGAAAAGAAAATCCGATGCTGTAAAGAACAATATTGTTTAGGAACCTGGAATGTCAGATCAATGAATCAAGGTAAGCTGGAGGTGGTCAAACAGGAGATGGCAAGATTGAACATCGACATCTTGGGAATCAGCGAACTAAAATGGACAGGCATGGGCGAATTTAATTCAGGTGACCATCATATCTACTATTGTGGGCAAGAATCCCTTAGAAGAAATGGAGTAGCACTCATAGTCAACAAAAGGGTGGGAAAAGCAGTACTGGGGTACAATCTTAAAAATGATAGAATGATCTCAGTACGAATCCAAGGCAAACCATTCAACATCACAGTAATTCAAGTCTATGCCCCAACCACTGAGGCCAAAGAAGCTGAGGTTGATCGGTTCTATGAAGACCTACAGCACCTTCTAGAACTAACACCAAAAAAAGATGTCCTCTTCATCATAGGGGATTGGAATGCTAAAGCAGGAAATCAAGAAATCACCGGGATAACAGGCAGGCATGGCCTTGGTGTACAAAATGAAGCAGGACAAAAGCTAATAGAGTTTTGCCAAGAGAACATGCTGATCATAGCAAACACTCTTTTCCAACAGCACAAGAGGCGACTCTACACATGGATGTCACCAGATGGTCAATATCGAAATCAGATTGATTATGTCCTTTGCAGCCAAAGATGGAGAAGCTCCATACAGTCAGTAAAAACAAGACCTGGAGCTGACTGTGGCTCAGATCATGAGCTGCTTCTTGCAAAATTTCGTCTTAAATTGAAGAACGTCGGGAAAACCACTAAACCGTTCAGGTATGACCTAAATCATATCCCTGATGAATATACAGTGGAGGTGAGGAATAGATTTCAGGGATTAGACCTGATAGACAGAGTGCCTGAGGAACTATGGACGGAGATCCGTAACATTGTTCAGGAGGCAGCAACGAAATCCATCCCAAAGAAAAAGAAATGCAAGAAAGCAAAGTGGCTGTCTGAGGAGGCTTTACAAGTAGCTGAGGAAAGAAGGGAAGCGAAAAGCAAGGGAGAAAGGGGAAGATATACCCAACTGAATGCAGAGTTCCAGAGAATAGCAAGGAGAGACAAGAAGGCCTTCTTAAATGAACAATGCAAAGAAATCGAGGAAAACAACAGAATGGGAAAGACTAGAGATCTCTTCAAGAAAATTGGAGATCTCAAGGGAACGTTTTGTGCAAAGACGGGCATGATAAAGGACAAAGAAGGCAGGGACCTAACAGAAGCAGATGAGATTAAGAAGAGGTGGCAAGAATACACAGAAGAACTATACAGGAAAGATCTGAATGTCCCTGATAGCCATGATAGTGCGGTCACTGAACTTGAGCCGGACATCCTAGAGAGTGAAGTCAAGTGGGCCTTAGGAAGCATTAGTAACAACAAAGCTAGCGGAGATGACAGTATTCCAGCCGAGCTATTTAAAATCCTAAAAGATGATGCTGTTAAAGTGCTGCATTCAATATGTCAACAAATCTGGAACACTCAACAGTGGCCACAAGACTGGAAAAGGTCAGTTTACATTCCAATTCCAAAGAAGGGCAACGCCAAAGAGTGTTCAAACTACCGCACAATTGCGCTCATTTCACATGCCAGCAAGGTGATGCTCAAAATCCTACAAGCTAGGCTTCAGCAGTATGCGAACCGAGAACTACCGGAAGTACAAGCTGGGTTTCGAAGAGGCAGAGGAACTAGAGATCAAATCGCCAACATTTGCTGTATCATGGAGAAAGCAAGAGAATTCCAGAAAAACGTCTATTTCTGCTTCATTGACTACGCTAAAGCCTTTGATTGTGTGGATCACAACAAACTGTGGCAAATTCTGAAAGTGATGGGAGTACCAGACCACCTTACCTGTCTCCTGAGAAACCTGTACGAGGGTCAAGAAGCAACAGTAAGAACCAGACATGGAACAACCGATTGGTTCAAAATTGGGAAAGGAGTACGACAAGGCTGCATATTGTCACCCTGCTTATTTAACTTATATGTAGAGTACATCATGAGAAATGCCGGGTTGGATGAATCAGAGGTCGGAATTAAGATTGCTGGGAGAATTATCAACAACCTCCGATATGCAGACGATACCACCCTAATGGCAGAAAGCGAAGAGGATCTCAAGAGCCTCTTGTTGAGGGTGAAAGAGGAGAGTGCAAAAGCTGGTTTGAAACTCAACATTAAAAAAACTAAGATCATGGCATCTGACCCCATCACTTCCTGGCATATAGAAGGGGAAGAAATGGAAGCAGTGACAGATTTTACTTTCTTGGGCTCCAAGATCACCGCAGATGGTGACTGTAGCCATGAAATTAAAAGACGCTTGCTCCTGGGGAGGAAAGCTATGGCCAATCTAGACAGCATAGTAAGAAGCAGAGACATCACCTTGCCGACAAAGGTCCGTCTAATCAAAGCTATGGTTTTCCCAGTAGTAATGTATGGCTGTGAGAGCTGGACTATAAGGAAGGCTGAGCGCCGAAGAATTGATGCTTTCGAATTGTGGTGCTGGAGAAGACTCTTACGAGTCCCCTGGACTGCAAGGAGGTCAAATCAGTCCATCCTAAAGGAAATCAACCCTGAGTGCTCATTGGAAGGACAGATAATGAAGCTGAAGCTCCAATATTTTGGCCACCTAATGCGAAGAGAAAACTCCCTGGAAAAGACCCTGATGCTGGGAAAGACTGAAGGCAAAAGGAGAAGGGGACGGCAGAGGATGAGATGGCTAGATAGCATCACGGATGCAATGAATATGAACTTGAGCACACTCCGGGAGAGAGCGCAGGACAGGAAGGCCTGGCGTGCTATGGTCCATGGGGTCACGAAGAGTCGGACACGACTGAACGACTGAACAACAAGCATAGAGGTAGGAATGTCAGACTAGGACTGGGAGGATCCAGGTTCATGGGCAGAGCAATGAGAAGAGAGGCTGGGGTGGGACGGAACAGCAGGATACGCCACTCTGCCCCCAGCCCTGCTGGCTTGCACTGGACAGGGCAGAAGGTGTGGGTTGTGTGGTGGTTCTGCTGCTATTTTTAGACGAGTAGATCCATACATTTCCATTACTCCCCTTTCCCAATGAGAGCAAGAAGGGGGAAATGCCAGCCCCAGGGCTGGAGCAGATGATGGGGCTGGATGAGGAGTGACTTTGGATCCAGCAGATCTATAGCCAGATTCTCCCTGCCACTGTGCCACCGCAGAATCCATTTATGGCTGTTCAACTTGCTACTGCCAGCAGGAGAACCACCGGCAACCGCTGTCGGTCCACCTTGGCACTGCAGGGGCTCTGCAGCAGCAGAGTCCCCCCAATAGCGGCATTCCTCTCCGCTGGCAGAGGCCCTGAGAAGGGCACCAATGTGCCAACCTCAGCTGCTCCAGCCATTAACATTAGGATTTCACTCTAAGAGCTTTTCTACATGAGGCTGTTAATCGAATCTTAATCCACTGTATCTATTTTTGGTTTTGTGTGGCAGAATGGAGATCTGAGCACTACATGAGGAGCACTTTTTTCCTGCTTTTCTGCTACATAACCTCTAGGAGGCACTGTGGTACAGCAGAATAGTGCAGCTACACAAGAGGCAATTGTGCTTTCTTTTGCTTTCACAATTGCATGCCACATTTTCCCTGCTCTAAAAAACTCGCTGAAAGTGCTCAATAGATACAGAAGCAAAACTAGGTCACCGAATCATCACAATATCATCTAAAGAACCAATAAACAACCATGAGTAGGGAATGACAAGTGCACAATAAATGCCTCATGTAGAAAAGCTCTAAGCCATGAAGCTCACTGGGTGACTGTGGGTCATTCACGATCTCTCAGCCTAACCTATCTCACAGGGCTGTTGTGAGGAAGAAATGGAGAGCGGAAGAATGACGGAGGCCGCCTTGAGCTTCTTGGAGGAAATGCAGACAAATACATACATACATACATACATACATACATACATACAATGAATGAAATTTGCCATGTTGTTTCTTCCCTTGTTATGGACCAGGCAATTGAGGCTAGGCTTGGCATTCACATAGCACTTCCAATGAGGGAATGTCTAATGAGGAAATGTGTGGATGCCCTTGACCTGTTTGGAATTCTGAGATGGGGAGAGTTTCCTTCTCTTCCAATCCTTTCCTGTTCAGCATCCCTAAAGCACCACCCAGCCACACAGCTTGGGGGACATGCCGTGGTCAAGGCTTCCACCACCTTCTTTCAACCTCTGGCACTTTATGGCTTACAGGGTTAAACTACATTTTCCATTAATTGTGTATTGTGTCACTGGCCCCTCTCTTGCTCTCTTATTTGAGAGTAAGGGTGCAATCCTAAACATATTTGGACAGGAAAAAAAGTCCTACAAATCTCAGCATGCCCCAGCCAGGCTGGGGCATGCTGGGACCTGCAGGACTTTTTCCTGTCTAAACATGCGTGGGATTGCACCCTAAGTGTGTGTGACCCTGATTTGGATCAGGACCAGCATGCACCAAGAGGGTAGGATTAAACTTTCTTCCCCAAACCTTCTCCCCCAGGATTAAACCTGCTTCCCTAAACCCCTCCCACACATATGGGGATTATTATTATTATTATTGCGGGGGGGGGGGAGTTATTCTGTTCAAGTTAATTGAAGCCTCCATTGAAACCGAGACCTTTTTGAATTGTAGGTCTGCTTCCTTGCTATAAGACTGATGATATGATATGGAAATGTAAGGTTGATTACTTAGACTGCATTGAATTGTAATATTGCCAATGTTATAGGTATAATTTTTAAGTGGAATGGGATTTGAAGTTTCTGTGTAATGGAGTTTAAATTTATTCCTTTTCTTCTTTCTCTTTTTTTTTTCTTTTCCTCTTTCATTACTGCTGTGTCATTCTAAGAATACCGTGTTGTGGGGAAATTGTAGTTATTGATTAGGTTGTTGGTATTGTTTATTTCATTTATAAAGATAAAAAATAGAATAAAAAGTATTTAAAAAAAGAAAAGAAACTGAGACCTTTTTCTTTTCTTAACTCCAGCGTGTGTGTGTGTGTGTGTGTGTGTAGCAAACAGCTGCGTGGGGGAGGTTAATCCTACCCTCCCAGTGTGCATTGGTCCTAATTTGAATCAGGGCCATGCATACTTACTCTCAAAGAAGGAAGCAAGGGAGGGGGCAGCTGCGTGCTACGCAATGCCAGCTCCAGGTTTCTGAGGGCCCTTGGGCAAGACACCCTCAATGGCCCCCTCCCTCTCACCGCCTTTTTTAACAGCTGCCATTTTTTAACAGTCACCGTCTACTTTCTCACCGCCTTTTTTAACAGCTGCCATTGCTCCTCCTCCTCGTTCTCATCATTGCTACCACTTGCTTGCTTGGCAGGCAGAGAGCCAGGGAGCGAGTGGGCCGTGGCATCTGCTGCTCCACTTTCTCATCGCCACCATTGTCTTGGCCACAGCAAGAGGCAGGTGAACAAGCAGGTGGTGAAGATGAGGAGGAAGTCCAGGGGCATCTTGTCAGTGGGCCTCTTCTGGAGTGTGGGCCCTGGCAGGCGCCCAGCCTTGCCTGCCTTTGACACTGGCCCTGAGGCCAAGTAATTAACATAATATGTAGTTTGACAAATGTGAGAATGGATGCACAGATAGCAATTGAGATTCCAGTCATTTTGATCATTTCCCCAACTTATTCATATCATTGTCTGCCACTGTAGCATGCGGTGGCAAAAAAATCCTAAAGACTACTTTTGTGCATTGAGGGAATTGTTGCTGCTGTTTCTTTGTGGCTGGATGTAAACCCCTTATTTCTGCTAGGGATGTTTGTGTGGGAGTGCTATGAGCAAAGTGCTTTGCAGCTTTGCAACAGTCATGTCTTTGATTTGTTGCTTCTGCCAGTGCAGTTAGAGAAATTACTTAACCTTTCCATTGCTCTCCTATGTGTGGAGTTGAAATGGGGGGGGTGTGTGTGTGTAATTTCTCAAGTACCATCAGCAGGATTAATTAAGTTTTCTTTTTAATGACCACTTCAAAAGTATTAACAAAAAGCACTGGTTATAGCTCTGGAAAACACTGCATTCTACTGGACTAAAAGATGATTTATCTAGTGTGCTTTGATGGATTCATGCCAGATATCAGAGATGAGGTCAAGAATCCATGATAGTGGTCTTCAAATATCTGAAGGGCTGTCATGCAAAACATGGAACCATTTTGTTGTCTGTTGCTCCAGAGGGCAGGACTAGAACTAATGGATGGAAATTGCAGGTTTGGGCTCAACATTAAGAAAAACTTCCTAATGGTAAGAGCTGCTCAACAATGTTGAACAGCTGTTCAATAGACTGCCTTGAGAAGTGGTAGGCTCTCCTTCTCTAGAGATAGTTAAGCAGAGGTGGGAAGGCCATCTGTCAGAGCTGAAATAGTTGCAGGATTCCTGCACTGATCAGGGGGCTGGACTAGATGACCTCTAAGGACACTTCCAACTCTAAAATGTTATGATTCTATATCATGGGAGGAAGTCAAATGAATGGGGTATAATCAGAAAACCCTGTGTTGAAGATTTGATAGGTTAATATGCCAAAGACCAAAGACAGAAGATGCATATTTTTCAAGACCCAGGCAGTGTAAAATTTCCCATTAATGAAACTTTCGTATTTTCTGTTCTAGTGTGTTTTGAAAAGGATATGTGATTCTAAACAGAAAATTAATTTTGTTCATCTGGTGTAACACACATCAAGCAGCCTCAGAGAATAATTAAAAAGTGTAATCAATCACTTATTCACACAGTCTCAGGAATAAATTGGAACAGACAACAGTGATTTTTCTCAAACGTTAAATTTGGAGCCTCAGCTTATGAGCAGGTCTGAAATATAAAACTTCATAATGGCCCAATGAGCTCTCAGTACTTCCAAGTTTTGTCATTTAGTCCTTCATCTCTGAGAGAGAGATGTTACAAGCATCAGCATGCAAAACACTGTAAGTTTGGACATGGTTGTGTCGTTGTGTCAGGGGTGGCTCGTTACTTTGTGTGCATGGGGCAGCACCAATCTGAATTGGGCCCAATGTGGTTAAAGTAAGAAAGGGAGAGTAGAGAGAGAGGGAGAGTAAAAGAGGGTGTAAAAGTGTGTGTGTGTGTGTGTGTGTGTGCGCGCGCGTGTGTGTGTGTGTAAATGAGAGATCACCCCTTGCTTTGCACTAATGATCTTGAACTTACTTGCCTTATTTTCTCTTCTCTGTGTAATGGGGGGGGGGCCTGTTTGCTGTTACTGGAACAGAAAAATGTGGGCCCAAAGGAGTGCTTCTGTGTTATTATGAAGATCTCTTCCCTCCCTCCCCTGCTTTGCTGGCATGATCTCAAAGTGAATTCCCTCAGTTTCTCTTTTTTGTACAATGGGTTGCTGCTGTGGATAACTGTGACCCCTTAGCTCCATCTGCCATTTGCCCCAGTGGGCACCAGCCACCACATGATAAGGTTATAATGTGTAAGCATTGGCAGATGTTTCATTCATAAGATGAGAACTCAGTCCATGGTGGCTGATGTCCACTTGGAGCCAGTTTGTCACAGTATCCTCTTTACAGGTTACAGGGGCTAAATAAACACCAAACAGTGTTTGTTGTTGTAATCCAGAGAAGACGAATTACCAGAGCGAATCCTTGATTATCTCTTATCTTTTCTGTTAGACAGGAGTGCTGGCAAAGAAGGAACAACAAAACTATTTACATAGGTGGCACTACAGTACCATGTCTCTTGAAGTAAAATTATATCAAACCCATTCAAATAATATGAGAACTTGGTTTCTGTATTTGGAATTCCACCTGGCAATATTCCAGGACAGATGATTTAAACATGCATTGCCTAGCCCCAGATCCAATCAATCCATCCCAGTGATTCTATCCAAATCCTGCCCCCTCCCAATCCAGCATTCCCAAAAACACTGCCATTGGACAGTAATACAAGTAGATCAAATGTTCCAAGAACAGGCTCTTAATCCTTCAATGGAGATTGATAATCAAGTGTGAAAGACTGCAAATATTGAGAAGCTAGACACTGTTCATTTTTAGGATCTGACCTTTTGGAGTCTTACAGAAGGTTCAGACAACACCGTCATCTCTTGATAGTTGCAGCAGTCATGTGTGAAATGAGCCATCTGAAGACATCCTTCTTTGTGCCAGATCAAGGCAGCAGTGCTAGAAGATGGAAAGATTAAGGCTGTGCTGCCTCCAGTACCAGAGGTGGTATGCCTATGTATACCAGTTGCTGGGGAACATGGGTGGGAGGGTGCTGTTGCACTCATGTCCTGCTTGTGGGTCCCTGGTCGGCAGCTGGTTGGCCACTGTGTGAACAGAATGCTGGACTAGATGGACCCTTGGTCTGATCCAGCATGGCTCTTCTTATGTTTTTATGCCCAGATGGTAGCTACTTCCAATAGACATCAGGAATGCAGGAAGTGTCCCAGGAAATGGCAGGGACCTGATCAGCAGCTGTGTAATCACTACCAGAAGCCCACCGTGCAGGCTCATATCAGTGTCTTTACCCCCTCCTCATAATTCCCAGCAAGTGTTTAGATGGAAGGAAGAGCAAGGTCCTGAAGACGTACTCCCATGAGTAACTGTAGGGCTTGGAAGCAATGAAAAAGCACATAGGATTCCCTGTGTAAAAGCCACAGGAATATAGCTGCATTTCTTCAGGTTTGAAGCAGTACCGTCGGTTTTGAGGGAGGGGGGTGTATAAAGAGAGGCAGAGAGCTAATAAAATAGAGAAAGTCTAGGCTGCAGTCAGAGCAAGAGGAAGAGAGAGTCAGGAGCAGCAGAGAGACAGCCAGAGTCTGAAATGAGAGCAGACTCAGAAGACCAGAGCAGGAAGAAGCAGCCTAGAAAAGTCTAAGGACAATTAGGGAAAAGGAACTTGCATTTGGCAACTTTTATTTTCTTTTAATGCCTTTTGTAACACTCAGCTCTATTGTGTAAATACCTTTAATTGTAATTTGTTTGCTTTATCAGTAAACTGTTGTAGTTAAACCCTGTGTCTAGAGTATCAGTCACCCCATGTTACTGGGAAGGGGAAGTTGAAAAGAAGGAAGGTGGGACTCTTAAGGAGGCAAGAGATCCTTAAGGGGTGGCTCAGGGGGTCCAGGTCATAAGGGGAACCTTGACAGCCCTCTCCAGAGAGGCTTGCATGGTGCCTACATTGCAATCTTTTCAGTGGCCAAGTTAACAACTTTTTATTCTCCTAAGCTTTTTTATTCCTGGGGGGGGGTGCGCATGCGAGTGCTTACAAAAAACAACAGTGTTGGTGCTTTTGAGATCTTTGTACTGCTATTGGTTTTACTTTGGTTTTTATTCTATGTATGTATGTATGTATTTAGGCTTTTATGCTACATTTTCTGGTTTTATGGTTTCAGATCTATTTTGTGAACTGCCTGGAGAGCTTTAGCTATTGGGTGGTATAGAAATGTAATTAATAAATAAATAGTAATCATTACAACAACCAAGTAAGGTAAGTCAATATTATTGCACACACACACACACATACCCATACTGCAGATGCGAGATTAGGGTGAGAGACTGGTGTGCCTAAAGCACACAGTGAGTTCATGACACCGGTAGGATTTGAACTGTGGACAATCTGTCTCATTGTCTCTTAGCCACTGCACTGTATTAGCTTACTGTACCAGTCCAAAAGTGCAGAAGGTTCCATGCTTCCTCTTCCTTAAAACTATCCATACACACTGAAAACTAGCACATGCATGAGGCTCTTTTTGCTGGCTATGGCAGGTGTAGTCTATGTATTCACATGGTGCTTTCGCCTACGGACAGTGGGATGATCCAGTTTTCAGATGGCATCATTATAACCATGCAGTTATAATCCTGGACCATAGCCAGGATTATAACTGCATGGATCGCATACCCTTTTCAATGACCATCATATAGTATTTTTCTTAGTGTCACTTAAGATAAGGAGCAAAAAATCCTTTACAATGCAATCCTATGCATATCTACTTAGAACTAAGCCCCATTGAATTCAGTGGGGCTTACTCCTGGGTAAATGGATATAGGATTGCAGCCTTAATCATTCTGCACTATGAAGACTAATATAAGCAACAACTAAGCATTAAAAGATGATTCTGGCTTCAATAATCCAAAGGACCTGCCCAAAACATATTTAAATAAAATGCAACTCTTATCATTTTTTTGTCTACGCCCAGTATAAAAATGCAGAGTTGGAGGAAATGTCAATTAAGGAGATACATTGGCTTAGCTCTGGATGTATCACACAAGCCAAGCAACTGTAAAAAAGAAAAGGGTCAAAGAGCAGATGAATGCAGTAGTCACCAAACAAAGTATGGCAGGGGGAGAAGGTAGATATTGGCACTAGCTTTGGTTGAATCTCTATGCTAATTTTGAAACTGAATCACAAATTGGAAAAAAGCCCATGCTACAGATAAATTCCAAGGGGAAAGACTTGTCAGAACAGCTTTTGGAGTTACTCGCTAAAACCATACATTAGAGCCAAAGCATCTCCAAAAGTCACAAAGGTGGTCTGATGTGATATAAAATGATGTCTTGAATGAGGGAGGAATCCACTCCACATTATCTCAAGTATGGGGGCATATGAAATGGAGAAGGGGGGAGCTGGTGTTCTGTGCTGCCATCACAAAACTGTGTCCCAACCTTTTGCTTTGCTGCTTCCCAGTGAAAAGGGAGGGGCTGGAAGTATTGATGATTACCTAGCAGCTGTCAGATATATTCCCATACACCTCTCTCCCATTTTGTGAAAATGTGGCTTAGCAAACTGCCCTAAGTCTGGCATCTCCAACATGGTGTCTGTGGTCATCATTTTGCTCATGGAAACCTCCTTTGGTGCCCCATCAGTTTCCCCGATCCTCCTGATTTTAATTTTATTTCTTAAGATTTTTTTAAAATATATGTATTTTAACTGGAAGACTGCCATGCCGCAAAGCAAAGTGCTCCCCTCCAGCACCATCTTTATTTGGATTCAAAGGAATGAGTGTTTTATGTATGTGTATTGGAGCTCAGATCCCATATCTGTCTTGTACTTAAGCTCTTGTGCAAATTAATTCCCTTTTAGTCTTACCAGTTTGTCTTCTGAAAAATGAGTGTTTGTGACTGGCCATCCCCTCTCCCCATGGCAGCCATTTTATGACTGGGCAAGCCCCCCCCCCATGGCAACCATTTTGTGAGAGTACCCACAGCACTCTCAAAATTCCAGATGTGCCCACCAACCCCAAAAGGCTAGGGCCCCCAATCCTAAGTGCTTTATTTTCACCACCAGTTGCACTTCTTGCATGGGCTCTGAAGGCCCCTTTGAACACGTTATCAGAGAGGGCTGAGGAATATTTTCCTATGGAGACCCTTTGACCCACAGGAAAAGTCAATTGGGAAACCGGGGACACTGTCAAAAGCTTTTTGGAAATCTGAGTATATAATGTCTACAAGATCACCCCATCAGTACATATAATACATAAAGTTGGTGAAGCAGGACCTCCCTTTGCAGAAGCCATGCTGCCCCCCCCCAACACACACACACACACACACACACACACACACACCTGTTTTTCTATACTCCTCTCCACCGGTTTACTCAGAATAGACATTGAGTTAACTGAGCTGTTATTCCTTGGCTTCCCCCCAATCCCAACATGCCCTTGAGCCCTTTTTAAAAGTCACTGTTAAGCTACTTTCCAATCCTCTGGTAAGGAGTCCAATTTTAGTGACAAGTTACATATTTCTATTGGATGATCAGCAATTTTACATTCAATTTCCTTAGGAACTCTCAGGTTGATGCCACCCAGATGTTGCGGCTTGCTAATTTTCACTTTTAAAGAATCCTGAGCACTTTCGGCTGTCTAGCCATGGGACCTCGGAGCATGGGAAGCGGTGGCCGGACAACACGTAGGATGTGTCATACTGGCATTCCCGACTTCCCTGCCCCAACACGCCCCCGGAATGCCCCATTTTTGCCACTCTGCGCTCCTCTTCCGGGCTTGGAGTGCGGGGCCATTCTGCACTGCCTGTGAGGCAGCACAGCAGGAGGCGGAGGTTGGTTCCCGGGAACCGACCTATCCTATGGCCATCTAGCCACTGACTAGCAGCCATAGGATTGCGCTCTAAATTAGACTCTTAGAGCATCTCTACACCAGCCTAAAATCCCACATTTAAAACAGGGCTTTTGGCTTCCATTTTAAATGCAGGATCACAATGGACTCCCGTTACACCCGCTTCCCCCCCCCATTTCCCCCATCCTTTCCCCCTTAACTGAGTCTTCCATATGTTTCATTGGTCTAGCTCCTCTTATTGCAGCTTTTCCTTTTTCACCGAGGGAACTCAAGCAGAACTGAAGTGCTGTAATTTGATAGCTCATTATCTCCGATCTGTTAAAAAATGGAATAAATGTCATTTAACGTAGGAGACGCCCTGGAGGTTAACAATGTCATCTAAAGGACTTGCAAACTTCCATGAATAACAATCCCAATGGCAGCATAAAAGCTCTGTGTGAAGTAGCCCTTAGAATCCCTGATCTATAGTAACTCAGATGTAGACCTGTATTTGTGTATGCAGGTCATCCCAGTGCACCCCCATGTGATGCAGGAGGCAACTGGGTTTGTCCCTCGAAACACCATTTTGTATGGTTGGTGCACCTCACGGTCCCACAACCATTAGTGACATTTTAACAACAATAATGTTGTTCAAGCAGATTCAAGTGCAGGCAGCCCCTGAGAAAGGAGACTTTTCTTTGAAATTTCAGGTGGGCAAAGCACACAAGAAATAGGCAAGCTTGTGAATTCTCACTTGTTTTTCTTTTTGTGACTGGAATGCTGACCTGCTTTTTTTTTTTTTTTTTTTGACCTCAGAGTCCAGTGAAAGCCAAAGTAAATCCTGCAAGCCTGAAGTCTCGCCTCCCCTGGTTTACAGTGTTCAAAGCACTTTTACATCTCAGTAATCCTTATTATCTCGGTACTCTTTATGACAACCGGGTAAGGCAGATCCTTATATTCCCTGTATTGCAGATGGGGACTGAGGCGGAGGGACAGGGACTTACCTAAAGCCACCTACTCAGTGAATTCATGGGAGATGTTAATTTGGTGGTCCGGTCCAAGTTTGAATTTGCATCTTTGCAAGTCAGTGGTCAGAGGGTGTTGTTGTTGTTGTTGTTGTTAACATTTCTACACCGCTCAATAGGCAAAGCTCTCTGGGCGGTTTGCAAAGATTAAAAAGATTAAAAGTAGAGTATACAGAGATTAAATGCCATCTACATAAAAGAATACACGAAGAGACAGGGTAAAGCATGATCAGTGTAAAAGACAACAGACTCGAGGTTTTAACTGAAACAAATCAATTAGTTATTGACGCACATGAATGAAAATATAATCTTCATATAGAAGATAATACAATATATTTGTGCAACTGCTAATGATGGAGATACATGATTTAAGAATGGCAAGCGCAGCAGCAGCAGCTGAAGGAGCAGGTTACCCTGAGAGCTCACACACTGGCGCTCCTCCACACCAGTTGAGACAGTAGCATTACAGGCAGTTCATACTGGATGGACTGTGCTGTAATTGCAGTGCAGATAATGATGATGATGATGGCAATGATGACAATGATGAAGAATCAGTAACAGATATAAAACATCCCAGGTGAATATCATCAGGATCCTCAGTAAAAAATGAATTAATGAATTAATGGTGTCAATAATGGGGGCGCGGGAAGCTAGTTGGGGGGAGGCTTCCCAGTAGCTGCTCCCCAGCTTTAGAACACCCTTTGAGGTTTGTCAAAGCTCAGATCTGTTCATCTTATTTCTGCTCTTATTTTTTTTAAAAAATCTTGATTTCACTTCCTCATTTTTCGGCTTATCTTTGCTGCCTTTCCCCCCAAAATATTTATTTTCATCAGTTATTTGAGTTCTCTGTACCTTAATGATGCCTTGCAAGCATGCATCATGTTGGAACATTTCTCCCTGCACTGCATGGCAGCCTACTAGTTTCATTGGCCTATGTGAGGGGGCAGCCTGAATGGCAGGAAGTTAGGGCATATGCATAGTTATATAATGTCTGTCCATGGTATTTAATTGGCTGTCCACATGCTCTTACATACAGATGTTACTGCCAACCCCTTGAGGCAGAAACAGCTGTACAGAAAAAACATCACTATTTTCTGTAAAATTTGCAATTAATTCAGTGGAAAAAAATCTGGACTTTCAAAAACGCAATTTTCAGAACACAAAAGGCATGGCATTTCCACTCAGCCTAGAGTTTATATCAGGCATGGGCGATGTGTGGCCTTTCTCCAGATGTATTGGCCTACAACTCCTATAATCCCTTGCCATTGACTATGCTGCCTAGGACTGATAGGGGTTCTAGGCCAAAACATCTGGAGGACCACAAGCTACGCACCCCCAGTTTATATAGTCAAATATTTTTAATATCATAATAGACTTATGACTGTATTTTTGTATCATAATTGTATTGTGTTTATAAAGGTCTTTCACTGCCTTGAAACTCTGAAGATAGGTTAGGATATAAATCAAATAAATTAATGCAAAGAAGAACGGCCTTTAAAAAAAAAAATCCAGAGATAATTCTCCATAATGCATACAACTGAACTGTATACAGGTTTACTTGGAAGTAAGTCCCATCCAATTCAATGGAAATTGATCCCGAGTATGTATGTATGTATGTAAAGATTGCTGGGAGAATTATCAACAACCTCCGATATGCAGACGATACCACCCTAATGGCAGAAAGCAAAGAGGATCTCAAGAGCCTCTTGTTGAGGGTGAAAGAGGAGAGTGCAAAAGCTGGTTTGAAATTCAACATTAAAAAAACGAAGATCATGGCATCTGGCCCCATCACTTCCTGGCATATAGAAGGGGAAGAAATGGAAGCAGTGACAGATTTTACTTTCCTGGGCTCCAAGATCACCGCAGATGGTGACTGTAGCCATGAAATTAAAAGACGCTTGCTCCTGGGGAGGAAAGCTATGGCCAACCTAGACAGCATAGTAAGAAGCAGAGACATCACCTTGCCGACAAAGGTCCGTCTAATCAAAGCTATGGTTTTCCCAGTAGTAATGTATGGATGTGAGAGCTGGACTATAAGGAAGGCTGAGCGCCAAAGAATTGATGCTTTCGAACTGTGGTGCTGGAGAAGACTCCTATGAGTCCCCTGGACTGCAAGGAGGTCAAATCAGTCCATCCTAAAGGAAATCAACCCTGAGTGCTCATTGGAAGGACAGATAATGAAGATGAAGCTCCAATATTTTGGCCACCTAATGCGAAGAGAAAACTCCCTGGAAAAGACCCTGATGCTGGGAAAGACTGAAGGCAAAAGGAGAAGGGGACGGCAGAGGATGAGATGGCTAGATAGCATCACCGATGCAATGAATATGAACTTGAGCACGCTCCGGGAGAGAGCGCAGGACAGGAAGGCCTGGCGTGCTATGGTCCATGGGGTCACGAAGAGTCGGACACGACTGAACGACTGAACAACAACAACAACACGTATGTATAGGATTGCAGCCTAATATATAGTTGAGTGACGATCTGACATTCTAGACTGTACACTGAGATTCATTCGTATTTATGAAAGGAAGGAGCTGGTAGAAGTATGCAGGGATTACACAAAATTTACATTTTAAACACATCTTCTCTTGGAAAGGACAAGCTCTGACCTTTGATGTCTTCATAATGCCAATATTTACTCAAAATACATGCAGCCAAGTTTTTAAAAAGCAAGGAGGGCTGGGTAAGTAATATATGTATTTGTTTTCATTTATTTATTTTTTTTCATTAACTCAATTTTTTATTGATTTTGTCCTTCATAAGAATTCAGCAAGACAAAGGCAAACAAGGTTCAGAGACAAAGCATTTCCGTAACAATATTATATCCTGAGTAATTCTGCCAAATGCCCACGTCTGACAAAGAGAAAAGTTATCCCTGAGATGAGTATTCTTATGGGTGAAGCAGCTAGTTCTAATACCAGGGAAATACATTTTTCAAAGTTGTATTGCCTTTTTCTATGAAATCATATGATATCAAACTAGACTGTGCTGTTCAATTTTTTCTTCTTTTGATTCAAGTTCCTCTGTGATAAATACAAATCAGAACTAACTGGCTAAGAACATCATATATAATTCACACACACACACGTGTGTGTGTGTGTGTGTGTGTGTCAAGAGGAATTTGACATTCAAAGGCCACACAAGTGTAACTTCTGTTTTCTTAACAGTTTTTAATTAATTTTGTTTTCATAATTGTTTTAAAAGGTATTTTGTGCATCGCTTTGATCGTTCATAGAGAAAGCTGATTTGCTTCTGCCAATGCAATCTCGGACCTGAATTGATTTTTAAGAGTTGCCCAGAATGATGATAGGGAATTGGATGTTTAAAATTGCCTTGGGTTTTTTGAGTGATTCCGATTTAAAGTCATTATAGATTTATGGAAGCCTTTGAGATAGTTCAGAATCTTTTAAACTGCATCAAAGAGAGCCAATGTGTGCCTAGCCATGGCAATTTTAAAGCATCTGTGCAGCCACATGAAATGAAAGTTGCAGCTCTAAAGTGCCCTAGAGACCTATTATCTCTGAATCAGAATATAATAATCCAGGATAATTTGAAAGGAGCCATTAATGGCAATATGTCCTTTTTATATTTCTTTATCTGGGAAAGATTTAATTCTCCACTTGTGGATACAAAACAGGGCCATCCGGAGGCAACACTGGATGTCTGTAGCGAGCTTTTAACCAACAAATCTGCACATGTAGACATAGCTTGTTTTCCCTGCCAAATGTGCATCTGTGCATATAAGGAACTTTTCAACATTTTTCCCAGAAACTCATATGTAAGCACTGTACATTTGGAACAGGGCCAGACCAGCCCTACTGTTAGGTGGAGGACAGAGCTGTGTGCCACATGTCCTGTCCTGTACCCCCTAAGGTAGCCTGCCTGTTAGATGTGGTGGAGGATGCTGGCCCATTGGCAGTGTTGTAGTAGGATTCAACTGCCAATCCAATTGGCTTTTGCATATGGAATGGGTGGGGGAGCAGGCGTCATCTTGTCCTTAGCCTCAGGCAGCAAAATGTCTTGGTCAGGCCCTGATTTGGAGGTAACATAACACAGAGGACTAAAACCTTTTAGAAAGGAGAAGATTAGGCCACTGAGATTGGCTGTTCTAGCCTTGGAAGCAGAGACAATTGGCCTAGGAGGAAAGGGTAAGACTAAAGGGCCAATTTACATTTTTGGTCACCTGAACAACCCAGGGTATCCCTGTGTATGTGAATAATTTGTCATGTGGACACATGTCCATACTGAATGGGTAGCAATGTAGATCCTTTCCTAAAACATATGGAGTTAGATCCAGTTTTAGGTGTATGCAACTGGGCTAGTGCAAGCAGACTTCCCTGACCACTCCTCCCCACAGCACCCCTCCAACCCCCTCCAACCTCCACCTGTGAAAATGCTACACAGAAGGTCAGGGGATCCTGCTGAATGGGGTGAACTATGGTGTGTGGTAGGAGGAGAGATCCAAGTTGGGCAGAGTGGAGCTCTACCATTCATAAAAGGCATGATCCCTTGGGCCACCCATTTATAGTCGGTGGAAAAGGGGATGGCAAAAATCAGGTGTTCCGCCTTGCACAAACAGAAGTGCTTCCCATTTGTGCTGTGCCAAAAATGTCTCCCACATTTTTTTCAGCCATTCTCATTCAATTTGATAGAAGAGAAATTGCTTTCAAAAAGAAATTCACTGGTGAAGGAATTTAGGAGAAATTCCCATGGGTTGGGTTTGGGTTTCTTGGGTTTACCTTACTTAGGAGATGGCTGAGGGTTGAGCAGAAGTGTCCTGTTTTTCATTGTACAATCATCTCTCTGGCAGCCTGTAGCCTCTTCAGCTTCCTACACTTCAATTAAAGCCCAGTTTAAGGCACCATGAGGTAATTCCTCTCATAGGGCTTTTTCAAATCAGAACATGCTGGAAGCCTGGGAGGCTAGCTGTGATTAGGTCAGCTCAGAAACACCACAAAAATAAATGATGAAACATGAATGAGGCAAAACAATAGAAGCCTCTTTCATGGGGGGAGAAAAATTCAGGAAATTGGAGGACAGATTTTGGCAGAGCACTAACTCCACACATCCCTGGGGCTGGACCCACCACTGCCCCCATATGCATTGCAGTGGATACAAACTGGTGGCCAGCCTGCCAGGACAGTTAATGCTGTTGCAGCATGAAACCCCCCAAACCCTTAGGAAAAAAGAAAGAAGCTGATCTACAAGCCCTGCAGAAGGGGAACCCTACCTGGGAGAAATGGTTGAGAATTTCTCCTCCCCCTGGAGAAATTCAGTGAAATTGTCTCCCAAATTTCTCAGCCCGCAAGTAAGGCGGAGAATTTCAAGAGGCTGTCTGCACACAGCTCTTTGTACAAAGCCACCATTGGATGCAACCCTTCATTTGCATTTTAGTGGCCTACCAGGCTCTACTGTGGTCATAGAAATGTCTGCACATCACTTTCCCCATTTTTGCTGTAAGTCCTTTCTGAACACTCTCCATAGCAGTGTGTAAATTAGTATGAAATAAAACAATTCTATAAATATACAAAACAACCCCACAGGCATATATGCTCTGCCTTGCACTCAGCTATAAAGGAGTATGAAAAAGGCTTAACTTCCAGGGCATAAAACCATGTTAGGTATGGCTACTGTGTGGACTGTGATGGCCCTAAAGCCATATTTCAGAATTATTACTCAGTAATGAGTTGTTTATGTGCACAATTTGGTTTCCTCAGCAACTAGTTGTATATGTGTGTGGGGGGGGGGGTATTTTTGCTATGGCAACCAGAGAAGATTGCTTATTTTACAGCACCAGTTGGTCTGAACTGTAAAAGCAGTACTTAGATAGTATTTGAATACAAAAAGCTAACTAAACATATGTTATCTTTGCAAGATTTCTCTTTCTGGGGAATGAGTATTTAATAAGACTATTACCAATTAACTGATGGGTTCCAGCACTTTGGGGTGAAAACACTATGTTTGGTTAAGCACCCATGTGTCCATTTTCATAAAGCCAGAGTATACCTGGAGGGCAGAGGCTGTTTTATGCTCTTTATGGCTGGGTTCCGACCCTCCCCAGGTCAAATATTTGCTTCCCAAGAGCATATTCACAATGACTCTTGGAGAGTATACCTTACTCAGGATGGCATCATACGTTCTACACAAATCAAATTGAGTCATCCATCTACTTCTTGGCCGGGAAATATGTTTATTTTATTATTTATTAGCAACATTTATATACCACTTCTCATTTGAAACAAATCCCAAAATGGTTTGCAATGGAATATGTTGACATTTTGTCACAGAACCCCAAGCAATAATGGCTTTAGCTCTACAGAACCTCAAGCAATAACCACTTTAGACCTAGTCCAAAGTACTCCATAGGCTTCCTTACATGCTCACTAGGGCTTCCCTATTTTCATAAGCTCCTCATGATATGTCAGAGTCCGTTTGAACTTAAAGTTCTTTCGATTTTCGGAAGTGACTGGTGGGAAAACGTGAGAGAGGCTTTTTGAAAGAGGACCTCTGAAGACCCAGTACACATCTTGCCACACAGACCTTTTGGCTTGTGGCCATAACCTATTTGCACAACTAAGGGCACAATCCTATGCATGCTTGGACAGGGAAAAAGTCCTACAACTCCTGGCATTCCCCAGCCAATATGGCTGGCTGGGGAATGCCAGGAGTGGAGGGACTTTTTTCTGTCTAACCATACATAAGATTGCACCCTATGTCCTTCTGAATTATCCCTTTCCTTGCCTCTCCAAGACAGGCAGGTAAGTAGGCAGACAGACTGGGATCCATTTCCCAGTCTGTCAAATAGCAATAATTATTACCAAAACCTGGCTGTATTGAAAGAGTATATGAGCCTGATAAAGCAAGTTGCATATTAAAATCGCTAGGTAGTGTAACATAACACTGCATTCATTATCTTTTCATGAATATATGGCATCAGAAACACTGAGGGATCCATCACAATGTAAAATGTATTCACCAAATTATGTGTAGGAAATTGTATAATTCCTGCAGGTGACTATTCAACAGATGTGCAACTTGCAGTGTCTGGATACACAAGTGTTCTTCCCAGGCAGAAGTACTGGCCAAACATATCAAGAGTCCCGGATAGGCTGCAGGTCTTCAGGACCATGGACAGCTCAAGAAAGCTTTGAACTGCCACCCCCAACCTGGTGCCCTCCAGATGTTTTAGACTGGAACACCCAGAATTCCGGACCAGTGGCCATGCTGGTTGGGAGCTGAAATCCAAACCATTTGGAGGGCACATGGTTGGGGAAGACTGGCTCCAGACTGGAGCCAACTGCAAGTTGAAGTAGTCCTGCAGACAGGTTGGTGTCTCGGCCTGTGCCTTCTTATAGGAAAAGTGCTTGAGCTTAAAGCAGCCATGCCCTTTTCAAGCAGAGGGGAACCTCCAGCCAGCGGATGTTCCCTATCTGGGCAACAGAGGCATTGGATCCCTCCGTGCACCCTACCCCTACTAGGAGTCTGCCAGGGGCTTGGGAAGGGGGCAGGGATCCTCCTTTTATCTCTTACCCTTGATCAGAGATAGCAGCAGTATTCCCCTCGCCCACCCCTTCCCAAGTCCCCTGGAGTCTTGGGGAGAAGGGGGAAGGGAATCCCCCTGTTATTTCCTATTGTGTCGTAACCCTCCCTCAGGCCCATCTGCCTCCACTTTGGGACAGCTGTCCTCACTGTCCCACAAGCTTCAGACCCTAAATTCACCAGGTAAAAGAGACACCCAATATGCAAACTGGTTCCTTTTACCCGTCCAGGAGAAGTACCCAGGAAATATGGACACTATTGGTAGCACAGAAAGATGAACAAGATGAGGCATTTCATAATTTAAAAACAAACAAATTAAAGTTTATTTAATACAAGAGATGTTGATATCTTATAATTAATCACTCAGTTCTCGGTCTTACCTGCCTACTCTACCCATTCTAACTCCTCTCAAAACCCCACTATCTAGCTGCAGTTTAATCAAACCCTAAGGCCATGTCTCTATCTAACCAACTCACTGTCTGCTCCTGCCTTTTATAAACTTGGTCTCTTCACACACGCACAGAAGGCCCTCCCACCTTTCACTCACTCACTACCAGTTAGCCCTAATTTGTTGTTGTTGTTGTTCAGTCGTTCAGTCATGTCCGACTCTTCGTGACCCCATGGACCATAGCACGCCAGGCCTTCCTGTCCTGCGCTCTCTCCCGGAGAGTGCTCAAGTTCATATTCATTGAATCGGTGATGCTATCTAGCCATCTCATCCCCTGTCGTCCCCTTCTCCTTTTGCCTTCAGTCTTTCCCAGCATCAGGGTCTTTTCCAGAGAGTTTTCTCTTCGCATTAGGTGGCCAAAATACAGCCCTAATTTACCTGGGTTCTATTTAACACAGCAAATACATATGAACATTAATATAGACTCCACTATATTAATGGCAAGCATTGTGGTTTTGTCACATCTATCAATGAGCAGAGGCAACACGATATAACAGGGGGGCTCCCCTTAGTGCACCACTGGCCCTGCCAACTGGGAGGGCAAGCAGCATGCTAAGTGCTTCAGCTGGCTGTGCCTTGCCCCATCTGGAAGAATGTAGCATGGACAAGGTGTCACCAGCCATAGCTGGAGCATGCCACCTGTGCCTTCAGCTGGGGCCGCTTCCTCCCCCTCTCCACGCCTTCCCCGACCAGGCAAGACATGGTGAGGGCAAAGTGGCCCTGACACAAAGCATCAGCTGGAGCTCCAGTAGAAACAACGATGTAACAGGGTGTGGCCACAGCCCATTACATCATCCAGCCCACAGAGGGCTGGCTGGAGGGCACCTGGCCCCACGCCCAACTCAGTTCCCCTCTCCTGCCCTATTCTGAACATGCCTGCTCTGGCAGGGCTGGAAAGCCAGCTGCTGTCCCTGACCAGGGCATGGTAGCAGAGGGGTACCCTATAAACTGCATGTAGGCCTGGGGATGAGTATTCTGAGTCAGAGCAGTAGGGCAGCGTTACTTCCTCAGTCACAGAGGATAGCAACTTTGACGTTCCCTGGAACACCCTTTCCACTGGAGCTGAGTGGTTACTTTGGAAGTTCTTCCCAAACCCAGTTTTTCCCATCCTCTGTGTTATCAGGCTGCTCCTCTCGTAGTGAGGAGTCTGAGTCATGGGCCATGACAAGGTGGCACACCGTGGAAGGTCACAGCTTGTGTGGACTTGTTCTACATGAAAGTGACACAAAAGCAACTGCATAGGAATATTACGTGTGAAGTATCCCAGATTACACCCCATCTAGAATTATAATAATTAAAACCATCTTCCCCTATCCAGTTCTTCAGATATTTGAACGCTAGATTTGATGAACCTTGCTTGAATCATGCAAGTCACTGCTTATGTTCTAACCTTAATAAAACTCTGCCTGTAGGTTTTCCAGACCTGAATAAATCTCAATGGGTGTTTGAGGTACATGGAGGAGCAGAACTTCTGATCATTTGGGACTCAAAATGGCTGAAATCTTGCAAGATAATATAGACCCATCTCATCTGAGAATTTTGAACTAATTCTCAAACAATTCAAAATCTGTACGCATGAACATACAGCCAAGCACTGTACACACCTAATGGGTCTCGGTACTTCTTCCCCCAGTAATTTCAAGCATAAATATGTGTCACCCAGGGGGAACTGATCCTATGCAAATTATCTCTTACATTGATGATCTTCCTTTATAGGTCATCTTCAGAAATTCAGCTTCCCTCTATTGACTAAGTACTATAATCTGTCCCTCTCTTCCTTAGTAATAAGCAAGAGAAAATGGAGGGGGAGGTACAGAATGCATTAGCTAAAAGAAAGATGTGGCCTGTTGCAAAAAATGACCACATTATGGCTTTATGACTACCACCCCGTGAGTGTGCCAATTTAAAGACTAGCTCTAGGGACAAACGATGTCCCATGGAGGTCAGTAGCATTAGGCAAGCAATGTGATGAAAGCAGAGAAGGAAAATCCTAATAGTGACACAGGAACATAGGCCACAGTATTTTATGGCACACATCCAAGATAATTTCACAGTATCGAAAATAAGCCCAAAGTACTCAAAGAGAAAAAAGGGGGGTCTTAGTTCCACAATCTTTCTTTTTTTTTTTACTATATTTGTAAGAGTAATTTATTATTTATTTACTGCATTTTTATCCCACCTTTCAGACGATTATTGTCTCCCAAATCGGCTCACATCAATAAAGAAAAGACAGAGAGAGAGAGAGAGAGAGAGAGAGACTCTGCCATCAGGCTTACAAACTAAAAAGACAAGACACACAAGGGAAGGGGAGTGGAGGTGAAAGGAAGAGGAGGGAGGCCCGTTTTCAAGGACAGAACAAGGTGGTGAGCTCCGAGTGGGCATTAAGATGCACTTAGGCCAGGCTGAACTTCCCTTGCTGGTGTTCTTGCTTGAATAGCAATGGGTGGCTCTTGCTGCTTTGGCCTTGCTTCTGCAGTCTCAAGGCAACTGTCAATTGGAGCCTAGTGTTTTTTTTTCTGGCAGGGAGGGGGAAGTAAGCTTCCTGCAACTGTTCCTTCCTTCTCTGGCTGATGGGTGGGCCAGGTTGGTCTCCCCCTTGGCTTGATTTTATTCATGGGAAGCCGGGGGTGCAGCCCCCCTGTGGCCCTAGTTCCCCTGGCTGATGGTAAAAGCCAAAGTGTGCTTCCCTTCCCTGCGGTATGCTGCAGATGTTAACTTTCACAAGTATATACACAGTCAAGAAGTACACCATTGCTGTAGAAACTAAAGAGTATACCAGACTGGCATGGCAATCTATCTGTATCGTGTTCTGCATATCTGTCCACCTTCTCATCTGGTCCCACTTTTCTGATAGAAATGGGAGAGGTAAGCCCACTCACCCCTATTTGGACCCATGAGCAAACATTCAGTATGAATTGAGCCTGGAGTAACTAGTTCTGTCTGTTTCAAAGACCAGCCAGAGCGCGGATTGGTTGGCTCTTGTGACAATAGCAGATCAGCCTTCTTTCCACCTGCCCGTCCCAAAAAGCAGAGCACTGGTTGGCGGGCTCTTGTGGAAATCATGAAGCCACTTCCCCATCTCATCCAGAGGTGTTGTTGTTGTTTTTTAAGTCTTAAAAACACAGATTGGCTTTAGTGGTTGGGGGTGGGGGCGGGGGCGGGGGGAAATTCACGCAGGAGTTGGAGGACTTGTGTTTGTCAGTAGAGGGAAGCTGCATCAGAAAGACCTGCATCAGAAAGACCTTGAAGAGGGACATGTCTGTCTTGGACCTTAGAAAGAGGACAAAGAGGGGAAGGTAGCTAGCTGTGTTTCAGAAAGAAAGGAGGAGTGGAAGAAGCAGAGGGCAAAAGAAAGAAAAATGGAGTGTGGGATCAAATGGGTTCAGGGAAGTGAAGTTGGAGATGATATTCAACTTCCCACTCAGCTACACCCAATCTCCAGGAGAGGCTGAAGCTCAGTGGTAGAGCTCATGCTTTGTATGCAAGTTCAATCCCCAGCTAGGAAGGAATCCTGCCTGAAATCCTGGAGAGCTGCTGCCAGTCAGTGTCAACAATATTGAGCTAGATGGACCAAGGTCTGACTCCGTATAAATGCAGCTTCTAGCTTACCTGGGAAACAATGTTGTGATGGCGTGCAGTCGTGATGGGGAGGCAGGGAGGGGGCAGCTGAGCCCTGGCAGTGGCACCAAGTGTGCAGGGAGCTAGTCAGGGCTAAACTGGCTCAGCAAGAAGAAGGCTTTGTTGGCAGACTGGAGGGAAAACTTCCCTCCCTCTAGTCCGCCAGAGGCTGTTAAGAGCGGGGTCTCCCATGTGGCTTTGGCATTGCTGTCGCCGACTTCCCCACCCACCCACTCCAGGGTAACTCACGTCTTGCCATGGATTATGGTTGGTCAGTCAATGGGGCTGGGAAAGAATTTTACCTGCACACAGATTGGCACCAGTGTTTAGGGTTTTCGCCTTCCACATTGCAAGAACATTAATTCGGTGATATTGGGATTTGTTTGGCTTGACAAGTATAGCTGTAAGGGTGGTTATAAAACTTTCAGTTCTAAGTCACAACTTTGTAGGCATGAAAGGCATTGGGCTGGATCTACTGGGAAGGGGAAGGGGATTGGGTGCCCTGTTTTCCCCTTCAAGATGGGGTCCCCCTTAAGGGACCATGGGGGGGTGGTATTAAGACACAGCTCAGCGTGGGGCTGCAATCCAGGCCACACCCCAAGGAGGCAGAAAGGGGCTCACTTCAGTGGTCTGCACTGTGGGGTATGCCTCTGACTCCTGCCCCCCACAATGAGGCACTTGGCAGGCGGGCCAGGTTGATGGGATTGGACTTCAGGCAGGTAGTCCGATTAACGGATCCATGCCCTATGCCTCCACCAACCCTATTCCAAGCTGAACTAATAAAGTTGTGGTCAATTATTTAACCCATCCAAGTCTTATGTCTGAATTTGTTTCCCCACCTCCCTGTCCTGCCCTAAAGGGACTAGCTATGCACTGCCACACACAAGGCAGCGCATCCTATGTTCCTATGTTTATGGGCATTTTCCCCACACATATTCTTGCCATTTGGTGGCCATTCAATTACGTTAATATTGCTACACTGAGTCTAGTGGACATCTTGACCCACTGCTCTAGACATATATATGTTTCTAGTCAAGAAACAGCATACCACCAGTGTCATGTCATCAGGGTGGGTGGGCTGAACGTGTATACTGGAGCCTACAAATGCACCAGATTGTCAGTGAGATGTTTTTAGAACAGGAGTCTTTCAATGTCTCCAAGGCCAACCCTGTTAGAATCTCCTGGAATTGTAATGTGCCTTCTAATACAGAAGAATGCAGGAAGGAGCGATCAACCATTCCTGAAAATGAAGGTTTGCTTTATAGGAACCAGATTAGAGCAAATGGAAGCATAAACTGCCACAGCATAGATTTTTACCACTTAGTGATATGTTGACATGCAATTTGTCTTTCATGAGATTTTTTTTTAAGTCAAAAAACTTGAGTCGGCTTTTTAAATTATTAAAATGATTATCCAAGCTGGCATACCTTCGTTCTTCTTCTGTGACAGGGGAAGCAAAGTTGGCAGTAATGTTTTGGTGTGTCACAAGCAGGGTACAATGATCAGGCTGCCCACTTTGAGACAGGCTAAAATGTACCAACTTGACATATTCTTACTGGCAGTATCATTGTTTCACCCCATGCAGAAGGAACATACTGCCATGTCTGACAGCCTACGAGGGGTGGAGGTGGGTGTGAGTGTGGGGGGACGACTATTGCACTTAGCTGGCAACTTATATCCAAACACACTGAGAAACATAGCCCACTTTCACAAAGATCAACCAAAACCTTTTTATTATAATTGACAATGCAGTTGGAGAAACACAGATTTTTCTTCCAAGCATTTTATCATTAAGAAATGGTTACAGATGTTGTGAGGTTTGAAATGTTTTTCCCCCACAACCTAGTAAATAGGGAGGGGAGCGGGACATTAAGGACATTGGTTTTCAGAATGGAAGCTCCTTATATATCCCTCGGTCTGTATCATACAGTCATTTCTTTCTTTCCAGGAGCAACAAAGGGGACAATCTACCCAGAAGTTAACCTGTCTACATCCCATTGAAATGAATAAGGATGGTGCAAGAGCATTGTAGTTAGTCTCCAAGCGCTCCTCCTGTGAAAGACCCATTAGAAATAACATGGGTCAAAAGATCTGTGGTAAAGTTCCCCTAGCACTGTTCCATTCATTACAATGGCACTAGAAGAGGACTAACTCTTAATGGATTAGCTCTTGGTACCTAGATCTTAAAGGAGGCCTGGCCAACTATGGTCCCTGCTGAGCTATGGCAGCAGAGCTATGGCTCGGTGGAAGAGCACATGCTTTGTATGCAGAAGGTCCCAGGGTCAATCTCCAGCACCTCCAGGTAGGGATGGAAAAAGTCCCTGAATGAAACCCTGGAGAGCTGCTGCTTTCTGTTTTGCATGCAGAAAGTCCCAGGTTCAATCCCCGGCATCTTCTGTAGGGCTGGAAACATCCCTGGCTGAAATTCTGGAGAGCTGCTCCCAGTTGGTACTGACAGTACTGCGCTAGATGGACCCATCAACCAGGTATGGCATCTCACCAGGGTTCTGATAAACATCCTATTTATGTTTCTGGTCTGGTAAAAATGGCAGGAGTGGTGCCAACCCTAGCTGGCCATAACGTATGGCTGGTAGACTGGATTTGGTTTGGGGAGGGCCAGAAGTCATGCAAGCTTGGCTTAGAGAGATGTGTCTACAATGGTGCATTGAGTGGCATATGCTGAGGTAGCTACAGTAGCATCCTCTGTAGTGTGCTGCACATCTGGTATTTTTCCTACAGGAAACAATCTCTCAGTGGGGGCAGGGGGAAAATGGGTACACCATCACTTTTAAAGTAAGTTGCAAGAGAGTGCATAGTCAGGAGGAATCTAAGAAGGCTCCACAGGCCAGATGGGCAAACTCCGCAGGCCAGATTAGGTATGTGGGCCAGAGGTTGCCCTCCCCTGAGATAGTGCTATTACCAACCTTCAAGCTAAAACCATGTAATTAATAAGGGGAGGGGAGTTATTTAATCATTTGTATACTGCAAAAGGAATAAGATAAAACTTCCTTTTTGTACTTTCCACCATGTTACATTTAGATGAAATAGTCTTTTTTCTGAATGTTTCAGTTCTATGCTCCGTGTGAATTAGGTAGGAAGGTGACTTTTGAGGATTAGAGGCTATGAGACCAAATGAAGAGCCTTGAGGAGGTGGATGGGTTCAAAGGCCCCCACTTGCCTGTCCTTTCAATAGAACCTCAGAGGTGTGAACTAATAGGCCATCCAATAGCTACTTAGGTAGCTTTTTTCTTGAGATTGGAAAAAAGGCCATACCAAGAACACCACAGGAGGGATTGAATCCAGGATCTGCCTTCCGTTGATGGAAAGGCTCTGCTGATGGAAGGCACCTCCATCCATTTCTCAGGAATATCCCCTTCCCCTGCACCACAGCTCAGCCCATTCAGCAAAGTCTCCTGATCCTCTGTGTAGCATTGTCAGGGGGGGCTGGCAGGGCTGCCATGGGGAGGAGAAGTCTGCTTCTGCCAGCCCGGTTGCATGGGCCTAAATCTGGATCCAGCCAAGCAATGTGCCTGCTATAACCCAAAGTGAACTTCTGTTCTCTAACAGTGCACAGCTGTGTTCAGGCTTTGAGACAGAAGCCTCTTACATGTCTTTGGCAATAAAATGGAAGCCAATCTGGCTGTTCTCTGGTTGTAGGCTGGATTAATCTCCCTTGTTTTGCTTTTGTTTTTAGCACAGACCCTGGTTCCGACATTGGGAGAGATAACACGAAGCTCGGTCACTCAAGGATGTTGCTGGTCAGTCATCTCTTGGACATGCGAATATGAGTTTAAGCATGCAATCCTATTGATTGCGCCCTCACAGCTCAAAAGCCCCCAAACTTGGGGGCTTCTGAGATTCCTATGCCCTACCAGGCTGAAGCCTCCCTGTTCTCCGATCTCCTTTATTTTTGTTAGATGGGCTTTTCAGCTCATCTAGTGAAGCACTTCGGGGGGGGGGGGAGCTGGAGGAGGTTCAGGATAAATCGTATCTTGGCCTCTCCGGTCTCCTCCCCGCCACCCCCTTTACCCCCTCTCTGAGGTCGAGTTTCCGACCTCGGGTAGGCAGCCAGCACAGTTCTCTCCACGTTGGCTGTGAGGGGGTGGGGGAGGGGTGGGTCAAATCTCTGGCTCCCCTTCCGAGATCAGAGCACTGTCGCTGACCTTGGAGGGGGAATCTGAACTATCCCATGGTCCCCGGGATGCTCACTCAGGGACCACAGGTTGCTGTCTAAGAAAGATCGTGGTGTGTGGCAGAGGTGGGTTGTGTTAATCTGGGGTGCCTATCAAGATAGATTCAGGGTAAGCTAAAGTGAGGCAAAGCCGCACAAGGATCAGTTTAATGGTTTGTTGACTAATGGTAAATGGATGCAGAAATAAAGCAAAGAAACATCCCTTGCGCTGACTGAAGCTGGCAACTTCCCCCACAGCCACACATGTATCTGGGTCCCAATGAAGATAACAGGACACCTCTCCATGGACAGATAATCCATTCTCCAAGCTGGTAAGCATGCAGGTTCCCCTTGAAGCGAGACCAACTTGGCATGCTTTAAGCCGTGCTTATATACCTTTCCTTCCATGCCCTGGTGGATGCATAAAGCACCACAGTCAAGGCATTTGGCCCCAACCGTCCACTCTGGGCTCAGAAGCTTCCCAGCTCTTCAAGGAGACATACCACTACACTCTTATCTGAGGGACCAGAGCAACCTGGCCAGAATCAATCAGTTTCATGTTTGTTGGCATACAGAACTGGCCTTGTCTGGCACCAACACTCCCGCGTAAGACAGCCTACTCAGTTACCTAGAAGTCACCTTCCATACTATGTTAACACAGGCCTCTGTGCACTTAGCAAAATGTGAAGACTGTGACTGTGGAAACTCACGATACTCTTCGCCATCTTCTGGTGTAGCCCACTACATGGGCGCCATAATGCAGATTGGAAAGCAGCATGAGCAATAGGCTTAGTATCTGGGGGAAATGGTATGCAGGAGAGAGAAGTCTGCAATGCTCCTTTTCCTGATATAGTCATCGCTCTTTGATATCTCTTTGAGCGGGGAGACCATAGGTCAGTGGAAGAGCATCTACTTTGCACGCAGACGGCCCCAGCTGCAATGGTATCTCCATGTAAAAGACTGCCTGACACCCTGGAGAGTCACTGCCCAACAGTGCGGACAGTACTGGATTAGATGGACTAATGACTCGGTATAAAGCACAGATGGGCAGACAGTCCATCTCCAGATGTTTTGGACTTCAACTCCCAGAACTCCTGACCATTAGCCCTGCTGGCAGGGGCTTCTAGGAGCTGAATTCCCAAACTTTTGGAGATCTGCCTTCTGCCCACCCCTGGTATAAACTCGCTTTAGACAGCTCCTTCGTCTAAATATATCACATGTGGTGAACTAGACATGCTGGAGTGCTGGTGAGAGCTGTGATGCACACGGTATTGTGTACAAACATGGTCTGCCGCCGTCCTCTTGAGTACACAGACCATTGGGCTGCGGAAAATTCCAACCAAGTCTTTCCTATGGCGTGATTCAACAAGGGAAACCCAGGCTCACAAGCGGTTTTCCATGTGCATGCAACGCTGAAGCATATCTGAAAGGGTTCATCCACATTGCAATGCCCAGCCAACCTCCCTTCAGCTGCCTCTCCATACATTTCTTTTACATCCCCATCTGGGACCAGGGTTGTAGCGGAGCCAGGGCTCACAAAAAAGCTCTGGTACTTTTTTATGGGGGGGGGGGTCATCTGCCACCTCTACCACCCCTAGACTTCCCTGTTCCCTCTGAGCTTTGCTGCAATCCTCACAACAGCTGGGGGGAAATGAATTTTCTTCATGACAGATATTGTTCCTTTTTGGGGATGGCTCGCTCTTGAATGGACAATCAAGGCGCATTTACAAGAGGCCTGCTCCTGGTGCAGATGAACACTGCTAGAACTGGTTTGTTGATATGCTGCCTGGACACCGCTGCCTAAATTTTTGGACTCCTCTTGGGGGCATAACTAGGGAACTGTCATGATGAGCACCTGCACTTCCAAATTTGCTGCTGCTGCGCCACCGTCTGGGATCGCTCACGGCGTGCAATTCGAGCCGGGTCAGGGCCACGATATCTCTAGGCAGGCAGCTTGGGGAAAACTGGTGATCATCAAGAAATTATAAATAGGTATCTGTATTTTTACAATAAACCAGTTTTATTTCTGTGATCAAAACACCAACGTCAGTTTTGTTTCCATTGTATTCACTATAAATCTAGTTTTACGATTAATTTTAGATATAATATCCAGAACCTTGCTAAACCAAGACATAAGCTTGCTGCCAGAATAGGAGTTTTGCCATAAGAGTAAATTACTTTGATACAATTTCATATTCTCTCTCCACCTTTTGCAGGAGAAAGAATATTTCTTAGCCTCTCTTCTGCCTTTGCTACAATCTGTCACCCAAATGAGTTATCACCAAATATTAATGCTCCTATATTGAGCATTATTTCCTCATTATATTCTCACTCTTATTTCTCCCCCCCCCCTTTAATCTACTGAGAAAAATTAGAATAATAAGAAAATGGCAGAACATTTATCTTGACACTCTTGAGACAGGAGTCCAGACAGAAATTATATAAAACTATGTTATACTAAACCTAGCGTGATGAAGCAAGAATGGAAGTTAAACCCAGTTAATTTTCAGAAGATTCTGCCAAAAGTGAACCCTTGGTTCACCTTCACTTTGATAAGCAGCATTGCTTTCCATTAAAGAAAAGACTGTCACAGAACACTGTCAATAGTTACTTTGAAGTGTACTGTGGGATTGTTTTAAAGCACGGGTTTATCAGTTATTATGATGTATAAAGGTGGAGAAACTGAAAACAGAAATATTATTTTTATAACTTCAAGGCTGCAATTCTAAACATACTTCCTAGGAAATAAGTTCATTTGAACTAAGATTTTTAAAAGATTTTAAAAACTGCTAATTTTTTAATACTTCTTAAACTCAGGTCTGGCTGTGTGTCCTAGGACTATCACAGTGTCTTTGGGGTGCTATATATTTTGCAAAATATTGGATGAATACTGACAACCATTGACCAAGTCGTAGCTGTACAAAGTGTGTTTGTAACTACTTGGTAAGCTAGCTGTCTATACCCGGGTCTCCAACATGGAGCCAATGGGCACCAATGTGCCCACAGACTCCTCTCTTCGGCTCTTGCCAGAATCCCTGCACCTCCTGATTTTTATTTTATTTCTTAATATCTTTTTAAAATAAAACATATTTTTTTAAAATGGGAGATTCTCATCCTTTAAAGCAAAGTACTGCTTTCCAGAACCATCTTTATTTGGGTTTAAAAAGAGCTTTTGTGTTTTGGAGCTCATACATCCACTTCTGCTTAGGTTCTTGAGCAAGTTACTTTTCTTTCTTTTTTTTAATCCATTTTTATTTTGTTTTTACAAATAAAATAAACACTACCAACAATATAATCAAAATCTTCAGTTTCCAACATTACAGTATTCTAAAAGAAGAAGAAGAAAGGGACAATAGCAAAAGAAGGAAGAGAAAAAGAAAAGAAAGGAAAGGAAAAAAAGAAAAAAACAGAAACTTCAATAAGAACAAACCAAATATCCAAACAGTCTTATAGCACAGAAATAGAAGCAAACAATCCATTTCCATTAGCCATAGATTACTATTCAGTTAACACGTATTAATAAACATTAAAGATTTAGCCAGCAAGGAACAGCAACAACAATAATCCCATAGTGATTCTTGTTACTTTTCTTATATAGTCTCACCAATTTGCCTTCTGGGAAATGAGTATTTTGTAACCAGCCATGCTCATCATCATAGCCATTTTATGAATAGGTAACGCCCCCTCCCAATGGCAACCATTTTCTGAGAGTGCCTGCAACATCCTCTCAAAATTCCAAATATGCCCAATGACCCAGAAAGGTTGAGGACCCCTGGTCTATAACATCCTGTCAAGAACAGCTGGCTTAATATGCATCAATTGATAGGTTTACTGACCGCAAATTATATCTGCTGATTCCATGTTTGGGGGTGGGGTGGTTGGCAGTGTGCTCTCTGGTGGTCCTAGGAGAGCGGACTCCTGGCCATGGGCTTAGAATCATAGAGTTGGCAGAGACCTCAACAGTAATCTAGTCCAACCCCTGTTGATGGAGGAAATCTGCTGTGACAACATCCCTGACAGGTGGCCATCCAGCCTCTACTTAAAAACATCTAATGAAAGAGACTCCGCTACTTCTTGAGACAGTCTGTGTTCTATTGTCAAACATCTTGCACCCTCAGGAAATTCTTCCTAATGTTTAGCTAAAATCCTCTTTCTTGTCATGTGAACCCATTTATTCAGGTCCTACCCTCTAGAACAACATTCCCCAACCTGTGCACTCCAGATGTTTTGGACTTCCACTAACCCTAGCTGGTCGGGAATGCTGGGAGTTGTAGTCCAAAGCATTGGGAGGGCACCAGGTTGGGGAGAGCTGCTCTGAAACAACAGAAGAAATTTGCTCAATCATCTATGCAATAGTCAGCCCCTCAAATATTTGAAGATGGCTATCATATAATCTCTTAATCATCTCTTCTCCAAGCTAAACATATCCAACCCTTTCAACCATAGCATGTAGTCTCCAGGCCGCTCTTGATCCTCCTCCTCTGGACAGTGTTGGAACCAATTTACAGTGTTGCTGTAGTGCACATAAAGTGTTGTGAGGTGTAACGGCAGTAACAGTGGGAAACGATAAACCATCATTTTAAATTCCCCACCACGCCTCCTATATAGGTGTGTTCCAGTTTTTACAATGGTGAGCCCCCAGCACAGGGGCCCAGGGCAAGTCAATATCAGTGGGCCCTCCCGGCGGGCTGTTACTGCCCAGTGCTGCTGAAACCATGCCTGGCTCATATATCCAAACTGACCATTACCCAACAGCATATAAACTGCAAAGGAGCGGTGGGGGCAGGGGAGAGAGAGAGAGAGATTTGTTAAAACAAGTCCTTTCAAGAAGATACATTTCCATTTACTTACTTTCCGAAGAAACGGGGGTGGGTATTTAGCTGTGACAAGAGATATCACAGAATCATAGAATAGTAGGGTTGGAAGGGGCCTACAAGGCCATCGAGTCCAGCCCCCTGCTCAATGCAGGAATCCAAGTCAGAGCATCCCTGACAGATGGCTGTCCAGTCTCGTCTTGAACGCCTCCAGTGTGGGAGAGCCCGCCACCTCCCTAGGTAATTGGTTCCATTGTCGTATTGCTCTAACAGTCAGGAAGTTTTTCCTGATGTTCAGCCGGAATCTGGCTTCCTGTAACTTGAGCCCATTATTCCATGTCCTGCACTTTGGGAGGATCAAGAAGAGATCCTGGCCTTCTTCTCTGTGACAACCTTTCAAGTACTTGAAGAGTGCTATCATATCTCCCCTCAGTCTTCTCTTCTCAAGGCTAAACATGCCCAGTTCTTTCAGTCTCTCCTCATAGGGCTTTGTTTCCAATCCCCTGATCATCTTCGTTGCCCTCCTCTGAAGCCTCTCCAGTTTGTTTGCATCCTTCTTAAAGTGTGGTGCCCAGAACTGGACACAGTACTCCAGATGAGGCCTAACCAGTGCTGAGTAGAGGGGAACTAGTACTTCCCGGGATTTGGAAGCTATGCTTCTATTAATGCAGCCCAAAATAGCATTTGCCTTTTTTGCAGCCACATCACATTGTTGGCTCATATTCAGCTTGTGATCAACAACAATTCCAAGATCTTTTCGCTTGTAGTGTTGTTGAGCCACGTATCCCCCATCTTGTAACTGTGCATTTGGTTTCTTTTTCCTAGGTGCAGAACTTGGCATATCTAAATCTTGCACCAAAGACTAGCTCTTGAGAGTTCATTCTGCAATACATTTTGCTTCTTAAAGAGAGAGAGAGAGAGAGTTAGTTCTATCTGTCAATGAGCAAAAACAAATGGTTGACCATTCCTTTATTTATTGATTTATTACATTTCTATACCACCCAGTACCCAAGGCTCTCTGAGCAGTTCACAAACAAGGAATGGTAATTCTGATATCAAAAGACATTATAATCTGCTCTATTATTGAAGAATAGCTCAGAAATACAGGGTGAAACATCCAATAAGTCAACAAATTTATTATGTCAGTTAGGAAAACAATTCACTAGGTAGGGTGTGTTTAAATGCAAAGTACAGGGTTGGATCCAATGTTGTGTGAGTGGACTTCCAGTCACACAATGGAACTTCCTCATCCTCTCTTTCCCCCTGCAGCCCCCCACATGCACCTCAAAACTGCTCCAGAGAATCCCACAACTCTCCGGAGTGGATCTGGGGGCACGCAGAAAGTTGCAGGGGGAGGAGAAATCCGTTCCACGAGTAGTTTCCATTCTGCTAGCGGATGACCAGCGTTGGATCTCACCCACAGTGCTGCTATAATACACATAAAGTGTTGTGAGGTGTTATAAAGTGTTGAGCTGAGTATATCTTTTTAAAAAGTAATGTATATTCCAGGGATAAAAAACCAAAGTATCTTTAAAACCGACACAGAACACTGAGCAATAAAATAGTTTAGACTTACAAAAGGTGGGCAAATATATCGGGCCCATTATAAAAATGATCTCAATGATCAGCGTGCTTTAAAATTTTGGAATACATAGAAAGCACAAATGTGATATGGGATGACACCATCACCTGTAATGGTAGCCTGTATCCTTCATTCATTGCAGGAGCAATTTTACAAAAACCTCCCTCAATTTTTTAATAACAGAAAATAACACTCCTGATACAACACTCAGCACAATCTGGGACACCTTTAAATGTGTTGCTTGAGGGTGATTTATAGGTGCCACCTCACTTATTATAAGAGAGTGAGTCAACCAATGTAAGCTTCCAACAGGATATTAAATATCTAGAAGGTAGGCATAAGTGTACTGTGTCTAAAGGTTGACACTAGATTTCTTGCAACCAGAAATAAACATTATTGTCTGGAAATTAATAAAGCTCAAAACGTCTATATAAGCAGAGTATATGTTATGAATGTGGCAGTAGGCCAAGCCTGCTATCAGCTGGGCAATACAGGCTTAGCAACGGTTCAAAATGGCGCATTTTGTTAAGAAATAAGAACATAAGAAGAGCGATGCAGGATCAGACCGAGGGTCCATCCAGTCCATCATTCAGTTCACAGCGGCCAACCAGCTGCCTGTGGGAAACCCGCAAGTTGGACATAAGCACACTTCCAGTTTGTGTTGCCCATCAACTGGCATGCTGCCAGTCATACTTCCTCTGATACTGGAGGTAGCATATAGCCTTCAGGATTAGCAGCCACTGATAGCTTTATCCTCCCTGAAGTTATCTAATCTCCTTTTAACGGCATCCAAACTGGTGACCATCACTACATCTTGTGGTAGTGAATTCCACAGTTTAACTATGCACTCTGTAAGGAAGTACTTCTGTCTGTCCTGAATCTTCCACCAATCAGCTTCACGGGATGACCCTGGGTTCTAGTATTATGAGAAAAGAGGAAAAAATGTCTCCCTATCCACTTCCTCAACACCATGCATAATTTTGCACACCTCTACCATGTCTCCCCTTCCATGCTTTTTTCTAAGCCAAACACTCCCAGACCTTGTAACCTTTCCTCATAAGGCAGTTGCTCCATCCCCTTGATCATTTTAGTTGCCCTTTTCTGCACTTTTTCCAACTCTTTTTTAGGGGCAGTGACCAAAACTGTACCCTGTATTCCAAGTGTGGTCGTACCATAGCTTTGTAAAAAGGACAGTATGATCTTCTCAGTTTTATTTTCAGTTCCTTTCCTAATTATGCCTAACATGGAATTTTTCACAGAAGCTGCACACTGGATCAACATTTTCATTGAGCTGTCCACCACAACCCCAAGATCTCTTTCTTGGTCACTCGCTGCTATGTCAGATTAGCTTATACTTGACGCTGGGATTTTTTTGCCCCAACATGCATCACTTTATACTTGCTTACATTTAGGGTTGGCGGAGAATTTCTCCCCGAAACTTCGGGGGGCCGAGCGCCAACGTGTTCGGCCCCCCGAACAAGTTTCGGGGAGAAATTCTCCGCACCCCCCCCACCCCCCGCACCCCCCCCCCGGACGGGACTTACCTTTGCCGAATGTCCCTCCCAGCGGCGGGTCCGGCCGGCGGTTCGGCGGGTCTTCGTCCAGGGCGGGAGCGGCAGCCGGCCTTTCGACCGGCTGCCGCCGCCGCCATTCCAATAAAAGAAAAAAAAAAACGCCCCCGTGATAGGCTACGTGACGATTAACGTAGCCTATCACGGCTAGATTTGCAAAGTCAGCCATGATAGGCTACGTAAATCGTCACGTAGCCTATCACGGGTGACTTAAAAAAAAAAAAAAGCGCGTACGGATAATGGCGGCCCCCATAGGGAGCCGCCATTCCCGTTCCTTATTTGGTCGCTGTAGTCTACGTAAATCTTTACGTAGACTACGGCGAAAATAAGGGCAACGCTAAAGATTTACGTAGACTACAGCGACCAAATAAGGAACGCGAATGGCGGCTCCCTATGGGGGCCGCCATTTGCATACGCGCTTTTTTTTTTTTTTTTTAAGTCACCCGTGATAGGCTATGTGACGATTTACGTAGCCTATCACGGCTGACTTTGCAGATCTAGCCGTGATAGGCTACGTTAATCGTCACGTAGCCTATCACGGGGGCGTTTTTTGTGGTTTTTTTTACTTTTTAGTTCACGGCCAGGCGAGGCGAGGCGCCTCCTCCCCAGCCTGAATTTCGGCCGGGCGAGGCGGGAAGCCTCCCCCCCCCGGCCTGAACTTCGCGGGGGGAGCAGCGAAGCACCTCCCCCCCACCGCGAAAAGCTTCGAGGACAGGTAAGGGACTTTCGTGCACCCCTACTTACATTGAACCGCATTTGCCATTTTGATGCACATTCTCCCAATCTAAATCAGAGGACATTTTATAAACATCTCTATTAATCAAACAAGCTGGTCTTAGAACATATATGTCTTAAGTAAGAGTAGAACATATATGTCTAAGTCCATATATGTCTAAGGGCTCCTTCACACCGGGCTTTTATCCTGCGATTGAGATTGCTCCTTCACAGAAGTTTGCAGGCTCTTTACGTGACGCCGTGACCCTGCTGCACTAAATGCCCTTTGTTCCATTTTTAAATAGATCGCAGATAATGAGCTATCAAATTACCCCCTTGTGTTCTCCTTCTGTTTCCTCTGTGAAAAAAGTTAAAGCGACAAGAAGAGGAACGAGATCAATGAAAGATAATCAGCTATAGGGAGAAGGAAGGGGAAGGGGAGGAGGGAAAGGAAGCATGTGTAAAGGGAGTCAGTTGTGATCCTGCATTTAAAATGGAAGCAGAAAGCCCCGTTTTAAATGCAGGATTTTAGGCTGGTGCAAAAATGCTCTAAGAATCCCTTAGCAATTCTAGAACTAATGCATACGGAACTACTAGGCAGAGAACTGACTGATGGAGGACATTATTAAAAAAAACTTTAAAAAGTAAGCACTCAGGTATTTATTTATTTATAGCCCATCCTTCCTCAAAAGGTACTGATGAGTGGACTCCCCCCCCCCCCCGCCAGCCCCACTAAATTTCATAAAGGCTTTCAGCAGAACTTAATCCCAGAGTTCACAATGCTTTATTATAATATCAGTTGCATGGGAGAGAAACTGTTGGCCTAGCAGGCTGAGGAATTCCATCTGCTCTGCCCCATCCCATGGCCTTAGGAACCTTTATCAAGGACCTGCTGCCTTGAAGGGTGATCCAGAGACAAAATCCAGGCCCAGAAACTCTGTTCAGCAGTTTAGGAGAGTTAGGAAACAATCCTATACATGTTTAGACAGAAAAGAAGTCCTACAACTCCCAGCATGCCCCAGCCAGTATGGCTAATTAGTGCATGCTGGAAGTTGTAGGGCCTTTTTTCTGTCTAAATATGCACAGAATTGAGTCCTTATTCTCCCACTGAGATTCCCTGGATCTAAAAGCTGAGAAGGCCAGAGGCTGAGATGGGTGCACCCAGCCTCTCAGATAGGATTATTCACCAGTCAAGCTTTCCCCTCAGCATTGGGCCATATTCTAATCTATGCCAATGAGGAAGAAGCTCTAGGACTCCAATGGGAGCATCCCTTCCCAGGCTAATAGAAGCCCCTAAGTCTGTAACAGAAGAGGAGATCTGCAACAATACATACAACCTAAAAATAATCATACTTTTATTTTAAAAAAAAAATCTTCAGATAACACCTGTCATTTTATGCAAGGCCATGGGAATACATGTGTAGTCTGCCTGCATCGTGCACCTATACACAATCAGGTCATTAGGTTACACTCCTTTCCCCAAACTGCTGCCCTCCAGATTGTGGATTTCAGCTCTCAGAAACAGCAGGAGGGGAAGGCACTTATGTGTCCCAAAACAGGAGAGAGAAAAAGTTCTCAGGTGCCTGGAAAAAAAAAAAATTCTGCTCACCAGAAATTTCCTTCCTCAGGGGCTGCTTATCTTTCTTCAGGTGTATCGAAAAGAATCCTTCTAATGTTTCTTCTATCTTGAAATGCTATTTCAAGAAGGAAATTCTGAGCAGAATTTTTTTTTCAGGCATCTGAGAACTTTTTTTCTCTTCTGTTTCGGGACTTCTGCTCCCACCAGCCTCACCAGCATGGAAAAATGGAAGGACTCCATATATGCCCTAGAGAAAGGTGGAATATAAATGCAATGAATAAATATTTTCAAGGGAGGAGAAGGAAAAAAAGGGTTCTGCTCAGTAAAGGAAACATTGCAGCATATAGGAGCAGGAAATCTTTTGGAGGTGAGGAAGGAGCAGTGGTCTCCCTGTGGCTACTGCCCATGAAATTCGTCTTGCACTGCATAGGCAGGTATTTGCTTATCTTCCAGCTACTAGTAATTAATACTTTTCTGTTAACTATTTAATAATGTTTTCCAGAATTCATTTGCATGTACATACCTTTCTTTCTTTCTTTCTTTCTTTCGTTCTTTTTCTTTCTTTCTTTCTCTCTCTCTCTCAATCTCTCTCTCTTCTCCTTCTTCTTCTTTCCTATCAAATCACTGAGGCCCCCACATCCTTTCTAAGTAGCTGATTGGCATAATAAAAAGCTGATTTTATATGAAAATGCATGCATAGCTGGGGAGGGAAGCACAACTCATTTGCTTGCATGTTTCCCCATCCAGGTTGGCTATGGAAACTTGCTTCTGTGTGTTCATATGGCCTACGGTTGGATGAGGCTACTTACGGTGCATGATGAGGCTACTTTCCACAAAAATCAGAAGCCACAACCTCTAAAAAAAATATTAAATCCTGCTGCAAAATGTTTCCAAATGTAATCGTGATGGAAGCACTTGAAGAAAATGGTTATGGAAATTAACCATTCAGTTTGTCCATCACTCTGGTGAGGAAACCAGATCTGAAATAAACCGGATTTGCAACTGTGCTTTCGTGAAAAAACAACCACATATCTCACTGTGCTTTTTCTTTTCTTTTTTAATCCACAATCACATATAACAGCAACCCAGAGTATGGGTTGTTACCTTGCCCAGAGTTTACCCATGATTTGTCTTCTAGACAATCATGCAAAGCACAGGTTGTTTTCTCAATTCCTGGGTTGTTTGATTCCCTCCTCCTTCACCCACTTGTATTCCAAATGCCTTTGCAGCGCTGTACTGTTTGCATGTACAGTGGCTGGGGGCGTTAACCACTTTTGCCCGCCGCCACAGTAGCCTGGCAAAACAAGCCATGAACAACCCACAGTTCTGGGTTTGCACATAATTCCAACCCAGAGTTAAAACAACCCAGAGTTCACAACCCAACAACAAACCATGGGTTCTCTTCCTGGGTTGTTTGTGATTAACAACCCATAGTCAAGCCATAATTCTAGGTCTGCACGTAATGACAACCCAGGACTAGCAATCCATACTCAACCCATACTCTGGGTTGTTATTATGTGCCAACTAGGTCATACAGTAGAGTACTATATAGAAGTTGGATCCAGGATCTGCCTTCCATGAGGGGAAGGGACCTCTGCTCTACCCCTGACCAGCTCTCCCCATTCAGACTCTCTGTGTAGCATTTTCAGGGGGTTGGAGGGGCTGCCATGGGAAGGAAGGGGTGAGGAAGTCCACCTCTGCAAGTGCAGTTGAACCAGCTTAAATCTGGATCCAATCCAGTCACAATATCAACTTCAGGACATAGAGAAAAGAAACAAAAAAGAAAGAGAAAAACATTCCTTATAAGTAAGTGCAGATGTTTATACAACAATTCTTATTGCAATTATCCTTCAAACATCAATCAATACATGCTTGCACTATCACAAGGTAAATAAGAGCGAATGGGGTTTTCCAAATAAGTTCTTAGCAGATACCATTCTACTAGAATGTCATTCTTCATATTTGTCCACCTAGCCAGTGTCATTTGAAATGTCAACCTTTTGAGTAATAAGAACCGCTCTTATTCTTATTATTTTAAAGCCATGGTAGTTGTTGTCAGCTGCCTAGGATCTATCTATGGGCTTGGCTGGAGATTTCTTTTATAGTTACAGATGAAGCAGCTAAGACTTTCCTTTGCTTATAGATTGGAGTTTGGGTACCAGAACAATGGGTTGGATCCACTGAAATCAACAAGACTTATGTTAGTCATCATGACTAGGGATGGATGAATCGGTTAGTTTTGCTTTCTCCTGCTTTCCAGTTTTTAAAGTCTCACATTCTTTCCATCCCGTTTATGAAGACATTTTGCACATTTTCGTAAGTTCTCACCAAAAGCTGAACCAAACAAAATTCTCACCCACCTGAACTGGTCTGATTCAATAGGCACAGCTATTCCCAGAATGGAGAGGACAATGTTGTACCTGCTTACCATGTAGCTGTTAAAGATGAGAGCCCTGTCAGGAAAAAAAAAAGTGACAATCCTAATTCAGCACCACAAGCATGGCTGAATACCCAGGGATTCAAACCCAGACTTTTAAAACTCAAAGCCCTCTGCCTGGATGGACAACTCTTTCAGTTTTACTTTCTCCCACATCATTTAAAAAAAAATAATAAAAATCTCAAGTTCTTTTCACCCTGTTTATGATGTAATTTCCATCTTTTGGCAAATTCTTATTTTTAAAAAACCCAGTCAACCCAAATTCTCACCCATCCCTAGTCATGACTAACTTTTCACATTGATTTCAATAAGACCTGAACACAACTAACTTGTCCTGGATCCAACATCACGGAACAGCCACAAAGCAGAATCAAGGTCAGTATGACAACCCATAATCTTGCTCCATATTTTAACAATCTCCTTCCAAAAGGGATTGCCTGAAAAGGATTGTCTTCATTCTCGTTATAAATGAAAATAGGGACCAAGTTGTCCATAATCCTTCCAACACCTGGGGACAGAACGTTGATACATTTGGTAGAGTTTTATAGGTGTCACATGCCAGCAACTCAAGATCTAGTATTGGGCCTCCCTTATACCTACATGCAGGGACCATTGGGCATTAAAGGCCAATGATGGCTATATATTATTTCCAATATCAGATCTAGCATGAGTCCCTATACCAGTTGCTGTGGACATAAGGGAGCTATTGCACTCACATCCTATTTGTAGGCTTTCATAGGCAGCTGGTTTTTTGCCACTGTGAGTACAAAATCCAACTTCACATATTCATATACAGTATGGCCATTCCAGCTGGCCAAAAGAAACTATCACTTGCCCCATCTGAAAGATCTTTTGTGATCACCTCTTTTGAGGCATCATAATTAAGTTTATATAGATCAAAGCAGTTTGACATAATATGACTCTCTAGACGTCTCCATGAGTCATCAAGCCAGAGAAACACAGCTTGCAGTTCTGTTTGAAGAGAAAGGGGCAAAGTAAGATTAATCACCTCAGATGTTTGCAAGTTTGGCAAGACAGCCTATATGTTGTGAGCTGGCTTGTGATCACATTCACAGCCTCATGATGGTTAGTATCATGAATAAATGAAATAGTTTAATTGGGGCATTATACTCAGCCCCCTAAACAACTGTTTCAGTGAATGGCAGTCTGTGGTGCTTGACAGGGTTGTCCTCTGTCTCCCAAGTTCATGCCCTCGCTATTCAGCTGCTAGCTCTAGTTATGGAAAGATCACATCAAGGCAGTTTGCATGGGCTCTGTATAACACCTTTCATGGCTCTGCACAAGTTTGGACCAGCAGTCCATTTTGTAAGAAGATTTCTTATGGTTAAAGATGTTCTTCAAATCCAAGGATAGGGTTGCAAGAGGAGTGTTTGACTGCATGGATAAAACCAAGCATTCTGAAGATATTCACTGCCATGTGATGCCAGGTGTAAACCCTGACAGACCTGGGTGTATTTACTGATGATGCACTTAAAAATAAATTAAAAAAATAAGTGATGGACCAGAAGAACAGTAAAAAAAAAAAAAAAAAACACCTTTGGATCTTGACTAAACAGAAAGATGGGTTGATATGAAGCAGTCAGACTTTAATCCATTTATGGAGCACAATTTGAACATTCTTTCAAGAGGACTAGCCCCTTTTGTTAAGATATTATCACAGTAATAGTAGTAGTAGTAGTATATTTCCTGTTTAACCAAAAGGCCATGACAACCCACAAATGTCAAACAACACAGGTAAACAAAACAGAAGACTAGTTCAAATGCACATGTTCATGATCTACTGGGTGAATATTATGGAAATAAGTTGAATGTGAGCAAAATATATGAGACTGTAGAATATGTTTATTGCCTACATGGCACAGAGTTAAAGCCAGTGCTTTAGCTTACAGTTTCCATGCATTCTTTTGATGCACTGGTGAATTTGTAAGAACCTAACCCTTCTCTTCCCCTTCATGGATCACTGCCTTGTTGTGGCAAAGGGGCTTGCGTAACTCAGTGAAGCCATAAGCTATGCCGTGCAGGGCCACCCAAGACGGACAGGTCATGGCAGAGAGTTCTGACAAAATGTGGTCCACTGGAGAAGGAATTGGCAACCCACTCCATTATTCTTGCCAAGAAAATCCCATGGAACGTATCACAAGGCTAAAAGAGATGACGCCGGAAGATGAGCCCCTCAGGTCGGAAGGTGTCCAATATACTACTGTGGAAGAGCAGAGGGTATTTCCAAGTAGCGCCAGAAAGAGTGAAGAGGCTGGGCCAAAGCCGAAAGGACACTCAGCTGTGGATGTGTGTGGTGGTGAAAAGAAAATCCGATGCTGTAAAGAACAATATTGTTTAGGAACCTGGAATGTCAGATCAATGAATCAAGGTAAGCTGGAGGTGGTCAAACATGAGATGGCAAGATTGAACATCGACATCTTGGGAATCAGTGAACTAAAATGGACAGGCATGGGCGAATTTAATTCAGGTGACCATCATATCTATTATTGTGGGCAAGAATCCCTCAGAAGAAATAGAGTAGCACTCATAGTCAACAAAAGGGTGGGAAAAGCAGTACTGCGGTACAATCTTAAAAATGATAGAATGATCTCAGTACGAATCCAAGGCAAACCATTCAACATCACAGTAATTCAAGTCTATGCCCCAACCACTGATGCTGAAGAAGCTGAGGTTGATCGGTTCTATGAAGACCTACAACACCTTCCAGAACTAACACCCAAAAAAGATGTCCTCTTCATCATAGGGGATTGGAATGCTAAAGTAGGAAGTCAAGAAATCACTGGCATAACAGGCAGGCATGGCCTTCGTGGTATACAAAATGAAGCAGGACAAAAGCTAATAGAGTTTTGCCAAGAGAACACGCTGATCATAGCAAACACTCTTTTCCAACAGCACAGGAGGCGACTCTACACATGGACATCACCAGATGGTCAATATCGAAATCAGATTGATTATGTCCTTTGCAGCCAAAGATGGAGAAGCTCTATACAGTCAGTCAAAACAAGACCTGGAGCTGACTGTGGCTCAGATCATGAGCTTCTTGCTGCAAAAGTTCAGCTTAAATTGAAGAACGTAGGGAAAACCAGTAAACCGTTCAGGTATGACCTAAATCATATCCCTTATGAATATACAGTGGAGTTGAGGAATAGATTTAAGGGATTAGACCTGATAGACAGAGTGCCTGAGGAACTATGGACGGAGGTCTGTAACACTGTTCAGGAGGCAGCAACGAAATCCATCCCAAAGAAAAAGAAATGCAAGAAAGCCAAGTGGCTGTCTGATGAGGCTTTACAAGTAGCTGAGGAAAGAAGGGAAGCGAAAAGCAAGGGAGAAAGGGGAAGATATATCCAACTGAATGCAGAGTTCCAGAGAATAGCAAGGAGAGACAAGAAGGCCTTCTTAAATGAACAATGCAAAGAAATCAAGGAAAACAACAGAATGGGAAAGACTAGAGATCTCTTCAAGAAAATCGGAGATCTCAAGGGAACGTTTTGTGCAAAGATGGGCATGATAAAGGACAAAGAAGGCAGGGACCTAACAGATGCAGAGAGATTAAGAAGAGGTGGAAAGAATACACAGAAGAACTATACAGGAAAGATCTTAATGTCCCTGATAGCCATGATAGTGTGGTCACTGAACTTGAGCCGGCCATCATCGAGAGTGAAGTCAAGTGGGCCTTAGGAAGCATTACTAACATCAAAGCTAGTGGAGATGACAGTATTCCAGCTGAGCTATTTAAAATCCTAAAAGATGATGCTGTTAAAGTGCTGCATTCAATATGCCAACAAATTTGGAACACTCAACAATGGCCACAAGACTGGAAAAGGTCAGTTTACATTCCAATTCCAAAGAAGGGCAACGCCAAAGAGTGTTCAAACTACCGCACAATTGCGCTCATTTCACATGCCAGCAAGGTGATGCTCAAAATCCTACAAGCTAGGCTTCAGCAGTATGCGAACCGAGAACTACCAGAAGTACAAGCTGGGTTTCGAAGAGGCAGAGGAACTAGAGATCAAATCGCCAACATTCGCTGCATCATGGAGAAAGCAAGAGAATTCCAGAAAAACGTCTATTTCTGCTTCATTGACTATGCTAAAGCCTTTGATTGTGTGGATCACAACAAACTGTGGCAAATTCTTAAAGTGATGGGAGTACCAGACCACCTTACCTGTCTTCTGAGAAACCTGTACGAGGGTCAAGAAGCAACAGTAAGAACCAGAGATGGAACAACCGAGTGGTTCAAAATTGGGAAAGGAGTACGACAAGGCTGCATATTGTCCCCCTGCTTATTTAACTTATATGCAGAGTACATCATGAGAAATGCCGGGTTGGATGAATCAGAGGTTGGAATTAAGATTGCTGGGAGAATTATCAACAACCTCCGATATGCAGACGATACCACCCTAATGGCAGAAAGAGAAGAGGATCTCAAGAGCCTCTTGTTGAGGGTGAAAGAGGAGAGTGCAAAAGCTGGTTTGATACTTAACATTAAGAAAACTAAGATCATGGCATCTGGCCCCATCACTTCCTGGCATATAGAAGGGGAAGAAATGGAAGCAGTGACAGATTTTACTTTCTTGGGCTCCAAGATCACCGCAGACGATGACTGTAGCCATGAAATTAAAAGACGCTTGCTCCTGGGGAGGAAAGCTATGGCAAACCTAGACGGCATAGTAAGAAGCAGAGACATCACCTTGCCGACAAAGATCCGTCTAATCAAAGCTATGGTTTTCCCAGTAGCAACGTATGGCTGTGAGAGCTGGACTATAAGGAAGGCTGAGCGCCGAAGAATTTATGCTTTCGAACTGTGGTGCTGGAGAAGACTCTTACGAGTCCCCTGGACTGCAAGGAGGTCAAATCAGTCCATCCTAAAGGAAATCAACCCTGACTGCTCATTGGAAGGACAGATACTGAAGCTGAAGCTCAAATATTTTGGCCACCTAATGCGAAGAGAAAACTCCCTGGAAAAGACCCAGATGCTGGGAAAGACTGAAGGCAAAAGGAGAAGGGGACGGCAGAGGATGAGATGGCTAGATAGCATCACCGATGCAATGAATATGAACTTGAGCACGCTCCGGGAGAGAGCGCAGGACAGGGAGGCCTGGCGTGCTATGGTCCATGGGGTCACGAAGAGTCGGACACGACCGAACGACTGAACAACAAGAGAATTACAGAACTGTTAAAGCAGCGAAAATCCCCCCTCCCGCCGGTCATGTAACCTCCTCTTTGTTCTAAAACCACGCAAGTTACAGCTGCCAACGTGCGGAGAAGGGGCAGCGGCAGCGCCTGGGTTTCACCGGACCGCATCGCTGAGTGCACGTGTCAGTAATCGCTAGTGAAGCCCTAAGGAGGGCCCGCGTGAGCAGCCGCGCCAAGGGTTAACAGGGAAGCCGCGCAATGCATGGCGGGAGTCGAGGGCACCAGCGATTCCGGGGAGGACAAACCAGGAGGTCACGTGCTCTTCCCTGGTCTGCTGGTAATGGCCGCTGCCAGGAAGGTAATGCTCGCTCGCTGCCTGGCCACGGACGAAGGCTAGCAGCGACGGAAGGATTCGCTCGCAGGAAGCCGCGTAGAACCAGCTTACGATTCAAAGTGCCCCTTCTCCCGTTAGAGTAAACGCTGATAGGTCTGAGCCGCGTTGTTTCCAGGGGAGTCAGTCTTCTGCTTGGCGTGTCGTGTGTCAGGGCCGCTGCTCTGCTGCCCGAGACTCTAAGCACGTGGCCAGCGCTGCTTTTTTCACGGCGCCCCCTTCCATGCATCTGCCTGGTCGTCTCAGCCTGGCATTAGATTGACCTAGCAAGGATTTAATTTGTCCGGTACAAGCTTCGTTTCCCCTCTCCTTCCTTTAGTAGGTGTCCTGGATGACTGCATGGTTTCTAAGACCGCAGCACTAAGCAAGGAAATACCCCAGCTACAGACTCCCACAGGTAAGATCCTGGTAAAGTTAGAAGATGGAGGTTTGTGGGACTGTACTGTTTTAATCTAAAGGTGTCGTTTGGCTTTTATGGAGGAGTAGCGTTGTTGGTCTGGTTGTGAAAACAACCAAGTCCTGTAACAACTTAAGCAACTCCGTAATAAATGCGTTAGGGCACAATCTTATGCATGTTTAGACTGAAAAAGGCCTACGGGTCCCAGCATTCTCCAGGAATCCATGCTGGCTCAGGAATGTTAGGAGTTGTAGGGCTTTTTCTGTCTATTCATGTATAAGATTGCTCCCAGAGGGAGCAATCCTATGGCCCCTAGACCTTGGCAGAGGGGCCACAAGTTAGTGGGGATTCCCCCATCTGAGACAGTGCTATGACCTCAGAAAGGGGTCAGAGATCTGTCGTCGTCGTCCCACCCCCCACCCCCGCGCCCAATGGCCTCCTAGGTTGGAAACGTGACCTCGGAAAGGGGGTGATCTGGTGGGAAGGGAGGAGACAGGAGAGTCCAGGATACGAGCCTCTTCCAGCCTCCTCCTCTCCCCCTCTGAAGGATCATTGCTGGACATGTGAAAAAGCCCATCTAGTGAAAAACTCAATAATCGAAGGATGGGGAGGTGGAGATCACTTCAGCCCTGCATGGCATTGGGTACATGAAAGGCTCTGAGTTTGGAGCCTTCTGTCTTGCGAGGGTGCAATCCTATGGTTTACACTCTTAGTCCTTAAGGTATTTCTGGACTCCTTGTTGATTTGTCTCTTATGTTAAGCAAAATGCTTTCTCTTCTAATAGGTGGAGTCCTCTCAGAAAGCTTAACAGTTAGTGTGTGCTTTGTTACAAGAAAAACGCCCCTGCCCATGGTAATATCTGATAATGCACACACAGCGGTGTGATAGATGCCTTTATTTTAAAGGGTTTTCCCCATATTCTTGTATAGCATAGCACATATTCTTTATCTCATGCAACATAGCCTTCAGATATACTTTACTTTTTAAATTTGGCCTTGATGATACAAGTCCTGCCTTTCTTTTACAAGGGGGTGGAAGAGAGAAGAATGCCCCTGTTTTACTGGACTGTATCTTCCTATATTTCATTGCCCCATAAAAATAGACCCCTGATAATATAGCTTATTTCATTCAATGTAATCTGTGAAGTTAACCTGGCCCAAATATCATTTGTTGGAAGCTTTGAACTGTCCATACTGAGTGTGTGCTCATACATATTTATACATGTGAATGTGTTTGAGCAGAGCAAGTGGATCTTGCAAAGTAAAAGGATGGAGTTTAATTTGCTTTGCTTAAAAAGTAAATATTGTTAATAAATGAGCTGTTTTGCTGGCAGTTCTTTTTAAAAAATGTGTTTCAGATTATCTTTATATACATGTACACAGTATGTATCGGCAGTAGCAATAACATTTGTGACAAAAGGTATGATCAGAAATTGATCAGTTAAGAAGTCTGTAGCACTTGCAAAGGGAAGTCTTGGCATCTGTACATCGTAATATTATGAACTAAAGTGCATCCAGTTATTTTCATGTACACCATACAAAGGAAAAGGAGGTAACTGCTTTACATGAGTTAAAACAGGCATGGGTAGACTTCAGGCTGATGGCATCTAATCTGGTTTTTTACTAGAACCGAGATCCACCAACCAGAACCAGTGATGGGGGAGGGGCGGAATCAGATGCAAAATGTTGGGCCAAGGACCAGAGCTAATTATCTGCTGCCCTCCATGAGTTATACTTGGATGAGTTTCATATATAAGTACAGATTTACATCTGAGTTACTACAGATCAAGGATTCTAACAGTTTAATTTGAAAGAAGAAAGAAAGAAAAAAATTGCTACTGTTTATTAAACAATTGGGAGTCTGAAACTCTTGCCAATTTACTGCTAATCATCTGGTGACCTACCAGTAGATCCCAGCCTACCTTCTCCCCATCCATGGACAAAAGAATCCATAGAGTCATGGGGCCAGGACATGCATTATGGCTCCCATGTGGGAAGTGATTGGAAGCTTGTCTGCTGTTCCACAAGGTGGCTCCGTGAGTGCGTGAAGAGTCACTGTAATAGTGCTGTTTTCTTCAGAAAGGTGTGGAGGCTCCATGCAGTTCCCATAATGTGAGAATCAGCATTTAAAATAGGAAGAGGCTGTCTTTTCTTGGGGCAGGATGTCCTCTGCTAAAAGTATTGTGAGAGATGTCTAGCAAGCGTTCCTTCAAAGCATATGAAGGAGGAGATTTTACTATCTTTAGGGCAGCTTATGAATTTGCTGAACTCTTCCTATGATATAAACAGTTTAGGGGGCAATCTTGCGTATGTTTAGACAGAAATAAGTCCTACAATTCCTAGCATCCCCCAGCCAGCCACTGAAACAAATGGTTTCTTACCATTTTGTATGGCTCCCCCTCATTTCAGTGGGAAAAATTGTTTGAACTACTGTCATGTCCTGGTTCAGACCAGGTTTATGTTAGAAATTTCATTTCAAACTCATCGACCTCATTCAGAAGTTATGATCTTTGCCCATGTGCCTGTGCTCCCTTTTTGCCACTCCTCCCCTCATGCACCCAGCTTTGGCATGGATATTATGGCTTGTTTAAACCATAGTTTCCTGTACATCCAAACTGGGAAACTGGTTTAAACCTGATACTGATTTCATATCCTGGTGAGTAAGTAGGTATTAAGCCATTGTTTCCCAGTTTGGATGTACAGGAGTCGGTAGTTTAAACAAACCATAATATCATTGCCAAAGCCAGGCACAGGAGGGGCAAGAGTTTGCAGACACATGGCTTGTTCTCAGGCTGATAAACTGAAAAGTTGTCTCATTAAACAGATGTTCTCTTAGCAATAATTTCTATAACATGCTAACAATAACTATAAATCCCAAGATAATAAACAAATGAAAAGTCTCCAGCTGTGTTCTCCTTTCCTCTCAGACTGCATTCACTGCATTCTCTAACTAAATCATTCCCTCTATTTCTGATGTTCAGGTGGGAGTGCCAATGTTTATGTAACCAAAACGGCACCACCCACACACAAGAGAAAAGTATTGGCATGCTTGGTAGGGCCTCAAGGTTTGCAGGAGTACAAAAAAATCTGGTGTGAAAAAAACCCTGGAGAGGAACTTCGGAAAACAGTTGAATGAGGCCTGAGTATGCTTGGTGGCCATGGAGGGGGAAAACCCTAGAAAATTGGGTGGGAGGGGGATTGGAATCCTGTGGGGGAGCTGGCTGGCTGGAACAGTAAAGAGGAGCATTCCATCCTGCAACATTTTGTTGAAGGTCCCAGTTGTCTCTTTCTAATGCCTTGGGATGTTCCTGTCGGTCCCAGGCAGGTGCTCACTAATAGTCCAAGAAGGCTTGGGGATTACACTGGTGCATGCAGTATAAGAGGAGTGTGGGGTACCTAGTGTTTAATAGTATTCCAGATGCATCTACTGTGAGATTTATCAAAGTCTTTACTTTCCTGTTTTTTGTATGTTTTAGAGACACTTGAAGTACCAGTTCTTCTCCATATTTAGCCTGTCATTCAGGATCATCTGATCAGCAATGAGTGGGAGCGCAGCTGCTACGAGGAATGCTTCCCAGCTCTTCTTGGTGCTTCTCTCACTGCTGATGGGGCTGCCTGTCGTGGAAGCTTTGGATACAGGGGATGCATTGGCCCTCTTGCTGGGTGCGGTGCTCAGTTGCATTGGATTCTGTGCCTGCCTGGGCCTATATGCAAGAAAACGAAACGGAGAGCTGTGACTTTAAAAGATTCCAGGTCAAGCATAGCTGCCTTGTTTGATGGTATTATGGTTTAGATGTGAGTTTCTGGATGTTCCCAAACCTGGAGTTCAACTGGTCAAATCCTTGTTGCTGTGCTCTGTTCAAGAGTAGGGGCTGTACCTGGTGGAAAGATTTTGGAGAACTGTGACCCCACGTTCACAGGAAGATAACTCTTCCCTATTTCTTGTGATTAAGATGTTGCCTTAAGAAGGAAAGTACTTGCTTTGATTAAACGGGGAAAAATCCTATCAATTTAGTGCAATGGGGATCTTTTGAGGTGATGGGAGGACGGGTGGTCCAGGTTGAGGTGGGTGAACAGAAACAATTCTAACTATATTTGCACTTAGGAAATATAGAAACCCTCCTAGTTAGTTAATTTAGGGGCTCCATTCCTTAGCTTCTTGTTGATTTTCGCCAAATTAAGTTAAAGTGTTTTGCAATAAGATCAAACAGATGCGTACCCTCCTAGGTTTGTCATGTGTTCCCCTTGGGCCGTTCTTGCTGTATTTAATTTTGAATGGTTGTGGGCCGTTATTCCTTTAAGTATTTGGCAAGTGGTCTAAGATAGGGGTGGGGAACATGTGACCCTCCAGTTGTTGCTGGCCTACCACTCCCATCAGGCCTACCTAGCAAAGCTAGTGGTGAGGGATGCTAGGGAGGGACACATGTCCCCTACCAATTTAATGGGTGCAGTCCCCTGGGAACATGCCTTGCACACGCTTTGTTGAAATGGATAGTAAGTGCAAAAAACGTGGCTTGCATGCTTCCGGTTCACTTCAAGAGAGCTTGCATGGGCGCTCCTCATTAATTGGGCCTTAAGGCCTCTCAGTTGTTAAAAGAGATTCCGGGGAAGATGTTCAAATGACCAAATATTTTCTATATGTATCTCTTGACTTGTATTGTTTGCAGGGTTTTTTTTTTTTAACAAAACAGTGGAACTCTCAGTATTTCAAAGGTATTAAATGAGGTGATGGGTTACCGAGAACCCAACCCTGATGATTGTTTTTGGTCTTCCAGTGTAACTAAATCAATAAACTCCATGAGTTGTACAGTTTAAATGGTAGCATCTAAGCTCTCTTGAGATGCTCTTGGCTTGCGCGCTTAATTCTCCGGAGTCTGAGATCCTAGATCTTGAGAGAAAGTCTTCCTAAATTTATTCAAGAGCCCAGCTGAAACCTATGCTAAAAAAAAAGAAGTCATGCCACAAAAGAATAAAACAGTTTATCTTGGAGATGTAGGAATATTGGAAGATGCTCACTTAGCCAGATCCTAAAGTGCAATGATTTCTCTGAGCTGCTGGAATGGAAGAGTTTCAGCATGATACAATATGCTTTTGTCAGCCATGTTTTCTAGAGGAAGGACCACTTAATTTATTTCCTCAATAGATTTTTAGCCTGCCTTTCAAGGTGAACTGCCATCACAAGGCAGCTTATAATACTACAAAAACATGAATATACAAATTACAATTAAAACACCAGCAGCAACAGTAGCTAATGTTAAGTACCAATCAGACTGGAATAATTGTGTCTTCATTTTTTTTCAATAAATGCCAGCAGTGAAGAGGCCATACATATCTCCCTGGGGACGGGCCTCCAAAGGTGTGGATCCACCATTAAGAAATCCCTAGCCTTATTTTACCTCCAGTCCTTGGTCCTAAGAGCAACTGGGTATGTTTGCTGTAAAATTGCATGAAACAGCTTTCTTTTGCAAAGCCAAGCACTACCCAGATGAGCTCCACAGCGATATCAGAATAAGGGAGCAGGATGAATAACAGCAGGTAGAGCAACAGACTGACAGTACCTGAACCCTGGGATCTCTCTCAATGAGTTTGTCTAGAAACAGCGGCACTTTCCAGATGTTTTGGACCACAACTCTCATACAGGCCTGATGCACATGGAGTAGAAACGTTGATCAAGGCCAGCCCTTTCTGGCACAGAGTTTTGCCAATTTGTTTTAATTTTTCTAGATTCAAAGTTACCAAAATACACTTTCTTAAGTGCCTTTGGATTTGCTCTTTAAGTAAATTGTTGAAAGGCAAGGGCGGGGGGCGGGGGATTGTAGCATCACCAAGAGGCATGGTGTAGGGTAGGGTTAGTGACCCTCTTTCAGCCTGAGGGCTGAATTTCATTTCAGGGAAGCTCTTGGGGACTGTATTCCAGTGGTGGGTGGAGCTGAAGGCAAAGGAGGAAGAGCTACAAATGCAAAACATACCAGCATATATTTAGCTTAGAGCTCTTATTGCCACCAACTAAGCCTTCAAAGAGGCATTTCAACCTTTTAGAATGGGGGGGGGGACTCCACGAAAGCTGGAAAGCCACCAAGCGATCTGTGGTTGGGGGCAAAGGGAGCAGGGCTAGGGAAAAGTGTGGCCATCTGGAGGACCCCAGAGGACCAAATTTGGCCGCTGGACCTGAGGTTCCCCACCCCTGGTGTAGGGAGTGTTCCTAAACAAAGAGTCTCAACTTTAGAATCAACTCTACATCTGGAATGCTTTCAAGAAATTCTATCTACCAGTGGTTTTGCCCCACTGTGGCTCAATAAAGCATTGTCAGTATGAGTTCTGGGTAGACACCTCGACTCCCTCTCTGTACATCATTGTCATTTTGCACAGACGGTATGCTCAGGTTCTTGGCTGATGTGAACGACCCGGGGAGATAAACACTTAAGTGTACACAAGGCACCTACTACTTCTGACCTGACTCCTCTCCTCCCTCCCAGTGTGGGCCTTGCTTTGCATGCTCTGCCACTCCCACATCTTGCCTTTGATCCAAAATGGATAAAATCTTTCATATCCCTAACATCCCAGGCCATTTAAGGCTTCACATGCCACAGCTAGTGACTAAGTCTGAAGATGCACTCTGTAATTGTGCATATGAAATTAACAAAAAGAGGCAAGATAAAAGATTTGCTGCTGCAGGAGTGTTCTAAGTTGATTCATTGGAGAATGCAGATGTCTTCTTTCTTGTGGGTTGAACAAGTGTGTATTCTATGGGTGGTTGTAAATTTATTAGGAGTCTCTTGGCTTCTCATGTCTAAACGCTTCTTATTGCCTCCCTGCTGCTGAAATCAAGAGGCTGTCCCCTTTTTCATTCAAAACCAAAACAGCTTCATGTACAGGATCAAAAACCAAAGAAAGAATGTGAATGTATTACTTTTAAGTACCACTTGAATTGCACGTCTAAGGCCTTAGTTCACACATTTATATAAATGTACAGTTGGCAATTTGGCTGTGTTCACTATTAATGCTTAATATTAAATGCAGGAAGTCGAGGGCCAAATTATGAGACGGCTGTAGATGGGGACCCATGAGGGGTTTTCCTTGACATTTTTTTCCCAAATTTTAAGGCAGGGTTGGGCAACTTGTGGTTCTCCTGATAATTTAGCCTACAACTCCTAGCCAGCACAGCCAGTTATGAGGCATGCTGAGAGTTGTAGGCCAAACATCTAGAGGGCCACATCCCTTAGAAGCACCCCTGGAGGGAGGGCATGTTGAGACTAGGGACTGTGGCCCAGGGAGAAGTGGGGTAACCCTTTCTCCCTCCAGATCCTATATTGTACCCCTCCTCTTCTCCCCCCAGTCCTGCAGCAAGGATTTTTGCAGGGTGCGGGGAGCAATTTCAACCAGTTAAATACTGTTGGGAATAAAAGACTAACCTCCCTTCCCCCACAACACAGCTCTGATTCAATTCAAGGGCACCGCAGCTGCTTTTAAGCTTCAAAAAAGATGACCAGGAGATCAGATCACAAAACTTCGCATCTTGTCTAGTTTGTCCCTGAGAGAATAGCACAGGAGAAGTGTTATGACAATAGTGGGCCAGGAAATGTTTTTTGCAGTTTGATATCCAATACCAAGTAAATAGCAAGCTTGTTTAGGAGATGTTACTGTCTCCTTTACATGTCAATAGGTGGGCAGAAAGTCAGTCTCCAGATGTTTTGAACTTCAGTTTCCAGTATTCCTGACCACTGACCATGCTGGGGGGGCTGCTGAGAGTGGAAGTCTAAAACATCTGGAGATCTACTTCCTGCCCACCCCTGCCCAAGGGTACAGGCTCAAGCTGTTAGCTACGTAAGTGGCTTTAAATACAGTTAACATACATAAATGTAAGGATATCATTACTTCATTAAGATTAAAAACAGTCCATGTGAAAGTTTCTTGACCAGATATTCATGTTTTATTTCAGAAGTTTTAAAGCGGAAGGTTCCCTGAAATGGCATTCTCGGACAAAAAAAGGTTTCCCCATCCCAGTTTAAGTAAATGCATTTTAAAATACATAATGTTGCATTTTCACAAAGGCAGCTCTTTAAAATGCATACTTGCTGTGCTGACCACTGGTTTAAACACTTACTGAAAAGTCCAGAAATGCATTTAATGTGTGGGATTAAATATGTAAGATCATATTCTTCAAATAAGTATTAATGGGAATTCCCATGCCCTCTGCCTAGTAGCAAACAAACGGAATCTATTAGTTAAGCAGTGTAACAGACCAGCGACCAGAAACTTAGCATCTCAAATCCTAAAAGTATAGGTAGAGCGAAGCAAAAGGTCTTTGCCTTTTTGTGAATATAACAACTTACTGTACTGTATAACTGCTGGTCTCCTCTGCTACCCTTCCTAGCAACCTCTATTGAACACTGTATAGGTATGGTTTGATTCAACATCTTAGTAATAGAGCACTACTTTGTATTGGTCATTCAATGGATTAAGTCTCTGCTACAGTCTTGCCACCCACTCAGATGTTGCATTAGCACCTTTTGTTCTCTATAGCAGCTTCTTCTACCTGAAGAATCAAAATGCTCAAGCCGGCATACATGAGTATCAAGTACAGACAGACCATCTGAACAATGGAAATGTGGTCATGGTTTTCTCTAGAAGTGACTGGTCAAGACAAGCATTGCTTAGAGCAAAGAAAGCATCATTCATATTGACTTGTATCTAAAATGCATACCTGACATCTTTGTCGCAAAATGTACTCAGAGCTCATTATCTCATGTCAGCCCTAAGGCCAAAATCTTACCTTGTAACTTGCCTTCTAATTTTGGTATCTCAAAGATGATTCATTGGATGCTCTATGGAAATGGAAGCTAGCTTGATGGAACATGGAGTGCTCTTACTGTATTATAACCAGTAATTACAATGATTCACTCATAATGCTCATTTGCAATATGTCCAGACCTGGACCAAAAGGTTTCAGAGAGATGTATTTTAAAGCATGGGTGTTGAACCTCTTTCAGCCTGAGAGCCAAATCAATTTCAGAGAAGCTATCCAGTAGTGGGCAGGGCCAAAGGTAAATGTAGTGGTGCCAAAAATGCCAAAATGTACAGCATATTTTAGCTTAAAGCTCTTACTACCAGGCACTAAGCCTTATGAGAAGCATTTCAACATTTTAGAATGGAAAAAAAACCTCACAAAAACTGGGAAACCACCAATCAGTGGTTGGGGGGAAAGGGGCGTGGCCATCTGGGGAATGGCAGAGGGCTGGATTTGGCCTGCAGGTCTGAGTTTCAACACTCCTGGTTTAAGGTGAACAGATGTGACTGCACATGCTAAAAAAAAAATTTTTTCCCAACACAACTCTTAATGACCTAGGAGCTCTATTACATTGTCTCCAACAGCTGGCTTGTGACACACAGCTGATTTACCTCCCAAACAAAGGTCACAGCTGCCATTTTTTTCTGTTGGTGGTGGAATGGCAATGGTGCCTATGTAAGAGAAAGATGAGAAGCAGTAAAAGAAAGATAGAGAATTTCTCACGGGGATAGTAAGCCTATGTCTGGGCTGTACCAGTTCAGTCAGCAAGTGGGAGAAGTTCTCACCTGATTGAATACTTTCCCCTACAAAAACATTCCACTTAAGTCTTGAGGAGGGGAATTTGAGCCTAGACTTCCCCCTAACATACCAGTTAAATGGCTGGGTGTTGTTGTTTTTTTAATATGGACACACATTCAAATAAGGTGAGATGCATTTGCAGTGGTCTGGCCCAGGCTAACAACACCAGTAAGAACTTTTTTCTTTATTAAGGATTCAGGACATAGGCAGAAAAGTGGAAGCACTGATAAGTTGTTGGATACTTTGGGCTGGATCCAACGCTGGTCATCCACTAGTGCAAGGGTGAGCAACATACAGGCTGCATGCATCCCCCGCTACTATGCTGCCAAATTCAGTGGTGGTGGATATATATATACCAAATAAAATAGCAAATTTAGCGCTATGGAGTGCTAAAGGGGTTAAATTTAGCTTGTCTGCAAGCTAAATTTGATTGTTTCAGTGCTCTGCAATCGCTCCAACTCAACACCCACAGCATTCATTCATTTATTAATTACATTTCTATCCCACCCAATAGCCAAAGCTCTCTGGGTGGTTCACAGTATGATGAAACAAAATATAAAACCTTTTCACATTAAAAAAGCAACAATAAAGCTACCATGATCTGATAAAAAAAACTAAAAAGTCCAATCAGATGCTGTCAAATGCCTGGGAGTAGAGGTGCCAAAAGGATGACAGTGTTGGTGCCAGACAGGGAGAGCATTCCACAGTTGGGGGCGGGGGTATGACTGAGAAGGCCTTCTCCCTAGCTGTCACCTTCCAAACCTCCCTTGGAAGAGGCACTCAGAGCAGGGTCTCAAATGTTGATTAGAGTGCAGGTAGGTACGTACTGGGAGGGGCATTTGCAGTCCTGACCCATGTAAGGCTTTATAGGTCAAAACCAGCACCTTGAATTGGGCGCAGAAATGTACTGGGAGCCAGTGCGGTTGGGCCAGAATTGGTGTTATATGCTCAGACCTTCTTGTCCCACTATCAATCTGACTGCCACATTTTGCACAAGCTGCAGTTTCCAAACTATCTTCAAAGTCAGCCCCAGGTTGTTGTTGTTCAGTCGTTCAGTCGTGTCCGACTCTTTGTGACCCCATGGACCATAGCACGCCAGGCCTTCCTGTCCTGCGCTCTCTCCCGGAGCCTGCTCAAGTTCATTGCATCGGTGATGCTATCTAGCCATCTCATCCTCTGCCGTCCCCTTCTCCTTTTGCCTTCAGTCTTTCCCAGCATAGAGCTCTGTAATCTAACTCAGAGATTATCAGATCATAGACTACTGAAGCCAAATTATCCCTATCCAGAGAGCAGCATAACTGGGCCATCAACCAAAGTTGGAAGAAGGCACTCCATGCTACTGCAGTCACCTGAGCCTCAAGTGACAATGATGACTCCAGGAGAACCCTGGAGCAATGAACCTGCTCCTTCAGGGGGATTGCAACCCCATCCAGAACAAGGTGAACACCCTGCCTTTGGTTAAAAGCACCACCTTCTCAGTCTTGTCTAGACTGAGCCTCAATTTATTAGCCCTCATCCAGTCCATTGTCGCAGCCAGACACTGATCTAGCATATCCACAGCCTCACCTGATGAGAATGAAAAGGAGAAATAGAGTTGTGTTCTATCAGCATACTGATGGCAATGCTCTCCTAAACTCCGGATGACCCCACTCAATGTTTTAATATAGATATTAAATAGTATGGGACATAGAACTGACCCATGTGTAGCACCATACTGGAGAATCCACGGGGCTGAGCAATATCCCCCAAGCATCACCTTCTGGAGCCAGCCATCTAAGTAGGAATGGAACTACTGCAATGCTGTATCCTCCACTTCCAGCTCAGAACGTTGCCCCAGAAGGATATCATGGTCGATGGTATCACAAGCCACTGAGAGATCAAGGAGAATCAACAGAGTCATATTCCCCCTGTCTTTCTCCCAACATAGGTCATCATACAGGATGACCAAGGTTGTTTCCATGCCAAAACCCGGCCTAACAATCAGCTGAAATGGATCTAGATAATCAGTCTCATGCAAAAGTGCCTGGAAACTGGTCAGCAGCCACCCACTCAAGGACCTTGTCTAGGAAAGGAACATTTGCCACTGGCTTAACGTTGTTGAGCTCCTCTGCATCTAGAGAGGATTTCTTCAGGAGTAGTCTTACTGCTGCCTGTTTCAGGTGATCCTGGATCACTTCCTCTAGCAAGGAGGCATTAATCATCGCCCTGACTCAGCCAGCTGTTCCCTCCCTGCCAGATTTAATAAGCCACAAGGGGCAAGGATCCAATACAGAAGGGGTCACACAAACCTGTCCAAGCACCCTTGTCAACATCCTTGAGCTGTACCAACTGAAACTCATCCAACAAAACTGAACAAGTCTGCACTCTGGATACCTCACATGATCCACCTACTATATCAATGGAGTCCTGGCAGTTGCAAGAGATTTTTTCCTGAAGTGCCTCACAAACCTGTCACAGCAGGCATTAAACAGTTCCGTAACCTCCTTGGGGTCAGCATATAATAAAACCCTGGACAACCCTGAAAAGCTCTGGTGTTTGGCACACAGTGGATGCAATGGAGGCGAAGATGTCATGTTTCTTCGCCACCTTCAGTGTCCCTGAATAAGGTCAAACATGGGCACACACCAGTGTTCAACTGCATCCATTGGGAGTTTTTCATCTACATTCAAGCCTTCTCTCCACCTGATTCATTGCTCTCAGCTCTGGTGTATACCAGAATACCACAAATCAGAACAGGGTTCAATCATGTCAACCACATGGGTCAGTTCTGCATTCCATAGGTCAACCAGGGCTTTGACAGGAGAGCCAGACCTACAGCCAGAAACCCCCTCCCACAGAGCCCTCTATAAACCATCCAGATCTATTAGGCTCCCCGGGGGTCAGACCATTTTAATAGGTCCCCCACCCTTGCAGAGGGGAAAAGCTACCATTAAGTCTAAACCTCAACAGGAGGAGGAGATGGAAGAGGGTAGCATTGAATCACATCTGGCCCAATACTTTCTTTGGGCTGTTAATTGCATGTGTCCTCACCAACTGTATCCAAAATATGTAGAAAAGAATAAGGAACTATTTGGGCACAAGACAGTCTCACGGTCATGTACAGCCATCAATAAGAGCCAAAATATGTGGTAAAAATATGGAAGTGGAGGTATGTACTCTACAATAACCTTTTGGCAACCCCAAATAATACACCCAAACTGCCATGACAGTGTCCTGTTGGAGTTGCATAGCATGGCATCTTCTTCAACTTTTTGGGCATAGGATACTGTCAAGCACGTGGATCCAGGTGTGATATCTCTCGATCTTTGCTGAGAAAGGCAAAAACTTTGGGACACATTGAGCATATTTCCAGAAGTCACTGGCAAAAGTTCCAACACCTATCCCTGAAAATACCACAGTGCTACCTGAAAAGTCTGTAGCAGTTCTGTGTGATAGAACCCATGGATTTTGCAAAGTTAACGAGGCAAAACAGCATCTGTTTTCAAGAAGGTTTCAATCCCTGTAGTACACTCCACCAACACAGATGGTTCACAACTCCAAATGTACTCTGTCAGAGAAGACCTATATGGAGAAACGTATTTCAAAGAGATCCAGAATTACCAAGTCCAGCGGATGGTTGTTGGGAAAGGAAAGGCAGATCTCACTGGCAACCAAAGTGGTCAACTCTTGCCTGAGCTCAGGAAAATGCTATGAACTGATACACTGTAAGTGTAAGAAGAACGAAGAGGCCTCTAAGTGCTACAGTACTACCCTTGACTGCGCTGCTCTTAATTGCACCATCGTGAAAGAAACTGTTTCCAGGACTAATTTAACTTGAATAACAGTAGTGATATAATATACTTCACAGAGTGAACTTATGCCATAAACAGAACAAATAGTGAGTTCGCTAGCTGAAGTTTATCCATAAAATACATGCATTACCACAACCATGATCATTATGACCCATGAATGAATTTATGCCCCATACATAATTTGTACACATAACCAAGAGTTTGCACATCTACTTTTGGGTTATAAATGTTTGGTCTTAGTATCAGATTAGTGATACATATAGAATGATTTTCCAGAAATAGTGGGTTGGATCCAAGGCTCACATGAGCAGATTTCCTCATCCTCTTCTTCCTTCTGCAACCCCTGCATGTACCCCAAATCTGCTCCATAGCATCCCCAATCCTCTGGAGCAGATTTGGGATGGGTGGGCAGGGGCTGCAGCTGGAAAGGGAAAATCTATTCCACCAGCAGTTCTCTTCTGCTGGTAGAATAACAGCACTGGATACAATCCAGTATCTTGCATTATTTAACAACATTTTCTAGTGAACCACTTGCATGTACAGTTCTTTAGAGAGGTGTTGCAGGATCTCATATTACTTTGTGAACACGCACAGTCCTTGCTTTGTGTTTTTTGTCAATGTACATTAATTTTAATTTTATCACTCACTGCTATTTGGACCTTACAGTCACCACTGGGAACATTCGCTCAATGTAGAGAATAGTAATTTGTAAGTGAAAAGTATAAACACAAAAATGCAGTTATTACTAAGCAGGACTAACTACATATGGAGGAGATCCATAGCAGAAAATGTTTAGGAATTCTCATTGCATGTCCACTGCAAGTTTTATGCTTTTAACACAAAATCCACGATTTGGTCAAAAATCCTGCCCCCCCCCCCCCCGTGGAAATAAGGAACTTTGTAGAATATGCACAGGCCCAGCTCCTTGTACATTTCTACATATATTGGTAGATCTTGACATAGGCGTAAAATGACTGACAAGTGTTTCTAGCCCAGTTCTTGTAATCTCATAGAGGACTCTTTCCTAGAATTTGAGAGAAAGATTTGGGGTGGCCAAAAGCCTGTTGTAGAGTGCGCAGCCCCAGATCCTTATTTTTTTCCAACATATTTTGGCTATTAATGGTATGGGCACAGTCCACCTGACATGTCTTGTGGCCAAACAAAGCATCAGGCTGGCCAGAATCCAGTGCTGTTGCATAAAGGACACTCCCTTGGCCATGTCAGTCTATGATTCAGGGTGGCCCAAAGCTTACTGTGAGATGCACACAACCAGTTTCTTATTCTTTTCTACATCTTTTGGCTACTATGAATGTGGGCACACAAAATTGGCAGAGCCTGACTGCCAAAGAACGTATTGGGCTGGATGCAATTCAGTGCCGTCTGGTAGAGGATATTCTCTTGGACATCTAGATATATGATTTGGGGTGGTCCAAAGCTGAGCTTGGGGTGCGCAGCCCTACTTACTTAATCTATTCTACATATTTTTGCTATTATTTGCATGCATACTCATGCATGACATTGACCCGGTTCGCACGATCAAAACAGCCTAAGCCACGGTGGGCTGTTTGGATCATGCAAACCAGGTCAATGTCATGCACTATTTAAGCCACAGTGGGCTCCAGCGCATGCCAAGTGGCACTTAAATATTCAACACCTGGCCACAGCTTGAGTCATGCCATCCCAGGCAGCAGGGGTTGTGTGATGGTTAAACAACCCTCACATAACCTATGGTCTGTTGTTAGGCTACGCAAGGATTGTTTAACCCTTGCACAACCCCCACCGCCCAAGTTCACATGACACAAGCCGCAACTGGGTGTTGAATATTCAAAATGGCCACCCACATGTGCCACAGCCATGGTGGGCTGTTCAATCATGTGAAATCATCATCACAAGAACCATTGTCTTGTGCCCCAAAAATGTTTTGGGCCATACTTCATCCAAGTATGGCCCTTCTCTTTTCCCTCACCTCACTTCCCTCTGTTCCAGGTCCTTCCTCTCCCCTGCTGCACCCATACCATCGCCACTGTGCTCTACCACCCAGCCCAATGGTTCCAAGCATGGCCTGAAAGAGAAAGGAATGGTGAATCATACCAGATTGCTCTGCAGCTTGTCATAGCACTGACTTCCAGACCAGCCCCAAGCCGTGCTAAAGTCAGAGCAGATGTCCAAGATGAACAGGGCCCCTCACCCATCTGCCTTCCCTACCAACCCAGCAAATGGCTTCAGGAAGCAGATAAGAAAGGCAATACTGCATCTTATGCATTGTTTTACTCCTACATTCCTGAAGCCAGTTCCCAAGCTTCCATTTCTCTATTATGCCTTAGCAATAGGGATCAGTAAATGGATGGTCTGGACCAAACATAAACCCCTGAGGAATGCTAACTGTGCCCCCTCAGTTGCCAAACAAGAGGCAAAAGAGGTGTGGATTAAATCACTGGCATCACTAGGAACAGAATTTGCCAGCAGACCACTTTGGGGAAATGGTTGGTGTGCTGGTCCCGCACTTCTCACTTGCTTCTCAAAAAGGTCCTTCTGGAAAAAAAGCTTGCTGACCAGGGTCTAGCTTGCCCCTGCTAGAACGTGGCAAAGAGAAAGTTCCTAACATCCTGACTATTACATGTAAACATATATGTGTCTTTAAGAGTTTCTAGTCTAATTAAAACAATGCTTTTTAGAAAGTGATTCTTCTTGTATGTCTGGAAAGGAAGATGACCTCATTCCTCGCCTTTACATCACCCTCAGATTGAACTGAAAGAGGCACTGCACTGCTTTGGCTTGATGGATGGGTGAATCAAACACTTTTATGCAGAGCATCTTTCGGGATGTTGGCAATTCCAACAGAAAAATGAGGAACAGCAAACCCATCTCTGATTCCCGGTAGTTAACTTGCCTCCACCCTTCAGACCATTCATAACATCGTGTGTGTGTGTGCGTGTGCGCGCGCGCGCGCACACTAGGCATTATGAAACATCCACACAAACATCAAAGGATGGCTTTATAGCAGAGTGACTCATTTGTTTAATTTGTTCTATTCTGAAGTTTAATGAATCCAATTAATCACGCATATCTTATTAGGAGTGTCATTACAAAATGGCTTTCAGGGGCCACAAATAAAACAGCTATGCCTTATTCATAGCGACTTGGGCTGGGGAAAACAAAGGCAATCTGTAGACCTTTTGTACAATCTGCGTAAACAGTCAATGACTTTTCCCTGTGTGTCACAGAAGATTATGGTCACAGCCCAGCCACAGTTATGCACATTTAAATCCCATTGATTGTGGCAGTGCAGCTCAAGGAAGTTTGGGGTACAGGGGAAAGCATCCTCCTTTAAACAGAATGTGCAGGGCACACTAACCAAGAATGAATTCATGCTGCCTGTTACCTTCTTAAGTGTGCCATGCAACAGTGATGGTGATGCTGCTAAAGGCAGTAGGCCATTTGCTAGTCTTATGGTCCCTGCAGAACCCCAACTTTGCTCCCCCTGACTTTGTACAAATGTTAAGCACTGTGTTGGTGCCATGATGACTGCCAGAGTACAGAATTTCTGGGTGGGAAGGGGAAGAATAAGTGAAGGGAAAACTTCTCCAGTTCACAGAGAGAAAACTATCTCTATATAATCCTGGATCAAACTCACTACTCTTATGAACAACCTGCCTACCAAGACTTGCAAAGAAGAACAGCCCTATTCAGGTGTGCTACAGCCCACAAGGTTCTATTTCTGACCTCCCCTTACACTTTCCCTGTCAACACGGGGAGGTCAGGAGTGGAGGGGCGGGGCAGAGCATACGCCTCCCTCTATATGAGTTTAAACTGAATACCTGAATAGGGTTAGCCCAGCCAGCTGGAAAGTATGGGCCACATATCTTAAGGGCACCATGTTGGGGAAGGCTGGGTTAGAATTTCTTCCCTCAAACTGCCTGATTCCAGATAGTAATCCAGCAGTCCCATTTTGGACCAACTGCAGCTTCTGAACCATTTTTAAAGTTAGCACCATAACGCATTGCATCCAAATGGAGCATGCGTAATTGTGACCAAGCTATCTCCATCCAAGTAAGATCACAGATGGCGTATCAGCCAAAGATGATAAAAGGCACTTCAAGTCACAAATGTCATTTGAGCTGGATCAGTGCTGGATCAATAAGACAGCAAACCTGATCCAGGAGTGACCCCTTATCTAGAACAGGCTGAACACCACTCACCCATGTGGATGATCCATCAACCAACAACCTCCATCTTGTCTAGATTGAGTTTCAGTTTGTGTGTTCTCATCCAATCTGTTAACAGGCCTCATCCAGTCTGTTAACATGCACAAGCACAACCTACAGATCACTCAATCATAATATCACTTTCCCCCAGGAAAAGAATGGAAAACACAATCTTAAGTGCATTATTTTCTTTCACTCTTGGGATAGGATGGCAGTTTTTTTAAAGCAGGGTTGTAAAAAGTGCACCCCCGATCCCCCCCCCCCCCCCGCGCCGCCACCGACAATAATCCCATACTAAGTGCACTTTGGGTACTGAACGTCCTTGAGGGCTCTGAGAATGCTTAAAGGCGCAATCCTGTGCATGTTTAGACAGAAAAAAGTCCTAAAACTCCCAGCTTTCCCTAGCCAGCCATGCTTGCTGGGGAACGCTGGGAGTTGTAGGACTTTGTTCTGTCTAAACATGCATAGGATTCGGATTGTGCCCTAGTTCCCTTTTTTGCATCTGAGGATGTTCTGGGAACAGGGCATCTATGACAGGAACCATAGAGCAGGAGCATCTCCCAGAGCATCACCTGGAAGACTATCGGCCAATCAGCAGTTGTTGTCCACTGCTGCTTCCAGGAGGCTCACTGAAGTGCTGCTTTGCACCACCGGAGTAAGCTGATGCTTTGAAATGGGGGTGGGGGGTGGGGGCTTAAGTTAAATGAAATAGAAATAAAAATAGAGGGGAGAAAAGGGTGAGATAGGATGTAAGAAGTATTCCTTATAAAAAGGGATAAAATGGGATAACAACAAAAAAAAATAAATGGGATGGGATGGAGGTGTTTATTATGGGATACAATACTTGAAGTGGGGAGTGTTCATTGTTATAAACAGATGGGATGGGGTGTTCACTTTTTTAAAAAAATATACCATCCAATAGCCAAAGCTCTCTGGGCGGTTCACAAAAATTAAAACCACAAAGTGCAGCATAAAACAATATAAAATATGAAAACTTAATATAACACAATATAACAGTACAACCAGAATCAAACCTAGCAGCAATACAGAGATTTAAAATACAGATTTAAAACACCAAAGCTAAAAGACTGGGAAGCTAAAATGCTAAAATACTGGGAGAATAAAAAGCTTTTCACCTGGCGCCGGAAGGAGTACAACGTAGGCGCCAGGCGAACCTCTCTAGGGAGCTCATACCACAGCTGGGCGCCACAGCAGAAAAGGCCCTCTTCCTGGTAGCCACCCGCCTCACTTCCTTTGGCAGGGGCTCACAGAGAAGGACCCGAGAGGATGATCTTTAGATTTATAATAAAATAAATATGTATGGTACAAAATAGATGGGTTGGGTTGGAGGAAAGTGTACATTATAAAAAGGATGGGATGAGTTCCCAAAAGCAGCCTCCCCCCACCCTCACCTCAGCAGTGTATGTGTATTCATGTATATATGTGCATGTGAGTGCCCCACCCTCCGGCCCCCTGGTGCTGCCTTCATGGCCAAGAAGGTTGTACATCCCTATTTTAAGGCAATCTTAAGATTTAGGCTGCAATGTTATGCACCTGAACATAGTGGGACATACATCTGATTAAGCAACCGTAAAATTGTACTGTTCAACTCCCATGTGGTTGTGCATGAGTACTGCATTGAACTGGGTTGTGGTGTATCAGTGCAAGAATAGGACAAGAAAGGTTTTAATGGGTTTCCTGCCTATTCTGTAAAAAATCCCACTTTCTTCTTAGATTTTTGTTGGTGCCTTGAGAAAATATCTCATTTACTGTTCTTGCCATCTCATATATGGCATATGAGCCTTCATCCTAAACATAATATGTACTAGTCCAGATGGGAAGACCCAACACTTCAGAATCCTTTTCTCAAATAATTGAAGAGCTTGCCTGTACTCTGAGGTCATCAGCAGAGGCCCTTCTCACCTGCTCACATGTTAAGTTGGTAAGGGCAAGGGAGAGGGCCTTTTCAGTGGTGGCCCCCCACCTCTGTAATTGGTTTCCATCAGGGGTTCATCAGGCCTCTTCTTTGCAGGTCTTCAGAAAGGCTTGGAAGACCCACTTGTTTCCACTGGTCTTTCGATATTCTGTGGGAGCGGGTTTTATTGGTGTTATCTGCCTTTTAGAGTGTTTTATTGAATATTTATTGCTTTTGTATTGTATTTGTCTTGTATAGTTTTGTATTGATTTTCTCTTATTCGCTGCCTTGAGAGGGTTCTACCCCTTAAAGGCAGCCTAAAAATCTTTTTTAAAGAAATAAATTTGAAAGAAAGAAAGAAAGAAAAGAAAGAAAGAAAGAAAGAAAGAGCCAGGCTGCCTTTTCTCCCTCACTCTTCTGAAGACTATATTTCCTCCTCAACTTCATATCCTGCCCAAATTGTCAGACATAACTATACCCAATACCACATTTCCTCAGACCTGCGCCCCTCCTGTGGGTGGGTAATATCAGAAAATTATGCTAAATAATTTTGGAAATTATTGTAGAAGAAATGCAAATCTATGTAACACATTTCTGTGATCTACCTGTTTCTAAGGAGGCATTTTTAAGCACAATATGACACATGCCAGGCCAAAATACACTTCTCAGGTGGCTGCACATTCTCATTCTTCCCAACAGAGCCACAGCTTATAGCAATCATCCCGCAAGATGTACCTAATAGCACAAGGCTGCATTGTAATATGCACTGTAAATTTGATACCATTTGCAATGTGCTTTTAACGAACTGAAGACAGTTAATCATTCTAGTCCTGAATCAGCAATGTCCGGAGTATTCTTCTTTGATGAAGAAGACAATTATTTACCAAGTTTTACAAGATTGTGCATGTTCATCTCTTCAAGTGCTTTGCTGGATTAGACTAGAATACTGAGCACCTATCCATACAAGCTAATCCATGCACTTCAGTGGGAATAAATTAAATTAAAGCCAGACACTCTGCCTTAACATACTTTGATAGGGCTGCAAATAAATACTCTGAGCGAAAATTATATAGGCTAAGTGGAGCTGCTTAGTAGCAGTTAGTGTTGGATTGGAAATTAACTATCAAACGGAGACCTAGCAATCATCATTTAGACCTGCATGCCATCAAGAGTGGACTACTGCAATGAATTTTACATGAGCTTGCCCTAGAAAACTGTTCAGAGATCAAACTGTCTATAACAGGGTGGGCAGAAGGTAAATCTGGATCTACTGGTAGCTCTCCTACTGATTTGCAAGGATTTCTGACTCCAAAATCATTTAATAGCAACAACAAAATGACCCCTCCCTCTCTCTCTCTCTCTCACACACACACACACACACACACACACTCATTTATACTGCTGAAATGAAAAATCTTGGGGTAACCAGGACAGGATTTTTGTGTGGAAGGACTGTGAGCTCAGTTCAGTTCTGGTACGCGAAACAAATTCCTGAGCTCAGAATTCTTTAAGTGTGTGTCTTTTGTATGAGGCTCCAGTTGGTGGATCTTGGAGTTCTATTTAAAAACACGCAAAGTAGATCTCACAAGCCTGAGGCCTGCCCAGCCCTGGCCTACAGAACACACTTGGTCTCGTTCATACATGCACAGTCATCACTGGATGGTTGCAGTGTTAATGGATGGCTTGCACATGTGAACATGTCTCAGGTATGACACAAATAGAGCGTTCATATCTCTTCACATAACCTTAAATGCAAAGCTATTCGGTGCATTCAGTTTACATTCAATGGCCAGTCATCAAGTTTATCAAGTTCAAGTGACATGCATGTGCGAACTAGGCCTTTGTCGTCACCCACCATCAAGACATGTGACTGGGAATATACTGCACGAGTGCTTGTTTCTTGTTGCCTTTTAAATACAAGTCAAGGTGCTACTTTTGACCTATAAAGTCTTAAAAGAGCTTTAGCCCTCCATGTCACAGGGACAACCTTCTCTTGTGAATCCTGGGTGATTACCTTTTGATACTACTTTTCATCCATTTATTATGAACCCTGGAAGCACAAAGGAATCCTTTCTCTGGGGTTTCACCAAAGTCTCTGAACTGAGCATCGTCCAAAAGTAAAAACTTTCTAAGCAGACATCTAGCTGTAGGAGTGAGTATAGGTTTGTTTCGGTTGTCTACTCTATAATAAATTTAGCATATTACAGCATTAGGTGGACAATTGTTGTCCACCTTGAATCTACAACAGCGGTGCTTAACGTCTTTTAGTCCAAGGGCCAAATTCCATTCTGGAGAAGCTCTTGGGGGCAGCATTCCAGTGGTGGGCGAGGCTGAATGCAAAAGGGTGGTGCCACAGGCAAGATGTGGGGCAAAACACCAAAAATGCCAGCATGTTTCAGCTTAAAGCTCTTACTGCCAGTAACTGAGCCTTAGGCGAGGCATTTTAACCCCTTACAATGGGGGGGGGGTCCTTGGCAGGGCCAAGGAAGGGACATGACCCTATTAGGAACCCAGAGTTCCAGACTGGGACTCCAGGCAGGCCACATTTGGAGCTCAATAGCCTTGATCTAAAGGATAGATGGGTAGGATTAATCAACCAAATGATTTAATGTGGTGAGGATATAAATGCCTAGTTTCCTTTGTAGGGTTTTGGTTAATATCTCCTAAACCTTTTGTATAACTTTTTGTTCTAATACGTCCCACAGAATTCATATTCCCAGAGGGGTCTTAAGTTACAGTAGGATAGATTTCAGTTGAACATTAGGAGAAGTTTCTTGATGGCAAGAGGCATTTGACAATAGAGCCAATCACCTTTTGGTGGAGATCTTCAAGCAGAGGCCAGACAGCCATCTGTTGGGGTCCCTCTAGCTCTGGATCTCCTGCATCAAGTAGGGGTTTGAACTAGATGGCCCACAAAGCCCCCTCCAACTCTATGATTTGATTATTCTTGGCCTTCTCACTTTATTTTCATCTAAAAAGGCTGGAGATAGACAGCATGGGAATATTACAAGCACACTCATGAACTCTTGCTTGCCACACAAATAATTCAGACACTGAATAGCCCCATGCAGTTGATACTCGCACAACGGATGGACACGAGTACAAAGTGACTGTGGGGCCACACATTTAGCCCGCCCCAGGTGACATGGCTCCTCCCACTTCGTCATGTTGTAATGTGTAACCACGTCTGCAGCTGGGATCCGTTTCTATCCATGAAGGTTACCTGCATGATTTAGTAACCTGGAAAATCAGGGCTCTAAATTGTGCGGGGTGCCTACACTGACAGAAAAGGCTCCCAACTGCAGAAGTTACTTCATAACACATGAGCGGCTGGGAGGAGCTGAAAGACCTGGAAGCAGTCTAAATGCACACACAGCTCCACTACCCCTTTTCTGCTCACCTTGCTCCAGGATCTTGCCACACCTATAAAAGAACCTTGGGAAATTTAGCTTTAAAATGTATATTTCTCTATGCTCTAAAGAGCCCCACCCCACAAACCACATATGTTTACATGTAAGCATCAGGAATGAGCATATTTTTCAATAGTAAGATGTGCCATTTCAGCTTTCACCTTCCTAAATTCAGCATCTACTAGCAAAGTTGAGAGAACTCCTGTTCAAGGGAGGTTGGTTTGGTGACATGAAAGCAGGAAACAGGGGTATCTCTCCCAACCCCACCCCGACAAGCAGCTCACCCCACTCTTTTGCTGACACTTTTCACATACAAATTATAACTGAATCATAAACTGGAAAGTTTTTAAGGCTGAAATCCTAAGCCTGTTGACTTGAAAATTCACTTCATCAAAATCAATAGAAGTTACCACAGAGAAAATATAGAGTGGAGCATTAACATGAAGGAAAGGTTCCTCCTGTGCAAGCATCGGGTCATTACTGACCCCTAGAGGGACGCCGCTTGCGCTGGCATTTTCATGGCAGACTATAGCGGGGTGGTTTGCCATTGCCTTCCCCAGTCGTGACTACCTTTCCCCCAGCAAGCTGGGTACTCATTTTACCGACCTCGGAAGGATGGAAGGCTGAGTTGACCTGAGCTGGCTACCCGAGACCCAGCTTCCGCTGGGATCGAACTCAGGTCGTGGGTAGGCTGACCATATGTACCGTTTTAAACGGGACAGTATCGTGTGTTTTTTTCATATTTCCCGACTGTCCCATCGTTTTAATATAAATGTCAATTTTGTCCTGTTTTTAATTTTTTGTAAAAAACTGAACGCGTTTATCATAAGGCCCTATGCTAATCAATGCGTGCAGTAAAACTACTAGTGTGATGAAAGAGGAAGTTCCATTTCCTTTATCCAGTCAGGGCCAGGCTTCTTGAGCTAGCTAGCGACGATCAGACGCCGGCCCCTGGCTTGTCTGCAGTGGCGGGGAATTCAAGAGGCGGTCGCTCAGCCCCATTCAGCGTGTGGGAGCCAGGAGGGTGAGTCTTACTGTTATTTCTACTAGCATTCCACCCATAGAGATTCTTTCTGCCCCACATTCAGTTTGATTCGGATGTTTTAGACTCATATTTCGGTTCAACAGGCTGTTAGCTATTTTTTTTATTACAGCGGAATATTACATAACCCCGTCCCGTTTTTGTCATCCCAATATCCCATTTTTGTCTCAAGGAAATATGGTCAGCCTAGTCGTGGGGAGAGTTTTGGTTGCAATACTGCCACCTACAACTCTGCGCCACACGAGGCTCTTAATTAACATGAACTATGCCATTATTTTTGTTTTAGAAATCTAGTATGTTGGGCCATGCTCCCCACTCCCCAAGGAACTGACTTAACCCCATATATATAGACACACAGATACATAGATAGCCATGCCGCCACCGGAAGCTGGAATACTTTCAGTTCAGTATTACACTGGTGGGTGGTCAGTCTTGCTTCAGTTTCGGGGAGAAACGGATGTCACAATAACCAGAGCCCCCAACTCAAAGTGAAAAACACAGGAAGTCCCGGACCTGTATTAATTAGGTATATCTGGTGGCATGCCACAGTCGTTCTGTCACCGTAATATGCCTTAATAATTCCTGCCGTCTTCTACAATTATTAGTATTATTATTATTAATTTGAAAGCACGATTTTGTTGCAATCAAAGCAAATGCTGGAACGCGGAAGATTCCCCACTTCCTTGCCCAGGGGAGAATCAGATGAATACGGTTCAGAAGCAGGAGGGAAATGCTTGTCCCTCCTCCCACCCATATTCTGCCAAGTGCAATAACAATGCAGTCATCATCAGGAGAGAGAGGGGGAGAGGGAGAGGGAGAGGTGGCGGGAGGGGACGAGACGGGGCGGGGGGAGAGAGATTCCCCTGGAATGAAAGCAGGCGAGTTCAGGGGCGGGTGTTGAAGGGCTGAATTCCAGCCCGCTCTTCGCTCTCCGGGCGAGAGAGGCCAAGAGGACTCTTGAGCTAAACGTTGCAGCAGCAGCAGCATGCCGCCGCCGCCGCCTGCTCCTACCGCTGTTGAGGTGGCCTTGCCCTCACTGAGCCGGCGGCGGCTGCGTTAGTGGAAGAGACCGTGCCGCTGCGACAGGGGAAGACGAGGCTAGGCGCTCGAGGAGGCTGACTGAGCATGCGCCGGCTGAGCCCACCGACTACAGAGCCTCGGCAGCCGAGGTGCCCAGGAAATAAAGAAATAAATAAAGGGATGGGGGGAAAGGCCAGCAAATAGAAAGAAGAAGCTCTGATGAGGGGTGGGGGCTCCCTCGCGCGCTCTCCGGTGCCAACAGGTATGGGGAAAAGGCATGTGTGTGTATGTATGGAGAAGGTGCATTGGATGTAGTTGTTGGACTGGGGGTGGAGAGACGTCTTCCATCCTCGGGGCTGGTTGTGCGGCGGCGGTGCTGTTGTTTTTCTTTCAATTTTACAATCAGCTGCATAATGGCAGTGTAGGCAGACAACGGTAGGCGCTCTGAGATCTGGTGCCTATTGCAAGTCAAAACGGAGGCTGCAAAGGTAGCATCGAACACAGAAGCAGCCTTCTCTCTCCCTTGCCTCTCATCTCTGTGTATGTATGTGCATGTAAAAGGGGGGGGGAGCTGATTTCACGGTGTGTGTCTGTGTGTGGTTGTGGGGGGTTTGGGGGGGGGGTTTAAAACAATGCCTTCATGGTCTGATCAGGCTCTTGTTTACACAGCAGCAGCAGCCCGCTAAGAATGGTGGAAGGGCTTTTGCTTGAATCCATTGTCAAGATGCTGTGTGTAGTCCTAAGAAGACACAGCACAGGAGAAGCACTCCATGGGAATAGGCAAGCAGCCTGCCTGGTCGTGCCATTTGAGTGGCTCTCCCTGAAAGCAGCAGGGGGTGCTTTATTTTCTTTGTTCGTTACATTTTTGACAGCTAGCATTAGGATCAGTGCTGGAGTTCTGGTTGTCTGGATGCAGAACCTTGCATTCTAGTCTAAATACAGTCCAAATAATGTCTGAGCAAGTGGATGTTATTCCTGGGGTGTGCTTCCTACACACACACACGCACACACACACACACACTATACATTCATTATTGCCATGCCTTCCCCCACCCCCATATTGCAATAAAAAGAACACAAAAGCCCATAAAGCATAGGGCTGTCTACTATTTAGCACAGGCATTTATTTAAAAGTCTTGTGGGGGTGGGGAGGGAAGCCTGATTCACAGAAAAATCAGGATTCTGTTGTCTTTTTTTCAATGTGGATGAACTAGCAGGGTGTGATTAATATGCTTTGGTGAGTTGGGTTAGAAAACATACATTCTGCAGCGTTTCTTTTGGATGTATTCCATATCAACACAGCATCTGCCTCCGAAGCACATCATATAAACAGAAAATGTGGGCATGATGGAGGTATTCAACAGCCTTTCTTGACTTTTTATTTTTAAAAGATACCGGTGCTGGAATGATGATGTAGGAATCAGGTTGTTCAGAGGCAGGAACTGTAGAATTCTATATTCTGCCAATAAATTGGACTGTAAACAAGACCATTCTGAGGAAGCCTGAATAAACCTAAAGTATTGCATAGTAAGTGTCAGTTCTCACTGAATTTCCCTCAAACAAATAATAGTACTCCAACTTGCAACTTCCTTTGGCTCTCCATAAATTAACATGTTGGTTAGCACTTCATTTCTATGTTGACTTAAGAACTGATCACTTTATTATTATTTTTTTCCAGATATTTTGATGGCATGACAAATCAGGAGGAGGAAAAGAGGATGTACTATGTGACTAGCCACCAGATCAGTTCTGTTTTTGGAATACATTCTCAGTAAGATGTATGGATCTATCTTTTCCTTGTTCATATATATAGATCATGAGACTTGACTGAGGCAATATTCATATCATCCATCTATCTATGGCGAACTACAGCCATGCAGCTGACAACATTTTACAAAATCTTTCCCCTTTAACAGCATTTTTGAAATTGACCTCACTGGGTTTCATAATAGGAGTCAGTGTGGTGGGTAACCTTCTGATCTCCATTTTGCTAGTCAAAGATAAGACCTTGCATAGAGCTCCATATTACTTCCTGTTGGATCTTTGCTGTTCAGACATCCTCAGATCTGCAATTTGTTTCCCATTTGTTTTCACTTCGGTGAAAAACGGTTCGTCGTGGACATACGGGACTCTCACTTGCAAAGTGATTGCCTTCTTGGGGGTTCTGTCCTGTTTCCACACTGCTTTCATGCTGTTCTGCATAAGTGTCACCAGATACTTAGCTATTGCTCATCACCGCTTTTATACAAAAAGACTGACCTTTTGGACTTGCTTGGCAGTGATTTGTATGGTGTGGACCCTATCCGTAGCGATGGCTTTCCCTCCGGTGTTGGATGTGGGCACCTATTCATTCATTAGAGAGGAAGACCAATGCACCTTTCAGCATCGGTCCTTCAGAGCCAATGATTCTCTGGGATTTATGCTGCTTCTTGCTCTTATTCTTCTAGCCACACAGCTTGTCTACCTCAAGCTGATCTTTTTTGTTCACGATCGTAGGAAAATGAAGCCAGTTCAGTTTGTTGCAGCGGTGAGCCAGAACTGGACGTTTCATGGTCCTGGAGCCAGTGGTCAAGCAGCTGCGAATTGGCTGGCCGGATTTGGAAGGGGTCCCACGCCACCAACCTTGCTGGGAATAAGGCAAAATGCCAACACCACCGGCAGGAGAAGGCTCCTTGTCTTGGATGAGTTCAAAATGGAAAAGCGAATCAGCAGAATGTTCTATATCATGACATTCCTCTTTCTAACCTTGTGGGGTCCCTATTTGGTTGCCTGTTACTGGAGAGTTTTTGCGCGAGGGCCTGTGGTTCCCGGGGGATTTCTAACGGCTGCTGTTTGGATGAGTTTTGCCCAAGCTGGAATCAATCCTTTTGTCTGCATTTTCTCCAACAGGGAGCTGAGGCGCTGTTTCAGCACAACCCTTCTTTACTGCAGAAAATCCAGGTTACCAAGGGAACCTTACTGTGTTATATGAGGGAGCATCTGTAAAATCTTTAGCCTTGTGAAAACACTACCCTTCTCTGCTAAGCAATTGTGGCCTGTTGCCATGTTTTGAGAAGAAAAAACAACAACCCAATAGGGGATGTCAGCAGTTGTAAGGATTTGGGCAACCAACATTCTGCAATCTTTGCAATAGCTCATCTCTAATCCTATTTTAAAACCTAAACTTGTTCCTGCTGACCACTTATGAAGGTTTGTAATTAAGAATAAAGGACTGAACCACTGCCCTAAAATGCTTTGATGTGGTTGAAAGCTAGATAATGATTCGGAGAGTAGCAGGTGCTAAATATATCAGCGCTAAATGCTGTATATATCACTACGTAAAGTAAGTCCATCACAGAATAGCATCGGACATCTGAATCAGTTAAGTTTGACATGAGGTTAATGTGTTGATGAAACTAATTTTAGACACTGGGTGACTTTTAAATCATTTCATACAATTATTGTTTTTTTCAAAGACTAAAATCTGGGGACTGTGTTAAGTCCTGTAACTGATGGGAGATGTGCCATGTAGTACTGAATTATCATCCCACTCTGTTTGCCTTGTGAGTTCTGGGGAGCATTCCAAAGCAGTTTTGTCTTCTAGGTTTGGTTTTGTTCAAATTAGACTTTATTTTTCTCTGAGTACATTCTTCTTTCTTTCTTTTTTAAACTAAATAATGTTTTTCTTTCAGGGTGAAACATTACTGGCATATCATTGTATCCTATGTTTTTTGTATTTGATTTTGGGGGGGGGGGGTTACAATCCTGATTTGCTATAATATTTATTGGATACATTTTATATTTTCAAAAGCTAGATATCAGTCTGTTGGGCAACTTCAATGAGATTATCCAATCATAACTAAGGAGTAATCATTACACAGAATAAACCACGTGTTGCCTTAAAGGGTTATCTAGTATCTTCCATTTGTTTAGCATTTTTTTGAAAATAAGCAAAGAAAAGTGAAATGGTTAACTCCAGTCTGTCAGTTGGGAGTGCATGAAAGTTCACTGAATTCCCTCTTTCCTTTTTATTCCCATGATTCCCAAGTCAGTATGCTCATCTCTAGGATGATATGGGCTTCCCCCCTCCCCCCTCTCTAGGTGTGTTGCCCCTTCTAGTTTGTTCTGAGAAACACAGGCCGTCAATGTATGTTTATATTTTAAAGACAGCTGTCATAGGAAGACCGCAGCCTTAGTAAGATATCTTGCACAACGTGTGAAGCATTTATTCTACTGAAGGCACAGTCTTGTTTATACTTTCTGCACATTTTGGTGTATTGGTTGTTTCAAATTATTTCAATTTTAACTTGTGAAAGCATATAATATGATTTCTAGTATTTTAGAAATACATTAGAGTCTGTGCGTCTTTCCTTCTTTAAGATAACAGATGTGTGGATTTCAATATAAAGTTGCATTTGCCAAAATTTATCTGTGTAGCCTGTTAATTTTCTTGGAATAAAATTTTACATTTTTCCAGTTATACAACAAACCTTTTTATTATGATTATTATGACTATTATTTTTGTTTAGTGAGCATGAATTATTGAGAATGTAGCCATTATGGATTATTATTCTTTGAAGTCACTGTATTCCCAAACTGTAAATGCATGAATGATGGGGACCACAGGATTGATAAATGATATTCTCGACAATAGCACTGTTGTGTAGTTTATCATAATTACCCCCGATATCTATTTTGAATATGTCAGTTCTACATAGAGGTACTACACAATATTTGAGATTCATTTCACAGGAATATTTTTAACACACCATATAGTAGAACAACATCATTATTCTGACAAAGCAAGATTTAACTTCTAAGAGGATAGATTTGCTCCCAATTAATATTGGTGTGCTCTATATTTCACTCTAGTTCTACAATTGGCAATCTCTCATCCAAAAATGCATGGGAAATAGTGAATAACTGAACTGCTTTAAGCATATGTACATCATTCTTCTTGTTAACAACAAAAGTAGTGTTATTTCTGTATATGACACAAAATAATTTGGTGAAAGATTAGGCAGGAAATCTTGATTCCACCAATGCTTATAACTAGCTTTTTAACTTGACCTCATTTGTACTTCACGCTAGTGTTGATGGGTTCAAAGGCTAAATTTAGCATGCTGTGTTGAAACACTGCAGTAATCAATCTTCATGAATGCAAAAGCATTTCAGGTCATAATCCCCCAAAGGCGTGAAATGAATGAAGTTCCAGAGACCTGTCTTACTGCCTGATCCACATACTATAGATAAATTGGAGTACTTGGATAGGGGCCTGATTTAGTCCTGTATCAATAGTATTAATATTATAATTCCTAAACACGTAGGGCCTCTTTTTACATGATTTTTCCGCCAACACAGGTGTAGGAAAATCCTGGATTTCCCATGCACATAATCATGTGTGAAGATCATGCATGTGTCCATTTTATCTTGTTGAAATCTGCTGGGAAAGACAATTGCACATTGTTCAGTTCATGTCCACATGATAAAACAGACACGTGCAAAATTTTGCACAAAAGATTTGTTTTCTCCCATGTTGGTACACATGATGATGTGTGTGTTGGGATGGTGGTGGTAGTTCTACATCTGTACAGGAAAAAAAAGTGTGAATTGGCCATCTCCAATGGTCCATAGGCCAGTTTTGAGAACATCTAATTTGAAATCAGTCAAATACCCAAGCAGGAGTGGCTTGTGAATCCAGCGGCAGGATAGTAAAAAGTTTCTCTCTATATATACAAGGGCTGTTCAAACTAACAGCGGCAAATCGTGGGTTGATTAATTAACATGATTAAATTGTGGGTTAATTAATCCATGATTTGTTGTGGTGTGTGCTGGGCATGCTCCACAGCCCTTTTGAATATTCAACCTCTGATGGGGCCGATTGGGGGTTGCTGCATGACATCTGAATCTGAACACTATGCGTTAATAATAAGTTAAACAAACCATAGTTAACCTAACTACTAATTGCAGGTTAACTGTAGGTTATTTAACCCATGAAATAGTGCCCTGGTTCTGACATCATGTAGCAACCTCAGATCAGCCTGATCAGGGGTTAAATATTCAAAATGCCAGCAGAACACACCCAGTGTGCGCCATGGCAAATTGTAGGTTAAGTAACCATTGATTTGCCGCCATTATGTGCGAACCAGGTCTAAGAAGACATTTGCACGTTATTCTACTTAAGACTGCTAAGATATATCGGTGACTAAGTTCTGGACAATACTTGCCTTCAGAAGATGCATCACTATCTTATATTTAATAAACTTCAATAAAAGTGTGATTCTCATCATAGATGTACAGATGCTGATGCTTCCAAGGCCAGATACATTATAACTTTCCCTTTCTTAATCAAGTTGAGTTTTGCAATGGGTGTCACATGAAATTAGATCCTAACATTTTTACTGTATAGTTTGGGAATATTAAGTGGGCACTGTTTCCCATATCTTGGTTTACAGTTTTGCAAATAGCACATTATAAAAATTTCAGTGATAAATGGTTAAAAGATTTAAAATAAGATTTGTTTTGGCATGTGTTTGGACAGGTTTTGCTTTTACTTTGATTCTATGATCAGAGGAACAGAGGTGTATCAAATGAAATTAAAAGGCAACACATGAAATATTTTAATATAACATATAGTTACTTTCTTTGTAAAATGTACCATGTCATAAAATTATTCAGGCAAATGACTTAATGCAGCTCCTAAAAGGATTATATGCTTACATGGATTAAAATGGTGTATGTGGACAGCTGTTATAATTTTGGGTAGCATATTGTTCAGTGTATGGATGGATGGAGGTCAAGAAGAAAATTATGCCTGTGTTGTTATAAAGCTAGCTTCTTGCACTATGAGATCTTTATTTTCTTCTAAATTTGGGCCACAGATAAAGAAGTGGCACATTTTTTTCCAGTTTAGCATTTAATGTTTTCTTCCAGATGTCAGCATTTATCTTTTTTGTTTGTTTTCTCCTGTTTAAAGTAATATTAGACCTGAATTTTGCATTCAAAAGTGTCACATGGTACAGTTCTTATTGGGTTGTAACCACTTCAGTCTGCAGCGGGGAAGGAGTTACATTACATGTGTGAATCCTTGCATATGTAAAAACTACCTTGCATATGGTAATTAAGCATAATGTACCATGTTGTATTTCTGAATGTATAGTTTGATTTTAGGAACTTCAGTACTTGACATACTATCTCTAGCTAGACAATGAAAGACAACATGGATGATAAGCCTGTTGAAATAAACTTTGGCCTCCCAACCTGCTCCCTTTCCCCTTATAATTTTCCCTTCCGAGCTTGGCCTACCTAGCCCCATAAGTTCAGCTAATATTTTTCACCCCTGTTCTTACATTTAATCTAGTCCACTTTCTGGAGTCCTGACAGTTTGGTATTTTCCCACCAATTTCTCCTCAGAGATTCGGTTGCAATTTTGAAAAACTTTTCAGTCAATGGTACTTTCCCCTAGCATTCGTCACTGGACTAGCCAAACATGTCCAAGCCCATCTCGTAATATGTGTAACCTAACCACAAGACCCACCGCATGCTGATCAAGCTGGTGCCGACTCCAGGTTTTTAAGGGGCAAGACACCCTCAATGAGCCTCCTCCCTGAGTGAGTCTACATTCTCAGTGCCATTGTCACAGCCACTATTGCTCTTCCTGCTCTTTTGCATCATTGCAACCACGTGCTTGCTTGACAGGCAGAGAGCCAGTGAGCAAGTAGGCAGTGGCATCTACTGCTCCTGCTTCTCACCGCCTGGGCCAGAGCAAGAGGCAGGTGAACACTTGGGTTGCAATGGTGAAGTGGAAGAGCAAGTCCAGGGGGCTCTTGTCAGTGGGTCCCTGCTGGGGTGTGGGCCCTTGGCAGTGCCTGACGATGCCTACCCTTGAGGCCAGCCCTGGATCAAGCAATCCATGCATAGTGACTGTGAACCATTCAATTGCCATGTTATGTGATTTCTGAAATTCACTTACATTGGCTTTTAACCAGTGAAACAATGAAGTAACCAATTAGATTAAACAGATTGCAAAATTTCTGTTAAGGCCTATTTTGATGAGATTCCTGAAGGCTAGGGGCAATTTCTCTTACATGTGAAATAGCATACAAATTGACAAACAAAAGCTACCATATGCCATTAGAAGGAAACACCATGTTTAATTTAGGCTTTTTTATCCTATTCAGGAACTTAGAATATTTCCTATTGCAAAATCAAACTATAACTAAAATGGCATCCCAAAATATATAGACTGAAGAACCATCTATACATATTTTGAATGTTATATTGATTTCAGCTGCGCACTGCCCGTTTCAGTCACTTGTGATTCATATTGATAGAAGGAATGGCATTGATACTTCTCCCAAACAGCAAGTTATCTGTTAGCTTTAGTACAAAGTGGAAGAAAAAGCCATTGTTATGTTTCTTTTTCATTAGTTTTGGGGCAAAGTGCATGTCTCTGTGTGGGAACGTCTCAGTTTGGGAACTCATGGTAGTGAGTTAAAAGTCTTTGCTTGCTGCAAGATCTAATGATTAATTGAGCAGGAGGGGAGGGGTGTTAATTTGCTATAAAAGCTGTAGCTCACGGGTGGAAAACATCAGACCTGGGGTCCAAATCAGTCCTGCCTTGGTCCCAATCTGGCCTTCTGGGATTTCCCAGATGGCCATGCCCCTTCCCCAGGCCCAACCCCCTTCTCCCAACCACCAATCGATTGATGGTTTCCTGGCTTTTATGCAGTTTTCTCCCATTTGCAAAGACCAAAATGCCTCTTCTAAGGCTCAGTTTCTGGCAGTAAGAGCTTTAAACTAAAATATGCTGGTCTTTTTGGCCCTGCCCCCTTTGCCTTCAGCCCTGCCCACCAGTGGAATGTGGCCCCCCAAGAGCTTCTCTGAAATGAACTTCAGCCCTCAAGTTGAGAGAAGTTCAACACCTCTACTGAAGTTGATTAATTTCCTGATTAATCGATGAAAGCTTGGGTCATTCCCTGATCCAATTTCTCATTTCTTTAAAATTATTTTTTTGGCTGCCTTTAAGGGTAGAACCCTCTCAGTGGTTTGGGCAGAATGCTCCCAAAGATTGTTTGCTACCTATCCCTACATATTAACTATGGCTTGTCCTGTGCTTTGCTGATCTGGAAATGCATATGTGACTGACAGAATAGCAAGTGCTTATACCCTAATCATTAGCACATGATAGTACAGCCCCAGATTTGAGGTGCATTTTGTCTCAAACTGCTGCCCCCAATCTCCATTTGTAAAGTTGGGGAAGTCAAAGATAGGGATGGGTATCCAACTCTTTCCTGTTGTAGATTGTGCCTAAATAAACAGTCAGGGCTGTTGCCAAAAGGAGTCTGCTGTGCCCAGACCTTTCACTGGAATTTCAGTGAGTTACAAGCACTTTTAATCATGCAAATATAAGGGGAAATGTGCAGGCTGTATTCCTTCCAATTGCTCAGTAAGAACATACTCTCAGGTACTAGGATGCAAGAACATGGGGATAATTGACAAGCCAGAGAAGCAATGAAGTCAAGCTTGCCTCCATTGCTTGCATAAGGCAATGAAAGAGAAGGGGCGGGAAGGATTTCTGAACTTCTCTCCCTTGTCAGCTAAAGCAGTTGTTTCTCTCCAGTTGGCTATGGCTGCATTATTATTTTTCTGGTTGCAACTACTGACATTGATTTTTCTGACTTGGGAACAAATTGGGTACATGACATTTATTTTTCTAGCTTGCGTGTAGCTTAGTGGGCATTTGGCATTTTCATTTTTTTTCTGGATTTGGAATAAACTGGTGCTCACAAGGCACTTGTGTGTTATTTTTTAATTATATTTTATTCTAATACATCATTCTTAAATATAATAGATTTCTTGTATTTAGGGTTTGGCTGTTTTACAGTTCCTTCCACTATACTCTTCACCTTCCCTACCCTTCAAAATTTCTGGTTATGGTCCTGATCAGACTGTGGTCAAGGATTGGGTGGAGGAAGGCACCATCTGAAATAGGAGAAGGTTCTCTCCAGCCACTGATACCAGCTTTTATTTTCCACTTTCTGTGCCATGGGACACAATGAAGGTATCTAAGTGATATAAAGGAAAATCCATAAAAATTGTTTTAAAGTACTTGACAATTTCTCAAAGCAAAGAAATAATTTATTATGGCTCTACTGGTTCTAGCCCTAAGGCTGCAATCCTTTACCAACTTACCTGGGACTAAGCTCCATTGAATTCAGTGGGATTTACTTCCAAGTGGACATATCTAGAGTTGCATTGTAAAAGGTATAGTCCTGGATTCTTTGGTGATGTAAATTAGTGTAGTTCTACTGGCTCCAGGTGGATCTGTGCTGGTATGTGAACCTGTGGAGAATTTTTAAACACTTGCAAATGAAAGCAAAATATCCCATAGAGCTACAAAGACTGTTACAAAACAGCTTTCAACCAGCCTTTAGACCTGAAGGGCATAGAAGTCGTGTGTGTGTGTGTGTGTGTGTGTGCGCGCGCGCGTGTGTGCCCTTTTAAGAACATTGTGTTTGTTCAGTTGCATTGTCTTTCCTCTGCCTTTCATGCATGAGAACATTTATTTTTATTAATATTATGAACCCATTGCTGGAACAGCCTATTATTACGCATGAGTAAAAGCAGCTAGTTTGATTTAAAAAGGCAACCCCCCCACACACAAGTGAAGTAGAATTTACATTGTAGGGTACATTTAATTTCAGAAAAATGTTATTTAATAGTAGTGGGTTATCAATCCAGTCCTGAAGATGCAACATCTTGTGAGACATCAAATAAGGAAGGGAAAGTGTCCTAATCCATATTTTCCAAAAAGAAAACTAAACGTAGGTTCATTTAAAATAACAATGCATAATTATATCAGTGTAAACAAAAAGTAATAATATCTAAAATCATTGCATACGATCTTTGTCTATAGGGATACAGTCATTCCTATCTGACATCTGTCTTCCTACTTCTGACACATAAACCTTGGTATTGTAATGACAACCGTACCCCTTTTATCAGTAGGCTTAATCACAACGGAATCATCCCTCTATAATGCTACCTCATGATACTACTGAAAAAAATATGCCACTGTTTCAATCCCTTAGACCAAGGGTGGACAACTGCAGGAGTTCTGGGGCCATTTTGCCCTCCCCATACCTCTCCCCCGACCCGGTGAGCCACTGAAAAATAAAAATAAAACATTGTTTTAAATGGCATCTGTAGCAACTAAAAAGAGCACTGAAAAGGTCAAAATTAGCTTGCAAATAAGCTCATTTTTACCCTCATCGTGCTCCATAGCCTCTATGGGCACCACTTCCTTAAAAAAGAAAATAACCAAATGGGGGGGGCAGCAGATTCCACAGGGGGGGTGGCCCGTGGGATGTGTGTGCCCCTCCCCTGTCTTAGACTGAAGTTTCTTAAAGTCCCTATACCCCATCTCCCAAACACAGAGCTATACAGATCAAATGAAGATAGCATAAATCAAGGGTGGGTGGACTACAGACTTGTTTTTCACTAGAACGCCAAGGTCCATCAACCAGAACCGTGTGCAAAATAGTGGCCAAAGAAGGCAGACATAAAATTGAGGAACAAGGTGCCTCAGAGCACATGCTCAGCCCAGGAATTGGTTTTCAGTACCAGAACTGGAACTCTCACACAAACCCTTTCACAAATAAATCTACTCCTTGATTTTTGCAGCCCAATTTAGGAGCAGGGAAGGGCTTTTGCTATTGTTAAACCATTAGGAGTTGGAAATTCTTGCTGATCTACTGCGAATCACCTGGAGACTTACCCAGTCTACCTTCTGCCACCCCTGGCATAAACTTTAATCCAATACTTTTGAAATTGTTTGTATTGGATGAAAGAGACTTCCTGAAAAGAGCTCTTGGCTTTTATTGTCTCAACTCAGGGGTCAGCAACCTCTTGCCTTCCAGATGTTTTGGACTAAAATGCCCATCAGCCCCAACCAGCATGGCCAATGGTCTGGGATTATGGGAGTTGTAGTGCAAAACATCCAGAGGGCAACATGTTCTGGAAGGCTGGTATAGCCTAAAGCAGACACATTTCTGAGACTGGGAAAAAATGACATGAGTAATATAAAATAACCCATAACTCATACAGGGAAGGGAATCATATCAACAGAGAAAAAGAATGCAAAACTGTAAAAGGGAGAAAGATGGAAACATTTCATATCTGGGGAAGAAAAGAAGGCATTGGTGAACAGAAAACATAGATAAGTTGTTTAACTCCATAACTCAGCTGGCAGCCACATTTGTCAGCACAAATTGTTGGCAATCACGCATTTAAACCCACCCACACACCTAAAGTTCAATTTTACTTGTTAACTATAAAGGTAAGGCTGCAATCCAGACTCACTTACCTGGGAGTAAGTTTCAATGAACTCAATAGGGTTTACTTCTGAGTAGACACATACAGGATTGCACTGTTAGGGTTACACAATAATATTATTGGCACAGTATGGAGTTATCCCTCCTCCAATTTCCCACTACTTTTATTTCACTTCTTTTTAGGTTGTGAGATGGCTGGCCAGGATTTGGGCATTTTATTCCATAGCACCTAATATCATTTAGCCACTTTTATTAATAATACATTATGATAATGTGTATGCAAGAGTTAACAGCGCCATCAGAACTTTTACATGTGCTTTTCCATAGTCCCTGAAGGGTCTTCTACCACAGTCTGAGAGACTGCTCATGTCTGCAGTTTCTACAGGCATAAACATGCAGAGGTATAGAAATGGCAACAATGCATAAAACAGGCATACTAGAGTCCAAGGATTTAAGCCAATGGTTTCAACAATCTAACTTGGCATAAATTTATTTATTTATTTATTTATTGAATTCATTAAATGCTTCATAAAATACATTTCTCTGGGTGTTTTACAATCAAATCAACAATATAAAACTAATAAACATTCTACCATAGCATAAAATAAAATATCAGGTATAGGAGGTAAAACCACTTTGCAAGGACTAGGATTGAAATACTTAAATCATTTTATACATTAGTTTATAACTTAAATTCTATAGATTAGTTTTTATATTAACATAGGGACAGATAATGGGAGAGTTATGGACCCTGTTCCGTGATTGAAAGGAGAACAGGGAAAATAGTGTGCCCGAACTCCTTTTTGCCCTTCCTTTCCTGTGGCCTCTGCTGCCATCAGATGGAAATCTTTTTTTCTCTGGCTGCCTCTGCCAAACCAGCTTTAAAACTTTCTGGGTCTCAGCTACTTTAGGTAGTGTGTGGATTGTCTATTAGTTATGGGGTGGGTAACTCAAAAGAAAAAAGACGACAAAATTTCAAATAAGAATGTTTAAAGGTTTATTGAAGAAAAATGTTAATAGGAAAAAGTTTTAAAATCTATATGGATACACACAACACACACACAAAAACTATGAGCAATAGGGTAATAAAATAGGCAGGGATAAACGCATCCTGATAACCTATCTAGACTATGTCCCTATTTTATCCAGGAACCTTATCCAAGCAATAACTTACTGTCATGAATCCAGCACACTCTCAATCGCTTCTCTAGTTCCAGCAGCTTTGACACTTTCTTTCCTTTAAGACTCTGGATTTCTTTCATTCTCTTTTTCTCTTCTCTCTCTCTCTCTGCTTCTGCCTTAGGCTTTTATATCTTAAAATTAGTTATTTCCCCTCCCTAACTCCAACCAATCACGGGGAGGGTTTCTTATTCAACTTTGTGCACCTTTGCCCTAAATTTATTTTTCTCTTTTCTTCCTCTGACCTTCTGTTGAGCTTGCTGCAACAATTTGGCTTTCCGAGCAGACATCTTGACTCCTTTAATCTAACTAAATGGAGGAAGCAATCCTATGGCCACAAGACACTGTCTAGAGGGCCATAGGTGTTTTCAGTTTCTGGGAACTGAGGTCAGAGCCCTGCCTCTGAGCTTAGTTCCCAGAAAACACACTCCCTGCTCCCTCCCCTGCCCCCCCATAGCTCTGTGCTCAAAACAGGGTGGAGAGGGCAAGAAGGGGGTGGTCCTGGGGGCAGGGAGGGGAGGAGACTGCGGAAGCCTCTTTACAAGGCTTCCTATGCACCATGCAGCCTCCCACTCCTGCTCCAAAGTCCCTGGCTAGATGCACGAAATCACACATCTAGCCGAAAATGAAAGATGGCCGGAGCACAGAGAAGAGGATCGCCTCCATGCTCCTGCTGCCCAGCATAGGATAGTCACCAGCTTCCGAGTTCAGAGGCTGATGTCTGTCTCCAAAGGATTGCGCCCTAAACTGGTTTTCTTTTTCCTACTCTGACCTTGTGTTGAACCTCCTGCCAGCCTCATAATCTCTTCTATTGAACCTGCTGCAAACCTTTGCCTTCCTGAGCAGACATCCTGACTCCTAATATATAATTAAACTTTGGACTTCTTGGCTGAAACTTACCAGCACATATTCAAAAATAATTTAACCCCATAATTTCCAAAACCCAAACTAAATGCAAAAATGGAGGACTGTTCTCTTCCTTCACAGGGAAGTTAAGAATATAAGAACATCAGAGTCATGCTGGACCAAGGGTCCATCTAGTCCAGCATTCTATTCACATGGCCGCCAGCTGTTGACAAGGAACCCAAAAGCAGGGCATGAGCGCTACAGCATCCTCCCACCCATGTTCCCCAGCAACTGGTGTACATAGGCTCACTGCCTCTGGTACTGGAAATACCATGTAGCCATCAAGACTAGTAGCCATCGGTAGCCTTTTCCTCCAGGAATTTGTCCAGCTCCCTCTTAAAGCCATCCAAACTGGTGGCCATCACTACTTCCTGTGGTAGCGAATTCCATAGTTTAACTATGCACTCTGTGTACTTCCTTTCTTGTTGTTCTTCTTGGCAGTGCAGAAAGGATATTTTTCTGCTGACAGGCAACCCAAAACTCCAGCCCTTCTGCTGTCAGGGTGAAATTAAACCATTTGCATTGCTATTTCAGTTTGAATAATGTATCCATATGGATACATGGTTCTATAGAGGTCACGTTCTCCTTCTTTGCATATAGATTGGGAATGTTCAATGACAGGGAAAACAGCGTTGCACCAATCAGAAGAGCAAATAGTATCTCAAAAGGTGCTCCTGTTTTTTACCCATAAGAGGTAACAGCAGATTGCATGTGTGTGTGTGTGTTTAGCATGAAAAATGCCCCAAAGAAGACCTACTCCTCACATGCCAACCTCCCCCTTAAAATTCCAGCCCCTGTGGCTGCATATTATGAACAAAAGCAGCGTATAAAAGGAATAATAGAACTACACATGTAATGTGTGGTTCCACACTTAATTGTGAATTAATCGTTCAGTCATGTCTGACTCTTCGTGACCCCATGGACCATAGCACGCCAGGCCTTCCTGTCCTCCGCTCTCTCTCAGAGCGTGCTCAAGTCCATATTCATTGCATCAGTGATGCTATCTAGCCATCTCATCCTCTGCTGTCCCCTTCTCCTTTTGTCTTTCCCAGCATCAGGGTCTTTTCCAGGGAGTTTTCTCTTCGCATTAGGTGGCCAAAATATTTGAGCTTCACCTTCAGTATCTGTCCTTCCAATGAGCACTCGGGGTTGATTTCCTTTAGGATGGACTGATTTGACCTCCTTGCAGTCCAGGGGACTCGTAAGAGTCTTCTCCAGCACCACAGTTCGAAAGCATCAATTCTTCGGTGCTCAGCCTTCCTTATAGTCCAGCTCTCATAGCCATACGTTGCTACTGGGAAAACCATAGGTTCGATTATACGGACCTTTGTCAGCAAGGTGATGTCTCTGCTTCTTACTATGCTATCTAGGTTTGCCATAGCTTTCCTCCCAAGGAGCAAGTGTCTTTTAATTTCATGGCTACAGTCATCGTCTGCAGTGATCTTGGAGCCCAAGAAAGTAAAATCTGTCACTGCTTCCATTCTTCCCCTTCTATATGCCAGGAAGTGATGGGGCCAGATGCCATGATCTTCATTTTTTTAATGTTGAGTTTCAAACCAGCTTTTGCACTCTCCTCTTTCACCCTCAACAAGAGGCTCTTTAGATCCTCTTCTCTTTCTGCCATTAGGGTGGTATCATCTGCGTATCTGAGGTTGTTGATAATTCTCCCAGCAATCTTAATTCCGACCTGTCATTCATCCAACCTGGCGTTTCTCATGATGTACTCTGCATATAAGTTAAATAAGCAGGGCGACAATATGCAGCCTGGTTGTACTCCTTTCCCAATTTTGAACCAATCGGTTGTTCCATGTCCGGTTCTTACTGTTGCTTCTTGACCCTCGTACAGGTTTCTCAGGAGACAGGTAAGGTGGTCTGGTACTCCCATCACTTTAAGAATTTTCCAGAGTTTATTGTGATCCACACAATCAAAGGCTTTAGCATAGTCAATGAAGCAGAAATATACTTTTTCTGCAATTCTCTTGTTTTCTCCATGATCCAGCGAATGTTGGCGATTTGATCTCTAGTTCCTCTGCCTCTTCGAAACCCCGCTTGTACTTCTGGTAGTTCTTGGTTCGCATACTGCTGAAGCCTAGCTTGTAGGATTTTGAGCATAACCTTGCTGGCATATGAAATGAGTGCAATTGTACAGTAGTTTGAACACTCTTTGGCGTTGCCCTTCTTTGGAATTGGAATGTAAACTGACCTTTTCCAGTCTTGTGGCCACTGTTGAATGTTCCAAATTTGTTGGCATACTGAGTGCGGCACTTTAACAGCATCATCTTTTAGGATTTTAAATAGCTCAGCTGGAATACTGTCATCTCTGCTAACTTTGTTGTTAATACTGCTTCCTAAGGCCCACTTGACTTCACTCTCTAGAATGTCCGGCTCAAGTTCAGTGACCGCACTATCATGGCTATCAGGGACATTAAGATCTTTCCTGTATAGTTCTTCTGTGTATTCTTTCCACCTCTTCTTAATCTCATCTGCTTCTGTTAGGTCTCTGCCTTCTTTGTCCTTTATCATGCCCGTCTTTGCACAAAACGTTCCCTTGAGATCTCCGATTTTCTTGAAGAGATCTCTAGTCTTTCCCATTCTATTGTTTTCCTCGATTTCTTTGCATTGTTCATTTAAGAAGGCCTTCTTGTCTCTCCTTGCTATTCTCTGGAACTCTGCATTCAGTTGGATATATCTTCCCCTTCCTCCCTTGCTTTTCGCTTCCCTTCTTTCCTCAGCTACTTGTAAAGCCTCATCAGACAGCCACTTTGCTTTCTTGCATTTCTTTTCCTTTGGGATGGATTTCGTTGCTGCCTCCTGAACAATGTTACGGACCTCCGTTCATAGTTCCTCAGGCACTCTATCAGGTCTAATCCCTGAAATCTATTCCTCACCTCCACTGTATATTCATAAGGGATATGATTTAGGTCATACCTGAATGGTTTAGTGGTTTTCCCTACGTTCTTCAATTTAAGCCGAAATTTTGCAACAGGAAGCTCATGATCTGAGCCACAGTCAGCTCCAGGTCTTGTTTTTACTGCCTGTGTAGAGCTTCTCCATCTTTGGCTGCAAAGTACATAATCAATCTGGTTTCGATACTGACCATCTGGTGATGTCCATGTGTAGAGTCGCTTCTTGTACTGTTCGAAAAGCGTGTTCAGCGTGTTCTCTTGGCAAAACTCTATTAGCCTTTGTCCTGCTTCATTTTGTACACCAAGGCCATGCTTGCCTGTTATCCCGGTGATTTCTTGACTTCCTACTTTAGCATTCCAATCCCCTATGATGAAGAGGACATCTTTTTTTGGTGTTAGTTCTAGAAGGTGCTGTAGGTCTTCATAGAACCCATCAACCTCAGCTTCTTCGGCCTCAGTGGTTGGGGCATAGACTTGAATTACTGTGATGTTGAATGGTTTGCCTTGGATTCGTACTGAGATCATTCTATCGTTTTTGAGACTGTACCCCAGTACTGCTTTTCCCACCCTTTTGTTGACTATGAGTGCTACTCCATTTCTTCTAAGGGATTCTTGCCCACAGTAGTAGATATGATGGTCACCTGAATTAAATTTGCCCATGCTTGTCCATTTTAGTTCGCTCATTCCCAAGATGTCGATGTTCAATCTTGCCATCTCATGTTTGACCACCTCCAGCTTACCTTGATTCATTGATCTGACATTCCAGGTTCCTAAACAATATTGTTCTTTACAGCATCGGATTTTCTTTTCACCACCAGACACATGCACAGCTGAGTGTCCTTTTGGCTTTGGCCCAGCCTCTTCACTCTTTCTGGCGCTACTTGGAAATTCCCTCTGCTCTTCCCCAGTAGTATATTGGACACCTTCCGACCTGAGGGGCTCATCTTCCGGCATCATATCTTTTAGCCTTGTGATACGTTCCATGGGGTTTTCTTGGCAAGAATACTGGGGTGGGTTGCCAATTCCTTCTCCAGTGGACCACATTTTGTCAGAACTCTCCGCCATGACCTGTCCGTCTTGGGTGGCCCTGCATGGCATAGCTTATGGCTTCACTGAGGTACGCAAGCCCCTTCGCCACAACAAGGCAGTGATCCATGAAGGGGTCCACACTTAATATTGGCAGCCAAATATCCTTTTTGGAAACTCACAACCAGCAGGGTATTTCAGAGATTTATCCCAAGCAGTTGCGATTCAGTGCCATCAACGGTAAACACAAGAGAGCTTTTGAGGCAGTGGCCCTGTTCAGACATGCTTGGGTGTTTAGGGTAACAACGGGGGTGGAGGGGGTAGCAAAACCATGTTGTGTGGGCCGGCCATACGATTGTGGAACCACGTGGTGCTGCATAGTGCCACTAACCACCCTGCTCTGTAGTTCCCTAGCGATTGTCCCAGCATGTTTTGCCATGCATCCCATCATCCTCCACAGCGCGAATGGGCTCCAGGTGGCTGCTCCGGCATCTGAAATGGCCATGTGACCATAGAGAAAGTCCATGGTGGCTAGAGTATCATTGTGACTCTAGGCCGGGGACTCCGGTCGCATACTAGAAGTCCTCCAGAGCCTGTTTTAACCACCAGGGAGCCTGCCAGATGACATGGTAAGCCATGCCAGGGGCCCTTAACCCTGCTGCAATGGGGATGGTTAGCCGGGGTAGCTTACTAACCACATGGAACATGGTTTTCTCCCCCCACATGACACGCTAAGCCACTGTGGTTAGCAAAAAATGCCTTTCCATCTTGGCTTAGCATGATGTATGAACAGGGCCGTTCTGAGATTGTAGAATCAGTGTGTGGAAGGGGTGCTGGGATTGCAGGGGCAGACCTTGCCCTGACATCCATATCCACACACTGTTCAGTTTTTTCTGCATGGAATCTATATTGATTGTGTACAACATTAGGGCCAAAATAGACATTACTTTAAATCCATATCTAGCAAAAACATCTTTTCCCCCCATTTTTACTCAAGATGCAGGGACCTTAAATCCAGACCTTAAAAGGGATCCAGACCTTAAAAGTTCCCCTACCACCACCACCACTCCAACTCCATAAGCCAGCATACCAATCTGGATCGAGTCCTCTGTGTGTATTCCAGAGAAAAATTGGGGCGGGGCGAACGCACTTAGCTGCTAGATAGGGTTTTAAAGAAGAAATTCTGATGACATTCTCCACTTGAAAACCACCTCATGCACTGAGCAAGACGGGCATGCTAAAGTGGAGTGAAAGTAGTCTTGGTACACACTTGCTGCATTCCGAGGCATTGTTTTCAGGGCAGAGAAGGTGAGCTTGAAACTTTCACTTAAAATAAGTTATAACTTCACCCCCATCTTGCCACTGTGCATTCCATAATTTAATTATGTGTTAAGCAAAGAATGAATGTGGATAGTGATGTAGTGACCCTCCCTTATGTTTCTTTGTCTCCTTTCAGCAGGGATGCAAAACACGCCCTCGACCTTTTTGGTGTCCCCTGTTGCACCACTGAAATTTGGCAATGCAACAGGACAAATGGGGGCAGGGGTGTGGCCCCTGCTGGGGGGCTGTCATGATTTGGAAGCCCCTGCACTTCCACATTTACCACTATGCCACTAAACATTTGCAGCTTTGATTTATTATGAAGCAGCACACATTTGGTTTTTTTGGAAAAACTGGGAAGGGAAAGAAGGAGCAACTCAGAACATGGCAGCAAATACCGAGTCCAGAAGCTGCAATTAATGCAGCATTGAACTTGTGTGATGCACCTAGCCATATCATACCATAGTTGAAAGAACTGCACCAGCTCCCAATTTGTTCCTGGGCCAGCTTTAAGGTTTTGATATTAATGTATAAAGCAGGGGTAGCCAACATGCAGCCCATGGGCCTCATGCAGCCCCCACTGTGGCCTCTGCAGCCCCCTGAAATTGTAAAAAAAAATATTTAAAATTAAAAACAAAATGGCATCCAGAGTGGCCAATTAAAAGCCTTTTTTACCCTTTTAGTGCTCTGTACCTCCTATGAAGCACAAAAAAGGGTTAACAATAGCTTGGAAACATTCGCTAATTTTACCCTTTGGGCATTGCATAGCCACTCCAAATATCATTTTTAATTTTTAATTATTTATTTTTTCAGCACTGCAGGCGGGGGGTGGGGTGGGAGCAGCTGATAGGCAGGGCAAAAATTGCCCTCCAATCATCCCAAAATTGCCCACTTCTGCTATAAAGCCATATATACAACTTCGAACCAGGATACCTGAGGGAAATGCTTCCTCCCATATTAATCTGCCCAACCACTGTGATCATCATTAGAGGCCCTCCTGTTATACCACAACCTTCACATGTCCATTGAGCGACAACCAGGAAAAAGGTCTTTCCTGTGGTGGCACCCACTCTCTAGAATATACTCACCTCCCAGAAATAAAACATGCATCAACTCTTGTAGTCTGGGCACATGTTGAAAACTTTTTTATTCAACTTGGCATTATTAATTTGTGACACCTGCCCTTTGATTATTAATTCATGGCTGCTGATTATAGTTGAAGGTTTTAGTTATAATGTATATTGATATATTTAAAGGGCGCAATACTATGCATGTTTAGGCAGAAAAAAGTCCTGGCTGGAGCATATTGGAAGTTGTAGGACTTTTTTCTGTCTAAACAAGCATAGGATTGCACCTTAATTATTGTACACCTCCTGGATATGTTATACATGATAGGCAGTGTAGAAATGTTTTCAAATAAATAAATCAAAGAAGGGTGTTTAGGACTCTGACACCCCTGCCCCCACATTTCCACCTCTGCCTTGTGTTCATTTTATGAACTTAGACAAGTCACATCTCTCTCAGCCTCATTCGTTTTTCTTTGGTAAAATGGATGTTGTGGCAACAAATGTGGGGCCAAAGGAATGGTCACTGATGTTTGGCTTCAGAGCTCAGACCCCACAGTCACCTTGTACTTGGTTTGCCACTTTTGATAAGCCACTCATCTCCAACCAATCCAATGAGAAATGTTGCACATCAACTTTTTTTTGGAGGGGGTAGTGGCATGTGCCATCCCAGCTCTAAGCACAACATCACCATATAGCCAATTCTAAGCACATAGGGGAAAACACACGTTGTTCGGTATCCTGTGATTATGGCTCCACAGAGGTTCATATTTAGTTTGTGCTATGAGTCATAATGGAAAATGTAGGGTGCTTCCAGGCAAAGCTATGTATAATTGCCCTGCCTCATTCACAAGATTTCACAGGGGATCTAGATGTCATTGTCTTCCACTCATAGCCCTCCCATGTTTTCCCACTGCTTCTTTGATCTTTTTTTCTTACTAGAAAAAATCAAGGATGGAAAGACAGAATCACAGCACAATTATTAGTGCTAGGAGCCCTCTGTCTGGAAGCAACCTAAGTTTCTGTGTTAAATGGCCCTTTTTTCCTTGCCCTCTTTTTTAAAGATAAAAGATGAGAATCCTGGACTTTAGAACCACAGTTCTTCCAAATATTAGTAGAAACCTCCCTATAAACTTGCATGAACTGATAGCAGTGTGTCTCCATTCCTTCTCTTGCCTTGTACAATATGACCTTAGTCATAGAATCATAAAATCATAGAATAGTAGGGTTGGGAAGGGCCTACAAGGCCATCGAGTCCAACCCCCTGCTCAATGCAGTCTTATATAGCCTTAACCATCGTGACAGGGACCACTTGTTTTCACAGTCAAATGTCATGTGCATGTGTCTTTAAGGCAAACAGTTTCTGATGTTAGCTATGTCACTAACTCTGGGAGTATGAAATGGTAAGGTGTTTGGAATTCTCTGTGTGTTTCTGCAATTCCTTATGTCTGCAGCATATGTTGTTCTGCAGTGAGCTGTGTTTTTCCAGAACTCACAGGGCAATTTTCCAGGGGGACTGCATAGCTTTTGAATTCTTGCCTTCCCATCCATCCAACCTCTCAGGGCAAGCATAAACCAGGTGACTCACATATCTGATTCCCCTGAATATCTGAAACAGCCCTTGCTGATGATTCAGATGGTCATTTACTAGATTTCAGTATACCAGGCAGAATGACAAAGCATTTGTCTTCCTTACCTAACTCCAAGCCTTTTCACTCCTTTCTTCTGCTGATCTCCCTTTCCATGCTACCAAGTGGGGCTGAGACACTCTGTGCAGGCAGAAAATTTAGTCACTTTGCTTATATAGATGACTTGGAATACTGTGTATAATTCTGGTCACCACACCTCAAAAAGGATATTGTAGAGTTTGAAAAGGTGCAGAAAAGGGTGAAGAAAATAATCAAGGTGCTGGAGAAACTCCCCTGTGAGGAAAGGTTACAACATCTGGGACTGGTTAGATTAGAAAAAGGCAAGTAAAGGGACATGACAGAGGTGTATAAAATAATGCATGGTGTGGAGAAAATGGACAGGGAGACATTATTCTCATTCCCTCAATACTAGAACACAAATAGTTCTGAATGGTGGGAGATTTGGGACAGATACTTCTTCACCCAATACATAGTTAAGCTGTGGAATTCAGTACCAGAAGATGTAGTGATGGCTGCCAACGTATGGCTTTAAATGAGTATTAGACCAGTTCATGGCAGATAAGGCTATCAGTGGCTACTAGACATGATGGCTATAAATTACCTGCAGTACTAGAGGCACCATGCCTCTGTATACCAGTTGCTGGGGAACATGAGCAGGAGAGTGCTGCTGTTCTCATGTCTTGCTTGTGGGCCTCCCATAGGCATCTGGTTGGCCACTGTGGGAACAGAATGCTGGACTAGCTAAGCCTTTGGTCTAATCCAGCATGGCTCTACTTATGTTCTTATGACATCTATATGTCCATGGAAATATCATCAACTACAAGTATCTATGCAGTGGTCCTATTAACATGGCTTGCAACTTTGGAGATAGACACCTCCACAAGGAGATATTTTTCCTCCGCTGATTGTCTGGCTTCAGTCATGCGCAATATGTTCAGCTGTGGCATAATGCTTTTCAGTTCCTTGGTGTTGCCTCACAGCAGCATCTCAAAGCATTACTGTCAGGGCAAACATCAAGCAATCCTTCTCTCTGTTGATACAGATTCTACTTTTTAAATCGACTTTTACATACAGTGGTTCTGAGGGTCGTTCTTCCCAATCCACTTACACTACAATAAGCAAGTTAATTGGCAGGGAAAGCAGTAGGTAGAAAAGAGAATAAATCTGGGTTCTAGAAGGGTTTCTGACGATCATGGCTGTCGTTAGGCAACACTGAAAAATGCAGGGCTATTTCATTTGTTTTAGCTGCACTCAGATAAAGACTGCCTCCAGTTATTATTAGCAGATTTAACTTTCAGCTTCAAATTCTTAAAATAATTCTGTTTTTTTCTTTCTTTTGAATCTTTCATTTCAGAGATGATGAGATGGTCAGCAGGGACACCCTGCCTAATATTGACACCTCCTGGTCCATGCTGTCTAAAGATAGATACCAACTGCTAAATATTTTATTAGCTTAAAGCTCAAAGGAGGCCATTATTTGTAACTCAAGTTAACTACAGCAGAAATAAAGCTAATCCTCTATCATTTTTAGTATGCTAGACTTTGGTCCTGGTAGACCAGATGGTAGCTAGCACATACACACACACACACACACACACACACACACTTAACTTTGTGAGGAAGAAATAACACTGAATCTACAGAAATTATTTGTAGAAATGTAAGCGATTGCTTCTAAACAAATGACTCTTTGTAACAGATTTGCAAAGGCAATTTTGTAGCCTTCCCCGCTTCCCTCTTTTCCCATTGGCTATTCAGAACAAGTATTTACTCTGACAGGAATAAAAAGGTTGCATGTTTAGCCACATTGACTTCAAGTACTTGTAGGCAGGCTCAGTGGGAATCCTGCAATGAGGATCTCTCCAGAGAGGAGGTAGCTGATTCTGTAGGCCAGGGGTGGGGAACATAGGGCCCTCCAGATGTTGGTTGACTACAGATCCCATTGACACTAACCAGCATAAACAACTTTATAAAGGACAGTCCTCTATTTTGGGAAGACTGGCAGAAGAGAGTCCTCTATTTGAAGGGCCGTCTAGTCCAAGTCTGTTTGAAGTCAAAGAACCCTAAGAAGGGAGAGCAGGGCCTTGAAGTTGCACCAGTGAGCACCTGGACAGCAGACTGAGCAGGCAAGCACACAGCTCACTGGTCAGTCTTCACTATGGTGAGATGTATTGTATTTCTATTTAAAGTATTATTATTATTATTTCCAAATTTGTGCATATGCACAAATTTGCATATGCAAATATTATGCACATTAGTGCCCTCTTTTGTCTCTTTTTTGTGGGAAGTGATGCAGTTCCTCTTTTTTGGCAGTGACCACCCTGTCCCTGCTGTAGGCTGAAGCATGGTGTGCCGAAAGGGAGACATTTTTTCCCCCCTCTCACAATACTAGAACCCGGGGTCATCCCATGAAGCTGATTGGTGGGAGATTCAGGACAGATAAAAGGAAGTACTTCTTCACACAGTGCATAGTTAAGCTATGGAATTTATTTCCATGGGATGTAGTGATGGCCACCAATTTGGATGGCTTTAAAAGGGGATTGGACAAATTCCTGGAGGAAAAGGCTATAAATGGCTACTAGCCCTAATGGCTCTGTGCTACCTCCACTATCAGAGGCAGTAAGCCTACAAACACCAGTTGCTCGGAACCATCAGTGGGAGGGTGCTGTTGCACTCATGCCCTGCTTGTGGTTTTCCTGTAGGCAGCTGGTTGGCCACTGTGTGAACAGAATGCTGGACTAGATGGACCCTTGGTCTGATCCAGCAGGGCTCTTCTTACGCTCTTATGTCTCTTTTCTATTCCTATAGCTGTACTGAAAGGAAGCAGAACCTTGCTGATCAGCTCCATTTGGCAGCTTTTTATTTCTGACTTCACTAACAGTGATTTCTTTTCTTTTTTTGGCTTTGGCACTATTTGTATGACTCCTGTTTATGGAAGTTATTCTCCAGCATTATCAGTAAACCTATAGCTTAAAGGCAGGGTGGCCTATATCTCCACACAGAAATTACCCTGCTCCCCAGTTCCTTCCTAGATCTTTCTATCATGTTAAAAACAGTATTTCTGAACGTGGGTGATTGAGGTCATTAGCAGAAGGAAGAAATGCAGGATTGGGCTCATTAAGTACTACATTTCATTTTCTTTGATGTCTTAATGTAAACAGGTCATTTTGTTTCAATCACACTTCCATGCCCCATTTCTGTTTTATTTGCATATTACGCCTTCTGATAGAAACTGTCTATTTTAGGCGGGTATAAATTTGGAAGGTAATGTCAGAGGAATTTGGAAAGCTTTCAAACAATAATTTCTCTCCATCCCACCCCCACCCCACTGGAGCCTAAATGCTATCCAGAGGAAGTTCAAAAATGCCCTGGTCTTGTATTAGCTTTTATTTCATTTAAGGTGCCCTGATCTTGTATTAGTTTTCAGTTTTCTGGATGAAAAAAGCTGGATGAAAGTCAGCCACTGCTAAATTCTGAGGCACTGTCAGGTTATGACAGTTCACTTGATTGTTATCAGGAACAACATGTGTGTGTGTGTGTGTGTGTGTTTTCCATGTTACTTATGGAACTTTTGTCTACTTTTTTCAGGACTACAAGATCAGAAGCACAGACTATGTCGGTGGTTTTTAAGACTTCCTACATTCTGGGAGCACTTTTCAGAGGACTTGCCTGCCAAGGAACAAGGGTTGGTCCAGGTCTGAGGAGGCCCTATTTCAGTAGGCCTCTGACTGCCATTTTAAATTAACCACAATGCCCCAGAGTGATGCTGAGTTGGGCACACTGGTGCACTGTAGGGTTTTCAAAATGGTGTCTTGTAGCCATTGGTGGCCCAAGGCAGGCAGGCATCAGTGCTGGTGGGCCCTGTCAGGACCCTAGCAGCTGCCCAAAGATGTTGGGTGCTGCTGTTGGCCCTGCATGAAACCCCTGCAAATCTGCCACAGAACCCCTGTGCATTGCAGAGAATTCTGGGGCACACACACTTCACATGAGACACTGACCAGGCCCTTTGAGCCTTACTGTCACTCCATGTGAACTTAGCAGGTACCATACAGCACACCCTTGTGGCTGCAGGTTGCAGAGGAAGATTGTCCGTGGTGAGCAAGCTGTCTTTCAAGGAAGCCTGTCAGCCATTACTGATTTTCTCATTGAGAAATCCTTAATACATTTCCTTGAAAACCATTGGACTATGTCAGCAATGGTTATTCTGAGATAACTAGAGTTCTCTGTCAGTCTCTATGGATGTCGGTTGGTTTCTGCCTTCTCTCAAATCCCCTCAACTCTTTCAAATTTCTGGCAAGAGTTTGGGAACTCTGTGTTTATCTGTCACAACTACTGCATCCATTTTTTAAAGTTGTTGCTTGTTCAGTTTCACTGTTATTTCCCTTCATTACTGGCACTCACTGGTTATCAGTGTAGCTTTGCAAGCATGCATTGTGGAAATAAGGAGGGGATATCCACAGTTCTTTTATGAACCAACTAGATAAAGAAACCAGGGCATCAGCAGTATTAACAACAAGGGCTTGATAGGCTTCATCCATAAGTGTCAGTTGCAGTGTTCCATTTGGCTGAAATACTATAAAATAAAGAGAGATCTTTCTCTTTTCAAAATGGAATAATTTCCAGTGTAGTAACAGTACATCTACAATTCCTTAATGCTACAGTGCAGAAAACAGTCAAATGCAAGTTTCAGGTTATTCAAATCATCATTGACTTTGATTTGAGAATCCTCATCTACCAGTGAGGATTCAGTCCAGTGGATCACAGTAGGTTAAAAATGGTCTGGCTGCTTGTCATACATTTTACAGTATAAGCTTTGCATAAATAGATCAGATCAGACTGTAGCAGTGTGTTCTTCCTTTTCTATAAACCAGCCTTCCCCAACCTGGTGCCCTCCAGATATGTGGCTGGGGGGTTATGGAAGTTGTAGTCTAACACATCTGTAAGGTGCCAGGTTGGGGGCGGCTGCTATAGACCTTACTTGGAGCACACCCCTGTTCTAACTGCTGGTCACTCTGAAATATGTTCATCCTAAATGACACAATGTGGACATAACTGAGAATGTGGGCAACAACCTCTTCTGTCCTGTTTGACCCATTTTCAAAATAAGACAAAACTGCACATTTGAAAACCATGATGTATTTGTAGAGATTTTCAAATGAACGGTAAGTGAGATCATACTAAAGTCAGGCATATCAAGTCAGAAGTCTTGTATGCTGTGCTCTCCAACATGTATATGGAGGCATGGAGGCCACCTCATTAATCTAAAACAAGGGATGGCTTCATCAGAGCAAAGGGATACAAATGCACCCTTTTCTCTTTCACTGCAGTTTATGGTGCAGCCCTTACAAGTGGGAGGAGAGTTGGACTTATGTTGGTGGCCTTCTGCTGCATTAGAAACGTATCTGCATGCAACACCACAGGAACGTTGCTGCAATGCTGTCGCCACATCTTCATTTCAAACACTTAGGGTGGCCATGTGTCCTGCTTTACAGAGGACAGCCCTCTGTTTGAAGGGCTGTCAGAGGACAGTTGTCTATTTGAAGATCTCCTCCTCTATTTGAAGGGCTGTCCAGTCCAAGTCCAATTCGAAGATAAAGAATCATGAAAATGGAGAACAGGGCTTTGAAGTTGCCCGTCAACTTCCATCTATCTAAAATATAGTAATTATTTCTAAATTTGCTTCGATACATATAAATTAGCATGTGCAAATTTAAAGCAAATCTGTATCCCCTTTTGTCCTCCTTTTTGGTGATGCATAAGTGACACTGCACCAGCCCAGATCAGTTTCCCTAAGAATGTATTTGCTGACACAGCATATCTTCAGTGTCGGCTTTTACATATAAAGGTGATTCGAGTGGTTACATTTGTCAAGGAGTTGAAATACTGGTACTGCATCCTCATTCGTTCCATTGGAAACAGATGAACCATTTAAATTCCTCCCTAGAAAAATCTGAACTTTTATGGTCACATAGATTTGCATAAACAAAAACTCTCTGAATAAAGGTGTGTTCTAAAATGGCAGTGTGCAACATTGAAAAAAGAGCTACAGCAGAAGGGTTAGACAGACAGCATATGACAGTAAGGGCTGCTCAAAAATCCTCCACATGGAATGTCCACATGAATGCATCTGCATTCAGGAAATAATGTCTGATCTGATGTGACCATACTGCTGACAGAATCATTTCCCAGCAGAAATTCATGTGAGTGCAGTAGCCTGTTTTGTTGTTGTTATTGTTTTACCTAGCTCACTGCCATAGATTCTCTGGAATCTAAATTACATTCTGTAGCCATGTGAAGCAACCCCCTTTTCTCAGCCCCAAATGTTTGTGTGTGTGTGTGAGAGAGAGAGAGAGTGTGTAGGGGGGGCGGGGTGTCAGTTTTCATTTGGACCATGGCATGGCGGGGTGGAAAGGTTAAACACTCCATCCATCCTTGCTTTAGTCCCAGTTGTGACTGGATGCCTTCCCCTACCACAGCCATGCTGGCTGGGAATTATGGGTGGTGGAGCCCAACACACCTGAAGGGCGCCAGGTTGGGGAAGACTGGTGTAAAGGTGATACTTTTTAGAATGGGGAAGAGTTAAAGTGATAGAATTGATTACTAGAGAGGAGGGATAGATCATAAAGAAGGAAATGGCTACAGTGATCTATACGAGCCATAACGGCCCCCCCTACCCCCAAGTCACAGAACATCTGCCCAATGGCATATTTACACCAGGGGAGATTGCACAGATGTTCCATTGTGTTAAAAAAAAAAAAAAAAGCTGGATTTTCTGAGCTCTGGAAGGAAAAAAGGAAGTTGAAGGAGGAAATGTGGGAGGGGTATCCTTTTGCTCACCCTATCAGCTGGATGACCTGTGAAAAATGAGTCAATAAAGTGTGGCTATTACATTGTAGATGCCCAGTGTGGAAGCAGCCTCAGTCTTCTCTCAGTTCTTCCTATGGTGCTTGTCTTGTGGAAATGAATAAGCAGAGCATTGAGCCATGTGACTTTTTTTTTTTTTTTTGCCCATTCTGCAATAACATGAACATGGGAATAGGTCTTTGAGAAGAACTGTGAGCTTCATAAAGGTCCTACAGAGAAAGGGACTAGTGTTCTGCATCCTTTTCCAAAGCCAAACACTCTAAAACATATCAACTCATAAGTAAGCCCCACTGAGTTGAATGGGGCTTACTCCCGGGTAAGTGTATATAGAACTGCAGCCCTGAAGTAGGAATTCAGGTGATCTCCATCAGAATATTTGCCACTGCATGCCTAGCAAACCCCATTTGCAACAGGAACCGGCCACTCCAGGACCAACAGCATGACCTTCCATTAAGATGAGGCACTCACCGTTCTTGTTACTAGACAATCCACATCGTATGCACCATTCCCCATAGGGTGAATCGGCCATGTCTTTTTAGTAGCTAAAGATCTTCCCTCTCACTTTTCAATATTTTTAAAGCCATCTCAAGGTTCCCACAAACCGTGAAAAAATATCTCGTATGCATCAGCAAGCTGGTTTGTTACCTGACTGTATGCATCCAAGGCCATTCAGGTTGTTCCAACAAGTCTGGATGTGAGCAAATAGCATTCAAGGCTCTCAGTGCCCAAGGTATTTAAAGGAAATGCCCACAAAACCAAAGGCTTTCAGCACAAGGCTGCCCTCTAGAGCTCTCACTTTATCCCCATTTCAAACAGAGGAAATAAAAGAAAATACCAGCAAAAAGCCTTGATATGGGTTGCTGAGATGAATGGCAGAGTGAGATGAGTAATGCAAGAAATACAATGGAACTGTATCAATATGCAGATGTCACGCAGCTCTACCTCTCATTCAAATCTTCACCAAGGTTGGCCGTAGAATCCCTGTCCAAATGTCTGGAGACGGTGAGTGGCTGGATGGGGAGGAATAAGCTGAAGCTGAACCCTGACAAGACCGAGGTACTTTTGGTGGGAGACAAGAGGAGGCTGGGGGATGCTTACCTGGTGTTGAATGGGGTACGGCTACCCTTGAAAGACCAGGTCTGGAGCCTGGGGGTCATTTTGGACTCCCAGCTGTCCATGGAGGCTCAGGTGTCAGCTGTGAGCTGGACAGCGCTGTATCAACTCCATCTGATACGGCGGCTGCGCCCCTTCCTTCCCGACCATCTGCTCCCATCGGTAGTACATGCCCTGGTCTCCTCTCGTTTAGACTACTGTAATGCACTCTACATGGGGTTACCCTTGAAGACGGTTCGGAAGCTGCAGCTGGTACAGAACACGGCAGCTCGCCTGATTAAAGGCAGCCGCTGAAGGAGTTGCACTGGTTACCAGTTGTTTTCCGGGCCAAATTCAAGGTGTTGGTTTTGACCTTTAAAACCCTATATGGTTCCAGCCCAGCCTATCTTAAGGAGCGCCTCCAGCAACACCAGACAGGCCGCTTAACAAGATCAGCCTCGGATGGCCTTCTCTCTGTCCCATCAGCCAGGACAGCTAGACTGGTGGGGATAAGGGAGAGGGCCTTTTCTGTGGTGGCCCCCACTCTGTGGAACTCTCTCCCTAGGGAACTCCGCCATGCCCCCTCTTCAATGAGCTTCCGTCGTGCATTAAAAACGTGGTTGTTCAGGCAGGCATTTGGGGTGGGTTAGGGTATTTTAGAAATGTTTTTTTTTGTAGAATGTTATTGTTTTAAACTGTTTTATTATATGTTTGTACATCGCCCAGAGCGGCTGGGTGACCAGCCAGATGAGCGATTAATAAATTTAATAATTAATAAATAAATAAATCTGCAATAGAACTATAAAAATTATCCTTCAAGACACAAATACGAACAACATTTTTCATCACCTGAATGGAAAGTGTGGTGAAACTGGGAATTTTCAGCAGAAACCAGAGGAGAATACTTACCGCTTCATTTTTTTTTCTTCCACTAGGAAATTTTTGATCCAAATCAAACCAAACTAGACTAAAATCTAATCAGCAGAACATCCCAGCTAGCTTGCTTCCATCCATTTAGGTTACTAATTCTTTGTGACCATAATGTCCTAAAGTCCATGCAATCTAATTGGAACAAGTTTAGTCATACTTGGAGTAAACCCACTGAAATCAATGGGACTTTGGTATTACTAAGTGTGGATCCAACCCAATGTTTTCTGCAGGATCAAGAGTCAACCCCCTACATACTATTGCCTTTTCTAATGTCATAATTTAGCTCTGTTGATGTGACATATCCATTGATATAACCATGTGGGCAGGATCATGCTCCCTGGTACTGCCCATAGGTTTATCCAAAGGTAACCTGGAGGAAGTTCTGAATGACTCCTCGAAGTGTAAGCTGAGATGCAATTCATACATTTAGGGGAAAGTACGTGGTACAGCCCTCATGAGACAGCACTACCTCAGAATTCATGTAGAGCATCAAATGTTTCAATACTCATCCCTGCTGAAATGTCTCTGAGCATGGAAAGCTAATGTGTGGTGGAAAAAGGTCCTAGCCTCCATAGTTTTCCATGTGCAGGACCCTTTGATGTCAGGGAAACATTTCAGATATGAGAACCACCACTTGCATTCTGACATGGTACCTACCTATGAGGACAGTAGCACATGCGTTTTCTGAAGTAAAGCTCCTTATAGCACTATTCTACTGTTTTAGGAATGGGTGCTTGGTCTTAAGTCCAAGGCCTTGTTCCTTTGTTCCTGCCTCATCTAATAGCTGATGCTTCATTTCAGAAAAAACAGATCCTTCCATTCTCATTGGCTGCACTACTTCAGAAGTCAGATTGTAGGTCTCATATTTGAAATGCTTCTCCAACTTTGAAAAGCCACACACATGAAAAAATGGGGGGGGGCTAGTACTCCTTTCCAGTACACACTAGCTTTCCAGTCTCAGGGAGTTCAGTCTCCAGCTGTGGTTGCTCTTTGAGAATGGGAAATGTAATGGATGTGCAGTCTTCTCCTGAGCTCTTGAGTTCTGTTGAGTTCAAAGTATATTATGGAGCCATTCAGCTGTGCATTAACACTTGTCTATTATGAAGCAAGGGCATCAGATGAGCCACTTCTGGTGGTGGTTCCACATGGACCAGCACTCTGTTTGGAGACCATTCGGAGTACAGCCCTTAGTGTATTGGCTCCTTCTCTGTGGAGCTCCCTGCCTTTTGATGTCAGGCAGGTGCCAACGTTGTTTTTATTTTGGTGACTGCCAAAGGCATCTTTATTTAAACAGGCCTTCCTCGAATGACCAATTGTGGATTTACTGGCATAATTTGATTTTCAGTATTTTAATTCTGTGTTTTGATTCTTTTTTCTTTCTATTCATTGTTTGCCACTTGGGAATTTTATTAGATATAGCATGGTATATACATCCTGGAAATCAAGGGTGGATAACATGTGGTCCCTGCAGACCCCCAGTGCAGGCCCAACCCAAAAGGTTTAAAAAAAAAAAATTGCAAAAAGAATGGCATCCAGAGCTGCTATGGAACTCCTAAAGTGACAAAATTAGATTGTTTGCAATTTAATTTTGACCCTTTTGGTGCTCTGTAGCAGCTCTGGGTGTCATTTTGGTCATTTTGCATGTGTTCCTTTGGCTCCCCCCCCCCCCGACACACACACACTGGTTTTGGCACCCGTGAAGGATGGCTGAGGGCAAAAATGGCCCCTGGACCTCCCAAGGTTGCCCACTCCTGCTGTAAATGAATAAATAAACTAGTACCAAAGAGAAAAGAAGATTCAAAATTAGCTTATAAACTAAAGGACTGGAGTAGAAAAGTTCTCTGTGACTTAGGCGTATGTGTTTGCTTCTTCTGATTATTGTTTAGATATGTTTCAGTGCTGCCACATTAGCTTGATATCTTTTCTCAGTTTTGCCGTAATAATTGAATATTTTATTCCTACAGACTTTGTATAGTCCCAGAGGATTTCAAAAGCCATTTATGTGCAGCATCACAGTATAGAAACCTAAGCCTGTTTACTGCAAGAAGCATTTTGCAATGAAATCCTGTTCATTATTTACCATTCCATGAGATACTTCTGGCGAGTCTATAGAAATAGTTTTGCATTCTTGCACAATTCTTGCATTCTAGAAGAAAGGTCCTAAACTATATTACAGGGTAGGCACCCTGGTGCCGTCCAGATGTTTTGGACCACACCGCCTATCACCGCCTATTAGCCCCAGCCAACATGGCCAATGTTTTGAGATTATGGGAGTTTATAATATTTAGAAGCTTCTCTACATCAGAAAAATTCCCAAGCAGTGACTTGTAATTAAAAAAACATCAAAATACAAAAGGATAAAAACATTTAAGTAGTTGTAATTCAAAACATCTGGAAAGCACTGGGTTGTCTACTCCCACTGGTAATCTCCTGATACAATTGTGCACGACAGATGACGCATGTAGACATTTCAAAGGGCTCCATGATGCTTTGGGGAGTTCTGATTCAAATCAGTTTGTTGAAACTAAGTAACTGACAGCAGGATTTGGGGTTGATTGAAAGGCCATTGGAAGCCCTAATGGCAGCTGTCTAAGCAAATATGCAGTTTACTTACAGCAATGAAATCGGTGACTGTAGACATGGAAAGTGATGGCTCACATAAGTGGAGATGGCTTTTCCGTTCCCGCAGTTACACTGGTCTACCTGCAGCCTTATTATAAAGCATTTGTGGTATAAGAACATGATGTGTTTGGGAGCGCTGCACTTGTACAGCAATCACTATGTCCCCTTTGAAGTGCACAGTATCTGGCACAGCAAGTTTCAAGAGTGCACTGTTAGTTTTAAAAGGATGCATCTGGATATAATTCTCTAATCTCAACCATTTCCAATGGGCATATTGGCTGATCAACGCAAGCTGCAGTTAGCAATGACAGTCAGCTTGGATGGCTTTAAAGGGGGATTAAACAAACTCATGAAGGATAAGGCTACCAATGGCTCCTAGTCATGATGCCACTGAATACTAGCTCCTGGGACACATGAGCGGGAGGGTGCTACTGTGCTCATGTCCTGCCACTTGTGAGCTTCCCGTAGACATCTGGTTGACCACTATTCTAACACAATGCTTGACTAGATAGGCCATTAGCCTGATTCTGCCTGGTTCTTCTTGTGCTGTTATTGTTCATTTGCAACAAAGCTGCTATTCTTCTTCATGACAGTCATGGCAGGGGCAGAAAAAAATTATCTGCCCTATCAGTTGCTTTTGCCTAGCCTAATGTTTTTCTGTCCAATATTCGAGGCATCCCAAATGAGAGGCCATTTTAGAATGGCTTAGCCTCAGCTGGGCCCTGAGACATCACTGCTGTAAAACTACGAACATGTATTTTGGCTGTGAACTATGAATAAATAGAATAGATTTGATACAGAGATGCGAACACACTGGTAGGAGAAGGGAAGAGGACGCTTGGGGCTTTTCTGCATGAGGCTTTTAACCTGCCACTTTACCAGGGCTTTTGCTTCTGGATTCTTTGTGGGATTAAGCTTGGATCCTCTACACACCTTTATTTCCAGATGTTTTTCTTCTCTGCCTTTCTACATGGTCCATTACATAACCTCTAGGTGGTGCTGTGGTATAGCAGAATCACACGACTACACTAGGGTTTCTTTCTGCCATTCCCTGATATACCAGACTTTCCCTGATCAACACCCCCACACACACTAAAATGGTTGCAAAGAATGGGAGAGGGCCCGGAGGGTGATGATATCATGTAAAGCATCTGCAAACTACCATGCATGAGGAATTACAAGCACACAATAAATGCCTCATGTAGAAAGGCCCTTGGACTATATCAGGTGCTCATCTCTTCCTCTCCCTCATGTTTCATAGGGCATACGTGGTACAGCAGCAGTGGGGAATGTGTGGCCCTCCAAATGTTTTGGGATTTCAACTCCCATCAGCTCTAGCGAGCATGGCCAATGGTAAGGGTTGATGGGAGCTGTAGTCCAACAACATCTGGAGGACCACATAATCCCCATCCCTGTGGTACAAGAACATCATGGAAGCAAGCACTTCTCTCCCTCTTGCTCTCCCAGAAAGGAAACCTGTTTCTCCTTGGTGGACTACAGCAAATATCTTTAATTATTTCTCATATCTTTTTGAATTTTAAAAAAAAAAAGTTTGGCGATGCAGTTCACACCATGGGTTGCAGCCAGAAACAGCAACAGTGACAAGCAAACAGGAAAGGACAATGGGAGAGAACACACTGAGTGAAGAGAGACTTCCAGTGGTGGAGCTTTTGTTACAGCTGTTGCTACTGTTTTGACTAGCAGAAGTGCACTACTACGTGCCAGCCCTGCTAATTCATCTAAACTGGAAGCAACGAGAACAGGGATCACATGCCCAGACTTGCGGTTTGGGATGACCGGCACTGTCCTTCAGATCATCCATCACTGTAAGGCAGGGATGGGCACCAGTGCACCCCCAGACACCTTTCTTGGCACCGGTTGAGATGCCCCACCCCTCCTTTTTTTTTTTTTAATGACAACATTTCTTACTGGCAGCCGGAATCGCTTCAAAGCAAAGTGAGAGCCTCTAGCTGCTCCCATCTTCTATCTGTCTGTCTGTCTGTCTGTCTATCTATCTATTTATTACATTTTTTTACCACCCAGTAGCCAGAGCTCTGGGCAGTTCACAATTCAAATGATATAGTACAAAACAATAAAATATAGATGATAAAACATGCACTTGGGGCTCAGAGATACTCTTAGGAAATGAAGATGGCAGGGGGCTGCAGGCCAATCCTTTCATCTACAGTGCACCCATTTTGTGGTGGTGCCCAAGACAGTTTCTCAAATTGCCAAATGTGCCAGTGGGCCCAAAAAGGTTGCCTTCCCCTGTTGTAAGGTCTAGCATTCCTTTCATATCCAATGCTAAGCTGCAGTGGAAATCACAGGTGTCAATTCATCTCTTACTAAAATCATTGTTTTCCTCTAATCCCATCTGATTTGAGTGAAAATGTTCATGTTTTAAATATTTGTGTCAGTAACCTGGGATTGTCTATGGGGTAAATAGATTATTTAAATATTTCATGTACAGCTGTGCTGAAGAAGAACACATCCTGCTTTAAGTCCTTGCAGCTGGGATTTTTAAATTATTATTATTAAAACACACACATGCATACTTCTGAAGAGGAAAAGATTATGACAATAATAACTGGCCTGGGCAACACAGTTTTCAATGGCTTGTTTACATTTATCAGTCTCAAAGACATTTATTTTTATATGCATCTTATTATAATTCTTTATCCAGCAAATTAATAACAAGCTGGAAAATGCTCTTGTGAATGACCAGTTCTAGAAGGTACTGCATTATTAATCATCATAGCAATCCCAATCTACCAACAGCAATCCACGCACAGGGAAACAGAATTCCAGGTGTAAATAATTTAGTGTGCTATCCTACACTGGCTGGAAAATGCTGGGAGCTGTAGGGCTTTTTTCTGTCTAAACATGCATAGGATTGCACCTTTAAAGGATAATGGGAGGTTTGGCATCAGCACCTGACAACCTCAGGCAGCTACTGAGCTGATGCTTGCCCTGCCCTACCTTGCACAAGGCAGCTGGGTCTGCAAGCTGCCATTTTAAATTTTCCACAACCCCCTTGACATGGCATCAGGGCCACCATCTTAATTTCTGGCAATGTCCAAGGGAGAAGCTACGTTGTGGGAAATTGAAAAATGGCAGTTTGCAGCTGCCACCAGATAAGCCCACAGCCAGGGGCCCTCCAATGTAGGAGGGCCCCCTCAAACCTGGATCTGGGCCCAGATAAAAGGCTCATCAAGGAGCTAGCCAGAAAGTGCTTTGAGTGCTCTGAAGCCTTAGTGTAGCAGTCAGGATGGGGATCAACCTCTCCCCAACCCCCCGCTGCCCATCTGGGGGCTTAGCTTAGCTTAGGGGTCACTGGGTTTCTGAGCTCTGTTCATCTACACACATTTTCACCTGATAGTTACCTATTTATTTATATATAAGTTTTCTCAGCTGCCACTCCCAAATAAAATATTTGATGATCAAATAAAACATCTGATGATCACAGTCTAAAAATTAATATCAAAACAAAACACAGAAGTGCACCTAAGACAGATAAAAAGGAGAGAGAAATGGGTATTATCTACATACTGGTGACACCACATTCCACGACACCATGTTCTCCTTTTTCAAATTCACTTACACCATCAAACATTTGTGCCTACACAACACATTTCTACTCCAGTTATGGAGTGCACCTCCTGCAATTATATCTCAAGATCTGGATCCTACTGGAATTGACTGCATCATTCCTCTGCCCCAGATACATCCATTCATCCATCTCTTGCAAAAAGCTACAATTCCTATGAATGCTTTTCATTTAATTCTGTTTTTCTTCAAAATGTATAGGATAGGTCAGCCTCCAGATGCCCTCCAGATGCCCTCCAGATGCTTAGGACTACAACTGCCATCTTCCCCAGCCAGCATGGCCAATGATCTGGGCGATGGGAGTTGTAATCTGAAACATCTGGGGGGCACCACATTGGGGAAAGTTCAGTTCGGTTATCTCCTCTGATGAAATTCAGGCTTCAGTCATTTCCAGTGAATCACTGAACAAATAAATCTAGCTGCTTGCAAGACACGTTAAATTTGAGGCTCAAAACCTCTTTGCTTCTTGTGCCTTCTCCATGGAGCTCCACCATAAGAATCTCTATGTTCCATAAGCCCAGGGAGAGTTCAAGAAGGCAGCCAAGATGTTGAATTTAACAGCTTTTGCCTTAAAGGAACACTCGATTACCTGTTGAATCAGAAGAGTTATAGGCCAGATACCTAGGAACCAGCCATCCTTAGGGGCGTTTTCCCCACTGAAATCATTGTGACAAACCACATCCTAAGACCTATGGTAAATAAATAGCTGCTAATGAAAGGAATTCTGCCATCAAAAGAGCTAACCGTATGTTGTTTTTAATAGAAATGAGTTTTTAATGCCTTGTCCGCTTCCTCCTGTTTCACCCATACTCGCCTGATAGGGAGAACATAAGCCACAAGGCAGTACATGCAGCATGGGGCTATATTACTTTGGCTCCATGTTCACACTTGAAGATACTCAGGGGAGTTGGTGGTGGGAACCACAGCGAAAGGGCACTTTGCACAGAGTGGCCTCGCAACCTATAAGAGCACATTGTTATCCCCTGTCTTCCCAGAACCTCTACAGGTACCCTGCCTCCAGATCCCACACACAAACAGCCACAGCAAGTGCCACACCACTCCTTCCACTGAGGATACAAGGACCCCACATACAGGTAAGCAAGAGAAGGGGGAAACCTATTCATTAATAACTGCTGAAAATATCTCGCCTATCTCTCCCTTCCCTCGCAATCTATGAAAACAGTGTCTTGGCTAAACTGCATTGATGAAAGCATCCTACCACCTTCTACATCTACTGCACAGGAGACTCAAGGAGAAGCATGCATCATGCAGGGATGGGGAAAGCCGGTGGCCATGAAGCTCCACATGCAGGTAAGCTCTCTGTTGATGAGTGCCAGCTGCTCTGCTCCAAGTATTCCTACTGCTGGTCATTTAGTCATCCTGTTTTGCCCTGTAGGGTCACAGCCTGGCCACATGGAGCAGAACAAAGAGGTATCACACTGCGCCAACCTTCTCTCAGCCTGGTGCTCTCCAAGCTGTGTGTGTGAGAGAAGTGATACATAGGGACATTCCGCATTGCCATGCATTTGATTGGCTCCATCCATGCCTGGTTAATATAGGAGAGGGAGCATCATCAGCATGCTGGCCCATGATTGGTGGGAGTTGGTGGCATTGCCATGAACCGGCTGGGTCGCTCCATTCTATATGGGGTGGGGGTAGTCAAATTTTGTGCTTAGAGTGCACAGGATCCTGGGTAGCTAGTGTGGTGGGCCTGTAGAATTTCCTGGCCTAACACCTGACTCCAAAGATAAGCGTCGATCATTTAGAATGGAACAGGCAAGGGAATTAAAACCTCTAATTAAAATCTGACTAACATCCATCTTCATAATCTTCTTGCCCTTATCCAGAGTCCTGAGGGCACATTAATCCTACTTTGGAACGTTCACAACTGGAAGAGACAAGTGGATGAATTAATGAATTAACAGACGATTAACTGCATCCATTATTTAATGTTTTTGGACCCACTAGAAACTATTAGGGAGACTAGCGTAGATCGTGCCACTATTCCACCCACGTGATATGTCAGTGACCTATAAGGGTTTGTACATATCTTCTATGGTAATATATTTTCTATTAATAAATGTTACTTCGGAATTTCTCATAGGTGTAGAGAAAGGGTGGAAATCAGTGATAAAGCACATGCTGCGCATGTAGGGTGTCCCAGGATCAGTCCCCAGCACCTCCAGATAGGTCTGGAAAGACCCCTATCTGAACCCCAGAAAGCCACCAACCAGTCAGTGTAGAATGAGCCTTTCCCAGCCTGGGCCTTCCAGATGTTTTGGACTACAACTCCCATCAGCCCCAGCCAGCATGGCCAACCATCAGGGATGGTGGGCATTGTAGTTTGAAACACGTGGAGGGCACCAGGCTGGTGTAGACAATACTAAGCTAGAGGGACAATGCTCTGACTTTGTATAAGGCAGCTTCCTATTACACTGAATGGGGTTACCATGTCCCATGGGGGCTGACAGAAGCAGCCATGAAAAATATCAGTGTCCTTTCGGAGAGTAATATCACCACCCCGTTGATTTATTTGGAACCCACTAATGGAATGGTGCTCCTGAGTGAGAAATGAAGCAAACAGAATGGAGAAGGTGACTGACGGTACGCCAAACGTTAGTCAAAAGCTCATCAGGCCTGCCCAGAATGTGTTAGACAGATTGGACCAAGGTGAAGGGAGAGGACGAAACTCCACAGAAGAGTAATGGGAACTGAGAAGGGGAGTATCTGGACCATGCATGGGAGTAATATCCACCTCCATAACACAGTGGGATGACAAACTATTTAATGACTGATAAACTAGTAGCACTTGAGACTCTCCTTTCCTCCCCCCACCAGTCTTTAATGAATATATTTTCTGTAGCTTGACAACATTATGAAATAAATCTGTGGTGAAAACAGCCCAGCTCAATGGAATAGGCCAAGAACAGCATGTACAGCACACCTCTTTGCACACATGGATTTCTCTCTGGCTAGGGATATGTGGGCAGAAGTGGGCTTCTGGGAACTCTCCCAGGCAGAGGGCTCCTAGTGCCGACTATGATGATGATGATGATGATGAACAACAACAACAACAACAATAATAATTTTATTACGTTTATATCCCACTTACTTGATCCTCCTCCTCTGCATTTTATCCTCACAACACTCCTGTGAGTAGGTTAAGCTAAGGGCTTCTCACCATGGGCTTTTATCCTGCTATCGAGATTGGTTACTCAGGCAAGTTTGTAGGTCCTTTACATGATGCTGTCATGCTCCGGGGTCTCTCCTGTGCTTTTTGATTGGGACCATGGTGTTCAGGAAGGGAAGGGTTAAATCTTCCCCTCACCCGTTTTCCCCTGAAATTCCACACACACCCCTCTGCAGGGATCAAAAAAAGCAAAAAAGCAAAAAGTCTCCATTGGGGTCAATGGAGGGTTGTTGTTGTTTTTTTAAACCCCACCCCCATGGGGGGGTAGATTTTCAAGAAAAAAATGGGTGGGGGAAACTTAAATACCCCCTTCCTGAAGCTCTGTGGTCCCAATCTGAATTGGGGACATGCTTGCCTACACAAGAGTAAAAGTGCAGCAGTGAAACTCTGAACTTCCAGAAATACACACATTTGGGAAAGAAACAAAAAGAAACCTAGCACAAATATCACTAGTTGCCTCACGTTCCCCCTGTGTGTTCTCTATTGCTGCTTTTGAAACTGGAGCCCAGTGAGCGTTAGGGGATGGGGGAAGCAAAGAACTATTTGCTGCAGAAGCAGCAGCAGCAGAGAGGAGAAGGTGCAATCAGCTTCCTGGGTGAGGGAGAAATGCAACTATTTGGCTAGCCTAAAACCATGAGAACACACACCCAACAACATCACGGTACACATCACACAGCCATACACACACAACACACTGCAAGTTTCCAAAATCAGGAAGCCACACCACAGGCTGGGTGTTGTTTGTTTGGTTGGTTGGTTGGTTGGTTTTTGTGGATCATGGCACACCAGAAAAAAAATAATAGATTTTCCCCACCCCAATGTGAGAAAATATGGGAGAAGCGGGGGCGGGGAGCACAGGATGACACGGGATGACTGCAGGAAACTAACAATGTCATGTGCGCTGCCCAAAAAATCCCACAAACAAGGCAAGCTAAGAGCACATTAAAAGCGCTGTCTGGAAGAGCCCTGGGTATGTCTGCCCTCGCTGGCTTGGGACAATAATGTATTCATTTATTTTATTTATTGCGTTTATATCCCGCCTTTTTTCCTCTTGCAAGGAACCCAAGGCGGCTTGCATTATCCTCCTCCTCTCCATTTTATCCTCACAACAACAACCCTGTGAGGTAGGTTGGGCTGAGAGTGTGTGACTGGCCCAAAGTCACTCAGTGAGCTTCCATGGCTGAGTGGGGACTCGGCCTTCTGATGTACCTTCTGATGCTAAGATAATTTCCCACAAGATCTGTGGTTTCACTACAGTGCCTAGCAGGGCATTAGGGTTTCTTGCATGGGAGCCTGGGGCTGACTGGAGCCAAGAGGGTCCTCGGCTCCCAAGCAAAACCACGACTCACTGCAGGTAAGCAAAAACATGTCTCGGGGCCAGGGGTGGCTGTTAGAAGCAATCTCAGAGGCCCAAAGTGGTAGTGGCTGGTAACGGTGATGGACAGGGGCGGGGAGGGGGCAGGATAGGCATGAGCCCTGGCAGCACCCAAGTATTGCCAGCTGCTGAGCCTGGGTGAAAGCTGACATTTTCCCCCTTAAAGACAGCCACTCTAAACTAGGGATATTGGTCTGGTGTGATTAGGCATGTCTCAAGCTGAGTGCCACCAAAACAAGATATTCAAAGAAATAAACAGGCATTCTTTAAGTGATTAGATCATTTAACCCTGAGAGCCAAACTATTTTAAATGCATGATTCCATTCGATATATCTATATTTTTCTAGCAAACAGAGGAGGGTCAGGACTGAGACAATGGAGCACAGAGAAGGGTTTTTAACCCACTTCTCCCCACCACATTCCAGATGAAAATCACCCTTCCCCCAGAAGCTGCCATTCCCCTTCCCCGCCCAGCATTAGCCATTGGTACCAACAGTACTTTCAGTTTGGTCACTTAAAATGTGGGTAGGATATTAACCAATCTGAGAAGGCTGGGGGGGGGGCTGTGATGTATTATTCAAGGAATAGTACGATAAGAACAGCAGCAGATAATTATCCATGTGAACCCTTTTTTAAAACAAAAACCAATTTGCTTGTTTCTTTCTGACACAGCAAAATTGTCATTTGATTTTACGATTTGAGGTTTCGATGGGGAATATGTTGTTTTAAATGAACCCTCAAGTGGGAACATCTAACATCACACCTAGGGATGGGGGATAAATTCATTTAGTTCACATGATGATGCAAGCATACCTAATTTCACACTTTTGAACCAATAGGTGGACTCAGACTCAGTCGCCTTCAAAATTCACACTTCTCTGAATTTTGCAATGAGGTTCTTTGTTCCTAATCACATCAGAGTGGTATCCCTAGTTTAGAGTGGCTGACTTTGAAGTGGAAAATGTCAGCTTTCACCCAGGTCCAGCACCAGCAGCTGCATACTCGGACAGCTGCCAGGGCTCATTCCCCCCTGCCCACCCCCAGCATTACCACTACCGCAACCACCAGCTGGAGCCCCTGAGATTGCTGTTAACAGCCACACCCGAGACATTTTGGTGGTACTCAGCTTGAGACACTCAGATGTATTCAAGGCACTGCAGACAGCAGCTATTATGGTCACAAGGCTTTTCCGATTCCCAAGAAATCTCCAAAATAGGGCCAAAAGACATTATTTTAAATCTATATCTAGCAGCTATGTCTTTTTAAAGAATTACTCTAGAGGGGAACTGATCTGGATCTTAAAAGCCCCCCTATCTCCACACTGGGATCCCAATTTAGACTAAAAATGGAAAAAGGACATATCTGTTAGATACAGATTTAAAGTAATGTCAGTTTTGGCCCATAGAACCCACTTTCCGTGTTAAAACTTAAAACGTAATTGCATGCTCAGATAGTTCAGAAATAAAATGTAGGTTTCTTAGCTGGTGGCACTATGCTGAAGGTTCACTCAGGCCTTGCAACACATAAGGTCTCATTCAAGTGACATATCTATGCTTTGGTGTTGTATATGTTACATACACATACACAGCTTCCTTGACAGTTTAGTAAATGAAACAAAAGGAGCAATGGAAATGGTTTTTAATCAATATTCACCATACAACACTGATATCTTAACCACAAAGTGATTATCATGTCAAAAAGGGATGTATAAACCTCACTTTAGAGGCAAGCTGAAGTGAGATTTGGGATCCTAAGGAGATCTACCTAGAAGTCGAATTCCTGTGGCTGATGAATGGTTAAATAAGCCTGTTTTCTCCCTTCATAGTTCTAATTGGCTGCAGTATTGTACCAATATTATGAATATGCTTAATATGTGTAAAGGGCTTTAACACTCAGCTGGAAGGCGTGAAAAATGCAACATGGTAAAAATAGGAAGCAGCGGTTATTAAAATAACACAATGAATGTGAATTGTTTATAAAATAGACTCAAGCAAACATAGTTACACTGTCTTAGATTCACAGTGGTTGGTAGGCAGCCATGGCATGTAGCGATCAGGGCTGGCTTGCAGTTTTGTTCTCAGTTTTGCCGCCTGAGGCAGGAAGTTGCCATTCCTATATGACAGGGAGAGGCAACCTTGTGCCCTCCAACTGTTTTGAACTACAACTCAAATAACCATTTGGGTTTTTTTTCAGGGATGACAAACCATTTTGTTGTTTTAACAAATCAGGAATGTAGAAGTAGTTTTAAAACATGGAATGGCAGTTGTATGGGGGAGGGAGAGGGAAGAGAAATATGAATACTGTGAAATGTGAAGTAATACACATGGCCATCTGAAGAGGTTCTCCATAAAACCCATTAAGCCTAGCATCTACAATTACGTCACTGCACCACTTGGTTGATTGGTAAATAATTCATCCCATTCGTCTTCTGTTCTTGGGTTCCTTGTTCATGGTCATTTCAGTGATCTGTTCTGGAGGTAGCTTGCTGTAATTCCAGTAAATGAAAATGAAAACACTGTAGCCATGTGCTTTTTTTTTTTTTGGTCTTCCCCCAATCTTGTCATTCACCAGTAATGAAAGGGCAGGTTGTCTTACAGCGAAACCCTATACACGATACTACTCAGAAGTAAGACCAATTTAGTTATAGGGGGCTTACTCCCAGTTAACAGGATTACAGCCTAAGGGTTTAAAGGTTGGTTCTGAGGAGGGACAACACAAAGTTGATATATTGCTTGAGTTAAACCACTGAGATTGGAGTGTGATCTATTGCTGAACCTGCTCACAGACTTCCCATTGCTGGCTAATGGAAGATCACATATTCTGGAAAATTGCAAAAAGTGTGTTTGTTCATTTGTTGATTTCTGTTTCTATCAGAAGCTAAGCGCTCTTGAATTGGATGCCAGCCACAATAACAGTGCAGTCATGATGGATCACTTCAGTTCATCTTGCTTCCAATCTCAGTGCTTTAACGACTTTAGGTAACCTTGGCAAGATACGTGTGTACAGTCCCATCCTCCCTCTTGAATTACCTGCCTTCCATGATTTTACCTAGGCTTTTATTGATCCCAGGAAATTAACGTCACCATTGGATCCCATATTAGTGAGTTCCAGACATCATCTTCTTTGTATGAAAGCCATCCTTTTGATTACTGAAACACAGAGTTGAGAGGGACCTCAGAGGCCAACCCACCCCCAATACAGGAAATTCACTACTACAGCATCTCTGATAGGTAGCCATCCAATCCCTGCTTAGCTGCATTGATACAAATTCCACTCCTGCACCTAAAAGCTGCACCTTATACATTTTGTAGTATGGTATTATCCATTACTATCCTGTATTCTTTTTAATGAATTCAGTAACAGGACTGAAAATGTATACGATATCAAATATGGAACATGCCGTCTATTTAATTATTAATTATGTATTTATTTGTTTATTACAAATATATTATTTGTGTATTATAAATATTTCACAGCACCCTTCAATAAAAACTTCAATAGCCATTCACATTTAAAAATGTGAAAATAATTACAATACCAATATAACAAATCATAACAATCATAACAGACAGAAGAGTTTGTCTTGATGTAACCAATGGTTGTAACAATAAAAATTTATTCACTCAATCACAAGTAGTATGATCATAAAAGCCAGGTTTGGTGTTTTTTAAAAAAAAAATCACAATTATTTGTTTATCTGTACAGCGTATTCTATTACTCTGGAATCGCAATATCTAAATTGCAGATAAAGAGTATGGGAGAAAACAATGACACACGAATTGCCCCTGAGACCCGACAAGACCGTGCTGGGGGTCAAGTCTCAACGCCAGAATGAGTACACCAAGGTTGTGCTCTGCATGCACAACCATTCCCGAGGAGCAGCAGGAGTGACTTTCCCCGGAATACTGCCCGTTACGCCCAGTCTAGCATTGGTAGCCTGATAACTGTACACATCTAAAAGGGGAGTCTCAGTGCAGGAAGAAAAGGCCTTTTAGCTTCTGTCCTTATTTAAATTGCTTCTCCTTGTCCATACAAGTCAATGGGGTAGTGAAATTGACTGGCCCACAAGTAGCATCTAGTTACTAGGTCTACTCAACTTCCTTTGTAAGGAACTTTAAAAAAAAAAAGTGAAATATATTGGAAGGGTAGGGTATTACTAATGGGGCTGCGATGCAGGCTTCATTTTCTTTATAAAGGGTTATGTATGCAGATATGTAAATAGCATTGTGAGCTACTTTGAGCTGCAGAAATAGATTAAGGGCATGATCCTATGACATCCACCCTTGATGATTGTAAGCCTCTGAATTCAGAGGCTTATGATCGTCCAAATGCAGAGCTGGAGGCATAGCCGAGGCAATCATCGCCTCCCCACTCCTCCTGCTCTGCATTTTAGCTAGATGTGCTTGTTTGATCATTTAGCTAGGGCAGTTCAGAGGGGAAGGGAAGGGAAGGAGGCTGGAGAGACCTTGGGATAGCTCATATCCCAGCATGTCCAGTCCCCTCCTCCCTGCCCACTGGAATGCCCCCATTACCCCCTCTCCAAGGCCACTTTTCTGACCTCAGAGAGGGAGTTGGTGTGGTCCTCTCCACACCAGCTGCAAGGGGGAGGGGGCAGGGAGCATGGATTCCCAGCCCCGAGGTAGGAGTGCTGTCTCTGACCTTGGATCCAGGGATCCAAAGTATCCTATGCCCCATAAACTTTTTAAAAATAACTTTTAAAAGAGTTACAACATGGGGAAAGAAAGTGCATTACTTGGCACGGACACCTTGCAATAGGTACTTGCAACCAAAATGTACACAAGTATATTGTACCAGTGCTGGCTGAGCTGCTGGGAGTTAGTTCTGGCTTTTCCCTGGCACGTCTAGAGGTACAACAGAAAACTAAAACAAAATCCTGCCAAAGGTTATTTCCCCACAGACCAAGGGCGTGTTTCCACGCTATTGGCTTCACTTTGTGTGCAGCTTTGTTGCAATGTTTCCTTAATTGCATCTTCTCCTTCTCCTGTTTCCACAGCCCTTAAAGACCCGGCTTATCATTGGTGTAGCCTGGGGCTTTGTGCTGTTTCCACTGAGCTCTAATCAAATTATTTTGTTGGTGGCTAGGTGGAGTCTGGGTTGGGTCTGATTACCTCATCAGTGTTTCCGCCTCCTCGGCCGTGTTTCCAGGACAACGGAAGGAGAAGCTAATGGTGGAGTACTGGATTTTTAAAAAGGAATCAGCTTTGCTGTGAAGAGAGGCTTCCCCCCTCTCCCCCCCTTTCTCCTTTCCCCTGAAAGTCCAGATGCACCTACATTCCAGGAACAAGCCTTATTGAGCACAATGTGAGTTACTTCTGAGTAGACACACATATGCTTGTGCTGGGAAATGGGGGGGAGAACACAAAGACTGAAACCAGCCCCCATTGTAACCAGTAAACACAAAGACTGAAACCAGCCCCCATTGTAACCAGTAAACACAAAGACTGAAACCAGGCCCCATAGTTATATCTATAACTATGAAGTACTTCCTTCCTAAGGCAATTCATCGGAGCCTCGTAATCCAGCTTGGTCACTTAATTGCACTTAAGGAATTGGGCTTTAACATGTGCCATTTCAGTTGAGGGGGAATCTCTGTAAGTTCTGATGTGGGCATTCAAAGGCAAGCCTCATTCAGCACAATGAGAGTTGCTTCTGAGGAAACACTAATGGGTTTCTCGTGGGAAAGAGGTGGAAACCGGCCCCCATTTTAATGCACAGGATCTCTATATGGAAGCTGTGAAGGGGTTATGTCCTAAGGTAATGGACCGAGGAGCCTCGACATCGTCCTTAATTGCATTTAAGGAATTGAGGGCTTTGATATGTGCCGTGTTAATGGAGGAGCTTCTCTGTTATTTCTGTGGTCATTGAGCGGGCAAGCCTCATTCAGCAAAATGGGAGAAAACACCCCTTGACTGGGGTCATGGACTGTGTCCTGGTGTTTATTTTCAATGATGTTTTAAAAGTTGTTCCCTCAGCATCCTGCTCCAAAATGGCAATGAAACTTCTGGAAAACAGGGAAGGAAATGGTTGGGTCACTGAGGTCATAGCTACACGCCCCATGGGCAGGACTATGTTCTCGAACCCAGTGCGGTTGTGGAAACAGGTCAGTAATAGAGCTGCAGCAAGCTGGAAGAATCAAACTATATAACCAGTCTCAGAAGAAGAGGTTTTTCTGCATTAAAATGTGGGGCTGGGGCTGAATGGCCATGATGTCATGGAAACACAGAGACTTTACCATGCAGCCAGGTTGGAGTAAATTGCTGGTGGAAACACAGCCCCTGGCTAAACATATTTATTTTATTTATTTCTTAAATGTATAAACCGCCCTTCATTCACTAGGGATCCCAGGGCAGTGTACACAGCATTTTAAAAAACACAAATCCAATACAAAAACAATACAATTACAAATTGTATGAGATTGAGATCCAGTGTGGTGTAGTGATCTGAGTGTTGGAGTGGGACTCAGGAGATCCAAGTCCTAGTCCCTATAGGCCATGAAGCTCACTCGTTGACTTTGGGCCAGGCACTGCCACTTAACCTAATCTACCTCACAGGGTTGTTGTGAGGCTAAAATGGAAAGGAGGAGGAGCATGTAAGCCATCTTGGGTCCCTTGCAAGAGGAACAAAAGGCAGGATATAAATGTAATAATCCAAAATTAAAAGGCAAAAATAAATGGAGCAACAACTCTTCAGCCAGCAAACCAACCCCCCAAAACACAACAATCAATATTAAAAAAAAAAGATTAAAATTTACATCTTAAAATATTAACATTCTAAGATGCTAAAATGCCTGGGCAAAAAAATCCATGTAATTTGGCACTGAAAAGAAAACCAAGTCAGTGCCAATCATAAACTTAAAGAATTGAATTTAACAAATTAGCCCTGTGTACGGCAGGCAATGACAGCTTTATAATCCTGCCTCTAAGTACACACTATGGACTCCAAAGCCCTGAAAAGCTTTGCTTTGCGGCCCACTTGTGCACATTGTGTTGATGCTGCTGTGCTTTCACAGCGCCTCATGGAATCAGGCCTCTAAACCTGTTGCCTTTGCATTCCATCAATGGGAAAAGTCCTACACACACACACACACCAAATTTCCCCCTTTCTGGGTATGTTACTGTGGAAATGAGATAACTAAGTCAGCTGTTGTTGCAACAAGAGTTCTGTCCATTCGATAGAATTGCTTTTCAAACAGTGAGATGATCCATCTTTTCCTCTCCTACTTCCCCCGCCCCAAAAGAGGTGCTGGGTCTTTTTGTATTTAATCCCCACCTCTAAGAATGGCTCCTCTGAATGCAGAAACTGGGCACATGCTTTCTCTGTCCTCCTCAAAGTGCTCCTGTCTTTCTGTCTCTGTCTTTTTCTTTTTTTAAGCCAGCTAGACTCGTGGGTAATTTTCCAAAGAGATTAGCAGGGAGCAGTAGGAACAATACACGTTACTTAAAATAAAAGGAGAAGAATTAAGGAGACAGGCCTATCACAATATATCTAGCCTCTCTATTTTTCTTGGCTTTGGTTTTATTGAAGGATATTTTTTCTGTAGATAAGAGTAACAAATCATCAGCTTTTCAAATCACATGAAAGCACAATAGCTTAATTCTTCTCGGTCTCTTCTGAGTGCCTGTGCTTCATTTTCCTACAAATGAGTTCCTTGTAAAAATGTCACACCACACCACGCTGCTGCTTCAAGACTATTTAATATGCTGCTTTTCCCAACACAGATATGGATTCCTTCCCTTACATCTGAGTTTGCTTTCATCAGCATTGCATAATAGCGTCGCTCCCCAAACTATGCTGCTTACTCAGTGGCAGGATGGAAAAGCACATTGCAAAATAAAAATAAAAGTCTGACCTGCCCAAATTAAGTAACAAATTCCAAATGAAACATTTATAAGAGCTGGGTTGTTGTTTTCTTCTAGAGCCATTAGTCCCCCACAAATAATGAATGAATTTCAATAAATCTTTCTACAAAATGTCAAGTCTTGCTATTTGAGACCAGGAATCTCGGTCACTACTGAACAGCTGCAAAACCATGGGGGGAAAGAGGTTAACTTGCAGTGGAGAAATGATAGGCACCAATTTTCTTCTGTCCCCTTCAGCGGGTCCCTTCTCTCCCGCCCCTGTGGCTTTTCGCAGGTAGAGTGCCAGCCAGACATGTGTATGATGCATTGGAGGGGGAAGCAGAGGGAGTGGGAATTTCAGGGAAGCACTAGGTGTCCTCTCCCTCCCTCCCACCTACCACCTCTCTGCTGCAAACTGCACTCTCCCCACTGGTGCTGTGCGACCACACAGCAGTGGCCAGAGGTGCTAGACTAGGATCTGCTTCCAATTGTCTAAACTGGGCCAGAGAATAATAATTTTGCAAAATTAGTCCTGAACATAATAAAAATGGGAAGGAGGAAGAGATACAGTTGGGGGGCTCCTACCATGGCCAATCAGAAGGCATTGTGCAGCTATTCCACCTTTTTCTCCTTAATGGATTTTCTGCAGTAAGAAAATTTATTTATTTATTTAGTTATTTATTGCATTTATACCCCGCCTTTATTCCTCTTGCAAGGAACCCAAGGCGGCTTACATGATCCTCCTCCTCTCCATTTTATCCTCACAACAACAACCCTGTGAGGTGGGTTGGGCTGAGAGTCAGTGACTGGCCCAAAGTCACCCAGTGAGCTTCCATGGCCCAGTGGGGACTAGAACCCGGATCTCCCAGCTCCTAGTCCAGCACTCTCGCCACAACACCATGCTGGCTCTCATAAAAAAGAAAAGAGAGAGAAGAAGCAGTTTAGAAAAGATGGGAGGCCTACAAGTGGAAGTCAATGATGCCTAGAACACACACACCCCGGTATAATTCTGTGAATGAGGCAGAGTGATGATACCATAAAAGCCTCATCTGGGAGCACCTACAATGTCAGCGATTCAGTGTGGACATTTCTAGTCTAAGACCATGGTGCTCATTACCTTTGGAATCAAATATTCCCCTGAAAATGATCTGTATAGGCCAAAGTGTGTTGTGATGAATCTGTCACTACTCCTGCAGCCAAGCCAGCTGACCTCGCCCTATCACAGGTGATGCACTGGCAGATGTCTCAGTTACCCAAGTCAGGCTCTCCGGATGGCATAGTGCTAATGGGCCCTAACAAAGGGTTTTTCTACATGAGGCATTTATTGTGTGCTTGTCATTCCCTACAGTTGTTTATGACTTCTTTAGATGATGTCATGACCTTCTGTGTCTTCTGTGTCTTTGCTTCTGTGCCTAATGAGCACTTTCGGCAAGTGTTTTTAGAGGAGGAAAAATGCAGCATTTAATTGTGAAAGTGTACAAAACCATATATTTCCATTATTCCGCTATACCACAGTGACATCTAGAGGACATCCTAGAGAGTGAAGTCAAGTGGGCCTTAGGAAGCATTACTAACAACAAAGCTAGCAGAGATGACAGTATTCCAGCTGAGCTATTTAAAATCCTAAAAGATGATGCTGTTAAAGTGCTGCACTCAATATGCCAACACATTTGGAACACTCAACAGTGGCCACAAGGCTGGAAAAGGTCAGTTTACATTCCAATTCCAAAGAAGGGCAACACCAAAGAGTGTTCAAACTACTGTACAATTGCGCTCATTTCTCATGCCAGCAAGGTTATGCTCAAAATCCTACAAGATAGGCTTCAGCAGCATGTGAACCGAGAACTACTGGAAATACAAGCGGGGTTTCAAAGAGGCAGAGGAACTAGAGATCAAATCGCCAACATTCGCTGGATCATGGAGAAAGCAAGAGAATTGCAGAAAAACGTCTATTTCTGCTTCATTGACTACACTAAAGCCTTTGATTGTGTGGATCACAACAAACTCTGGAAAATTCTTAAAGAGCTGGGAGTACCAGACCACCTTACCTGTCTCCTGAGAAACCTGTACGAGGGTCAAGAAGCAACAGTAAGAACCGGACATGGAACAACCAGTTGGTTCAAAATTGGGAAAGGAGTACGACAAGGCTGTATATTGTCGCCCTGCTTATTTAACTTATATGCAGAGTACATCATGAGAAACGCTGGGTTGGATGAATCACAGGTCGGAATTAAGATTGCCCAGAGAATGATCAACAACCTCAGATACGCAGACGATACCACCCTAATGGCAGAAAGAGAAGAGGATCTGAAGAGCCTCTTGCTGAGGGTGAAAGTGGAGAGTGCAAAAGCTGGTTTGAAACTCAACATTAAAAAAACTAAGATCATGGCATCTGACCCCATCACTTCCTGGCATATAGAAGGGGAAGAAATGGAAGCAGTGACAGATCTTACTTTCTTGGGCTCCAAGATCACTGCAGACGGTGACTGCAGCCATGAAATTAAAAGACACTTGCTCCTTGGGAGGAAAGCTATGGCAAACCTAGACAGCATAGTAAGAAGCAGAGACATCACCTTGCCGACAAAGGTCCGTCTAATCAAAGCTATGGTTTTCCCAGTAGTAATGTATGGCTGTGAGAGCTGGACTATAAGGAAGGCTGAGCGCCGAAAAATTGATGCTTTCGAACTGTGGTGCTGGAGTCCCCTGGACTGCAAGGTGGTCAAATCAGTCAATCCTAAAGGAAATCAACCCTGAGTGCTCCTTGGAAGACAGATACTGAAGCTGAAGCTCAAATATTTTGGCCACCTAATGCGAAGAGAAAACTCCCTGGAAAAGACCCTGATGCTGGGAAAGACTGAAGGCAAAAGGAGAAGGGGACGGCAGAGGATGAGATGGCTAGATAGCATCACCGATGCAATGAATATGAACTTGAGCACACTCCAGGAGAGAGCGGAGGACAGGAAGGCCTGGCATGCTATGGTGCATGGGGTCACGAAGAGCTGGACACGACTTAATGACTGAACAACAGCAACAACAAAGCAGAAAAACAAGAAAGGAAATGCTCTTCGTGTAGTACTCAGATATCAATTCTGTAGAAAAAAACAGAAAGTAAATACAACAGATATCAGCTGATTAACAGCCTCGTCTAGAAAAACTCAAAGACCTTGGGGATGTTCCATTCACAATTGCACAAAAGGATGTTAAAGGAGAATAATTCTTCCTTTCTTTTTTAAATATTATTGCCTCACATCACAAATGTTTACATAGGATTCCTACCAAAATAGGAATTAGAAGCTAGGTCTTCAGAGTAATAGATCAAAGGCTGAATTATCTTAGCCAATTGTGCCACAGCTTCTTCAAAATCCACCAAAGTTTATTGTGAGGGGGCGATAATCAAGAGTTCATATAGGGTGGTCACTTACATCTCACTAACCAGTTGCTGGGGAACATGGGCATGACGGTGCTATTCATGTCCTATTTGTGGGTTTCCCACAGACAGCTGGTTGGCCACGGTGTGAACAGAATGATGGACCATTATGTGCCTGTTAACTGTTCAAGGGCAATCACAAGGCCTGTGATCTCCCTTCTTATGGTTCTTTGATGTTAAACCAGGTGTGAATTGGACAGCCTTTCAAACCAAGGACTGTCTGCTGTTAAATAGAGTGCATGGCCTCCTTAAGTCTCCTCTCCTCTGCCCGTCTCTGCTCCAAGGTGAAATAAATTTCAAAAGCAAAGAAATGCAGACCTGAGCAATTCCATCCCTCAGCGGCCAGCATGATAGCCTTCCCTGAGTAATGTTACTTGAGGTAGTAAAACGAATTGTAAAGATGTTTTCCAAAGAACCATGAGCATTGTGGAAGGTTTGTGGGGAAAACAATAGTTTTAAACTAGGATTTTATTTAAGCATCTGTGTATCCCTTTAAAATGGGCCAAGCCAATGAGAAGGTGCAGGTAGTTGCCTCTGCCCCCAACCCCAGTTCATGCATTCGTTTGTTTGTCTTGGGGATTTCTTCCCCTGACCTTCAATTTAAGTATTTCCAGTGTCAGAGACTCTGAAAACAGTAAAATCTGCAAACAACAATAAAAACAACACAACGATAAAACAGCTGAGTGTTTGTAACATGAAAATGATTTCATCAGAGGTAAAAAGGCCTGGGGATATTTAAAACAAAAACAAAAACTGGTCTTAGCCTGAAAATCAACAGGTGGGTATTTCATGGGCACAAGAGGTTCCAGGGCAGGAGCAGGCAACCTGGTGCCCTTCAGATGTCTTGGACTACAATTCCCATAAGCCTCAGCCACCAGGCCCTGTGCTCAGGGATTATGGAAGTTGTAGTCCAACACATCTGGAGGGTGCCAGGTTGTGTACCGCCGCCCTAGGGGCCTGTGCTGATCTGGAACAATGGCATCATTCAGCACAGGTTACTAGAGAGGCCTCTGGGCGGGTGCAACATGGTTCCAGGTGCACCACACCAACTGCGCCTGTCACCACAGATCCCCCTCACTGCTCGCCTCCAGGCCATGACAACCAATAGATGCATGAACCTTCTTGGGGTCAAACTACAAATTACTATTCTCTTTTTATTCACAAGTAAGCACAGGGGACCTGATCAACATCTGGGCCTTTGCGTGGGAAAGTGAGGGAGCTCTTTGTCCCCTGATGTGGTCCTGATTTTGATCAGTCGGCAAGGCACACACCTGCCATTTGCATGGTCCAAAAGTGCTTCATTGAAATCGGTGTTTCCATTTAACTAAGCATGTGCTGCCACCGGAGCCATCTTGCATTATCTGCCCTTTGAACACTGAACCTGCCAAAACCTTCTGCCTTTAAACAGAGTTCTACAACATCTGGGTCAAACATCAGAATACATTAATAGCTTCTGCTGCTATAAACCTGGCAGTGGTAGAATAATTTTGTTCATGGATTTCTGTGTAGCACTTCTCTGTATATAACCCCGATAGTTAAGGGAGAAATGAGAAAATAGGCAGTTGCATTAATAATGGAATTCTGAATCATTCTGTGAAGACTGAGTATTCATGACAAAATTTCTTTGGTTATTTTTGCTCTAAATGCATCACGATTGTAATATATAGTAATAATAATTAAGACAAAAAGTGTACATGCATGCAAAATAGGGTTATGATAAGTTTTCAGGATTTCTTAAAGGAAAGGGTTGTATCTTGATGCAAGCCATGGTACTGGCTTGTAAGCCATGCAGGCTTTCTCTGCTCTCATTACTGCAGAGTCATTATAGCAAAGAGGCCTTCCACTTTGTGCCACATCAGAATAATTGCCAGCTAAATTCTGAGTTCCAGGCATTTTTATGCCATTTTGATGAGGGTTGCTAATGGTATTTGAAGCAGGCAGAGCATAGCAGAGAAACAAGGTGGACCATTACATAATTCTTCACTTTATACTATTCTCATAAAGGAGAACAAGATGGTATTTTTAAAAACTAGGGTATATATTTTAAATTATGAACACGCTTACGCTTTGATTTTTTTCTGTATGCTGCTAGATGATTGGAGAAGAAAATAAAGCCATCAGCTTGAACCTGGAGCCTACTTTCCTAAATTATGTAAACTTCTGAGTTATCTAAAAGAGTATGTAGAAGTCTGTGATGCAGAGATGGTTGTCTTTGTTGACTGTAGTTAGAACCTTGCTTGCTTTATAGTCTGAGCAAAGGGCTGGATGTGCCTGATCTCTTCTGATCTAGGCAGCTAAGCAGGGTCAGCCCTGGTTAGTACTTGGATGGGGAACAGCCTGGGAATCAGGCTTCCTGCACTGAGCAGGGAGTTGGACTCGATGGTTTTGTAGGCCCCTTCCAACCCAATGATTCTATGATATTGGAAAAAGAGTATTGTCCCTCCATTGTCCAACTGGTTTTTCAGGATATGGGATGTTTCTATTATGATAGAAATGATCACTATATAAGAGGAAGAGAGAATCAGATGTTTGAGAATAGCTTTATTGAAAAACGGTGTACTTTTTACATTCTAGAATTATAAATTCCGGGATAGGATTCGTCCATATTCGTTCTTTTCATTAGTTTGAATTTATGTATTATAATTTCTGTACTTGTAGAATGAGTTATTTATTTTTTATATGTGCTATTTATTTTTGTATATGTCTTATTTATTTTTTATAATTCATATCATTGTTTTAGGGTTTTGTTTTTAAAAAAATCTAAATTATGTAAATATCATTTTTATACCACTATCAGAACATTTATATTGCATTCCTGGGACTCCCTCTGGTGGTTAATTGAACATTTCAAAACATATGTTTGTGAGTTGGTCGCTTTTTGTTTTGGTTTTGACAATCTATACTGTACTGCATCTGGTAAAGACTCTGCTAAAATATAATTGAAATATGTATCAATTAATTAAAAAGCAGATATCTACACAATCTGAACCTATTCATTGACAAGACCCAGTTACAAATCCTGACATCCCAGGGAATGGAACCTTGACATTAGGGCTGGAAAACTGCAGAAGAGAGTTCTAAAACCTTTTGCCAATATGCAAAATGAGATGAAATTTCCAAATGTGGCATTCTACACTGAGTCCAGATTCAATCTTTCATCTTGATTCAGGAAAAATAAACCATCTGTGGATTGGTTCTTTATAGCTGCCCCCAATTTAGAAACTGCATGTGATCGTCTCAGTGCCAGAATGGCTATTTAAAATTTAAAATCCCATTTTCAGGACTGTTCCTATCATTAGGCAGGCTGGGATTTTTTAGTTTACTCCTATATTTGCTCCACTATCAGGACGCCATCTGGAGTTTCAGCCTAAGGCACCAAAATGTCTTGGGCTGTCTCTGACCATTAAGAGAAATCCATGCTGGTATCTATGAACGCTTTGTAAACATGTCATGTTCTGTAATGCTTGTATCAAACGCACTGACTGTTATGCATACCAACACAACAATTGTGTTATCTTGCCAGACCAGAGCATACTCTTAACTACTTCAAAACCTACTAAGAATGTCACAGGAGCAATTCTAACTTACAAAAAATTCACATCATACCCAGTTTTAAATAAAGACATTACCTGTGCATTTTGACATTACAGATCAAAAGGAATTTGATATTTGGAGAGGAGAGGGCAGATTCATTGGGAAAGGAGAATCCATTTCAATCCCTCCTGGAATTTAGTATTTAGGTGAGACTTGACACTGCACAGTAAAGTGGCCAACTGGGATTGCCCCCTAAAGAAAAATGGGACAATGATTACATAGAGCCTTTTCTTAATTGTCTTTTGGGGCTTCTGGAGTTATTTGTAATTGCTTTTTTTTGTGGATTTCTACTGTTTTTTATTGCTTCTTTTATTATGTCTGCCACATTGGGAAGGTTCCACCCTTAAACACATGAATGTTTACTAAGAAGTAAATTTCATTGTGTTCAATGGGGCTTACTACCAAGTAAGCATGTACATAGAATTGCAGCCTCAAAATGCCATGTACAACCAGTTCGAGATCACCATTTACCATTTCGTTTCTACTCTTCCTTATGCGATGAGATTTATTTATATATATATATATATATATATATATATATATTTATGCTGGGCTGTCTCTTTCATTAGGCAGAGTAAGGCAACCACCTCAGGCTGCAGATGTTGAGGGACAGCAGTGGCAGCCTCCCGGCTGTTCTCATAAACCAGAGTTCCTCAACCTTTTTGGACCCGTGAGCACATTTGGGAATTTGAGAAGCTTATGTAGGCAGGACTACAAAATGGCTCTCATGGAGGATGTGGCTTGTCACATAATGGCTGCCTGGGGGCCTGGCTAGTCAAGAGAGGTGAAGGGAGAGAAATAATGAGGCTAGAGGGAAGGAGGGAGGCGAAAATAGCATGGCAAATGGGTAGAGGGATGAGAAAGACCAAGGCTAGAAGCTAGGAGGGGGATAAACAGTGAGGTAAAGAGGTAGGGGAGAGAAATAGTGAGGCTTGAGGCTGGAAGTCGAGAGAAACAGCACAATAATGGGGTTAGTGGGAGAGAAAGAGCAAGGCTAGGGGATAGGAAGAGAGAGAAAGATGGGGGAGGGGAAGGGAGAGAAAAAGCAAGGAAAGGGATTGGGTAGAGAAAAATAGCAAGTCTATGTATAATTGCTAGAAAGTTGTATTTTCATGTGTAGGCATTTCATATGTATTCATCGCTATGGATATATACAAATCTATGTATATATATATTTTAAAAATGGGAACGTTTTTAAAAAAAGCTGTGCAGGTGCCCATGGGTGCCACATTGGGGACCCTTTGTGGGTGCCATTGGAGGGGCCCCGTGGGGCTCCTTGGAGCCCGCAGGTGCCAGGTTGGAGACCCCTGTCAATAACTATCTGGCTGTTCCCCTTTGTTGGAGGACAGAGCCATCTGTGAGAGACAACCTGCCTTGCACCTCCTAAATGTAGCCTGCGGTAGACGCTATTCCATTGCCGCTGTTGAAGATTCAGCTGCCAGTTCAGCCCAACTTCTCTACATGGACTGTGGAAGAGGGTTTTTGCCCTTTGCCTCACGCAGCATTTTCGGCCAGACCTGTATTTATGTGCATTCAATAGTGTTATTTCACCAGTGGAAGGGAGATAGCTGGTGGGACAGATTTCCCCTCCCCCCTGTAGCCCCCCCTGCATCCACCAAATCTGCTCCAGAGGGTCGAGGGATCCTCCAGAGCTGATCTGGAAGGCATGCAGGGGAAAGAAGAGAACAGGGAAGTCGCATTCCACAAGCAGACTTCCACTCACACAATGTTGGTTCCAAGCCTGCCTTTTCAAAAAATCCTAATAAAGACATTGACTTAAAAACAACAACAAATGGGCCCTTGTATAGCTCTTGAACTGTAGACACTTTGAGGATCTTCCCATGGCCAAAATAAGCCCCACAACTTCAACAAAATATTCTGTCTCATGCTTTAAAAAAGCTCATTCAGTTTATCTTACCATGATTGTATCTTTCCACCTACATTTCTTCAAAGCATGACTCTCTCTCTCTCTCTCTCTCTCTCTCTCTCTCAAAGAATGTGAGACGTTATCTGTATGAATCTACTCCTATATATTTCTGCCCAACAGAACATTTTTTCTCTTTTCAATTTCTGTATGACATAATGTAATCTATATTTCTTTGATGCACTCAGACATCCTGGCCAGAAACATATTTCCTTTGAAGTAGTGCTTTAGGTAGGTGTTTGACAGACAACTATTCTTTTTTGCCCCTGTAATGATTTTGATATGGGCATCTTAAATTTTGTGATGGCAACAACCTATATTAGTCACCTTTAATATCAACCTGCTTAACACATCAAAGCAGGGTTTCCAAGGTTTTCTTCACTAAGGGAGAATTAAAAGAAAGTCTTATAGACATCACATTACTTGTGTGTTAGCTTATGCATGTTGTCACATCCCCATATGGTTTCTGCAAACATTCAATTGCTTACTGAGTAGCATTAACTAAATACCCTTTAGAAAGAAATTTGAAAGGACTGTTTCATAAATCACGGACACATTTATTTACTTACTCCATTTTTTCCACCCTTCCTCCGAGGAGCTCAGCGTAGCATACATATTTCTCCCTCCTCCCATTTTATCTTCCCAACAATCCCGTGAGGTAGCTTAGGCAGAGAGACAGTGACCTAGTTCACATGTAATGACAACCCGGAGTATGGGTTGAATATGGTTTGTCACTGAATCGTGGGTTGTGGTTGAACTGTGGATTGTCGTTATGTGCAAACCCTGCACTACGGTTTAACTATGGGTTGTTAACTACAAACAAACCAGAGTTCACAGCCCAACAATAAACCGTGAATTCTTTTCCTGAGTTGTTTGTGGTTAACAGCTCACAGTTAACCTATAGAGCAGGATTTGTAACAACAACCCAGGATTCAATGACAACCCATACTTAACCAATACTCTGGATTGTAGTTACATGAGAACCAGGCCAATGACTTGGCCAAGGTTACCCAGTGAGGTTTGTGGCTGAGTGGGTCTCTCTGGTCCTAGCCTGTCACCCTGACTACTACACCTTACTGACTACCCTATGCCACATATATAGCAATGTACTTGCATGTTTATTCTGAGGAAAACTGTTTATGATAAAATACTTTTTATCACTGAAAATAATTCTACAAGGATAGAGCTTATATTTATAGATACATATGTGTGCATGCATGTGTGTGTGTATGTACACACACACACACACACACATACACACAATAATTCTACACCACCATTTGGCCCTGAAAAAGGCCCCCAGGGCAGATCACAAGAACAACAACAAAATTGCACACAGTTAGACGTTTACAGAGCATTAAAATAAAAGCTAATGAAGAAATCCATCGCTGCTAAGACTGAAACACTTTAAAAGCCTGGCAGAATATAAATGTCTTAACCGCCCACCTGAAAGATATCAGCAAAGGAGCCAGCCTGACTGGGGGTTCCATAATTGGGCCACTGCCACAAAACAGGGTCTGTCCTGCATCCAGGCCAATAGAACCTCTCTTACTGGCAAAACCCAGTTCGCTGCCTGTGAACCACGACTGATAAATCACCCATCATCCAATTTCCAACAACCCCACTGGTTGGACTTGCCAGACACATCATATTTCAGGTGTGCAGCCTACCTGACTTCAGCAAAGGAGATTGTTACCTTGTTGTGGTGCTGGAGCTTGAGCACCTCAATGACGTCATGAGCTAAACCGTGAAGGGACACCCAAGACAGAAAGGTCATGGCAGAGAGGTCAGACTAAATACGATCCCTGGGGAAGGAAACGGTAACCCACCCCAGTATTCTTGCCATGATGAAAACTAAATGGATCAGTACAACCAGAGATATGTCGGTATACCATAGGAAGATGGGACTCCCAGGTCAGAAGATGGTCAAAATGCTACTGGGGAGGAACAGAGGATAAGTTCAACTAGCCCCAGATGTGATAACGCAGCTAGCTCAAAGCCGAAAGGACGGCTAGCAGCCAATGGTGCTGGTGGTGAACGACGAATCTGATGTTCTAAAGATCAACACACCATAAGAACCTGGAATGTAAGATCTATGAGCCAGGGCAAATTGGATGTGGTTATTGGGGAGATGTCAAGATTAAATATAGACATTTTGGGTGTCAGTGAACTGAAATGGACTGGAATGGGCCACTTCACATCAAATGACCACCAGATCTACTACTGTGGACAAGAGGACCACAGAAGAAATGGAGTAGCCTTCATAATTAATAATAAAGTGGCTAAAGCAGTGCTTGGATACAATCCAAAAAATGACAGAATGATCTCAATTCGAATTCAGGGTAAGCCATTTAACATCACAGTGATCCAAATATACGCCCCAACCACAGATGCTGAAAAAAGCAGAAGTAGATCAGTTCTATGAGGATCTGCAGCACCTACTGGATAGTACACCAAAAAAAGATGTTATTTTCATTATAGGAGACTGGAATGCTAAGGTGGGTAGTCAAACAACACCTGGAATTACAGGCAAGCATGGTCTGGGAGAACAAAAAGAAGCGGGACATAGGCTGATAGAATTTTGCCAAGACAACTCACTGTGCATAACAAACACTCTCTTCCAGCAACCTAAGAGACGACTTTATACATGGACTTCGCCAGACGGTCGACACCGAAATCAGATTGACTACATCCTTTGTAGCCAAAGGTGGCGGACATCTATGCAGTTGGTAAAAACAAGACCTGGAGCTGATTGTAGTTCAGATCATGAACTTCTTATTGCACAATTTAGAATCAGACTAAAGAGAATAGGGAAGACCCACAGATTAGTTAGATATGAGCTCACGAATATTCCTCATGAATATGCAGTGGAGGTGAAGAATAGATTTAAGGGATTAGATTTAGTAGATAGGGCCCTGGAAGAACTATGGACAGAAGTTCGCAACATTGTTCAGGAGGCGGCAACAAAAAACGTCCCAAAGAAAAAGAAAACCAAGAGGCAAGATGGCTGTCTGCTGAGACACTGGAAGCAGCCCAAGAAAGAAGGAAAGCAAAAGGCAACAGTGATAGGGGGAGATATGCCCAATTAAAACCAAATTCCAGAGGTTAGCCAGAAGAGATAAGGAATTATTTTTAAACAAGCAATGTGAGGAAGCGGAAGAAGATAATAGAATAGGAAGGACAAGAGACCTCTTCCAGAAAATTAAAAACATCGGAGGTAAATTCCAGGCAAAAATGGGTATGATCAAAAACAAAGATGGCAAGGACATAACAGAAGCAGAAGAGATCAAGAAAAGGTGGCAAAAATATACGGAAGATGTGTATAGGAAGGATAATAATATCGGGGATAGATTTGATGGTGTCAGTGAGCTAGAGCCAGACATCCTGAAGAGTGAGGTTCAATGGGCTTTAAGAAGCATTGCTAATAACAAGGCAGCAGGAGATAACGGTATCCCAGCTGAACTGTTTAAAATTTTGCAAGATGATGCTGTCAAGGTGATGCATGCCATATGCCAGCAAATTTGGAAAACACAAGAATGGCCAACAGATTGGAAAAAATCGACCTATATCCCCATACCAAAAAAGGGAAGCACCAAAGAATGTTCAAACTATCGAACAGTGGCACTTATTTCACATGCCAGTAAAGTAATGCTCAAGATGTTGCAAGGTATACTCCAGCAATTCATGGAACGAGAATTACCAGATGTACAAGCTGGGTTTAGAAAAGGCAGAGGAACTAGAGACCAAATTGCCAATATCTGCTGGATCATGGAGAAAGCCAGGGAGTTTCAGAAAAACATCTATTTCTGTTTTATTGACTATTCTAAAGCCTTTGACTGTGGGGATCATAACAAATTGTGGCAAGTTCTTGGTGGTATGGGGATACCAAGTCATCTTGTCTACCTCCTGAGGAATCTGTATAACGACCAAGTAGCAACGGTAAGAACAGACCACGGAACAACGGACTGGTTTAAGATTGGGAAAGGAGTACGGCAGGGTTGTATACTCTCACCCTACCTATTCAACCTGTATGCAGAACACATCATGCGACGTGCTGGGCTTGATGAAGCCAAGGCTGGAGTTAAAATCGCTGGAAGAAACATTAACAATCTCAGATATGCAGATGATACCACTTTGATGGCTGAAAGCGAGGAGGAGCTGAGGAACCTCATGACAAAGGTGAAAGAAGAACGTGCAAAAGCTGGGTTGCAGTTAAACCTCAACAAAACCAAGATTATGGCAACCAGCTTGATTGATAACTGGCAAACAGAGGGAGAAAACGTGGAGGCAGTGACAGACTTTGTCTTTCTAGGCGCAAAGATTACTGCAGACGCTGACTGCAGCCAGGAAATCAGAAGACGTTTACTTCTTGGGAGGACAGCAATGACAAATCTTGATAAAATGATGAAGAGCAGAGACATCACACTGACAACAAAGGTCCACATAGTGAAAGCAATGGTCTTCCCCGTAGTAACCTATGGCTGCGAGAGCTGGACCATAAGGAAGGCTGAGCGAAGGAAGATAGATGCTTTTGAACTGTGGTGCTGGAGGAAAATTCTGAGAGTGCCTTGGACTGCAAGAAGATCAAACCAGTCCATACTCCAGGAAATAAAGCCAGACTGCTCACTTGAGGGAAGGATATTAAAGGCAAAACTGAAGTACTTTGGCCACATCATGAGAAGACAGGATAAGATGCTGATGGTAGAGAAAGTGGAAGGCAAAAGGAAGAGGGGCTGACCAAGGGCAAGATGGATGGATGATATTCTGGAGGTGACGGACTCAACCTTGGGGGAGCTGGGGGTGGCGACGGCCGACAGGAAGCTCTGGCGTGGGCTGGTCCATGAAGTCTCGAAGAGTTGGAAGCGACTGAACGAATAAACAACAACAAGCCTACCTGAACTGTAGCAATTTCCCGCAATCACATGAGACAGACACAGGCAGACCGTAACATGTTTTCCTAGCTTGAAAGTGCAGAACAGCTTGTATACACGCAGGGGATCCTGACATATAACGCTTTTTGAAAGCCAGCTATCATATTCTGCTCTGGCTGGGACCAGAGAGAAAGATTTGGGACCTTCTTAACCTTGAGAAAAGTTACCTGTACAATTCCAGGAGTTACTTTGTCACGATTCATCCTTTCCCTTCTATATACTTCAGCTTATGATCTACCAACAATGACGAGCAGCTGATTCTAACATCAAGTGTGGGTTTAGTCATTACCAGTAGCAAAACTCCCACCAGTCTGAAACAGCTTTTCCTCCGTTCAGAGATGCCTACAAAAACATTTGTTGGAATGCTAACTCTGGATGAGGAGCCTCCATGGGTGGCCAGAGGTTACCCAAACCTGATCTGCAACCACAGATGGGTAAAAGCAAACATATATTGTGAACCCTAGGCAGGGGAAGCCAGTTGGGGAGGTGTTCTGAAGGGAGGAAATGGAAGGCAAGGAAAGGGTTGCACCCTCTTTCTCCCGCCTCATCTCCACTAATGATTGCACACGCACAGAGACACACCCCAAAGTGGCTTTTAAAAGTGGCTGCTGGGCTACAGTTAGATGTGTTTGCATTTAACATGTAGTTTGGCCCTCAGCCCCATCTGCAATACAGAGATAATAATCTTTGCAGGGATGTTGTAAGCATCACCAAGACGATATCTGAATACTGGAAATGTGCAATCTAACTGCTAAGCATCCTGTATGTAAACCATTGCTACTAGAGTGCATACATTGCTTTATTTAAATGTACAACATCCTCATGCCTTGCATCAATATTAGTACTGGTTTTCATAAAAGTATACTATTATATTAACAATGAGCATTTTGAGTTCCTACATGGGAAGCTGTCCAAGAGTGTCTAATTTTAGCATGATCTGGGTCTTTTCTCCCTCTGGTTGCTGTTCCAAACACCTGGGGCCAGCCACATGAGTAAATTAGATTGTACTAAAATGTGTAGTAATGAAGCTCAAGCAATGGCTCCCCGAAGGGAAGTAAAACTATATTTATCCCTCTTTTTTCTCCCCTCCCTTGTGGCTAATATGTTATCTAGAATGATGGCATCCTACTAAAGTCTAGTCTACAGAATGGATGAGAAGGATCCTAGGGACAATTTGGAAAGCAAAACACATGAAGCTATTTGCTAAAGCACAAAGGTTTCCTTTGGGGCATCAAGGATGACGCAGGTGTCAGCCATTATTCACTGTTGGGGTGATGTGCCAAATAGGAGAGCTGGAAGCATCTCCACACAGGGCCCCTTGTGACATAACCTTTTGTGGAACATTGAAAGCGGCCTTATATCTGGTCAAAGCATTTTCCCACCAAACCTAGTGTTGTCTATTCTAACTGCCAGCAGCATTCCAGGGTTTCAGGCAGAGAGATTCCCCATCATTCCCCATGACCGCATCCTTTTAACGAGAGATGCCAGGGGTTGAACCTGAGACCAGTGGAGGTTGGTGTCTCCGATTTCAGTGGGGCTGTGAATCCATTCCCAGGGGCGGGGGGTGTTTCCACACTATCAGCTTCACCTGGCTTGCAACTTTGTTATGGTGTTTTCCCAATCGCATCTGCTCCTTTTCCAGTTTCCACAGTGCTCAAACTCCCGGCTTATCACTGTTGTTGCCTGGGGCTCTGTGCTGTTTCCACGGTGCTCCAATCAAATTATTTTCTTGATGGCTGGGTGGAGTCTAGGTGGAGTATGGGTTGGGTCTGATTCATGTATCCATGTTCCCTCCTCCTCCTCTCACTCTCCTCCTCTCCCTCACCACCTTCTGCTCCACTCCAGTTTCCTGCTCTGGGCAGTGTCCTCTCCACCTTCCAAGCCCTTTTTTCTCCCTTTAAAGTGGGTTTTATAGCGCAATTGTGCATTAACGAGAGGGGCAAAACACTAAAGGCACAGTTGCATGTTAACAAGTACTGCAACCCTTTCCATTGCTCCCCTGCTGCTCCACTCCAGTTACCACACTGCATCTAGCATCTTCTCTGCCTTTTATTCCCCCTCCCCTTTTTTTTCTTAAAGGATCCTTTAAAGTGCATTTGAGCATTAATGAATTAACAATCCCACAGGAAGATGCTCTTGTGAAGTTCCTTGTCCCCCGCTCTTTGATGCTGGTCCTGCATCGCTCTGGGTATGGGATCTTTTCCTAAGGGCTCTGGGGGTTAGGAGGTGCTGTGTGCCTGCTGTCCCTGTTTTCTGCTGTGCTGTCAATGAGCTCCAAGTTGGTTTTAATGCATGTACGCATCTGCAGTCTTCAGTGGAGTTGACTGGCAACTTCATACGGGTACCCAGGGTAGAAGGATACTGCACTTGTATGTCAGGGGTGCTTGTGTGTGCATCTCTTCCTCTCTGCTCAACTGTTCTCTCCAGTATCATCTCCCCCTCTCCTATACACATGGCTTCTGGTTGTAAGCAGATGCGTGGCAACTTCTGTCTGGTGTGCAGAGGAGCCATTCCATCATGGAGCCTCAATGCCTGAAGATGTGCCTCTCCGGGATCTGCATCTTGCTGGCAAAACTTAGGCTAATGGCCTCCCTTCTGTGGCTCATGCAGAAGCAAGTGTCACGCATCAAGAAGCTCAGGGGTAGGAGGAGCAGCTCAGCACCCTACTGGCTCTACTGGAAGGTGAACCCTGCTGCATTCAGCATGGGCAGATGCACTAAGCCCCCTTGGCGGTGTTACCCCACCACTCAGGATTGCTGGGAGAACTTGTTCTCCAAATGTGGGGTGATGAAGAGTGGATTGCCAATTTCCAGATGACCAGGGGGACCCTCTTTGAAATAGTGGAAGTCCTCCAGTCAGCACTGGAAAGGAGAAGCACAACTATGAGGGAGCCAATCCCGGCCCTGAAACACGTGGCAATCTGCACCTGGCACCTAGCAAATCGGTGCATGTACAGGGAGATAGCTCATCAATTCGGAGTGGGCAGAGCAACTGCCTGCAAAATCATGACTGAGGTTTGCCTGGCCATGAAGCACCTGCTTGCCCAACCCGAGGCTGCAGATGCCACAAGTTAAGTGCATCTTCCTGTCTTGATTGCTGCTTTCTAACATTTATATCCCACCCCTACACAGCCCAGACCTGCTTGGCTTAATAAGGGGGGCTTTCTCATTTGCCTTCAGACTATGTCCTGGAGCTGACTAGGGGCCCTTGTAGTCGGTTCTACTAATGCCAACCCTTGTGAGTTAAGGGATAGGAAACTATTCTGGTGGGCATGTGGGCAACTGCAAAAGGGCCATTAGTTAGGAGAGGCCCACGCCAGCAATTGAGATAGCAACAAAAGAAAGCCCTGAGATGACTGTGTAGTATAATGTGGTGGGGAGGGGATGGTTGGCACCTGTTGTCTCCCGGGGTGCACTGACAGAAGACTTATGGCTGATTTTAGGAATATTACCCATGCATCCTCCCCAGGAAGATGCTTGGCACCCCAGCTCTGGGCAAGTGGTGGCTTACCTGAGACGAACCCGATTTGCAGGCTGTGCTGGGAGTACTACCTCCCTGGCGAAAGAACACTTATACACACCAGTGATCTCGTGGTTGTATTCAATTTTTTTTTACAAGTTGGTCACTCAGTATCATGATCCAAAATGACAGTGAAACTTCCAGAAAACAGGGAAGTAAGGGGTTGGGTCAGTGAGGTCACAGGCAGGTGAGCGACACACCCCCACGGGCAGGGCTACATGCCGCATGGGCAGGACTATGATACCAAAGAAAGTGTGGGTAATGGAACACACCCCAACAGGTCCATAACTGAGTCGAAGTAAAGAGGAAAAGTCAGACTATAATCAGTCTCAGAAGAACTATTTTTTCTTCTGGAAACTCCGGGGTGGGTGCTGGAGGGCCACGCTGTCATATAACCCATGCGGACCTCCACACGCAGCCAGGTTGAAGCAAATCACTGGTGGGAACACACCCCAGGTTTCAGTCAGAACCAGCCAGAAGTCTAAAGGAGCTATCCGAGGTGCTGGACCTATTTCTGGAGCTAGGGTTCAGCACCTCGGATAACTCCTTTAGACTTCTGGCTGGTTCTGACTGCAACCCAGAATGGATTCACAGCCCCACCGAAATCGGAGCCGCCAGCCCCCATGGCCTGTGACCTTCTGTATGCAAAGCACGTGCTCTACTCAGCTATGGTCTAGGGCGGCCGGGTGTTCTCTTTTACAGAGAGCAGCCCTCTATTTGAAGGGGTGCCAGAGGACTGCCCTCTACATTGAAGGCATACTCTATCTGAAGGGCTGCCCAGTAGAAAGATAAAGAAGCATCAGAAGGCAGTGCTGGGCCTTCAAGCTGCCCAACAACAGCACCTGGGCAGCAGACCGAGCAAGGCACACAGGTCACCTGGTCACAGCCTTCCACGCCGTGGTGAGATGTGCTGTATTTCTATTTCCATTATAATCATGATTTCTAAATGTGCATCTACATGTAAGATTAATATATGCACTTGTTATGCAAATCACCATCTTCTTTTGTCCTCTTTTTTAGTGATGCATGTCCTCTTTTTTTGGCCATCCTACTATGGTCCCTCCCCACCCCATCAGCCAAACACTGACATGAAACGGCACAAGAGAGACAGCAGGAAAAGGTCTTCCAGTTCGATGACATCTTTTGGGACCAGTTCGGTGATGACATCTTGACCTCTGAGGAGGATGAGAATTAGTTGAAAGGAGTATCCAGTGAAATTGGAAACTGGGATCCAGCAGAACTCTGAGTTCATACCACTAATACCAGAACTGACAACAAGAGGAAAGGAGACATCTTTCATATCAAAAGAAAAAGAACTCTATTTGGGGGGTTGTATTTAGTATTTGATTGTTGCTTCTTTACATATGAATTGTACAAAAGGGGACAGATGGGGCAAAGGCTAGTTCCCCAGTGCTGGAAAATCTATAAGCAAAGATGGCAGCAGTTTTCTGTGATCCGCCCAGAGAGCTTCGGCTACTGGGTGGTGTAGAAATGTGTAGAAATCAATCCATCAATCAATCCCTTTGGCCAAAGGTGGGGGGATAGGATTTGGAAACCATGTCATGTGGTTGGCAGGGGTGTGGGGGGAACCTCATGCAATGACATTGGAACTGGACTCTACAGTAATGCATGGTGGGCTAAATCCAGAGAACTGCGAGCGGGTGGAAATCCGCTACTGGCATGATTCCACAAATCCTTGCTCAAGATGCACGACACCCAGTGTTTTAGTATGCGACGGATTAACTGCAGCTCTCTGTCTCTCAAGTGTTTAACAATAGCAGCGACAAAATGGTGTTTTCCACCTAAATTTGGCTGCTGAAATGAAGAAAGCTTGAGGCAGCCAGGAGTGGGTTTTTGTGTGAAAGAGCTGTGAGCACAGTTCAGTTCTGGTACTGAAAACAAATTTCTAGGTTCAGAATATGATCACAGGAACCATGTTCTTCCTTTAACTGTAAGTGTGAGTCTTTTGTACTTGGCTCTGGTTGGGTTCTTCGGGTTCTAGTAACAACAGCAACAACAGCAACAACGAAACAGGGTTGAAGTCTGAAGTCTGCCCACAGCTGCTTTAAAAGATAAGTAAAGAAAATCAACTAAATTCATGTTCCCGGAATCTACTATAATAGACACATAGATCATCTACAAAGGTCTTCCAACAGAAACTGTGTAATACACAGAACGATGTGCATTTATTTTTTGCTTTCTTTGTACAAGTAACATCAAAGACACTGGAAATAGAGCTGATATTTAAACATGCTGAAGAACTGCTCCTTTTTTTTTTTTCCTTCAGTGCTTTAAGAAGCCCCAAGGACTGAAGCAAATTAGTCAGAAATAGAGGATGATGAGAATAGGTAGCAAGGGACTGTCTCTTCATTTCTGTGTGCAGAAGCAATTAATGTGCACAGAATGCCTATTAATTGGAGCAGATTTTTATTGCTACAAGAGCACAGCTATATACACCAACCTGACTCCTGTGCCAGAGCTGCTACTATTATTATTGCATCTCGTAATGAAAGTGGCATAACGCTATATAGGAGATTAATTTAACAGCATGGGAGAGTAAGGGTTTGTCGTTTATTTGGACTAATAAATCCTGCATCTTTTTTTAAAAAAAAGAAAAGTCACTGCAGCAACTTTACTATCCAGTTCTTTAAAAAATATTTTTGAAGTTGTACACCCCACCGAAAAGTAAGAGAACCTGAGCAAACGTGATGGTAAAGCTGCTCCCAAGCCTCTGGTGTTCCTGCCACCACTGCTGCTCTCTTTAAGGGGCTTGACAAGCCTAGGAGAAATAGCTTCATTCCAGGACATATGGACAGGGCCTTTAGGCAGAGGGATGCTGCCACCTTAGACAACTGTTGGGTGTCAATAAAAGGTAGCAGTTTTAGTTATTTATGTTATTTAATTTTTACTCAAAAGAAGGGATGGTTGTAGGATTTTCTTTCTCAGGTTTCAAAGTAACTTGGACAGCTTGGTATACTATGCACCTTGACTGGGGGGCGGGGAAGGGATTTATTTATTTATTTATTTATTTATTTATTTACAATATTTATATACCACTCCACGTCTAGAACAGATTTCGGAGCAGTGAACACAAAAGATAAAATAGCAAAAGAATAAAAAGATTGAAGCACCACATTAAATTTTACTTTTTAAAAAACACAATGCCAGTAAAAAAGAAAAGGGACTGTTCAATTAAGAAATGCCTCCTGGAGCAGCGCTGTTTTCAGGAGACGCCAGAAACAATTCAGTGTTGGTGCCTGCCTGACCTCCAGGGTTGCCACTTGCTATTATGCCTCTGGCAGCAAAATCTCTTGAGATGGCTCCGAGCATGGGTGGAATTGTCACTCAGGTATGGGGCTTCTTCTCCTTCAGTGGAGATGGAATTTTGCTCCTTGCTTGTCTTTTGATGCTGGAGCTGCTGAGATCCTGAGAGCACCTGATATACAAGGCTCTCCCCAGCTTTCTGGTGTTCTTGTCACCACTGCTGTCCTGAAGCACCTCTGGCAAGCCCAGGAGAAATAGCTCTCCGTCTAGAATAGGGGTGTTGAAGCTGGCACCCTCCAGATGTTTTGGACTACAGCTCTCAACATTCCTGACCATTGGCCATGCTGCCTGGGGCTGATGGAGTTAAAGTCCAAACACCTGGAAGGCACCAGGCCCATCAGAAACTAGGTGGTGCCTTCCAGAGTTCCAGAAAAAGCCCTACAACTATATAATTGACCACATTTGTACCAATCCTGCAATTATCATGGCATTTTTTTTCAATCTGACACTGTGAACTTACTATGACAGATTATCTTTCTCCGCTTTTAGATTGCATGAATACATTGGGGGCAAATTTATCCAAAAATATGTGATCATTTGTATTAGTTCAGTAGGTGATGAACTATTTAGGAATAAACCATTAGTATTAGTATTGATGAGCCATTACTAATTTTCTGAGACAGAGGCTTCTCTTACATTCACATACTTGGGAGTAAGCCTCACTGAGCCTCAATGGGACTTACTTATAAGTAGACATGTATAGGACTGCACTGTAAGGCTGCAATACTATGCATTTTTAGTGGAAGTAAACACTACTGAACTCAGAAGGACTTACTCCTGAGCCTAGGATTCAGCAGCAAAACTAAACTACAGAATATATTCATCATGTTTTTTTAGTGTTGCTTTGAAGTGACAAATCAATAAAAGATGTAGTCCAAATTCTATTTCATTAATTCTATTTCATATCTGCTCTAGATATGGAGCGGTATATAAATACTGTAAATAAATAAATTGCATTGTATATTTCACAAATCATAATCAGAAAGCCTGTTGATCAGCTATTATACTGTTTTGTATGCTCCATATATATTATATTGTTATTCTGTGAACCAGTTTTAAGAGAGTACATTTTATTTATTACACTATGGCTAACAGCACAGTCTTACACATGTCTACTCAGAAGTAAATCCTATTCTGCTTGATGACAGTTACTCCTGGGCGTGTGTGTGCGCGTGCGTGCATGCGTACAGGATGCAGACTTACCTGAGAGTAAGCCCCACTGAACACAATGACACAAACTTACAAGTAGACATGCACAGGACTGTGCTGTAAATTTAGTTCTTCAGGCAAAGAAGCAAAACAGTCATCGGTGTGATGTCTCAAACACATTTTAGGGAATGCGGGGAATATAACTGAACAGCAAATGATTGAAATTCATTGGTTCATTAACTTTCACAAGACTGCCAACAATTAGAAAGACTGCATTTTTATGAACATGTCAGTTATACAACATCGCTGCAGAATGTTACAGTGATTAATAACCCACAGAAATAGTTGAAAGGCTGTATAAATTATACCACAGGTATGAGTGCCTCATCAATTATTAGTGAATTCAGTACCTGCTCATCAACAGTGGAATGGGTGGGGTCATAATACTCATAATCCATGCAAGGGCTGAAAAAGCCGTGGGTAAACCATGCTTGTTTTGATGTGGTGGCCATATGTAATGTAATGTAATATTTTATTTTATTTTTATCTTTAAAACCTCCCTTCATCAAATGATATTAGGGCAGTGAACAAGAAAGATAACCAAAAAATGGACATACAACCATAAAATTGTAAAAGGGAACTAGTGTGGTGCAGTGGTTAGTGTGTTGGACTGGGACTCAAGAGAGAACTGGGTTCTAGTCCCCACTTGGCCAGTAAGCTCACTGGGTGATTTTGGGCCAGTCACTGACTCTCAACCTAACCAACCTCATGGGGTTGTTGAGAATAAATTGGAAGAGGAGAGGACCATGTAAACCACCTTGGGTTCCTTGCAAGAGGAAAAAAATGGGGTGGGGGCGGCGGCGGGGGCAGTGGGAAGGCAGGATAAATGTAATTTATTACACTTATTACAAGATGTATTACATAAATGTAATAATAAACTAAAATAAAGAAAAGGCAGTTAAAAAAAACAACAGTAGGACAGACTGATCAACTTAAAATGCCAAGGCAAACAGATGATGCCCCCATATTTGTTTCATTTGAGTTTGCTTTTTACACTTTGCATACATAGCATTCTAAGGAAACATATCATCCAGGGCTGATGCAGCAGCAGCTAAAAGTAGCATCAGAGAGGATTGTAAAATGGGTTTCACCACACCAGGCTTTTTATTCCACAATTTACTGGGGCTTCTGCTTCCAGATTCTATGCAGGATGAAAGATTGGCTCCTTACACAGGCTGACGCGGGCTGCATGTTCCCGCAGCCTCTGGGACAGAGAGCAAGTAGGGATGGCAGAGAATTCCGCCACAGATTTCAGTGAGGCCGAATGTACTGGCATTCGGCCCCCCGAAATCTGTGGCGGAATCGCCTGCCATCTCCCCGCCCCCCCGCGGATATCCCCCGGGACGAGACTTACCTGGGGCGGATGTTCCGGATGGCAGCGGCTCCAGCGGCAGCTTCGGCGGCGGCAGCAGCTGGTCTTCTGACTGGCTGCTGCCACTGCCATTTGCAGTCTGGTCTTTTTTCTTTTTTTTTACCCAGATGTGATAGGCTACATAAGTGTTTACGTAGCCTATCACGTCTGGGTAAAAAAAAAAAACACGAACGCAAATGTTGGTGGCTACAGCAGCTGCCATTTGTGTTCCTTATTTTTCGCCATTTTAGTCTACGTAAATATTTACGTAGACTAAAACGGCAAAAAATAAGGAACGCAAATGGCGGCCGCCATAGCCACCGCCATTTGCATACGCGTTTTTTTTTAAACCCAGATGTCATAGGCTACGTAAATATTTATGTAGCCTATCATGGTTGAATACAGGGACGCAAATGGCAGCGGCTATGGCAGCTGCCATTTGCGTCCCTGCCACCCAGAGGCCGGATGTCCAGCTGCTGGTGGAGCCAGTTGGCAGCTCCGCAGAACCCCCGCGGAGCGGAGCCAGCCGGACAGGACTCCGGGGGGAGGGACGGCACGCCCTCCCCGCCATCGAGGATTCCGGGGGGAAGGACAGAGCGCCTCCCCCCCCACCACGAAGCAGATCCGTGAAACGGTAAGTGACTTTCGTACATCCCTAAGAGCAAGAAAGTGAGCCGCAAATCAGTGGGTCTCCCGATGGATCCAAGTCTCTCTCTCTCTCTCTGAACATTTCTACACAAGGCTTTTATTGTATGCTCATGATCGGTCACTCACAGAAGTTTGTGGGTCCTTTACACGACTTCATCAACCTCCAGGGCGAATCCAGCAGTTTTGGAACTTTATCCCACTCTTGAAAAGATCAGAGATAATGCACTATTTAAATATAAATCCACTTTAATGACCATGTGTAACTGTGCAGTTCTGCTATAAATACAGCCTGGGAAGAAGAAGTGAAGAAGCCTACTGATTGAGGCAGAGCAGGAAAATCACAGCTCCCCCCCCCCAGCGTATCTGCCTGTTGATCTGGACTGGGATGAGAGTTTTCTTGGCTGGGCTAGGAGAGGCTCAAAGCGAGCACAGAGCTGGTGGGGGGAGGAAGAAGAAGACAGCACCCCCCCCCCATGTAAACAGCTGACAGTAATCTTCATAAGCACCACGCCACTTTGCAGAGAGAGAGAGAGAGAGACTTGGATACATTAAACATTTATTTGTTTGAATCAGACACCTGTAGGCAGCAGAGAACGCCATTTGGGAAGGACCATGGGGGCCACCACAAGCACCCTGCCTTGCCATGTTGCAGGTTACATGTGATTATTCCCCAAGTGACCCCATTGTTTAGCCCAGTTCACTGATAGCACACACCTGAGTGAATTGTTATAAATAATATGAACTTATCAAGAGTGATGGTGGCAGGAGTTCTCATGGGGCATGGGGTCTGTCAGAGCTGCCAGAGCCACAGTGTTCTCTTACAACAGGGTTGGGGAACCTTACGCCCAGGGGCCAAATTTGGTCCTCTTAGGGGCCAAGTCTGGCCCTGCAGGATTTCCCAGATAGCCACACACCCTTTCCTGGCCCCACCCCTTTCCTTGGAGCACCAATCATTTGGTAATTTCCTGGCTTTTGAGTTGCTTTTCCCTCATTCTAAATGGTTGAAATGCTTCTCCTAAGGCTTAGGGCTTCACCATACCAAGCTTTTTATCCCACAACTTACCAGGGCTTCTGCTGTCAGATTCTTTGCAGGACTTAGATTGGCTCCTTACATGGGCTGACACAGGCAGCTTTGGGGGGGGGCTATCTTTCTTGGCAAGTTCTCAGCAAGTTCTATATGTTTCATTTTACAGCCACTAGATAGTGCTATGGTTATAGCACAACTCCGTCATTACAGAGTGCTGATATATATCAGATTAACATTCCTAATTGGGTTATCTCTGATCTATTTAAAAGTGAAATAAAGGTCAGAAAGTGCGGGAGAACCCTGGAGGTTGGTAGCCTTGTGTAAGACCCACAAACTTCTGTGAGTGACCAATCATGAGCATGCAATAAAAGCCTCGCGTAGAAATGCTCTTACTTGCTGGTAGTAAGAGCTTTAAGGTACAATGTGCTGTTATTTTTGGCCCCCTTTGCCTTCAGCCCCATCTACCACTAGAATGCAATCCCCAAGAGCTTCTCTGAAATAGAAGTCTTCTCTGATTTGACCCTTGGGTTGAAAAAGGTTCCCCATCCCATCTTACAAGTAGTAGCACAAATGCTGACAGTGCAATTCTAGCCATGTCTACTCAGAAGTAACCCCCTTGGATTCAAGGGGACTTATTCCCAGGTAGGTGTCTGTTGTACAGGATTGGAGCCTACAGCTCAGTGAACTCAATGGGACTTACCTCTTAAGAAGAGATGCATAGGACTGCACTGCCTATGGGGCACAATGCCCTAATTAATCATCACATTCACATTTCTTCATGCCACCTTTTCACTCAAGCACCGAGAATGGACTACACACTGCATGGATTTCTTTTACATTATTCTCTGTGCCATAATTCATGTTCCCCACAGCTATTACAGTTTATTTGGGAAGGTTTTTATACCGTACAGTACATTGCACATAAGTCAAAACAATTTTCAATTTAATTTGCAGTCCCCATAGGACAACTGCAAGTATTTGCTTATTGCACTCTCTATAAATGAAGAGATAAAGTATACACTGAGGCTATACAGTTATGCTGCTCAGTTGGTTTCATAAGATTGTTTATAGAGCATTCTTCACTATACATGGCACAATATATAAAAAGTAGCTAGGATAATGTATTGTCTAATACAGACAGAATAACTGTTCCACAGCAATGAAGTTTTGAGCATGTTGTCTCCAAAGAGATAAACGACTAAACAGTTCACACGGGATATATTTAAAGGCAGATGATAATAACGCGTAACTTTAAAATAATTCCTTGGAATTCCCCCATCCCTCCAGTCCTTGCATTTTATTTCAGAGGGGAAATAATCTAGTGGGACATTTTCCCATCAAGCCCTGTTGAGGATTTGGTCCTCAGAGGATGCAGAGGTGTTGAACTTCAGGCCTGAGGACCAAATCTGGCCCACCTGGGTTCCCAGTCTGGCCCTCCAGGATTCCCCAAATGGCCACACCCCAGAGTAAGAGATGAAAGAGAGCAGGGATTAACTACTGGAAAATTTAGAAAGAACAGAAGTTCTATGGCTTCTGTTCTTTTTGAACAAGTTATAGCTTTCAATTACTATATTCCATTCGTGGGAATCATCCCACCAAGTCTCAGTTATACCTATTAAAACACATTTACCCTCTTGAATCGAGAGTTCAAGCACATCCTGTACTTTTCACCATTTTTATTAATAACTTGGAGGGAGAGATGGGGGATCACTTATCAGATTTGCAGATAACACAAAATTGGGTGAGATAGCTAACACCTATAGAAGACAGAAACACAATTCAAAATTATCTTGATAGATTAGAAAACTGGGCAGAAAATAACGGAATGAAATTCCGCAGAGACAAGTGCAAAGTTCTTCATTTGGGAAAAAGAAATCAAATGCACAGGTAAAATATGTCAGATGCCTGCTTGGCAAAAGTACATGTGAAAAGTATCTTGGAGTATAGTTGATCACAAGTTGAACATGAGTCAGCAGTGTGATGTGGCTGCAAAAAAGGCAAACACAGTTTTAGGTTTCATCAATAGAGGTATAGTTTCAAAATCATGGGAAATAATAGTTCCACTCTACTCTGTGCTGGTCAGACCTCACCTCACATACTGTGTCCAGTTCTGCACAATACACTTTAAGAAGGATTCAGACAACTTGGAATAACTTCAGAGAAGAGCAATAAAGATAATCAGGAAACAAGAAACTAGGTATGAGGAAAGATTGAAAGAACTGGGTAAGTTTAGCCTCGAGAAGACTGAGGGGGGAATATGATAGGACTTTTGAAGTACCTAAAGGGTTGTCACACAGAAGAGAGACACAACCTGTTCTCTATCACCCTAAACTGTAGGACACAAAATAACTGGCCTAAGTTACAAGAAGGCAGATTTCAGCTGAACGTTAGGAAAAACTTCCTAACAGTCAGAGTAGTCAGACAATGGAACCAACTGCCTAGGGAGGTGGTGCACTCTCCGTTGCTGGATAGCCAAAGACTGGATAGCCATCTGTCAGGGATACTTTAATCCAGATTCCTGCACTGGGCAGAGGGCTGGACTCAATAGTCTAAATAGCCCTTTCCAACTCTATGATTCTATTAAATGAAATAACTTAGAATATATGTATCACCATTCAGTGTCAATTAAAACAACAGAGTGAAAATTTAATTTCCAGTATTTAAATTACAGGCTCCTTCCAAGATTTAAAATACAAACCATTAAAATGCCTCACAGAGAATAAAAATGCCTTGACCTGGTGCCTAAAAGATAATACTGTGGGCACGAAGTGGGCATTTTTGGGGTCAGAGTTCAATAACTGGATACAGCATCTGAATTCGTTACAAAAAGAACTCTGCAGTTTCATGCAAAGAGCTATTTCAATCCAAAACTCCCTTTTAAGGAAATGTTTATACTTTAAACACTGAAATGTCTGTTGAGACATCATGCACCTTTTCCACATGCTGTTTGCTGACTTCAATGAAAATCACTCTGTTCTCCCTCCCACCCCAGTTGGGTCTGGCTGAACTGTTAGATGTTGTTTACAGACACAATGGTGGCTTACATTTTAAGAAAGATGTTAGTCTCTCTGATCCATCTAAAGCAGGAGTCTCCAACCTTTTGGGGTCGGTGTACACGTTCAGAATTTTGAGAGTATTCATGGGAACTCTTACAAAATGGCTGCCATGGGGCATCTTGTCCATTTATAAAATGGCTACCCTGGTGGGCATGGCTGGTCACAACACACTCATTTCCCAGGGGGTAAACTGGTGTGACAAAAAGAAAAGTAACTTGCCCAAGAACCTAAGTACAATGCACAGGTGGGGTCTGAGCTCCAAAACACAAAATCACTCTTTTGAACTCAAATAAAGATGGCACTGGAGGGGAGCAGTTCGCTTTGCAGCAAGTCAGCCTCCCAGTTTAAAAAAAAAAAGTAAACATTTTAAGAAATAAAATGAAAATCAGGAGCCTGGTGGGCTCCAAGAGAAGAGCTCATGGGTGCATTGGCATCCCTGAGCACCATGTTAGAGACCCCAGATCTAAGGTCTCTATGTGTGACTGGCTGCACCAGAATGTGGGTGAAGATGCACATTCCATTGAAGGCAATGGAGTGTTGATAGATAGCATCCAGACTAAGATGCACAGTGGGATGTCCATTTAGGTTGCAGAACTATGGGATTGCTACACATTAGATGGAAGCCTCTGATATTGGAAGCTTCTGAGTATCTGATGCCCTGCTGGGCTGCCGCCAACAGGGCAGGAGGAATGATGGAGGTGATTGTCACTTCTCCATCCTCTTCTTTCTTCTAGTCAGACCTATGACCCTGTCCAAAGAGGTCACACTGCCTGGGGCAGGGCTGGAAAAGCCACAGGATATTCTCCCTTCCCTGCCCTGCCCACTGGAATGCCCCCCTTTTGATCTCTATGAGGTCATCCAAAGTCACTTTTCCAACCAGGGGAAGCAGCCGCCATCGTTCTTTCCATGGCAGCTGCGGGGGGTGGGGGGAGGAATCAGAATGCAAAGTCTCCCTCCTGAAGTCATGGGTGTGCCTCCGGCTTCAGGAGGGGTTCTGACATATCCTATGGTCCCTGGTATCCTGTCCCAGGGACCATAGGATTGCTCTGCTTGATGTGCATTTAATTTACACCCCATAGCTCCTAATCCAACAGGTGATAAACACAGAGAACTTCACTTATACATGTGCAACTCCTTCAGTGAATTGGGATGAACACATTACAGTTTCTCTCTTTATCATTTTTGCCATCATATAGGTGAGTAGGAATTCTAAGCAGACATTTTCAAACAGTCAAGAAATTCAGGCTTGCGAGAAAACTGTTCTCTGAAACTTTCATGTATGTGCTGCAGATGGCGCATACTGGTTATACTGCGTTTTGCTTATAGAGGATAATTTTGGGAAATCAAAAAAAAGAAAAGAACTGCAACTAACATGACCTGGAGGCATAGATAAAAAGCACAGGAATGGTTCAAATAACATCATTTGGTACTCTTACTTCTTCACTTCAGTGGCTCCTTTTCCCCAAAAAGCTCTTATTATACCTGAAGGGAATGAGCATCAAGATATGACATCAGCTACAAAAACAGCTGTGAGACCAACTGGATTCCCTTCCCCAGGGTAGGTATAGCAGCAAGATAGTTAGGTTTAGCTTTAAAGATGTAGTTTTTTTATTTCCTCATAAGCATTTGCAAAACCACTTACACTGAAATTACTTTTATTTTGAACAAAAGGAAATGCAAAATGCATTGTTAAGAGGATGGCTTGCAAATGAGTATGCCTTACAGCAGGAGCCTTTTGATCCCTTCCAATTTTAGGGGCCCTACTCTGTGAGATCTATGTAGATATGATACAGTGCAAATAATGCATCTATCTGGTGCCATCTGTAAACAGCAACCTTTTATGGCCACTGTGGCACCAGGATCTATGTCAATCAGTGTCATGGTGGGTGACAGAATGATAGGTCCTGTCTGCATTACAAACACAGATCAGTTTTATCCCAGTTCACCTGTCATGGAATTCTTCGAAGAATACGAAGAATTGTAGCTTGGTGACAAGAGAACCCTAACCCTCTCAAAGAGGTACTTTTCCCTGGGGAAAGGAAATAACTATTAAATAGGGGCACCATTTCATGTTTCACGGGGGGGGGGACATTTAGAGCACATTTTTATAACCTGCAATACATTCAAGATTAAATTTCACAAAAGCAGAGTTACCTAAGACCATTTATTGCGGGATTGTTGTTTTTTAATACCTCATGGTAACCAATTATATAGGTTCTTCTGAGGTGTCATGTGTGGTCTGAAATACAAAGGTAGAGGCCTCCCACCCACCCACTCTAAATGGCGCTATTAAACCAGTTTAAATCTGGGGTGTGTATCCTTTTCCTGGCAGAGTCTGCAAGGACTGGGAAGACAGGCAGGGAAGCCAAACAACAGACAGCTCCAAGCGGAGCAGAGCAGAACTCAGGCTGGATACAGGTATTCAAGAGCGGCAGTCTAGGATGTTGCTCCAGCAAAAGTATGAAACTAATGGAACATTTAAATAGGTTGCAGACAGGTCAGGGTTTCTTGCTCTGCTTCCGCCGAGGTAGCCATCAGTGCTCAAAGGGCCCATGCTGAATCCTTCAGATAGGCTATCTGACTGAGCTAAGGAGACTTCATCTTTCCCAAAGGTTTGGAAGTAGAGCCCTCAGAGGAAGACAGAATAATGTCCACAGCCTATATACATGGTTCGTTGAGAATCTCCTTGCATGGGAGAGGAGTGTCTTCTGGAGTTTGTTCTAAGGCTAATTCCCACACCCAATCTTCCTCCCCTTTGGTATCCTCAGACTTTTCTCCTGATCATAAGGGGTCACAACAGGTGAAGAGACATGAGCATAGATACACAGAGCTGGAAAGGACCAAAAGGCCATTTAGCCCCTACACACACACACACACACCCTTGACCAACAAGGATTATCAGTCCACCAACCCTCTTCTCTCACCCCATCAATGTATGCAATGCAGACTCCACACTGTGCCAAAAGTAGAGGGAGGGGCACCTGGATAGATACATGTATGAGGTAAATATGGGCAGGTGATTGGTTCAATTATGATCTGCTTGCTTAGCCTTCATCTTTGTGTGGTCCCTATAGACACCACTGTCCTTCTCACACATCCCAGAGTTGGGGGTGGGGGTGGGGGAAGACAGCAACCTCCTCTGTCAAATGTTGTTTCGGCTGCTGCAAGTAGGTGTTAAGACTGCCAGCTGCAGGATAGCTCCAGCCAGGGTCCTTCCACAGGCTGGGCTTGGGCCTTGACCCTGAGCAGGATCTGTCCGTTTGAGAGCTCCATTTACATGTGTTTTAATAAAAGAGCCTTTATTCTTTATCAGTGCAAGATCACACACATCATGACATTTGAAAGATGCTGCAAATTACATGCTTTTTATGTGGTTAGAACTGCTCACAGTGTATTGGTATCTGGTCCTCTGCTGCCTTAATTGCTCATCTTTATTGATTCACTTATTTATTTTTATTATTACATTTAAATTCCACCTTTCTTCCAAGGAGCTCAAGGTGGCACACTTGATTCTCTTCCCCTCCCCTATTTTATCCTCACAACAACCCTGTGAAATAAGTTAGGTTGAGAGGAAGTGACTGGCCCATGGTCACCCAGTGAGCTTCATGGCTGAAGGGGGATTTGAACCTGGGCTTCCCCAGTCCTAGGCCAACACTCTAGCCGCTACACAAGCTATTATATTAGAATTATATTTTGCACTAGACATTTACTCTGGGGCCAGAGGTGATTCCTAGAGGAGCAGGACTGTAGCAGGACTTCTCCCAGCCTCCCATCTCCAAAAATATCTGGCATGAAAAGTGCATTCTGGGTAATGATCACACCTACTTTATGGTTTGTTTTATTCATGGACAAAATTGGGCTGGTGGCCTTTCTCAGGGTGGATTTGCCCTGGGATGGTCAGCAGTGACAACCCTAAGACTCACAAACTCAACAGGGAAAAAATATTGGGACAACTTCTGCTCACTAATAATAAAAGGAACAAACATTGGAAAAAGCATCACATTACAGACGTGGAAAGCTCACATTTTTGCAAGTGTAATAAGTTTAGCAGAGGCAGTGACACTAGTTGACAGATCCCCACACAGTGACCACGTGCTTTTAATGCTAAAAGTAGGTTAGTCCCGCACTGAACCATCTTTTGCTGAACTAATTAGAAGTTGTGAAATAAGGTCATCCGTGGCCATCTGGGTTCCTGCCCAGTAGGAAGAGATGCTAACAGAATGCTTTATAGGCTCAGAAGAGGCATCATGATAAATTAATATCAACTGGGGATATAGCCAAATCAGTGGCCTAGAGTTTAAAGGCCCCATATTCCATTAACAAATCCCACAAGGTGTCTAGTCAGAGCTGAGCCCAGCTGTTGGTATGTGGTTGACAAGTAAGTGTTCTCTACTTGTTATTAATAGATGAGGCCCAGATTAAAAGAAGAGTAAAAATACTTCCTAAAAGCTGCAACCACTATGGAGCAAATGTAACACTTTCTACAGGATCTCTAAAGGTACTCACAGCAAAGGCCTTATACAGGGACAATTAACATATATAATTTAATTTCTTAATTATCAACAATAATAATTCACATATAAGAATTTTACATAAATAACAATTCACTTATCACAAAACTATAAAACAGAGCAGAGCCCTCCCAAAGTTCTGTCTTCCAGATTAGATCCACAACAAAAACTTCTCTCTGAAGCTTGAGTTTTCTGCTGGTGAAAGAGGGAAAACAGTCTCTTCTCATTTCACCTCAGCTCCACATCAGTCTTCTCAAAGTGAATTAGAGTCTAGTAACGCAGGAACAAGCTTTACAGACAGCCCTATATATATATATATATGTATGTGTGTGTGTGTGTGTATATATATATATATATATATTATATAATTTATATATTATGTAATATAAAAGAACATAAACAGACAAGGAACTCATAGTATTTGTGAAAATCATGACACTTTAAAAAAAATGTTAAAGGAAACCTCACTACTAACCTGTCTCAAGGGTTCAGGGTCATACAGAGAGAAGAAAGCAAGCTTCTTCCAAACTGCATTGAAGTAATGGCCCATAATGTTAGGCACTCCTTATCCCCCCCCCCCGAATTCTTAAAGGGAAATATACCAGTGGGTTACACACACACGGAGGCACAATCACTTCTATGAGAGTTCAGGAAAATGGAAGAGAGTTTGTGGAGATAAATCCTTTCTTTTAAAATGTGGGAATAGTTACCTTAGAATAAGGTCTCTAAGGGCCAATCTACATTGCGCCTGCCATCGCAATGAATTCGGTGTCCCGTCGGGTTAAACACTCTTGCATTAAAACATGATTTATTCACACTCACCCATTTTCCCCATTGCAGTGCTTCATCGAATGCGCAAGCTCGGTTCCCACTCGAGCACTGTGCTGTTTTCCTGCTCGCGCTTGTCTGATCTCAGATGCTAAGCAGGGTCGGCCCCAGTCAGTAGATGGATGGGCGACCACCTGGGAATCAGGCTTCCTGCACTGAGCAGGGGGTTGTTCTATCCCTTCAAATGAGACTATGTTTTACCCCCTCCTATCCCCTGCTCCGGATGTTGTTTTTTTAATTAAGGTGTTATCCTCGAAGAATCGGGGCTTCTCCGCGACGTTTTTTTTTTCTAATTCAGGCATGATCTTCGAAGATTCGAAGTTGTGAAGCTTTGGAGGACTCTCAAACTGCGCATTTGGTCTTTCAGAGAGAGTGCAAGCCCATCTAAGACCAGTTGTAAACCTCCATCTGAAGTAGTTGGTTTCCCAACCCACAGTACATCCATCTTGTCTGGATTAAGTTTCAGCTTGTTCACCCTCATCCATCCCAAAACAGCCTCCTGACACTGGTTCAAGAATTCCACAGCCTCCCTGTTGTTATCTCAATTCGGTCCTGCTGCTTTCCTGCTTCGGAGTCTCCTTCACTATTGGAAATTCTTATTGAAGCTGATCAGCTATATCAACCCATGATCCATGTTTACAAATATTTATTATCAATGAATAAATATGATACAAGTGGTATACAGCAGGCAGGAATGGAACAAGGAATTGGAACTTCCTATTTTGTTTAATTAATGGACTGCCATCTTGGCGTCCATATCGGACATTTCAATGGATCTTTGGTTATGCCTTATTCAGCAAACACTTTTGTTTCAGGTCTATTGGATACCACAACATCTTTTTAATAAAGGTTTGTCTAATTTGGTTAATTGTTGGAGGTGTAATGCAGTCAATGCTTCTCCTATTCATATGTTTTGGAAATGCCCAATGATTGCCTCCTTTTGGGAGGAAGTTATTATATGGATACATTTTGTATTGGAAAGCTCTTTAATATTTACTGATGTAAATGTTCTTTAAAATTACTTACCTCCTTCTTGGAATGTAACACATAGTCAGCGTACATGGATTTTTCATGCCTTTTTGGTTGCTAAAAGACTGATACTATGATATTGGAAGGATAGAAGCTCTCCGCCTATAACGAATGGACTGAAGACTTAACAATACTAGCAACTTATGAAAGAGTGGTATATAGGCGTAACTTGCAGGTGGACTTATATGTGGATATTTGGTCTGCTTTTACTGAAGTCTATGTGTAACCTATTTTTTTTCCTTGTTTGTTCTTTCTTGAATAGTGTAGTATTTGAAACTGAGGATATTGGAACATGTTGCATTTTTATTTTTATTTTGTTCTGTATTTTTTCTTTGGTTTTGTTATGTTTTCAGTTTGTTTTGTTTTGTTAAAATTCACAATAAAAATTGGGGAAAAATAAATATTTTTATCCCACTTTTCTGCTAAAAGTGTTTAAGATGGAACAATCCACAATAAAAAGTATGGGAACTTAAAAAAAAGAGAAATAGCAGCGAACTAAAACATATCGGAAGAGAGAGCACTTATTTCTGAAGAGGAGCAGAATAAAGGAAAACTGGAAAGCTCCAGCAGGTTTTTAACCTTCACACTTCAAATATACTCCCCCGCTGAGCTTTCCCCCAACCCCCACCCCTTGAGAGGAAACAAGCCCAGAAATGTGGGGAAATTTTCTTTAAAAAGAAGTACCCAACAGCTATGTAGAACCAGTGCTTCAGGGAATACTTGCAAGCACGCAATGGTACATTTGAAATATTTTTTTCACATTTTCATAGCTCATCAGCTACATGTGCTTTGGGTCGAAGTGTCAGCTTCTGGGATATGTTGAAAAAGAAAGACAGACAAGTGGAGACTGGCAGCAGCAATAATAAATATTTACTCATATGTATCTGTGCAGATCAGCAACACAAATTGGCAAAGGGTGCTTCCAGACAGAGGGCTCTTCTAGCACTACCAGCCAAAGGCATTGTGCAGCGGATATTGGAGCGCTGGAAAAAGTGCAGAAAAGGGCAATTAAAATGATCAAGAGGCAGGAGCAATTCCCTTATGAGGAAAGATTACAACATCTGGGACTGTTTAGCTTAGAGAAAATGTGAGTGAGGGGAGACATGATAGAGGTGTACAACATTATGCATGGTGTGGTGAAAGCGGGCAGGGACACATTTTTCTCCCTCCCTCCTGTTGCTAGAACAGGCTATGTATGAATGTTTTTAAATTACCTACAACATTTGGCTTTTAAATCAAGATGCTTATGGTTGTTGAATCCACATACGGTTGCTAGGTCCCAAAGATTAGTGGCAAATGCGTTAATGTGTTTTAATCTTTGCACTGCTGCTGCCTTTTACTTTGGCAATAGGCAAAGCTCTCCGGCCGGTTCACAAAATAAGTCTTAAAACCATAAAATACCATAACACAATATAACAATATTTAAAAGTTTAACACAGAACAAAACCAGAGTAACCCCCCCCCCAAAAAACAGAAGCCAGCAGCAGTGCAAAAATTAAAACACATTAACACATTTGCTATTCACCTCTGAGACCTAGCAAGTGTATGTGGATGCAGCAAACACAGACATCCCAACTTAAGAGCCAAGTGTTGCGAGTAATCTTAAACAATTCATACATGGCCTGTTAGCTCAACACATCAGAAGAGCAAGCAAGGCAGAAACACCAAGTAATCCTATAACCACTCAAGTATATAATGAGCCCATAAAGTTAAAAGGCTTCAAAGATTTCAGAACAGCACATAGTGTTCTATAGATTTCTAGACACCCAAAAAAGGAGAGGTTACATTATTCAACCAGCTCAATGACTGACACAATGTAGCGAGGCTCCTTAAACCAGAGCAGTTCCTCTATAAGCAATTTGAACCAGTGGGCTGACACATCGGACTAAAGACTTGCACAATCATTGGGAGGGGGGAATGCCTTACTCTCTGCCCCAGTGCAAGAGTGCTGCTAGCCCAACTCTTTCAATGGTGTCATCACCATACAAACATAACATAAAGAAAGCTCCTTTCTGCAATAAGAGTAGCCTTGCAATGAGGGGGAAAGCTGCTTAATTTCTTTTTAAGATGACAGATGTACTCACGAGTGCTGAAGGGAGGGAAAGTCCATATCCTTTGAAGAAAACACACCCTATACACATTTTCCTGTGAGCAGGCTTCTGAGTAGACATGCATTCATAGACATAGACTCATAGGGTTGGAAGGGGCCTACAAGACCATCGAGTCCAACCCCCTGCTCAATGCAGGAAGCCTGATCCCCAGGCGGTGTCCCATCCAAGTACCAACCAGGGCTGACCCTGCTTAGCTTCTGAGATCAGACGAGACTGGGCACAGGGCAAAGCAGACACAGGATTTTATGAGCAGTCACAGAGGTATACCACCCATGGTGTGAACATAGCTTTATTTTTCATGACAGATGTATCATTCCAGCAAGTTAAGGGTTGGATCAGCCATCAGTTTTGCCACACCCCTCAAGTATCATGTGGGCTGTCAATTTTTTAAAACAAATTTTAAAGTGGCACATATATCTTTACTTTTATTTCATCCCTCATTTTACAACCCACCACACACAGAAGGGCGGTTCGCATGACACAGCGGCCCACCATGGGTTATTTAACCCACAGTGAAGCTGCAGCATATGTGGGCACATACAGCTGCAATTTTGCATAGCCAACCCCTGCCCAAGGATTGTCTTGTCGTGTGAATCCAGCAAGCATGGGTTAAATAACCCTCACATAACCCTAGAACAGACCATGGGTTACACGAAGATTGTTTAACCCTCGTATAACCCATGCTTGCAGGTTTGCACAACACAACAACCCCCAAGTGGGGGGTGGCTATGCAAAGTGGTGCCCACAGGCACCACAGCTCATTGTGGGTTAAATAACCAATGATACACCACACCATGTTATGAGAACCAGGTCACACATACAAATATCTGAAAAAGAAATTTGGAAAATTGCTCTGGCATTTGGATGGAAGAGGTGTGTTGGTAATGTTATGGATGCTGGCCAATTGACGCCCTTTTCCTTGGTTAAAAATGATAATGCTGAAAACTTACCCATCATGCCAGCTTATGCTATTATAAGCAGGGCGGCAGTGTTGGATACTGCCCATTGAATGCAGCGAAACAGCTCTCATTGCTCTAAATTACGTTACGTGTGTCTTTAATGCCATTATATGGCAAAGGGTAGTCTTGCACTAAGCTGGTAAATGTTCATCTTTTACTTAAACTTTTTTAATGTTTTAAATCCTTTCAAAACAGTTCCAAAAGTGCATGGGATTGTCAGAGTGGGAGAAATTGTTTCCAGTGCCTAGTAAATTCAAGAGACTATACAAACATAAATAGAAGCTAGACCTGTAAAAACATTGCCAATCCTACGGAACTCTAGCTTCATAAAATCGCTACACAAATGCCTTCTCTTTCATACCTGTCTTTTCATAACACCTTCTCCAAAGCCCCAAAGCAAAGGCCACTATTGCACTCACATCCCTAATTTTATATTCTTTTCTTTTTGAAATTTTTGTGCCCTCACACAACTTTAAATGAAGCAGAAAAATTTACAGATTTAATTGTTCAGAAGAGGACTTGCAACTAGGAAAGCCTGGAAGCTCAACAGAGTTCACTTGAGAAAAGATTTTAGCCAGTGCGTCAGACCTAAGGCCCCTGCTAATGCCAACTTGACCTTTGTGTTCCATACCTCGGTAAGCATTTTTGCAAGCTGCAGATTGGGAAAAATTGTTCCCTCTGAGTTGAGCTAGCAGACATGTTTAAATTAGAAAATGCCATTGTCAGCCACTTTGCCACTAGGAAAAATAAAATGAACTGGTGGATTGCTTCAAAGGAGCAGAGAAATCTGCAAAATAAACATATTCAGGCCCAATGAAGCAGGGGTTTAAGATAGTCAGAAGTGTCTGGCATTTAATAAAAAAAACACTTAATCCATGAGGAAAGTAAGAATAGAGTTCTGATGAACAAGAGTTCTGATGAAAGATCAATATGACATTTAATTATTTATACCCACTTTGAAAAATATCACTCCACGCCCCAGACACCAGTTCAAAATTTACACCACCTCCTAGGATCAGATGATGGGAATGAGTGGCATCAACAACTTCAGCCCAAGCAAGCATGGGGGACAAAATGGATTCTCATGGCACCCTATAAGCTAAAGGTCCTGGGGCCGAACAGTAATCCCCCAGCACCACCTTCAGGAATGTCTCTATAGAAAGGGCCAGAACCGTTGTAACACATTGTCTCCCACCCCCATTCTGGCAAGGTGACCAAGAAGGTTACCATTGTCAATGAAGATGCTTCCCCGCCTATCTCCTGGCACTGTTCATCCACCAAGGCAGCCAAAGCAGTTTCAGTTCCTAAACTGGGCTGGGATGGATCCAGATCATCAGTTCACACATGCACCATTTCACTTTTTTTATTTATTATTATTTTTATTATTATTATTATTTCCCTGCCTTTTTGGTTCAGAACTCAAAGTGGGTAATGTAAAAACTTAAAAACACAGTCATAACAGACTAAAGGGAGGTTTGGTGGGTGGCATCAAGGGAGAGGGCCTTCTTGGTGGTGGCCCCCCAATTGTGGAACACTCACCCCACTGAGGTCCACCTGGTGCTAACACTGTTATCCTTTCAGCATCAGGTTAAGACTTTCCTCTACTCCTAGGCATTTGTCAACCTATGGTATGGTTTTAATTGGTCCTGGGATTTTTTTATTGTTGAGTATTTCAAATTGTTTTGTAAATGGTTTTTAAATTATGTTTTATATTGTATTTTTAAGGTTTTAATCTTTTATAAACCCTCCAGAGAGCTTTAGCTACTGGGCATTATAGAAATGTAAATAATAGCAATAATAATAATAAATGAATAACAATATCAGACATGCAGCAGATGAAAATCAAGAGCAATAACTACAACAGACAAAGAAAGTCAGCAGAATCAACAAATGTTCAAGCCACAGCTCTGATTAAACAAAACAATTTTCAGGTGGCACAGAAGTGTGAGAGAGGGGCCAAGCAGATCTCCTGAGGCAGGGAGTTCCAAATGATGGGTGCCACAATTCTCACCTGTTCCCATCAACTGTGCCTTGGACGGGGGAGGGTTGCACAAAAGGGCTTCTCTGGAAGATGTCAGTGGACAGGCAGGATCATCTGGGAAAAAATGGTCTTCGAGATAGTCTGGTCCTAAGCCAATAATAATAACAATATATAGTAGTAGTAGTAGTAGTATTTGTAGAGCATCCAAGTGTTCAGAGCACTTCATGCATTATCTAGTCATAATCCTACATGAGTAAGAACTCATTATTGAGTCTACTCTCTGGCAATGATGGCAGCGAAGAAGTTATTTTTGTCTGCCACCATTGCATCCTTTTAAATTCATCTAGAAAAGCTTTTCTGAGTGATTCATGGCCTTTAAAACCTTTCCACACATTCTAATGCTTCTGGGCACAATTCAAAGTGCTGATTACCTATAAAACCCTGAATGGCTGGAATCCAGTATACTAGAAGGCTGCAGTCAGGGATGAGTCCAAGCGCCTTGATATTTCTGACAGCTCCAACTCTGAATCAGAGTTGGAACAGTTAGATCAGAGGTCAGGGGAGGGAACCTCCCTAGTGAGCCAAGACACTGGGAGAGATTCCTCTGAAGACCTTGACAAACCAATAGGCCAGGCTAAGTTGCTGCCCCCTCCCTCCACCGTTAGAACTCAAAAGTGTCCAAGGAAGAGGAGAAGGAAGAGGGGCATGGCTTGAGAGACGCTAGGGCACGTTTTAAAGCCAAGGGAGGAAAGTTAGGGGCAGGGCTCAGATGCTCAGCCAGGATCACCACTCTTGGAAGCCATTGTGGGAGGGAGCCACCCTAAGGGAAGGGCACCACTATGAAGCAAGTCTGGCCATGGGAGGTTCACACCCAAACTGTCTGGCAACTCTATTAGGGATGGCAGATTACTGGTTCAGGGGCCTGAGGCAGTCTAAGAGTGTTCATAGAATCTGCATTTGTAAAGAGGCCTGTTCCTAGCAAAACAAATTAGAGACAGCCTGAAGCTTGTCTCAGTGTGGTGTTGATTGAGAAGGGGGAAGGATGATCCACATCTGACAGCTGCCTCCTCCCCCATATCATCCTGCCTGCACGCTAAGATCTGATGGAGAAGCTCTTCTTGGTATCCTGATCTGGCTGGGTACTAGCTTAGTTGGGATGCATGAGAGGGCCTTTTCTGTAGCCACACCTCAGGTGTGAAACTCTCTCCTGTGGGGAGAGATCTCTTTTTAGCCTCTGCTGCCCAGTGAAGAGAACTTTGTTCAGACTGGCTTTTTCTTAATCTTGATATTTTAAGCTGACTCTTAATGTTTTAATTATCTGTCATGCTGTTTCTGGGCTTGTTTTTGTTTTTAATTGGTGATGACTATTTTATTGAGCGCCTGAGCAGCTCTTCTTATATTTATATTAGAGATAGGACCTCAGTGTTCAGAAGCACTGTACCTCTGATTGCAAAGACAGGGAGAGAGAAAGACACAGACAGACTGGTGTGACTGGTGTGCGTGTGTGTATACACACACACACACATACACACCTACCTTGGGGAGATATTTGCTTTTCCAAGGAAAACCAAGGAAATTCAATCATCAAAAAACCCGCTGGTTTAAAAGACTGGATGATAAGGCTATCTCATGTTGGTCCAAACTCCACAAAGCCAGGAAATTTGAAGCTAATGCTGATGCCTTATCTGACATGCCCCGTGATCAGTCATGATGTTGTGCAATGTCACAAATTGTGCCTACTTACAACTTACCCTCTATGCACTCACACTTTTCCTGGGTCTTTCATTCCCAAATCCAAATTGGGAGGATAGAGTGCCTGGGACCAACAAAGATGCTCCACGCATCAGCCTTAGCTTCAAATTTCCTGGCTTTGTGGTGTTTGGACCAATGTGAGATAGCCTTATTATCTGGTCTTTTAAACTGGCAGGTTTTCTGATGATTTAATATTCATTTTGATCATTATGATCTTCATATGATATAGTCTGAACTTATGCATGACTACTCACAATTAATTTGAGTTCAGCGGCTCTCTTCGTTCCTATAAGTGTGCATTTATTTATTTATTTACATTTATATACTGTTCCACATCTAAACAGTGGTGAACAATAAAGATAAAAATAATAAAGCACTATATTTAAAACATTGTTTTTAAAAACAAAGTACCAATACAAACTGTGGCTAGTTAATCAAGGAAGGTTTCTTGAAATAAAGATGTTTTCAGGAGGTGCCAAATACAACACAATGTTGGTGCCTGCCTGACCTCCAGAGGCAGGGAGTTCCACTGAAAGGGGGCGACCACACTGAAGGCTGTTCTCCAGGTGGACTCCAATTGGGCCATAGGTCCATGTGGAACCACCAGGAGCATATCCTCTGATGACCTCAGTGACTGGGCAGGTTGATAAGTGAGAAGATACTCTCAGGTATCTTCCTGTCCCAACAGTCCCAAGTTGTTTAGGGTTTTATACACTAGTACCAAAACCTTAAACCTGGCCCAGTAGTGAATAGGCAGCCAGTGCAGTTCCCTCAGTAAAGGACCTGCATGCTGAAAAGGGGCAGCTCCCAACAATAGCTGAGCTGCTGTGTTCTGCACTAGCTCCAGCTTCCAGACCAGCATTAGGGAAAGCCCCACATATAAGTGCATTGCAGTTACTCAAGTAATCCAGTCTTGAGTTTACTACTGCCAGTACCACCATGGCCAAGCTATCCTTCTCCAGGGCTTTCTTCACAGGGAGCTTTTATCCTGTGATTGAGATTGCTCCTTCACAGAAGTTTGCAGGCTCTTTACATGATGCCGTGTCCCTCTAAGGCATCTCCTGCACTAAATGCCCTTTGTTCCATTTTTAAATAGATTGCAGGTAATGAGCTATCAAATTACCCTGTTGTGTTCCACTTGAGTTCCCTCCATAAAAAAAGTGGCAAGAAGAGGAGCGAGATCACTGAAAGATAATGGAAGACTCAGAAATGGGGAGAAGGAGGGGAAAAGGGGAGAGGGTGAAAAAGGGAGTCATTGTGATCCTGCATTTAAAATGGAAGCAGAAAGCCCCATTTTAAATGTAGGATTTTAGGCTGGTATAGCGATGCCCCAGGAGAGGCCATAGCTGGCGAACCAGCTGAAGGTGGCAAAAGGCTCTGAGGCTCCTTTGGATCTAGGAGTACTCTCAGACTACAAACGTGATCTTTCAAAAGGAGTGCAACCCTATCCAGGCAATCAGCCTGTCTCCCAGACTCAGGAACCACTCACCCACAGGGCTTCTGTCTTGCCAGGATTCAGCTTCAGTTTATTGCCCTGCACCAAGCCCTTCAATGAGACTTGTGCGACCACTCCTGATTCAGATGTCACAGGGAGACAGAGTTGTGTGTCATCAGCATACAGATGGCACTTGGCTCTAAATTCCCTAATGTCCACTCCCAGTGGCTTCATATATATGTTCAAAAACATTGGGTACAAGATGGTACCCTGTGGAACCCCATAGCTCAATTGGCAAGGGGTCAAGGAATAGTCACCCAATGTTACTGTCAGAAATCAACCCTGCAGTTTAGACTGGAACCAGTGTAACACAGGGCCTCCAGTGCCCAGCCCACAGAGTCGATCCAGGCAAATCCCATGGTTGATGGTATCAAAAGCCAATGAAAGATCAAGCAGAATTAACAGAGTTGTACTCCCCCTGACCCCCTCCTGATAAAGGTCATCCATCAGGGCAACTAAGGCTGATTCAGTCCCATAACCAGGTCAAAACTGAGACTGGAATAGGTCTAGATAATCAGTATCCTCCAAGAGTGCCTGCAGTTGCTCTGCCATGACCCTCTCAAGTACTTTCCCTAAGAAGGGGGCATTTGCGACTGGACAATAGTTCTCAAATACGATCTGGTCCAGAGTGGGCTTCAGGAATGATCACGCTACTGCCTCCTTAAGGACAGCAGGAACTACCCCTTCATGAAAAGATGCATTTACCACTCCCTGGACCCACCCAGTCATACTCAGGTAGCTTTTATTAGCTGGGAGGTGCAAGGATCAAGAGGGCACGTGGTCGGTCACATTGCTGCAAGCACCTTGTCTACATCATCAGACTGCAGCAATTGAAATTGATCCCACAAAATTGGGGAGATGGTGGCATCAGACACCTTGACTGGAGCTGAGTAGGGCAGGCTGGTGGCTCCAGTTTTGGTGGAGCATAGATTCCATTTGGGGTTTTAGTTACAACCAGCAAAAGTCTAAACGAGCTATCCAAGATGCTGATCCCTATTCCCAAAATGGATCCAGTACCTTGGATAGTTCCTTTGGACTTCTGGCTGGTTGCAACTCAAACCCAGAAAGGAATTTCTACCCCACCAAAACTGGAGCCACCAGCCTCCCCTGGAGCTGTGGTAACAGCAGTATCAAGTTTGCTGTGGAGACAAATGATTTTGTCCTCAAACTGAGATGCAAAAAGGTCACAATGGGTCTTTGAGGGGACCAGGTGTGCATAATACATAACCTACACACATACACACACACAGGCTGATCCTGTGCATGTTTCCTCAAAATTAAGTCTCGCTGAGTTCAATAGGATTTACCCCCAAGTGAGTGCACACAAGATGTTAACCTAAACAAAATGGCAAAAGGTTCACCAGTAGGTGCATAGTTATATGCAGAAAGAAAGCCTTAGCCGTACTTCCATATGGAAGGATTTAATGTATATAGCCCACACTCAGGATTCTTAGGGACTAGTCATGCCAGATTTTACTTTAAAAACTAGCATGAGATTTGCAGTTCATTTGCATACTGTTTCATTACCTTACTTGTCAGGACCTGCACTGGGTTTATGTAGATTGCACAAATATTCATAATTTTAAATGTTTTAAATCTCTCCTTCCGATAATGACAGTCTCTTTAGATTAGCCCTACAAACATCTCCAACCATGCTGTCATTTCCTGATGTCAGTGTAACTCTCCTCAGCATACTGATCTTGAACTGACTAGTAAGCAAAATTATACATAGCAAGTGCTGACAGAATCATGAAACCGTGGAAAAGATACAGACCATTTTGAGTAGCATCAAAACAGAAGAGCCAGTTGGACCAGCTGGATGTTTTGACAACATTAGTTAAATTAAAAAAGAAAATGGTATGCCAGCAAAAGGTTGGCACAAAAGAAACTCAAACTGAAAATCAGTAATACACACTGTAAGGGGAGAGGGAAAAGAGTAGTCAGCAAGACACAGAAAAAATGAAATGGAGGCCCAGCATTTTGAAGCTGGATAGGTTCTCTCAGGGCACAAACCTATGGGGATAGTTGGCCGCTTCCGAACTCGGAGGCGGCCAACTATCCCATGCAGGGTGGGCAGAGCACAGAGGGGATCTTCTCCTCCGTGCCCCGGCCACCCTGCATTTGTGGCTAGATGGCCAATTTTCAGCTGTCTAGCCAGGGAGTCTTGGAGTGGGGCGGGAGGGAGGCCAGACGGTGCATAGGAAGCTTCCGCTGACCCCTCCCTGCCCCCAGGAACATCCCCTCTTCTGACCGCGGAGCTGGGGATGAACCACACCACCTATGAGGTAGTGGGGAGTCGAATTTCTGGGAACTGAGCTCAGACCGCTGGCTCCAAGCTTGGTTCCCATAAACGGGAAAAAAACTATGGCCATCTAGACGCTATGTAGTGGCCATAGGATTGTGCCCATAAACACTTAGCTAACACTTGGGTTATTCTATGGAGGCAATATTCTATGGAGGCCTAGCCCACTGGCATATTCATATAAACCACAATGGGCCTCTATAAGAATATAGTTGACACGGAGTATCCAGCTATCACTGTGAACGGCTCAGCAAAGATTTTCCATTAGTATATCTTGTAGGCCTACTAGTAGGACTAATGAAAATACAAAAAAAAGCTAAGTATCCTTTGTCTGGATGAAGGGAATAAAATCATTTCTGAGATACTGGTTATGTTTAAAAAAAAAATAATTTTAAACGAGGCATATCTGTTTACTACATATTTAGCTTTGTTTTTCTGATTTTGGGCTTCTTCACATGGAGCTTTTATCTTTCTATTGAGATTGCTCACTCATGGAATTTTGTGGGTCCTTTTCATGACGTCGTCAACCTTCAGGGCACATCCAGAGGTATTTCTTGGTTATTCCATCTCAAAAAGATCCAGAAATAATGAACTATATATTTAAGTCGGATTGTTACGCTTTTAAAACAGCCACTAAATGCCACTGTTTCATTGCTCTCTATGGAACCTTGAAAATTAAAAACTTCCCCTCTCAGCAATCACATGGTCACCATCTGGGAGTCCACTGTAAACGTGGAAAGGCTCCACAACAGAAGGAATACGGGTTTTTTCTTTAACGTAAAGGCAGCCATAGACATCCTCGTCTTTTCGTCCCCAAACGAAGCTGGAATACAGATTGAAAGGTGTCATCCCCCGCCACCAATAATCCTGGTGAAAAGTGGCACCATTTGCCATAATAACTTGCTTAAATAAGACAAACTGGAGACCTTTCAAAATTTGAGATTTTGGAGGTCAAGGCAGGGTTTATTTAGATTAAGCCTCACCACAGCTTCCTTTGAAATTGCAGGGACCACTCATCTCCAAAAGAGACATACAATACCTTCACAACCCAATTGGCCAGTCCTGCTCTGACAGGTTGAATCTGCCAAGATGTGGTGACTAGCTCCGGCCACGCAAGAACCAGGCAGAAATTATATAAACAAAGCCCTTTATTAAGCCTGCTACAAACACTAAACTCTGTGTTTCCCCTGATCTGTCTCTGTCCTCACCTTTTTCTAAGTTGCTTCCTAGTAGTTCTCCTTCGATCCAAGTCCTCCTGCTATGTCACCGAGTAACTCTCCCTGCCTGCTACCTCAGCTTTCCCACCTGGTTTCACATATATTGGAACAAGGATGAGTATGGGTCCAGAACACCAGTGATAGGCCTCACCTCTCCAGGGTTCTTGTCCACATCCTCAAGCTGAAAGGTATCCAAGAAAACAGAAGAGGCATAAGCCCTAGATACATGCAGAACAATATCTGTCTTATCGTAGAGTCAAAGGCTGTGTTCAGACATAAAGTTAAAACATGGTGGGTAAGCAGCCTGAGCTGTTCGTGATGGGCGAGCATGTTGTGGGGGGGGGGCGGTGGGGGAGTGTTCTTCCTGTCCATAACGGGTTAATTCCCACAATTAAGCCACCCTCAGAACCCATATTCTGCAGTAAGGGTTATTTTTGTTATGGTGGGTTAGTGGATTGTCCGTCACACCAGCATGGGTTACGGAAATCGCCTACAGAGCAGCTCGGCAAGAGTGGCCAAAAACGCTGCTGCCACTCTGTTCCTCTCAAGTGATCCCTATTTTTGCTGCAAAGGAAGCTGGGATACCTGCCTGGCTTGTGGGGAGAACTACAGCAGCAGCAGGAAGGGCGAGGGGTGTGTGAAATAAACTACTCTGTGTAGCTTGTTTGCCTGATTGTCTGACAGGAGCACAGTAGGTTGTTTGCATAACCACCTACCCAGTATAACTTGCCACCTACCATGGGTTAGTGTGACATGTGAACAGCCCCCAAATCAGAATAGAAGTGCTTAGTCACAGTACATCTTTAACAGTTCTTTTAACAACTTGCAGGGCCAGATGTAAAAGGTTTCTCATCACCAGGCATAGCTCTATTCTATGCTGCTGCACAAACGCAATGGTGGTGGTGAAATAAACTTTGCAGCATAAAGTAATTTTTACAACAGCCTTGTAAGGTAGGCTGGCATATTGGTATCATACTGCAGATGAGGGACTGAGTAAGTGGGGCCTGGATGTCCAATCCAGTTCCCACTTACCTAGGAGTAATCACCATTGAACTCAATGGAACTTATTTCTGAGTAGACATTGCACTGTGAGAGAGTAATGCCTTGCCTAAGGCTACCTAGTGAGTTAATGGAAGAGGTAAAATAGGAACTTCCTAGTTCACAACTCAGTCTGTTGATCACTATGCCATACTACTAGCAATTCACAATAAGAACATGGTTTTGATTTTAGAAAATGGTACATAAATACACTATGTAGTAAATACAGCAGTACATAAATACTGACCTAAGCTTGCCAAACATGCAGGTTTGAAATTAACCATCTTGTGGAGTGTCTAGAGAGCAACATCCAACTAGACACAATGAGACAGCTAATTAAAATTAATTGTACACTACTCCTCATAGTCCAGGTCACCAATGTTTTTTTCCCCTTCTGGCAGGACTCCTATGATTTTAAAAGCTGCAAGACTAGCTAGAAATTTAACAGGTGAACTGCAGAATGTTTCACATGTTGATTTTCTGCTTGTCATGCAGCTGTAAAGATTTAGGAATTCTGCCAGAAAAAAGTACCAAACTTATATCTTCCTCAGTTTAACTTTCAAATTCACAGTGGTTGCCAGCTTTATTACCTTATTTAGTTATTTCATTGCTATACCACCCAATAGGCAAAGATCTCTGGGCAGTTCACAACAATTAAAATAATAAAATACAATGTGATAAAAATCTAATATAAAAATTAAAACTACAGTATAAAATAAAAACCAAAATAAAACCTATTTAAAATATAGCAACAGATTTATTATTGCCCTTTCCCTTGTGTATTTAACAGAGACAGAAAAATGGAATGTGCAGAAATCTGGCACATGAAGCTTTTCCTCTCACTTCATCTACATGCCAGGAAAGACGTCACTTTCCACATTTCTGCAGATCAGGCTCATCAAAGATGCAGAACAGGGATAAGGTGCAGGGAAGATGGGATGCATGATAATCTAATAGTATAGTAACAGGATTATTTTTCCTTCCCTTGTCATGAGCCAATTTTCTCTAGTCTACAGTGTTGTCTTTCAGGTATAAATGAACTTAAGAAGAAGAAAAATTAAGAAAAACCTTTAAAAGTAGCAACAGAATTGAGAAAATGTAGAGTCTAGCAGGGCATTTGCCCATCAGCCCTCCACAAATCCATGTCATCTAAATATTTGGCTTTCAGGGCTAGCCCACTAATTGGATAAATGGGTCATTTGGCCCAGGTGTCATAGTGGTTGCTGTGTAGCTGAGTGTTTTGAGCGTATAGCCACACTTTCCGCTTAGCTCAGTAAGAAGGCATACTTCACTTCAGTCTTTCCTTGCCTTGTCCAGTTCATCAGAATGACAAAGCCAGATAATGGTATAGGTGATAGCAGGGGTAAGTATGACTCAGCCTGCTTTGAGGTTTTTAGATTGGCTTACAATAAAAGTACAATAATTTAAGTAATAGTACTTGAAAATGACAGGAAGCAGTATTACAAAATGGATCCTTAAGTGCAAATCAAATGGCCCTGAAAAAAAGGCCTGGTTTTCATCTAGTGCTGAAAAGGCAGAGAAGAAAGACTAGACAAGCCTCTTGGATAAGAAAGTGCTAGGTACCAGGCACTGCCACTGAAAAGGGCCTGGTTACCACCTGTCTCCCCGTAACAGGTGAAGGCATGAACAGCCTCTGACTTGGGATGGTTTATGGGGAAATAGGTGCCTGTTCCATACCACAGCAAATGTATGTGTACTTGGGAGTAGGAGTTAGAGCAAGAGGTACCTATCCAGGTGTCCAAATGTCTAGATTTGGTTAGCTTGCTTCCCTTTTCTCCTAATAATGAGAGACTATTAAGTTCAATGGGCCCTCAAGATATATCTGACCTACTTGTTGAACTGCCTCTGAGTCTAGTAAAGTAGAATCAGTGTTCTGAATGGTGGATCTGCTGTAAGATATAAGAAGAGTCATGTTGGAACAGACCAAGGGTTCATCTAGTCCAGCATTCTGTTCACACAGTGGCCAACCAGCTGCCCATGGGAAACCCTCCAGCACAACTTGAGTGCAACAGCCCTTCCACCCATGTCTCCCAGTAACTGGTGTACATAGACAAGCTGCCTCTGATCCTGGAGGTAGCATATAGCCATCAGGACTAGACGACTAGTAGTCATTGATACCCTTCTCTACAGTGTAATTTGATATAACAGATTTCAAAGGAATAATTTGAAGTTCATTTCCTAAAAGCAATTCAAACTTCTTAATTATAATATTTAACATCTGTCTTTAGATTGCTATTGTGCTCAGCATCCAATTTCAGTACTATAGTCTCTATAAGTACTTACAGATCCCTGTCTTTTATACACTAGGGGCATAAAACAACTTTTGTATAATCACCAAGCCTCAGTAGGCTAGACAAGGAACCTCTGCAGGTCAGAGGTTCCCCATCCCTGCTGTAGTGTATTCATCCATTGGGTTGGATCAAGACTAAGGCTGTAACCACTACCTGTATATATCTGTTTTTGTTGTTGTTCAGTCGTTAAGATGTGTCCGACTCTTCGTGACCCCATGGACCATAGCAAGCCAGGCCTTCCTGTCCTCCGCTCTCTCCCAGAGTGTGCTCAAGTTCATATTCATTGCATCGGTGATGCTATCTAGCCATCTCATCCTCTGCCGTCCCCTTCTCCTTTTGCCTTCAATCTTTCCCACTGTTACACAAACTACCACTGCAGAATAATATCTTTTGTAACTTTTTGTCATTTCATACCACTTCTGTGCTCTGGAGGTAGAGATGAAGTTGCCGGTTTTTAATGTGCCTTTTAATGGCTATATGATGGGTAGAAGTTCAGCAGGTGGTTATTTCTGACACTGAGAAGCAACGATGCACAGGAATGCACGATGTGGGTGCTAAAGGTGCAGCAGCCCTGCCAGAAAAGGAGAGCACACAAACCTAGATACATATGGTTCAAGATGATTACCATAAAGAGTTGCCAGCTTTTCAACTAACCACTGCCCAAGAATGAGAGGGGGGAGACAGCTGCTCACAACAGCTCAGTACACATTCAGTATAACCTTTGCAGTGGGTGCCATTTTTATCACTTGTTAAAGTAATCTTTTAAGTAGTGCTAAAGCATTTTCTAGCTATAATTTTTTAAGAATATTAAAATAATCGTGAAATACCACTTAATGAAAGTGTTCTAGTGCTGTACCATATAACCACTGTTAAAAAAAAATGCCTTCCATTTTAGCAAGGTGGTTAATGGCGGTGACCAGGAAGGTTTTCTTAAAAAAAAAATTAAAAAAATTGTAATTAGCATTATAGGGGTATAGTAGTAATTTCTTTCTAGTTCCCTCTTTATGCCACAATCCTCTGCACATTTAGACGGGGGGGGGGGAATCCTAGCACTCTCTGCATTCCCCAGGCAGCTGGGAGTTGTAAGACTTTTTTCTGTCTAAACATGCATAGGCTGTTTAAAATAGCACTGACTGGAAATAAATTTTGGGGTGTGTGTGTGGGTGTGTGTGTGTGTATATATATATATATATATATTGCATTATAGGGGTATAGGACTATATAACACTCTTTCATTTAAGTGGCATTTCACTATTATTATTGCCATTAATATTACCATTATTTGTATTAAAATGTAGCCAAAAATGTTTTAGCACTACTTTAAACATTGATTAAAAATGAGTGGTAAAAAAAATGGCACCCGCCTCAAGGAGTATACGAGTAATTGTTCGGTTCAGCTGCCGAATAGGTCACTCCTCGCATCAAAATCACGCCCCTTAAAAGAGGGAAGAGTTGTGCTAAGTACAGCTTACATGTTGCTCAATAAGAAATGAACAGTGGCGAACAAATACATATATCCTTGAGGTGAAGGAGGGGCTAGGCAAGAAAACACCGAATCCTACTACGCCCGCTGTCCCTGGTATGCATTTTGGGAATTTGCTTTTCCTTCATGCTTGGCAGGACTTGCGCGCCTTGTTGCCATCCGCATCGGATACCCCTTTTCGGGGACTAAACTGAACACAACATGGAATAGAGACCTTCGAGAGCCGCAACGGGGCTAGAAGACTACATATCCCAGCAAGCCACGCGAGATGGGTCACATGACCGCACCCGTCCGCAAACTTTAACCCTGCCTGCCGTGCCATAGAGACCGAGTCCTGCGGCCGCCGCCCCCTTCTGGGGGAGACGGACAGACGGATCGACAGAGGGGGCGGAGCGCCGGCGCCATCACCATGGAGCCTGAGCCCGGGACCCAGCTCGGGGGCCCCGTCGCTGCCTCAGCCTCCCCCGCGTCGCTGCCTCAGCCTCCCCGAGAACAAGAGCGGAAGCTGCAGCAGGAGAAGCTCTCCGGGGTGGTGAAGAGTGTTCACCGGCGGCTGCGCAAGAAATACCGGGAAGGTAACCCGACCCGGCCCGGCCCTGCCGCCTCCGCTTGCACACCCGTCGCCCCAAAAGATAGGGCAGGAGGCCGTCAGGAGCCGCCTGGGGAGGGCTGGGGAAGCGGGGCCAGCCCAGCCCGCCAGCCAGCGAAGGCCTGGTGGGGAAGTTGGGTCCGGGCGCCGCCCCCTTTCTTCTCTTCCCTCGGCCCCTCGCTCCGTGGGCGCGGCGCAATCGGGGAGTGCCTTTGGGCCCTGGGTCTGTGAGGGGAGAGGGAGGGTATGGCTGGCGCCTGTGGCCTCCTTCCATAGAAGTGGAGAGCAGCCATAGACAAAATAGCAAGATAGAAAACCCTAAAAGGGGGCGGGAGAGGAGGACACTGTTTTGAAGTATTTCCTGAAGGCAGGTCGTTTCAGCTGGGTGGCTCAGATCAATCTTCATGGCTTCCAGAGTAAGTGACCCACTCCTGTGTTGAAATCTGGGCTTCTGGTTTCCAAATGCCTTTCCATTGGAAGCCCCGTTCTAGTATTTTCCTCTAAAGCTATCACTATCCTCTTTTCCAAGCGGTATTAACAACATACTGGAAATCTTCAACAAGAAATTACTGGGCTAATTTTTTTGCATTTCATAGACAGGAGCTTGCCTCAGAGGTTGCAAAGTCTGGAAGGTTTCGAAGTTTTTCTTCTAAATAAGACTGATCTGAATCAGAGGGCCAGAAAAGTAGCTGCAGGGATAACATAGGCCCCAAGAATAACGTAGGCCCACAAGAATTTAGTTGGTATACATGGGCACGGACAAAAAAAGATAGGTGGATAAGAGTATTGGACTTGAATCCAGAGGTTCAAATCCAGACATTCAAATCTCACCCCAGCCTCTGTGTCCTCTAGATCTCAGCTACTTGCTCATAAAATTGGGAGTATAAGCTGCTGACTGCATAAAGGTATAGCAGAAATGGATGTAGTGTTAAAGAAACAACAATAATAAAGCAATTTGTACATTGGGTGAATGGGTTCCACAACATTCTTACAGCCTTTGTTTTAAAGGTTGCCACTTGCTCCAGAATGTTATGGGGTTGTAGAACATAGTGGATATTACTCCCTTTACTTGAAATTATTCCAACCTTGCCATTCCAGAGAATTCTACTGATTTACTCTATTGTCTAGGAAGCTGATTACATGAGGGGGTACCCAAATGAGACTAGGAAAAGATGACTGAATTCCCTATTTCCCTGCTTAGTGTGCACGTCAACAGTAAAAACAGGAAAGGTCTTAATAGGCTTTTAGGCATATTTTGACAACTTCATTTGCCATGGCAAGTATGACTCTGCCTTCTGAAGGGCATGACAAGTGGCCAGCCATTGTCCCAATTTTGAAGCTTCAAAGATGGCGTTCACCTGGAAGTTGTGCAGCAACCCCTGCTATCTTGGGGTTGTCCCAGGGCCCTATGTCCCAGGGTGTAGTCTGAAGGCACACGAGGCAGCCACCTTGCTGAACCTAAGCGGGTTTGGGTCTGGTCAGTGCTTGGAGGTGAGACTACCTGGGAATCACATGTAGTAGCCACCTTGAGTTCCATGATGGAAGAAAGGTGGGATATAAATGTAATAAATAAATCTCTAATGTTGACAGAAAGGCTGGAGGTTGTTTGACAATTGTGTGGCCAAGCCACCCCAAGAATGTTGGCAGATAGAAACTGTCCCTGGTTTCAGGGCTGTTTCCACATTTCTTTTTTAGAAGACAGGTGTGCACACTGACATTTTAATGTCCATGAAAATATAAAGTGTGAGGTATGAGAGATTCATCTGTCCTAGAGCAGATATGTATAGGGGTATCTTGGGATGTGATTCTTGAAATCATGTGTCATTTCTCAAGAACATAAGCATGCTATGCTGTCGGTGTTGGGTATATGTGCCTTCTTTCTGTAAAACTGAAAAGAGGCTCTGCTTGCCTGCAATTGGAGAAAGGATAATTTAGAATATTGAGTATTGGGAATTCTGGAACTATCCATTTGAGTATGACCCATTCATTCATCAAGCTGTCTCTTGACTACTTCCAACTCTCATTGAATCTTCTCGCCATGCAAGGCTTCTCTATCCCAGGCCTTCACCCTGTCGATACATCATATTTCTGAACAAATACTCTGTCAAAGAAACCCTTCACTGTCAGAATTATTTCAGCCATGACTATATACTGGGAATGGCAAACATGGTAATAACTAGTGTAACAATTTGTGGGCTAGCACCAAATCCTGTGGCCTAAGTAATTAACATAATATCCTTTACCTCCTTCCTGGCAGATACGAAAGCAGTGGATATTCTAGGGAACAAACAAATCTCTCAAGTCTGTAGATGGATCTCTAGTCATTACTTAAGATATCATATATCTGATATACAGGTCTGGGGACAAAGATATAAGGCCTTGTTGTTGTTAAGTCGTGTCCGACTCTTCGTGACCCCATGGACCATAGCACGCCAGGCCTTCCTGTCCTCCGCTCTCTCCCGGAGTGTGCTCAAGTTCATATTCATTGCATTGGTGATGCTATCTAGCCATCTCATCCTGGGCCGCCTCCTTCTCCTTTTGCCTTCAGTCTTTCCCAGCATCAGGGTCTTTTCCAGAGAGTTTTCTCTTCGCATTAGGTGGCCAAAATATTTCAGCTTCAGTATCTGTCCTTCCAATGAGCACTCAGGGTTGATTTCCTTTAGGATGGACTGATTTGACCTCCTTGCAGTCGAGGGGACTTGTAAGAGTCTTCTCCAGCACCACAGTTCGAAGGCATCAGTTCTTCGGTGCTCAGCCTTCCTTATAGTCCAGCTCTCACAGCCATACATTACTACTGGGCTAGCCTTGTGATATGTTCCATGGGGTTTTCTTGGCCAGAATGCTGGAGTGGGTTGCCATTTCCTTCTCCAGTGGACCACATTTTGTCAGAACGCTCTGCCATGTCCTGTCCATCTTGGGTGGCCCTGCACGGCATAGCTTATGGCTTCACTGAGTTACACAAGCCCCTTCGCCACAACAAGGCAGTGATCCATGAAGGGGATATAAGGCCTAGTGTAAGTTATTTGCTGAATTGCACAAGAAACAATTTATTCAGGCTCTATGCATTTCAAGTCATGGGTCTCTGCCATGGACAGTTGAATAAATCTCCTCAATAGGGTCAGCTAAAACAAATTTGTGTGCTATCTGATAGAACATACTTGCATGTTATCTGATAATCACTCTATCTGACCCCCTTGATGAGATTTATTCAGTTACCCCGGCAAGGGGTCCTACAACTCAAAATCTTGGGCCTTGTATTGATTCTAGTACTCCTTCTTGAGATATCCTCCCATTGTGCTGTATTATGCCATTTGTGTCTTGATGGCATATTTTGTAGGATTTAGGGAACACAATAAGATATTTTCGCTTTTTAGGGTAGTCTGTAACAATATCTGTAAGCCTTACAGCACAATCCTGTACAAGTAGACTCAGAAGTAAGCCTCGCTGAGTTCAATTTACTCCCGAATAAATAAATACAGGATTGTGGTCTTCATACATTTAATGCTCTTTATAGTATATGCCTAAGCAGGGGTGTGTATGCAACCTAAATTGTCAGCAATAGCTTATGCATATCATAATTTCTCTGTAGTGTAGCTATATTTATAGATTTTCCTTTGCTAGCAAGCCACAGTTTACTAAAATATATACAATGCCAGCTGAAAATACATGATATAGATCTGTACATTAATACCAGGGGAAATCTTCCTGATAGAAAAATGGTTTATAAGACAGGTTAAGGCCCTCTCTTGGTCTTGAGAGGACCTTAACTATTTTGCTAGTGTCATCCCCATTGTGTAGGGGATCTAATATGCTAATTAAATAATATGCTAGTGTAGTTCATTGCCCCTGTGACAGATGGACCCTCAGTCCTGGAATTTTACAGCTGATCCTAAAATAAAAGGCTATTTGTATATTAATGTGGATGAAAGTCCTTTTCACAGGTCAGAGGCAGTAATATATGTTTCAAAGATGGCTTTCGGGTGACCAGTTTCCCTAAAACGTTCAAAACCTATTTCTATTATGTGGAATCTCTCTGGTAAAATTTGGAGCCTTCATGCCCTCATCGTCACCTTAATGATGCTTAAGTAGGTGTAACTGCGTTTGCTTGCAATCATGCATTGTTACCCTTACCTCTCCGTCTTTCCCCTCCCTTAGTTGTGTCTGTTGTGCCCTCCCCCATCTAAAATTTAAATTAAGATCCTTGGGGTAGGGACCAGTCTTGCTTACATGATGCAGTACTATGTACACAGATACAAACATTCATTCAACTGTATATTAAATTAGTAATTACTTAAATAAGCTAAATTACTTAAGCTACAAACCATAGTTACTTCCTCACAGAGGTTGCAAGAACTTCCTGTGGACTGGGCCTGATTAACTTCTATTGAGTAAGAAACCTCCTGTCCTGACATAACTAATTTGTACCTATTGTGATCTTACAGTCTTTCCTTTAGCATTTTCTGTGAATTGCAGGTAGGCCTATTCTAGCTCCAGTTCTTTGCATGCAAAGATGGATGCATGGCAGTAAATTGTATTTTGAACTTAATAAATGTAGCCTCATGGTATTTGAGGTTTTCCTTACATATTTTTGCGTAATCCAAGCAAGCAGGTAAGAATCTCCAGTGTTCTTTATACTTGGTCCTGAGGCTCTAATGTGCCCCTATATGCTTCACAGCAAAACTAGTGGGCAAGCTTAACATACACCCAAGTATATTCCCTCATCTCATATTCTGACAAGACTTTCAGCTTTGCGAGCCTGAGGCAGAACTGAGATATGGAAAGTTTCAACACATAGTTGCTGAAAGTAGGATCTTCTTTATAATGGAAAGATTTAAAAAATATAATTTCACATCAGAGCTGCTTCTTTGCCTTTAATTGCATGTTTATAAATCTGCTAGTTTGCATAATAGGTGCAGAAAAACTAGACAAGTGAATGTGCTACTCTGTTAACCTTCTTGGAATGAAACTGTATGCATCACTACAAGAAAAGTACTTTATTAGCTCATTTCAAAATAAATATAACCCATCAGTTGTCTCTCTTTTGTTAAGCAAGTTGGGGGCAGGGGTGAGTATGCAGTTTTTTAATTGATGACTTAAGTGCCAGTGGTCCATAGTGTGAATTATATTGTAAAGTTAATAAGCTGATAGAGCTTTCCCAAAGAATGTATTATGAAGAAGCCAGCAGGAATGTGCTCCCCTTGTCGCCTTTGAAAGGTGATAGTGAAAGAAAATCTTGGCAATCCTACAGCTTTATCCTAAATATTTATGGCAATATATTTTCTGGCATTGCCATTTTTACATTGGCATTGTAGCAACGTTTTATTTTTGCGACATTTTTCAGTCTGTAGGCCTTAGCATTGGGCTGTTGGATTCTCTCTCTCTCTCTCTCCCCCCCCCCCCCTTTATTCTAAGTAGTGTTGAGTCTTGTATTCCCTTTTTTTTTTTCTGGCAAATAAGTTGGAAATTTTGGAGCTTGTGTTCAAGACTATTCTTATTGAAAATCTTGTTCATTCAGAAATGCATTATTGACAAAATAGGGTTACAAGCAGCGAATGGAAAAAAACAAGAGTCAATATAGCTGTAGCAGGGACATGCACACTTGGGGTTAGTCACCAGCTATTTTCAATTACTACACAACACCTTTCCTCCCCAAGTCCTCTGGCATGTGCCTCCACCTTATAGTGGAGGAACAGAAATCTATCTGTCAGTTTAGTTTTGGAGCCCAGAAGCAATGTGAGTCTCCAGCTGCTTTGTCCTTCTCCTTCTTTGTCTGGTGTGAAGTGAGAAACTCCTCCAAGACCTCTGAGTGCTAGCCTGTGAAATAAGTGTGATTGCCTGAGGGGGGTGGGGTTGGCAGTGATAACTGGCTTTGTGAGCCTCTGGGTTGTAGTTTCATAATATAACTTGCATATTAATGAGTTGTGATAAGATGCCACTCGAACATTAGATTCTGGGGTTTTGCAGGATTTTCCCAAAGTTCTGTCTGTCTTGCTGTTTTCTCTGTTCATTTCCACATTCCCTATCTTCATATAAACTTGTTGCCACGAATGAGATGTGCTTATGGTGCTGAGTAAATGGTGTTACTTCAGAGATAATGATTAACTGTTCACATGTGACCCAGATATAAAACATGTTCAAAATGTTGTAGTTTTCCACTTAAACACAGTGGGAGAGAATAATTTCAGAGATTACATATTAGCAGTGATGTGAGCTTTCTGAAAGGTTTTCTGAAAATTTCCACTGCCCTGATTGATACAGATCTGATCTAGTATGTTTGTTTGACTTACATGGAGTAAACAAAACTTTAATTAAAAGATTCATGTTAGTGTATTGTATAAATATCTGAAATATTTTTCCATCGGGGAGAAAAACTCAAGGTACACTGTGTTTCAAACGCTGCATTCAGACCGATTCAAACCTTTACTTGGAAAAAATTGTTACTGGAATATTTAAAAATATTTTAAGACATGACAACTCAATATCTTACACTTCTTACATTATTAAATGTTAAAAGGGGAACTGAAGGCATTGAAAACTGTTCACATTAATTTAAGCATGTCTGAAGAGCTGTGCACATAAATATATCTGCTGAAAAAAGTTAATTTCAACTCTTGATTCTAGATTTAGCTAGTATTATACCCATTTCAGTTGCCCAATTTGACTTTTATTGTATTCATTCATTAGATTACTAATTTATGAAATGAGGCATTTCCAAAAGTGGAAAAGTCTACCTTGCAACACTGCATGTTGGTGTGGACTTCACAATATTTTTTTATATATTTATGTATTTACAATATTTGTATACCATTCAATATCTCGAACAGATTTCAGAGGTGAACACGAGATAAAACAGTAAAAGGATAAAAAGATTAAAACACCGGATTACAATTATGCTATTTTAAAAACAGAATACCAGTAAAAACCATGATTGCTCAATTAAGGAATCCCTCCTGGAACAGTGCTGTTTTCAGGAGACACCGGAAACAGCACAGTGTTGGTGCCTGCCTGACCTCCAGGGGCAGGGAATTCCAAAGAAAGGGGGCTGCCATTAGGGATGTACGAAACTCCCCTTAACTGGCTCCGCTGGGTTCCGCTGGGGGGGGGGGGAGGCACTCCATCCCTCCCCCTGGAATCCTCACCGGCCGGCTCCACTCCACGGGGATTCCGCGGAGCCGCTGGCTGGCTCCGCCAGCAGCCGGCCGCTGGCTAGCACAGACGCAAATGGCAGCGGCCGTAGCCGCCGCTGTTTGTGTCCCTGTAGTCGGCCGTGATAGGCTACGCAAGTCTTCACGTAGCCTATCACGTCTTGTAAAAAAAAAAAAACCCAACAAGACTTCAAATGGCGGCGGTGGCAGCTGGTCGGAAGACCAGCCACTGGAGCCGCCGCCGCCCGGAAGATCCACCCCAGGTAAGTCTTGTCCCAGGGGGGATCCGCAGGGTGGCGGGGGGGGGTGGCAGGCCATTCCGCCACAGATTTTGGGGAGCCGAATGCACTGGCATTCGGCCTCACCGAGATCCGTGGCGGAATTCTCTGCCATCCCTAGCTGCCACAGTGAAGGCTCTTTTCCTGGTGGACTGCAATCAGCCATAGGTCCATGTGGAACCACCAGGAGCAAGCCCTCCAATGACCTCAGTGATGGGGCAGGTTGGTAAGGAAGAAGGTGCTCTCTCAGATATCCTGGTCCCATGTTTAGGGCTTTGTACACTAGTACCAAGAGCCTTGTGTGGCGCAGAGTGGTAGGCGGCAGTATTGCAACCGAAACTCTCCCCATGTCCTGAGTTCGATCCCAGTGGAAGCTGGGTCTCGGGTAGCCAGCTCAGGTCGACTCAGCCTTCCATCCTTCCGAGGTCAGTAAAATGAGTACCCAGCTTGCTGGGGGAAAGGTAGTCAAGACTGGGGAAGGCAATGGCAAACCACCCCGCTATAGTCTGCCATGAAAAGACCAGCATAAGCAGGCGTCCCTCTACGGGTCAGTAATGACCCGGTGCTTGCACAGGAGGAACCTTCCTTTTTTTCTACCCTAGTACCAAAATCTTAAACCTGGCCCAGTAGCAAATAGGCAGCCAGTGCAGTTCCTTCAGCAAAGGGGTTACGTGCTGAAAAGGGGCAGCTCCTGACAAGACCCGAGCTGCTGCATTCTGCACTAGCTCCAGCTTCCGGACCGGCCTGAAGGGCAGCCCCACATAGAGTACATTGCAGTAATCCAGTCTTGAGGTTACTAGCACCTGTACCACTATGGTCAAGCTATCACTGTCCAGGAGAGGCCGTAGTTGGAGACCAGCCAAAGCTGGGAAAAGGCACTTTGAGCTGACATGGCCACTTGGGCTTCCAACGACAGTGGTGGATCTAGGAATACCCTCAAACTGTGAACCTGGTCTTTCAGAGGGAGTACAACCCCATCCAAAACAGGCAATGATCCTCTCTTCTGGACTTGGGAACCGCTCACCCATAGGGCTTCTGTCTTTCCAGGATTCAGTTTCAGTTTATTGGCCCTCATCCAGCCCATTACTGAGTTCAGGCACTGGTCCAGGACTTGCACAGCCTTTCCTGATTCAGATGTCACAGGGAGATAAAGCTGTGTTTCATCAGCATACTGATGGCACTTAGCTCCAAATCCCCTAATGACCACTCCCAGCAGCTTCATATTTAAATAACATCGGGGACAAGATGGTACCCTGCAGAACCCCATAGCTCAGTTGCCAAGGGGCCAAGGAATAGTCACCCAATGTTACTCTGCCCCACAGGTAGGACCATGTAACACAGTGCCTCTGATACCCATCCCACATAGTCAATCCAGGAGAATACCATGGTCGATAGTATCAAAAGCCGATGAGAGATCAAACAGAATTAACAGGGTTGCACTCCCCTTATCCCTCTCTCTATAAAGGTCACCATCAGGGTGACCAAGGCTGATTCAGTCCTGTAACCAGGACGAACCCCAGATTGAAATGGGTCTAGATAATCAGTATCCTCCAAGAGCGCTCACAGTTGGTCTGCCATGACCCTCTCCAGAACCTTCCCTAGAAGAAGGGTATTTGCAACTTGGTGTAGTTGTCCAATGCCATTGGGTCCAGAGTGGGCTTCAGGAGTGGTCGCACTAATGCCTCCTTAAGGATAGCAGGGACCACCCCTTCCCATAGGGAAGCATTCACCACACCCTGGACTCGCCCAGTCATACCCCCTTGGTTAGCTTTTATTAGCTAAGAAAGGTAAGGATCAAGAAGGCACACGGTCAGTCACATTGCTACAAGTACCTTGTCTATGTCATCAGGCTGGAAAAACTGAAACTGATCCCACAGAATTGATTTCATAATAGCAGTGCAGTCCTAAACATGCTTAGGATGTTGCTCTATAGGTACTTGGTTTAAGACAAGTTTACACAGATTTTGTTTCCAGTCAGTCATCTTGTGTCTTGAAAGGAAGCCACACTGACTTAGATCATACTCTTAACAGTGCAATCCTATGGCCGCTAGACAGCCTCTAGATGGCCATAGGATTTTTCACTTTCTGGGACCCAAGCTCAGAGCCAGCGCTCCAAGTTTGGTTCCCAGAAAATCGACTGTCTGCCCCTCCCCCGCACCTTGTAGGTGGTGTGGTTCATCCCCGGCTCTGTGCTCACAGAGTGGCTGAAAAGGGGGTGTTCCTGGGGGTGGGGAGGGGGTGGTAGAAGCGCTGTTACGACACTTCCTATGCACCATCTGGCTTCCCCCCCTACTCTGAGGTACCGTGGTTAGGCAGCCAAAATTGGCCATCTAGCCGCAAATGCAAGGTGGGCGGAGCACAGAGGAGAAGATCCACTCCGCCCACCCTGCATTGGATAGTCAGTCGCCCCCGAGTTTGGGGCTGCAATCTTATACCCACTTACTTAGGAGTAAGTCCCATTAAACTTGATACTACATCTAAGTAGGTATGTGTAGGATTGCACTTTGAATCTACAGAGCTGAAGATAATCAATTATCTTCTACTTCCATTTGCACTTACGTCGGAAGGCAAGGGAATATCTACTGGCCCAGTTTTGTGAGGTAGGATGTTTCTTGCTGGTGTACAAAAATCTAATTTTTATTTGTTTGTTTGTTAAATGGAAGGCCAAGAGTCATCATCCTTGGCAGTAGTTTCAACTTGAACCCAAGCAAAGCTTGTTCAAAATACTCTATGGTACTAATATTTCTCTCTCTGTGGGAGAGATCAGGCATGCTGCCTGCAGCGTGCTTGCTCCTTCCGCTTTTACTCCACAACCCATGATCAGCTCCTTTGTAGGTTGTGAAGCATGATGTGCAAGCCTGGAATGCTGGGTTATTGAGGGACTAAACAACCCAGCAGTTAATCCAACAACAAACAATAGATTAACCGCTGGATTGTTTATCCCCTAAACAACCCAATGGTCCTGGTTTGCACATCGCGGTGCACAAGGTATATAGGACCTGATTGTGGGTTGTGGAGTAAAAACTGAAGAGGCAGGCGCACACTGCTGCTCGTCCCCAACAACCCTTCGTTTTTTAAACTGGTGGGTGGTTATGTGTGAACCATGTCTGGGAGGGGTGGGCTACTGTGTTTAATAGGGGAAGAATGAACCCCAGAAAATACGCCTTCAGTGGGATTGAATCTTGCAAAAGTCTTAAAATTCCCTTAGACCATTAAAAGCGACACCCCTTTTTAACAACTCTGGTGCAAATGAATAAGGTTTTGTTTTGAGGGGGTTTAAAAATAAAAGCTACGAGGGATTTGCCATAATTACAAAGCAGTTCTATCATGAACAATCCCGTGTACGTTGGAGGCTGCTTGTAATGCATAGGGTAGAACCACATCCATAAGATGGCGATTACCTGGCATAAGATCATAAGACCCCTGGTGGATCAGACCAAAGCCTATCTAGTCAAGCGTCTTGTTTCCCACAGTCATCAGTTGATACCTATGGAAAGCCCACAAGCAGGACATGAGGGCAACCAACACCCTGCCCGCGATTTGCCACTGAACTGGTGTATTTATTAATTTATTACATTTATATCCTGCCATACCTCCAAAGAACCCAAGGTGACGTACAAGATGCCCCTCCTCTCCTTTTTAACCTCACAACAGCCCTGTGAAGTAGGTTAGGCTGAGAGTCAGTGACTGGCCCAGAGTCTCCCAGTAAACTTCATGGCCAAGTGGGGACTAGAACCCAGATCTCCTGAGTCTCAGTCCAACACTCTAACCACTACACCACACCGGCACACCATACTGGCTCACCATAGGCACGATGCCTCTGATCCTGGTGGTAGCATATAGCCATCATGAGAAGTAGCCTTATCCTCCATGAATGTGTCTTATCCCCCTTTAAACCTGTTGATGGCAATCACCACATCATATGGAAGCAAATTCCATACTGGGAGGAGCAGTATGATCCAAGAGTCTGTGTACGGTCCTGATTCTAGAATGAGGAATAATTATTCAGAATAAGAGATCCTGCAGAAACACAAATGGCTTCTAGTCTACAAGTTAATTTGATCCTGCTAGACTTGGGGTTGCATCTTTCTAACCTTTCAGTAACTGTTAAGGTGAACCTCTTCATTTTTAACTGTATCGTAACGAACAGTGTGTGTCAGCAATGTGGTGGTGCTGCCACATGCAAGACCGAAAGCATCTTCAATTTGTGTTAACAAGAAAATGTGCACATGACTGTAATGCTATCAGTGCTCATATGCTCAGCGCTGGTGAAAACCTGTCTGGATCCTTCCGTTCAGTTGTAAGTCCTATATTTCAGTCAGGATTCCAAGAAGAGGAATTATAGAGAACTATTATAGAGGACATGTCTGTTAAGAAAGGCTGAAAGAAATGGCTATGTCTGGCCTAAAGAAAAGGAGAGTAATGGGAGATGTGTTGATGGTTCATGTTTAAAACATCAGAAAGGGGATGCCACTTGTGTGGCCCTCTGCTTCCTATCTACTGTGTATAAGATCATTGTGACTGTGTAGTAGAAATGCAGAATGCATTCAACACAATTCTTTTTTGCCTAATTAACTTGCAACAGTTCATTATCTGTACAAGTGAAAATAAAAAGGTTGTAATACAAAGAAATGTCAACCAATCCCTCCTTCCACCAGTATGTCATCCTGATACCAAGTACTTTTATGTACAATTTATTAACTGAACCATGTTGAAAAGAGGACAGGGATTTAATTCTACACACTTATTCTGGAGGTTTTAATGTTCTACAGAATATGCTAGGAAGATTCTCACATAGTGGCTCTAGTTTCCTAATAAAGGATCCATGCTTTTGAGGTTGGACTTGATGGCCTTGTAGGCCCCTTCCAACCCTACTGTTCTATGATTCTCTGAGGTTAAGCACTGTTTCAGATATGCTTCAGCCTTCTCCTTATAGTCTTCCTGGGGCTGACATATTTGGAAGTAGCTGCATGGGAAGTGGAAGGATGCATATAAGGACTGTATGATTGTCAGGATTGTTGCAGCCTTACTTGAGACAGCCTTTTCATAATCGCAGGAATCAAGGCAGTCATGTATAACTTGGTACATTTGTACTTAAAATTCATGCTGATACCATGATTGCAACTGTGTGCCAGTCCCAAATTAGTTGTATGGTGAAAGCTATAACTTGAATGATCAAACTGTGAATCAAAGGAGTTTATAATTAAGAGTTCATGTGTACAGTTTTGTTTGCTAGCCTTCCCCTCTAAAAACAAAATAAGAACACCCTATTCATATAATATTTGCGGGTTTCAAATTTGTTTTTAAAGCAGTATAGAGTAAAAGCTTATCAGTGATCCCTTAATATCCATGCTGCTTATTTATTTCAAACATTCTGTGAGACAAGTTTTTTTTTGCTAAAAGTGTGTGAAAATGTAGGAGGAAAACATGTAAATTCCTTTAATTCAAAGTTCTAAAAAGTTCTAATACCTTTTTGATCACTTATTCTGATTATCCTTTACCAGTTGGCTTCTGGGGAAAAAAACTTGTTTGGGGAGTCTTGTGAAATTGCTAATTCAACTTAATTAACTTTTGAACTAATCTTGACTGGGTAAAGAAAATGTTGTGCTTACTGTGAGGAACAGGTTAAGGAAGCACAAGCAAAATAAAGTTAGGTGATGGCTGACAGTTGAGAGAAGAATATATAAAATGGGAATTAATACAAGGTTAGGATACCTTGGATTCACATACTTTCTGTTACTATAAAATGGGGTGTGCCTGTCAAGACTTTACAGACTGGTAGCTTTCCATTTGGTGCAGCATTTAAGAGGTTACTAGACATGAACTGGTCAAAGAAAGCTATCAGTTATTTAGAAGAGTTATTTATACAGCTTTGCAACCATGCTGGTTCCATCAGCATGGTTAGAATGTTCAGGAAATGGTGCTTAGAGTAAACTTCAATTTTGGAAAGTAAAGGGTTTGTCTTATTAGTAACTTGATATTGTAGTTTGCCTGCTGAGCCAGAAAAACAAGCAAAATTTTCCATTAGGGAGTGAAGGCCCTTCACCAGACATGGAAAGGAAGAGAGTGAATGAATTTCTGTCTCTGGGATTTTTCACTTCAGAAGAATCTACACATGATGTATGTGGCTTCCCTAGCAGGAGCTTGAAAGGGAAGCAGTATGACCAAAGAAGTGTTCTACCAGGTTTCTCATTTGAGCTGTCCTACTAATGGATGCTCCAATCTTCAAGTGAGTCTGGTAGCAACTTCTTATGGGAAGGAATAGAGTTCTTTGTAAAGTAACAGCCATTTAATTTTACTGTGTATCCTCTTTCTTACCCATAAGAGCATAATTTTCTTTAAAAGGTCGAAGTACATATGACAGCTCTACATCTTCAACAGTATTTTTCCTTTAAAAAATATTGTAGAAAAGACTTCCGAATGGCTTCTGAAAAAATCTTTTTGTATTGCAAAAGCTGTAATAATTTTACCCCAGTATCTGCTCTTGAATGAAGTTAATTGTATTTCGGGGGGGGGGGGGGATCTGCGGCAGGAATACATTTTCTCCATAAATATAATAGGGCTTTTTTCTTCCGGAATTCAATATCCTTTTATAGAATCTTCAAATGGGATTTGAGGAAAATATTTCATACCTTTTTTTTCTATGACTAGCTGGAGATACAAATTGCATTTTAGGGGGTAATATATACCCTACATAGAAAACCAAGTTGCTGCCTAGTTTTGTTTCTATTGTTAAATATCTACATTTAGGGGTACTTCTTCCCTCATTGTGACAGATGCTTGCAGAGTAGGGTTTTGATACTCTGGGTTTTGATAGCCAGTTCCCTGTGATTCATACCCCTGTTTGTTTTGTGTGTGTGTGTTTGTTTAGTGGGGGACTTTGATAAAATCTGGCGTGAACATTGTGAGGATGAAGAAACGCTCTGTGAGTATGCTGAGGCAATGAAAAACCTGGCAGATAATCACTGGACTAAAACTTGTGAAGGAGAGGGCCGCATTGAATGGTGCTGCAGGTAAGTCTTTGCATGGCCGGATGCTAATGAGAACATACAAGCTTTGGTAACCAACTTGCATTCCAAAGCTCTACCGGAGAACCGATTATACCATTATACTTACACAGAACATACTTCCTGTATATAATCATTTTTGGATGTGGAGTATTGGGTTTTTATATATATATAACAGTCTTTACATTTAAGCAACTAAACAGAAATACTTACTAGTCAGAGGCAAACAAATAGAGGCCAAGTTCTTTTGAAGCTATCTGCCGTCAAACATTTTCAGGCCACATTCCTAAAAGCATCCAGAACCATGGATTAAAACTATTCATTGCTAGGCATTTGGAGATTAAAAGGAACCTTAGTTGTTTGTTCCAATTACACAAATAGCTCATTCCACTTTCTAGAGCAAATATAGCCAGTGATTCTGTAATACTAGAATTTGTAGTCATGCGGAGATATGAACTTCATGAGCTTCACCTGTGCAATCATGTTAAAGTACTTGCATTTCAGGATCAACAGTTTACTTGCTGATTGTAATTGACAGATAACGTAGGGAATACAGTTGAAGGGGAGCCCTATGGAGATGTAAATAACTTGAGACAGAAAACATTGGTGAAGATGTAGGATGAGAAAGTGGGAAAAAGTGAAGAGGGGAGAAATCATGGAATAGATAAGACTACACAGGACAGCATACTTCATAGCATGGGTTATTGAATGAACTGCGCAGAACTGAACAAACGGTTTTAGGATACTACTTTGTATTAGTTTTGATCTTGTGCAAACCTATCTGTTAACTTTATATGTGATGTAGTAGAGTCTAATTAGTTTTAATTATGCTGCTTACATGAGAATCATAGAATAGTAGGGTTGGAAGGGTCCTATAAGACTATCGAGTCCAATTCCCTGCTCAGTGCAGGAAATAATGCGGAATAATTCTGTTAAAAATATATGGGTAATAAGATGCCTTAGAATATAAAAGTATGAGAACTATATTTCTTTGTCTTTGCCTTTTTTTTTAAGTGTGTCGCGGGAATATTTTCAAAATGGTGGACAACGGAAAGCACTGGAAAAAGATGAGAAAAGAGCAGTTCTTGTTACTAAAAGTGTTCAATCCATGAGTGTTCAACCAACTCCAAAAATAGAAGATGCTTCTGAAAATTCAAGCCACAGTTCTGTAATTGATGAGTAAGTGTTTAATAGATATCAGGTGTGGTTGTGGGGATGGAATTAATGTATGTGTATTGTTCTTTGAATGTAGTACTCTGGGCAAACTAACTGTTAAGTTTTATTAATTTCAGTGGAGAAGTATATGATCTAATTTTCCCATTAAAATCAGTGGGATTTAAAAATGCTTAATTTGGCTTGATTGCGCTTATTGATGGGGCATTTTTATTCTACAGACTTAACCTGTTCAACTGTTACTCTATCTTGCCAGGTAATTCTAGGAATGGTAGATTTTGAAGTGTGCTATGGATCTCCAGCAGAATTCTCCACCCTTAAACTACAGTTCTCATAATTTTTTTCTAAAAAGCCAAGACAGTTAAAGCTGGTATAACGTCGTAGTGTAGGTATACATTAGTAGCATGGGTATATCCTTTATACAGTATGGGCGGATTAATATCACAGAAGAGACATATCAATCTAGATGAAAAATCTCAAACAGATCTTTCTTGCTACTGTTCATAGTATAGGCATAATATGGATTTAACAAATAACACAACTTAACGACTGAACAACAACAACATATATTCAAATCTGAAAAACAGATTTTCTTGCTAGAAGAGTAATAGCTAAAATCTGGTGTCATGTAGCTAAATGCCTCTCTGACTTATATATAGCCTACCTCCTCCAAAAAATGATGTGGTTTACAAAACTAATTTCTAAAAAAAATCTGCTCAACTGTGAACTTGCTGGGTGGCTTTAAGCAAGCGTGGTTGTATGTGCGCTTCTTTCTCTCAGCTTCAATACCAGCCTTACATTGTAAAAAGCATATTTGCGCTAATATGTGTGAAGTGCTATGAGTACTTAGTGCTTAAGACCAAGCATAAACATTATTTATGTAGCATTTTTCCTAAGAATTGGTTGCGTAATATGACTATACGGTATAGCAAAGTACTGTATGCTGACACTGAATTTGACAGGCAGAAGAACACAACGTTCAAACCTTTAGGATGCTTTCTTGCCATGTGATGTATTATTAGAATGCTGGATTTCTAAATGACACCTTAGGAAGCCTGAAACTTAATGTGCTAAACAATTTGAAGAAACCAGTTGTTTTTTTTAAAAAAATTATGTAATTTACATAAGAAGTTACTACCATCCGAACTGGGCCAGGACATAAGAGCAACATCATTGTGCTTTGATATTGTTCCAAACTTAGAGACACTGTTGGCCCTAGAAAGCTTTACTAAACACACACACACACACACAGCAAAAGTAATATAAATACTGAAAAGAGCTTGTGCATTATAAACAGATGCAGGCAAAGCTCACAAGACTTGGGAAACATGCATTTCTCAAAAGGCACTGGGACCCATTTGTATTAATTTTTCTAAATAAGGTTTATATACTGCTTTTTCAACCCTTATGGAGACCCCCAAAGCAGCCTACAATCAAGCAGTCTGGTAAGAGAGGGAGGAAGAGACCTCCTTTCTCTCTCTCATTAGCTGGAGTGCTAGTAGGTGCAATACAATGGGAAGGAGAGAGAGGGGTTTGGAGGATCATGGATAGGGAAGGCTGGAGTGTACATGTGGTAGACGAGGCTTCTTGGCAAATGGCTCAGCTTATTTTAAATCCAATCTGCTATCTGGGATGTGCGGAGTGTCACCACTCAGTAATTGTAAAACTGCAGCTAGTAACATATTTCGCACTTTGAGGAAATGGCAAATTCTAGAAGATTATGATGCTTTTTAAGAAGTTGATTTCACAGATTGAATTTCTTTCTGTTTAGATTGCTACATCCTTCAGGAAAGATCAGATTACTTGATGTTGGCAGCTGTTTTAATCCATTTTTGAAGTTTGAGGAATTTTTGACCGTTGGCATTGATATTGTCCCAGCTGTTGAGGTATGAAATAGTGGCAGTACAGCCTATCTGAAGAGCAGATCAGTTGGTTACTACCAATGTTGAGTTGTTTTCAAGCATTCTACCTAAAGGAACAATGTATCAGAAAAAGTAAAACTAGTAATGAAATAACAGCGCAGTCCATTAAAGATAACCATTTTTGCTATTGGCTCTGGTAGATATTTGCTACATATGTATATTAGTAAATTTGTTCAGGATATCATTTTAGTAAGGCCTGCGTAGTCACGTTAGGTCTACTCTCTTTTTTTGCTAGACATTTTGCAGTGTTACATTAAATCTCATTCAGTGTGTTTTAATACATCTGTGCAAAAAGATATAATATGTCCTGTTAAATGTCTAAGAAAGATTGGTTAGCTTTTGACTTGAACAAAGAGTGCAGCCCATACTCTTTATAATTACAAATATTTGATACTTATAACTATAAAAATATGAATTGCAATATGGTTAGATTTTTTTTATTTTTAAAAAAATATACTGCCCCTCCAGTTAATCAGAAGATTTATTTTTCAAAAATTATCATTATTAATGCAAGTACTTAGAAAAATAGCAGATGGCAAGCACCATTTTAGGAGGCACTTCCCCTTTTCTCTCACATAGGAGGGAATGCATCTTCTAAGGTGATGCCTTCTATGACATGTGTGCCTTACCTGAAAACAAAGCATGATACTTGCTTAATTAATGAAAAAAAATATTTTATCCATATGAACACTTAGGGTGCAATCCTATGCAGATAGGTGGCCACCTCCGAACTCGGCGGCGACTGCCTCTCCAATGCAGGGCAGGAGAAGCATGGAGGGAATCATTTCTTTCGCACTTCTCCTGCCCTGCATTTTTGGCTAGACAGCCAATTTCAGCTGTCTAGCTGCGGGAGGGCGGAGCCAGGGAGGAGGCTTCCGGACAACACATAGGATATATTGTACTGGCATTTCCACCCTCCCTGCCCCAGAACGCCCATTTTAGCACTCCACGCTCCTCTTCTGAGCACGGAGCTCAGGGCTGTTCTGCGCAGCCTGCGAGGCAGCACAGAAGGGGGGAAAGGTCGGTTCTCCGGGAACTGACCTTGGAGTGCAGGCTGCAAGGTCGGTTTCTGGCAAACCAGATAGCCTATGACCATCTAGCCACTGTCTAGCGGCCATAGGATTGCTCCCCCCATTGATTAGTTAACTTAAACTCGTATGATTTTAAAGAATTTTTTAAATTGGGTTGCAACCCTACTTCAAGTAATAGGTTTTAATGCACCCAGCTTGTAACCTGAGAATATATAATTCCTTTTGCATTTCCTCCTTCAGAGTGTCTACAAATGTGACTTCTTAAACCTTCAGATTCAGCAGCCTCTTCAGCTTGCACAAGATGCCATTGATGCTTTCTTGAAACAGCTGAAAAATCCTATTGATTCCCTGCCTGGAGAATTATTCCATGTTGTGGTCTTCTCCCTCCTCCTTTCTTACTTCCCATCACCTTATCAACGATGGATATGTTGCAAAAAGGCTCATGAACTTCTTGTACTAAATGGATTGCTGCTTATTATCACTCCTGACTCTTCCCATCAGAATCGCCATGCTATGATGATGAAAAGCTGGAAAATTGCTATAGAATCCTTGGGCTTTAAACGTTTCAAGTATTCTAAGTTTTCTCATATGCATCTCATGGCATTTAGGAAAATCTCACTTAAAACAACAAGTGACTTGGTCAGCAGGAACTATCCAGGAATGTTGTACATCCCCCAGGATTTCAACAGTATAGAAGAGGAGGAATTTTCTAATAATTCCTGCTATATCCGATCAGATGCTGAAGATGAACAACTGGCTTACAGCTTCATGGAGCTTCCAGATGCTCCATATGACTCGGACTCTGGGGAAAGCCAGGCCAGCTCTATCCCTTTCTATGAGCTAGAAGATCCTATATTGCTTCTAAGTTAATGTAACAATTAAAATCTGCTTCGAAGTCCAAACTCCCTTTAGTGTAAAACTAACTTTGCTAAACTGACATCTGCTTTGCACATAAAGCATTTGCAAAAAGGAAATGCAAAAGGGTTTTGAGAACTGTCACTATTTTTTTCTACTTATGAATTTTAAAATTTATTCTTGTATTGAAAAATTGAAGTGTGTTTTATGCAGAATGGCTCATGCCATAGCATAAACAGGGTTTACTTTAATATTTGTATTGGTAAAATACTCCAGAAAGGTACCATTTCCCCCTCCCTCCAGTGCTGTGAACTGTGATTCTGCAAAATATGCTGATGTGTCTTGGTTTGATATTTTAATCTCTTTATGGTTAAGGTTCCATGTTAGCATTTCTCAGACATTTGTGCAGAAAGATATAATATGCACTGTTAGTTGAATATCTAAGAAAGATTGGTTCACTTTTGACTTGAACAAAAAAAAACATAGAATGAAATTTTGCTTGAGTTAATCGTGATCTGGTGAAATGAAAATATTTGCAAAATGGCTCACTTAAGTTGTCTTTAATACTGCACTTGGTTGGAGAGTAGATCCTCTTACCCTTGCTTTGTTCTTGAAATGACGCATAACATGCAGGCTTACACAGATTTTTTGTTCACGTTAGAGCTACAATATTTTTGCTATTTTTATGATTACGCTACCATTGCCCACGCTAGTTTTTCATACTACCTTTTGTTACAAAGCATTTTGCAATAAAGTACTTAAGTAGGAAAATTTAGGTAACATTGTCACCAGCAGAAGTCTCAAATTACATGAAATCAGCAAAGTACTGAATTGAGCCTCATCATAATCCTGCAAAAACATTTATTTAATATTGTTTTGATAAGGTGACTCATCAATGATGACTGAAAATAAATAGAAGATATTTGAATGTTTGGAGGACTGGCTGGCTAGCTAGATGGCTAAACTGCATTATACGTTTTTAAAGAACATATTCTCAAGTTCAGAAGCTAAGAAACTGGTTTCTTTGGTAGTTTAAAAAAAGTATAACTTGTCTTCATGAGTCTAATCTATAATGGAACAGTCTCCTTTTTAACCAAGTTTGTTTATATAATTGCACTAATATCGTCCTCTTTTTTAACTGCACCAGAATTTTTGAACTCCTGTAGTTAAAGATGACTTCCCTGTTTAGTATCTGATTAAAGGCACTTGTATTTGCATGTCTGTGGATTTAGGCCAGCACATGTTGCAATATACAGCCAAGAGACAATGTTTAAAAAATGGCAGTGTTAAAGTTAGCCTGGTGTTACACCATCAACTGTCTTTTCAGGAGTGCCACTCTATAGCTTGAAAGGTGTGGGGTGTAGGTGGGGATTAAAAAGTAAGTGCAATTTTTACACTCCCACCAAAACTTTGTACTGAAGTTTCACAACTGACTTCTGAACTTGCTTTTTGCATACTGTGTTACATAGTTTTTATACACAATTTTCATACATTGTGGTGTTGCTTTGTATTTAAACAATGTTTTTGTACCTCTTGCATGTAACAAATCTTTTTAAAAGCCCATGAATGTCCAAAACTGATTGCCTGCAGTAACCATACTAAAGCTATGCCTAAAGTAAAACCTAATGATTAATGCTAAGGTACCTATCTTAGAAGGGCAGTCTGATCCAGTTGTAAGTCTTGTGGCACAGCAGCAGATACACTAGCATCCTGTGTGAGGCCAAGCTGTCCCAGTCTGGCTATCGTAACCCTCCCCTCTCCCACTCCACACACATCTTTCTATTGTCTGTGGGCCCTTACTGTAAGGTGATAAGGGGTTGAAGTAGCCTCACTAGCTGATCCTCTTTTCCAAACACACACACCCTTTAATAGTACTCCTGTACTCAGAGGTAATTCTCACAGCAAGACTGGGGGCAAGCTGCTGGTATGAAAGTACTGGTGGTGGGCACCAGACACAGTGCACAATCTCTCCCCCTATATCAGCAGTGGGATTCCAGCACTTCATCCTGTCTGTGCTGTGCACCTCTTTAACTTTTCATAATGTAAGTGTCATTTTATTTTGGCTATCCCGCATCTAACTGAAATTCACTGTTACAACATGAACTATGTAGATGGGAGGTCTTCTGCTTCCAGCCCCAAGGCCACCCACTACCAACCCCACAGGATGAGCTGCATCTGTGATGATAGCCAACCTTGCAGGGAGGCAGTTGACGCTTTCAATGTATCACACCCCGGTGACTTTTCCAATGGCCCTTGAACAAAACCAGTTGCTGATCAGGCAAATAGAGGTTGCCTACATCTAATGCTAAATGTTCATTTTCACTAGACTTTAAAAGCTTCCTAGTTTCATTTTAGTATTGTTGGAGTAATTAAAGCCAACATGTTGGTGCTATCCTTTTTTGCATTACAAAATACTGTTTACTTCTCCAAAATGTGCATGATGTGCTGTTTAATATTAGCAGAAAAGCAAACAAACCCTAAGACTCCCTAGCATGATGCATTTCTGTTGTATTGTGTGCGTTAATGTCATTGTTTTCCCACTCATTCAGATGCTGGAATCCAGGTCTTGATGTACGTAGATGAAGTAGTTTAAAATCTGGATGGTAGAAGTTGGCCAATAATATCTCATGGCTTGGTGAAACTGTTATGGATCCTTTATTAGAGGAGATTTTTTTTTGAGTGCCCTAATGTACCTAACTCTTTCAGAATGATTTTTCTTCGGAAGTAATAGTTGTAGGTATGGTGATTTTTTTAAAGGGGCTCCTTGCTATATTTCATTGGAAAAGTTGTCACTGGGGGTGTCACTAGAAAGGCAGCTCTCAAGACAGCTGTGTAGATCTGGAAGACTTCTTAAGATTCTAGGGTTAACTCTGTCAAGGAAGATATCCAGTTCTATTGAAGGAAGAATGCATACCAACAAACTTTGCATTTGTTTTTTTCTTCATTACATTCTGTGAGAGTACATTAAAAGAAAAAGTAGAAACAGCTTTTTGAGCATTATTGATACATACTGTTCCATCCAGTTTGCTTATAGCTATCGAGAACACAATTGCAGTGCATAGCAAAAGTATTTTATTGCAGACACCACAGTACCTGCATGGCTATATTTTATACCAGATTTTATACACAATGTGGGTGTATTCAAAATTATTAAAGGGAAAAATCCATATGTAAACAATTTTTAATATGCCCAGGTGGAGGTTAAGGATTTCCTACTTACAGTGTCTTTTTAATTCTAATTGGTGTTGGTAGTTGCATATATAGTAGAATTAGTATTCCAGATTAAACCATGTCCTGTGCGAATAGGGTCATGGAGTTGGTTGTATCCGATGCTGGCTGTCTGCCAGTAGAATGGAAACCAATAGCAGAATGGATTCCCCCTCCTCCCTACACTCTTGAGAGCAGAAGTGGGGGGGGCACAGGAGGGAGGAGAGGAACGGGAAGTCCTGTTGCACGGGCAGAAGTCTGCTCACATAATGTTGGATATAGCCCAGTAGAAAATATTCAGAGAATATTCTCTGGCACTCTTTTGCCTACCATTTTATTTCAGAAAAAAATGTAGAACTTATTAAACATCAAATATTTATAGATCTATTAGATAAACCAAGTCAGTTCTTGGTCGGAACTTAATAACTGAGTTTGTATTCCTGTGTTATATGGTGAATTATTGGTTACCACGTTTGATTCACTGTTAATAGTTGACAATTCTCAGAAGACTTCCTTGTTAAGTTTATCAATTTGGGAAATAGTCTATCTTTAATCATTGTTTAAAGGTTATGACCACAAATATTCATGTCTAGCAGTAAAGATATAAAGAACCCCACCAAAAGGTGTTGTGGTACTTCATGCCACTTGTTTTTGCTCTGCTCGACTAATACAGCTACTATGCCTTTGAGAAGATAATAAAACTCAATCTGCCATTCAGGTATTGCAAATGTCATGTAATTTAAATGAAATACTACTAATATATAATATAAATTACACAAGATTACATAAAATTTATCTACCCCTGCTCTCCAAAAAAGTTGAGCTGATAAATCTCCACCATTTATGAGCAAAATTGCCTTTCTTCTTGATAGAGCAGAAGTTCCTATTGCTCTTGTTCAAAATCATGGATTTTCCCAGGAGAGAAATGACAATTCAGTGTTATTTTAAAATAGTTGTCACAGTGACACAATGAAAACATCCTTTGGTAAAAACGTTCTACGAGTGGTTAATGTTGCCAGTACAATCCATTTCTCATATTAACATGCAGTTTTTCAGTTTCCTTATTGATGAGCCTGATGTACACAGTCGCCAGCCAGAGTATGTTTTGTTAGTGTTAACAGTTAAAAGTACACAAGCTGATCATATTATTTGAGTAGCTTTACACATTTTGCCACTATATACGTTGGCATTTTGTCCTTGCAGCCTGTTGCCAGAAGTGATGGGTACACAGCCAGGAAAAAATCCTGTACAAGTTGGGGGTGGGTAGTGGTGTGGATGCATGAGCTGTCACAGTTTTTGTTTATTTGGTCAGTCGCTTTCGACTTTTCATGACTTCGTGGACTAGCCCACGCCAGAGCTTCCTTTTGGCCGTCGCCACCCCCAGCTCCCCCCAAGGTCGAGTCTGTCACCTCCAGAATATCATCCATGCTGTCACAGTACATACCCACTATGCCTACAAGCCTATTCGGTTGAGAAATGAAGTCCTACTGAACACAATGGGACATGCATAGACTTAAGTTGTAAGGCTGGAGTCTTAATCATCCTTACCTAAAAGTCCAATTAAATTAACACGCACAGGGTTTGGCTGGATGTGAGGATCCTTCAGGTGTGACAATCTGAGTGGGCCCCTCTAACCTATAAGAGGCCGGCCATGCAAATATCTTAGGCTGCATCTGATAATTTTTTAATACTGTGCAAAGTGAGAATAGTACCACTGTTAAGGCATAAGGCTGCTGTTCCTGGGGTCGTTGGCCAATGCCCAACCCTGCCACACTCCAGAGCTGGCCCTGGGGCTTGCTTTCAAGTAAACAGAACTGGAAGTGTGCCGCAACTTGTTCTGACGGGAGCGCTGTTAACGTGCGGCGTGCATCCGATGCGGAGCTGTGCACTGCACGCTACCGGTGGTGATACGGCGCATTTTCCAGATGTTGGGTGAGATTATGTGAAGGGTATATCGCCTTCACGAAGAAGGAGCGGCGGGAGCCGCTTTATTTTGCAGCCACACCCCGCTCTCGGGGAGAAAGGAAACCTGCTCATGTGCAGAGTCCCTGCACCTGAGGAAGTCTGCACTACACCCGGCTCTGGAGCAACACCTCCACTTCGACTCCGTGTTCCAAACGCAGCGCACCCGGGCCCCTTCGCATGCCTTCTGGGGACAGAGAGGATTTAAAAACAAACCGACGCGAACTTCTCCACCGGCTCTGCCTTAGCGCCTTGCCACGGCGCCCCAGCCCGCTCGCTGAGCCGGTGTCATCGCGGCGGCGAGCGACGACGCGACGGGGGGTTTAAAAGCATCCCCTTCCGCGGGATTAACGCGAGCTTTGCGTGCTGGGGTGCCCCGCCGAAGAGCGGCTCCAGCCGCCCCGGGAGGGCGAGCGAAGGCGCCGCGCGGCTCGGCCGTTAGCGGCTGCGGCGGCTCTCGCGCCCAAGACCCTTCGCCTGGGGCGGCGGGGCTCCTCCTCCTCCTCCTCCTCTCAAGGCGCCGCGCCTTGCGCTGTTTGAGCCCGCGCGCTCCCCGTACCCCGCCGGAACATTGGGCAGGAAGTGCCAAAATGGCGGCGGGAGGGGAAGTTTTCGGAGGAAGCGGCGCGCGGTGAGTTGCGAGGAGAGTGGAGCGAAACGATGGGGAGGGGATACCGATCGTGGTAACCGCAAGGGCGTGGCCCTCCGTTGCAAAAGGGAGCTGAGGGGAGCGGCCCTTTAGCCAGCCGAGAGACGTCGGCCTCCCACGCCGCGGGTTTCTCTCAGAAGTGCGGTATTTGCCCAGCCTAGGCTACAAGTGGCAGGTGCTTTCCGCCCGCGCGCCCCAGCCTGGGCCTTTCCCTTCTCAGCTGGTGTTCGCCTGCCCGACCCTTCCCCGAGGGACTCTTCATAAGCTAGCGCAGGTAGGAAATAGTACTGCTGTTAAGGAGAAAACGCAGAATAAGGGGGGGGGAGCTCGAGTTGCCTCTTTGGGGCAGTTAGTCAGCCAATCAGACACGCGTGTCTTCCCCCCATGTTCGTATCCGGACCTTCCCCCCACCCCCCTTTACACAACGCCTCTAATTTCGTAAGGCGATACTTTTCGCAAGCCGAGTCAGTAGCTTCAGGATCTTCGGTGTATCTTTGGAAAGTGAGAGATGACGATAAAAAGCCTCCCCAGTAATGTTCCAAAATCAACCATCGATATATTGGACCCTCCAAAATATCACAACAGTATAGTAAGCGAGTTTTCCAGTTCTCTAGAGCTCTTCATCAAGCTGTGTGTTAAACAGAACGGACAGGGAGGAGGGCCAGGGGAAAAGAGAGTTGGACATGATGTTAACAGCCCAAAGACTTTGTTTGCAACAGCCTTAAGGCAGGAGTTGACTTAATTAAATAGTTCACTGTCTGCTGGTTTCAGGCCTCACCAACTGTTTCAAATGACTCCTTGAGAGATAAGCATACTCTTTGAAGTTTAAAAACAGATAAAGGTGGCATCGATTAAACTTGCTCCTGATTATCTTTAACTGTAATAAACTGGACATAACTTGAGACAGAGTTAATAAATTTATTATGCTCTACAAAACACCACTTGTGAGTAGGTTTGCATGAGCTAAACTTCTTGGCAGTTGACAGATTAAACTTTATAGGTTGTTTCTTAGTGATGACACAGAAACCAATGAATGCATTATGGGATCAGTTTTGGTTGTAGCACTAGAAAAGGTAATAAGGTATAATATTTAATATGCATTATTTTGTAGTACTTATTAATTGTGAAGTATCCCCCCAAAGCCTCTTGTAACACTTTAAAATGCAAAATCCACCAACCAACCCCCCCCAAGCTAAACTGAATAAATTAAACAAGTGTCTATAGAGGTCTTTAGCAGCTGATAAGGAGTAATAAAAGAAGAAAAAATGAAGAGATGTAAACAACAGAAAGACATACAAGGTGTAATAAACAAAAATGTATTCTATGCCCTGTGCATTGTGTCAGTAAAGTATATTCAGATTCTCAAACTGCCTTTGTTTATACGTTCCCAAAAAATGTGATAGTTCACTTTATTGAAACAAATGCAGTATCATTGGTGAATATTACCAAGTTGTTATGTGTGTTTTAAAATCATTATAAACTGCCTCGTGAGGGCAATGCCACCAGAAAAACGGACTAGAAGTCTTTTAAGGGAGTTCAAAATATTTACATATAAAGAAAGTGACTGGATTGGTATACTGGTACATTCAGCTGTGGAAAGATAGGAACCTTGACTTGAAATTTGATGATAAATGTATGAAAATAATGTAATGAAAGCTGCAATTCTAGTCATACATTCTAGGAAGTACTATTGAACATTGGCATTATATAGTCCTGCCTAGTATTAGGTGAAGAAGTAACTTCCTATTAGTTTTTTAGGGAATGTTACCTGGCATTTTCTCCATAAACACTTAGCTTTACAGAGTTCTTCTTTTTGCTGGAGTTCAGAGATAAGGAAACAAAGCTAGGATATATCCTTAGAAGTAATTAGGTGAGAGCTAATAATATAAAAATAATAAAAAATATAATAATTCATCTTGTTCAGCTATAAACAACACATTAAATTAAACATAGCAACAAGAGTCAAAGATGTTACACATTAATACAGGCAGCATAAAACTAGATGTTACACATAAATAAAAAGCCTGTCAAAATAAAAATATCTTAAGATTCTTGCAAAAGGCACGCAAAGATGGAGCCTGATCTATTTCAGTTGGGAGAGCATTTCAGAGTCACAGCAAGACAGGAAGCCAGAAAGGGCCCTATCTTGTGCTCACCCACTGATTCTCCTGACATGGCATCGAGAGCGAGACCTCTGACACTGATCTTAATTCTTGGGCAGGCCTATATGGGTGCAAGCAGTGCCTAGGTAGCCAAGTCCTAAGTTGGTTAGGGCTTTAAAGGCTAGATCTAGCACTTTGAATTGAGCTCAGATGCAAATAAGAAGCCAGTGGAGTTGACATGAGACTGGAATTATAAGCTCTGAGCTGTGAGAGCCAGACAAAAGTCTGGCTGCCACATTTGGGACTAACTGAAACGTCCAGATTGTTTTCAAAGGCAGCCCCATGTAGAGGTTACTGAGGTATGGATGACTGAAGTTAAAGGCAACTTCTCCAGCTAAGGTTGCGGCTGGTGTATTGGTCAAATGCGATGGGGTAGAACAGTAGTCTCCCAAGTATCACCTTCTCGGTTAGCCCTTCCAGTTAGGAAGAAAACCACTGAGGAGCGGTATCGTATATATCCATCCTGGTCAAGTCAGCCCAGAAGGTTATTATGGCTGATGTCAAAAGCCGCTGAGAGATCCAGGAGAATCATCAGGATAGTATTCCCCCATCCATCACATTGTGCAGGTTATTCACCAGGGTGACCAAGGTAGTTTCCATTCCAAAGCCAGTCTTAAAACCAGACCAGAATGAATACAAATAATCAATTTCACTTAGAAAGCTCTGGAGCTGCAATGCCTTTTTTTTTAAGGCTGAAAAAATGGAAGCAATAGTATGAAGGTGAACTAGAGATGAGTGTCATCTTATCCCCAAATAAATGGAGGTCTGCATTATTCCCAAGTAACTTAGCACTACTGTTTAGTTAGTTCAACTGTTCAATATGAATTGAAGTGACTGAAATGAACATTAATATAATGTAATGAAGTGGATAGCAGTTTTAAAACTGGGAAATTCTTTGTTTTGAAGTCTGCAAGTCAGCTTTGTATGCAGCAGTTGTGTATTGCTACTGCTACTACTAATAGGGCTAATTTCATTCAAACCAATTTGGCTGTTCAACTTCACCTTCCTGTAAAGTTTAAAATACTATTTTTGCAGATTCAAGCTCTAAAGTAAATGCTTCCTGTGAATTCATTTGATCTCTTTAAACAAGATTTGTATATTCTGTACATTACTGCCGGTATTATATTGTACCAAAAATTAGAATATAAAATCTGTATATAAGCATGTATAAGCATCTGTGTATATATATAAGTATGCAGGTTTATTGCATATGTACATTTGATTTCAAACATGTTACTTGAAATTATTGTGTTTGTTCTTTCAGGACTTCAGTAATCCCTAGCATTTGCTGATGAAGCAATACTTTAGAAGTCTGATTTTGCATCACATTTCTTGGAGGAAATTCAGACAATTATTTTCTGTGGATACGATCCCTACTAGTCAGCTTACATGTGTAGATCATTGCGTTACTGTGTTAGCCACTGTCTCTATGCAGCAATGACAAGATTGGAAGAAGCAAACCGAGAAGTAAACATGCACTCATCTGTCCGGTACCTGGGCTATTTAGCCAGAATGAATTTATTGGTTGCAATATGTATGGGCCTTTATGTCAGATGGGAGAAGACTGCAGATGCACTAATACTTGTAATCTTTATTCTGGGACTTTTTGTTCTTGGAATTGCTAGTATACTTTATTATTATTTTTCAATGGAAGCCGCAAGTTTAAGTCTCTCTAATCTTTGGTTTGGATTTTTACTTGGCCTTCTCTGTTTCCTGGACAATGATTCTTTTAAAAATGATGTGAAGGAAGAAGCAACCAAATATTTGCTGCTTTCCTCGATAATTATAAGAATATTGTATGCTCTGGTGCAAAGGATATGTGGCTGTGTTCACCATCGACCCACTTTGCTAACATCGGTCGAATTTCTTGAGCTGGTTGGATTTGCAATCGCTAGCACAACTATGCTGGTAGAAAAGTCCATGAGTATTATTTTGTTGGTTGTGGCTTTGGCCATGCTGATTATTGACTTGCGGATGAAGTCTTTCCTGGCAATTCCAAATTTGGTGATCTTTGGAGTCCTTGCCTCTTCATTATTTTTTCCATCCTTACATATATCAGCAAATCCATTTGCCTTGGGATGTTTTTTTAGCTGTCTAATAACGGACCCTCTTCTTGACGTTTACTTCAGTGGACTTTCAGTTACAGAACGTTGGAAACCCTATCTCTATCGTGGTAGAGTCTGCCGAAGATTTTCAGTCATCTTTGTTGGGCTTATTGAACTTATTTCTTTCATTTTATCAGCCTTTAAACTAGGTGATTTGGATCTCTGGTATTTTGTGATACCAGGTTTTTCCATTTTTGGCATTTTCTGGATGGTCTGCCATGTAATTTTTCTCATAACTCTCTGGGGATTTCATACAAAATTAAATGACTGTCACAAAATCTATTATACGCACAGGGCAGAGAACAACAGCCTTGATAGAGTTATGGCATCTAAAGGAATGCGTCATTTTTGTTTAATTTCAGAACAACTTGTGTTTTTCAGCCTTCTTGCAACAGCAGTTTTGGGTGCTGTATGTTGGCAGGTATGTTATAATGCTTTTACATATCCCTCTGTTGCCCTTTTTGGGGTGGGGGGTGGGGATTATCTAACAAAGTTTTTGTCATGTAATTACTATACCAGAGATGTACAGCTATCACTGAACATATAAAATAGAAATTGTTCCCCTTGGAGAAGTTTTTTTTTCTGTTCCATAGTGGCTTACATAAACTACAAACTGTTCCCAGTTTACTGTAGTTCAATGAAGACATCAGGTGATACTACTTCAGGCTGGAAGCAACATTAACAGAAATTGCAATGTGTATGATAGTTTGGAAGCTAGCTACATTGCTAGAATGTGTACACATACTGTAGTGTGCTATAGCACCAGCTGTAAAATACTAGCTAGTACCACCAGTGACTAGCTGTGGTTTATTAAGTTCAGAATCTGTTCTTTTAAAATGTTTTACTAGTTTTAATTATGGAGTTTTATTCTTTTATCTTGTTGTTCACCTCTCCAAAATCTTTGATGTGGAGCAGTATATAAATATTGTAAATAAATAAAATACAGGAACACATTTAAAAATGCCTGCTGTCATGAGACGTGTGTGTGTATGTGTGTGTGGGGGGGAGAGAGACAGACTTACATTGCAGAGCTCCATCAGTTGGAAACTATGCGTAAACCCCACCCACCCCTGGCAGGAAGCCTATGGACTCTAGAGGGCAGGTATATTATCTATATATGTGTACAATGCATAGACAATAAAAATCTCTCTCACCAGCATCAACAGTAGACCATCCAGTCTCTACTACTGGATGGCTTACTGTTGAGTCTGGTGAGTGAAATTTATACTGTCTACAGCAGGGGTAGGCAGTGTGGTGCCCACAGGCACCAGTGTCCATCCAGACACCTTCCTTGTTGACCACCAAGACATCCCACTCTTCCAAATTTTTAAAATATTTTTAAATATTTTTATATTTTCTTACTGGCAGCTGGAATTGCTTCAGATCGGAGTTTAGCTGCTGCCATCTTAATTTCCCAGTAATGCTTCTAGGCAGGTTACTTGTCCTTTGTGACTAGCCATGCCTATCTATGGCAGCTCTTTCATGGTTGTACTCAGGGCAGTTTCTCAAACATGCCCATGGGCCCAAAGGGTTGCCTATCCCAGGTGTACAGCATTGTTTTCAAGTGCAGCCCTTTATTTTCCCCTCTAGGAGTGAAGGGTATCAGTGGAGACCATTGCATTTCAAATTATGCTTAAAGGAACCATGAGTTTAGTTGTTGCCATATTCACAAAGTTGTGGATTGTAATCAGGTTTTTTATATTGAACGTTGTATCTTGATTTTCTGTACAAAATTAGATTTGATCATATGTTTAGATCATATGGGCATGTTTAGCCTTGAGAAGAGAAGACTGAGAGGAGATATGATAGCGCTCTTCAAGTACTTGAAAGGTTGTCACAGAGAGGAAGGCTAGGATCTCTTCTCCATTATCCCAGAGTGCAGGACACGGAATCATGGGCTCAAGTTACAGGAAGCCAGATTCCAGCTGAACATCAGGAAAAACTTCCTGACTGTCAGAACAACATGACAATGGAACCAATTACCTAGGGAGGTGGTGGGCAATCCCAGACTGGAGGCATTCAAGATGAAGCTGGACAGCCATCTGTCAGGGATGCTTTGACTTAGATTCCTGCATTGAGTAGGGGGTTGGACTCGATGGTCTTATAGGCCCCTTCCAACCCTACTATTCTATGATTCTATATCTGTTTAGAATGGCTGAGGAATCATCTGAATTAAGTTATTTCCATTTATATTTACAAATTGCTATAACGTAACCATATAAATGCATCCTTTTTGTTGTAGAAATCCAATGGAATCTTCATGAGTGTGTTTCTGATTGTCTTGCCTCTTGAATCCATGGCTCATGGGTTATTTCATGAACTGGGAAACTGTTTGGGAGGAACATGTGTTGGCTATGCGGTTGTGATTCCTACCAATTTCTGCAGGTATCCTGATATGTGCCTTACAAGTTAACAGTTAATGCAGATGTTACAAGTTATTTGGTGTATCAGCCTCAGCCTATGTCTCACAAGCTAAGTACTAATTTGTTGACTAGAATTGCCTGAACTTTTTCTTTTTCCAAATGGTACTCTGAAAAGCTAAACATAACATACTTGTATAGCATGCATGGGGATATAACCGTTTGTCATTTAATTACCTTGATAGCAAGCACATCTGTCAATGCCACATTTGCCCTATTCTGACATAGCTGAAACCTCTCTTTAAGGACTAAAACCGCCTAGTATGTATTATTATTATTATTATTATTATTATTTTATATTTATATTTATATCCCGCCTTTTTCCCAATACTAGGACTCAAGGAGGCTTTACAACATTAAAACCTGTACAGTAAAAACCTATAAACAGAAGTATACAAAACTTAAAAATACAATTAAATCATCAATAATATTAAAATTGTATTAAAAATTTACAATTTTTTAAAATAAAAATTATTTGAAAAATAAAAATAGTAGGCTTGAAGGGAGCATTTTGCAATTTTGTTCATTGCAAAGTTCTTGTTCAGTGATGGGATTTTACTTCAGAACTAGTAGCAGTGGGATGGTAACTTGGAAAAAGATACAATGACACATGGTTTTGATTTTGGAGAGAATGGACCAGTTTGCATGATCATCGCAGTCCACCATGGCTTACTTAAGCCACGCTCGGTAACGGCATGACCCAGTGGCCATTTTGAATATTCAACCCTTGGCTGAGGTTTGCCATGGTTTGTCATGTCATCTGAACCCAGGCGGCAGAGTTTGTTCGAGGGTTAAACAACCCTCAAATAACTCTGCAATAGACCATAGGTTATATGAAGGTTATTTAATTCTCACACAACTTGTGCCAGGTTTGGATGACATGAGAAATCATGCCAACCTCCCACTGGGGGCTGAATGTTCGAAATGGCAGCTGGCACATGCTGCAACTCACCATGGTTTAAGTAAGCCATGGTGGGCTGCAGTGATCATGCAAACCCAATCAATAAAATAGGCTAATAGAAACTGTTTTTGGTCTCTTCTGGAAAAATTGATATCAAGACACTCAGAATGGGTATTTTCCCGCTATTAATGCTACTCATTTTCCTTGGGAAATTTATTTCTATTCATGGTAACTTATCTACCTCCCCTTTTCTCTGCAAGTTGTTAATGTATTAGTACATTCAACATTATGAGGACAGAGATACTTAACAGGTGGTGTAATATCCCAGGATAAATGATCTGAGACATGAGCATGTCCTCTGAGTTAAAAGGGGTGGTGTTCCATTCATTTATAGCAAATGAATCTATTTTAAAAGAATTTTATGCATACTATAATGTCCTATCCATTTCAGTACAGCAGATTTTAGTACTAACTACAATGAAATAACATTGTCATCAGTATTTCTAATGTACAGTTCAAACTATAGCAGCACAGCATCCCAATAGGCAATATGCGCTAGCGTTTATCAAGTTCTGCCAAATTGCAGTTACACAATAAACAATGTTGGTAGTCCTTCTGTGTGTGCTTTAATTTCTTAGTTCATATGTTGTTCTTAATTACTCAGTTCTTCAATTTTTTTTCTATCCACTGAATAATTGAATTAAGGTTTTGTAAAATTGCATTCTCCTGTCAATCTAATAGATATGTCTATTTGCAACTGATTTTCTAATCACTTACAAAACTCAAGGTCAGGTGGTAAAATTGCAAAAGCAGTAAAAGGCAAAAAGCAGTAGAAGTCAAAAAATATATACCAAAATCAGTCTACTTGGTTCCTGTCAAATTTCCTGCCATCCCCACAGCTCTGTGTACTGCTACTTTTGTGTTGAAGTGAAAGGGGCTTTATATGCTTCTGCTCACTTAAAACTACCAGTGTCCAGGACTGTCTGTGTTATGGAACCAGTGCTCAGCAACTTCCTCCAGACTTAGAGGTGGTATTTCTGCATTTGGAAGAGAGACAGCAGTAGCCATCAGTACTGTGCCATACAAACTCATATTTTTGAATGGTGGGCTGGAGTGTGTGGGGGCATTGAATGAGCATGGCAACAAGGAGCTCAAGGTGTGGAATAGGGGATGGATGATCACCTCCTCAACTCTGTTTAAAAGGCTGTGCCAGATAGCTAATTGATAGAAAATGAGGATGATTTTGTTCTAGTCTATAGGACATTGAGTGCTTCTATACTCCTGCTGACTACGCCTAGTCCTTATTGAAGTGGTAAATTGTTGTCTAGGCTGTACCAATTCATATGGTTGAATGCTCCCTATAAAAAATATTTCCCCATTTAAAAGACTATATTTCAGGGAGAGGGTTGCAGAGGGATGAATGTTTACCATCTTGATGAGAACCAGGCCTATCTTAAACTGATATCCATTGCGCATGCTGTCTGTTCAGTGGTATAGAGTCCTGTTTTAAGGTATTTGCAACTCAACATTGTAATTTTAAAACATAAGTCATCACAGTGGTGAAGTAGCTCAAGATTCAACTCTGAGTAATAAACTATTATAAATTAGCAAGTTCCATTAATGGTAGAAGCTCACGGATGGTAATGTCTTCTTTTGTTTTTTCCCCCCAGTCCTGACGGCCAACCAACGTTGCTTCCACCTGAACATGTACAAGAACTAAATTTGAGATCAACAGGCATGCTTAATGCTATCCAAAGGTTCTTTGCATATCATATGATTGAGACTTATGGCTGTGACTATTCCACAAGTGGACTTTCTTTTGACACACTCCATTCTAAGCTGAAATCTTTTCTCGAACTTCGGACACCTGATGGACCCAGGCATGATACCTATGTGTTATATTACAGTGGCCATTCTCACAGTTCTGGGGAATGGGCACTTGCAGGTAATCAGCATTTGAAGTGGTTAACAATCTTTTCTTGCATTTATGTATACAGCTTATTTCTTTATCCTCAATAATAGTTTTTAGTATTAAAAATGAAATACTTCGTATTTATGAATTCATCGGTGCACATATTTGAATCCTTGTTACATAAACAAGGACTGCATCGGCCACTTAGTGCACGGAAGGGGAGGGAGTTGAAAACCTTTATTAGCTGCTTTCACACATGTGGTATCTAAACTGTTGCAACTTTTCATACAATATGTTAAGCTGGTAAGTTTATTTTCCTTTTGAAAAATCATTGTTCAGGCTACTTAGTCATTTGAAATATATAAAGAATCCTTTGAAAATTCCCCTTATTAGTGGTTTAGAAGGACTTTCCTGCCTGCCAAACCAGCATACACAACTCACAGTGAGATATGTTCTTTGCTGTGCTTTCATGCTGCATCATTTGTGTTTCCCAATTTCAGGCCATTTCATCTTCACAAGTGCATTAAGCAAATAGAACTGTGTTGGTATAATTGAAGAATCTAAGCTGGTATCTATTATACAAGAGTCAAAGATGGTAAAATGCAAAGAGTGCAAGATTATTATCACAATTTCAGTTAGTCATAGCTGACTAAAAGCACTGCAGGCTGCTGCTGTTGCTGTCTGAACAGACTTAATACAAAATTCAAAGTGACTGTATTCGAAATGTCAAACTGAAAGTGATGACAAAGGCACAGGAGGAGATTCCTTAAGAAAGTCATATGTGAAGCCTGCATTTAGGCACTAGAACAACATTTTCATTAAAGAAAGTACAGCACAGCCAGAAGAAAGATCACTAGTGACACACTGATTCCGGATCAGTGTGCTTAGCTTTCATGATGGAAACTATAGTATGTAGTTTGTCCCTGCTTTTTGAATGCAACCAGAATACAGAACTGAAGAGCATCTGATAAACATAGGTATATATCCATCCATCCTGTAGTAGATGCAACACACAATCATTAATGGTATGGATTTAAAGTGCACTGCATGTGAATGGTTGTCAGTTTCCTCTGACCCTTCCACTACAGACTCTACACTACATCGCACACCATTCTGGAGGGCTTCCCCCAATCCTTGGTGGGAAAGGGTATACAAAGGGCTGCATGAGGGAAAGGGTGAGAGACTTCCAGTGTGCATACAGTTATTTAGGGTCAAGCCAGTCCAGCCTCCATAGAATCATAGCGTTGGAAGGTGTCTTAGAGGTCATCTAGACCAACCCCCTGCTCAATGCAGGATGTAGCTACAGCATTCCTAACAAATAGGTGTTCAGCCTCTGCTTAAATGCCACCAGTGAAGAAGAATCCACCACTTCCCAAGGAAGTCCTTTCCATTGTGGAATAGTTCTAATATTTAGCTGAAATTCACTTCCCTGCAGTTTCCATCCATTCTGCATGAGAACCTTTTAGATATTTGAGGACTGCTGTCATGTTTCTTCTTAGTCTTCTGGCTAGAAATATCCAGCTTTTCCAACTGTTTCTCATAGGAATAGGTTTCCAAACCCCTCACCACCCTGTCTGCCTTTCTCTGGATGCACTCCAGCTTGTCAATATCCTTTTAAAAATGTGCCAGAACTGGATACAGTTCTCCAAATGTGGCCTGATAGGCATAGAATACAGCAGGCTGACTACTTCCCATGATCTGAACACTATGCTTCTGTTAAGGCAGCCTAGATCTGCATTAGCTTCTTTTTATACCAAGTGCATTGCACTGTTGGCTCATATTCAGCTTGTGACCCACTAAGACACCTAAATCCTTTTCACATGTACAGCTGCCAAGCCTCCCCCCTCTTATACTCTCATGCCTTTCAATTTTTTTCATACCTTAATGCAAGACTTTTCATTTTTCTCTTGTTAGTTTGGGGGCAGTATTTCAGCCTGTCAAGATCCCTTTGCATCTTGATTCTGTCTTTAATGAGCAGTTTTTGGACACTGTGGTCCACTGTGGATTCACTCAACAATACTAGCATCCAGCCCACATTTTACCATATTGTAAACAAAGACATTATTGGGAACCTTGTCAAATGCTTTGCTGAAATCAAGATATACTATGTCCACTGTTCCCATGATCTACCAGTCTAGTATCTATAAAAACAGAGATAAGGTTGGTCTGGCATAACTTATTCTTGATAAACCCATGGTGGCTTCTAGTAATCAAAGCATTGTTCTCTAGATGCCCACAGTTGTCTGCACTTTTCTGGATCCACTTTCCCCCTTTTTTTAAGGACAGGGACAACATTTGCCCATCCCTAGTCTTCCAGCATCATCTCCATTCTCGAAGAATTCTCAGAGATTACAACTACTTATCTCTATCACCTCTAAACATTTCACCATCTTTCCTTAGCAGTGAGCCAACCCTTTCTTTGTTCTTCTTGCTACAGATATAGGCAGCAACAAAGCTCTTTTTGGTTTTTTTATAGCATCCCTTACAAACCTCAGCTCATTCTGGGCCTTAGCCTTTGTGACATCATTCTTACAGGTTTGGGATACTGAGAGTTGTAGTCCAAAACATCTGGAGGCACCAGATTGGGGAAGGCTACATACATTGGAGGCCATGGGTGTTGCATCTTCCTTGTTTCCGTACTGTACTTCCCTGCAAAGTCCTCTGTCTTCCCTCCTTATTTGTCATTCATGTTTTTCTCCCCAATGCTGGCTAAGTAGTTAGCTCTGGGTTTTTGCAGAGGGAAGATTGCAAAATAAGATTAATACGGGAATAAGATTAATAAGAGAAGGCAAGAATGAATATATAAATATCCAGTTAGTATTCATAGTTCCTCTGAAGAATTATTCTGTGTAGCACATCAGCATAGTCTTCGGGCTCTAATAACATCTTTAAGGGAGGTTTACTATATTTGAATTGTTTAATTATGTTATTTCATTGTTGGAGGCTTTGTAGTCATATATAAATCATGAGCAGCAAAACAGCTTGAAAAGTTGAGTTCACTGACTGAATGTAGAAGCAAGGTTTGGGCAATAAACTTTGTATTATTGGTGCTGCCTGCTTAATTGCCACCTCTATGAATGTGCATAGAGGTATCCTCCTTAGAATTATATAACTTGGATGAATCAAATGGAAAAAGCAGAAAGTGATGGTCCTCTGTAAAATAAACTGAACCCACTGAACTGAGCTCATAATAAATGACTCTGCAGATCCTGGCTTCTCCTCTCCTCCACTCATAGGAACACCCATTTTGACCTCTATGTGGTGTCCAGGATGACTGTTGCGACCGCTGAAAAAAGCTGGTGCTTTCACACCAGCTGTGAGGGGCTGGGGGGAGGGATCGGAACAGTACTAGAACTGCTGCTAACATCTTGCCCGTTTTAAGTGGCCAAGGAACAATGTTTTTCAACTTTTGCAAGAAGCTTGTTTTTAAATCGTTCCTGAATCTGTTTTAAGAACATTATGTGTGGCAAGTGACTTAATACATGAATTTTCCAGCTATGATCCACATTTTAAAATGCAGGGGTGGAGAGATTTCTAGTTTCTGCCTCCTAAACAGGTGGGTGATTTTGATTTTACTGTCAGATTTGATAACTCATGTCCTCCATTCAGTGGCTGCATGCACAGCTTCAATCCAGCAAGCATAGCAGCACCCTGTTCATGTGGAAGATCCCTGTCTGGATGTTGATCTGAACATGAGAATATTTTGGATGTTAAGTGTGTTCCACAAGTATAAAGCTCATGTGAATGTTCCAGTTAGTAAAAAAAAATTACTTGGCTGGCCTAATGATAGGACTGGTCTAAAATATGACTATTTTTCTTTAACAGTTATATATCTGGTTTCCCCACAGGTGGTGATGCGTTACGGCTTGATTCACTTCTAGAATGGTGGAGAGAAAAGAATGGCTCTTGTTGTTCACGGCTTATTATAGTGTTGGACTGTGAGAACTCTCTGCCTTGGGTTAAAGAAGTAAGAAAAGTCAGTGATCAGTATATTGCAGTTCAAGGAGCAGAACTGGCTAAAGTGGTAGACCTAGAAGAATCAGACCCTCCCCACCTTGGTGATTTTACTAGAGAATGGGTAGAATACAGCTGTAACCCTGACAGTGACATTAGCTGGTTTGAAAAGGGGCGTACGGTGAAAGCTGCATATGGAGTGTCAAAACGTTGGAGTGACTATACTTTACATTTGCCAACTGAAAGTGATGTTACCAAACACTGGATGATGTATTTCCCCCGCATCACCTATCCACTCGTTCATCTGGCAAACTGGTTCTGTGGTCTTAATCTCTTCTGGGTCTGCAAAGCTTGTTTTAGATGTTTGAAAAGATTAAAAATGAGTTGGTTTCTTCCCACAGTATTGGATACAGGACAAGGCTTCAAACTCGTCAGATCTTAATGAAGAACCAAAGATGAGAAGCAGTGAAAGCTCTTAGAACTTGAAAACATGACTGACTTGTAACTTTTTAAAATTTGTAACAGTTTACTGTTTGAAGACACATTGCTACTTTTGTGGCTATATTCGCTTTGCTCACTATCCTGAGCAACTATAATACTTGCAAATGGTATGAAACTCCATGAGAAAACAAGGACAGCATAGGTGTTAATTAAAATGTGTTCCTGAGTTGGATTTGAATTTCATAAAAGCCATTAAATATGACGATGTAGTTGAGAGACAGATTTGTGTGCTCATTTGTATTGGAGCTGTCTGATCTAAATTGGCCCGCATTCCTTGCTTTTTATTGTTGGATTCTTATAACGTTCTGAACCCTCCACATGGCAGTTATTCCCACCTCAGTCATATGTGAAAAGAAAAGAGCCTACTTACAGTCTACGTATTTCCAAGTATCCTTAGGGTTGTACCCAAGGTGTTTCACCTTGGAAATGACAGAGAAGACATGATTTTCGTTTCAGAGTATCTAGCAGCCTTAATTAAAAATCAAGTAAACACAGGCAGGCTCTTGAATTCAGCTTTAATTGACTTGGAATTAAATGAGTGTTATCGTCTTCACTTGCTGTTGCTGGGTGATAGCAATATGTGGAATTGTAGTTCTTTCCCCAAACTGTAGCAAGTTATCTTAATTGCAAGGTGAATAGTTTAGTTTGTGGGAGTAAAGATTTGCTCTTGTCTCCTTAGGCTTCAGTATCTGGCCTTAATCCATTTAATTGCAAAGCTGGAGGAATGCAGGGCGGGAGGAGTAACATCTAAACTAGAGCATGGGCTTAAAAATGTGCTCATGTAAAATAGAAGTTTTATAATTACTGTAACTGCTTTTGAATTTTTCCAGCTGTTGCATTTCTAATCCATACAAATCTAATAATAAAATCATTAAATCTAATCCTAAAAAGAAACTAAATATTCATACACTGATAGTTTTAGCACTTTGCTCAAACTGGCAGATCTAACTTAAACTAAAATTATGCAAACTAGTGTCCACCCAACTTAAATTTCTTTTAGTATGGAAGTTTAACTGGCAAGTTTCTACCTATTTCACCTTTCTTGCAAATTGTATTAAAGCACAGCATAATGAAAACATAGGGCTATATCTGACGTTATCCTACTTGGAGTAGTCCCATTGAAATGAATGGGGCTTTAATTTAACACTGGATGCAACCCATATATACCAAGGGAAAGATGGTGGTGGCTGCTGATAAACATAACAGCACACAGCTAAGTTCTTGTATTAACTTTTTTTTTTAATGAAAACTTGTTTTATAACTTATCAACCTGTGTTTTGGCTTTGAACATTTCTGTCAAGCATTGTAAAATAAGTATTCATTATCTGATTACCTCAGAATGCAATCTTTTGGTCCCTAGACATTGTCTGAAGGGACCTAGGATACTGGGGATTTGCACCTCTGAAGCCATAGATGGAGGTAAGACTTTGGAGGTGAAAATCCCTGCTAAGATCTTCACCCCTGTCCTAGCCGCCATGGAAAACTCCATGGCAGTTCCTTTTCTGATGTCAGTGTCATGACCTTGAACAGGGAGAGAAAAAAGGGGGCATGCTGGTAGGAGGGGAGGGGAGGATACACTCTATCCTGTGGCCTCTCCAGCCCCACCCCTGCCAGTGTGACTCCATTAGATGGGCTCAGAGGCCTGCCCAGGGAAAATTTTTAAAAGGAGGACAGAGGCAAAAATCACTTCTGTCGCTTTTCCCACCCTGCCAGCAACAGTGTTGCAGAGCATAGGAATCTCGGAAGCCTCCAAGATCAGAGGCTTCTGTCTAACAGGCAGCCAATGATAAGGTTGCGCCCTAAGGGCAATTCTTATATCCAGTTAAATTGCTATGGGTTATAGAATTTTTGTTTAAAATGCCCATTTACCAATAATAGTGTAGCTAAAATATTAATGGTAGCTTCACAAGCAATGTTCTCTCCCAAGAGATCATGTTTTTACAGATTCAGACATTGATTGGTAATAATTTATTCTCTTGTATAGCCTATCCCTATCAGCAGTAATGCTTTGCAGGAACGTATGGCCATAAAACTAGCCATTTCCACACAGAGATTATCAGAGGTGCAGATGAATTCAGTGACAGGTTGTGCAACACATAGACAGTCACAAATTGGGCCCTCCATGATGACTAAATTCAAATGGAAGTCTGATCAAAAGTCAGGAGTCGTATTCCAGAATGAGTTGTGCGCGCACTTGACTGAGATGCCAGAATTTGAGCCCAACCAAGATATTATGAAAAACAGTTTAATGGCTTATCACCAGCATGTGATGATTCTTAGGCATGTAGCTAGGCCCAAATGAGATCAACAGGAGTATTCTTGTCCTGCACTGATGAAGTGGGAGACTTGAAAATATTGTTGGGATTCTGGTGCAGGTTCAGCCAGGATGTCATCTTTGATTCCAAATTAATAACTTTCAAGGGCCTACATAATGACACTTATGCTGATCTGAGTGGGGGGGAAACTGAAAATGATTTTCTGACACCCAACATCTTGTATGCTTCATTTTTAACATTGTTTTAGAATGAAGTGTTTCTGTGCAGAGGTTATCTGGGCTCTTTACGTTTCATTTGTCCTTTTTATACTCCTCATTTCCTATAATGTGCAAGTGCTGATGTCTCCAAATAGCTTGCATCTAATTGGAAAGCAGATAGACAAGCGATCTCTGCGAAAGGGGTAAGCTATCTCCTTTCTCTTACAATTGCACTTTCATGTTCGAATTTTTTAAGTGGTGACTTGAAGCCTTTTCTCAGCATTGAAAAGTGAACATTTATGTTGGATGCATTGTGCTTCTTTTGAGTTGTAAAATGCTAAACTAACTAACGGTGACCTAAACCTGTGTGTTTAAAGGGTTTATTGCCACCATTGGATAATACTACTATTGAAAAATTTACTTGTTACCATTCAGGTTTTTTTATTGAACTTGTTCTATAAAGGTATAATTTAAATATATGTGGCTCTTTTTTTTGTATGATCTTTCTTGCATTTTGATTTCTCTAGCCAAGTTCTAAATTCAGTCACCTCTTTTGGTATTGTTTTTAACCATTTTCTTTTAGTTATATCCAATATAAAAAGCACAATAGGATTGACTGAAAGTACATTTATAAATGACCCAATCTTTACTTTCTTTTTCTACCTAGAAAGCAGATCCCTAACAAACAGAGTTGTAACACCTTAAGGACTATTTCATTTTAATGGAACTTTCCGAAGGTTTTCAGTGGAACATCTCCCCGTGTTGGTTGTCTGTTCTGACACAGGACTGGCAGCGTAAATAAAGCTATATACACTCAATAGCAAAAGTCTGTATTACACATTGCAGTACCATGGCTATGTCTGTCACACTCCTTAAAGGAATTCCTTAAAGGAATTGCCATTACTCTGTACTGTTACCCAGTGTGGTGCTATTCTAGCGACATGTTCAGCAAGGAAGGTTTGTCACCTGCGAAGAAAATGTTAATCGCCTCAGGAAAATGACAGAGTATGGATACAATTTTGGACTATTCATGTTTGCTTGTTCCTTGTGGAATACTAATTGTTCTTCTATTATAGTCGGAACATGGGAAGCTGCAGTCTAGCTGAATTAAATACACAAGGTGAAAGGAAAGGAGAATCTTTGCAAAGGAATGAGTAGCTTTCTATTCCAGGTCTCTTGACAGTGCACTCCTTTAAATATCTGGAACTTCTGCACATGCAGTATGGGTTTACCATAGGACCAAAGTACAAGTTCTGTGAAGTGCATATTCACATATTTGTGTGTGTGTGTGTGTGTGTGTTTAAAAGCAGCTGGGGGTAGCTGATCAGGACTGGTGTGGGAGGAGGAAGGGTTAACCCTTTCTTCTATACCACAGTCCTGTTGAAAATATACCGCCCACCCCACAAAAACTATTTGATCTGGGAGGATAGCTATTACTGGCTTTAAGTCATGTCCTTACAATGAAGGAACTTTTGTTTGTGGCATGGGACACTACTTTTGGACTGGCTTGTTTTAGGGTGCAATTTCGTCACTGCTTTCCTGGGTGTACACCCCACTGAACACAATGGGGCTTACTTCTGACTGAGTGAGCATGTATACAACTGCACAGTTAAGCATCTTGCGTAGATGCCTCATTAATATTTAGGTATTCCTTTTTAAAAATGGAAGTGGGAATTTTCAGGACACTGAATTCTGCACCAATTTCTGAGCTTTTCATGTATTCTCACAGGATTGCGACATACATACAACCCTGTCCATAAGCAACAGCCAAACATGCATCGTGAGCAGCGAAGAAGTCACTTCCAATGGACATTAGTTTCCTGTCCCGTCAATGATATTGGCACTGTAGCTCATCACGGGTTAAATAAACCACAAAAAGCCGTGATGTGTCGTCCAAACCCTGTCACTGTTATTGCACTATATGGAAGAATTTTGGTCATTTAATGGCAGCGCCTAATGGCGACGAACAGGATATTACTGGATGCTGTATTGCTTTTCACTCCTGTTTTTCCTGTCAGTGTGTTTTCTTTCAAATATACACTTATTCAGGAATTCAGAACTCATTGCCTTCCAGCCCAACATTCTATCTGTCTTTCAGTTGTTAGATCTCTTGTTGGGGTTGTTCGCCTTTAGGCATGGTATAATTGTATTCATTTCATGCAAGATGCACATGATTACACTTTGTAATAAAGTGTGTGCGCGCACGCGTGTATACGATTTTTGCATGAGTCCCGTGGTTTAACTTTATTGGTTGTGTGCTTTTTAGCATTTGTTGGAGACATATTGCTTACCCTACATTCAGTTCTTTATTTCTTGTCCGTTGCACCACATGTCATCAGTAGGAATGGTTAGCAGCACTGTAGAGGCAAACCAAATAATGGCGACTGTGTCCATGCACACACACAGACACACACATATTTGCACAACACAAGTGTGCTTAAAATAATTGATTTCAATGAGCTAGAGCTTGCAATCCTATACACATCTGAGAGTAGGTAAATGGAACTTACTATTGAGTAAACCTGCACAGGGTCATGCTATAAGTGTACCAAACTGCGTAGGGCCAAATCAGCTTATCAGATGGAACAGCTACCATGCAGAGCAATTTCAAGCAGCCTTTGTGTGGCAGCTCTGAGTGCAGAGCAGAGAGAACGCTGTGATGCCTAATATGCATATCCCAGGTTTTCTGACACTTGACAGAGAAAAGGAAAGCCTTTTCTCTTTTTGTTAGTAGAAAAGAATGTGAGGAAATGTCTGAGTAATGATGAGTAAAGGGACAATGTTAACATTGTGCAGAGTGACTAGTGTTGACTCATTTAAATCCCCTCAAGCAAATGTTATGGTATTTAAAATTAATTATTTAAAATTACTCAGAGGCAAAAACCTCAGTTGTGTTCTTTATATAGCAAACATAACTCCCGTATAGTGACGTTTTTGACTCTAGTCAGTGTCTCCAAATACTGATGTTGGTTGATTGTCTATCAGACACAAAACAGATTAAGCATCGTTCCTAGATGGATCCCAACAAGGGGGTGCAATAAAAAAAGATTAATTTGCCTAGGCATCTTTTCTTTTAGAAGGCCCTTATTCTGGAGTTGCCGTCTGGGTAATAAGTGGTGGCTCTCTCAAGCAAAACAGCTTTTGTGGCTGCTTCAGTTGTCTGCAGCCTTTCAATTTAATGTTGGTAATTTCAAGCAGCTGGCTCTCACCCTTGCACCATCTACTGCCTATGCATTTAAACTGCACACATTACTGCTTTGTGTCTGAGAGCTTGCAGAGCATCTTGGATGTTCATTGAAAAAAGAGAGGAATCTGATAAAGCATTCTGAGTATGCTTTGGTATAGCCATATGGCTTATAGACAGGTACACATGCGAAAGAGTGCTTCCTTAATTGTTTTTTAATGGGTACTATCCAGGCTGAGAGTGCTATCAATGGGAAAGTATTAAGCACATGCTTAACTCTTCCTTGAAATCTGTGGAACTTGTGTTTATCTTTGATTAGATTATGCCCAATATTTGCACTCTAAGCAGGATTTTAACATGTCACAATGGGGCTAAACAGGCAACTGCTCTTCAAACACAGAATAAATTCGGTGTAAAAAAATTAAAATTCAGATTTCAAGAAAATATTTGTATTCTGTTACAGTGAAGAATTTAACAACTTCCATAAAACTTAGATTTCGTAAAGATCCTTCCTTCCAAAAAGTTTGACTTCTGACTTTTGCATTTTAAAGCTGTTCTGTTAATATCTTTTAACTTACATTGTCCATTACGATCACATAGCATGTGGCTATGACTAAGTGAATATGCTACTGGTAGTAATCACTGGGAGATGCAAACTATCTTATCAGAGTTAAGATTTCTAATAGTTGATATCGGGTTGATGAATGTGGATAGTTCAGAAAAAGAAAACAATAGTTGCATGCAAGCAGTACACACAGAAATTAACAGGTTACTACTAGGGGTATGCTTTGGATTTAGCTGACTCCCAAATTGGTGAATGGTTTAACCAACATTCTCCAATCCCAGTGTTCTAGGGCAGGGATATTGAAGTAATTTATCATAGGACTTCCAGTGTTCAGTGCTCTTTTCTAGTTCCCTTTCTCAGGAGCAGGAACATTAAGGGCTTCAACACACCAGGCTTTTTATCCTGCAATTTACTGGGGCTTCTGCTTCCAGATTCTTTGCAGGATTAAGATCAGCTCCTGAGATGGGCTGTTGGGGGGGCTGTCTTTCTCAGCAAGTTCACAGTCACTAGATGGCTTTCTAGTGCACTTTCATTACACACTGCCGACATACCGGATTAACGTTCCTTATCACATTACCTCCGATCTTTTAAAAAGTGGGATAAGGGTCAAAGAGCATGGAAGACGCCCTGGAGGTTGACGACATTGCGTAAAGGACCCACAAACTTCCATGAGTGAGCAGTCATAAGCATGCAATAAAAGCCTTGTGTAGAAATGCTCTAAGAGCCTTGGTAGAGTCTGTGGGACCTAGGAGGATGCAGCATTGGGTGTTTGCTTGGAAAATGCTGGATGCCCAAGTCCTTCTGCTACTGGATGCTCCATATCCATCATCCACCCCGTCCCTTTGCACTGCGTGTGAGTTTAGTGCCAATTGAATTATCGTTAGACCACTTCTGAAGAAGCGCTCCCTTGATCCCCCAGACTTTAATCATTATAGGTCAGTGAGTAATTTACCTTGCCCCAAAATAGTAATCCAGAGGGCAATGGCCATTCAACTCCAAGCAGTCTTGGATGAAACTAATTACCTGGACCTATTTCAAACTGGCGTCAGAGCAGGATATGGAGTTGAGACTGCCATGGTCGCCTTGGTGAATTATCTTCGCCTGGGAATCAGTAGGGGAAGTGCATCCCTACTGGTTCTTTGGACCTCTCAGTAGTATTCAATACCATTGACCATGATATCCTTCTGGATCGCCTGAGGAAATTGGGGGTTGGGGGCACTGTTCTGCAATGGTTCTGTTCCTTCCTCTCAGGATGGTTCCAGATGGTGTCACCTGGGAATAGTTGCTTCTCAAAAAAGTTGTTATGCAGAGTCCCTCAGGGCTCCATCCTATCCCCAATGCTGTTTAACATCTACATGAAACTGCTGGGAGAGATCATCAGGAGATTTGGGGCTGGATGTTTTCAGTATGCTGATGACACCCAAATCTATTTCTCCATAACATCTTTATCCAAGGAAGGTATGACTCCTCTGAATGATTGCCTTAAGTCGGTAATGGGCTGGATGAGGGAGAACAAACTGAAGCTGAATCCAGGCAAGACAGAGGTGCTCATCATGAAGGGTCATAATTCAAGTATTGAGGTATGTCAACCTGTTCTGGATGAGAATGCACTCCTCCTGAGGGAGCAAGTTTGTAGCTTGGGAGTGCTTCTTGACCCGACCCTGCCCCTGGCACCCCAGGTGGAGGCAGCGGTGAGAAGTGCCTGTTATCGACTTTGGCTGATATGCCAGCCATGCCCATTCCTGGAACATGTGGACCTGGTAACGGTGGTGCACACACTGTTAACCTCCAGGCTTGATTTCTGTAACGTTTGTTCATTCATTTCATTTCTATGCTGCCCAATAGCTGAAGCTGTCTGGTTGGTTCACAAAAATTTAAACCAAAGAGCACACAATAAAACAATATAAAATATATAAAACATTAAAATCACAGTATAACAATACAACCAAAATAAAACTAGAATAAAACCTAGTAGCAATGTAGAGATTTAAAATACAGATTTAAAACAGCAAAGCTCAAAGTCTAGAAAGCTAAAATGCCTGGGGAAATAAAAAGGTCTTCACCTGGCACTGAAAGGAATACAATGTAGGTGCCAGGTGAACCTCACTAGGGAGCTCATTCCACAGCCAAGGTGCCACAGCAGAAAAGGTCCTCCTCCTAGTAGCCACCTGCCTCATTTCCTTTGGCAGGGGCTCACAGAGAAGGGCTGCTGAGGATGATCTTAAGGTCCAGGCAGGCACATATGGGAGGAAGCGATCCTCCAGATAATCTGGCCCCAAGCCGTTCAGGGCTTTGAATGTTAATACTAGCACTTTGAATCGGGCCTGGAAATGGACTGGCAGCCAGTGCAGCTGGAAAAGTACTGGCGTAGTATGAGCTCGCTGGCCAGTCCCTGTTAACAATCTTGCTGCCCTATTTTGGACCAGCTGAAGTTTCCGGACTGTTTTCAAAGGCAGCCCCATGTATAACGCATTGCAGTAATCCAGATGAGAAATTAGTGGAGCATGGATAACTGTAGCTAGGCTATCTCTGTCCAGATAAGGGCATAGTTGGTATACCAGCCTAAGCTGATAAAAAGTGCTCTGTGCCACTGAGTTCACCTGTGCCTCAAGTGACAGTTCTGGGCCCAAAAGCACCCCCAAACGACAAATGTGATCCTTTAGGGGGAGTGCAATCCCCTCCAGAACAGGTTGAATATCACCTAGCTGGGCAGACGAACCACCCTCTTGGCAGGGTTGAGCTTCAGTTTATTGACCCTCATCCAGTCGATTACCATACCCAGGCACTGGTTCAGAACAGCCGCTGCCTCACCTGGGTTTGATGAGAAAGAGAGGTAGAGCTGGATGTCATCCGCATATTGATGGCTCCTCAGTCTACACCTCCGGATAACCTCCCCCAGCGGTCTCATGTAGATGTTAAAAAGCATGGGGGATAAAAAAAAAAGAGCCCTCTGGAACCCCATGGCATAATCGCCATGGCACAGAGCAATAATCCCCCAGCACCACCTTCTGGAGTCAGCCATCCAAGTAGGAGCAGTACCACTGCAATGCAGTGCCTCTAACTCCCAACCCAGACAACCTATCCAGGAGGATACAGTGGTCAACGGTATCAAAAGCCACTGAGAGGTTGCAGAGAACAAGTAAGGAGCATTTGCCCCTATCCAGAGCCCTCCTCATATCATCCACCAAGGCGACCAAGGTCCCTTCTGTCCCATGCCCAAGCCTGAAGCCCGACTGAAATGGATCTAGATAATTGGCTTCCTCCAAGTGTGCCTACAACTGCATCGCCACCACCCGCTCAATCACCTTGCCCAAAAATGGCAGATTCGAAACTGGGCGAAAGTTGTTCAGGACTTGGGGATCCAAGGAGGGCTTCTTTAAGAGCGGTCTTATCACTGCCTTGAGTGCTGATGGCATCACTCCTTCCTCAAGGGAGGCGTTCACCACCGCCCTGATCCCCTCACCCAATCTCTCTCTGCAGCCATAATGAGCCAAGATGGGCAAGGATCAAGTAAGCAGGTGGTCAGCCTTACAGAGGAAAGCACCTTGTCCACTTCACCAGAAGGAAGAAGCTGGAACCGATCTCACAAAACCAGTTTGCCACAGACCGCCTCTTGCTCACTAACTGTGTCCACAGCGCATGGAATAACACTCCTAATCCAATCAATTTTATCTGCAAAGTGCCTTGCCAAGGCCTCACAGGAGGCCTTAGAATGCTCCAGTGGTTCCGGAGCCATTGGACTGACCAGGCTCCGGACCACACAGCCTCCTGGGACAGCACTCTGCGGATGTGATAGAGGCAGCATAATATTCCTTTTTTGCTGCCTTCACCGCCACGTGATAGGCTGAAGATACAGCTCTAGCCCCTGATTGTCTTTGGAGCGAGACGTCCGCCACTGGCACTCTAGCCATCTCACCTCCTGTTTCAGAGCTCATAACTGCAGATTGAACCATGGTGCAGTCCGAGCCCTGTTCAGGGGGAGAGGGCGTTTTGGAGCCACCCGATCTAATGCCCCAGTGATTGCAGCATTCCAGCCACCCACCAGGGTCTTGACCGAGTGGCCGTTGGCGTGCTCCAGAGAATCCCAAGCGTGTTCAGGAATCCATTCGGATCCATAAGACGCCTGGGGTGGACCATTTTAATGAGGCCAGCACCACTCCCTCTCTCAAGGAGGAATTTACAACCTCCTGGACCCAGCCAGACATCCCCTCCTTGTTCGATGTAATAAGCCATGAAGGGCAAGGGTCAAGCACACAAGTGGTCGATTGGACTTGGCCAAGCACTTTGTCTGCATCCTCAGGCCTCAATAACTGAAACTCATTCAATAAAACTGGACCAGATGGTGCTCTGAACGCCTCTACCAATGGAACTGCATTAATCATGGTGTCCAATTTATGACGAATCTGAGTGACTTTATCTTCAAAAAACCGTGCAAACTCATCACAGCGTGCAACCAAGGGTTCCACAGTCTCTCTCCCTGGCCCAGAATGTAACAGGCTGTGAACCACTCAGAAAAGCTCTGCTGGATGACACTGAGAAGATGCAATGCTGGTGGAAAAAAACTGTCTCTTTGCCACCCTCATCGCCACAGAGTAGGCTCGATAATGAGCTCAAACCTGTGTTCAGTCAAACTCAGCACAAGTTTTCCTCCACCTGCGTTCTAGCTGTCTCCCCTCTTGCTTCATTGCCCTCAGCTCAGTTGTATACCAAGGAGCTGGCCGGGCTCTGCTCAGAGGGAGGGGGCGCTTGGGCACGATCGTGTCAACCGCCTGAGTCATCTCTGCATTCCACAGAGCAATCTGGGCTTCGACAGGAGCACCAGCCATACCAGCAGGAAAATCCCCCAGAGCATTCTGGAATCCATTAGAATCCATTAGCCTCTGGGGGCGTACCCTTGCAGAGGGGAAAGGCTGCCAAGAGTCTAAACCTCAGCAGGAAGTGATCTGACCATGACAAAGGGACAGATGTTAATTCCTCCACTTTCAGATCACCATCCTCCTGCCCAGTTGAGAAAACCAGATCAAGCGTGTGTCCTTTTACATGTGTTGGGCCGATGACATGTTGGGACAGCCCCATGGTTGTCATGGCAGCCATGAAGTCCTAAGCCGCCCTGGATATAGCGGCTTTGGCATGGAAGTTGCGATCCCCCAGGACCATCATCCTAGGGGTCCTCAACACCAAGTCAGAGACCACTTCTGTCAGTTCAGGCAGGGAGTCTAATGGTCAGTGGGGTGGACGGTACACCAACAGAATCCCTAATCTGTTCCAGGTACCCAACACAAGGTACAAGAACTCAAGATCTGCACTCGAATGAGCAGGAAGCCTACAGAGGGGGATTGAATTCCTGTAGACCACAGACACAGACCCTTGAGTCGGTGTTGGTGCTGCTCTGAGTACCCAGGAGGGCACAACTGGGAGAGGGTAACCTCTCCCAGTTCCCCCACCCAGGTCTCAGTAATACATACCAGGTCAGCCCCCTCATCCACAATCAAATCATGGATGAGCGAGATTTTATTTTGGCCGGACCTGGCATTCAGCAGCAGCAGCACCAGACCTGAGGGCAAGCTGGTAAGGCCACCAGGAACCATCAGGTGGGGGGAAGAACCAGAAGAGGGGACAGCCATAAGGTGTCTAGCCCCTCTTCTCAGCTGGCTTATTAATCCCCCAACATCATACCTCCCCCTACCTGTGACCACAGTTATGGTGGCACCTCCCTGACCCCCTGAGTTGCTCAGTGGACTTCCCAGGCACGTATTAAAATGTTAAGATGTAAAATATAAAACAGGATAAAAGAATATAAAAGAGAGCAGCAGGTAAGGACCAGATAAGATGTGTTTGCCCCTTTCCTCCCCTCTGCTGCTGCTATTTGCTGCTAATAACTGGTTGCTGGTATCTCTGGAGAGGGTGGGTCTACATATGTTCCTCCATGCATCTCCAAGTGCGACGCTAAGCCTCTGGCAGCCCTGCCTTAAGTACCTGTTGGGGAGGGGCAGGAACAGGCTTAGGGTCCACCTGGTGCAGGTACTTGGGGCTGCCTGTATATCTAGTTCAGAAACTGACTAGTACAAAATATGGCAGCCAGGTTGGTCTCCGGGACACCCCATGGAGACCATATTACCCCAGTTTTAAAATCTTTACAATGGCTGCCAATTTGTTTCCAGGTAAAATATAAAGTGTTGGTTCTTACCTTTAAGGCCTTACATGGTCTAGGTCCAAGGTAGCTTAAAGAACACTGCCTCCTCTATGCCCCAGTCTGCCACCTAAGGTCCTCTGAGGGTTATTTGCTGTGATTGCTTAATGTGAGATTGGCAGCCACATGCCAGGGGACCTTTTCTTTTGCCACCCCTCAGTTGTGGAATAACATGCTGGTTGAAAGGCATCAGCTGACCTCTTTGAATGTTTTTAAGTTAGAATTGAGGACTCTATTATTCTAGCAGGCCTTCCCTTTTTAGAACTCTTACTCCTTTTCACGGATTGTTGTATATTGTTTTTATGCTGTATTGTTTTTATTGCTGATTTTCTGGTTTAAACTGTTTTTAACTTTGTATGCTGCCTAGAGTATTTTGTATATAGCCGGCATATAAATTGAATAAACAAAAATAAATGAAACAAAAAAGTCTTAAACAGTTTTCCATTCACTGTAATTCTCTAGGCCCTACACCTATCATTTTGAAATGTTGCAGGTCTTGTCTAGTGCCACCTCCATGACATATGCCATTATCATATGAATTGCCAAAAAATGCAGGGAGGGGGGTAAGGGTGGTGAATTACGTACCCACCTAAAAATCTGAACATGCCCCTTCCACAAAAATGCCACACCTATCCTTCTGAAATTTTGCAGGTTTCTTAACTAGGGCCACCTTTACGTTGTATGCCATTTTCATAATAGCCCACAAAAATATAGAGTATAAGCTCATCCTTTCTGGGTAAACCCCCAAACTGTAAAGTCTGCTCTGACACACACAAAAACTCCTAAATCTCTTCATCTGAAATTTGGCAAACTTCATCCCCTCAGAATAGGCAACTATCCCTGCAAATTTCATCAAATACTGCCATGAAATCAAAATGTTATCAGCAGTTCCTTTAAAAAAAAAAATCAAAATGTAAGGATATGTGTCACAAAAACCCCTGCACCTATTTGTCTGACTTTTAGCAGACATATTTCCCTCATAACTGTGCTTGCAAGTTTCATTCACTTCTTTATAAAATGGGGAAAACATTATAGCTGTTTGTTGATTTTCAGTGATTGTCAATCAAAGACTCTGTCCCACTCAGAAACTCCCCTGGGACCTGTAGCTGGGCAGTGCTAGCTCCCAGCCAGCTGAGAGCACATGAACACTGGTTGAGGGGTAAAACAAGGTCCTCTGTTGTGGAGATTGCAATGCTAAAATCTGAAAAGAGCCGAAAGTGTTGTTAAGAAAAATGAGCCAAGGTTAAAAGCCAAGAAGATACTAGCAGCAGAAGCAGCAGGGAGCAGGCCATAAACAGGGTCGTCAACAGTTCAGGTCGTAAATCAGCAGTCCAAAGCAAGAAAGCAAGGAGTCTGGCAGGCAAAGATTTTAGCTAGAATAGGTTTTTGTTTCTAGCGAGGAAGCAGAGGTACTGGAAGGCTTATCAAACTTGTAACCACCTGGCCACCAGCTGCAACTGATCAAGGACTTTGCTTGCAGCCAGAAGCCTAGTCTGAGAGGAGTACACTGAGTGAGGCTTTTCAAATAATACCTCTCCCTGGGGCTTATTGGATGACCCTCCTCCTGTTCTGACTCCGAGTCTTCTGGTGAAACATGAGAGGGCCCTGGTTCTTTGGAGTCAGTCTGGCTCCTGGATTTCCTCCTCCGGATCTTTGTCAGATAAGGACTGCTCCTCATCAGACAAGGAGTCCCAAGAAGTGCCATTACATCCATGAAGATTTTGACTTCCAAATCAAGATTCAGATTTGGACCCGAGTCAGCGGGCAACCCCTGAATCAGTCTGAGCTGAATCTTGTTCAGTGAACATCCCTTGTTGCTGTCATATCCGCAGACCATCATGTAATACCTAGTGTTCCACAGTGTCTATACTATCCAGTGTTTATCATCTTCACTGATAATTGATAGAATTAGATTGTGTTGAATGGCCTTATTTTAAATACCTGCTTTTGAAGATAGGTTTTGGCCCAACATTTTTGTAAGGCTATCACATCCAATTACTGTAGTCCTCAAGCATTTTTCTCTGTTAATAACCACAATTCAAGGACTTTTCAGCTACAGAGGGTACAAGGCAAGGTTGCCTTTTGTCTCCTTTGCTGTATGCAATGCCTCTTGGCATTGTTTTTCATGTTAATTGACATAATGAAGGCATATACGATGGTTATACAGAACATAAAGTGGGCTAGTTTCCAGATGATAGGACCCTCTATATAACCAATCCATTATCAGCACTACCAGAAATAATCCCACTGCTTGATGATTTTGGACAAGCTTCTGGTTGCAAAGCAAACTACCATAAGTCAGAGATTACTAATGTCAATCTACCAGTAGTTACATAAGCCAATCTAGGAAATAAATTTCCTTTTGTGGGGGTTACTAAATCTTGGCAACATTTGGGCATTCAAATCTCTCCCTCACTATATGAACTCTATAAACTCAACTATCAGCCATTGTATATATGGATCCACTCTGACAATAAAAAATGGGGTAAGTTATCATGGTCAGCTAAAATAGCTATAGTAAGAATGAATGTCTTGCTTAGACTCCTTTTCTTATTTCAATCAATTCCACTTCATCTATCTATTCCAACTCTGGTCATATGGAACAAACTATTGTCAGATTTTATCTGGTCAGGACAGAAGCCAAGGTTGGAGCAAGCGACTCTTAGCAGACCCCAGGCAAAAGGAGGTGTTGCAGTGCCAAGTTTGGAATTATATTATGGATGCATCACTTCTCAGAGCACCAGTGGACAACAAGCAGTGGCAACTACCCTCTTGATGCCTTGATATGAGTCAGACATTGGGATAGACCTAAGTGCATCTTTGAGCTGCCAGTGATCAGAGACACTATACTTACTTGGGAACACTGGCGGGGAAAAATTGGCATCTGATCTGTTTCCACTAATGTCAGTGTTGATTCATCCAGAATTTGTAGCACATAACAATCCCCAAGCTTTTGCACTTGGATAGCAGCAAAAATTTATAGATTTTAAAAATTCATTTGGTGAAGGGGAACCTGCCTCCTTATGCAGATGTTTTGAAAAGAACTGAGCCAACCGTACTGTCTTTTTATCAGTATCTGCAACTGCGTCACTTTCTTAGCCTGAATCACATTAAGGCAGCCAAGTGCCCACTTACTTCTTCTGAATCTTTTATTAGAAGCTGCTGTTACTTCAAATAAAGGTTTGATATTTTCTATTTATAAAATCCTCCAAATGCTATTATTGGATGACGAGCCATGACACCTCCTCTGTACGGGCATGGAAGACTGACTTAGGTGAGTCTTTGGAAGAAGATGACTGGCAGTGTCTTTGGACTTCTTTTGCATCTTTAGCAATCAACGCTAATATAAAGGAAGCAAAATACAAAGTTCTCAGTGGTTGGTACATGACTATTGCAAGGTTTCACCTAATACACCCAAATTATAGTCAATATTGCTGGAAGGCGACCTCATCAGATTAGTTCATACCTTCAGCTTTGGTGGGAATGTTCTACTGTGCAGGAGTTTTGGAACATGGTTGCTGATTACTGTCAGGAATTTCTTCTGGTAACTTCTAAAGCTATGCTTCTTCATCTTTCTGAATCTAATGATACTGGATTCCTGCATAAAGACCTTCTTGAGCAATTATATACAGCTGCAAAGTCATGTATAGCTTGTAACTGGAAGTCTCCAAAGAAACCAACTAACAACTAGTGAGTTGATAAAACTTGGGTTCCTATGACTATGTATAAACTTTCTCAGCAAGTGCAGCAAGCAAGGAATCCTAATTTTAAGTCGGGAAATCTCTACGGATACCACAACCACCATGGCAAGTGCCTTGATGCGGTCACCTGGATCTCTATATTTCAATACAGGGATATATGTGCTCCCTCTCTTCAAATTAGTGAAGCTTTGTACATGCACAGGAATACCCACATTTGGAAAGCATTGTTGGATTGGGCCATTTGTATATTTTCATTCAGGATTTAACTACTAAATTAACTCCATTCAGTTTTATACAATCTCTTACAGCCCAATCCTATGTATGTTTACAGATGAATATGCCCCACTATCTGGTGAGGATTACTCCTAAGTACACATGCATAGGACTGCAGCTTTGTTTCCTATTTGAATAGGATGTGATGGTGTACAATGCTTGGAGAAGAACATCTCTTGAGAAGCCTCATGAATGGTCACTGATCTAGATAGTTGTTGCTTAACCTAGCTTGTCTGCTGAGCAGAACTGAAGGAGCACTTTTTTCCTTGAGTCCTGACTCATAGTGAGATGTCAAAGGTATTGGTACTGATTTGCACTAACTACAAGATCGTAAGAAAGACATGACATCAATTCAAGGAACAAGATTTCGTTAAGCAGCCAACAATAATTGCCTGTAATTTTTCAAGGAAGAAAACAAGTCTAGAATATCAGATGTTCTGATATTCCTCCCCCCCCCATGAAATGCTTTATTTCAGTTCATGAATAATAGAACTCTTTTCGTTTCTCATTGCTTCTCACAATGTAAAAAGATGAGCATTATGCAAATACAATGTCTTAAAATGGTCTCCTGTCAAATATTGCTTTCTGTTTCTGTTTTTAATGTAATTGACAAAACATTCGATAGCACTGATGATGCTTTCCCTTGTAAACAACTTACTTTATGCCCATAAACAGCTCTATGAATTTCTGGCTTCATTATAAAGTTGTCATCACAATGTGAACAAACACTGCACAAAATCCTGAGCACTCTGCTTACCAGCTGGCAAAAGATCCTTTCAGTAATAAAGGTAAAATTCATCAACTTTGGTGTTCTCCTAAGGTGTCAAAGAGTTTTATAGGATTTGCTCTTTTAAGATTACATGTGTTTGTTTTTATACTAACTAGGAGTACCTAAAAATGTAACAAGAAGAATCTAGATGCTCAGACATTATTAATGGCATGATTCAGTCACCTGGGCTAAAGCAGGGCAAGCATATTTCCATTAGCAAAATCTCAGAGGCATGCTTAAGTCTAGAATTGCACTACTTTTCTAAGTAATAAACTGAAGGGAAGTACTAAGCAATGGAGAAGACTGCTCATGGGTATAACAACCCAGCCCAGAAACTGCTCCCATGCCACTGGAGGGCCAGACAAATAAAAACTTTGCTGCCCATGCTCTCATGCAAGTGTTGATAACTTGATTTAAAGGAGGGACTAGCCCACTCCCAAAATTATTACCCTCACTTGGATTATAAAATATACTGGTATACTCAACTAACCCAAGGCTTAAATAAGAGCAGCTTCCACCATTGCCTCTCATTGATTATCCCTGTTCCTTTTATGTGTAACACTTGCTTAGAGGGACAAGCATTATTCACTATCTACAAGGTAAACCAAGATCACAGGCCTTCAGCACAGAGCTGAGCTTTTCAGGAAATTCCTCGAAGACACAACAAGAAGACACGACACAACATGGAAACAAGCACTAGGACCATGGAACAGAACTACCTTTGGTTGGGGGTGTTGGTTACATAATCAGTACATATACATTTTGTCTTGGTAAGAGCTGAGCCAGGTGATGGGGTCATTTTTTATTTTTATTTTTATTCTTTTGCAAGCAAAGACCTTTGCAAACCTGCAAAGAACTCCCCTCTCCCCTTTGGCAATTTTTCAAAAGGAGGCTGAAAACGAACAAATGAGTTTGAGGGTAGGAGGCATTGTCCTCACTCATTACAAGCTTCATGGTATCATTACACAGCCAGATCCAATTGCTCTCTTTCCAGCATCATGACAACAACATGATCCCAGTTTGGCAAGTTACATACTGGAAGAAAAGACCAAAAACTGGTGCCAAAGAAGCAGCTGCAAATAACCAGCAAGCAAGGGGAAGTGTTCTGGGAGATACTTGGCCTCAAAAGTTCACATATAATTTATGGCACAATCCTATGCATGTCTACTCAGAAATAAATCCCAGGTAAGTGTGCATAAGAATGTGTCCCTTCATGGATCACTGCCTTGTTGTGGCGAAGGGGCTTGCGTAACTCAGTGAAGCCATAAGCTATGCTGTGCAGGGCCACCCAAGACGGACAGGTCAAGGCAGAGAGTTCTGACAAAATGTGGTCCACTGGAGAAGGAAATGGCAACCCACTCCAGTATTCTTGCCAAGAAAACCCCATGGAACGTATCACAAGGCTAAAAGAGATGACGCTGGAAGATGAGACCCTCAGGTCGGAAGGTGTCCAATATACTACTGGGGAAGAGCAGAGGGTATTTCCAAGTAGCGCCAGAAAGAGTGAAGCGGCTGGGCCAAACCCGAAAGGACACTCAGCTGTGGATGTGTCTGGTGGTGAAAAGAAAATCCGATGCTGTAAAGAACAATATTGTTTAGGAACCTGGAATGTAAGGTCAATGAATCAAGGTAAGCTGGAGGTGGTCAAACATGAGATGGCAAGATTGAACATCAACATCTTGGGAATCAGTGAACTAAAATGGACAGGCATGGGCGAATTTAATTCAGGTGACCATCATATCTACTATTGTGGGCAAGAATCCCTTAGAAGAAATGGAGTAGCACTCACAGTCAACAAAAGGGTGGGAAAAGCAGTACTGGCGTACAATCTTAAAAATGATAGAATGATCTCAGTACGAATCCAAGGCAAACCATTCAACATCACAGTAATTCAAGTCTATGCCCCAACCACTGATGCCGAAGAAGATGAGGTTGATCGGTTCTATGAAGACCTACAACACCTTCTGGAACTAACACCAAAAAAAGATGTCCTCTTCATCATAGGGGATTGGAATGCTAAAGTAGGAAGTCAAGAAATCACTGGGATAACAGGCAGGCATGGCTTTGGTGTACAAAATGAAGCAGGACAAAAGCTAATAGAGTTTTGCCAAGAGAACACGCTGATCATAGCAAACACTCTTTTCCAACAGCACAAGAGACGACTCTACACATGGACATCACCAGATGGTCAATATCAAAATCAGATTGATTATGTCCTTTGCAGGCAAAGATGGAGAAGCTCTATACAGTCAGTCAAAACAAGACCTGGAACTGACTGTGGCTCAGATCATGAGCTTCTTGTTGCAAAATTTCGGCTTAAATTGAAGAACGTAGGGAAAACCACTAAACCATTCAGGTATGACCTAAATCATATCCCTTATGAATATACAGTGGAGGTGAGGAATAGATTTCAGGGATTAGACCTGATAGACAGAGTGCCTGAGGAACTATGGACGGAGGTCCGTAACATTGTTCAGGAGGCAGCAACGAAATCCATCCCAAAGAAAAAGAAATGCAAGAAAGCCAAGTGGCTGTCTGATGAGGCTTTACAAGTAGCTGAGGAAAGAAGGGAAGCAAAAAGCAAGGGAGAAAGGGGAACATATATCCAACTGAATGCAGAGTTCTAGAGAATAGCAAGGAGAGACAAGAAGGCCTTCTTAAATGAACAATGCAAAGAAATCGAGGAAAACAACAGAATGGGAAAGACTAGAGATCTCTTCAAGAAAATCGGAGATCTCAAGGGAACGTTTTGTGCAAAGACGGGCATGATAAAGGACAAAGAAGGCAGGGACCTAACAGATGCAGATGAGATTAAGAAGAGGTGGAAAGAATACACAGAAGAACTATACAGGAAAGATCTTAATGTCCCTGATAGCCATGATAGTGCGGTCACTGAACTTGAGCCAGACATCCTAAAGAGTGAAGTCAAGTGTGCCTTAGGAAGCATTACTAACAACAAAGCTAGCGGAGATGACAGTCTTCCAGCTGAGCTATTTAAAATCCTAAAAGATGATGCTGTTAAAGTGCTGCATTCAATATGCCAACAAATTTGGAACACTCAACAATGGCCGCAAGACTGGAAAAGGTCAGTTTACATTCCAATTCCAAAGAAGGGCAACGCCAAAGAGTGTTCAAACTACCGCACAATTGCGCTCATTTCACATGCCAGCAAGGTGATGCTCAAAATCCTACAAGCTAGGCTTCAGCAGTATGCGAACCGAGAACTACCGGAAGTACAAGCTGGGTTTCGAAGAGGCAGAGGAACTAGAGATCAAATCGCCAACATTCGCTGCATCATGGAGAAAGCAAGAGAATTCCAGAAAAACGTCTATTTCTGCTTCATTGACTACGCTAAAGCCTTTGATTGTGTGGATCACAACAAACTGTGGCAAATTCTTAAAGTGATGGGAGTACCAGACCACCTGACCTGTCCCCTGAGAAACCTGTACGAGGGTCAAGAAGCAACAGTAAGAACCAGACATGGAACAACCGAGTGGTTCAAAATTGGGAAAGGAGTACGACAAGGCTGCATATTGTCACCCTGCTTATTTAACTTATAGGCAGAGTACATCATGAGAAATGCCGGGTTGGATGAATCACAGGTCGGAATTAAGATTGCTGGGAGAATTATCAACAACCTCTGATATGCAGACGATACCACCCTAATGGCAGAAAGCAAAGAGGATCTCAAGAGCCTCTTGTTGAGGGTGAAAGAGGAGAGTGCAAAAGCTGGTTTGAAACTCAACATTAAAAAAACTAAGATCATGTCATCTGGCCCTATCACTTCCTGGCATATAGAAGGGGAAGAAATGGAAGCAGTGACAGATTTTACTTTCTTGGGCTCCAAGATCACCGCAGACAGTAACTGTAGCCATGAAATTAAAAGACACTTGCTCCTTGGGAGGAAAGCTATGGCAAACCTAGACAGCATAGTAAGAAGCAGAGACATCACCTTGCCGACAAAGGTCCGTCTAATCAAAGTTATGGTTTTCCCAGTAGTAAGGTATGGCTATGAGAGCTGGACTATAAGGAAGGCTGAACGCCGAAGAATTGATGCTTTCGAACTGTGGTGCTGGAGAAGACTCTTACGAGTCCCCTGGACTGCAAGGAGGTCAAATCAGTCCATCCTAAAGGAAATCAACCCTGAGTGCTCATTGGAAGGACAGATACTGAAGCTGAAGCTCAAATATTTTGGCCACCTAATGCGAAGAGAAAACTCTCTGGAAAAGACCCTGATGCTGGGAAAGACTGAAGGCAAAAGGAGAAGGGGACGGCAGAGGATGAGATGGCTAGATAGCATCACAGATGCAATGAATATGAACTTGAGCACGCTCCGGGAGAGAGTGCAGGACAGGAAGGCCTGGCGTACTGTGGTCCATAGGGTCACGAAGAGTTGGACACGACTGAACGACTGAACAACAAGTGTGCATAGGACTGCAATCTGTCATTGCATCATATAATCTTCATAGGCTGAGAACAGAGGATAACTTTTCAGATACTCGAAGGCAGTTTTGCCTTTAAGTTAGAATTAATTTTCTGCCCTTAATGCATATTGCCTCTGATCTATGATTTGGCTCTGATCTATGATTTAACACTGTTCTTTCTTTTGTTTAGATTGTATTTTGTTTTTAAACTTACATTGTTAGCTGTTTGATGGACTGCTTAAGGGGACAAAAAGCAGGTTACGTACATTTTAAATTAAAATGATTAAAATATTGTAGTTATCGTTGCCCATGGCACAAATGTTACCTTGTACCATAGTCTCTAGGTAAAGTGGTTTTGCAGATTTCTTCAGGGCTGCAAACAGTGTTTAGGAAAAGCCAAAAGTAGCCCACAACTATATGACCAATATTTCTGCAGCAGATGAGTGCATATTTTTGCACTATTGTCATGAATACCTATTTGATGGAGTCCAGTCCACAATATCTAACTCTACATTCCCCTTTCTCCTTGTTGGAGGAAGTTTTGGGGAACCATTTCTAACAGTATTTTTAATATTATGAGTAATATTATTAAAAGTACATGAAAGGATGTAGCCCTTAGTAAGAAAGTTTAAGGTAATTCCATCTATATATGCATCAGCCCTCCATTCAAGAACAGTTTCTAGAAATTAAAGTTCAGGAGCTGTTTCTGAGGAGGCCTAGTCAATTTCACCACTCTGTTGACTTGTATGCATGAAGTGGCTGCAGTTAGGAACCAGGATAGGAATTAACAGGTTCTTCCCCACTCTCCCATAGTGAGCCCCCCAGTATACACTTATGAAGCTCCTAGTGCTGGATTAGGGCTAATGCTAGGGAGACACTAAGTGAGCATTGTTCCCTTTCCTCTTCAGAAATGTTTTTCTGTACACAGTATTTCTTAATTGATATGAACGAGTGCTGTATCACATGGCCACTGGACAAGTTCAAAACATCCACATTTATTCTGAAAAACCTCATAGGACCTCTCCAGTTGTGATGTCATGCAAAGCTGTGTTTTATGAATAATAGCCCTCACAACTGGAGGATGAAGGCTGTCCCTGCCCCCCATAGAATCAGGGTTGGAAGGGGCCTACAAGACCATCGAGTCCAACCCCCTGCTCAATGCAGGAAGCCTGATTCCCAGGCGCCCCCCCATCCAAGTCCTAACCAGGGCTGACCCTGCTTAGCTGCCAAGATCAGACTAGATGAGGCGCATCCCGCCCTTTGCTTGTACTACATAACAGCCTAAATACATTATGCAGGTGGATTTGGGACCTGTGTACATATTATTATGCAATACTCACAGATTCCAGGAGACTGGAGGCTGCGCCAGGAGAGTGCAATACACACTTTCTCATAAAGCCCTTTTCTGAGGAATGGAAGACTGTTTATAGCAGCCTTCCCTAACTTGGTGCCCTCCAAATATGCTATCCTATGCAGACCTTGTCTGATCTCGGAAGCTAAGCAGGGTCAGCCCTGGTTAGTACTTGGATGGGGAACTGCCTGGGAATTAGGCTTCCTGCAATGAGCAGGGAGTTGGACTCGATGGTCTTGTAGGCCCCTTCCAACCCTATGATTCTATGTCTATGTCCCATAATCACCAGCCAGCATGGCCATTGGCTGTTCAGGCTAGGGATAATACATTGTTCAACCCATTTGGAGGGCACCAGATTGGGGGCAGCTGGTTTATAGAACGCCAGTTTTAAAATAGTATTTATATTATATGACCAATTTTGAGGGCTCACATTCTTCAATGTTGTAAAAAATGTCAGGACATGGTTTGTAGCTCTTTAATGCTCAATGCTAGGCTATTCGCAGAAATTATTTTATACCTTGCCATATACCAGGCCACCACGCTACTGTTGAACTTGATCTCTTTTTCACAGATCCCAGTCTGCTATTAAACTTGATCTTCTCTTAAATTATCTGCCTACATTTACTTCAGAAATCTTCATTTCCTAGGGATAACAGGGAAATTTGCTGTATTTAGTACATTTTTTTTTACTTTGGCATTCTTTTAATAATCATCAAATGTTAAACAGAGCCCAGTCTCATTCATGTAATAATTATCTTCTGCTGTATTGATTTCTCACAAGACATTTATTTCTGTAGAAGTTGTTTGTCTATCAATTGAAGGCTCAATTGTTATCCTAGCTAAAGATATTTTCTAATTGGCCAACAAATTTAAATGATACAAGTGATGGGAGGAGAGTCTGTCATGCTCATTAGGCGATGGCTCTCATTTTGTTGGACATAGCCCTCTGCCCAAGGCTCTGGAGAGAATGATACTGGTACTCTGACAGACTTGGATTCTCAAAGATCTTTTGATAAAGTTCCTCAGAATCCTAAGGAAACAAAAGAGCCATGGGATAAGAGGTTGGCCTCTCTGTGGATTAGAAACTGCCTAAAAGACACAGAAGCCGAGAGGAGAATAAATACACAGTTTTCACAATGAAAGAAAGTACACTGAGGTGGTACTCCAAGCAGATGTATCCTATCCTCAGGTCCAATGCTATTTAATCTATTCACAAATATTCTGGTGTAGCTTCTAAATGGAGGTAACCAGATTTGTTCATGCCACCACATTATTCAGAATGGTGCAGACTATTGTGCTGTGAGTCAAAAACCCATACACACTTTTTAAAATCCTGTGGGACCTCTCCAGTTGCTATGATGTCAAATCAGTCAGTGTTTCTATGCTCTATGGGTTGGGTCCAGATTGAGGCATGTGCAACTGGACCAGTGGAAGCAGACTTCCCCTCCCCTTCCTCCCCAGAGCAGCTCCTCCAGCCCCCCCTCCCCCCAATGCTACACAGAGGGTTAGAGGACACTACTAAATGGGGTAGGCTGTAGTGTGAAGGGAGAAGGGATCCCCAAAAATTGGGTGGCAGAGCTCCACTTGCAGAAGGATCCCTCTGCCCAACACAGCTGAAGGGGACGGATGTTTAGAGATGTACAAGCATCACTATGCATAACTGCACATATTTCATGACCCTGGCATCAATGCAGATTTTCTGCCTTTATTTATTGATTTATTGTGTGTGTGTGTGTGTGTGTGTGTGTGTGAGAGAGAGAGAGAGAGAGAGAGACACTTGTATACCACTGAATATAATAAAATCCCTCAGCGGTTCACAATAAATAGTAAATACATTTAAATACAATACTAAAACCACAACATTAAAAGACATTAAAAACACTTCCAACTACAGTAAAAACAATTCAAGGAACAGTAAAATGGAACAGCATGATTACTTTACTTACAGCCCCAGGAAAGCCTGAGTGAACAAGTGCATTTTCAGGAGGCATTTAAAAGATGTCACATTTTCTGCCTTCCAAACTGCACGAGGGAGGTTTTCCAGAGGGTAGGTGCCGCCACAGAGAAGGCCTGCCATCAGGGTACCTCATGGTGACTTTCTGTTCACTTCTGAATGGCCAGCAAGGCCTCCTCTGGTGATCTTAAAGATCACCTCGATATATCTAAGGGAAGGTGGTCTGCTAGGTATCTTGGTCCCAAGTTGCTGAGAGCATTATATGACAACAGCATAAGCTTGTTCGGTAACTAATAGGTGGTCAGGGCAGTTCTTTTAACACAGGTGTTATGTGGGCATAGCTGGGTATCCCAGTGAGCACCTAGCTGCTGCATTCTGCACTAGCTGCAGCTTCTGAACCATGCACAAGGGCAGCCCCACATAGAACATATTGCTAGGGGTATACGAAACCCCACTTACCTGGCTCTGCCAGGTTCCGCAGGTGGGGGGAGGCGATCCGATCCTCCCCCCAGAATCCTCGACGGGGGGGGAGGCGATCCGTCCCCCCCCCCCCGGAATCCTGCCCGGCTGGCTCCGCTCCGTGGCCAAGCCGCAGAGCCGCCAGCCGGGCCAACCCGCAGCAGGGCCTCCAGCCACTGCCGGGCTGGTGCGGACACAAATGGCGTCCTGTGTAGGGGACGCCATTTGCGTCCCTACGCCAGCCCGTGATAGGCTACGTAAATATTTACGTAGCCTATCACGGCAAAAAACACACACACAAAAACAGCGAATGCAAATGGTGGTGGCTACGGCAGCCGCCATTTGCGTTCCCTTTTTTTTCCGCCGTGATAGGCTACGTAAATATTTATGTAGCCTATTACGGCAAAACAGAGGGGTGCAAATGGCGACCACTACACCATTTGCGCCCCTCTGTTTTACCCTGATAGGCTACGTAAATATTTACGCAGCCCATCACGGCGGAAAAAAAAGGGAACGCAAACGGCGTCCCTGCATAAGCCATGATAGGCTACGTAACTATTTACGTAGCCTATCATGGCTATACGGAAGAAGCAACGCAGCACAGACGGCAGCAGGTAGGTGCTCCATTCCGGGCCCATTTCACGGGGGGGGGGCTTCGTTCCACCACTGATTTCGGGGGGCTGAATGCACTGGCATTTGGCCTCACCAAGATCCGTGGCGGAATTCTCCGCCATGCCTACATATTGCAGTAGTCATGAGGTTACCAGTGCATGGATCACTGAGGCTAGACTATCCCTATCCAGGAATGGGTGTAGTTGGCATACCAACCGAAGTTGGTAATGGGTGCTCCAGGCCACCTGGGCCTCCAGTGACAAAGAGGGATCCAGTAGTGCCCCCAAACTACGGCCCTGCTCCTTCAGAAGGAGTGCAATACCATCCAGAACAGGCAAACACCCCAATTCTCGGACCTGGAAACTGCCAGCCCATACGGTCTCTTTCTTATCAGGATTTAGTTTGTTGATTGGCCCTCATGCAAGCCATAACTGCATCCAGGCACTGGTTCAGGATGTGCATGGCCAATCCCAATTCAGATGTCACAGAGAACTAGAGCTGGGGGTGTCATCTGCTTACTGGTGTACACCTTGCCCCAAATCTCCAGATGACTGCTCCGAACCGCTTCATATAGATATTAAATAACATTGGGGACAGGATGGTGCCCCGTGGTACCCCACAGTTCAGCTGCCATGGGGCTGAGGTGCAGTCACCCAATGCTATTCTCTGGAACCAACCCCACAAGTACAAGTTGAAGCACTGTAGATCAGTGCCTCCAACTCCCAACTCGAGAAGTAACAGGGTCACACTCCGCCCATCTCTCTCCCGAAGATGGTCATCCATCAGGGCAACCAAGGCCAATTTCATCCCCAAATTGGGCCTGTATCCAGACTGGAATGGATCCATTGATGTTTCATTCAAGAGCGCCTGCAGCTGAGACACCACCAGTCTCTTGAGCAACTTACTCAAGAATTGGGTATCACAACTGAATGATAGTTAGCACAAATCTCTGGATCAAGGGAAGGTTATTTCAAGAGTAGTCACTTCACTGCCTCCTTCAAGGCAGTAGGGACCATCCCATCACGCAACGACACGTTCACCACTTCCCTGACGCATCTGGTCAGCCCCCTGCAGCTAGCTCAAGAGCATGTGGTGGGTCGAACAAATTCAAGTGTCTTGCCCACATCCTCAGGCTCCAAAAACTGAACTTGATCCCACAAAACAGGGTAAGTGTGGTGTACTGGCTGGAGTGTTGGGCTAAGAGCTAGGAGAGCCGGGTTCTAGTCCCCACTTGGCCATGGAAGCTCACTGGGTGACTTTGGGTCAGTCTCAGATTCTCAGCCCAACCTACCTCACAGGGTTGTTGTTGTGAGGATAAAATGGAAAGGAGGAGGATTATGTACGCCGCCTTGGGTTCCTTGGAGGAAAAAAGGTGGGATATAAATGCAATAAATAAATAAGATGATGCACTGGACACCTCAATAGACACTACATCAATAGCTGTGTTCAAGTCAGCATGAAGGTAAGTGATTTTATCCTCAAAGTATCTTGCAAACTCATCTCAGCAGGCCTCCAAGAGTTCTAGTACTGGATTCACTGGGTTTGATGTAAGCAACCCCCAAACCACTTCGAAAAGCTCAGCTGGATGGCTACTCAAGGATGTAACGGAGGTGGCAAAGTAAGCCTTCTTTGCTGCCTTCACCATCATGCAGTAGGCAATTATACGCTCTTATGTGTGTTCAATCACCTTCATGATGAGTCTTATGCCACTTATGCTCCAGCCATCTTCTTACCAAGCGCCACTGTGCTGAAGAAGGCACTTTGGAGCAATTGTGTCAGTGGCCCTTTGCACCGCACTATTCCATCGTGTGACAAGGGCCTCGACAGAATCGCAGGCTCTGGCTACTGAAAAATCCCTGAGAGCATTCAGGAATTGCTCGGATTCCACAAGTCTCTGGGGATGGACCATCTTAATGGGTCCCCCAATCCTGCAGAGAGGGATCGGCAATGTGAGACCAAATTTCACCAGGAAGCGGTCTGACCATGACAACAGGGTAATTTCCACCCCATCCCCCCAATATCCAGACCATCCCCCTCATGCCCAGAGGGAAAGACCCAGCCAAGGGTATGCCCTGGCCTATGCGTTGGGCCAGTAACAAACTGAGAAAGCCCCGTGGTTGAAGATACGAAGCCCCAAGTTGATCATGTTAAGGCAGTCTCTGCACAAATGTTGAAATCTCCCAGACCGTTGTCTTAAGAGTTTTCCAACACCACATCTGAGACTGCCTCAGCCAGCCCGGTCAGGAATCCCTTCAGTAACAGGGTGGGCAGTACACCAATAATATCCTCAATCTGTCTCTTTGGCCCAACACAAGGTACAGGCCCTCACATATGCCAAACAAGTATTTGGGTTAGGGGTGGGTAGGGATTGGATGACAATTTATAGAAGTATGTGTGACAGAGGGCCATTTCATGCAATCTGCCCATGCACCTCCTGCGATAGGTTGCAGGAAGATGGGGTCAATTAGGAGCCTTCTGCAGTACAACTTTGGAAGTACTATATGTGCTAAAAACAACAGGCCCAATTCTCCCTCACTCTGCACGGTTTCCTCTTGCCGGGTGACTTGCCGCGGCCAGTCCAATCCTGAAAATCCAGAGCCCACCTGTGGTTTGTATCCAGTGCCCAGCTCCTCTCGTGGATGTGAGTTCGTAGGTGACTCCTATATTTATTTACAGAATTGCCAGGGCCTGGGAAAGCATGGCGTCACTGGACGATTGCACACAAGCTGTCAAAGAGCCTTAGGTTGCCATATGCACATGGCACGTCATCTGAGATGCAGCACACCTGGCTGATGGCAAGAATTGTGGGAGAAGGAGATGGCTCAGCTGCTTGGCATAGGTACTGCTGTCATGTGCTGAGGTGGAATACATTGCCCATAATGTACAAAGTGGACCACATTTTCAGGTTGCTTTTCTATAGCTTCTACCAAAGCTCTTAGGGCTTGTTAAATACTGTAAGGCTTTTAAATGCTAAATTTTGAAACAGATTATTAAAGAAACAGCACTAATGATAAGAATTAACAACAACAATAATTACCAGATCTCTGTGCTCCTGATGAACTTGAGTCTTTCTTCACTGACAACACCAGTCCAATATTCAGGCACAATAAAAAGAAAAATGTTAGGATGCATTAGGAAAGCAATAGCAAAATAGCAAATTATCAGCAAGGCATTATATGTCTGGCCTTGATACTTGCAAGCCTCCAAACCCGGAGGCATATAAGTATCCAGTGCAAAGCAGGAGGCGTAGAAGAGGTCTCCACTGTATCTCCCGCTCTGCATTTTAGCTAGACGGGTGCTTTTGCTTGTCTAGATGAGGCGACAGGGAGCGGGAGCGAAGGAGGCTGGGCAGCACATAGGATTCCTCATACAGCAGCTTCTGCAGTCTCCTCCCCTCCTTGCCAACAGGAACGCCCCTTTCCCTTCCCTCCAAGGCTGCTTTTGTCACCTCTGAAAGGCAGCTGGTGCAGTTCTTGCTGTTCTGGCTGTGAGGGGGAAGGGGCAGGGAGCTCGGACTCCTGGGCTCAGATCCAGGAATCCAAACTATTCTGTGGCCCCCCCAGACTCTGTCTAGGGTCACAAGGATTGGTCTCTAGAACACTTACTCATCTAAAACTTTGCCTCAGATTAATTGGGTATATATATAATTTTTAATAGAAGTATTTATTTAAAAAACTGCAGATGCACCAACTTGAGAGGCATTCCCCCTAGTCTCTCTCATGGGAAGATAACACCCCTTCTAAAATAATGCCTACTGGTCTGCAAGTATATATATGTGCATACTTCTTGCTTCAGAAATTTTGCTTTTATGCAAGTTTACATAAAATTAACCAATAATTAATTCATCTAAAACTCATATGATTGATTCATTTCTTCAGTTGGATTGCAACCCTAAGTACGGCTGCATTAATTTTTTCAGGGATTTTTTCACTATTATGTGGATCAATATAAGTGTCAAAATGATTAATGACTGACTTTATCGATCATACATTAAGCCAGTTATAATACATCACTGAGAACACCACCCCAGTATTCAGGAACAGCAAAAACCAAGTGTAAGAATGTATTAGGAAAGCAATAGCTAATAAAACAGCAAATATCAGCAAGGCATTGTGGAAGTCTAGTGTAGTATTTGATTTATTCTTTGGCAAGTTACTGATATTACTGCAAATCATTATTTTAATTGATTTTATTATATCATTTATTTCTCTTATGATTTCGTTCATCAGCTGCCTTGAATCATCCTTATATGACAGGGGTAGGAGGGGAAAAATTCATAAGAAACTATGGGTTTAAATATATGATTTGACTGCCACCCCTCCAGTTAAGAGTGCTGATTTTTGAAGCTATTGGATTTGATCCAGCCTCAGTCAGAATTAAAGTAAAACCATTGAAATCAATACAACTTAAGTCAGTCATGACTTACCCATATCTACCCATGGAAAAAGGTGGGAGGAAGCTGACTTTCCTCACCCTCAGCTCAGCAGCTCCAAGCCTCACAAATATGCTCCCCCAAGGTTCAGGGGACCCAGCTGAGTGATGTGGGCTCTGGCATGGGGTGTGATGGGGAGATTGCAGAGAAACTGACAGAGGCACCTTCTGCAAGCGGAGCTCTCACTGACGGTGCCTCCACACAATTTTCTCAATCTCCCCTTTCCCCCTCAGCAATCCCATACGACAGCACCGCCCCCGCCACCAGTGGTGTAGTATTTTGTGGGGGCTGCTCAAAAGAAGAGGGAGCAGGAAACTCACTTTCTGCCACCCCTTCCATGGGTAGGTCTCTGAATCCATTATCACTGTCTTACTGGATTGATAAACTGAATGTATCAGGGATCTTCCCCATTATGTGCATCAACGTAACTGTCAGAAAAAACTGATCATAGGCTTCATTGGCTAAACATCGATGTATACAATCATACATTACACTAGTGATCTAAAGCCAAGCTACATAGCCATCACAAAGGTATAAAAAATAAGTTATGAAAATCTCCACTGATCACTGATTTTATAGGCATTTAATGTAAGACTAATAGGCCAATCCAAAGACTTGCTGCGCTATAAGTTATTTGCATAGGGTGTAACAATAATAAAGTCAATGCTGTATGAAATTAAAGGATGGCATAATGTACCTACAGTGGCATTAGGCAGATATGCCACCATAAATGTTTAGAACTGGGGAGCAAAACTTTGGCAATGAAATAGTTGTCTACGTTTCCTTATGCTTTTATCTAGTAGTGACAAATCAGACTGTTCCTGATCAAGTACTATTCATTTCAAATGATGAACTATCATTATACTAGATGTCATCAGTGTAGATAACTTAGACAAATCTGCACCCATTTTCCCTTAGGCCTATCACAAGTTGCAGATGAGGTGAACTTTCATGCAGGGAAAAATATCCCTGTATCAGGAGTATGTGGTGACCCCCAGATGTTTTAGACTACTGCTCCCATCACTGGCAGAGGCACCCTCAGCAAGTGGAGCTCTCACAGAAGGTGCCTCCACAGCCAGTATGACCAAAGGCCAGGAATTATGAAAGTCATCCAAAACATCTGGAAGGCACCAGGTTGCCTACCCCATCTTAAGTGTTTTAGCCTAGCCTTTTCCCGCAAATACCAATTTTCTATTTGAATGGGGTCATTTCTATTCTGTCATGTCAGACACATTTGATGTCTGAAGTGGTATAGTCGAAGCCCAGGTTTATGACCTCAGTAAGAGCTTGGCTGCTATATACTATTTCAGAGCTATCTTGGAGCACTTGTAACTTCTGTTTACAAAGCTGGCATCGTCTAAATTTTCACTTTGACATTCCAAATCATAGGCAGCTTCATACTTTCGACTTGCATTAATTCCTGTAATATCTGATACTTGACATTTTATTTATTACATTGCCTTTTTTCCTCCTTAAGGAACTCAAGGTGGCACACATAATCCTCCTCCTCCCTACTATACAACAACCCTGTGAGGTAGGTTGGGTTGAGAGTCTGTGACTGGCCCAAAGTCACCCAGTGAGCTTCCATGGCTGAGTGAGGACTAAAACCCAGATCTCTTGACTCCCACTCCAACACTCTAGCCACTACATCACACTGGCTCTCAATTTTATGCAAATATAAATAATTTGATACTTACACCATTCATATAGCATGTATCACTAACACAGTAAGCTATACACCCACAATTCTAGAACCAACAAAAGTATCCACTAGTAAAATAGTGCAAGACTATGGGGCCTGTGAGAGACAAGGATTGTCCTGCAGCAATTGCGCCTGCCATATAAAAAGTGTGAAGCTACTTCTTGTCCATGAAAGTCTGAAACTGCCAGAGTATTTACAATCACAAGCACACTGATAAGCTTGACAATAAAAAGGAATCTTGAAAAGAATAACCATTCTCTTATACTTTTCTATTTAAGAATCTTTGTAACTATTACCATGAATTCCTGTAACTGCTTCTACATACTCCCTTGAGTACATTTTTTTCCTTAATAAGGCAGTGTTGTTAGAATATACTCTCAGAGAGCCGCATCTAAATGATCCCTTTGTATTTGGTTCTCCCAGTACCCTGTTCGAATATGTTACTAATTTAGGAATATGAGAAAACATTTTGGAATTAAAGAATTGAAAAAATGAATAAAACAGTCATCAGCTGCCATAAAATATTGAGCTGATTCAAAACAGAAATCCGAATATCAATATATCAGTTGAACAACGTTCACTGCTAAAACAGTAGTCCCTTTGAGAATAGAGCTAACTTACAAAGACATCACACTTTTCTAAGGAGTTAGAATTTTGTTCTATCTGATGAATGAATTGCAAGACACCGATAATAGCACATTTTAGCCTTTCCAAACTAGGGTAAGACTTCATTGTTTCCATAAAAGATGACCATGAATGAACAGGGAGATTATTTGTGTACGTGATGAATTAGATGTTTTGAACTACAAACCTTCATCAGCCCCAGCCAGCATGGCCAATGGTCAGGGATAATGGGAGTTGTAGTTCAAAATATCTGGAGGGCACCAGGTAGGGGAAGCCTGAATTAGGCTTCTGCCTATGAAACATGCTACCACAGGTACTCCTCTAGAGTTTTTTCTTCTAGTCTTTCTCTGGTGGGAAAGCAACGTTCAGAGAGAAAATGAGAGCAACATTAAAGATGAATACTTTGTATCTTGTATGGGTACTTTATTCATTAGCTGCAACACATACATACAATATTACTTAGATAAAATTAAATACAGGAATAAAGCAGCCATTCTTGCTTCTAACTGCATTATAACAGTGTATTTTTATTATTTTATGTCAGCTTTTTTGCAACCAGCCTAAAGTGAGATTCAAGAAAAAATTGGGTCTAGAGGAGGATCCAACACATGCCTTAATGCCTGGAATAATATTGTAAATTATACAGTACATTTAAAGTGTTCAGTGCACTTCACATACATTACCTCTGTCAGCTTTACAACAGTGCAATAGGTTAGGCCAATATTGTCATCCCCATATTACAGAAAAGTGGGGAGGGGGGACCAGCAACTCATACTAACTAATGGTGAAATTAAACATTACAAGCAACACACGGCTACCATAGCTCCATCTCTTTACCCCATCTTCTTTGTAATGTCTCATTTAATGCAATATGTACCATGACACAATTGTATATGTTGCCTTACCCTTGCCCATGAGAGCATAACAGTATGCATTGTGTAAAACTAGAGTCTTCCCCAATCTGGTGTCCTCCAGATGTTTGGGACGACAACTCCTAGGATTCCTGACCATTGCCTATGCTGACTGGGGCTAATGGGAGTCGGTCCAAAACATCCGGAAAGCACCAGGTTGGGGAAGGCCGAACTACATGTGACAAGAGACACTGACCAGCAGCAACCCTACCAACTACGCTACACAAGCACCAGGATTTCCTGAATATTTGGTGGCCAAAAGAGACAAACACTTGATGGACTTGTTAAATGACCCAGCTTAGCACAGAGTAATTGAAAAAAGACCCACAAATCTTGACAGGAGGACACCAGTTGTGTGAATCTATTCAGTATGTCATAGCGCTTAGGGCGAGAAGTGTCCCTCTTGCAGTATTCTCCAGGATTACAAGAGGCTGTCGCTAGGCAGACTGCACTGCTCATACCCAGTCCTTTAGAGTGTGGATTACAGCTCTGTGGGTAGATGAGGGACCAGCAGGGACTGGAGCCTTCATTCATCTGAACTCTAGCAACAGGTGTACAGCTGATTCCAGAAATAAGCACTGTTTAGCAGCATGCTTATATCTCAATCTACATTTCTGATTAAACTAATTAACCTTATTGAGTGGAAATGCTGTTATCTGAAGCGAAATTGTTATAAACATTGAAGGTTAAAGAAATAAAAAAATACTTGCACACATTCCAGACAATGAGATTCCTGCCATGTAGCAAGGTGACGCAACCTTCAGGCAGCACCATGAGAACAGGAATAGATGAAAACAGAAATTGGTGTCTCAATGGTGCAGCAAAACTTTTTATCATGTTGGCCCTGGTGAGGGGAAGGGGGGACATTTGAGCTCTACATCAGGGATCTTGGGCCAGAACTGCAGACAGCATCTGAAGGAAACAAACATTATTACCTTGTCGTGAAAAGTGTATCGTGGAGCAAGAAGACACGGTTTACGTTTGATAATATTTTGAACTGGTTGCTTAAATAGGATTCCTAATGTATCTGTTTTATTTATTTATTGTGTTTATTCAATGTATGAATCACCCTATAGCTGAAGCTCTCAGAGTAACATACATAATAAAAGCAAATCCAATTAAAACAATGATAAAATCAGTGATAAAACACATTCTACAAACAACTAGTAACTTCCATTAATACAAAATAACTAAACGACACACACAGAAAAGCAAGTAAGTGTAGCAGACTAGTTTCAAATATATTCACTCACTCTTACAGTTGGACATGAATGTAGCTCCATCAAATAGGTTAATTGTTGTTATGGTGTGAAAAGCATTTATAGACCACAGGAATCTATAATTATCAGAAGATAAGGAATGTAGCTTTAAGAATATGTGTGCATGGTTTTAATATACACTATATTTACTTCATATCTATCGCTTCCAATAGTTTTATTCACCTGCACAAGAAGTATACTTTCCAGAGGTTGCAATCCTATGCCTAGTTTTCTTTTTTGTGATTGTAAACTGCCCCCAGGCCATCTGCCATGTGGGTGGTATATACATATAATAAATAAATGGAGCAATCCCCATTGAACTCAGCAGGGTCATTTGTGACTAGACATGTATAGGATTGCTCACATATAGGATGACCTCATCATTGCAGAAGACTTACCGTAAATCAGCAATATTCCTATTCAGACAGAGATATTTTTAAAACCCAGCCAGGACTGTGTCCAGGATTGATTTAAATCACCAAGAATTTTTTTTAAAAAAAATCCATTTATTATTTAAATATTTTCTAACTAACAGCACATATTAATTGCTTGCTATAACCATAGAAATATACTGATTTAATAATTAGGGTACTGACTGAGCAAACTGTACAGAGAAGATAGTTTCTACATATAAAATGGTAGTAAAGGGTTACAGAGATGAATAGCAACCTTCCAGGGAAGGTATAGTATTGGACTACAACTTCCATCATCCACAACTCATGCTGTCTGTGGGAGGCTGCATCACAGGATGACAGCTGTGGTGATGTGCCAGCACAAAGCCATAAGACAGGAGTGGGCAACTTGTGTTGGACTTCAACTCCTGTCATCCCTCACCATTGACTCTGCTGGCTAGGGCTGATGGAAGTTGTAGGCCCAAACATCTGGAAGGCCACAAGATAAAGATGAGTGCATGAACTGTTGTTTATTTATTTAATTAATTAATTTCTATACCGCCCAATAGCCGAAGCTCTCTGGGCGGTTCACAAAAATTATGCTGTATGACTGACAAGATGTTTCTTCTACACTCTCTCTCTCAAACACACACACACACACACACACACTTCTTTCTTTAAAGAAAGCAGCCTAAAAACAGTCCTTCATATTTCATAAGAGGGTTATAAATTCTGTTTTATGAGATTTACACATTAAGTTCAAATTAATACCGTAGATTCTGTGGTCTATGGGACTTCCATCTCCCCCATCAAGAAACCACTCCACTCTGGGGCCGGCCTGGAGAGTTTGCACCTTGTATTGGGTCAGAGAGACAGATTGGGGATGTTGCTGGTGTAACATTCATGTAACATTCACCCTGCTGCCCAGCATCCTGCCTGCCTGAGCTGGCAGAGATGATCTGAAGTGTGGTGTTGAAGGAACCCATGACAGTGATTCTGGGTGACTTCAATTTCCATGCTGAGGCTGCCTCTGGAGCTCTAGCTCAGGACTTCATGGCCTCCATGACGACCATGGGGCTGTCTCAGTTTGTCATCAGCCCAACACATGATGCAGGGCATACTCTTGACTTGGTCTTTGCTCCAGGTTGCGAGATGAGTGGTCTCAAAATGGGAGGGAGGGTCCGTTGTCATGGTCAGACCATTTCCTGTTGGGATTTGAACTTCCCTCCTCCAGGGATAGGGCACCTATTCAGATAGAATCCAATAGACTGATGGAATCCAATATATTTCTGAAGGCTTATGGGGATTTTGCAGCAGAGACAGCAGGTAATCCAACCAAGGCCCTAGTTTCACTGTGGAATGGTGAGATGAGATGGGCCATTGACCTGATCGCACCTGAGTGATCTCTCCAGCACTGTAAAGCCTGCTGTACTAGGGAGCTGAGGACAATGAAACAGGCTGGACATCAGCTAGAGCAAAAATGACCTAAGACCCAAAGTGAAGTTGATCCAGCATGCTCTAGAGCACATAATAATGCCTACCATGTAGCAGTGCGACCAGAAAAGAAGCCCTATTTTGCTGCCTTAGTTATGACCTCAACTAGCTGTCCAGCAGAGCTCTTTCTGGTGGGTTGTGGGTTGTTAACATCTTCTTCCATAAATGGACCCCTGGATCCCTCGGAGACCCACTGTGAGTTTTTTCATTGCACTTTGAGGACAAAATCACTTGTCTCCATGGCAAACTTAATGCTGTTGTTAGTGCAACTCCAACTGAGGTGTCTGATGCCACCATCTGCCCGATTTTGTGGGATAAATTTCATTTGTTGCAGCCTGATGATGTGGACAAGGGGCTTGCAGCAATATAATAGACTACATGCCCTCTCGATCCTTGCCATTCCTGGCTAGGAAGAAGTAGCTGGGGGCTGGTAGCTGGAGGGGATGACTGGGTGGGTCCAGGGAGTGGTAAATGCAGCTCTGTGCAAAGGGGTGACTCCTGCTGCCCTTACAGAGGCAGCAGCATGACCTCTCCTGAAGAAACTCACTCTGGACCAGTGGTATTTGACAATTACCACCCAGTTGCGAATACCCCTTTCTTGGAGAAGGTACTTGAGAGGGTCATGGCAGAGCAACTGCAAGCACACTTGGAGGATACTGATTATCTAGACCCATTTCAGCCTTGGTTGCCAAGTGAATGACTATCCAGAGAGGTATGGGGGAGTGCAACCCTGTTAATTCTACTCTCTCTTTCATCGGCTTTTGATACCATCAACCACTGTATCCTCCTGGATCTGCTTCTTTGGTTGGACACTGGAGGCACTGTATTACAGTGGTTCCAGTCCTACCTGCAGGGTTGATTTCAGAGAGTAACACTGGATGACTATTCCTTGGCCACTGGGCAACTGAGCTATGGAGTTCCTCAGGGTACTATCTTGTCCTCAGTGTTGTTTATCATCTATATGTCTGGGAACGGTCATTAGGGGATTTAGAGCAAAGTGCCATCAAGTATGCTAATGATACAGCTCTATCTCCCTGTGACATTTGATGCACAAGTCCTGAATCAGTGCCTAGACTCAGTGAAGGGCTTGGCGAGGGCCAGTAAACTGAAGCTGAATCCTAGCAAGATGGAGGCCCTGCGAGTGAGTGGTTCCAGAGTCCAGGAAATAGGTTTACTGCCTGTTCTGGATGGGATTGCACTCTCTCTGAAATACCAGGTTCGTAGCGCGGGGGTACTCCTAGAGCTACCTTTGTCACCGGGAGCCTAATTGGCCACAGCAGCTTGGACTGCCTTCTACCAACTTCGACTGGTATGCTAGCTATGGTCTCTCCTGGACAGGGATAGCTTGGCCACAGTGGTACAGATGCTAGTAACCTCAAGACTGGAGTACTGCAGTGCACTCTATCTGGGGCTGCCTTTAAGGTTGGTCCAAAAGCTCCAGCTAGTGAAGAATGCAGCAGCTCGACTGTTGTTGGGAACCGCCCCTTTTCAGCATGTAACACCTCTACTAAGCAATCTGCAATGGCTGCCTATTTGCTACCAGGTTTGGGGTTTAAAGTTTAAGGTTTTGTAATTAATGCATGAAGCCCTAAATGACTCGGGACCAGGATATCTGAGAGAGCGCATTCTCCCTTACCAGCCTGCCCAGGCAGTGAGGTCATCAAATGAAGCACTCTGGATGGTTCCGCACAGACCTGCAGTCCATTTGGCGTCCACTCAGAATAGAGCTTTAATGTATTGACTCCCCATCTATAGAACTCCATGCCTGCTGATGCCAGGCAGGCACCAGCATTGTTTCATTTTTGGTGCCTGCTGAAGGCATTTTTGTTTAAACACGCTTTCCCTGACTGACCAGCCAGTTTTATCGGCACAATCTGATTTTAAAGGTTTTAATGATGATGACCGCCCTTTTATTGTTCTTTGCTCAGATATTCTATTGGATGTAAAGCAGTACATAAATTCGAAATATTGGATATAAAGCAGTAAATAAATAAAATAAATTTTTATTTTAAATCAGGTTGTTTTAAAAACAGAAACACGAAAGCTGAACTTTTTTTAAAAAAAGCAAAAATCTGAATATTTCAGGAACACAATTTATTATTTATTTTGTTTTTATTAAAAAAACAACCACTGACTTTTGTCTAGCTTGAATGTGTCTGCACATGATTAATTCCCCACTGTACTGCAGTACGTTCCTATCCTTGTGTTATAACTGCTGTGAAGGGAACTGCTGTGTAGTGAACAGGATCAATCTGAAATCCCCCCTGAGCCTGTGAAGCCTGAAGATATGCTGATACAGTGAATCTGTTCTGGCACAGCAATACCCTTGCATTGCTGGGGAGACATTTAACCTCCAGAGTAGATTACTGGAACACACTGGGCATGGGGCTGGGAACTGTGGAGAGTCCAAAATACAGCTGCTAGGTTACTATCTGGGACCAGCCAATGGGGAATATCTGTCACTCATTCGAAAACAGCTTCTCCTGCTGCCAGTCCGTTTCTGAGCTCAACTGAAAGTGCTGGTGTTTATTTCAAAGCCTTACACAGCTTTGGACCAGGTAGCTGAACAATTGCCTTCTCCCAGATGAACCTGCCGATATACTGAAGTCATATTTGGAGACCTTTTTCTTGGTGTCCGTGGGTTTAGGAAGTTAGAAAGGGGGCTATTGGGAAGGGGGGCCTTTTCAGTTATGCTTGTGAATTGTCTTCTCCAGTGAGGCTCATCTGATGCTAACCCTAATGTCAGCCAGCAACACTTTTAATTTTTCCAGGCCTTTTAAACTTTTAGTTGAGCTACTTTTATTCTGCTGCAGCAATTTCATATTTTGCTGCTGTTTTATTGCTATTCTTCTATCTGAAGTTATTGTTTATATACTTTGTGGTATAGTGCGGTGTGGTGTAGCAGTTGGTGTGGTGTAGTGGTTACAGTGTTGGACTGGCCCTTGGGAGATCTGGGTTCTCGTGCCCACTCGGCCATGAAGTTCACTTTGGGCCAGTCACTGACTCTCCGCCTAACCTACTTCACAGAGTTGTTGTGAGGACAAAATGGAGAGGAGGAGGATCATGTAAACCACCTTGGGTTCTTTGCAAGAGGAAAAAAGGCAGGATATAAATGTAATTAAAAAAATAAATACTTTGTAAACCATGGTTTATGATGCACCATGGCTGAATTCCTCCCATCACAGCTTCAGTGCAAAGATCCTGGCTTGCATTACGCCAGATTCCCTATTAACATCTGTGCAAGAGAACTCTAGCTTAGACCTGGTTCACACATAACGGCTAACTATGGATTAAACAACCCATAGTTAACTGTGGCTGCGCCATAGCACACTACCGCTCGCATGTTCATCACTTCCGCTTTACATCTGCTTCCTGAAACAACTGAGGAACACCCCAAAAGGGTTAGGTTTGCACATCACAACAACAACCTAGGAATGGAGCATTCCTGGGTTGTTTCAGGAAGTGCAAGCTGGCAGGGGCCAGCATGCTCACTCACACAGGTTCACTCACAAACAACCCATGGTTTGTTAACCATGGGTTGTTTGATAATGTGCATTAGATCTTAATGTCAGTTGACAAACCAGGAGCAGTATCCAGTGCTGTCACAGCACTATATAAACCAATGCTAGTGCAAAGTCTTTAACACTTGCTAGACAAAGGGAAAAAGCAGCGATTTGCCACCAATCACTTCTTTTTTGCTTTGCACTGTGACGGCATTGGATACTGCCTCAGGAAAATAAGGGGGGGCAGGGGGTTCCTCTTATTATGTTTTCTTTTCTTATTGTGAAACAGAACTATTTCACAATTTTAAAATGAACATTTGCAAGAAGAAACTACTAATTAAAACTCACCCCTTTCTGTGGAAAACAGAAACTGACTAATTAAGATGCAATTAAGGTATCATTTTATCAATAATGCTGCTATGGTGTAGAACAGGAAGTCATTAGAGGCAGAAGGTGAAGGAAACCTCTATTTAAAGTTGCAGGGGACCGTCACTGAACAGAAGTTACTTCTAATTAAATGCTACAGAAGAATCTTAGGTATGCACATAGGCACTTCTGGATAATACAGTGCTACATTAACAGCCTTGTGGAGCCACCAAGTCCAATGCCAGCTGACTGCAAAACAAACCCCAATGTCTCAGCAGCACTAAATGGCCCTAGTAGGGAAGCAACCATTGTCAAATATTTGCCAACAGAAGTCAGAAATATGCTGTGGTCTACTTCAATTTTTTAGTTTAAATCAAATAGTAAGCAACATTTTTATCATTAATTTTGTGACTATACTAATCTGTTTGTGGCTAGAACTCAGATATGTTACAGGAAACCAATACAAATATTATGTGTGCATTGGAATGCAATTCCAGCAATTAGTGTGGTGCTGCAAAGCGGTAGGCCCGAACTATCTGCTCATCGTGCAGGAGCACAGGATTTGGTACCGATCGTCCTAAAGGATAAATTCAACTCCTCAGTAAAACTGTTGCTATAAGTACAGTGGCTGCCTAGAGTCCTTTTACCAACCACTGTACCCTCCCCACTCTCCCACACCACACACACACACACACACACACACACACACAGGAAAGTAGCATGCATTTACCACTATGTAACACAACAATATATTCTGCATGCAGCTGCTGATTCTGCATGCAACCGTCGCTTATATTCATACTCACTTATCGTAGAAAGTGGACATTTTAGGACTATAAAAATCTTCCACGTCAAAGAAATTCTGACTATCTCGGGAGAGATTATAGGCCTATTGGGAAGCAAGAAGAAGAAGAAGAAGAAGAAGACATAATCTATATAGACAGATACCTCCAATGGTGTTTACAAAATAATTGCTAGACATTTGGGAGATAAGGGCTGGGTAAATAGTACCTATGCAGGATTTCAAAAAGGTGTCATGTTGTAGACTGACTTATTTGAGGATTTGGGTGGCTCAGAATTTGATAATAGGGTAGCGGATCTAAGTTTTTCATTGTCAGGGATGAAAATTAGTGGTAAGACTATTTTAGGTGGTGTATGTAACTGATCCCCCTTCATGGATCACTGCCTTGTTGTGGCGAAGGGGCTTGCGTAATTCAGTGAAGCCATAAGCTATGCCGTGCAGGGCCACCCAAGACAGACAGGTCATGGCAGAGAGTTCTGACAAAATGTGGTCCACTGGAGAAGGAAATGGCAACCCACTCCAGTATTCTTGCCAAGAAAACCCCATGGAACGTATCACAAGGCTAAAAGATATGAGGCCGGAAGATGAGCCCCTCAGGTCGGAAGGTGTCCAATATGCTACTGGGGAAGAGCAGAGGGAATTTCCAAGTAGCGCCAGAAAGAGTGAAGCGGCTGGGCCAAACCCGAAAGGACACTCAGCTGTGGATGTGTCTGGCGGTGAAAAGAAAATCCGATGCTGTAAAGAACAATATTGTTTAGGAACCTGGAATGTCAGATCAATGAATCAAGGTAAGCTGGAGGTGGTCAAACATGAGATGGCAAGATTGAACATCGACATCTTGGGAATCAGCGAACTAAAATGGACAGGCATGGGCGAATTTAATTCAGGTGACCATCATATCTACTATTGTGGGCAAGAATCCCTTAGAAGAAATGGAGTAGCACTCATAGTCAACAAAAGGGTGGGAAAAGCAGTACTGGCGTACAATCTTAAAAATGATAGAATGATCTCAGTACGAATCCAAGGCAAACCATTCAACATCACAGTAATTCAAGTCTATGCCCCAACCACTGAGGCCGAAGAAGCTGAGGTTGATCGGTTCTATGAAGACCTACAACACCTTCTAGAACTAACACCAAAAAAAGATGTCCTCTTCATCATAGGGGATTGGAATGCTAAAGTAGGAAGTCAAGAAATCACCGGGATAACAGGCAGGCATGGCCTTGGTGTACAAAATGAAGCAGGACAAAAGCTAATAGAGTTTTGCCAAGAGAACATGCTGATCATAGCAAACACTCTTTTCCAACAGCACAAGAGGCGACTCTATACATGGACGTCACCAGATGGTCAATATCGAAATCAGATTGATTATGTCCTTTGCAGCCAAAGATGGAGAAGCTCCATTGTTGTTGTTGTTCAGTCGTTCAGTCGTGTCCGACTCTTCGTGACCCCATGGACCATAGCACGCCAGGCCCTCCTGTCCTGCGCTCTCTCCCGGAGCGTGCTCAAGTTCATATTCATTGCATCCGTGATGCTATCTAGCCATCTCATCCTCTGCCGTCCCCTTCTCCTTTTGCCTTCAGTCTTTCCCAGCATCAGGGTCTTTTCCAGGGAGTTTTCTCTTCGCATTAGGTGGCCAAAATATTGGAGCTTCAGCTTCAGTATCTGTCCTTCCAATGAGCAGTCAGGGTTGATTTCCTTTAGGATGGACTGATTTGACCTCCTTGCAGTCCAGGGGACTCGTAAGAGTCTTCTCCAGCACCACAGTTCGAAAGCATCAATTCTTCGGCGCTCAGCCTTCCTTATAGTCCAGCTCTCACAGCCATACATTACTAATGGGAAAACCATAGCTTTGATTAGACGGACCTTTGTCGGCAAGGTGATGTCTCTGCTTCTTACTATGCTGTCTAGGTTTGCCATAGCTTTCCTCCCAAGGAGCAAGCGTCTTTTAATTTCATAGCTACAGTCACCGTCTGCGGTGATCTTGGAGCCCAAGAAAGTAAAATCTGTCACTGCTTCCATTTCTTCCCCTTCTATATGCCAGGAAGTGATGGGGCCAGATGCCATGATCTTAGTTTTTTTAATGTTGAGTTTCAAACCAGCTTTTGCACTCTCCTCTTTCACCCTCAACAAGAGGCTCTTGAGATCCTCTTTGCTTTCTGCCATTAGGGTGGTATCGTCTGCATATCGGAGGTTGTTGATAATTCTCCCGGCAATCTTAATTCCGACCTCTGATTCATCCAACCCGGCATTTCTCATGATGTACTCTGCATATAAGTTAAATAAGCAGGGTGACAATATGCAGCCTTGTCGTACTCCTTTCCCAATTTTGAACCAATCGGTTGTTCCATGTCTGGTTCTTACTGTTGCTTCTTGACCCTCGTACAGGTTTCTCAGGAGACAGGTCAGGTGGTCTGGTACTCCCATCACTTTAAGAATTTGCCACAGTAAAAACAAGACCTGGAGCTGACTGTGGCTCAGATCATGAGCTGCTTCTTCCAAAATTTCGGCTTAAAATGAAGAACGTCGGGAAAACCACTAAACCGTTCAGGTATGACCTAAATCATATCCCTGATGAATATACAGTGGAGGTGAGGAATAGATTTCAGGGATTAGACCTGATAGACAGAGTGCCTGAGGAACTATGGACGGAGGTCCGTAACATTGTTCAGGAGGCAGCAACGAAATCCGTCCCAAAGAAAAAGAAATGCAAGAAAGCCAAGTGGCTGTCTGATGAGGCTTTACAAGTAGCTGAGGAAAGAAGGGAAGCGAAAAGCAAGGGAGAAAGGGGAAGATATACCCAACTGAATGCAGAGTTCCAGAGAATAGCAAGGAGAGACAAGAAGGCCTTCTTAAATGAACAATGCAAAGAAATCGAGGAAAACAACAGAATTTCAAGAAAATTGGAGATCTCAAGGGAACGTTTTGTGCAAAGACGGGCATGATAAAGGACAAAGAAGGCAGGGACCTAACAGAAGCCGATGAGATTAAGAAGAGGTGGCAAGAATACACAGAAGAACTATACAGGAAAGATCTGAATGTCCCTGATAGCCATGATAGTGCGGTCACTGAACTTGAGCCGGACATCCTAGAGAGTGAAGTCAAGTGGGCCTTAGGAAGCATTAGTAACAACAAAGCTAGCGGAGATGACAGTCTTCCAGCTGAGCTATTTAAAATCCTAAAAGATGATGCTGTTAAAGTGCTGCATTCAATATGCCAACAAATCTGGAACACTCAACAGTGGCCACAAGACTGGAAAAGGTCAGTTTACATTCCAATTCCAAAGAAGGGCAACGCCAAAGAGTGTTCAAACTACCGCACAATTGCGCTCATTTCACATGCCAGCAAGGTGATGCTCAAAATCCTACAAGCTAGGCTTCAGCAGTATGCGAACCGAGAACTACCGGAAGTACAAGCTGGGTTTCGAAGAGGCAGAGGAACTAGAGATCAAATCGCCAACATTCGCTGCATCATGGAGAAAGCAAGAGAATTCCAGAAAAACGTCTATTTCTGCTTCATTGACTACGCTAAAGCCTTTGATTGTGTGGATCACAACAAACTGTGGCAAATTCTTAAAGTGATGGGAGTACCAGACCACCTGACCTGTCTCCTGAGAAACCTGTACGAGGGTCAAGAAGCAACAGTAAGAACCAGACATGGAACAACCGATTGGTTCAAAATTGGGAAAGGAGTACGACAAGGCTGCATATTGTCACCCTGCTTATTTAACTTATATGCAGAGTACATCATGAGAAATGCCGGGTTGGATGAATCAGAGGTCGGAATTAAGATTGCCGGGAGAATTATCAACAACCTCCGATATGCAGACGATACCACCCTAATGGCAGAAAGCAAAGAGGATCTCAAGAGCCTCTTGTTGAGGGTGAAAGAGGAGAGTGCAAAAGCTGGTTTGAAACTCAACATTAAAAAAATGAAGATCATGTCATCTGGCCCCATCACTTCCTGGCATATAGAAGGGGAAGAAATGGAAGCAGTGAGAGATTTTACTTTCTTGGGCTCCAAGATCACCGCAGACGGTGACTGTAGCTATGAAATTAAAAGACGCTTGCTCCTTGGGAGGAAAGCTATGGCCAACCTAGACAGCATAGTAAGAAGCAGAGACATCACCTTGCCGACAAAGGTCCGTCTAATCAAAGCTATGGTTTTCCCAGTAGTAATGTATGGCTGTGAGAGCTGGACTATAAGGAAGGCTGAGCGCTGAAGAATTGATGCTTTCGAACTGTGGTGCTGGAGAAGACTCTTACGAGTCCCCTGGACTGCAAGGAGGTCAAATCAGTCCATCCTAAAGGAAATCAACCCTGAGTGCTCATTGGAAGGACAGATAATGAAGCTGAAGCTCCAATATTTTGGCCACCTAATGCGAAGAGAAAACTCCCTGGAAAAGACCCTGATGCTGGGAAAGACTGAGGGCAAAAGGAGAAGGGGACGGCAGAGGATGAGATGGCTAGATAGCATCACGGATGCAATGAATATGGACTTGAGCACGCTCCGGGAGAGAGCGCAGGACAGGAAGGCCTGGCGTGCTATGGTCCATGGGGTCACGAAGAGTCGGACACGACTGAACGACTGAACAACAACAACAATGTAACTGATCATGTTGGTGAAACAATTGGAGCTACTTACTCCCTTGGTGCCCCTAGCCATTCTGCAGACTGTACAACATAATAAAGGCGAGATAAGGGTACTTGCTTCAAGGAGATAATATTGCTATGGATGAAAAAGCATACACAGTTCTTTAAAAACAGATATATGTCCACATTAGAGCAGGTTAGAGGGCAAATTAGTTTAAAAGAATACAAAAACTGGAAAAAAGGAGGGTAAGGGGAGATATGATAGAGGTCTATAAAATTATGCATGGTGTGGAGAATGTGGATAGGGAGACATTTTTCTCCCCCTCTCACAATACTAGAACCCGGGGTCACCCACGAAGCTGATTGGTGGGAGATTCAGGACAGATAAGAGGAAGTACTCCTTCACATAGCACATGGTTAAACTATGGAATTTGCTACCACAGGATGTAGTGATGGCCACCAATTTGGATGGCTTTAAAGGGTTATTTATTTATTTATTTATTACATTTATTAATTGCCCATCTGGCTGGTCACCCAGGCACTCTGGGCAATGCACAAAGCATATAATAAAACAGTTTAAAACAATAAAATTCTACAATAAAACATTTTCTAAAATACCCTAACCCATCCCAAATGCCTGCCTAAACAACCACATTTTTAATGCACGGTGGCAGCTCATTAAAGAGGGGCATGGCGGAGTTCCCTAGGGAGGGAGTTCCACAGAGTGGGGTCCCCCACAGAAAAGGCCCTCTCCCTCGTCCCCACCAGTCTAGCTGTCCTGGCTAGAGATGGGATAGAGAGAAGGCCATCCGAGGCTGATCTTGTTAAGCGGCCTGTCTGGTGTTGCTGGAGGTGCTCCTTAAGATAGGCTGGGCCAGAACCATATAGGGTTTTAAAGTCAAAACCAATACCTTGAATTTCGCGCAGAAAACAACTGGTAACCAGTGCAACTCCTTCAGCACTAGAGTGATGTGATCTCGCTGGCGGCTACCTTTAATGGGTTGGGCAAATTCCTGGAGGAAAAGCCTATCAATGGCTACTAGCCTTGATGGCTATGTGCTACCTCCAGTACCATAGGCAGTGAGCCTATGTATACCAGTTGCTAGGAAACATGGGTGGGAGGGTGCTGTTGCGCTCCTGTCCTGCTTGTTGGTTCCAGGTCAACAGCTGGTTGGCCACTGTGTGAACAGAATGCTGGACTAGGTGGACGCTTGGTCTGATCCAGCTTGGCTCTTATGTTCCTAAAAATGTTCTTGAATTGGCTTCACCATGTAAAAGTCGTAGGGAGGAAAATGTCTCAATGTGAGTTTTCTGCATCAGAAAAAATGTGCCATTAGGGCCTGATTATATGGTATGCAGATGACTGACCAATGTTACATTTTCTTAAGAGTTTCAGAGTTGATGATTGCTTTCTTATGTGGTCAGAACAGGAATGTTCGATATGTAATCATATCTGGAAAAGTCATGAGATGGATTCTTGTACGGACTATTGAAACCCTGAAGAAAAGATCTAGCTCAAAGTTCTGTCCACACAGTGGACAGCCAGTAGCCTATGGAAAGTCTACAAGCAGGACATGAATGTAATAGCACCTTCCTACAGTTTCCAAAGGAACTGGTATACAGAGGCATACTGCCTCTGATACTGGAGGTAGAATATAGTCATCATAACTACTAGTCACTGATAGCTTTATCCTCCATGAATTTGTCTAATCCCTTTTAAAACCATCCAAGTTGGCAGCCATGACTACATCCTGTGACAGCAAATTCCATAATTTAACTAAGCACTGTGTGAAGAAATACTTCCATTTATCTGTCCTGGATCTCCCCACCATTCAGCTTCAATGTATTTTTGTAGTGGATTCTTCCTATCCAGCTTCTTCACAGAATGCATAGTTTTACATACCTCTATCATGTCCGCTTACTTGCCTTCTTTCTAAGCTAAAAAGCCCCAACATGGTAACCTTTCCTCATAGGGGAGTTGCTCCAGTCCCTTAATCATTTTGCTTGACAAGTAATGCATGCATTTCACAGGTTCTGCCTTATTAATATTTCCTCTCCACCCCCTGCTCAAGTTTTTCAACCTTTGATAAGGTGATGGATCAGAACTATATTGCATTATGTCATTGGTAAGTAAAATTATCACATGATCATCTGAATTTGTGAAATTGCTGCTGTTAGCTATAACCTTGTCACTCACCTAGATCATTTATTTTTCATAATCAAGAAAGAGTGCCATGACATGACAGGTGATTAGATTGTCATGTGGTGGCCATCCTTACCATACATCATCATAAAGTGAAGACTTTTGTGGTAAACACTATAAAATAGATAGGGATGGAAGCTATCTCTCATCATTCCATTAACAGAGTACAGGGGAAGCTATTAGAAGTGATCAGTGCATGGATCTTATCACTGTCCTATACTACACATTCATTGCTGATAAATCAAATAACTGTGTGGGAAAGCTTTATTGTCTCTTATTCTGATGCACTGAGTATCTTTGCTACCCCTACTGCGTCACCACAGCCCTCAAATAATTATTTGTACTCTTGAAAAATGGGTTCAAAATGCTTTAGAGTTCCATTGGTGCTCCAAGCTTTATTTCCATCCCATTTTATCACCACAGTTTAACAACCTTCTTGGTTATATAAGTAGCACCAAGTCAACAGTGCAAAAAAAAAAAAGTGCAGAAAAGGGCAACTAGAACGATCAAGGGGCTGGAGCATCTCCCCTAGGACAGAAGGTTACAACAGCTGAGATTGTTTAGCTTGGAAAAAAGGAGGGTAAGGGGAGACATGATAGGGGTGTACAAAATTATGCATGGTGTGGAGAATGTGAGAGGGAAACATTTTTCTCCCTCTCTCCAAATACTAGAACCCAGGGTCATCCCATGAAGCTGAATGGTGGGAGATTCAGGATAGATAAGAGGAAGTACTCCTTCACATAGCGCATAGTTAAATTATGGAATTTGCTACCACAGTGATGGCCACCAATTTGGATGGCTTTAAAAGGGGGTTGGGCAAATTCCTGGAGGAAAAGCCTATCAATGGCTACTAGTCTTGATGGCTATGTGCTACCTCCAGCACCAGAGGCAGTGAGCCTATATACACCAGTTGCTGGGGAACATGGGTGGGAGGGTGCTGTTGTGCTCCTGTCCTGCTTGTGAGTTCCTGGTCAACAGCTGGTTGGCCACTGTGTGAACAGAATGCTGGACTAGGTGGACCCTTGGTTTGATCCAGCAGGGCTCTTCTTATGTTCTTATGTAACAGTGTGTGAATTGAGTGGTTTTAAAGCTGTAATATGTAGCTTGTTATCTTAAGACACTTTGCAAACCTAGTTTTCAACTCTAATTGTTCTTATTGTTTCTTGTGCTGGCAGGGTTGCAATGTAACCTGGAATCTGAATAATTTTATAAATAATGCTATAAATAAAGGTTATATCAAAAAAGATTTCTTAAAACAAGTTGGAGCTAAGTCATTGTTTATACTAATAAAATCATTATCTGCCTCCATCAAGACTGGCTCCTTACTGAGCTTCTACTGAAAAACCTTCACACATACAGTTATGAGACAAACTTATTAACTCCTGGAGAACATAATTTACCTTCTCATGATCTTTATTTCGCGCTGAAGTAATGCCCCCAAGAGACTTTAAAATAGCTCCCCTTAAGATCAAAGTGCAAATATGAGATGACAGCAGCCTGTAACTAAAGTTCAAATCAACAAGGGCTCTCCTTTTTTCTTTTGCTGAGCTCCATACAAGAGCTCTGATACAGTACACATCCTAGAAAATAGAAAGCATAATAGTCAGCATAAAATGAAAATAAGTTAGGCATAAAGCAGTTGAATCTATGCGTGTGTGCCACAGTGACTCGATTTGCACAATGAAACAGCACCATAGGTTTATTCACCATAGGTTGTTAGTGAGAATGCCAGAGCAAGTGAGCTGGTTCCTGCCCATTTACTTCCCCTTCCAATGGTTTCATGACATGCAAACCCGGAAACTCTGTTGTTTAGTGGCTAAACAACCCAGAATTAACCCATGGTTTGTTGATGGGTTAACTCTAGGTTGTTTAGCCCCTAAACAACCCAGAGTTTCCAGGTTTTGTTGTTGTTGTTCAGTCGTTCAGTCGTGTCCGACTCTTCGTGACCCCATGGACCATAGCACGCCAGGCCTTCCTGTCCTAGTTTCCAGGTTTGCATATCATGAAATAACCCAAGAACAGGGCATTCCTAGGTTGTTAATTGAAAGTGGAAAAGGTGAGTGAGAGGGAGCCAGCGCGCTCACACCCACACACCCCTGCCAATTCCTGGGTTAAACAACCTAGGAATTGGCCAAGACGTGTGAACCAGGTCAGTTAATTGTTACCTGTGGAGTAGTAGTTAGACTAGGACTGCAGAGATCAAATCCACACTGAAGTATGAAGTTCACCTTGCAGCAGTCACTAACTCTTAAACTACCCTAATTTACAGGGTTATTGTGACAATAAAATGAGTGGGAGTGGAGAGAAGCAGACAACATTAGCAGGATAAAAATATAATAAAATATTACCTGCTTTTCCAAATTGTGCTGTTCAAATCAGCTTACACAAAAATCATAAAAACATATAAATTATTACCAATAATAAAAACAGCAAACACTTCACACAATTCTAAACTTTTAAAAAAGAAGGTAACAGTTGAAATAGAACAACCAACATTAAGGAAGCATTAAAACCAAAAGCACAAGAGAATAGCAGCCTTCACCCAGCCCCTAAAACACATCATAGTAAGAGATAGGCAGACATATCTAGAGACACACTGATGCCACAGAAACAGTCCTCTCTCTGGTCTTCTCATCTGCCACCTCAAAAGGAAGGAAGAGCCTCTGACACTGATCTAAACTGTCTAGCAGGGTTGTATGAGAAAAAGCAGTCTTTCAGATATCCAGTCCATTTAGAGTTTTATAGGTCAAAAGCAGCACTTTGGATTACATCTTGGAACTAATCAAAAGCCAATGTAGATCTTTCAGGACAAACATAATATGCAAACTGTAGCAAGTTCATGTAAAAAAAAACCCTTCACCATTGCATAGCTGAAATTTCTGAGCAGTCTTCAAAAGATAGCCCTACGTAAAGTGCATTACTAGCCTCTAACCTGGATCTGACCAAAGTGTGAAAGTTCATGGCAAGGTTACGTCTTTCCAAGAAAGAACGCCGCTTGTGTACCAAACGAAATTGGTAAAAGGCACTTTGAACCATAAATGCCATTTCAACATCCAAAAAACTGGCTAAATAAAAGCACCCTCAAGCTGCAAATTTCATCCTCAAATGGGAGTGCAACCCCATCTATTTGGCTTCTTGCCAAATCACTGGCTAGGTAGACCCTGATCAACAGTACCTCTCTCTTTATATTAAGCTTCAGTTTATTATTCCTCATCAAGAGAGGAACTTTGCAACAGAGAAATGGGTAAGGGGTGCTTAACTGTTCCCCTGCCAACCACTTTTTCCCTGAATTCCTCCTTCCCTTTTGCTTTTCCCTCTATGGAGTTCCAGATCTGCATTGGTGAGGTATATGAGTCTAGAACACCAGCACAGGTAAAACAGCTGGGGCAGGAATTAAAAGCAACTGCGGAGAAGTTTCACGGGGGGGGGGGGGAGCAGATGGCAGAGAAAAACTGAGGCAACTCCTTCCTCCCCCTTCTCTTCCCAGGGCTAATTTACAACAGAAAAGAGGCTGTCATAACTACTGTGTACCATGTAGTAAATCTCTGTTTTAGAGAAGAATGGTGCTATGCTGTATGAGAGGTGCAGCCTCTCACAGCTTTGAGATTGCAGCTTGTCTGACTGGACAGCTCCATATCCCTGCAGAGAGAACTTGGCAGTTCTTCCTTGGGAGATATTTTGGAAAAGCATGTGTCACAGCTCAAAATCAAAGATTCCTTCCTCCTCTCAATGGTAGTCACTGTTGCCCAAGCTGTCTACATGCAGTCAAAAAGCTTGGACACTTAGAGGTTTGCTCTCTCTGGGCTGGGACAAATATACTGCAACACAGGTAAACCAGATGCACAATCTTGTACTTTTTCAGGTTATGGAGGAGGGGATATGCCTGTAAAACTGTATATTCCTCCTACTAAAGACTCTAGATGTCACAGTGGGAATCATGGGCAAAATGACAATGTGATGGGCTAGAAGGTAGAAATTCTGCAGGACTGATCTAGGATGGATGGCCAAGTCCTATATAAGGACGGGAACACAAGAACATCAGAAGCTGCCTTATACTGCGTCAGACCACTGGTCCATCAAACCCAGTATTGTTGACACTGGCCGGCAGTGGCTCTCCAGGGTTCCAGGCAGGATTCTTTCCTCACCCTACATGGAGAAGCCAGGACTGTATATGCCTTTGGCTATTATGGATTTTACTCTTAGATTTCTGTGAATAGGAATATCACTGTGGATTTATTTGCCTTACTTTTTGGTAAGATGGGCACATTTGAAATTTTGAGAAAGTTGTAGGCACTCTCACAAAATGACTGCCATTAGGTGCTTGCTCATTTATAAAACACCATGGTGAGCATGTATGGTCACAAAACACGCATTTCCCAGAAGGCAAATGGGTGAGACTAAAAGAAAAGTAACTTTCTCAAGAAAGTAAGTACAAGGCAGGGGTAGGTTCTGAGCTCTAAAATGCAAAACCACTCTTTTGAACCAAAATAAAGATGGCAGTATTCTGCAGTATGCTAAACTCCTCATTTATTTTAAAAAGCATTTTATTTTTAAAAAATCTTAAATCGAATTAAAATCAGGAGGGGCAGGGAGCCTGACAGGTGCCAAAACCGGTGTCTGTGGACACATTGGTGCCAATGGGCACCAGGCTGGAGGCCCCAGCAATATCTGGACAGAATCTTGGGAGTGACAAAGGAGTGTTTATAACCGAGGATATTCAAGTAATGTGTCTCAATGGGAGCTAACTGCTTCTTAATACAGCACTACTCTGGGATGTTCTGGGCAGGAAAAACCAGTCACAGAAGGAGGTAGGGGAAATAGCTTGGCTCTAGCTAAGGATGGTATAATCTAGGCCTCTGTGTGAAAAGAAACAAGAGAAACTGCAATCCTGAGTCAAGGAGTAAGACAGACAGAAAAAAGTCAGCTGAACTTTGGGGGCTCTGTAGTCTCACAGCCTCAAGGATGCAGGGGAACCTCCCTCTGGAGATCTGATGTGGGGCAGTGGATTTGACCGTCTGATGGAGTGTTAAGTTATACCTTCACCTATGCTTAAACTTTATATTTGTAAATAAATTCAAATACTACAAAAAGGCCTTAAGTCTCCAGTGATCTTGCCTTCCAAAGTAAATAACACAGCACCCCAGAAACATTTCACCATTCAAAGAAGAGGGGAGAACATGATATGTTTGGCCAGTGGGGAGTATAGAAATGTAATAAATAAATAAATAAAGTTTGTGCTGAAATTGCAGCAAGCAGGTGCTATTACTTGACTCATAACGTATAGCAAATGCTTACCAAATCAGCTTATATTTACACACAGAGTTTCATAGTGCCATATTCTAGGAATGTTGATCAAACCATGAAATGACATGGTGCAACTGTGGCCATGTACATGTCTGCAAAGAAATCCACAAAGATGTGGGCTTGCCTCATCCTGAAAAATACAGAAGATCTGCCACAATTTTCCACACCAAAACAAATACGATTTTACATGACTATAAAAAAGTGGGTCGCCATTGTTAGCGCATACTACTCACAGGATTTGAAGGGTCTGAATGTACAGCTCTTGTAGCATCACATATTGCTTCTTTAATCTTGTCTAGAAACAACGCAGAAAAAGAGCAGACACACAGTGGCCCAGTTCATACATAATGCTAAGCCAGGATTTAGTGCTACATGGATAAGCCTCCAAAAGCCCAAGTGAAACCTCAGGGTTTGCACACTCCACTTCACACACTTGTAGACACTTAGGGAGAGACTCTAGCTCAGTGGTAGAGCGCATGATTTGCATACAGCAGGTCCCAAGTTTAATTCCCAGCATCTCCAAGTAGAGCAGGAAGAAAAGAGCTGCTGCCAGTCAGTGTTGACAAAACTGGGCTAGATGGACCAACGGAATGACTCAGTATAAGGCAGCTTCCTATGCCCTAGAAAAACCCAGAAAAACAATCCGGGGTTTGTAGTTGGCTTGCTTAGTAACTGACTAGAGTTTGTTTTAAACTGTTATTTCTGGTTCATATGCAACAAGCAGGAATTGTACAAACTGAAACTGAATCCCTTATAAGTCCTCCCTGTGGTGCGTAGAGAGGAGAGGGGGAGCATGTGAGCACGAGTCTTTGCTTAGGCTCTCAGGGACTCATCCACATGCTGTTAAGCACGAGTGGGGAAGTTCAGGAGCCAGTTTCCACCCTGGAACTCACCAGTGGCACCCCTGTTCCACCATGCCTCCAAATTTGCTGCCAAAATTTGGCAGTGTGGCAGCAAAAAAGGGCAATTTCTATTTAAAATTGGCCCCTTTTTGCTGCTGTGCCACAGAGCCACCAAATTTCAGCTGCAAACCATGGCTTGTTATTTGAAAACAAGGGGAAATCAGTCCTTTTCAGGGATTTCCATAGCAAATTTGGCAGGAGGGGGCAGTGGGGGATGGTGGGGGCCACAAAAAAGTCCATGGGGGCAGCATGTCCACCCCTGTATTAAACCATGGTTTAGCAGTACATGTCAGCAATGACAGTGGCTTCTATGATTAGCAACGTTTGCCACTGAAATATAAAAAACATAACATATAGGAAACTTCAAAATCTAGAAATAAGCCTCCATACATTCTGTCCATCTGCAGGTTTTCATTAGTGCAGACATAGCCTTACTAATATAATGAAAGCCAGTTTATCACTTTGGCACATGACCAAATTCTATGGCTACAACATTCATTTTGCTAGTAAGCTGTAGACCAGTAATTTAACTAAGAGCTGTCTTGTGGGGCCAGACAAGACTGGGGTGCCATTATGTTTGAAAACAAAGCACACTGAGTCAAAATAAAAAAGCTGGAGACAGGTTAGACACTAAACATAGTTATTTTATACCTTAAGGTTGCCATTATGTGCTCACTTATCTGGAGTAAGCCCCATTGACCTCAATGGGACTTACTCCTGAGTAGATGTGCATCAGATTGCACTGCAATAATATAATCCCTTACACATCTACTCATAAATAAGCCCTACTGAGCTCAGTAAGACTTACTGCCAGGTAAATGTGAATAGGATTGCAGTTTAAAAATAATTCAATCTCAATTAAAGAATCTGGAATGAAACCAAGTTCACTCTTCTGAGCTACAGTCACTGTAAAAGTCACTGTCTTTTACAAAGGACAAAAAAAGATCTCTACTTACATGTAATATACCTGTCTGTTAATTACCCACAGTACTATTAAAATGTTGATAATGCAGTTATTTCATTCACTTAAAGCATTTTCATGATAAATGAGCACACGTAAATTAGTCTGTGTTATTTATCTCTATGTAAGCCATTTCAGTGCAAAATCCTATCAGCAGTGATAGCTGGAGTTCATTGTGATGTTTGAAGCAAGCAAAAAATGCACTAAGCTTGCCAGGTTGCACTGCGGCTCCTCAAGTAAACTATAAATCGCATGCTTAAATAGGCACATAACTGGATTTTCTTGCACTGTAATCTATTCAACAGGTGGTGCTGAAGAGCCAACTTTCTACTATGTTGTTAAATAAATATGAAAATTGTTTTAGTAGTAGGCCCGAAGGCATTCATTTTTACTTAAATAGGCAACAGCTTTTTTTCTTTTATGACCAAGTGATGAATCGAGCACAATTTATGAAGGTGCTTCAGAAAGTATATAAAAAAAATTGGTCCAAAGATGTGGCCAGATGTGGTGACCAATGAGGTCTGTAGTTTAGAATGAATTAGCCAGTGATAGGTGCAATCTGATACATGCAACACCTACCCCTGACTAATTCATTCAGTCTGTAATCGCCATTTGGAGACTGGGTCTATCTAAACTGCAGACCTCATGGCCACCACCTCTGGCCACATTTTGGGAGTTTTCTGTTTCGTCCCCCACCCCTTGCCTTTTGTACCAACTAGCCTGATGAATTGTTTTGGAGAACTCAAAAGCTTGCACATTTGTGTGAAATTTTGGTTGGCCCTAATAAAGGTATCGCCCAACTGTGGATTTTGGATTTCCCCCTTCCTCACTGAAAGTAGGTCTGGACAGACTTCAGACATGCAGGATTTACTTGTTTGTTACTAGAACCCGCGAGGTCTGCTGCCTGAAGCTAAGTGCAAAACAATGTGCAGGAGGTGGTGGAGAAAATAACTCTTATAATTAAGAAACAAGGGTGCCTCTGATCACATACTCAGCCTAGAAATGCATTTTCAGTACCAGTAGCAGTTCACAGTCCTTTCATCCAAAAATCCGCCCGTTTCTCTAAGCTTTCTTAGTTCCATCAGCCATATTGAAGGAGAAAAAAACCTACCTTTCGATTATTGCCATCATTAAATCATTGCAAGCCAGAATCCCTCATGGATCTACTGTAAATCATCCAGAGATCTACCAGGAAATCTAAATTTACCTTTTTCCCTGCCCCAACACAGAGCACAGGCAGCCATTTTGCCATTATGTGGCCTTTGCACACCAAGAAGTCCTGGCTTTGTTTCATTTCTGTTGTGTACACTTTTAGTAAGGCAGCTATAAAGGCTAGTCTTATATTGCTCGCACCAGAGACAGCACATCCCTATTTCTTACTGTCCCCTACCTGAGACCTTCAATATTTGAAAGAAACTTATCCCTTCTCTTATCAGAATATAGGGCCCACTAAAAAAAATATTATATTCTTCAGTCACAGAAGAACTGTTGCAAGCCATTCTTGTGACTAAAATAGTAAGAGGGAAAAGATGTGTTTAACTGTGAACCAGAAGCTGCAATTCAATCTCCATGTTACAATTTTAGTCATGTAAGAAGTTGTGTTGTACCAGCTTATAATATTTGTCCATTGAGTCCAGTATTAGCTGCTCTGACTGGCAGCAACTATCCAGGCAAAGGTCTTTCCTACTATCTGGTACCTGATCTTTTTTTTTTTAACTGGAGATGCTGGGGATTCAACTTGGGACCTTCTGCGTGCAAAACATGTGCTCTGTTGCCACTGAGCTATGGTTGCTCCCCACAAGACTGACTCTTATAGCCCCATGTGGACATTCGAAATGCGTGGAGAGAAAATCTGGATTACGCCTACTGGCCCCATGCCGACGTGTTCATCAGAAGGTCTAAGCAGAGCCTAAGTGTGTACAAACTATATGCACAGTCAGTATTCTGCAGAAATGCAAGATACAAAGCACACATACAGAGCACAGGCTCTGTTCAGACCTTGAGGTGAATGCATGGAAGTTGGGAGGCAGGACCAAAAGGTGTGATCTCAATCCCTATTCTGTGCATTGATTTCTGAATTTAGAAGAGCATCTGTCTAGGACTTTTAACACAGAATTGTAACATAGTAGAGCCCTCTTTTCCTACTGTTCCATAATGATGCCAAGGCTGAAATAATATATTTCAATTTTATTTCTAACTTTCCTACATAAACATGTTTATCGAGTTTAGCTTCAAAGTCAGTATAACTTACCACATTTCACATATGCGTAAGCTCTCCTTGAAAACACAGGTGTCTGGTAGAAAGAGCTGGAAACACAGCCAACTTGACAGGCACTCTGAAGAAAAGAGGATGCCATTGTGAACTGCAATATTAATATAGTTAATATAGCTTTACAATATACACTACACCGTTATGCCATATAAACACTGCTATTGTGAATCTAATGGAATTCTTGAGCCATTCACATTAGCTCCATTGCTCTTTTATTTATTTCAAATTACTGGTCTTATTTACCTCAGCAGGGTTCTATAAGATTGCTCCCCAGACTGTACAAACTCCTATGGGGATGATTGATGTCATCATTCCAGCATAATGTTTCCCATAATTGTACTGCGTTTAAAAACATTAGAACCCAAGGGGCTAGGCAAGGAACTATAACATTAGCAGCATGCTCATATAAATCAATTTACTCCCTTGCAGAGAAAAAAGAATGAAGAAGGAATTTAATGAGACTGTTCAGGACCTACAGTCCCACAATACTTACCACAACTTGTGCTTAATCAGAAATATAAATAAATCAGATGAATAAGTTTTGAAAGCAAAACAATACCCACAGTCATTTTTCCACAACTTAAATCTGAGAGTGACCTTAGAGACTCTGGAACTGCAACATTTGAAGATATTTTTCAGTCTCCTCAAAAGTTTTGTTACTGCCTCTACAAAATATTTCATTATTGTTCCCTAGCACTAAGAACATAAGAACACAAGAAGAGCCATGCTGAATCAGACCAAGGGTCCATCTAGTCTAGCATTCTGTTCACACAGTGGCTAACCAGCTGTCGACCAGGAACCCACCAGTAGGGCATGAGCACAACAACACCCTCCCACCCATGTTCCCCAGCAGCTGGTGGCTCACCACCTCTAGTACTGGAGGTGGCACATAACCATCAAGACTAGTAGCCGCTGACAGCCTTTTCCTCCAGGAATTTGTCCAATCCCCTTTTAAAGCCATCCAAATTGGTGGCCATCACTACAACCTCTGATCGCAAACTCCATAGTTTAACTATGTGCGGTGTGAAGAAATACTTCCTCTTATCTGTCCTTTTTTATTAATCTTTTATCGTGAATTTTTACAAAAAAACCAAACTGAAAACATTATAAAACCTAAAAAAAAGAATAAAATAAAAATAAAAATTCAACATTTGAAGGTCCAAACATATAAGACCGACTCTGGCCCACTTGCACTGGCTGCCTGTATGTTTCTGAGCCCAATTCAAGGTGCTGGTTTTAACCTATAAACCCTTAAATGGCTTAGGACCACAATACGTGATGGAGTGCCTCTCCTGACATGAACCTACCCGTATACTATGCTCAACATCTATGGCCCTCCTCCGGCTGCCTACACCAAGGGAAGCTCGGAAGATGGAGACAAGGGAGAGGGCCTTTTTGGTGGTGGGTCCCAAATTATGGAATGATCTCCCTGACAAGGTCCGCCTGGAGCCAACATTGTTATCTTTTCGGTGCCAGGTTGCTTTCTTTTCTCCCAGGCATTCGGCAGTATATGACAAGTGTTTAATCGATCTTGGAATGTCTTATGATTATGGTTGCTTGTTTCTGAGATTGTTGTTTGAAGTAGTTTTAGATATATGTTTCTTCTGTGTATATTGTCTTTTCAGGTGTTTTTTATGTAAATGGTTTTTAATCTCTGTATACTGTATTTTTAATGTTTTTAATCTTTGTAACCCGCCCAGACAGCTCTGGCTATTGGACGGTATAGACATGTAATAAATAACAACAACAACAACAACAACATGTTCAAAATCCTCAGTTTCTAACATTACAATATTTGAGAAAAAAAGGGGAGGGGAGGCTGCTCATAAACGTCAGTAAAAGCAGACCAAATATCTGCATATAAGTCCATTTGCAAGTTATGCCTATATACCACTCTTTTAAATGTTGCTAGTGCTGTTAAGTCTTCAGCCCATTGCATTATAGGTGGTGAGCTTTTATCCTTCCAATATTGTAGTATCAATCTTTTAGCAACCAAAAGGGCATGAAAAATCCATGTACGCTGACCATGTGTTACATTCCAAGAAGCAGGTAAGTAGTTTGCAAGACCATTTACATCAGTAAATATCAAAGAGCTTTCCAATACAAAATTTATCCGTACAATAACTTCCTCCCAAAAGAAGGTGGCGATTGGGCATTTCCAAAACATATGGATAAAAGAAGCATTGACTGCATTACACCTCCAACAATTAGTCAAACTTGACAAGCTTTTACTAAAAAGACGTTGTAGTGTCCAATAGACCCAAAACAAGAGCTTTTGCTGAATACGGTGTAACCGTAGATCCATTGAAATGTCCGATACAGACGCCAAAACGGCAGTCTATTGATTAAGCAAAATAGGAAGTTCCAATTCCCTGTTCCATTTCTGCTGTAAACCACATGTGTCATATTTATTGATTGATAATAAATTTGTATAAACATGAATCATAGGTCGATACATCTGATCAGCTTCAATAAGTATTTCCAATAGCAAAGGAGACTCAGAGGCAGTCAAAGCAGCAGGACCGAATCTAGATACCAACAAATGTTTCAATTGCAAATATTGCCATTCTGCTGAAGCCTCTTATCTGTCCTGAAACTCCCACCAACCAGCTTCATGGGATGACCCTGGGTTCTAGTATTTTGAGAGTGGGAGAAAAATGTATCCTTCTTCACATTCTCCACACCATGCATAATTTTGTACACCTCTCTCATGTCTCCCTTTACCCTCCTTTTTTCCAAGCTAAACAATCCCAGCTGTTGTAACCTTCTCTCAAAGGGGAGATGCTCCAGCCCCTTGATCATTTTAGTTTCACTTTTCCCAGCTCTACAATATCTTTTTTTAGGTGTGGTGACCAGAACTGTCCACAGTATTCCAAGTGTGGTCACAACCATAGATTTGTATACAGGCAGTATGATATTGGCAGTTTTATTCTCAATTCCCTTTCTAATTATGCCTAACATGGAGTTTGCCTTTTTTTTATAGTGGCCGCACAGTGGGTTGACATCTTCACTGAGCTGTCCATCACAGCTCGAAGTCTACCACTTTACAGGTACACTATATGAACCTGCAAAGGCCACTTAAAAACATGGACACAATCATTAGGTTGGTCCTAACATAAATATTGCCCAACTGCGGATTATGAACCATGCTCATTGTTTCCCATTTACCTTATGGGAAGCCTTTGTGTTAACCTCAGTTTTTTTGGAGATGCCCAGAAATATCAATGAGCCACAGATCCTCCAGTCAAAGAGAAGCTGCACCTGCATTACAACACATGCAGGTCTCCATGAGCACACCTATTAAACCGAAGCTGAACACTTGTGGCAAGATTCAGACAAACTTAAGTACTCTAAAATCCAAATAATTTTAATAGGAAAGCTAAACACATGATTAAATATGTCCCAGTAAAACCAGTTATGGAGCAATCCTATGTCCCTTAGAGAGCATCTGGGGGACATAGGATTATTTGTTTTCCTGGCTCCATGCTTGAAGACAGGGCTCCAAGCTCAGTGCCAGGAAACCATGCTCCCAGCCCCCTCCCCCTTGTAGCCAGCGTAGAGAGAACCACGCCAGCTGACTCTCCGTGCTCAGTAAACAGAGCGCGGAGATGGGGAAAGGAGGCTTCCCTGGGGGTGGGAGGGGAAGGGACAGGGCGGCTGGCTTATGCCCCTTCCTATCACTGCCCCAGCCTCCTTCCCTCCCCCTCCCTGAAGCCTCTTCTAGACAGGCAAAATCATCTATCTAGCTAAAATGCAGCGCCAGAGGCACAAGACGCCTCCCACACTGCATTGGATACTTGTAATCGTTTGGGTGCCCTTAAGGACTTAATGTTCCTTAACTTTGGCTGAATCATGGCACTGCTAAACTGATGCTAAATAGCTGAAAACAAGCCTTTCTTGGATGGGTACATGACTTGAAAGAACTCTATTCCATGCATCGATTCAAGAACAATCGATGCATGGAGTCAAGCTTCCACTTATATTGATCTCCTTCTGAATCAGACCTGGTGCATATGCAAAAATGTGTTGCTTAAAACACCCTGCATCTAGCATTCATAGTTGTGTGTGCAGTCTCCTTTGTACAAATATTATGGAAGTTCCATACCTTGGGGATGTTTGCAGCTTGTATTGCATTAGTAAACTCCTCCAAAGCATCATGGTGGTTATCTAATTTTTGGAAGGCTACACCCATATGATAATAGGTTTCAAATACCTGAAATAAAAGAACCAGGATATCACATTATTTTAAATAATTTAGTGGTTGTATGATTATAAACATGTCTAACTAAGCTCTCCAGGGTTGTTCGGTTTTGAAACAGTTTTGCCAACCTCAGATGTTCATGAGTGATATCCACTGAAATGAAGACATTTTATGTAATTACATAAAATGCAACCTAGGCTACAAAGGATCAATAAAGGCTATTCCCCATTTTTAAAAAAATACAAAACAGAAGGCTATATCCAATGTTAGTCTAACTTAAGTCCCATTCATTTCAATGGGTAGGACCAACTAGGACTAACACTGGGTAACTATTAGGTTTTATATTTTCAAAAATGTAGGAACAGCCATTGTTGATTATTTGTCTCAGTAGTCCTGGGTAGGGATGCTGGAAAAATTTGAGATGGACTAAAAATGAGTTCGGATTTCTAAGAACCCGACCTGTGGAATCTGCTGTGGATGGGCCACCCCAGGCCGCGCAGAGTCCTTGAACTTTCGGATCTTTTTTTTTTACTTTCCCGAAATTTACAAAGATTTATTCATAGGAAAATATGCAAGTTTCTGCTGAGACATATGCCATCCTGGAAAATATATGCGGGGAAAAGTTAAATGGAATGGGGGACAATAAGTTAAATGTTATGTACTAACATAAATTATGTAAATTGTTGTGAACCCTCTTATGGAATTATTTGCGTATTTTCCCATAAAATGGAAAAACAAAAATTCCACGCTGTCTGTGAACAGACGCCGGAAGAAACAACACCACACAATCCATGAAACACACACAGTCCTGGGTGTATCCTACAATCCTTCTTGTGCCTAGTGAGGCAGTTTCAATTTTGCCTGCTCAGCCTCGTATACTCTTATCATAAGAATGCTATGAAGTGCAGCCTTTGGGGTAACAACATGATGTCCACGTTTTTCTCTTTCCGCCTCCTGTTTTGTTTTTAACAGCCAGCCTGTGGAACATTTCTAGAGGAATCAAAAGCTTGATCACAGCACTGTAACATTTTAGTTGGTCTTAATACAAGTATTACTTTACCTTCCTATCATCTTATAGGCAGCAAGGCCTGTTGAGCAGATTGGAATGGACAGCAGACGTTTCCAGATACCCATGAATCCCCAGAATAGAAGCCTATGCATGAGCAGCTCCTTGTGAGTAGGCTTTTTCTTTGAAAACAACCATGCTAATGTGTGGACATCTACAGACAGAGCTAGGGAGCATGCCCAATGCCAGGGATGAGGTCAAAAATATATGCCTGTTCCCTGAATAACTCATGAAGGGAACAAAGGTAGAAAGGTAGAAAGCATCCCCTTCAGTGGCTATTTGAGGAACCAGAAAAGGATAGCGTCTTATGAAGACTTGTATAACACTCAACAGAAACAACAAAGAGTCTTGTGGCACCTTTTAGGCCAAGAGTAGGCAATCTTTTGGGGGCATTGGCACATTTGCCAATTTGAGAAGCTGTCTTGGGTACCACCACAAAATGGCTCCCATGGGTGGTGTGGCAACGGACAAGTAATCTATCCAAAAGACTGAGTACAAGGCAGAGGTGGGATCTGAGCCCCAACACACTAAACAACTCCTCTGAACTCAAGTTTTCAGCACCTATTTCACAGTAATCCCAGCTGCCTGTAAGAAATGGATTTTTTATTTATTTTTTAAGTGGGAAGTGTAGGGCATCTTGGCAAGTGCCAAGAAAGGTGTCTGGGGCGCGCTGGTGCCCATGGGAACCATGTTGCCTACCCCTGCCACTTTTCTAGAAATTATATCACATAATTTCACATTTTATGGAGTAAAAGGAGCCACACGATCATAGAAAATCAATTGGAAGCAATCAGAAACTAATCTATTACTCTTTCTCCCTATCTGGAATTTAAACCTGAGTCCCTGGAGCAATGCTGACAGAGGAGACAATACTGGGCTAGACAGACAAGTAGCCTGAACTTGTCTGCTTCCTATGTATCTCAGTGTCCAGGAGAGATCTGAAAGTAGCAGAGCAGGGAAGTAAAGCAAGGGAAGAGTCCTCTCCCACATATTCATTTAGTGTAAAAAAGCAGCTCACTCTCACCCACGCTTTACAGCCAACCTATACAGCAAATGTTATACCCAAACTAGGAAGTATGCGTTTTATAAAGTATGGCTTAGCTATATGTTTTTCCACTTGAAAAGTTATTACCAGCTGAACACAGTCAGGGCCAGGCATGTATTCTGGAGGAAACTTCTTTTTGCTCAAGCAAGACAGCAGCTTTCTATAATATTCAATTGCCTGAAAATACAATGGGAATAGCATAAGGTCTTCAAGCCAGGCAAGCACCTTCAAGGTTCTGTAAGGCAGGAAGCAGATTTTCCCATTTCAGAAATGAAAAGCAAGGCGCTAAGACAGAGCAGTGTCCCCACCACCATTTTATTTTTTCCAAGATACATAGCACTTATATATTTAAATACTGCAATTTTATGGTGGAGATGGGGGAGATTTATTTTAGTTAAAATTATTTTTAGGCCACCTTCTCGAGGCAGTGTAAAAGATGAAAAACAGTTCAAGCCAAATACAGTAAAAATTCAATAAATATTTAATAAATATTCAGCAAAGAAGAAAGACTCCTCCAAGGATTCCCAGCTTTCTCAAGTTTTGCCATGCCATTGTGTCCATGGAAGGAAAACAAAGGAACGGAATTCTAGAAGGAATGGAAGAAACTCAGAATTCCAGTGACCTGAACCTTCGGGAAGGATTTAGAGCCAGCTTCCCCAATTTAGCACCCTCCAGATGTGTTGGACTACAACTCTCATCGTCGCCAGCCAGCATGGCCATTGACAGTTGGGGATAACGGGAGTTGTAGTCCAACATATCTGGAAGGCGCCAGTTTGGGGAAGGCTGATTCAGACCATTTGTTTGGCATAAACATGGAGAAGCCAAGGTAGGAAAGCCGACCGGAAAAGAAAAATGACCAAAGTGGAAGCAGATTTTGCCATCTCCACAAGGTCCCTCTCTCGAGGGGCCCCCGCAGCCGGAATGGGCACAAGTGGGAAGATCAGTAAATCACCCAACAAGGCACAAGTTCTCCCCGGGTTTTGCCCGGCGCGCCGTTCCATCCACATTTTCCTTGCGCGCGTAGCCGCGGCGGCTACTTCGCGAGCCGAGGGGAGCGCTAATTACCTCAAACCAGCGCTTGGCTCGCTCTTGGGCTACAGCGCTGAGCAGGTACGCCTGCGCTTGCGCCTGAATGCGCGCTACCGAAGTCATGAAGGACGAAGAAATGGAGGATTTGTTCTCTTTGGCCGGCGAGGGAGAATAAGGGGTGAGAGGCTGCTTGGGTGTGGCGGTGGCCAAGGAAGGGGGCGGGTCCAGGGCCTGACCCGACCCATTCAGGCGGCGCTGGATGGAGCCCCGCGGCACCGCCATCCGCGACCCTCAAACCTCCTGAGGCGCGAAAGTGAGGGGCCGCGCGCCATTGCCATGGCAGCAGAAGAACCGCGGCGCCCGCCCACGCGCTTCTAAGCCGGACCTGCTCCTGCTCCTGCTGTACTGCAATCATAGAGGTAGAAATGCGGGGGGGGGAGTAATAGCACGACCCCCCTCTCCTTCGGGGTTCCTGCTTGATTTGGGGTCTCCGTTTTACACTGTTAAAAGCAGACACCGAACTGCATGGCGCCTGGTGCGAGGGAAGGGAGCATCAGGCGTCTGCATTCATTGAAGCGCCGGCTGGCGGGGAGGTGGGAGATAGAAGGGTCGGCAGCGGAGCCAGGGCTTCCAGGGACGCGGCGACGGCACTCTGTTCTTCGCGGAGACGCGGACGTCATCTGCCACCCGCTCAGAATTCCCTGCGAGCTTAGCTGCAGTGAGCAGTAGCCGGAGGGAGTTGAATTCTCCCAGCAACAGTATATTGTTCCTTGTTTTGAGGTAAAGTGGGTCTCAGTTGTCTGTTCAAGACCGGGGCCCTGTTTGCACGTTAAGGGAAGGAGAAGGGAGGAGCAAAAATGCTCGCCCGTATTTTTGTAGGATCCGCTTTTGGTCTGGACAGGGCTCCACGAGGGTGCACATCGCACTATTCTAAGTCCCTTCGCATAACTTACTTCTGGCTAGGGGGCTGGGTTGGAGAGAACATCATCTGAGTGGCAGGGGCTGCTCAACCAATAAGAGAGGTTCTTCCCCCCCCCATAAGGAAGGTGCGAAGTAGTTACTTCCTGCTGTGCACATTTGTAAGACAAGTCTCCCAACAAGCCTCACTGAACACAATCGGTTTTACTTCTGAGTAGACACACATATGCTTGTGCTGGGAAAGGGGGGAGGACACAGGGATGGGAAACCAGCCCCCTTTCTAACCAAACCGATACTGCTCAGGATCTCTATAACAAAGCTGTGAATTACTTACTTCCTAAGGCAACAAAGCAAACGGGATAATTGGAGCCTTGAGATCATGCTTAACTGCACTTAGGGAACTGAGCTTTAAACTGTGCCATTTCAATTGAAGGGGATCTCTGTAAGCACTGATGTGGGCATTCAGAGGGCAAGCCTCATTTACCACAGTGGGAGTTACTTCTTAGAGAGACTCTAATTGGTTTGTGCAGGGACAGGAAACACACAGGAAACACCCCTTGACCAGTCAAGGCACACCCCTGGGCAGGGCTAGCATACCCGAGGTCAGTGCAGGGAGGGGCACACAGCAACTCTACCGGAGAGAACCCGACTTGAGGAAAAGAATCGGACTTTAAGGAGTCTCAGGAAATCCGGGTTTTCCTTGGTAAGCTCCAGGGTGGCTGCTGGATGGCCACGACATCATGTATCCTTAACAACCTCCACACACTGCCAGTTTGGAGTAAATCGCTGGTGGAAACAAGTAAGCCACCCAAAATACTTTGCATTGCAACAGAGATAGCTCACAACTATATATTGTTGCTGGAAAACATTTGCAGCTCCAGCTACCATGAGGAATGAATCTAAGATCAAAGGGAACCGGGAAGCCTGGGCGGTGATGTGTGTGTGTGGCTGAGACAGTTCCAAAAATAAATAGGTAGATAAATTGTACACAATGGGAAAAGGGGGTGTTAAAATGTTAGCAACTGTCTATCAACATGATCCTCCGTCTCATATGTGATCATCATACAGAGTGGTTGTAACCTTGGCCACAATTTGAAATATGGATATAATAACAGTGTAATATTCAGTATAATATTCTGACAATATTGTAGGGTGGTCAGAAGCCAGTCTAAGCTCAGTCCTGGATTTCTCCATTGTCCCCTGTGGGCAGCTGTCCATTTGATCCCCCTAATGAGACCAAAAAGAAAAAAAGAATGCAATGAAAAGTAACCAAAAAGTTCCATTTGCAGCAAAGGAATTGTCATGCTACCAATTTTTAGGTCTAAGTCTGCAACGCGCCTGAAGTCTGTGGGTCCAGTTAGTAGCCTTATGGAATTATATTTTGTTGTTGTTCAGTCATTCAGTCGTGTCTGACTCTTCGTGACCCCATGGACCATAGCATCCCAGGCCTTCCTCTCCTGCGCTCTCTCCTGGAGCGTGCTCAAGTCCATATTCATTGCATCGGTGATGCTATCTAGTCATCTCATCCTCTGCCGTCCCCTTCTCCTTTTGCCTTCCATCTTTCCCAGTATCAGGGTCTTTTCCAGGGAGTTTTCTCTTCGCATTAGGTGGCCAAAATATTTGAACTTCAGCTTCAGTATCTGTCCTTCCAATGAGCAGTCAGGGTTGATTTCCTTTAGGATGGACTGATTTGACCTCCTTGCAGTCCAGGGGACTCGTAAGAGTCTTCTCCAGCACCACAGTTCGAAAGCATCGATTCTTCGGCGCTCAGCCTTCCTTATAGTCCAGCTCTCACAGCCATATGTTGCTACTGGGAAAACCATAGCTTTGATTATACGAACCTTTGTCGGCAAGGTGATGTCTCTGCTTCTTACTATGCTGTCTAGGTTTGCCATAGCTTTCCTCCCAAGGAGCAGGCGCCTTTTAATTTCATGGCTACAGTCATTGTCTGCGGTGATCTTGGAGCCCAAGAAAATAAAATCTGTCACTGCTTCCATTTCTTCCCCTTCTATATGCCAGGAAGTAATCGGGCCAGATGCCATGATTTTAGTTTTTTTAATGTTGAGTTTCAAACCAGCTTTTGCACTCTCCACTTTCACCCTCAACAAGAGGCTCTTTCGATCCTCTTCGCTTTCTGCCATTAGGGTGGTATCGTCTGCGTATCTGAGGTTGTTGATAACTCTCCCGGCAATCTTAATTCCGACCCGTGATTCATCCAACCTGGCGTTTCTCATGATGTACTCTGCATATAAATTAAATAAGCAGGGCGACAGTATACAGCCTTATCATACTCCTTTCCCAAGTTTGAATCCATCGGTTGTTCCATGTCCAGTTCTTACTGTTGCTTCTTGACCCTCATACAGGTTTCTCAGGAGACAGGTAAGGTGGTCTGGTACTCCCATCTCTTTAAGAATTTGCCACAGTTTGTTGTGATCCACACAATCAAAGGCTTTAGCTCAGTCAATGAAGCAGAAATAGACGTTTTTCTGGAATTCTCTTGCTTTCTCCATGATCCAGCGAATGTTGGCGATTTGATCTCTAGTTCCTCTGCCTCTTCGAAATCCAGCTTGTACTTTCGGTAGTTCTCGGTTCACATACTGCTGAAGCCTAGCTTGTAGGTTTTTTAGCATAACCTTGCTGGCATGTGAAATGAGCACAATTGTACGGTAGTTTGAACACTCTTTGGCATTGCCCTTCTTTGGAACTGGAATGTAAACTGACCTTTTCCAGTCCTGTGTCCACTGTTGAGTGTTCCAAATCTGTTGGTATATTGAGTGCAGCACTTTAACAGCATCATCTTTTAGGATCTTAAATAGCTCAGCTGGAATACTGTCATCTCCGCTAGCTTTGTTGTTAATAATGCTTCCTAAGGCCCACTTGACTTCACTCTCTAGGATGTCTGACTCAAGTTCAGTGACCGCACTATCATGGCTATCAGGGACATTAAGATCTTTCCTGTATAGTTCTTCTGTGTATTCTTGCCACCTCTTCTTAATCTCATCTGCTTCTGTTAGGTCCCTGCCTTCTTTGTCCTTTATCATGCCCATCTTTGCACAAAGTGGTCCCTTGATATCTCCGATTTTCTTGAAAAGATCTCTAGTCTTTCCCATTCTATTGTTTTCCTCGATTTCTTTGCATTGTTCATTTAAGAAGGCCTTCTTGTCTCTCCTTGCTATTCTCTGGAACTCTGCATTCAGTTGGATATATCTTCCCCTTTTCCCTTGCTTTTCGCTAGGGATGTCAGAGAATTCCGCGACGGATCTCGGTGAGGCCGAATGCCAGTGCATTCACTCCCCCGAAATCCGTCGCGGAATGAAGACCCCCCCCAGCTCATGAAAGGCGCACGGGACGAAGTCCCCACCGCCCCCAACCCACAAAAGGTGCGCGAAACGGAGCACTTACCTGCTCCCATCAGCACTGCTTTGCAAATGGCGGCTGCCTGGCAGCCGCCATTCTCTTCCTCTTCTCTTCATAGCCGTGATAGGCTACGTAAATACTTACATAGCCTATCACGGCTAATGCAGGGACACCATTTGCGTCCCTGTGGAGGCCGTGATAGGCTACATAAATACTTACATAGCCTATCACGGCAGGGAGAAAAAAACCCAGTGTACGCAAATGGCGGTGGCTACCGCCATTTGCATACGCTGGGTTTTTTTTCCCCTGCCGTGATAGGCTATGTAAGTATTTACATAGCCTATCACAGCGAAATGCAGGGATGCAAATGGTGGCGGCTATGACAGCCACCATTTGCATCCCCACAGGGCTGCCCAGCGGCCGGATGTCCGGCTACAGGTGGCCGGAGCTGGCCAGCGGCTCCGCGGCTTGGCCGCGGATTGGAGCCGGCCAGGCAGGATTCCGGGGGGGAGAACCGGATCGCCTCCCCCCCATTGAGGATTCCGGGGGGAGGGATAGAGCGCCTCCCCCCCACCGCGGAAACAGAACGGAACGGAAGGTAAGTGTTCCGTCCATCCCTACTTTTTGCTTCCCTTCTTTCCTCAGCTACTTGTAAAGCCTTATCAGACAGCCATTTCTTGCATTTCTTTGCTTTCTTGCATTTCTTTTTCTTTGGGATGGATTTCGTTGCTGCCTCCTGAACAATGTTACGGACCTCCGTCCATAGTTCCTCAGGCACTCTGTCTATCAGGTCTAATCCCTTAAATCTATTCGTCACCTCCACTGTATATTCATAAGGGATATGATTGAGGTCATACCTGAATGGTTTAGTGGTTTACCCTACGTTCTTCAATTTAACCGAAATTTTGCAACAAGAAGCTCATGATCTGAGCCACAGTCAGCTCCAGGTCTTGTTTTGACTGACTGTATAGAGCTTCTCCATCTTTGGCTGCAAAGGACATAATCAATCTGATTTCGATATTGACCATCTGGTGATGTCCATGTGTAGAGTCGTCTCTTGTGCTGTTGGAAAAGAGTGTTTGCTATGACCAGTGTGTTCTCTTGGCAAAACTCTATTAGCCTTTGTCCTGCTTCATTTTGTATACCACGAAGGCCATGCTTGCCTGTTATCCCGGTGATTTCTTGACTTCCTACTTTAGCATTCCATTCCCCTATGATGAAAACGACATCTTTTTTTGGTGTTAGTTCTAGAAGGTGCTGTAGGTCTTCATAGAACCCATCAACCTCAGCTTCTTCGGCATCAGTGGTTGGGGCATAGACTTGAATTACTGTGATGTTGAATGGTTTGCCTTGGATTCGTACTGAGATCATTCTATCGTTTTTGAGATTGTACCCCAGTACTGCTTTTCCCACCCTTTTGTTGACTATGAGTGCTACTCCATTTCTTCTAAGGGATTCTTGTCCACAGTAGTAGATATGATGGTCACCTGAATTAAATTCGCCCATGCTTGTCCATTTTAGTTCTCTGATTCCCATGTTGTCAGTGTTCAATCTTGCCATCTCATGTTTGATCACCTCCAGCTTACTTTGATTCATTGATCTTACATTCCAGGTTCCTAAACAATATTGTTCTTTACAGCATCGGATTTTCTTTTCACCACCAGACACATGCACAGCTGAGTGTCCTTTTGGCTTTGGCCCAGCCGCTTCACTCTTTCTGGCGCTACTTGGAAATTCCCTCTGCTCTTCCCCAGAAGTATATTGGACACCCTCCGACCTGAGGGGCTCATCTTCCAGCGTCATCTCTTTTAGCCTTGTGATACATTCCATGGGGTTTTCTTGGCAAGAATACTGGAGTGGGTTGTCATTTCCTTCTCCAGTGGACCACATTTTGTCAGAACTCTCCACCATGACCTGTCCGTCTTGGGTGGCTCTGCACGGCATAGCTTATGGCTTCACTGAGTTACACAAGCCCCTTCACCACAACAAGGCGTGCATGAAGGGGATGGAATGATATAGTTCTGTGATATATCCAATGTGACCTTGGACACCTTTCTTGGCACCTACCAAGCTGCCCTACCCATCCTTCTTTTTATTTTATTTTATTTTTAATAACAAAATGTCTTACTGGAAGCTGGGATTGCTTCAAAGCAAAGTGAGGGCCTCTATGCGCTTCCACCTTTTCCCATGAAAGCCTCCGCATGTGGGGCTCAGAGACATTCTTAGGAAATGAAGATGGTAGGTGGCTGTAGGCCAGTTCTTTCATCTGCAGTGCACCCATTTTGTGGTGGTGCCCAGGACAGTTTCTCAAATCCTCCCCCTCTGAAGCGGTCTAGACAGGCTATAAAGCCCATCTAGTGAAATCTGCAGGGTAGGAGGATGGGGAAGCGAAGATGGCCTCTGCTGCTCCTCCCGCCCTGCACTGGATGATCAGACACCTCCGAGTTTGGGGGTCTTCCTATCACCAAGGGTGAAATCGATAGGATTGCACCCTAAAATACAATATGACTTACGTCTGAGTAAACATGCATAGAATTACACTGCTTACACCGATGGCCTGCCTGTGGTGATCCACCTTAAAGATTCATCTGCCTTTTCCTGATTTCAGCAGTCCTAGAGGCTTTTGAAACTCACTAAACTTCACAAGAACGAGCAAGCCTATCCAAAAAGAGAAAAAGAAAATGTGAGGGTGAATAAATGCTTGTGATAACATGACACTCCTTACAGTAAACTATCAAGGGGTTCTTGTGCCACTCTTATGAGAAAACAGAACTTTGAGTCACAATTTCACATTAGGAACAGTCCAGGCATAGAAAAATGGGATAGCTGGATTTCTAAGCATCGTACTTTATTTCCCTATATGTGTGTCATTTTGTTTCCCACTTCAAGTGATACAGCATATGCTTAAACTACTCTTTTTGAGTAACCAGAAATCCCTGCATGTCCACATTTCACACCTGGCTCTCTGCTGATCCAGAAATGGCAATAAAGGGTAGTTGGATTTTTAAGATCCCGCATTTTTTCAGGATTGCTTACATGTACAGAATATTGCAAGACATTTCAGTGCTAGCAAAACTAAATATGGCATGACTGTGTCAGCCTCTTGTACTGTGATAAATTGCTACGTCAGGAACTCAGACCTGGAAAGATATCTGTCACTCCTTTTCAGGCATAGCAAAAATATGTGAGTGGGTTTCTAAAAGTCTTCTATGATAGCATCCCGTGCCTATAATATCTCATTCTCCAGCTCAGGGGTAACAAAACAATGTTGTCTGCACTTCTGCTGCTTCTGTAGGTAAACAAATGCTTTGCATCCATATCTCACACCTGTTTCTGTGGTCTAGATATAGTAAAACACGGCAGCTGCAGCTTTTCCTGCCACGAAAATATTATGAAAGGAAAAGTCTCTGCTGGTGAATTTCTCCCTTCCTCAGAATTCTACACAAGTGGAGTCCTGTATGCAGAATGGAATCTGGGGTGCAAACTGAAAATGCAGTTGCTGTGTATCATCAAGCTGATGTCAGTGTGAACAAAAGAATGGAAAAGAATGGTTGCTGCACATGTTTCATCTCTCCTGATCTGCCTGCAAGGACTGTCCACATAGTGCCCTCTTCAAAAAGCAGTAACTGCACTTAGAAGCTGCTTGGAAAGAGGTAGGGGGTTGGGGTTATGCCTCCCCAAGGGTTTGGACTGCATGACCCACATCTGAATTTGGGCCAGAGGCTTCCAGAACAAGTTTCATCACACATGAAAACAAATGTTTTCACATGTGTTTGGAGAAGGGCCGCAGCTCATTGGTGGATTACCTGCTTTGCAGGCAGAAGGTCCCATGTTCAAGCTCTGGGATCTCCAGGTAGGACTAAGGAAAACCCCTGTTTGAAACCTTGGAGAGCCTAATGCTAACCAATGGTTTATTTAACCCATGGTTTGTTGCCCTGTCCAGGGTTTGTCTGGCAGATGATTGAACAAACCATGGTTTGCCTTCTCAGTCCCTGGGTTGCTTGTTTCCTGCCTCCTTCACCTGCTTCCTCCCTGTATCCCGAATACTTTTGCAGTATTTTTTCAGTTCTGTACCTGCATGTAGAGGAGCTGGGTTGTTTTTTTTACCACTCTTGTCCACTGCCTCTGTAGCCTGGTGAAACCACCCATGAAAACCCACAGTTCTGGGTTTGCACATAACAACAGTGATTTAAACAACCCCAGCTTCACAACCCAACAACAAACCATAGGTTCTTTCTGGATTGTTTTTGGTTAACAGTGAAGGTAGAAAGCCAGCAGTGGGGTGGGGGCTATCCAGTGTATTGCACTGAATGCCACATGTACAACTATCTACCTGCTGGACGCAAGTCCTGGGTGTGTGCTTGGTGTAATGAGCTCCTGGCTCTCAGGGAACAAGTGTATTCCCTTGAGGCCAAGGCTGCTGACCTGGAGTAGCTAAGACAGGCAGAGAAGTTGGTGGATGAGACCTTCAGGGACCTATTAGCTGTGTCCCACTCCTGGGGTGACAGCTCCTCTGCTGTCAATGGAGAAGGAGGGTCTTGGAGAAGGAGGGCGTCGTTCTGAGGGACAGGGAAGTGATCCCTTAGAAGAAACCCATTCCTTGGAAAATGAACAAATATCCTCTCGCACCGAGGATGTGCCTTTGGGGGGAAGCTTGTGGTAGCGGGAGATTCGAAGATTAGACATATAGACAGCTGGGTTTGTGATGGGCGTGTAGACTGCATGGTGAATTGCCTGCCTGGTGCAATGGTTGCAGATATCACACGCCATCTAGATAGCCTAGTAGACAGTGCTGGGGTAGAGTCAGTGCTTGTGGTCCATGTTGGTACCAGTGATGTGGGGAAATGTAGTCGTGAGGTCCTGGAAGCCTAATTTAGTTTGCTAGGTAGGAGGTTGAAATCCAGGACCACCAAGGTGGCTTTCTCGGAAATGCTACCTGTTCTACGCGCAGGGCCAGCTAGACAGGCAAAGCTGAGGAGTCTCAATGCGTGGATGAGATGGTGATGCATGGATTTGTGAGGCAGTGGGAAACATTTTGGGACAAGCTGGGCCTGTACAAGAGGGACTAGACTGCTGGCGGTAAACATAAAAAGGGTGGCAGAACAGCTTTTAAACTAAACCCCGGGGGAAACCTGACAGGAGCTGGGAAGCATCTGGTTTGGGTTAAATCATCCCAAAGGGATGAAGATGAAAATGTTTTTGATTGCCCAAATGTAGAAGGCGAGGAAATAGGCCAGGAGTACATGGCAGAACATAATAGCCAATCAAAGGGGCAAACATCCTATAGCAAGAGATGCACACACCAGAGGCATCTGGGGAAGGATACCATGTATAGGTGTTCTTATGCAAATGCTAGAAGCCTCTGAGCCAAAATGGGAGAGCTGGAGTAGTAGGCATTAAAAAACCTGGTGGAGTGGAGAGAACCAGTGGGATATGGTCATCTCTGGATATTAACTCTATAGGAAGGACAGGGAAGGGTGTATTGGGGGAGGTGTTGCCCTGTACATCAAAGAGGGCATAGCGTTGAGCAGACTAGAACACCTAAAAGGGGTAGGCTTTTCCACAGAAGCATTGTGGGTGACAATACCAGGCTCCAAAACTAATTTAGTGCTAGGAACATGCTATTGCCCCCCAGAGCAGAATGCTCAGAGTGACCTTGAGATGGGAAGTGAAATCAGGGAGGCCTAAGTGTTGTAATAATGGGCAACTTCCAGTTATCCCCACATTGAGTAGATAAATGTCTAGCCATGACAAAGAGGTTAAATTTCTCGATGGCCTAAGCGATTGTGCCCTAGAACAGTTGGTCATGGAACTGACCAGAGGGGAGGCAACCTTGGATTTAATCCTAAATGGTGTCACCCAGGATGAGATGTAAATGTTGTTGAAACAATTGGAAACAGTGATCACAGTGCGATCAGATTTTACATTTAAATGGAAAATTACCCACTAAGTCCAACACAGTCACATTTGACTTCAAAAGAGGAAACTTCTCTAAAATGAGGGAACTGGTGAAAAGGAAGTTAAAGGGGCAGAGGGGTGTCAAGAGGATTAAATCCTTTCAAAATGCTTGGAGGTTACTCAAAACCACAATAATAAAAGCCCAGCTAAAATGTATACCACAGGTTAGAAAAGGTAGCACCACATCCAAGAGGTCGCTGGCATTGTTAATGAGCGGGGTTAAGGGAGCTATTAGAGAAAAGAGAGCTTCCTTCAGAAAATGGAAGTCTTGCCCAAGTGAGGAAAACAAAAGGCAGCACAAGCTTGCACAAAGGTGATGCGAGCAGACAATAAGAAATGCAAAAAAACAGTTTGAAGAGCATATCGCTAACAACATCAAGGCCAACAATAAAGAATTCTTTAAATATATCAAAAGCAGGAAACCAGCTAGGGAGGCAGTTGGACCATTGGATGACAATGGAATTAAAGGAGTACTGAAGGAGGACAAGGAGGTTGCAGAGAAGCTGAATGAATTCTTTTCATCCATCCTTACTGCTGAAGATATAGGACAGATACCTGTGCCTGAACGAATGTTTTCAGGAAGGGAGTCTGAGGAACTGAGGCGAATAGTGGTGACAAAAGATGAAGTTCTCAACCTTATTGATAAGTTGAAAGCAAATAAATCACTGGGCCCAGATGATATCCATCCTGGAGTTCTCAAAGAACTCAAATATGAAATTGCTGATCTTCTAACCAAAATATGCAACATGTCCCTAAGATCAACCTCTATACCAGAGGACTGGAAGATGGCCAATGTAACACCAATTTTCAAAAAGGAATCCAGGGTGGATCTGGGAAATTACAGGCCGCTTAGCTTAACGTCTGTTCTGGTAAATTGGTGGATTTTATCTTTTTATGAAAGATAAAATTAGTAAGCCTATAGAAGGACAAGCCCTGCTAAAAAAAGAATCAACATGGCTTCTGCAAAGGTAAGTCCTGTCTCACTAACCTTTTAGAGTTCTTTGAGAGTGTCACTGAACAAGTAGACAGGGGTGACATTGTTTACTTGGACTTCCAAAAGGCTTTTGACAAGTCCCTCACCAAAGACTCCTGAGCAAACTTAGCAGTCATGGAATAAGAGGACAGGTCCTCTTATGGATCAGTAACTGGTTAAAGAACAGAAAGCAGAGAATAGGAAGAAATGGTAAATTGTCCCAATGGATGGAATGAAATAGTGGTGTCCCTTAGGGATCTGTATTAGGACCAATGCTTTTTCAACCTGTTCATAAATGATCTGGAATTAGGAGTGAGTAGTGGGCCAAGTTTATGGATGACACCCCATTATTTAGGGTGGTTAAAACAAAAAGGGATTGTGAAGAGCTCCGAAAGGATCTCTCCAAACTGGGAGAATGGGCATCTAAATGGCAAATGCGGTTCAATGTAAGCAAGCGTAAAGTGATGCATGTTGGGGCAAAAAATCCCAACTTCAAGTATAGCCTGATGGGATCTGAGCTAGTGGTGACTTACCAGGAAAGAGATCTTGGGGTTGTGGACAGCTCAGTGAAGATGTCAACCCAGTGTGCGGCCGCTGTAAAAAAGGCAAACTCCATGTTAGGCATAATTAGGAAAGGAATTGAGAATAAAACTGCCAATATCATACTGCCCCTATACAAATCTATGGTGTGACCATGCTTGGAATACTGTGTACAGTTCTGGTCACCACACCTAAAAAAAGATATTGTGGAGCTGGAAAAAGTGCAGAAAGGGGCAACTAAAATGATCAAGGGGCTGGAGGAACTCCCTTTATGAGGGAAGGTTACAGCAGCTGGGATTGTTTAGCTTGGAAAAAAGGAGGGTAAGGGGAAACATGAGAGAGGTGTACAAAATTATTCATGGTGTGGAGAATGTGGATAGGGAGACATTTTTCCCCCTCTCTCAAAATACTAGAACCTGTGGTCATTCTATGAAGCTGATTGGGGGGGGGGGATCCAGGACAGATAAAAGGAAGTACTTCTTCACACAGCGCATACTTAAACTTTGGAATTCGCTACCACAGGATGTAGTGATGGCCACCAATTTGGATGGCTTTAAAAGGGAGTTGGACAAATTCCTGGAGGAAAAGGCTATCAGTGGCTACTAGTCTTGCTGGCTCCAATACCAGAGGCAGTGAGCCTATGTACACCAGTTGCTGGGGAACATGGGTGGGAGGGTGCTGTTGCACTCATGCCCTGCTTGTGGGTTCCTGGTTGACAGCTGGTTGGCCACTGTGTGAACAGAATGCTAGACTAGATGGACGCTTGATCTGATCTAGGATGGCCCTTCTTATGTTCTTAACAAAGCATGATTTGTTAGCACAACCACATTCACCCACCACAACAACCCAGAATTCAACAGTCCATATCATAGGTTAGTGTTACGTGGGAACCAGGCCATCAAGTTAGATAAACCAATGGTCAGACTCTGTATAAGGCAGCTTCTTCTATTCCACCCAGCCACAATGGGCCATATCCAAAGTAATGTGAGCAGAAGTCCACTCATGCAGAAGTCCTGCTCTTTCCTACCAGCTATGCATCTCAGTGTTTGTTTTCAGGAGAGACAACTGAAATGGGGGAGGGGGTGAATTTTCAGGGGACTGAGAAGAGGTGAAACCCTTCATCCCTGGCAAACGTGGACTTAGGCTGTATAGCACCATAGCAAAAAATGAAAAATGTTTCACAGTTATGACCATTTCATTAGATGGATTAAAGTTAGCTATGTTTACATCCCCCTATTTTTCTTGTAATTTTGTGCAACTCTGTCAATGAACTTCTCAAATGCAACATGTTCGTTTCTGCTCACTTCTTACGTGTCAGACAGTAGTTTCGGCCCTTCAGTTAATATACTTATTATTAGCTAATTCAAATGATCAGGCAGATGGTGACTTCTTCCAAAACATACAATTGTATTCAGTGATGAAAAAGAACATCACGATAGTTGCATCTGAAAGTAGCCAGAATTCGTACTGCATTCATTTCAGGGAAAATAGCACCTGGACTGTTTATATATTCAGAAAATGATAAGACTGCATCTGAGAAGTTGGGTGGGAGGAGGTTCAGAGAATTCAGGGGGATAATTCCCTGTTTGCCCCTTGAAAAGACCCTCAGAAAAGACACTGGATGTGGTGCGGGGGGGGGGGAATCGGGGGGGAATGAGTAGGAACTCATGTGTTCTCATGTGTCTTGAAATCAGTGTAGTGAGCTACTGTGTTGGGCAGGTTTAAGCTAGTAATATGTGCGAAGGACCATTTTCCATGAGCAGTCAGTAGCTACAATTCTCAACACTGAACTGGATCAAGACAGAGTCATACAGTATATCCATTGAAATGATGAGTTAGTCATTTCTTAGTTAAGTCCCACTGGTTTCAACTTTAGTTACGGGAGAGAAAACTTCCAAACTGTTCCAAAGCGTTCTTTAAAAGTCTGCTCTCTCTCTCTCTCTCTCTCTCTCTCTCTCTCCCTGCTTCCCTGTTGGAGGCTGCAGTTCTATGCACACTTAGTAGGAGGTGAGCCCCATTTAACTCAGTGGATCAGGCTACCCAGCAGCTGATAAATAGTTGAGGTAGTTCTCTCCTGTGTACCATGATGGCACTTTTACAAATGAATCCCTGTACAGAGGCTGGGGGAATTCATTTAGTTCGAATTGGCCCTTCATTTCCTTTTCTGAAACTCCAGAAACCTTTTAAGTTACCTTTTTGCCTTTGTGTCAGAGACAGAATTAGGAATAATTCACCCCAATGGTCTCTCCAGCAGCCAGAGTACTAATTTCAATCAATACATACTAAGCTCTTATTATTTTCTGTCTTTATTCAGCCTGTCCTTCGTAATGAAGTGACCCCACTCCACATGCAGACTCACACACATTTCTCTGATAATGGCAGATTTCTACCACCTAGTGGATAAGCTCTATATTCTCCCAAATTCCATGCTGCCATTCATTCTCCTGGCAGCTGCTTGGTAGATTTCGCCATATGACCCAGTGCTCATCAACTGACTTCATGGACATTCTCCAGCACAAGGATATCGGGTCACATCCATACACTATGCTGCTCTACTCCTTTGGTGTAAATTGCTGACCCCTCCCCCTCAAAATATATGGGTCTGGGTGGGTTGTTTCTTTCCTGATTGCTATTTGTTTGTTTCATAGATTTGATTTGATCCAGCTCTTCAATACAAAGTAATGCCATGGTAGCTAAGAGCTAAATCATAAAATCTTTGAAACATAAAGCAACAGATGAGATATCACAAAAATAGAAGCAGCAGCAGGTTAAAAAATACAGCATCAGTTAATGTTATTAGATTATATTTCATTTCTATACCGCCCAATAGCCGAAGCTCTCTGGGCGGTTCACAACAATTCACAAGATAATAAAGTGCAGCATAAAATTTCAGTATACAAAATTTAAACAATTTAAGGCACAATCTGAACTCAGAGGCATCCACCTATCCAATGCAGGGCAGGAGAACCATGGAGGGGATCAGTCCCTCCATGCTTCTTCTGCCCTGCATTTATGGCTAGATAACCAATTTTGGGTCTAGCCACGGGAAGGTGGAGTGGGGGAGGAGGCTGCCGGACAACACATAGGATGTGTCGTACCAGTATTTCTGCCTTCCCCACCCTGGAACGCAGCCCGGAACACCCCGTTTTGGCCACTCCATGCTCCTCTTTGGAGTGCAGAGTGCGGGGCTGTTCCGTGCTGCCTCTGAGGCAGCACGGAAGGGAGGGAATGTTGGTTATCCAGGAACCGACCTCGGAGCATGGGCTTCAAGGTCATTTCCCAGAAAACCAGATATCCTATGGCCGTCTAGCCGCTAACTAGCGGCCATACGATTGCTCCCTTAAAGTGCTAAAACAATTTCAATACAATTCTAGACCTGTTAAGACAGTTGACATAAATGCCCCATCATATGCCATTAAATGCCTGACAGACTCTCAACCTGGTGCTGAAAAGATGATAGTGTTGGCGCCAGGTGGGGCTCAGTGGGGAGAGCATTCCATAATTGGGGGGCCACCCCTGAAAAGGCCCTCTCGTTGCCACCTTCTGAGCCCCATGACCTGCTGAAAAAAACAAGGCTAGAATGTGTCCTGCTACATGTGTTGGGCTGATGACATATTGGGACACTGCCATGGCTGTTAAGGAGGCCATGAAATCCTGAGCCGCCCCAGAGACAGTGCCCTCAGCATGAATGTTGATGTTCCCCCAAACCTGCAGCCTGGGGGACCTCAGCTTAACATTCAAGACCACCTCTGACAGCTCAGGTAGGGAGACTGCTGGGTAGCAGGGTGGGCAGTACACCAGCAAAATCTCCAATCTGTCCTACTGGCCAGACACAAAGATGCAAGCACCCCAGACTAGAAGTCAGACAAACAGGGAGCCCTGAGCTAGAGAATTCATATAGATCACAGCAACCCCTCCTCCCTAGCCCTCAAGTCTACCCTGATGCTGAATCAAGGACCCCAGTGGGCCCAACTGGGAAAGACTTAACTCCTCCCTGTTTACCCACCCAGGTCTTAGTTATGCATGCCAGATTGGCTGCCTCGTCCATTATTAAATCATGGATAAGGGAGGTTTTATTATGCATTGATCTGGCATTTAAAAGCAGCATCCGAAGACCCGAGGGCAGGCCGATAAGCCAACTACCAAACCTCTGGGTACGGGAAAGACCAGAACATGGCACAGCTTTCTTGGTTAGCCCTCCTCCCAACACCATATCTCCTTCTACCACTCACTACACTAATTGATCTCCCCCCCATCCCCCCAATTGGCCCCATATCCTCCCTCCTAGGCACATACTCAGGACCTAAGAGGGGTCCAGTCCCCTAGATGATATTCACAGGCCTCACTTCTCCTTAGCTGACCTGGCTGCTGAAATACACATTCCGATATATTTCAAAAATGAAAAGCAGAAATTTACACTGGCATGTGCTGCATTTCACATTTCCCACATGTTTGCAGGACTTTTTTTTTTAAACATCTATAACCCCCACCCCTCCCTTCATCCACAAGGGATCCCAGGGTCAAAAGACAGTCCTATTGGAATTTATGAAACCTTTGCTCTTTAAATATAGGGTGATGTGAAGAAGGGAGGGGAAACCTATATGGGAAGGAACGAGATCCGGGGGGTGAGAAGGTTTTACTATAGTGTATTGAAAAATGAATACAACAACAATGGCTAATAGACTGTTAACAACAACAATAGACAATCCTATGCATGTTCACTCAGAAATAGGTCTCTCTGAATTCAGTGGCACTTACCCCCTAGTAGGGATGCATAGGATTGCAGCCTTAAGCCAGTAAAATCATTCATATTGCCATACACAATTTAAATATGGGTATGTTCTGTACTTTATATACTACAGCTGGGTGGTTCTTTTTAAATATGCAATTAGTTCTGACAGCGCGGAAAGCCAGTGTAGTATCGTGGTGAGGATGTTGGACTGGGAGCCGGGAGATTTGGGTTCTAGTCCCCACTCGGCTATGAAGCACACTGGATGACTTTGGGCCAGTCACAGACTCTCAGCCCAACCTACCTCACAGGGTTGTTGTTGTTGTAAGGATAAAATGGAGAAGAGGGGGACCATGTAAGCCGCTTTGGGTTCCTTGCAAGAGGAAAAAAGTCAGGATAGAAATGCAATAAATAAATAACCACATACATATTTTTTACAACGGAGAATTGCAAAAACAGTTTATGACATGGCACATCTCTTCAAAGTAGGGGGTGGGATAAAAAAAAATCCCCATTGGGTATGGCCTAGTCCGTGATGTGCCCAAAGTAGCTCTTTGGATCCCAATCTGAGATATGCGTGATATATCCCAGATTAAGGGCCCAATCCTATGCATGTTTAGACAGAAAAAGGTCCTGCAACTGGGACTTTCCCCCAACTACTGGCAGGGGAATGCTGGGAATTGTATGACTTTTTTTCTGTCTAAACATGCATAGGATTGTGCCTTAAAAGATATTTCTATGATACTTGTGAAAATGCCCTAAATATTTATCTCATTGAATTTGAATCTCACTGCCTACCACCAGGTGTCCTTCCTCCCTTAATAGTGCACATTACAGAAGAGTTTGCCATTGGACAGGGACTTTGCCTCAGTGTTGTTGTTTTTACAGAAACAACTGACAGGTGGGAATATTCACAACCTTCAAAGGGCCACCTTGCCAACAAAAAGCCTGGAATATTGTATAACATTTTTAAAAACACCTGTGTAGATACTGTGTACCAGTCATGTGCTTCTGAACATTCTTGAAACAAAGGCCAGAATCCAAGGAACATTAGTCACTCCAGCATCCCACTGAAATGAATGGGATATAATTTACTGTTTACTATATTTTAATCCCCCTTCATGGATCACTGCCTTGTTGTGGCGAAGGGGCTTGTGTAACTCAGTGAAGCCATAAGCTATGCCGTGCAGGGCCACCCAAGACGGACAGGTCATGGCAGAGAGTTCTGACAAAATGTGGTCCACTGGAGAAGGAAATGGCAACCCACTCCAGTATTCTTGCCAAGAAAACCCCGCCGGAAGATGAGCCCCTCAGGTCGGAAGGTGTCCAATATGCTACTGGGGAAGAGCAGAGGGTATTTCCAAGTAGCGCCAGAAAGAGTGAAGCGGCTGGGCCAAACCCGAAAGGACACTCAGCTGTGCATGTGTCTGGTGGTGAAAAGAAAATCCGATGCTGTAAAGAACAATATTGTTTAGGAACCTGGAATGTCAGATCAATGAATCAAGGTAAGCTGGAGGTGGTCAAACATGAGATGGCAAGATTGAACATCGACATCTTGGGAATCAGCGAACTAAAATGGACAGGCATGGGCGAATTTAATTCAGGTGACCATCATATCTACTACTGTGGGCAAGAATCCCTTAGAAGAAATGGAGTAGCACTCATAGTCAACAAAAGGGTGGGAAAAGCAGTACTGGGGTACAATCTTAAAAATGATCGAATGATCTCAGTACGAATCCAAGGCAAACCATTCAACATCACAGTAATTCAAGTCTATGCCCCAACCACTGAGGCCGAAGAAGCTGAGGTTGATCGGTTCTATGAAGACCTACAACACCTTCTAGAACTAACACCAAAAAAAGATGTCCTCTTCATCATAGGGGATTGGAATGCTAAAGTAGGAAGTCAAGAAATCACCGGGATAACAGGCAGGCATGGCCTTGGTGTACAAAATGAAGCAGGACAAAAGCTAATAGAGTTTTGCCAAGAGAACATGCTGATCATAGCAAACACTCTTTTCCAACAGCACAAGAGGCGACTCTACACATGGACCTCACCAGATGGTCAGTATCGAAATCAGATTGATTATGTCCTTTGCAGCCAAAGATGGAGAAGCTCCATACAGTCAGTAAAAACAAGACCTGGAGCTGACTGTGGCTCAGATCATGAGCTGCTTCTTGCAAAATTTCGGCTTAAATTGAAGAACGTCGGGAAAACCACTAAACCGTTCAGGTATGACGGATAAATCCCTGATGAATATACAGTGGAGGTGAGGAATAGATTTCAGGGATTAGACCTGATAGACAGAGTGCCTGAGGAACTATGGATGGAGGTCCGTAACATTGTTCAGGAGGCAGCAACGAAATCCGTCCCAAAGAAAAAGAAATGCAAGAAAGCCAAGTGGCTGTCTGATGAGGCTTTACAAGTAGCTGAGGAAAGAAGGGAAGTGAAAAGCAAGGGAGAAAGGGGAAGATATACCCAACTGAATGCAGAGTTCCAGAGAATAGCAAGGAGAGACAAGAAGGCCTTCTTAAATGAACAATGCAAAGAAATTGAGGAAAACAACAGAATGGGAAAGACTAGAGATCTCTTCAAGAAAATTGGAGATCTCAAGGGAACGTTTTGTGCAAAGATGGGCATGATAAAGGACAAAGAAGGCAGGGACCTAACAGAAGCAGATGAGATTAAGAAGAGGTGGCAAGAATACACAGAAGAACTATACAGGAAAGATCTGAATGTCCCTGATAGCCATGATAGTGCGGTCACTGAACTTGAGCCGGACATCCTAGAGAGTGAAGTCAAGTGGGCCTTAGGAAGCATTAGTAACAACAAAGCTAGCGGAGATGACAGTATTCCAGCTGAGCTATTTAAAATCCTAAAAGATGATGCTGTTAAAGTGCTGCATTCAATATGCCAGCAAATCTGGAACACTCAACAGTGGCCACAAGACTGGAAAAGGTCAGTTTACATTCCAATTCCAAAGAAGGGCAACGCCAAAGAGTGTTCAAATTACCGCACAATTGCACTCATTTCACATGCCAGCAAGGTGATGCTCAAAATCCTACAAGCTAGGCTTCAGCAGTATGCGAACCGAGAACTACCAGAAGTACAAGCTGGGTTTCGAAGAGGCAGAGGAACTAGAGATCAAATCGCCAACATTCGCTGCATCATGGAGAAAGCAAGAGAATTCCAGAAAAACGTCTATTTCTGCTTCATTGACTACGCTAAAGCCTTTGATTGTGTGGATCACAACAAACTGTGGCAAATTCTGAAAGAGATGGGAGTACCAGACCACCTTACCTGTCTCCTGAGAAACCTGTACGAGGATCAAGAAGCAGCAGTAAGAACCAGAGATGGGATAACCGATTGGTTCAAAATTGGGAAAGGAGTACGACAAGGCTGCATATTGTCACCCTGCTTATTTAACTTATATGCAGAGTACATCATGAGAAATGCCGGGTTGGATGAATCAGAGGTCGGAATTAAGATTGCCGGGAGAATTATCAACAACCTCCGATATGCAGACGATACCACCCTAATGGCAGAAAGCGAAGAGGATCGAAAGAGCCTCTTGTTGAGGGTGAAAGAGGAGAGTGCAAAAGCTGGTTTGAAACTCAACATTAAAAAAACGAAGATCATGTCATCTGGCCCTATCACCTCCTGGCATATAGAAGGGGAAGAAATGGAAGCAGTGACAGATTTTACTTTCTTGGGCTCCAAGATCACCGCAGACGGTGACTGTAGCCATGAAATTAAAAGACGCTTGCTCCTTGGGAGGAAAGCTATGGCCAACCTAGACAGCATAGTAAGAAGCAGAGACATCACCTTGCCGACAAAGGTCCGTCTAATCAAAGCTATGGTTTTCCCATTAGTAATGTATGGCTGTGAGAGCTGGACTATAAGGAAGGCTGAGCGCCGAAGAATTGATGCTTTCGAACTGTGGTGCTGGAGAAGACTCTTACGAGTGCCCTGGACTGCAAGGAGGTCAAATCAGTCCATCCTAAAGGAAATCAACCCTGAGTGCTCATTGGAAGGACAGATAATGAAGCTGAAGCTCCAATATTTTGGCCACCTAATGCGAAGAGAAAACTCCCTGGAAAAGACCTTGATGCTGGGAAAGACTGAAGGCAAAAGGAGAAGGGGACGGCAGAGGATGAGATGGCTAGATAGCATCACGGATGCAATGAATATGAACTTGAGCACGCTCCGGGAGAGAGCGCAGGACAGGAAGGCCTGGCGTGCTATGGTCCATGGGGTCACGAAGAGTCGGACATGACTGAACGACTGAACAACAACAACATATTTTAATCCACACAAGAAGAATGGACTGGGCAGATTACATAAATGTAGGGCGCAATCCTATGCATCTTTAGACAGAAAAAAGTCATATAACTTCCAGCATGCCCCAGCCAGCATGGCTGTCTGGGGAATGCTGGGAATTGTAGGACTTTTTTCCATCTAAACATGCATAGGATTGTGCCCTTAGTTGCAATGAACATTCTATTGATTTCAATGAGACTTAAGCATGACCAATGCACTTTGGATTTGGACCAAAATATTCCATGTGGTATTGTTTTCTGTGTATTTTTAAAATAGCATAGGAATATTTTCTTCTGCTAATGTTTTGCATTTCCCCCCTAATAGATGGTCATAATTTGAGATGAGTCATTGGATGGAGTGGCCCAGTCCTGGTGTTCCTTGTATTTTCTCTCCAGCAGCTAATCAGGATTGTCTGAACTGACAGTTTGCAGGACATGATCAGCAGCAGAGATTCTTGCCCATACCCACTGATGTGCATGAATATCTTTAGATCAGGGCCCTTGTCTCTTTTTATGGCACATTAGTATCCAGATTATATGGGCTGTTTTATATTTCAGTATCCATACAGCTGCTGGCTAACCACCCTTTTTATTGTTGGTGGGAGTAATGACCAGAGATGCTCTCCTGATGATCGTCACTCACTCTCCAACTCTTGGAATGGCATACTCAGCAGGACTGAGGGAATGGAGTAGAGGGACAGAAAAAAGAGTTTGTCATTTGAATTGAAGTAGAGAGAAAGGGCTGAGAGATAGCTGGGATTAGCTGGAACTGGGGGTATAACACAAGTTGTTTTCTGGGGATCTGATATAGTATCAGTAGAGTTGCTACTTGCTAAAAAGAGTACCTATTTGCTTCTGATATGCTGTGTTTGTATAAAGCAAGCATTACAAAGATACCATAAGTCTACTCTCTCATCCAAAAACAACTGAACCTTGTAGTTCTGCCTCTGGAATTCATCACCGCTTCATCAAGGACAGCTTGTAAGTATATGAAGAACCTGCTAACCTTACTGCAAAGAATTGAGCAAGATGACTTTCAGATTCCCTTTTAGCCCTACAATGCAGTGGTCATTTGATGTGGATGGGGGTTATTACCCCTCTTCTGAACCTCCCCTCCCCCAAACTTCAGCTTATTCAGAAACTGCCATAAATCCAGAGGGAGGAAAAAGTTTCCTGCTTCTTTAAGATCAAAGATTGTGCCTTGTCACCTTCCAAGTAAACTATATTCCTCAAAGTGGGTACAGTGGAAAAAAGGGTTGATAAGGAGATCACAGAATTGAGAAACAAAAGAAACCATCATTATTTATAGTTGTTGAAATTGCCCTCCTACCCATGTGCAAGACAGTATGTTCTTCAGAATTCTACATTAGCAGCAGGGATGCAAGTCTGCTTCTTCTGGAAAAAGCTCATTGATATTCAGGACTTTAAATCAGTATATCATGAAGTGCATTTCAAACAGTGACCAAGTAGCTAAGAAGCTACCAAAGAGCTAGGAAATGCAGAGGTTCTGTAAATCTTTTCCTGAACTGAAGACCCTGGAGCTGATTCTGTAGTTGTTTATGATTCATTCCTTTATGTGAATCCTCTGTTGTAAAGCTCAAACTCTGGGAGTCTTTTTAATTTATGTAAACTGCAGCTTGTAAAATATTGACTATTTCCCTTCCCTTTTGGCAGAAAGCAATGGTTGTAGCCATGCCAAAGCTGGACTCTTAAGTCAAGGACCTGATTTTTATGATTGTTCAGCTGCCATGATTCCTAAACATTTGTTTCAGTATTACGTGACAGTGACTTTCGCTTTCTTTGGAAATGGCAGTCACATGATGCTGTAAATTAAGTCTGTATATAAGAGGTGAGCCACAGGCAAAGCCCTTATCAACAGTCAGGGCCAGAAATATTGGAACAAGGATAACTGTTTTGGCAGTTGGCCTCTGTACACCACCACATTGAAGTTGAAAGGAAACACACCCAGATGGGAGCGAAGTCAGGACTTTCAGCTGTAATTCAAGGGGTTTGACAAAAGTGGGGCATTAACCATTCAGGAAGTATAGCCAGTGGCATACACACACACCCATTGTTGGTGGCTCATAAGTAATGGAACAACCCAACATTTCAAACGTAAGGATCGCCTTTAATACCTGGATGAAAATCCTTTGCAGTCAATGACTGCCTGAAGTCTGGAACCCATGGACATGAGCAAATGCAGAATTTCCTCCCTCGAAATGCTTTGCCAGGCCTTTACTGCAGCTGCCTTCAGCTGCTTCTTGTTTGTGGGTCTTTCTGCCTTCAGTCTTGTCTTCAGTAAGTGAGAAGCATGCTCTATTGGGTTGAGATCAGGTGACTGACTTGGCCATTGAAGAACATCCCACTTCTTTGCCTTCAGAAACTCTTGGGTAGCTTTTGCTGTATGTTTTGGGTCATTATCCATCTGCAATATGAAGTGGCGTCCTATCAGTTGGGCAGCATTTGGCTGCATCTGAGCAGAAAGTATAGCCCTATACACTTCAGAATTCATCCTGCTGATTTTATCAGCAGTCAGGTCATCAATAAACACCAGTGACCCGGTTCCATTGGCAGCTATACGTGCCCATGCCATAACACTGCCTCCACCATGTTTGACAGATGATGTGGTATGCTTTGGATCATGAGCTGTTCCTTTCCTTCTCCATACTTTTCTCTTCCCATCATTCTGGTACGAGTTAATCTTGGTTTCATCAGTCCAAAGGATCTTATTCCAGAACTGGGCAGGCTTTTTAAGGTTTTTGCTGGCAAAGGCTAATCTGGCCTTTCTGTTCTTGAGCGTTACCAGTGGTTTGCACCTTGTTGTGAAGCCTCTGTATTTACATTCATAAAGCCATCTCTTGGCTGTAGATGTTGACAATGACATGTCTACCTCCGCAAGAGCATTCTTGACCTGGCTAGATGTTGTGAAAGGGTCCCTCTTCACCATGAGCAGAATTCTGCGGTCATCCACTTTAGTTGTCTTCCATGGTCTTCCAGGCCTTTTTCTGTTGCTGAGCTTGCCAGTTAATTCCTTCTTTTTCAGGATGTTCCAAACTGTTGTATTGGCCACTCCCACTGTTTTTGCTATCTCTCTGATGGGTTTATTTTGTTTCCTCAGCCTAATGATGGCCTCCTTCACTCGCATGGACACCTTTTTGGACCTCATGTTGGGAGTTCCAGTGAACAGCTACCAAATGCAAATATAACACTCAGAACCCCCTCCAGGCCTTTTATCTGCTTGATTGGTCATGGGGTACCCAGGAAACAGGCCACATCTGGCCATGCAGCTGCTTGTCAGCCATTTGTTCCATTACTTAGGAGCCACCAACGATGTGTGTGTGTGTATGCCACTGGCTGTGCTTCCTGAATCGTTAGTGCCCCACTTTTGTCAAACCCCTTGAATTACAGCTGAAAGTCCTGGCTTCGCTCCCATCTGGGTGTGTTTCCTTTCAACTTCAGTGTGGCGGTGTATAGAGGCCAACTGCCAAAACAGTTATCCTTGTTCTAATATTTCTGGCCCTGACTGTATGTAAGTATTTCATACATGGCCATGTTTAAATGTACTTATTAATGTGTAGCATTAGCATGGCATTGGTTCAGCTACTCAGGCCATTGATTGCTGGCATGCAAACATGACACATTAATGGGTTAGTACACATAGAGTTAATGGGTTAGTACACATATATTTAATCAGGACCTGCCATACATTTTATTTTTTTATTTTATTACATTTATATCCCACCTTTCTTCAGTCATGGAACTCAAGGTGGCTACATGTAGTCTCCCCTCCAAGCACTGACCAGACCCAAACCTGCTTAGCTTCAGCAAGGTGGCTGCCTCATGTGCCTTCAGACTATGCCCTGGCACAACATGAAATGCTTACACCAGGGTGGCCCTCCAGATGTTGTTGGACTACATCCCCGACCATTGGCCATTTTGGCTGGGGCTGTTGGGAGTTGGAGTCAACATCTGGAAGGCCACAGGTTCCTCACCCCTGGGTTACATAGATAAGGGGTTCAGTCTTTGCCCACATCCTATATAAATCTGGCATTACCCTGGAGAAGTAACAACCTCCTGTTTTTGCTTTTTTATATTTCCTAGGAAAATAAGCACTCCACCCTTATTCTAATGATATATTGAGGTACCTTCTGATGAATAATCATTTCCTATTAATCATCTGATCCCCTAACAGGTCAGGAATGCAAAGTGGACAACTTAAAACTTTGATTGCAAAACATCACCATGGACCCTGGAAGCAATGGTGGGAGGGAAGGGAGGCTAAACCCACTCTTAACATGGGCTGGGGTGGGCAGCCGAACAGGCAAAAAGGACTGCTGTTGTAATCAAAGCTGACTGATGCCCTTTAAGTGTTCTATAGTTTTTACTTCAATTACTAGTCATTAGATTTCTTTATTTTTAGTTCAAGTGTTTGTATTATTGTGATAAAGCCATTTCAACATTATTGAATGGGGTAGCTTCTAGCTTTACGATCTGCCCATTAAATATGCAGATGTTTAAAAAAGCACACCTGAAAAGTAAGCAAAATTTATTACGATGGCAGCCATCTTAAAAACACTTCTGGGGTCCCTAAAAATCACAATAGCAATAGTCATGAACAAAAAGACAGTAGGAAAATAAGGGCAAAATGACACATAATTTCATTGATTTTATTTTATTTACAACATTTATATATCACTCCACATCTAAACAGATTCTGGAGCAGCGAACAATAAAAGAAAAAAGGATAAAACTCCATATTAAAAATTTAGCTTTTAAAAAACAATACCAAAAAAACCTGTGCCTGGTCAATCAAGGAAGCTTTCTTGAAATAAAGATGTGTTCAGGACGTGCCAAAAACAACACAGTGTTGGTGGCTGCCTGATCTCCAGAAGCCAGGAGTTCCACAGAAAGGGGGCCACCACACTGCAGGCTCTTCAGTGATAAACATGCTTTTTAGAAAGAGTGCTTAAACTGTCCTCCCCCCCCCGCTTTTTTTTTTTTTTTAAGAAAAAGCAGCCACAGGGCTCCAGTTGTCAGTACTGCTGCTAGACCTCAACCTTCAGGCCCCACAGCTCAAAGATCCCCCAAATTGCCAGCCAGTGACCAGTGATGAGGGCATCAGGGCAGCAGAAGCAAACTCCATTTTATTCCTGTAGTCATGGTGCTATGATTTGAGTCTAAAATGCAAAACTGCTCAGAGTATTATTATCATCATCTTCAACAACAACAACCAGGGTTTGTGAACAATTTTGTTGTTCTAACATATCAGGAATATAGAAGCAGTTGTAGAGCATGGAATGGCGGGGTGCGGGGGGAGGAGAAGAGAAATGTTAGTGGAGTGCTTCACTACTGAAGTAATACACATGGCCATCTACAGGGGTCACTAAGTCTAGGGTCTAAAATTACCTAGCTGCACCACTGCCAGTTGGGAATGTGCTCTTGATTTGGATCAGGGCCCCACACCTGTTTCCTGCCAAAATCCCCACCATCACCACTTCTATTTGTGGGTCTATATGCAGCACCTCAAAATAAAATGCTTGTACTAAGCTCATCCATTTATCAATAACCACAGGAATGAGCAAGAACCTAACATTGTACAAAATTACAGAGAAGTCCATCATTGTAGAAACTAACTCTCTGCAGGGTGCTTTTCCAAGTCTGCTCTGGGAGCTGTGAAGCCTACAGGATGATTCATGAAAAGCTCTGATGCACAGAATATGTCTGAAATTACATGAGCAATTTGAAAATGGATTTTATTGCATTGAGTGGCCTTCTGCCCTGATGCTTCTAGTTCATCCTTCTTCATTCAGTAGCCTGGAAGATCAGGCTATTGATTGTCTAGTTTGCTTTGTACTAAGGGATTGTCTAGTTTGCCTTGTGCTAAGGTTTCCTAAATTCTCCATCCATTCTGTCTGGTTGAGGATTTGTAAAATCATGTCATTTAATTTCTTAAGGTCTTCAATGCTCTTCCTTTCCAGTACTATTTTTCTTGAAACGTCATCCATCTTGTCTCCAGTGTGAACTACAAAAGAATGGAAGGTAATATTCAAACCAATATACATATTCTCACATTAAATGCAGTTCCTAATAGAGCATACTAAATAACCAGAGGCTGGCCCGGCAATAGAGCAGGGTGAAGCACCTGCTTCAGGCATTACCAAGGTGGGTAGGAATAGATGAAGGCAGGAATTAGGTCTGAAAGTGCACCAAGACATTTTAAAGGACAAGGTACTAGGCTGTGCTTCAGGAAGCAAAATATCTTGGTCTGGCACTGTAACTAGATATTTATTTAAAAGCATGTGCAACTCCTTTAATACAGAGACAATTTGCTGCTTAACCCACACTTATGACACTTCCACTGTATCCGCTTTCAGCAGCTTTGAAACAACATGGTAAACGTTGCTTGAGCTGGAAATGCTGTAGTTTGCCCTAGCCAAACCTCCCTCTTCTTGTTCTCCCACAAGAAGAACAGAGCTGACAGCAGTCCTGCACAGATATGCTCATGCATGCACATGCATATACACAGGAATATACACCCTGGACACACTGCTCCTAGAAAAGTGAATCCTCTACCACGTACATGGTGGGAGTGGGGGTGATAACGCCATCTCAGCCACTAGCTACACAATTCCCAGCAACACCCCCTATGTTTGAGATTATATCACATTTGGATGCATCCTCGATAATAAGACAACCACCAATAATGAAATGTAGTCTTGAAGACCATAACTGATTTGTTTTTTGTTTTTCATTATGGGCATGGAGTGTAGAAACTACTAATCATAGTAGGAGTTGGAGAAAAGCCACAGTCATAGGAGTTGGAGAAAAGCCCAGAAAACGGGCCTTCCAGTAAGCATGGCGCAGTTTACTATGCAGCAAAGAAAGCTCTGTGATATGATCTATAAATGCCTGATCAACATTAGCAGACCATGAAGGAGTGGAGTTTAGTGTGCCAGGGGCAACCTTCTCACTCTGAACCTCAATGCCCTGTCTATAAAATGGCAATAAAATTATTATTATTATTATTATTAATAATAATAGCCTAGCAAAGATGAACACACACTTTAGTTTCTGCTATAAAAAGTGAATGGCAGGAATGAATGACAATGGAAAGCCCAGCTTCTGGAGAAAAAGTAGGCACCATGTATCTCTGCATGTTGTGCCCAGAGATGCATTGCACTCCAAGGGATCCCTACAATCCAGGGGTACAATGCCCCCCCCACACACACACCAAATGATGGACCAAATTCATCCACCATAATGATGGATAATGTGCTATCCTATAATAATGGGCCAGCAGGCTTTCCCATCATTAGCTGCAATTGCTCTAATCCTAGCTAACAATTCCTGTCATGAGAATCCTGAAACTTAGTTCCGCTATAGTATCCAGAGTTTTATGATTATTTTGTTTAGGGAAGTCTTTCCATTAATGGCATGCAAGCCATCAGGTTTATGTCTTGAAGCCAACCCCATGTGGCTCCACTGGTTTTCACAAACATTACATCTGGGAAGATTTCTCTCTTTCCTGGAAAGAAAACAACTGGCACACTTGAGCAGGAAAATAAAGCCCTCTGGCAATGTGGTTACAGCCTATTTGATCTCTCCTGTCCCTTTAAGGTTTTACACAGACATCTTATGGTTCCATTTAATGTGGAAAACCCGTTCCTTGATTTTGGCTAACAAAATTGGTCTGGAAAGTTAAATTAGGTACTAAATGTTTCTCCAGATTTCTTTACTTCATTTGGCTTAGATATTAATCCTACAAAACTGTTGCATTCTTTTCTATTCTGTGTCCCAAAATAAAGTTAACTGTCCCACAGGATGGGAGACAACAGCAAATACACATTTTGATCATTTAATCAAGGCTGGATAGTTATTTGGCATCCATATCAACCCATTTCCACCAATCTAATTATAATATATTGCTGCCCACCCCTGCCTTCCTGAAGTAATATTTAGTCATAGTTTTACATATTAAATGACTTGTTTAAAAATTGAACTTTATGCTTTTTGTTATACCAAATTATTTCAAAATATTATCTCTACATTGCCACTTATAACAATGATCATTGTCCCTGAATCCTCCTCACTTCCTCCCTTTCTTATACACAGAATTTAGATCCCACCTAAAACAAACTTCTACCCGAAGTCACATAGATTGTACACAGTCACACAGCCACTCATTCCCATGCATCCTGCAGGAAAGAATACGGGGCAGAGGATGGAACGTTTTGAAGGAAAGGCATATACAAACCAAACATTTCCAAAACACCATAGGGAGGATGGTCAAATTACATTACCCAAGTCTCTTTTTGTAAAACAGCCTGCTCCCACATTCTAGTGGTGAAAACAAGCCAATGTTGACTTGATGGCGGGCTTTTAGATTTCCATTGTCATAAGATCAGCTTCTTAGCTTCTCATAGAATTCTGTACGAAAGGACTTTCTAATCAGCAGTGTGCATTGCTCATTCTTTCATCCCTCCATTTATCCATAGTGACACAAATCAAAGGTGAGAGCACATCACAAAACATACAGTATGGCATTAAATTCTGTCCTTTCCTTGCAATCAATATCCTAAGAACTAAAGTGCACTTACTTACCTATTAAGATTATTACAAAGGAAACAAGTGCCAAGCTGACTATTAAAGTAATGATCAACGTGACAAAGAACCAGCTTTGGCATCTCATGCCACTTTGCATTGTCAAACAGCCAGCACTGTCTACGTTCTCTTCCCAGACTGCTGGAAAACAAAAACAAGATTCTAAGAGGATGAGAATGAACATAGTAAATTGGCTCTTATTCTAAGAAGAGAATAGCAGAATTTCTGAACTGAATCCTGTTGTTTTCCCCCTAAGCAGTGTACACCAACTGTGCCATCCAACCCCCACCAAAAAAGTAACTCTTATTTCATAAGCAATTCTACACTAGAAAAGTGACTTTTAAAGTACCATATATTTAATCAATAGATTGTTATATAGCTACTTTTAATAACAGTTTATCTCAGACAGTCTTAAGAAGCTGTGATAGACGGTTGGGGTAGAAATAATGTCTCAAAAATGTTCAGTTCAGGCAATCTTTAAAATGATGTTATTTATCAACCAGCATAAAGTTTCAGCTATTGGGCAGTATAGAAATGAAATAAATAAAAATGAAATAAAATGAAGTTTCAATTTGAGTCAAACAGTGAACTAGAAATGTGACAAATAAAGTAATCTTTAAAATGGGGTCACAATCAATTCCCTGAATTAAGTCTACAAAGGAATAGAAAGCAAATGCTGGAGCATTATTATAATGTGCCCCTGTCAGCCAGCCCCTATCAGGACCAGGACCAGAACGCTCTGCACCAGCTGCAGCTTCTGCATGGGCATCAAGGGCATTCGCATAAGTAATCCATTGTAACTGTTTAGTCTCAGAGTTCCAAAGGCATAAATGATGGTTGCTGGGTCTGAAAAGGACATAGTCCTCTTACCAGATAGAATTCATAGAAAGCACTACTGGCCACTGCTGTAGCTTGGATAATGAATCTATGAACAGTCAAGGCTGTAAATCTGAATAATCCGAATGAGAAGCTGAACATTATAAATGGTAAAAGTCCCAGTCTTACCCCGCACCCAGGCAAGTTACAAGGCCTGCCAATTGTTACTTCAATTTTGGCTTGAATCCGTTTCTGTTAACTCAACCACATACAGACCTCTGTTAAGAACAAAAGAAGAGCCCTGCTGGATCAGACTAAGGGTCCATCTAGCCCAGCATTTTGTTCACACAGTGGCCAATCAGCTGTTAAGGAGGAACCCCCCTGCCCATGTTCCCCAGCAACTGGTGTACATAGGCTCACTGCCTCTGGTACTGGAGGTAGCACATAGCCATCAGGACTAGTAGCCATTGATAGCCCTTTCCTCCAGGAATTTGTCTAGCCCCCTTTTAAAGCCATCCAAATTGGTGGCCATCACTACATCCTGTGGTAGTGAATACCATACTTTTAACTATTTGCTGTGTGAAGAAGTACTTCCTTTTATCTGTCCTGGATCTCCCACCAATCAGTTTCATGGGATGACCTCAGGTTCTAGTATTTTGAGAGAAGGAGAAAAATGCCCCCGTATCCACATTCTCCACACCATGCATAATTTTATAGACCTCTATCATGTCTCCCCTTACCCTCCTTTTTTCCAAGCTAAACAAGCCCAGCTGTTGAAACCTTCCCTCATAGGGGAGATGCTCCAGCCCCTTGATCATTAGTTGCCCTTTTCTGCACTAGTATGGCAAGCTACTGGGAAAATATCAAGATCACATGATAAGGGCCAAATACAAACAAAACTCGTGTCATTGGACTCTGTCTTTTCATACAGTCTCACCCAACAAGCATGTTTAATAGCAGAGAAATAGAATGGAACCCTTCAGGATATGTCAGGATCTCCTGGGTTTAGAACCAGCAACCAGGAATCTTCCATTCTGTAACTGTGTGTGGATGCCTCATGTGGCATGCTATTATTACTGCAGCTTGGAGTGAAGCCTGGAGGTGAAGTATTCTTAGGCTCTGCACTGGCCACACCAACTTAGCCATTGCATAGGAAGGGCTATAAAAGGCTTCCTGTTTGGACTGGGACCTTGCTTGAACAACAAGGTGTTTCTGCCTCTGGTTCATCTTTGACTTGATGTCATAGAAAATATTATAGTTGGCCTTCAACAACCCCTAGGATCTCTCTGCTAGGAATGACTAGAAGCACAAAAGAAAATTCCTGGAATACCTCTCAAAGAAAAATCTAACAGGACCCAAATGATGTAATTTCCATTTGACCTATAGGTGAAAACTTAACTGATGCTTGAGGCCACATGCTTAATGTCCATCTTATACCAACTCCTAAACCCACATTGCCAGAGGTCTAGCAAAAGGATAAGCTCAGAGCTGGGTCTATCACTACTTATTCTTTTTCAGAAAGGGAAGGTTGGAAACAGGTGGTAAGTGGCCAGGGAATCTACATCCAGGGTAAAAAAAGAAAAGCATGAATTATTCATAGGACCATGCATTTACTATGCCAAGATTTATAGCTTTTTTGTCCACACACAACATACCCCTGAAGTATTTGTGTTTTGGGTGGCATGCCACTGAATATCAGACCAATAAATCATATATTACTTTGAAGCCTGGTATATTTCACCATGGGTTAAGAAATGACCAGAAACTTCAGGCAAGGATGGCATAAGATTAGGCAATAGGGACTATGAAGAGTGACTGGGAACTATGTAGGGGATAGCACTATCCACGGAAAGACCACTATTAGTTGGCTCCCTCAGGCCTTTGAGCCTCCAGAAAAAAAAAATTAACTAGGCATTCCATAGACCTATATTTCTAAATACTGAAGCTGGTATTCTCGGAGTCAGATTTTGCTCCAAATCCTATAATACACATCACCAGGTGCAGTGCTAATCAAGGGAGGGGGGAGACTACTCCTCTGAACTCTCACCCACCCTGCCCCCTGGGAAAGAAAAAGTAATTTAAAAAGCAACCCTCTGCCCATGCATCCCCCTTTCCTCTGTGCAGCATGGTAGGATCACTGGCTGCCACTACTATCTGGGTGTTCAGCAGCATACTTTCAAAACTGTACATACATTCACAGTGCACATGCACAGAACCTCCCTTTCCCCATTGAGAGTCATGGGGAAGGCTTTGTGTAGGCCGACCTTACTGGTGGTCTTCCAAAGTATGGAGAAAGTTCAGGGGGGAAAGGACCAAAGTCCCATAGCCCAGCAGCCCCAGCCAATAGGGCTGTCTTAGAGTCGGGGTAGAGCTTCTCTACCAGCACTGAGGCTGCCCAGGCCAAAAATCACTTGGATAGATTGAGCCAATAAGAATTGTTGTGGGTGTGGCTGGTCTATACACATGCAGCACCTCAGAGTAGTTGTAGAGTGAGCTGAGGTGGGAGCTGAGACCGAGAGTGTGCTCCTCTGCTGCTGCATGTCCTGACCTTCAGTGTGTTCCAGTGTCCCCCATGTTATTTTCTTCCGTTGCTTTTGTCTGCTGGTTGCTCAGTCATGTGATACAGTGGATCAGTTGCTGCATGCCTGCCTTGCTCTGTGTGCGCCCCCCCCCCATTGGATTTGAGAGTCTCTTTTGCAGGAAAAAGTTGGGGTGGCTTAACAATTATTTGTGAATATGGGAAAAATGGGGTGGCTTAAAACTGAGTTGCATAATGTTAAGCCTGAAAAAACTCCTGTGGCACATAGCTGCCCAGCTGCCATGTCCTTACAAGCTCCTCTGCCTTTGTATATGGATTGCACAATGTTATGGCTTTAAAGACTCCTATGCCACATGGCTCCACCTTTTGTGACCCCTTGTTTCCACCTCTGGTGGCCCACCCTTCACCCCACCAGCCACAGTGGACACCAGCACTATTGCCCAACCTGTAATATAGCAGCACTTTAAGGCCGTATAAATCCTTGCTTGAGGAATTGGCTGCTTTCAGAGCAAGCCTGCCTTCGTAGTCACACATCTTCCTGCCGATGCATAAATTGAAACTTGCTGACTTTTAACAGTCATTTCCCCCAATGTCCTCTGCCTTCTTAAAAAATGCATTATGTATGAAGTTTATTAAGTTCTGTCACCACCAATGCTGCTTCCCAGATGCACTTATAAAATGTGGAGTGCTGCTGGTATGGGCTTTCAAGCACAGTAAGCTATCAGTAGAATTCTAAACAAAAGTCTCTTGTCCGCTCTGTCTAATGAACAGTTCTTACTAAGTGAGCTTGGCAAGAGTATTAGACTACAATATTGTGAGTAATCAGTGAACAGAGAACCCAGCCAAGTTGTTACCAGTGTGGCCCTTTAATGTTCTCAACCAAAATGGAAATGCAGCTTAGCTTCTACCAAAACCAGTTAGAAGCCACCTATGCCAGAAGTTCATTTACAATTATTCATAGCATGTACACATGTTTAGTCAATATTAACTAGTGGGCTGCAAAATTCAATTGCCTGTAATGTAGAAGTGTTGGTTCTCATATTCTTACCAGAAACAAAAGCAATGGCTAATCAGGACATTTAAAATGCCTCACATAAAACCTTAAAATCGTGAACTTGAAAATATTTTCTTCCCCTAAGAAGGTTTGTAATTTAGAAATTTAACCACAGATTCCTGTGTAAAACAGCTGACAGCTATAAAGAGAGCATTTGTCAGAATGTTAGAGGGTGACAACATATCCCACCCTGGCTGCATTCCTGAAACCGCATACTGGACGGCAGCCCACTGAAGTCAAAACACTGGAAAACTAATGGCTCTGAACAGCAGTCCTTTAAAACCTCCAAGACTGCATTGATTTGCAAACTCTCATTCTGAAATAAATTTGCCATACTAAAAGCCAATAGTAACAGCACAGAGTGGCACCAAATAATAATACAGGTTACTGGTAACATCTTTGCTCCCCTTTTTTTCTGAGAGAGAGATAACAGGCCTCATTTAATTATATGCCCCAGGCCTGGTGGCATAATGTGGAACCTTTAAATTCATTTCCCAACACTCAAGGTCAGGCAACCACCATTTTAATTTCCCACAATGCTCAGGAATAATGTTACATTGGGGGCATTCTGGGAAATGTAAATGGTTGCCAATCAGTGCCCCTCAATCAAAGCAGCACCATTAGGTAAGCCCTCCATGAAGTCCCTACTAGCATAGGAGGGAGCCACTCAGCGGTGTAGTGGTGGTGGGGTCTCACAGGGATGAAGACCCAGGACATTTAAGAGCCAGGTCTCAGCCAGGTCCCTCCTACTCCCAGCCTACTGCTGTGGGATGGGCTCTTCCAGCCGTCTCCTCCCCTTCCCTGCCACCAAGTGAGGGTGAAGCTCCCATACAGTATCATATTTTGAAAACCTAAAATGTTTGTGTGTGAGTGAAAAAGATTTTAACACTAGTGCATTTTTTCTCAGACATCCAATTGAAATACCATTGCCTTACTCTCATCTGCACTGTTTTTGGATCCCAGTTGAAGGTTGTATATCTTACAAGGTTGTGTAATCTTAGAAGGGGGCGTGGCTGTGACTGTCATGAAGGGACCCTGCACTTCTGAATTTGCCACTACACTACTGGAGTCACTCATCAAACCTGGAGCTGGCCCTGATATGGCTGTTCATCTGATCAGAAATAAACTGGTCTATAACTTACATTTTACTGGTAACCTTCAGCCTCATTTTATATATGCACACTTTTTCTAAGTTCAGGACAAGCCATGTGATTCTGTTCAAGCAACAAAATGTGGAATATTGCTAAGAAACTATAACTTCCAAAAAGCCTTCAGAACACAGCAAGGGAGTTGGGCTTACTAAAAATAATCTTGTTGCCATGTGTACATTAGAGACAAAAATACTTGAGAATAAAATTAGGATGGAGCAATTGAAAAAGAATTATTTGATGAGGCTTCATGGAATGAGGGAACTGTTAGGCTTGCCAAGAAAATATCATGCTCAGTTCAAACCCCCAGCAAAGAAATGCTATCCCCACAATGAGTTGCATTAGCTGCTTCTCTTTAAAAAACAAACAAACCCAAACTCCAAAACTCACTTCCAAATTGTTCAGATCAGAATTATCAGAGAGAGAAAACGTATATGCCACCCTGAGCTCCATGATGGAAGAAAGGGGAGATATATGTCTCTTAAATAAAAATAATAAATATTCTGAGGCTGCAATCTGAAATGCATTTACTTGGTAGTAAACTCCATTGAAAACCAATGTGACTTGCTTCTCTGTAAACATACATACGATTGTGCTTCATGCAATCTAAACCATTCAGAGGGGAAATATGCAGCAGCCAAAAAAACTTCTAGAGAAGGAAAAAGATATACATTAAAAGCGTCATATAGGAAATGTAGTTTTCAGAGCTTTAAACGCAGCTAGCAGGCGAGCGACTAAAGCAAGTTTTGAAAAGGCGCAAGACAGTAGAATGCTAAGTTCAACGCTTATCCTCAGATCAGTGACAATGCCATCCAAGTGAGTATCCAAATGAAACAGAAGATAGGATCTCTGTGTCTTTAACAGTTGTGTAGAAGCAAGATTTTGGCTGATGCATCTTCCCTCAGCCAAAATTCCTTCTTCAACAGAACTTGGTATATGTCACAAGCTCCATCTCCTATTGCATCTGGTCACCTGGTACAACTGTAAATTGAGTATTTGGGCTTGTATTTTGAATTAAAAGATATACACAAAAGTCAGATTGATTTAAGGTATATGACACACACCACCCACCAATTTTTGCAAATGTTTAACATATGTTAATTTAACATTGCAAGGTGCTGAGCTTCTTTGCTGTGGTTCAAGAAGTCAGCACATGTCTACTTTAGGACATAACTCCATTTATTTTCTGGGGGGAAACTTATTGGTGGAATAAACCAAACTTTGCAGGATGAGGCCTACGTTAGGGAAGACCTTGAAGGGCAGGCACATGTATAGTAGCATCACTGTTTTGAGCAGTGAGGGCAAATTTAGATGTGCCAGTTAGCATCTGGCATCTTCCTAAACCACTCAGAGAACACATTTATCTCGTTAAATGTCACAAAATAGGTAACATTATTCTGATATCTTGAAAAGTGGTTGAAAAATGCATACATACTTGGCTGTGGAGATCGAGCCACACAAAGCTGTTGTTCATTTAAGTTGTTTAAGGAATCAACCGCATAAAGTTTTCCTTCTTCATGAGAGTTTTGTAAGTAATTTTCGCCAGAAGAATTCTCCATCATGTCTATGAAATAACAGCATGGTTACTTTTTTAGAAGAACTTGGCAAAGTGGCACCAATCAAAACGTGTTCTCCCAGACAGGAAGTACCCCAGTGATGGCAGTACCAGAACAGGAAGTATCCCCCCCCCCCCCCGGACCATCTGACATAGGGATTTTGGTATCACCATTACAGAGTTTATGCTGTAGCAGTTCTGCTTGTCCTTTTGGAATTGACACTAGAGATGGGCAACGTAGCCATGTGGATTGAGGGTGACAAACTTGCAAGATCTACGGATCTGGAAGTATCCTAAATATGGGTTGCTAATGTGCAGCAACATTTCTGTCTATCTGTCCATAATAATAAAATACAACTGTGCTATTTAGCATTCTGAAGATGATCAGTGTCACCTTGAGAAACTGGACCAATGCTCAGTTGTGAGTCATGCAGAATCAACAATTTCTCTCCTATATTGTTGGAAGTGTTTGAGCGTGGAGTTTCATATCAAATGTTTGAAAAGACTATGAGCTTTCAGAGGCTACAGCCTCCTTCATTAGATGCATAGACTGGAGTGTTGAGGGTTTATGTACTTTGGAAGGGGACTCAGAAGAAGTGTACTAAGTCAATGTCTTTTGGATCTCTTGCTTTAGATCACTTGATATGACATGGTAAATAAAGACAAATAGAAAGAGAGATGGATAACAAGAAAATGCATATGTGTATGCAACTAAAAATGGTTCAACCTAGACACCATGCATACAAAGTAAATTTTATCCAGGTAAACATATGATGCAGCACTGGGACTGCATCTATATGTGCAGTGGAATGAGGTGGTAGAGTCATGAGTACTGTACCATTGGACTGTTCATTTCCAGTGGGGGAAATCATCTTTTTGAATGCTCCAGCAGAAAACTAGCACAAGAGGGAGAAGGATGGAACCTCTGTTCTTGATTTGTTTTCTTCTTGTACAGAGGATGTAGAGGGGGGAATGCCTGTAGTCTGAAAGGGTTTGGCTTACTCTGTCACCTAAAGACTCTATTTTCTTCTGATGCTTGTGTAGCCCAGGCCTAAGAGAAGATGGCTGCTGTGCCCTTGAATGAAGGCTAAGGTGTTGCTTTTAACCTTCAAAGCAGGCTCATCTGCCCTGAATAGTCCTAACCTCATTAGCTATTACTTGGACTGTGAAATGGATGGAAAGAAATGTAAACCGACAACAGAAATGGAGTAAAACACAGGCGGAAGGAGAGGGAGTTCAGTCAAAGGTTTGTGAAGTGTTTCTTGATTTTTGTCTTCTGTTGCTGTTCATAAAGGTCTACTCAGCAGCTTCTGACAGTTCACCAAGGACATCCTGAATGGCATTAAGATATCTTGCCAATGGTCTTTCCCTTGCCTTGGTTTCTGTGTCATTCAAAATACATTTCCTGAGTCATTCTTTCTTCAGTATTTACAGCAGCAGCGCTCCTGTGCTTGTATCTCAGACTGACAAATTAGGCTGCTGCCCTTAACAAGATTCAACTCCTGTTCACTTCTGCTGCTGAACTTCCATTGCAATACAAGTCACCACCATCAAAGTTAACTCTGACAAGCCACCATTCATTTTTGCTAACACCTACTTCCAAGCAGCAGACAGTGTAGTATAGCTCCAGGCTATACCACTTCAGACGGCAGCTGAGGGTTTCAGGATTGAATGTTCCACTCTTAAAAACAAAAAACTTTTCAAGCAGAAGGGTCTAACCTATCCTACTCCTTGGTATAATTTTGCTTTGGTTTGAAGAATGAGGTGGGGGAGGGTTGTATAGAAGGCCATCTCATCCACTATTTGTGAGAACTAGGCTTAAGCGGAAAGGAAGAAAAACAGATGTGACTCTTGTTTTATTTGTTCTGTGTCCTAGTGATATGAAGAGAAACCTAGAGAACATACAAAATTCAAGAGTTACAAATGGAATCTGGAAGAAAATGGAATCTGGAAGCCAGCAGTTGCCAGCACATTGCTGAGTGATGCCCTCAGTAGCATCAAAGTCTGCACCCATGCTTTCCTGACGTTGCCCACCAGCACCCATTTCTTATACATGTCTGCAAGGATGGCCCGCCCATGAAGTAGGGTGAGGTGCCCAGGCCCGCTGCCTCCAGCAGGTGCTCTGGAGAGCCCCACCAGCTGCTCTCTGGAGCAACTGCCTGCCCTCTCTGTCCTGCATTGCATGCCCTCCCCCACATTACTTTTGCTGTTTCTGCATTGGCTCTACAAAGAAGTGCTTCTTCTGGCCACCTCTTCATAGAGTTGATGTGGCAGCAGAAAAAGTAAGAGGAAGGGAGACACAATGCAGTGGTGCATGTTCTCTCCCGTCTCAGGTGGTTAGAAAGCTTGTGTTGGGGCTGCGTGTCTGCAAATCATCCCACTTAGACCATTTCAGCTGACCAGATTTTGTGAGTAGAATTCACAAGCCCTCTTCCATACACAGACATGTGAAACTGGGCCACACATTCTTATTTCTTTCAACAAGCTGTGGGTATTGCCTTTGGGAAGACAAATCCCTGTTGTCAGCACAACTTCCTAGATGAGGCAAGTAGGACAGTTCTGTTCCACTACCCAGGTGTTAATACGCATCTTTCTTGCAGATTATGACATTCTGCTTGTGTACATTTGAGCTGGCATATATAAGCACTGTGATGGCCAGAATGCCTTTCAGATGGCATGTACCTGCAACTTCCCATTCTCTCTTGCACTGCATAGTAGGGTTGCATAACAGTGATCAGCTGTGTAGCAACAATGAACCTTACTGCACAAACGTTATGGACCCGATTGCTTACTGACTGCTGCATCAGCTTGTATCATGCATCACTCCATTTTACATGCTTATTTGCTGACAGACATGTAATTGGGCCATAGATCAACTGAACTTTAGGGTATTCAGATACTACAAAACTGGCATGGGGGACCCATAGAACAGTGCAGTGGGGCAGGAGGAATCATCACTAGGTGATAAAAATTAGATGTGCAAAACCTTTAATTTTGATCAACTACTGCGGATTACAATTGCATGTCTTGGACAGGTCTGAGAGAAAATATTTTATACATGTAATACTGAGTTCAGGACAGATGGATTATTGCTCCCTTAGGAAAATATCACATGGGGAAGAGAGCAACAACCAACAGTCATGTCATTGTTGCTATTTTTGGATTCTCCTATGAAGACGTTTATGGCCAGCTGTACAGCGACCTCATCAGAGGATGGGACACAGGAATGGAGTGTGAGTAGTGCATAGTTCTAAAGATTCACCACAGATCTTCAACCCACCCCTTAATATTTTTAAGGAATTTGGTTCCTCAACTTTTCCTGTTCCGGAGGGAAAAGAAAAAACCATGAAAGAGGATTCTACTTAATTTAGTTCTACTAAATATAACTGGCATTTTTTAAAATTTAAAATATTTCTGACAGGTTTTAAGTATAGTTTGAAATAACTAAATCCTACCGTTCCACTTCAGACCTCTGAAAAATTAGAAATGCGAAGCTGTGTCCAATTTTTGTCTTTCTCAAGCGCAATTAGACGCAGAAAAAAACAGTATGCTTATAGCACTAAGTACACATTGGTCCCTTAACACAAAAGATACCAGCTTTCTGCCATTTGAGTGAGTCACTGTCATTATTTGGTCACTGACTCATAATTTTATTCTCTCTAAAATGAAGACAGAAATTACCAGAAAAGGTAACTCCAGGCTTCAGTCAAGCAAAGAACACATACATTCTTAATTATCTGAACTTTAGATTCTAAAGCCATAAGAAGCTGAATGTTACTTACATCTTAACCATGCCCAGCTAAACTCCTTTGCAAAAGAATTCCAGCACTATGTGCCTGCAGAAAATATACTGCATGTTGTTCCCCTTGTCTTCTGGAAATCCATTAAGAGTCTCTACGGAACCCACAAGCTCAGCTCTGAAACAGACTGTCCTTTCCATCTATATTTAGTATTCATTTCAGTCAACTTGTCAGGTTTCAAATGTTTTTATTGGACAGTGTGTGTGTGTGTGTGTGTGTGTGTGTGAATGGATAGTTAATATATAGAGGTGTTGATTTATATAACATTCATAGTAGATAATTCACTGGCACAGTGTTTATTCATGTCCTGCTGTGGGCTTCCCCAAGGCCCACTGTGGGGACAGACTGTTGGACTAGATATGCCTGATCTAGTGTGATTTTTATTTTCTTATGCTAAACCAATTCATCAGGCCAGACTCATAAGTACGCAGAGCTATTGCTATTGAATGATAGCACCCCATCTTTGGCATACCCTCCTACACGCTTTCAAGAGATGCCTGATCCCTAGATAAGAGCAATGAGGGTAACAGCCATTTTTTTTTTTTACCAAGGTTTTTAACTGAATTAAAAGCTCCTGGTGGTCTCCATTGGTTTTATTATCTGTTGCTGTACTGACATTAGTTCTCTGCTTGGTTTTTGTTGTTGCTAGTTTTATTTTTAAATTGCTTTTATTCTTTTAAATTTAGTATTAATTTTTGGTTGTTTTAATTGTCAGTCACTTTGGAGACTTTTAATGGAGAAGTGACTCAGAAATATTTTTAAATAAATGAAATGGCAATCCATTGCCACTAGTCATACAATTACCACACCTCTGTATACTTAGTATGAATTCATTTGTTCACATTTCAGTATTTCACATATTAATGTGTATAATAGTAGCAGAAATAATAAATATCGAAATTAATAGTATCACTACAAGTTGTTCTCATGTGCCTGGTGTTGCTTCTATGGTTAGATAACTACTACCATGCAAGCACTATATTAGGGTGCAATCCTATGGCCGCTAGACAGCATCTAGCCAGCCATAGGATTTTTCTATTTTGGGGAACCAAGCTCGGATCCAGCGCACCAATAGGTTCCCAGAAATCCGACTCCCCACCCCTTCCCCTGCTGCTTCATAGGAGGTGCGGTTTGTCCCCTGCTGTGCACTCGGAAGAGCAACACCGAGCAACTGAAAAGGGGGCGTTCCTAGGGGTGGGGAGGGGACCACGGAAACGCCATTATGAAGCTTCCTATGCACTGTCTGGCCTCCCCTCCTTGCTCCAAGGTGCCCCGGATAGACAGCCAAAATCAGCTGTCTAGCTGCAAATGGAGGTCGGCCAGAATATGGAGAGGAACCTGCCTGCCCCGCATTGGAAAGTTGGCTGCCTCCGAGTTGGAGGTGGCCTATTATCCCCGTAGGATTGCGCAAAATCTGATTTAGATAGCATTTTAAGCTTAATATGGTTTGGTAGAGTACCTCCCCCTTCAGATGACAGATAGTAATGCGAAGAAATGTAGATACGTTTTTATGGTGCGGTGGTATCTAGGCCATTTCGTATCCTAGATCATACAAAGCAGCAGTTTTTTATACATATGGTTCATGCAAAAATAAATAAAAATCCCCGTCAGCAACCAGGTCTCATTAGTTCTCAAAAGTTTTTCTAAAAGCCATTTTTTTTAATGTGAAGGAAGCACACAAATGTCTTCATCTTGCAGCAAAGCCAGGTTTCATTTAGCCCCAGGCAGCTGGGTTTGCAGATGGTTTAACAAGTGGTTGAAAACTGGATGCTCAAGCAGTTCTACATCAAGCAAAATGGGTATCACTGAGAGCTTCCTTTCTCACTCATACTTATCATGTCTGCCATACTGTTTCATATCTACATTGAACAGCTGGTGAAGGCTGATTTGTCACCAATATCTAGCTCCAGCTTTTCTCATCTAAGCCAAGTATACCAGCTCATGTTCTGAACAGGTGCCCGAGGTCAGTGATGGACTGGATAGGGGCTAATAACTGAAGCTCAGTCAAGTTAAGACAAGCATTAATGAGTGGTTCAAATGTTCTTTCGTGGGAGGCCAGCCTAGATCTCTAGGTCTCTCCCTTATGGATCAGGATTTTGGGGGGTACCAACGGACAGTTTCACTTTTTGAGGATCAGGTGGCATCCACAGCCTTTCAGCCGATTCATCCCTTGCATTGTCCCCTGGGTTAGAACAACCTCGCCGTAGTCATCCACGCTTCACTACTTAATCGTATTGCCACGATGCATGGGGGGCTGTGTGCTCTTTGGTTTTAATTTTTGTGAACGACCCAGAGAGCTTCAGCTATTCAGGTATAGAAATGAAATAGACTGTCTCTGAGGAGCAGTCAGAAGCTGATCCTGAATGTGATGACCGGGCTAACTTGGACTTGCCACTCAAGAGCTGAAAGATCTTCAGTGGCTTCCTGTTGGTTTCCATATAGAATGCAAGGTGCTGGTTCTGACCGTTGAAGCCCTAAATGGCCCAAGGACATCTGAAGGACTACCTTCTCTTGTATGAACCTGTCCATATGGTGACATCGGAGGGCCTGCTCTGGCTGATGTGTAAAGGCAGGTGACAACCAGAGATTAAGCCTTTCCTGCGATGGCATCTAACCTATGAATTCCCTGTGCCCAGAGCAGCTTGTTTGGCTTTTTTCCTTTTAGCAACAAGCCAAAATACTTTTGGTTGTGCATTTTGAGGGGAGACATGTAAGAATTTGGGGGTCTACAATTTGTCTGATGCTGTTTTAGTTGTGACAGCTATCCGATGTTAGGATTTATGTTACAATAAACATATCAGAGGATTTAATATATCTAGAAGTAATCTACATATAAAGGCAAGTGGTGGTTTACAGAGGAAAGTGGGGAAGCAATGCTATTCATCTTTATAGAAGAGAGCTATATTGATAACACTGCCTTGAAAAACAGCCTCTTCCAGACCAAAAGGAACTGTGAAAAAGTGGGCTTATTCTATATTAAAAGGAGTGTCTTAACAGGGCAACCTCATTGTTGGCTGGAGGTTAGGATGCCAGAGATGGAATTCTGCCAGCATCTGCCTGTTGAGAAAATCTCTGCTGGTAGGGGAGGTGTTCTATTGCGGCGGAGGGCCTACTGTGCCCAAGTGCAAGGACAGCTCCAAAGCAGGGCATTTTAAGGCCATCTGGTGGTAGGGTGCCAGAAGTTTTGGATCAGTCAGATCCAAGCCTCATGGATCTCAAGGGGGGCCCCTTCACCTACACCAGCCTGGCTCAAGCCAGCAGGTCTTGGGATGCAACAGCAGACCCACTGTTCTTCCCTGTGCTATTTCACTTTAAATAGCTACAACCCTTTCACAGCCATTGTATCATCTGCCTAGAATAATCAAAGCTATTTGGTGTCAACAAATTTCAAACAGACATTTCAAACAAAAGCAGCTTTGAGATAAATATATTTTATTATCCAAGTTTCAGCATATGATGTGTAACATGGTTGTGTGCTACTTCATTGTAGATGTTTTAGCCGAGCTTAAGGGCCCCTGCGTGGTACATCAAGGTCATTGTAACAGCCTGGATGTTTAGTTTTTAAAAGTTTCGTTGACTATAGAATAGCAGCTTGTTCAGAGGCATGTTTAGCCTTGCAGAGTGTTCTTAGAATTTTTCACCTATTTCATTAGATTGCTAAAAACGAGCTAAATCAAAACAGTCTTCAGCACCATGTGACAAGCAATGATGTAAGTATTATGCCAAAGTTATGAGCCAATCTTACTCACCATAAAGTGTCAGAAGCTTCCCTCCCACCCTTCTACATTCTAATCTACACTACACATATCCACCAAGGCAGTTAACCAACAGTATATCAATTACTCTATGTATGTGCAAGAAGATACCTAAAAAGTACAGTTAAAAAGCTTCATTTCACTTTAAACACTGCAATTAATTACACTTAACAGGAATTAGATTTAACCAAAATCAAGTTAAAGGTCTTCAAGAGCTGCTCTAGAACACTTCACCCACATCTGCCCTTTTATCACGACATTTGCTTCGAGCCTTTGTCCGTGCTTTGAATGCTGCAGAGTTGTACAGATGCTAGAAAAACAGGAGAAAGAGCAATTATACATCCTAGTAAAGCTAAACAAATGTTAAACACTCCTCTGACAACTTTCAGAGTTGCGCATTCATCCTGAACAGATACACCTGAAAGTATCTGGCATTAGTGAATAAATGAGAACCAGAAAGTCTTGCGCTACTATCGGCTTCACTTGTAAGTTTTGCATTGTTGTACACTACCAGATTCTAAAAGTGTCACTTCATGGTTCCACACTGACGCAAAAAGAATTACAACCATGATTCTTTGAAACAACTGTTAGACAAGGCTGCATATTATCTTCCAGTCTAGAGAATATTCTACAATTTGAATTATTGCTAAGCAACCCTGCCAATACAGTCAGGCCTTTGGTTTCTGAGTTCTATTTCTATCCCTGCCTTTCTGCCATAAAGAATGTATCACTGAAAATGTGGAAATAGTACATTTTATAATATTAATATGCTACTCATTATCAAAGCAAATATACATGTTAACTGTTGCCAGCAGCTACCTTTAAGCCATTCCCTCATTCATTGATAACACATGTGTACAAGCTGAACTCTATCAGCAGAGAAGCTGAACTCTATGGACAGGCTCACAAGGCCAGTTCAGGTGCAATCCTATTGAGATAGTTGGTAGCTTCCGAAATCGGAGGCTATCAACTATCCAATGCAAGGCAGATGGAGATCGTCTCCTCCGTGCCTTGCCCGCCCTGCATTTCTGGCTAGACACGCCTTTTCACATGTCTAGCTTTGGGGAGGGAAAGGGAAGGGGCCTGGAGACCAGATAGGAAACTGTGTAAGACAGCTTCCGCGGTCTCCTCCCCTCCCTGCCCCCGGGGAATGTCCTGTTTTTGCCCTCTCCGCACTCTGTTTACGAGTGCGGAAGCAGCATTAGCATGGACAGAACCACAGCAGTTAGGAGGGAGCACTGTTTCATCTGACCTTGGTTCCCAGAAACTGAAAAATCCTATGTCCATCTAGACAGTGTCTCATGCCATAGGATTGCTCTCTTAGTATCTCTGCACAAAGCTCCTCACAGATATCCATGCAGAGGCAGAAAAAAGTGCCACCACAAATGCAGGAATTGCCAAGAGATTGCAGTTCAGAGATGATCTATAAGCAAAAGGAACACTTGGAGAACATTATGTGGGGATAAAGTTGACTACAGAAACAGGTCCCATGTGAACTTCTATAACATTATGTCATAAGTGGAATCCCCCCCCCCCCGTCATTTATGTCAATTATCCAAATGTGTCACTGGAAATCCTGCTCAGTCTTCCCACTGGCTTCTGGGATTTCACCAAACATTACCCATAGCATTTAAGCCTATGTCTGCAGCCTTATGTTTTAGTATTTACTTCCTTGAGATTCTTAAAAGATGAATTCTGCATCCACTGTCATGCTCTGCACTTGCATGGAGAGTCTTAGGAACAGTATATACCTCCCTTCATATTTCAGGCATTAAAATCAGGAGTACCAAGCTCATGTATCCAGCCTCGATCCTGGGCAACCAGGGAACAGCAGTGGCTAGGAGTGCCTTTTACCAGCTCTGCTAGCTGCAACTTCTCTTAGGGAAGCCATGTATGTTTTTCATGTCCTTCCCACTTTTAAGTTGATGTACCATAATGGGCTGCTGTTTGAAGTCTTCAGAAACTTTAATTGGTCCAGAATACAATGGTCCAGAGCAGGCAGACTGCAGCAGGTAACTCCAATTTTATTGCATCTACACTAGTTATCAATTTATTTTGAAGCTCAATTCAGACTACAGGTTTTTGAAACAGCTAAGGATCTAAGCATTTTAAAAATGGCCTCCATCCATATAGAAATATATCAAGGTAATCTCCTAAGGCCCATCTCAGTGTCCCCTGGCTGTCAGAAGTAAGTTGCCAAGAGCTCTGAAGTAAGGCAAGTGGGCATGAGATAAAGCGCTTTTTCAGTGGTGACACCAAGGCAATGGGATGACTTGCAAAAGAAAAAACTTACCTAGCTCTGTAACCTGTTTTCCAGCAGCCAAACCAGATGCTTATGGAAGGCATGAGATCAATAGCCTTCTCCTGCTGTTCCCTAGCAACTTCTATTCAGAACCACATGGCCCCTGATCCTGGAGGTAGCACATAGCCATCATGACTATTCCATGAATGTGTCTAATCCCCTTTTAAAGCCATCTAAGTTGATGGCCCTCACCATTTTGCACTAGCAATTGCAATACTTTTCACTATGCACTGTATATGGAGAAGCACTTCCTGTTGTATATCCTGAATTTTCTACCATTCAACTTCACTGGATATCCTTGGGTTCTAGTATTTATCCAGGAGAAAATTGCTTTCTCCACACCACACAATTATACACTCCTATCATGTCTCTCCCTTCCTCATGTTATAACCATTCCTCAGAGGAGTTGCTCCAACTCCCCAGTCATTTTGGTTTCCCCCTTTCCAGCTCTATAATATCCTTTTTGTCGAGATCTGGCAACCAGAACTGTACACAGTATGTCAAGTGTGATCACACAGTTGTATAAAGGCATTACTGTGTCAGCAGTTTTATTTTCAATCCCTTTCCTAATGATCCCTAGCATGGAGTTTGCCTCCCCTCCACCCCCCACCTGCTGCACATCGGCCAGCATTTCAACTGATCTATCCACCATGACCCCAAGATCCCTTTCCTAGTCAGTCGCTGCCAGATGACACCCCATCAGTCTACTTGTGAAGTTAGAACTCTTTGTCCCAGTGTACATCACTTTACACTTGTTAATACCGAATGACATTTGCCATTATTGCCTATTACCCACTCTGCAGAGATCTTTTTGGAGCTTTTGGAAACACTTTCATTTTTACAACCCTGAATAATTTGGTATTAGCAAACTTCATCACATCCCTGATAACCCCTAACTCCAGATCACCGGGGAGGCCATTTCTTCCATCCCTCCACTCTGAGAACTGTCCATTTGTTCCCGAGAACCTATCTTATTATAACATGACTGCTAAGTTTACTCAGAAACTTTGCTGAAGGATTCTTGCCAAAGCTTTGGCTCTACAGTCCCTTTTGACAAAAGGCAAAAATATACCTCTTTCAGCAGTTTTTTTTTTTCAGGTGCTACTTTTGAAGAGGCTTTCCCCAATTGTTTGTTTTTATTATGTATTATTTATTATCAAGAGTTGTATGATGTCTGATAGTTTTAATTTGTTAATTTTGCTGCCCTGATGTTTCTTTAAATATAAATGGCATAATAGAAATGTTGAAAATACAGGTTTACTACCATTAACTCATTCATTTCAATTTAGTGCTTCCCTTATCCATAACATTAACTAAATCAGAACTGTTTTAACTAACAGACTTTGTCCTTGGCAAATGTAGGTTTCAGGTGTGGAGAGTGGTTGAAGCTCAGTATGACCAAAAGGTGTTGGATAACTTGGGCTCCGTTCACTTATTACAACCTCTTCTCCATCTTGTCCCATTACTCTCAACTATCACCCCATCCCCATTTCTCAATTATACCATGTGCACATCAAACACTGAAAGGCATTCATAGTGGCTGCCTACAACTGTGCAACTATCACTTTTGCCTGTAGAAGTTAAAGCATTGTCTGGATGAGACCTAGTTTGAGTTGACTTTTGGTTAAGAGGGTCAGGATAAAACAGGTAAGTTATTTTGCTGTCCATATAAAGCCCAGAGAATGTCAGTAATGCAGCCGTACAAATGTAGAAAGTTGTCATGTCGGTTGCTACCCTCCTTCCACTCTAACCTCGCACCTCCCACTGCTCCCCCCTCCTCTTTCCAATCCACACAAATACATCTGCCATGAAGATGAGGAAGAAACTCAAGCCTGAATTTGGGCTGAGCCAAGTTCACAGGCAGTTATGCATGTGCTACTCTGTTAGCTCTTTGGTACTGCTAGGAGAGGCAAAGCAACAGCACTGGGCACAGGTCAGGTTCAGGTTATCGCTCAGATGCTTTTGCCAGGAGACAATGGCAAAGTGTCCCAGAAAAGTGGAAAATCAGAAGGCATCTAGTAGAAAAGAACCAGGTAATTAATTCAGCTTTACAGAACGCGAGTAACATACCCTTTCGAAACGGGGTATCTTCATGGTTTTAAGAGCTGCCTCATCAAGCATCAGCGGTGGCCCAAGTTCAAAGACATTCCGGAGGAGCTCATTCGACTGCATAGAACATTGAGTCATTAGAGTTGTATAAATGTTGCACTATCAACTATTCAATGATTGCTACTTAACATCTAAGATGAAGGGCTCCCAAATGTAACTGTAGCCCTATTTTGTTTCTGTAGCTAGAAATCTAGATGTTTCCTATTAAAATGGAGATGGGAGGAGCATCACAAAGTGATTTCCTGCTCCTTTATTCTACAGCAGGGGTGAGGAACATGTGTCCTGCATGTGACCTCCCCTGGCCCTTTTTGCAGCCCCCCCACTGCCAAAGCTCAGTAGTACAGTGGCAGGGGAAAGGCTGCAAAATAGCCCCCCCTTTAAACGATAAAAGCAACAAAAAAGGCTATTTTAAAAGTTTTAAAGCAAAATATCCTCTTTCTGCCATGCAGCAAAATTTCAGCAGCAAAATGTCGCTTTATCCTTTTTAAAAGGGGCAATTTCACATCTTGTGTCCCCACCCACCCCTTAATTTTGGCAACAAATTCAGCAGTGCAGTGGCAAAGTCATGTGGTGGCTCCCAGTTGGGTCGGGGAGGGGGCAATGTTGCCCCCTGAGCCCTTGAAGCTCATGTTCTATAGTAGCTTGCACTTTCAAAGCAGCCAGAAAAGCGCTGTTTGCCTTTGGCATTATATTAGTTACAGAGCAGATTCAAGGCAAGAGGAGACTGAAGTGTTTTAGCATAACTGCTTACCTGCAAATGATATTGCATTCCCGATCCTAAAATTTCCTTGAATGTATCATATGTTTGTTTTTTAACCCAGCAGTCAATATACATGCGCTCTGGCCCAAATTTTACTGTCTCGGTAGGGAAGTCGTGCTCCTATAAAAGCAACAACAAGAAGCAATGCCAACCATGGGATTAGAAATGCTACTGGCAACTGAGCACGCACTAGCTATTATGCACATTAAAACAAGACCGTACCCGATTAGTAACTGGGTCCTACTAAACTCTATATCAGGCTTCCCCAACCTGGTGCCCTCCAGATGTGATGAACTCCCATTATCCCCAACCAGTAGGACCATGCCAAACACATCTGGAGGGAACCAGGTTGGGGAAGGCTGCTCTATGCCAAGACCCTGTCTTATTCTTGCCAAGTAGGGAGGTCACAAAGGCTTATAGGTCTCCCAAATACAGCTGCAGCCTTCACTCTTGCTGATAATCCTTATAATCTGTGCTCCCATTTATAAACAGTTACATTGAAAGTTATGCCTGGGAGATTAAAACTAAGAACGTTGAAATTCTGTCCTGCTTCGGAACAAGTAGCCAACAGCCTTGTGACATGAATTCAAGTCCTCTTGGTGACTCAGAATGTGGCTGCGAGTTTGTCTTCTGACACCAGTCTGCTCTTTAGAGCAAACTACCATCATCTCTGGTGAAGGACCTCACATTGCTTGAGTTTTTCCCTCCACCACAAAGCTTAGCTAAGCATTAAATGTCTCATATCCAGAGATACTGCAAGTTGAACAAACGGGATTAAACATGTCATATTCACCAGCTGACTTTGAGCAGGATCTCTCATACTAAAAAATCAGCTTCAATTTTGAAAGGTATTTTATACTTCATTACTGTTTACCTCTACAGCTCGCAAGACGTCTCTGAAGACAGACCGCTGTTTCCTTTTGTCTACCTTAGCACGGTGCTTATTCCCATCTGTAGCCAGAGCCTTCAATTTCTGGGTTAGAAGTTCCATATCTTCATAAAAGAAATCCTAGCCAGAGAGAGAAGAAAAAGAACATTTGCTTGCAATATCATTTTGTAGGTTGGCTCAAGTTTCCAAACCCTGGAGTACTGAACTTGCTTGCTATTTCATAAACCTATCTCATATTTCATTTTGTTCAGAATAATTCAACTGTGCTACAACTAGCTATTTAGTAAACAGTGAGATCAGCTTATCACCATATTGAAAGCAAGGGATTTTAAGAAGTCACAGGAATAAGCAGCTCCTTTGAGCCCTCAGTCCAAGTTGGACTTGCTTCCTGAATTCTAAAGTAGTTCACTCCATTCATCTCCAGACCCTGAAGTTTTGGAGAGGCAGTCTAAGGTTATGAAATCTATTGTCATGGGCTAATGATGTTTTGTGTGGGGATGCAGGCTCTAATGTGAATAGCTTCAAGTAAGTAGGTGCTCAACAGATTCAGCATTTAAAAATACTGGTTAAATATGTCCTCACACTATAAATAATCTGGAGCGAGGGGGTGAGCACTGAGGTGCCAGGTGCGCAGAAGATACCAATTTTTTTTTTATGATGGCTATATAAAACAAAAAGGTATAATAAAGAACTCCAAATGGATCTCCAAACTGGGGTAACATACATTAAAATGACAAATGCAGTTCTATGTAAGTGTAAAAAACTGGTGCATGTTGGATATCATTAAAACAGTGATACACTAGCTTCATATATATATATATATATGCTGATGGGGTCTAAGCTGCGGTGACTGACCAGGTTCTTGGGACCGTAGTGGCTAGCTTGATGACAACACTGACTCAGTGTACAGCTGTGAAGCAAAAGTTGAATTTCATGTTCGGGATCAAGAAAAGGAATCGAAAACTGCCAACAGCATAATGCTTTCATAAAAAACTATGATGTGATCACACTTGGAATACTGTGTACAGTTCTATCACTGCATATCACAAAGCATATTGTAGAGCTGGAAAAGTTACAGAAAAGGACAACCAAGATAATAATAGTGAAGGAGCTAGAACAACTCCACTATGAGGAAAGGTTACAATGTTTGGGGCTTTTCAGTTTAAAAAGGTTGAACAAAGGGGCTGGATGGACATGGCAGAGGTGTATACCATTATGCCTTGTGTGGAGAAAGTGGACAGGGGAAAAACCTCTCCCTCATAATATTAGAGGGGTCATCCAATGAAACTGAGCAGTGAGAGATTCAGAACAGATAGAAAGAATTACTTCTTTACACAGTGCATAGTTAAACTATGGAATTCACTACCGTAAGATGTAATGATGGCTGTCAACTCGGATGCCTTTAAAACAGAATTGGACATTATCAATGGCTACTAGTCATGGTGGCTATAAATTACCTCCAACATCAGAGGTGGTATGCCTCTGTATGCAAGCTGATGGGACACAGCAGTGGGAGTTTGCCCTCATGTCTTGTTTATGGGCTTCCCACATACATGTGGTTGGCTACTGTGTGAACAGAACGCTGGACTAGGGAGGCCTTCGGCCTGATCTGGCACAGCCCTTCATATGTTCATAACTGCTGGAACTGAGCCAGCTTTTGTTCCATACCCTTTACCTCACACTTTTCATATCAGCGTTTCAGTGGCAGTGTAGAGTATCTCGTATTTCTTTCCCTCCTTTCTCTCATATTCTCAACTGACTTCATGCTCGTCTGCCCAAGTTGCTTATCACATGAGCCCATGTAATGGCATGTCAGCTGTTCCTATGATTAACAGGCAAAACTTACTAGTGATAACTGTAGGCAGGCTACCACTGAAACAAGTAGGCTAAATGATGAAATTTGTTTGGAGGAAAGAAAATGTAGACTGTGTAGGAGTTGACATTAACGACAGCATATGGATGCCATCAACCAAAGCCAGACACTATCATAAGGATATCATAAGATTCAAGATTCTTTCTCCATTCATAATTAAATGTCCATAGCTCAGACTCAAGCTGCAGCAAGAGCCTGAATTGTATTAATCAGAACAGTATGTAGATACTGTGCAATACACTGGCTGTCTTCACTCATTTATAGTTGCTCTTTCTGTTATCCTATGTTGCCAAAAGTTTCTCTGGCCAAGATGGGCACATAGGCAAGTCGAGACTATTTTCTTCAACGCTGTCAAAGAAAACAGTAAAGACATTAATAAAGGCACATTAAAACCTGATATAGCAAATTACTGAAGTCTGAAAAAATTCAACAGACTCAAAGTGAACTTATTGCATCAACTCCAGAGTATCGCAAGTAAGTGTATGACTATTGGGTACTGTTGGTAGATGCGAACTAGATGTTGACACTACAGGATGACGTTACTGCACCTATCATACTCAAGAGGACAAAATGGTCATAAAAACATTCAGCAGGACTACAAGTCACTTAATGAGATTCTGATTTCTGCATTATCACTGATCAATTGCTATTAGTGGAGCAATTAAAATCCTGACTTTGAGCAAGATGTTCTAATAAGGTCCATGTAGGCTGGATCATGCTTCTGTTTTGAGCAATCCTTCTTGTATATTTAACAATACAACATAAAGCCATATTTCCCCACCAAAGAGCATCAAATGTTGCAATACATATTATAAATCACTGCAAAAAATGTACCATGCTCATCTTTCTACCTTCTGTAAGTGCTTTGAACTTACCCCATCTGTTTCTCTTGCTAGTTCAAACAGGAGGGCCAATGTTTCTCCAGCAGCAATCCTCATGTTTACATTATCACAGGATAGCAGGATGGGAAATTTATGCAAATGCCTAGGGAAATTAGGAGCATCTTACTTATCTATAAGAAATACAGTATTTGACATAAAGCAATGTTAGACTTAGGAGGGCATCCCAGGGCCCACAGAACATTTCAGATCTACTCCTCCAAGGAATGAGAGAGATGGGGAGATCCAACGCTGCAAACCCTCTTCCAGCTGCCATAGAAGCTTCTACAGGCCTTGCTTCTCCAACACTGGAGAGGCAACACTGGTAGAGGCAAGAAGGGTGCATTCCATGGGCATGTCCTCTGGATCCAAGCCTTCCCATTTTTCTGATGCACCTGCAGAATTTGGGGAAGTGTACAACAGCCCTGGAGCTGGCAGATGCACCCCCCGCCCCCACCCCATTGCAACCAAGGGGAGAAAAAAAGAAAAGAACACTCTTTTCCTGCTTCCACCATGAGCCCAGCAAGGCTCTGGATAAGGTGGTTTCTCTGCCTTTGGATCCCCTGAGGGAGTATTGCTCTGCCCAACTACTACCCCCAAGATGGTTTTCCACGGAACAGAATACGCACATTTCAAGCTTTTTCTTCACTTCATTCATTGGACAGATGGTCAACAGAAGGGTCCATGCCAAGAGAGCACTGATGTGAAGAACAGTGTTCTGGGTGCTGGAGATGCCATTTGAATTTCTCTCGTTCTGATAGGATTTGGTGAAGGTATTTTCCAGGCATTCCATAATTGAATATAACTCCTGTTTTTTTTTAAAAAAAAAAACAGTTCAAGAAAGCTGCCAAGCAGGATCATTCAAGTAATTTATCACCGAGTAATAATATTTGTCATGGAAGTTTCCTTACTGTGATATCATCAGTGGCAATAAAACAACAGACTCCTAAGCAGGTGGCACACTGGACAAAAGAAACAAAAGATTAATATTTTTACTTAGATTTTACTTCTACTTGGACAACATTTTGAGCTGACAGAACAACCAACATCTAATGGCTTACCACAGCAGATTCCATTCTGTTTCAAATTGGCTCAAGTCATGTAACATTTATCTGTCCTTTAAATTCAGATATATCGATATGCTTATTAGAATCAGCAATACCGCTCATATGCCTACTTTCAATTACTGAATAACACCTGTTATATGTTCACATATTGACATAAAATGCCCTACATGGCTTTGGACCCAGATAACTGATGGAGCACCTTCTCTTATGTAGCTGCTCCGATATTAAGATCAAGTGAGGATGCCCTCTTGACACTGCTGCATTTGCCTGGAGTTTGATACCCAGCAATGCAGGAAAGGGCTTTCTCAATACCGGCACCCTGACTGTGGAAATCCCCCCTCCCCAACATATGGTCTGCACCAAGTCTTAAAAGCTTTTGGCATTAACTAAAGACCTACCGTTAACTCTAGCTTTTGGCTGCTTTTTTCTTGTTGCCTTATGTAAACTGTTATTTAACTGTGTTCTCCCCTGTTTGATTGTTTTATTATTGTATTGGCTTTGGGATTATTTCATAAATAAATAACACTTCAGTCATGCACTGCTTGACTACAGTCTTAAGTGATTTTAAAAGAAGCAAAGGTTATTTAGAAATTGTGGCAGCCTAAGACTACTCCTAGGTCAGACCAATAGGTTTGTCTCTATCTTGGCCAGATCTGAATGATTAAGGAAGTATATTACAGGGCACTCACACTCCCAGCTTCCAAGTATTTTCTGCTTACTGACTGACTAGTTCTAGTATTCCTATCAAGAAATCGCTACCCCACCCCACCCCCGGAGGTCTAGCTGCCTGTAGAGACTCCATTTCAAAAAGAGGGGCCTGCACAGATTAATTAAGCTACCTGTGTGTGTTATATCATGCTGTTTTAGCCTCAAGGCACTTCAAGGCCACAGTTGAGCTCTTGCCAAAATAGGCTGAGTGACTTCAGCTGGACTGCTGTGAGAAATTTTCACACACCCCAACCCCTCCTTGGAAGTCGAGGAAGTTATTCAGCCCACTAGAGATTGGCTAAGGAGGCTTGACTCTGAGGAAACTATCCAGCCAGACAGGGACCAGCTAAGGAGGCACACCTCACCTTTGTCAAGAGGCTGGGGGGTATAAAGCCAGGGAGACTACTGCTGCCATTTGGTCTTTGTCTCTATCTGTCTATGATAGCTGGTTTTCGGGCTTGTGAACTTTTGGATCCTGAATTGGGCCCTGTCCTATGGGAAGACCCTTACTTAGGTAACATAGGACAGGGTTAGGTATTGCTTTGTTATTTTTGGTTGCAGCATTATTCCAGAGGGTCTCTCTCTGGTTTTCTTTGATCTTTGTATACCTTTCTACCCCCTTTCCTTATTGTAAATAAACTTCACACTTATTTCAAAGTTTGTGTGTGTGTGTTATTCCACTTAAGCCTTGGTACTAAATTAGACCTTCTGTTTGGTCTTGCTTCTGTTTAGAGTTTTAGGCTGGGGGTTTGAAGTAGAGGGTGTCGGCTTGAACCCTTATTTCTGTGTCCTGAAAGGTCTGAGAGCCCCCTGGCTCAGGCTGAAGTGGATGTTAAGGGGTGGTGACAGTCTACTGACTATTTGTTGTCCTTGCCTACACCACAGGGAGCTTGGGTAACTCCCTTTCTCCCTTCACTATTCCCCTGGATCCTTTGTTTACCAGTGATGCAAAAAGCCTTCCGAGTTGAACCGATTCCTGTTTTTACCACCATCAACCAGGGATGGGCAGAATGTAGATCTCCAGATGTTTTGGACTCCAACTCCGAGAAGCCCCTGCCAACATGGCCAATGGTCAGGAATGCTGGGAAATGAAATCCAAAACATCTGCAGACCACCTTTCTGCCCACCCCTGCTATAAACTATAGTCAACAGCCCTGCAACACAGAACAAAGGTGATGGAGTAGGCCTTGCGCTTCTTCACTATTCTATACTAGGGATGTACGAAAGTCCCTTACCTGATCCCGAAGTTTGCTTCGCAGTGGGGGGGAGGCACCCTGTCCCTCCCCCCCGAAATTCTGGCCGGGGGGGAGGCGCCCCGTCCCTCCGGCCACGAATCCTCCAATCCTGCCGGAACGCAAATGGCGGCAGCTGTAGCTGCTGCCATTTGCGTCCCTGCAGTCAGTCGTGATAGGCTATGTAAACATTTACGTAGCCTATCACGGCTGAGTGGGGGGAAAAAAAACCCGCGCGTACGCAAATGGCGGCACCCATGGGCGCCGTCATTTGCATTCCTTATTTTGGCACGTGTAGTCTACGTAAACATTTACGTAGACTATGGCGAAAATAAGGGGAACGCATCGTTCCCCTTATTTTCGCCATAGTCTACGTAAATGTTTACGTAGACTACACGTGCCAAAATAAGGAACGCAAATGACGGCGCCCATGGGCGCCGCCATTTGCGTACGCGTGGGGTTTTTTCCCCCCACTCAGCCGTGATAGGCTACGTAAACATTTACGTAGCCTATCACGCTTTTTTTTTTTTTAACTTGGAAATGGCAGCGGCAGCAGCCGGTCGGAAGACCGCCCGCTGCCGCCGCCACCGCATTGCCGCCACCCCGCCGCCAGGGACATTCGCCAAAGGTAAGTCCCTTCCCTGGGGGGGGGGGGGGGGGGGGGCAGACCATTTCTCCACCAATTTCGGGGGGCCGAATGCGCTGGCATTCGGCCTCCCCGAGATTCGTGGAGAAATTCTCTGACATCCCTATTCTATACTAGGTGACAAGACAGAGTACCAAGTTTATCAAAAATATAGAAACTGCACCAGAGAAACATTCGAGTACCCTAGTCTGAAACATACATGCTATGCTACTGCAATGTGACTTTTGGGATACAAGACTTCTTACAAATTTTTAATGCCAGATACCATTTTATACTTACAGCTTGCCTTGCTTGTATACTTGCTGATGCATCCGAAAGTATCTTCTTCAGAATTGGCACAAGAGTCTTAAAGACTTCCTCACTTTCAATGCCTGACCCCAACTGCACACAAAGCAGACAAGCAAGCCCTGCTGCTGCACGTTGTTCATCACTCTTGCCTACGTGGAGAGAAGACTGGTTGGATAACTAAATCTGAAAGCAATTCATCCTGACAGTAGGATAATGCTCCATTATAGGAATACATAGACAGCTGTTACCTTTCTTGATACAACGTTCAATACTATCCGTTAGTGTCATTCTCCTTTCCAGGATGAACTCGTACAATATTTTTGAAGTCAAGGCATTTCTAAGACTTTCAAGAGCGGATTGCCTTGTCTTTGCACTATTGGGAAAAAACATTGGAATTCAGGGTAAAATGTTAGTTGACATGTTGGAGTATCACTTTTATCCTTCTTTTCATGGAGAATAAGGCTATCAATGACTACTAGTCATGGTGGCTATATATTACCTCCAGTTGCTGGGGAACACGTGCTATTGCACTCATGACTTGCTTGTGGGCTCCCATAGGCATCTGATCAGCAACAGTGGGAAACAGAACTGCTGGACGAGATAGGCCTTTAGTCTGATCCAGCATGAGTGTTCATATGAAGATCACATGCTACAATTTCAATCTGGTGTTCTTACTTTTGGTTAAGATTCCCCTCTACCCATTTTAAGAACTTTGGAACAAATTAAACACAGATGGCACAATATGCACAACATTTAAGGCTAAAGCGTGCAAAGTCAAGATTCAAAGTCTTCTCATCATAAAAACCTGTTCAGCCTCTGTTGAGACAAGTGCCACATGCACCCAGACTCTGATCCTGCATTCCTTGATGTCTCAAAGGCACCCCGAACGGGACAATCTCTTGGTAAAAAAATGTATACATTCCCCCTTCACAGCTCTTTTCTTTTCCCTGGCAAATGGTGAGACTCCTAATCCCACATATTCAAAAAAAAGAGTAGGAGAGGAAATAGTAGCTGAAAGAGAAGAACTTAGATGTGGCAGGGAATAAGTTACCAGGCACATGTTTAAACATGAACAGTACCATTAAGGCAATGCTACTGGAAGCAGTGGCTCCAACACATCAGATGACTGCTACAGTGCTTGCTTGAAGCAGCGGTGGGCTGCGAAATCATGGTAGGTGAGAACACTGAAAAATGAGATTGTGGGCCAGAACAGTCTGAGAAGTATCTTCCCTGAAACTTTGGCTATCTGCAAAGTGAGACACACTGAAAACTGACTTGTACATGATTTAAATGAGCTGCTCCCCCAAAATCTTAACTCCCAGGGTTAGCCATCTAGTTCAGATACATCTGTGGCACCAACTTCTAGGAAGCAATTTGTCCTTGGTACACTTAATTATAAAGCTCCCGTGACTCATGGGTGAGCTCCAACCAGCAATATGAAAAATCACTTCAGCCTACTGCTCAGCCCTCCCGTACCTCTTGTCCAACGTAAGGTCAATGAATCCCTTCAGTTTGTACTCCAAGTCTTCTTGGGTTGCTTCCTCGTCAACCTCAGGCCCTGCACATACGTGACAAAGTATTAGAAATTGTAGTCTGTAGGGGCTAAACACGCACACAGCTATACAAGCCCAGACTGACCATTCATTTTTGGATCTTGTAGAAAATTGTTGGATCTTACAGAATACACACACGATTTAATCTCCACAACTTGTGTTCCAATTCTGCCAGACCAGCTCCTCGGCAGAGGTTCGGCTCAGAGTCCCACTACTGCAGAGGAGGGCAACATGCAGCTGGCATGCAGGGCCCCTGCTGTTGAATTTGCTGCTGCTACCACTGCAGCAAAAATCGCAGCAATTTTGCAAGGAAACAAGGCACGCAGGGAGCGTGCTCCCCGTTTGCAAGAAGAATCGTGCTCCTAGAAGCCTTCCTTTTACGGTCACCACAGCAACAGCAGCAAATGTGGCAGCAATTCTGCTAGCGGTGGGGTGTAGTCCCCAGTGGGCTCCATGGGAAGCAATGAACCCCCCAACCTGCAGAGGTTGCCCACCCCTGTACTACTGCCGTGGATAAGAAGCCACCCAGAACCCATGGGCTGTTGTAAAGTTCTGTGTGGCTTGTTACCCATAGTAACAAGCCACCCTGGCAGTGTTCACATAACATGACAAGCCGCATATCTGAGGATAATTATGTAAACCCCCCCACGGCATACATGGACCCATGATCATGCAAACCGGGCCAATTAATCTATACAAGTGATCCACATAATTTCAGCTGTGCACCCCTAATCAAGACAGTGGCTGCACTATAAACCAAATCTGGTTTAACTGTTGTTTTCCTGAAGAAACCCTGACAGTAGTATTCCCAGAGATTTTGATTTTAAGGGCTGGGCAGGGAACCTGCTCTGTTGCGCATAACCAATGCTCCCACCCCAAAAAAACCCTTTCTCTTGAGGTAAGATGCAGAAGAAGCCATTCATAATCATAACATAGAAAAGGGAACATATGGCAGCACTTTAACTTAAAAATTATTGTTCTATAAGTTTATGAATAAAGTTCATCAATAAACATGCCAACTTGATTTCTAAAAAAAACTTTATAAAATAAGTTAACTTAGTAAGGTGAAGTTCCTTATTTTTTAGCCATGCTAAAACAGTGGAGTTTGTGGGATATCTGTCTTCTACAACATATGATTCTCTCTGAATCACCACAGATCTGAACCTTTCTCTGTTACACTGTCTTTTTCTGTTCTTCCAGTTCCCTCTCACATGTCTCTACAGCCACATTTCTCAAATTCCCTCCTCCTCTTGCAACTCACAGATTTCTGCACCCTCCATCTCTTGGCTACCTGCTTCGTCATGCCCTGGCCTCCCTGCCATCCTGTTGACAGTTATTCCCTTTTCTTTCTCTGTACCCCATACCATCCCTCTTTGCATCCCCACCTGTTCTCCCCTTTTTCTTTCTTCAATCTCTATTTATGCCCTGCCATCCAACCCCACCCACATCTTCTCTTTGTTTTGGAGGAAAAACCACACAAGGCTTTCACATTCTTGCAGCAACTCAAAAGCAGCGTAAGAGTTTCAGGCACAGGTGAGCCGCGGAAGTATTGCTTGCTGTCTGGCTGCAACAGGCAGGCAAAATGGATGCCAATTCTTGCACCTGTGCCTGTAAATCCAGGAAGCAGAGGCACAAAACACAGATGTAGTGAACAGGCAGGCACCTTATATTCCCACATACAGTTTTGATGGGTTGGGTTGCACCAATATTCCCACAAAGCCGGAAAAGGGCCATGAACGACTGGCATCTGGAATTTTCCTGGGGTGCCACTAATATTTGGAACTCTCCTAGGATGCCGAAAGAGGGAGGGGGTTGCAAATGGCCCTAAATGCTTTTACTACAGAAGTTTACTATTTGGAGAATACTAAAATATATTACATCCTTTCCAACTCAAAACTACCTGAAAAAGTAGTAAGGATTTTGTTTCCATAGCAACTTTCCAGTAAGACACAAAAGCTGACGTACCATCCTCAGTGAAGCTTGCAGGATCACTGAAGCCACTGCAGTGGCTCATAGTTTCAATCGATGCATCTTCATCACTAAAAGGCTGCATGTTTCTGTGCTGGGCACCTAGGAAAAACATTGTTAGTAGTCCACTTTGATACTAGGAGATAGTTTCAATTGCTCGCCGCCATCAAGTCTAACACATTGTGTGGTTTAAGAAATAATGTTATAACAATTGGGGTTCTACTGCAAGCACAATTAGTGTTGGAAAAGGAGACAAACTGACAATTGGCTACATCTGAAAGACAAATATTTCAGCAAGCCAGAAAAATGCTCTGTCTTACTTGAGTTGGCAGGAGCCAGCCTCTTAAACCATGCTAAAGCACAGAAGCCCTTTTAAGCTCCCAATATTCATACCCCATACTGAAGTACACAACTGGTGCAGGAGGGAAAAGTTCAAAGGAGAAATTTTTGACCACCTGCTTTGCACCCCACAGGCACCATTTCTAGACATTTATGTTACATGTCACATGCTTCATTTGTAGACTTTATATCCAAGTATAACCTTCTTTGAGGATTTAAGGATAACTTATTGTGTGAATGGGCCCAAAAAATTATAAGCATGTAAGCAGAATTAAAAATGTTAAGAACCCACATTAGACTCTGACAGTAGAAAAATAAAACAGTAAAATTCTGAACTGCTTGGAAAACAAAGCGAAATATAGTCAGTATCACTGAGTTAGAACTGCTGCATGCTTACTGTATTGTCCTTGCAATATGTTATTTTGTACTAACAGTAGCAACAACCATCAAGTATTAGTGTCTCACTGAGCTTCCTTAAATGTTTAGCAACCAATATCTCCCAAGAATGTCAGAAAACACATTGTAGATTTGACCGCACAACTTTTCAGACTCCTAGTTCTCATCTTTTTCTTAGCAATGGGCAAACCCCTGTTGCTTCTTTGCCTGTTGGATGACACTTATCACAGCCTTGTGTTGATCTCCAGACAACCAGGAGAATTCTTTTTGTGGATGATTTAAGTGATCCCTGCCCTGTCAGGGCTCTCCTGCATTTTAAATATGTTCTGAAATGTGTGTTTCAGAGATTTGAAGGTCCAGTCTTCCTATTAAAAGCCTTTCAGGGTTTGCAGAAACATTCAGGAAGCAATCCTGCAGAGACAGACATCAGCCTCCGAACTTGGAGGCTGGCAACTATCTTAGCAGGGAGGCTGGAGCACAGAGACGATCTTCTCAGTGATCTGGCCACTCTGCATTTTTGGCTAGACATGCGAGTTTGTGCATCTAGCCAGGGACTTTGGGGTGCAGCGGGGGGGGGGGGCTGCACAATGTGTAAGATGCCCGATAAAGAGGCTTCAGCAGTCTCCTCCCTGCCCCCGGGAACACAGAGACAGGGAAGAACTGCACCAGCTACAAGAAGGAGAGGGCGGGGAGCGCCATTTCTGGGAACCGAGCTTGGAGCCAGAGCTCCGACCTCAGTTCCTAGAAACTGAAAGATCCTATGGCCCTCTATACACTCTCTACTGGCCATAGGATTGCTCCCTTACAGAAATTATTTTCTGGACTTTGTTTCATCTCATACAACTGACGTGGCACGTTGGAATTTGGCTTCGTTCCTAACTTCTTATCTAGGACTTTATTTTTAGCAGAGCTCTAACAAAAAGCTTGTAAGTGTTTTGTAATTGTACACTGCGTACAGCACGATCACATACAAAAGAAACGGGAAATCAATTATGACAGTGCAGGAAGGAAAAAACTATCAAAACCAAGGACAGTGTTTTAGCAACTAGAAATATTGGAATCTGAACTGCTGCCATGACTGCATACATACTTCCGAATTCCACAGCCACCAATTGGTCCTTAGGAAAGTTTTCTGCTATTCTTACCATAAACAATACTCTCAGAACTCATTTGTAAACCTTTTCCAGATTTTTAAAAAATACTTGCATCACCAGATTTGTCCTTTACTTCTAGAATAGCAAGACCTCATATGTGAGCCTACTTCAGCCTTTCCCAACCAGGTGCCCTCCAGATGTGGATTACAACTCCCAGCATCCTCCTGGTTGGGGAATGTTGGGAGTTATAGCCCAACACATCTGGAGGGCACCCGGACAGGAAAGGATGACCTACGTACGCCAGCCTATTTTTCAAAGCTGTGGTTTCCATCCAAAATTAGGGAACCGGTATTATCAGTTTAAGCCTTAAGAGATCACCAGTACCCGGATGGTTCCAAAGATTACTACTCAAAACAAGGACAGTAAATAAGCGGGAAGAATATACAACCCCTGCTCGCTGTCGCCGTGCTGACTTTCACTGCCAACTCTGCCACGCTAATAAACGATACTAAAGAAAAGAACCTGTTAACTGATTTAACATCTTGTGCTAACACCGTGATTTCCTACGCGAGCTACCGAGAAACGGAGTTGAGAGACTACATTATCTAATGCCGAGGCGACATGCATGAGGGTGGGCAGGGCCGGCCCGGGCCGGGCCGGGCCAGAAGCGTGTCCGATCGCCGCCGAAGGTCGCCCCATCGCGGATCTGAAGCAGGAAAACCCTCGGCTGAGGCGAGGGCCCGCGTCGCTTAGGCCCCAAAGCCGGCTCCCCCCCATCGCGCGTCATCATGGGACACGCAGTCCGTTTCCAGCGAGGCGTCGCCGAGAAAGCCGCGAGGGGGAACTACAGCGCCCAGCATGCCCCGCGGCGGGGGCGCATGCGCGCTGGTCCCCTCACCTGATGTTCCGCGCGGGTTACCCCCTCCTCGCCGCTTAGACTTGGGCATGGCGGCGGCCTGTAGCGGCAATAGCTCCGCGCGGCTCGCTCCGGTGCTCCCGCACCGGGGTCTCAGTCTCCGGCCTGGCTTCGTCCCTCTCGCCCGGACGACAGTGACAATCAGCCGATGGAAGAGCAGGAGCGCTTTTTACTATAGAAACGTCTTTGTGAGGCCGGCTTCCCGGAACGAGGCAGCGGATGTGATTGAGGAAGGCAGGTGATAGGCAAAGCTGTAGCAGCAGTAGAAATCCCCGTGGATGCCCGTGAACGGAATCGATACATCTTTCTCCTCTCAGACGCCAGGAACTAAAGCCGCAGGGCTGCCGCTGCCGCGACTTTTATACCAAGCGAGGCGGAGGCGGGAACAGGGACGTTCGGGGGCGTGGCCTTGAAATAGCCAATGGCGTCCATAGTTCTGGTGACGTCCAAGCGAGTCGCCGCGCATTGAGCTCCGGAGCTTGTAGTTTTTTCGCCCGTTGACCGAGTCCCGTTGTCGTTTCCGTGGGCGGCGCCTCTTGGAACTCTTCACATTTTTTTCCATTACATATATACGAAATGTTTGCAGGCGGCATTGCATGCTGGGAGCTGTAGTCTGCAGCCTTCCGGGGGCCATTACGGTACGCGAGGGTCTCACGTCGGCTGCTTTGTCCCCATATGACCCGCTGAAAGTCGTCTGTTCTAGTGAAGGTTATTAGTTTAATAGGCCTCAGGGGCGCCTAGAGGGGGTTACTGCTGCTATGTGGAGGCGAAGGTGGGCGCGAAGTCACCATATAATTATTTTAGCTCCCTCGTAGTCGTGGAAGTTTCGAAAGCGAAATAGCTGGAGTCCTTTTAATATGCCCGTGCATTCTGGATCACGCAGCAGCCGAGTCTCGGGAAGAGATTTTGCCCCCACCACTCACAGGGGTGGTATTGCAAATAGGATTCACATCTTGATTTTATTTTATGCTGTGACTTTTCTGACGTTTGGATTTTGACCATGAAATCCTAAGCACGTTTGTTCAGAAGTAAGCCCTACCAAATTCGACGGGACCTTTCGTGTATTTTAGGAGCGCAGCCTCATTTCAAGTAAAGTACCAATTGTAGCATGACCTTTTATAGGCACATACCTTGTCTGGAGTGCCCTGCTGGATCAGACCAGGGGTCCATCCAGTCCAGCGGCCTGGTTCCTACAGTAGTTAGCCAGATGCATCAGGGCATGAAGGTGACATATTAGGACATGAATCCGGGCATGAAGGTGGCATATCTCTCCTTGTTTGTCTTAGCTCTGAATTGAAAGGTTTAAGATCACTCTCATAGCAAATAGTTGTCATAGAATAGTAGGGTTGGAAGGGGCCTACAAGGCATTGATACGTCAATATGTCCATCAGCACATCTTGGCTAAACACAGTGGTTGCTATGACTATGGTGCTTCTTGCATGTACACACAGTACCAATATATATTTGTAATTTTACACTACAGTTTGCCTCCTTTTCAGGGACCTTTCCCAAGTTTTCTCAAATTGCTGAGCATTTCATGTTCACTTGTGAACAGTAACTGAATTCCATCAGTGTAATTATGCATTATGCGAAGAAGTACTTTCTTTTGTCCTAAATCTCCTGCCAATCAATCAATGTCATTAGATGACCCCAAATTCTAGCACTCTTGAGAGAGGGAGAGGAACTTTCTTCTCCAATTTCACCACACCATGTAGAATTTCTGCTATGTCCCTCTAAACTAAAAAGCCCCAAATATTTCAACCTTTCCTAGTAGGGAAGTTACTCTAAAACCCAGGCAGCTCATGATCTAAGCTATGACTTATGAAAGCTTATGCCTGCATGAATGGAATTGTTTCAAACACATCTTCACAGTCCTGGAGGGAGCTATCCTGTGTGGATCGACGGTCACCTCTGAGCCCGGGGGCGACCACCTATCCGGTGCAGGGCGTGAGGAGTAGATCTCCTCCTCGCTCCCCCCGCCCTACTTTCATGGCTAAACAGCCGATTTCGGTTGTCTAGCCACGGGACCTCAGGGTGTGGGAAGCAGCGGCTCGATCACATATAGGATGTGTTGTACTGGCATGTCTGCCAGCTCTGGCTCAACCCCAGGAACACCCTGTTTTTGCCTCTTTGTGCTGCTTTTATGAGCGCGGGGCCAATCTGTGCTGCCTACGAGGCAACACAGGAAGAGGTGGGGGTCAGTTCTCCAGGAACCGACCTCAGAGGAATCATCCTATCCTATGGCTGTCTAGCTGCTAACTAGTGGCCATAGGATTGTGCCCTTAAGGCATTTTAAAGCAATTAACAGAGCACTCCTATGCAAATTTACTCAGAAGTAAACTAGATAAGTGTATATAGTAGGCTTACAGCCTAAATCACTGGATCATATTATATCACATTTGCCCAAATAATTTGCTAACTATAGTACCAGGTGATGATCTGTAGAAAGCTGGTTCATCAAATGATGCTCACTGTCCATTTTTAGCTGCTGTATCCCATTGGAGGCTGCTAAAAATAGAATATATTTCTGCTATTTCTACCACACAAACAATCTCTCTGGTTGCCATAAGCTTAGACTGATTACTGGGTACATGGTGTAAGAGGCTGAGGTCATTCTGATGAATCTATCACGTCTAATTACCAGGCTCATAGATTTCTCAACATGATGACAAGAGCTTGGAAAAAATGATGCATACACACTCTCTCTATATGTCATTTCCTTTGAAGTCTATTACCAACCTTCCTTACATCATGTTTGTTGCAGTAGTTATCTCAGCTTGATCCAAAGTATGTCAAATAAAAACAATGCTATGCTATGACATGTATGAAATCTTGATAGGTTTGAGATTCAGTTCAAAGAACCAATGTTCTGTCAAAAACCATATTTTCCTGGGAAATGGTCAACCCAACTTGCAAATTAGATTCTGGCTTTCAGATGAATATGAAACTATTTTCTGGTCTTAAATTAGTATTTCAACATAGATGGGGGTCCAGTTTATATAGGTGTCAAGTAACCAATTTCCAACACTTCTGTAAAATACATTGGTGCAAAAGTCATTGTATGATTTACAGCATCAGTGGTTTGCAAGTATTGGGACATTTTCAATCTTGAGAGATTAATCTAATTATGTCAGCTAACCTGAACCTTCCTGAAATGAGAGAACGCAAAGGAACTTTTAAATCTGTAGAATAGATACGTGAAAGCAGATTATGCAAGTAAAATATTTATAGATCATAATATAGAAAAGGGTGCTACGTGGCTGCAACAACAAAGCCACAACAAAGATTCACCAGCACTCAATGATTTGTGGAAGTTGCTGTCAGAATGGAAAACCATATCTTGTTCCTAAGTATTTACATTACATTTCTAGATGCCCAGACAACTCAGCACCTGAAATTTACACTGATATGTAGAGATCACCCTGGAATTTGACATCCTAAAGGAAAACAAGTTCTTTGGCAGTCCTCAGCCTTAAACACAAAGGCATTTGGAGAATTTTCATGTGCTATTCTTTACCACCACAGCAGCTTTTGTGGGGGAGGTGAATAGTGAGAAAGTGTGAGGGGGAATGTTGCATGTGAAAGAGAAGGAGAAGTGAATGATTTGTTAGTTTAGAAAGAAGATTGGCGCCCTATGCATGTACAGAAGCTGGTTATATGTATTTACTTAAGCAGGGTGGAGAATGTATATAATTAAGAAGGAGAATGTGACGTTATAATAAAGACATAACCCACTTCTCTACTACATTAACCAGGGCTGGGTAAATTATTATTAAATTACTTGGACATTCTCCAAATGATGCTCTGCTTTGAAACTGAAGATAATCTCAAAGAACTCTATGCTTGTTGTTTAGGGTTAGGATGTTAAATGCTAGGGTGGTCCTCTATATGTTTATGTAAATCAGATATCCCACACAAACAAGTCTTTGTTTCACATACTTGTCAGTTTGCATTATGATATCTATCTATCTATCTATCTATCTATCTATCTCAGACAATATATAGGTTCAGGGCTAATCTGAATTACAACAAAATTCTTTTTGGTTTAGGTGCTGAGGCCTCACAATATTTCGCCATCTGTTCCTTGTACAGTGGGCAAAACCAGTTGCCTTACTCAGTTGGCAAAACCAACTGGGGCAGTCTTGAGGGATGCCTTACTGTGGTTTCTGCTTCATATTGTCCTCTCAAGTCAAACGTTCACATCTGCACAAAATACGGGGACCAAAATCAACGACCTCCTGGTGAGAATTGGAACTGCAATGGCAGCTGCTCCTTCTGTCCTCTTAAATTTCTCAGCATGGTGACTAGTGAAATTGAATTTGCTCAGCTAATGTAGGATCAGTCATAGGGGTGATTGAAGATGACATGATGCCAGAGAATGAAATCCATTTTTCTTCCTCATGAGTTGTACTGCCATGAGGGGAGACTGAGAACAAACTGCACTCAGTATAGATATTAGAATGTACTGAGAAGGCAGGCTGGGGGAGGGGGGTGTCTCTGCCTCCCGCAGTCTACGTGCATTGTTTTGTGCACAGCATCAGGACTTCTGCTTGCTCTAGGTTTTTTGGGTGTGACATTAAAACACCATTCCGGTGATGAGTGACTGGCTCAAAGCTGTAATTATTCTTCATAGGAAGCAAGTTGGGCAGGAAAGGAATTTTTTAGGTATGTCGTACTTCTTTTAAATGTACATAATGTACATAATAGACTTTCTGGTAGCATGCCACAGATTCCAGAATGATTGTACATACCAGATTCCTTGACAGATTCCTTTTCAGTCACTTGGAGTGCTGGAAGTCAAGCTATTTGGTGTTTGGTTGTGTTCAAATTAAGAGATGGGGATTCAGTCATAGAATCATGGAGTTGGAAGGGGCCTACAAGACCATCAAGTCCAATTCCCTTCTCAGTGCAGGAAGCCTGATTCCCAGGCGGTTCCCCATCCAAGTACAAACCAGGGTGACCCTGCTTAGCTTCTGAGATCAGACAAGATCATAGAATGATAGAATAGTAGGGTTGGAAGGGGCCTACAAGGCCATCGAGTCCAACTCCCTGCTCAATGCAGGAATCCAAGTCAGCACATCCCTGACAGATGGTTGTCCAGCCTCGTCTTGAATGCCTCCAGTGTGGGAGAACCCACTAACCCCCTAGGTAATTGGTTCCATTGTCATATTGCTCTAACAGGACGTTTTTCCTGATGTTCAGCCGGAATCTGGCTTCCTGTAACTTGAGCCCATTATTCCGTGTCCTGCACTTTGGGATGATTGAGAAGAGATCCTGACCTTCCTCTCTGTGACAACCTTTCAAGTACTTGAACAGCACTATCATATCTCCCCTCAGTCTTCTCTTCTCAAGGCTAAACATGCCCAGTTCTTTCAGTCTCTCCTCATAGGGCTTTGTTTCCAGTCCCCTGATCATCGTTGTTGCCCTCCTCTGAACCCTCTCCAGTTTGTCTGCATCCTTCTTAAAATGTGGTGCCCAGAACTGGACACAGTACTCCAGATGAGGCCTAACCAGTGATGAGTAGAGGGGAACTAGTACTTCCCGGGATTTGGAAGCTATGCTTCTATTAATGCAGCCCCAAATAGCATTGGCCTTTTTTGCAGCCACATCACATTGTTGGCTCATATTCAGCTTGTGATCGACAACAATTCCAAGATCCTTCTCACTTGTAGTGTTGTTGAGCCACATATCCCCCATCTTGTAACTGTGCATTTGGTTTCTTTTTCCTAGGTGCAGAACTTGGCATTTATCCCTATAAAATGTCATTCTGTTGTTTTCTGCCCAGTGCTCCAGTCTATCAAGATCACTTTCTGTCTTCCAAAGTATTAGCTATCCCGCTCAATTTTGTGTCATCTGCAAATTTGATCAGCATTCCCTGCACCTCCTCCTCCAAGTCATTCATAAAAATGTTGAAGAGCACTGGGCCCAGGACTGAGCCCTGCGGTACCCCACTCGTTACCTCTCCCCAGTTTGAGAAGGTCCCACTGATAAGCACTCTTTGAGTCCGATTCTGTAGCCAACTGTGGATCCACCGGATCGTTGTTTCATCTAGCCCACTTTGAGCTAGTTTGCTCATCAGGATATCATGGGGCACTTTGTCGAAAGCTTTGCTGAAGTTGAGGTATATGATGTCTACAGCATTCCCACAGTCCACAAGGGAGGTTACTTGATCAAAAAATAAGATCAGATTTGTCTGGCAGGATTTGTTCTTGACAAATCCATGTTGGCTTCGAGTAATCACTGCATTGTTTTCAAGGTGCTTGCAGATGGATTGCTTTATAATCTGCTCCAGAATTTTCCCAGGGATTAATGTCAGACTGACTGGTCTGTAGTTCCCAGGTTCCTCCTTTTTACCCTTTTTGAAGATAGGGACAACATTAGCCCTCCTCCAGTGATCTGGCACTTCCCCCGTCCTCCATGATTTCTCAAAGAGAATAGACAGCGGTTCTGAGAGTTCTTCTGCCAGTTCCTTTATTACTCTAGGTTGCAGTTCATCTGGCCCTGGAGATTTGAACTCATTCAAAGTAATTAGGTGTTCCTTGACCATATGCCTATCAATCTCAAGCTGCAATCCTGCCCCTTCAGCCTGTACTTCGCCTTTGCCAGGGGGGGGTCATTGGCCCTCTTTTGGGAGAAGACTGAGCCAAAGTAGGAATTGAGCACCTCTGCATTTTCTTTGTCATCTGTTATCATTTTGCCATCCTTATTTAATAGCTGAACCACCATTTCTTTCCTCTGCCTTTTACTATGCACGTAGCTGAAGAAAACTTTTTTGTTGCTTTTAGCATCCCTTGCTAACCTCAGCTTGTTCTCAGCTTTAGCCTTCCTGACGCCATCTCTGCAATTCTGTGCTACCTGCCTGTACTCTTCCTTTGTTGCTTGGCCTTCCTTCCACTTCCTGTATGTGTCCTTTTTTGTTTTCAGGTCATCCCTAAGCTTTTTGTGAAGCCACATTGGCTTCTTCTGTTGTCTTCTACCTTTTCTTCTTGTTGGAATTGTTTGTAATTGTGCCTTGAGAATTTCCTTTGTTAAAAGCTCCCACCCATCTTGGACTCCTTTTCTCATTAGTGTCGCTTGCCATGGGACCTTACTGATCATTGTTCTGAGTTTATTAAAATCAACTTTCCTAAAATCCAGGGTACGCGTTTGACTACACTCGGCTTTTGCTTCCCTTAGAACCAAGAACTCAAGTACAACATGGTCGCTTTCCCCCAGAGTTCCTGTAACTGCTACTTTATCCACTAAGTCATCTCTGTTGGTTAGGATCAAGTCAAGGATAGCCGATCCTCTAGTTCCTTCCTCTACTTTCTGTAGGAGGAAGTTATCCGCCACACAAGTCAGGAATTTCCTGGAGGGGCCATGTTTTGCAGAATTTGGCTCCCAATAAATATCAGGGAAATTGAAGTCCCCCATTACTACTACATCATGCTTCCTTGAAACATTGGCTATTTGCTTTTCAAAAGTTTCATCCTCGTCTTCTCCTTGATTGGGTGGCCGGTAGTAGACTCCGACTGCCAGGTTCCTTTTATTCTTTGCTTCATTTATTTGATCCAGATGCTCTCGATGGGGCTACCAAGCTCATCCTCCTGTATTTCTGTGCAGAGATATGTATTTTTCAGATCAGGCACATCCAGCTGTTGTTGTAATGGTTTATATTTATTTTCATTATGTAAAGACTGAGCTATAATAAAAAAGTCTTCTGAGTATCTCGCAGAATGAAAACAACTTTAAAATATGATTTAATAAAAATACAATAAATCATTAAAACAACAGCGAATAAAATCAAAAGCTGTCCAAAGAAAACAGTGGATTTTTTGAAAAAAGTCAACAAAACTGAAACAATGTTATTTGGGAAACTAAAAACGGTCTTCTCATGGTGTTGAAAAGACATTAAAGTAGGTGCCAGAAGAACTCTCTGGGGAGGGCATTCCATGATCAGGGTGCCATCACCGAAAAGGTCCTTTCACTTCTAGCCTTACTTGGTGGAGGCACTCATAAAGGGGCCTCAGGTGAGATCTCAGGATCCAGGAAGGTACACATAGGAAGCAACAATCCTTCAAGTCCCAAGGCCCCAAACTGTGAAGTACATGTTGTAGTACCATAGAAATATTAATGATAAATTAATAAATCAGTAAAATCAATTCATTTTTCATTCTCCCTCTTGCTGCCTCCCTTGACATTCCTTTGGGGTCATCCTCTTTGCATTTTTAGTTACATAACAGCAACTGATCCTACAGTCCCTGATATTTGAAGTCTATGTAGTCAGATATGCATGGGTAGTATAGCTGTAAGAATATAAGAAGAGCCATGCTGGATCAGACCAAGGGTCCATCTAGTCTAACATTCTGTTTATTATGTATGTATGTATGTATGTATTTATGTATGTATGTATGTATTTATTTCATTTCTATGTCATCCAATAGCCAAAGCTGTCGGGGGGGGGGGGTCACAAAAATTAAAACCATAAAGTGAAACATAAAACAATATGAAATATGAAAACTTAAAACTACAATATAGAAGTACAACCAGAATAAAACCTAGCAGCAATGCAGAGATTTAAAACACAGATTTAAAACAGCAGAACTAAAATACTGGAGTGCTAAAATTCTGGGGGGGGAAAAGGTCTTCACCTGGCGCCGAAAGGAGTACAATGTGGGTGCCAGGTAAACCTTTCTTGGGAGCTCATTCCACAGCCAGGGTGCCACAGCAGAAAAGGCCCTCTTTCTGGTAGCCACAGAAAAGGACCCCTGAAGATGATCTTAGGGTCTGGGCAGGTATATATGGGAGGAGGCAATGCTTCAGTTAACCTTGCCCCCAAGCTGTTTAGGGCTTTGAATGTTCATATGTTAATACCAGCACTTTGAATCGAGCCCAGACATGGACTGGCAGCCGGTGCAGGTGGGGAAGTACTGGTGTAATGTGATTGAGTTGGCCAGCCCCCGTTAAATCTCGCTGCCCTGTTTTGGACCAGCTGAAGTTTCCAGACCATTTTCAAAGGCAGCCCCATGTATAACGCATTGCAGTAATCCAGATGAGAGGTTATCAGAGCGTGGATAACTGTAGCTAGGCTATCTCTGTCCAGATAAGTGCATAGTTGGTATATTCTGTTCATGCAGCTGCACATGGGAAACCCACAAGCAGGACATAAGTGCAACAGCACCCTCCCGCCCATGTTCCCCAGCAACTGTTGTACGTAGGCATACTGCTTCTGATACTGGAGGCAGCACATAGCCATCAGGACTAGTAGCCATTGATAGCCTTATCCTCCTTGAATTTGTCTACCCCCTTTTAAAGCCATCCAGATTAGTGGCCATCGCCACGTCTTGTGGTGGCGAATTACATAGTTTAACTATGCGCTATGTGAAGAAGTAGTCGCTTGATATGATCAAGCATTGGTATTTGTGTACAGACAGCTACATAAGGAAATATAAGCAGAGCCTGCAGCAGCAATCCTGTACACATTTACCTGGAAGTATGTCCCATTGAACTTAGTGGGGCTTACTTGTGAGTGGACATGTCTAGGATTGCAGTGTAAGTCTGCATTCCTATGCACATTTATCCATTTGTACCTCAGAGTAAATCTGCATATGAGCAGGTTGTAACTAACCGAGGTATGTAGGGCGGGGGTGGTGGGGAATGCTAGACTTTTCCATGGAGACTTGATAAACATACATCATCAATTACATTCAATATGTGGTAATAGTTTCAGATTTATAAACACACCTTCCTTTTAAGGATAGAGCTTACTTCCTTAGGTGAAGTAGTTCCCTGTAGTGTTGTATACACACATGATTCTAATAGCTTTTATATATACTTGAAGGCACACTGAGCAGCATGAACGTAGTGAATCATCCTGAGTTACAGATGGCAGAAAAAGAAAGAGAAAAAGAGTGACCCACCCACATTTGTCTCAGGCCCCACCTACCACCGACATATGGCTCCCAACAGCTTATCCATGAGGGAATGCGGACCTCCACAGAAAAAAAGATTATCTCCAAGGTCCCTTCCAACTTTATGATTCTTGAAAACAGGGAAATATGTATCTAAGACATTCACCGAATTTACCTGGGATTGTCAACATTCACATGTGAATCTTGACATTCACCAGTTTATGGACAATCCCTGTAATGTCACTCTGTTGGGTAATGTTATTTTAAAAAGAAAAATTCTGCTATTAACAAGCCCCTGGCCACCCCTACACTGTTTATGCTTCTTTAGTTGCTTCTGAAACATTGGCTCATGCTTTCCAGAGTTCTAAAATGATGGAGCAACTATAGCCAATACTTCTCTGCACATCATCACTGTTCAAAATGGCTACATTTAGGTCGCAATCCTGGGGAAATAAGCCAGGATGTAATAGGGCTTACTACTGTGTAGATGTGTATAGAATTGTGTTGGTAGAAGACCACCAAGAAGCTATTCTTTGCTAACCAATGGCATAATGAAGTAATGTACAAAAGGAGGTGGTCTCTAAAGCATATAAGACTTATGTAGGGATAAGGAGGCCTACATAGCATATTTATTTATGCCATGAATTCTATTAGGAGAGCGATCCTTTTCATTGGCCTTAGGAATATATCTGTGACATCTTGAGCAATGTAAAAGCCCAATCAATGGGCTTTACTTCTGAGTAGACATGTATATTATACTGTGTTTGAATAGCAGCTGGGAAAGGGGAAGCGAAAGAAATTTGGGGTTGGCATTTTGAAATAGACTATTCATACCATTTAACAGGTGCAACTGTTGGTACTGTATGCTTTTAGTCGCAGAATATGAAGAAGCTACAGCTACATTACATTATTAATGGAGAGGTTGTGTCTCCTCATTTTCTTAAATTACCCTAATAAGCCACTGTAGGGAGCAAGTGTTAGTAGTCAGTGACATGTGGAAGCACTAATGACATTAACTGTGCATTAAGTCCAGAAAACCATAACAATTTCAAAAGTTAAGAACATTAAACCATCAGGCTGATTAGCCTAATCTTGAAACAAAAACATTAACTTGGCAAAACATGCTAATCTACCCCAAAATGAAATCCAGTGTTTATTAACAGCAAGCTATGGCAGGACCTTTGGGCATGTTTTAGGCATGGGAAATACTTCTGCATACCAGCTCCCACCTATGCCACCTATTGGACACCGGCAGTGCCCAGAGCTCTAGGACTGAGGGCACCCTTGCCAAAGTTCTATCTTGTGGTCCTTCCTTGGATCAGTGGGACCCACTCCCCACAGTGAGGCCTGCCCTAAGCCCTCTCACTAAAATAAAATCAACATACTTATATATTTATTTTCAGCATTTGGGTGCCAAGTGGCTTTTGGACCCCATCTTGGTTACCCACCCTCCTCCAGTGCCTGGAAGTGTTCTGAGCTTTGTGTGTGCATGAGAGGGAAATGGCCATTGCCACAAAAACACCTTCTTTGTCCCCCTCCCTCCAGCCCCACAATGTTTTGTGGCAGCAGTCATTTCTTTCTCTCATACACACATACACAAGCCCCGCACACCACACACTGCCCCAGAATGACCCAGGTTCTGGGGCACATTGGGGGCGGGACCAAGACAGTGCCTGGAAACTGTTTGTTGCTGGACACCCCCCACCCCAGTAAAATAATTTTTAAACATTTTAAATGGACACCCAGGGTAGGTGGCTGCAGTGACTCCCACCTGGATCACTGAGGCCTTAGCGTAGCTTGAGAATGCTGGGGGCAGATGTCAGTCTGATGCATGGATTCAGATTTTGGCAAACTAGTGACATTGTGGAGATTTTTTTAACTATATAGTTTAAAATAACTGAGACTGCAATGCCATACACACTTACCTAGGAATAGCTTTTTTCCTGAGCAGACATGCACTTCAACAGAAGGAAATGTGACTCTCAACTAGTGGCCTTATTAGTATCTTTCGTATAATTTCCTGGGTTGCAAAGAGATGTAATGAAAAGTTCTTTAAATTTAAGATAATTTTTCAGCTGGTGGTAGCAGCAAAGGAACTTGACATAGGCAGTGAGCCTATGAACACAAGTTGCTGGGGAACATGGGTGGGAGGGTGCTGTTGCACCCATGCCCTGCTTGTGGGTTCCTGGTCGACAGCTGGTTGGCCACTGCGTGAACAGAATGCTGGACTAGGTGGACCTTGGTCTGATCCAGCATGGCTCTTCTTATGTTCTTATGACACATCATTTTTCCCCTTTAGTTATTGATGCCTTCTCCATTGTCTGATCAAGCTAATGATGTGCATTCCCTCTTTTTTGCTTTGTGCCAAGAAAGACCTGAAAGAATGACCAGAGACCCACTAGTATGGAGTTTCTCTTCATAGGGGAAGATTTCACCAGCCCTCTCCCATTGCTTATCAGCGAAGAAAACACTGTCTCCAAGTGGGTTTTTAATTTAGATGTCCCTGCCACAGCATTGTTGTGAAGCATAGCCCTCCCTGGGGGATTGTGCAATATACTGACATTTGGATAAATTCCAAGCAATCATTTAGCTGGTAATGAAAAAAGATGGTGACTTAGATACTGCTTTGTGACTTCAGTCCTATTTTGGTCGACTCGTTATTGATGAGGGAGATATTGCAGGGCAAACCCAATCATTATAGTTTTTGTTTCTTCACACTCCTTGATCCCTTCTAGCTCACAATACAAAGTTATGTGCAAGAAAATGACTGTATTTAAATAGCTGACAGTAGGGCTACCGAAGATAAGGCAGTTGCTGAGCCTGGAGCTTGAAGCCTCCACATATGTATGATTAAATAGCAGTTTGTTAATAGGGAGAACTACAACTTCTAAGGAATCTGACGATGGCCATTGTTAGAGGAATCTCTCTTATAAAAACAACAGAGTTTTGTGACACCTTAAAGACTAACAAATTTATTATGGCATAAGTTTTGGTGGACTACAATCCACTTCATCAGATGCATTAAGTGTTATTCCAAAATTCCAAGTGTATATACACATACACATGGGTGAGGGAGGGGGGATTGTAATGCAGAGGGAATTGAAATGCAGGAAGTACAGACAGTGATAATTACCTTAACAGTGGTCATTCACAAAATAGTTGTTGGGTGATAATCCTGGTATTGTCGAAGAGGTTAACAAATATAGTGCGATAGAACAAAAAAACACGTTGTCCTTATTTAAGCCATAGGAGATAGAGTTGAACTTCTTCATGAATGGTATTTCAGCTGTTTTGCACTGAAATTCGTTTTTGAACCCTATCTTCTTACAACAGGGCAGTTCCACTGGTTTCAATTGTTTGTAACTTAAAATGTGTAGGATATCCTGTGTGAAAATTGCCAAGTGTCTATTTTGTTGAAAGTATATGTGCTGGAAGCCAATGCACAGCACAAACAAATAATATGTAATTGTAATTAAGTTCAAGAAAGGTTACATGGACGGACATCCGCATCTTGGCTTTTAGACATAAACAAGGGCACACAGAAGATGTGAAAATATATTGAAGAAATTCTCTTATGTCACAAATGGATTGTCCAGATGGCAACCTTTAGCCATGTGCACTTTGTTCTTCACTATGTTTATTTTCTTTCCCTTTCCGCAAGGATCAACCATGTAAGTTAGGTTAGGTTAGGTTAGGGACAGTGACCTGCCCAAGGCCACCCAGTGAGTTTCATATTTGAGTGGGGGATTGAAGAGAGACTTTGACACAGGTGAGATTAGATCAACAACATTATCCCAAGAAGCTCCAGGGCTTTTTTTGTCATGGCATCAAGACTTTCGAACCTTCCTGAGGGCAGTCTACCTGTCTCCATCTTTACTTGCCTTTAGGCAGCAGTGAAGATGATTTCATTTTGGTGGGCCTTTGGCTCCTTCTACTGACATTTTTATAACTACTGTTGCACTGTCAAGTTTTATCTGTATTTTATATTAAATTGTATCTATTGCTGCTATTGTTGCTCCTTAAAAAATTGTAAGCCACTCTGATTACCTCCAGATAGAAAAGCAGTATATAAATACTTAAGAATAAATAATGCTATCTTAGTGTCGAATGTATTAATTAATGATGCAAAAAACAGTTTACAGTGGCAACATAATTGTTAGTGATTATTAGATTTTTAAAGAGAGATCACACAGATCTGTTTACCACTATACCCTAAGGGGCACCACACACACACAATTATTTTAAGTGTATCTCCAAGATGTTCTAAGATGATTATATCTTACTGTACTGAATTTAAACCTAAAAATGTAAATGTGACAAATACGTATATCATAAAAAATACACTCACCAAGGAATTGTGATTGGCTGCAGCTTCCTGTTAACTGTACATTTGATGGCCACCTAGGTTTGCCTCTGTAGGCCCTACTCAACATGGCTACTCAGTTCTACAGAACAAAATCGGATTGTGTACGTGTGTGTGTGTGTGTGTGTGTGTAAATATAGTAATATAATTCGCACAATCAAACAACCCATGGTTTGTTAACCATGGAATATTTGTGAGTGTGTGGAAGAAAGTGAGGGTGCTGGTCCCTGTCCACTCACCTGCTTCCACTTCCACTTAACAACCCAGGAATGCCCTGTTCCTAGGTTGTTTTGGGATGTGCACACCTGGAAACTCTGGGTTGTTTAGGGGTTAAACAACAGAGTTAACCTATGGTTTGTTGTTGGGTTAACTCTGGGTTGTTTAACCCCTAAACAACCCAGACTTTCCAGGTTTGCACATCATGAAATAACCCAGGAACAGGGCATTACTGTTCACAGGGTTGTTAATTGAAAGCAGAAGTGGCAAGTGGGCAGGAGGTAGCGCACTCACATGTTCTCACACACTCTGCCAATTCCTGGGCTAAATGACCCAGGAATTGGCCATGGCATGCAAACCAGGTCAGTGTGATACTGTTGGGTTGCTCCAGGATTATTTTCACTAGCATAACAAAAAGTAGTCACCATTTTGTGCTTACAGTCCAAAAGCCAGCAGGCCAGTTCTTAGCTTGTGAAACATATCATGTTCTCTATGAGTAAAATAAAAGTTAGTAGGTTTGTGAGATAAATACGAATATGATACACATTATCATAAGTTTTAAAACATAACCCTACAATCAAAAAGCAACAGGCCATTCCATCAGCATTACTGAAAGACCAACTCCATCAGGCTCCTCCTGTCCCTGAAGTTTCCATTCTGTTATAAGAACTAGTAGTAAACTTTAAGAATTGGTGCCTATATTTGCTTTTTTCCCTCTTTTCTCCCCATCCCCTTTTCCTTTTATGTTGTGTTTTTTAGACCATAAGCCTGAGAGCAGGGACTGACTTGTTTTTATTGATCTTATATTAGTTGCTGTGGGAGCCTTTTCAGCAGAAGAGCAGGATAAAAATACTTCAAGGAAACAAATAATAATACCTCTGCAAATCTTGGGGTTCTGCCAAGCATGCTGATATTGTCATCTCATTTGTCAGTAGCCCTGTTTTGGCTGCAATCTGGTGGCACCCAGCAGCTGAGATTGCTTTTAGAAGGAGTGATAAAGAATCTAATGCTATGGAAATCGTAGGAATCAGCAACTAGAGGCCCCATGGCCAAATCCACCTCCCTGAAAAGTATCAATGGCTCTCCAGTTGCTAATCTCAAGACATGGGATGAGCATAGGTGTTTCCTGTAGCAAAAATCTATTTTAAAAGATGGGAAGATGGTCCTGTTGACCAAAGCCACAAGAGATGCTGGCCAAACATTCAAAATTGCTGTCCAGTTATATTTAACCATGTGAAGATGCAGAGGCTGAAAAAAGGACACACATTTCCCTTCCCTTAAGTATCTCAGGACCACGAGTTGAATCAAGCAGATATTGCAGGATAAAGCAGATGGTGTCATTTCTGTGCAGCATCTCCTTGTGCAGCAAAACCTGTCATTTTGAGAACTTTGCAAGAGCTTTAAAATATAAATGTGATGCACTAAAGACAACTCTGAATTCCTAAAAACCCACAAGACTTGTAATACAATTACTTCTAAATTTCCAGGCTAATCACAGGCGATCATTTGCTGTCCGCCTGCACGGGGATCATTTAAATACTTATGAAATAATAAAGCAAAGCAAGATAAGCTATGCTCATCATGCAATAATCACATCCTCTAGGTAGAAAGAACCACAAGAGAGCGTTTGAAAGGGGAGGTTAATATTCATTGCCTGGGGTGGTGGAAAGATTGATTTAAAGAAGTTATCTTAATGTGGTAACATTTTATATCCGCTAAATTGAAATAAATGGGTTAAACTGTTGATATTGGGTACATTTTAGAGTAAGGACATGAAGTTGTAGATTAACTACAGTCCCATCTACACAGGACATTTACTCTGATTCTCTTGTGCCCCCAAGATGATCATGGCACATGATGTATGCCCCTCTCTATAGCAAGCTCAGCTTTTCATACTTTAAAAACCACTTTATTGCAAACTTGTTTTGTGATGGATTTTCCTATCGTGGCAGCTTCAGTGTGGTTTGGGAGTCTGTGTGACCTCAGTTGCCTTTGGTGTGGGCTTGGGGGGAGCAGCCAGATTGGTGGAAGGGAAAGTTCCATCATGAAAAGGTGGATATGGGAGGAGTGGGCTAAACATGTCTACTTGGAAGGAACTCATTGCCTTCAGCTGCACTTTACTGAGTACGAGTGGAAAAGGGGGTTGGGAGAATTCCTTTGCCCACTCTGTTTAAATCCCCAGACCAGCAAATGAGTTTAAAAAGTGACCCTTACTCCCACCAGAAAGGGTGGACATGGAGGAGAAGTGTCAGCTTAACATGTCTACTCAGAAATTAACTCATCCTGCATTGCAATTCACTGAGCGAGGGGCGAAGGGGAGCAAGCCTGTCATTTTAAAACTCACTCTTATGGGAGTGCGAAAGTACACAAAACCGTACTGATTTTAAAAGCTGATTGCTCCCAAATGACCCCTAATCCTGCCGAGAAAGGAAGAACACGGAGGAGAGGTGTCAGCTTAACATGTCTACTTGGAAGTAACTCATCCTCCATTGCACTTCACTGAGCGCAGGGCAGGGGGAAGGGGCCGGGGAGCAAACCTCCACTCATTCGCTGCCCTGCACCTACACAGTCATTGGCGTTCAGTTCTACTCACGGGATTCCACCCCCCCAACCCCCAACTAACACGGCTTCAGTTGACATTTGCCCTGTGAAAGTGGTTTTGTTTAAAAAAAATGTATAGACCACTTTACTGGCTACGTTTGCCATGGGAGGAGAAAACCCGATTTCATGAAAAACCGGATTTAAATGGAATCGCCTCAGAAACTGTCTCTGTGTAGATGGGCCCTACGACTTTTCAAGACAGCCAAGAATAGTGCACTTTGAAAAAAGGGTTGTTGTTATCTTAGGGTGATAGGCCAAATTTGGGGTACTGGCTGTGTTCAGATGACCACGGGGGTAAAAGAAGCCATCGGGGCTTCTCCTCCCACCCCTGCGTGTCCCGCACGTGCGATGGTGCGCAGTGGGGGTGGCTTCTTACCCACACCACAACCGCTACTACAAGCCAGGGATTGTGGTGTGGGCAAGAAGCCACCCCCGCTGCGCACCACACCGGGTTCGGATGACACAGCAACCTGCACTGCATCACGGGTAATTATGCAAATTATGCACACAGCATGCATGGGGGTGGGGGGAGAAGCCACAATGGTTTATTTTACCCTTGTGATTGTCTGAATCCAGTCATTGTGTCTAGCTCATTTTAAGAAGGACATTGACAAACTAGAGCATGTCCACAGAATAGCAGCCAAGATGGTGAGGGATATGGAAACCAAGTCCTATGAGGAATGGTTGAACGAGCTGGGGATGATTTGCCTGGAGAAGAGAAAGCTAAGGGGAGACACGATAGCAGTCTTGAAATATCTGGAAGGCTGTTAGGCAGAAAAGGGAGCCGAGTTGTTCTCTGTTGCTCCAGAAGGCGGGACTAGAAGCAACAGGTGGGAATTGCAGGAAAGCAGATTTCAGCTAAACATGAGGAGAAACTTCCTAACAGTGAGAGCTGTTCAGCAGTGGGGTAGCCTGGCTCAGGAGGTGGTGAGATCTCCTTTCTTAAAAGTCTTTAAGCAGAGGTTGGACTGCCATCTAGCAGGGATGCTGTAAATGCATCTTGCCTTGCAGGACTGTTACATTTATATCCTGCCTTTTTTCCTCTTGCCAGGAACCCAAGGCAGATTACATGGTCATCCACCTCCTCCTCTCCATTTTATCCTCACAACAACCACAGTGAGGTTGATGACTCTGAGTGTCAGTGACTGGCCCCAAGTCACCCAGTGAGCTTTATGGGTGAGTGGGGACCAGAACCTGGATCTCCTGAGTCCTAGCCCAACACTCTAATCACCACACCACACTTGAGCACGTGGTTGGACTAGACAATTTTCAACGTCCCTTCCCACTCTGAGATTTGGTGATTCTATTGATTTACCTGTAAAATAGCGCAATCCTACACATGCCTGCTCAGATGTAAGCACCATTGAGTTCAATGAGACTTCTCAGGTACATGTGTATAGGACTGAATCATATCAGTTCACAGTGTGATTTTATTTTTCCTATTTTTCTTCAAGTTATCTTTCTAATGCCTCCTCATATCCACTTATATTTCCCTTAAGTATTTACTTCTAATATTTTATCTCTTTTTAATATCCCTCATTTATTAAATTCACTTTTACTTGATTTTTGTCAATGGAAATTGTTTCCCACTATAACTTCCCCTATTGCTTGTAGTAGATAATCTTATAGACTTCTGGCGCCTGATGTACTTTTGTTTTCTTTTGCAATGTAACAAATGTGATGTGAAAAGAAATAGAATGCAAAGTTTGACCCTGGATACAAGCCTGAATTGTAAACATCCTGAAATGTAATCTGTGGCCCATGATATCTGAGTGTGAAATAAAACACTATGAAATGTGAAAAGGTCAACATTCTAAACCAGTCCATGTCATGTGAACAGCCCAGATCAGGAAGGGGAGGTATGAATGGAGAATGAATGGTTTTATTGCAGGAGGGCGAAATAAGGGTGCTCTGGTGTGTGCTGAAGAAGATTGCCAAAGTATCAATTACAGAAGATGGACATGGGCCAATACAACAGGGGTATCTGCAGATGTTCTGATAACACGGACGGCACTTTATGATTATGAAGATGTTGGTGAGTTGGAAGGAGGTGCCTGGCTATCTACAACAAATGTCAATCTGTCAGTAACAACGTCAATCTTGGGAAATTGGGAACATGATGTATTATCAACCAAGAACATACTGAATCCCTCTTTGATCTCATGAGCCCCAAAGAGGGAAGAAGAGTATAAACCCCCCGAATCTGCCATTGTTCAGGAGAGGCGTGGTTGCATCTGGATTGTTGTATGCACATACCAACAGTACCCTCAATCCACGGGACATGCATTGAGTCCTCTGGCCATGTACTTGATAGCATTGTGGTGAGTATGTTGGGTAAAATTCAGGGAAAGGATTTTACTGTCCAGGGCTTAGATAGGGCACAGCTATTTTGTTCTGTCATACTCACTGTTGGTTTGGATATAAGACAGCAGGCTTGGGTGTGGGCCTGGCTGACGCTGTATCACCGTTGTCTCAGTGGGCCATTGGTGGCTTTGGGCCAATCTGGAGCTGAGCAACAAACAGGGGCTATCTGTATAGTCATTTAATGCACCACATTTGGGTAACTAAGTTTCTACCTTGAGAGGCGTGTAACCTCTTAAAGCCCCAGAAGAAGCGTGTGACTTCTGGAAGATTGTTGGTTTGGGGCTCTAAGAAGCATGTAACCTCTTCAGTCTCGAGCTTCAGACAGCCTGAAACTCCCTGAGATTTGTTTGTTATCAAGTTTGTGCCTGAGAGGTGTGTGACCTCTTCAGCCTCAGAGAGCATGCAACTTTCTGGGGAGGTTCTACTTTTGCTTATTTCTTTTATTTCAATAAATCTCCTTTTCTTTCATCTACATTGGTTGTGTGCGTGTTCTTCTCCTCCTTATAAGATCCCAAACCTCTCAGCCTGATCAGCTGAGTGGTCCTGGGTAAATGGAAATCCATATTTCACGCAGTCATCAAGCAATGAAATATGTACAGGCAAAGCAAAGACTTATTACTTTACCAAGTAACGTATTTCAGATGTTGGAAGGAAACTTTTGAATGACATATAACTCATCTTCAGGTTTGTTTGTTTCTTTGTTTGTTTATTATATCTTGCTTGCCAGCCCAGTTGCAGACACTCAAAGTGACTTGGATAAAAATTTCATCTGTCATCATAAATTTTAACCATCATCCCCCACTGAAAAGCAACCCCCCAAAAGGGGAATACTTCACAGTTTTGCAGATCAAAACAAAGGTGTTCAAAGCAAAAATGAAAAGTCCCCAAAGCAATCTTTGGGCTCGAAATAATCGAAGGAAGTTGAGTGTTCTTTCAATCAAAGGTTTATACAGAAGTTATGACAACTAGATCACAAGTTACCGCTGGCATTGCTGCAGAGGTGAGGTTATGCAGCACTACGAATGTTAGTCTAACTTAAGTCCCATTCATTTCAGTGGGTCTACTCTAAGTAGAACTAACATTGGATGCAATCCAAGCAGTTGAAGAAATAAACGGAATATGGTTCATCATTCTTTTGATCAGTGATGGAACTTTCAGTATAAAATGTTTGAAACTCTCTAGATGACAATCTTATGAATGTGCCACTTTTGAATTGTAGATAGATATATCTCTGGCCTTAAAAATGAAGTGAGAAGCAGGCCTCACGAAAACGCTTTAAAAGAGCTATTTATTATATAATGATTGCCCAGTCTGTTTTGACAAATGGTCTTCCTCAGGGGCATAGTGTCTTCATACGTCCTTCTCTGATAAAGCAGCTAAGAGTTATGAAAGACCAGCCTCAACACAGCTCCCATGGGTGTCTGTACACCATTCAGGCTATGCTGGGGGGGGCTCACCAGGCTCTTGCTGCTCCCACAGCTCCTCCCTCCCTCTCTGTATATATGTATTTGTGTGTGTGTGTGTATTCTCTCTCTCTCTCCTCTCTCTCTGTGTTCTTTTTCTCTGTTTTTTCTGTCTCTGTGTGTTCTCTTGGTGTGTTTTCTCTCTTTCTGAGACGTTCTACACAAGGCTGTTAATCGGCTGTAAATCCACTATATTTACTTTCAGTTTCATTGCAGAACTAGCTGATATACCCAATGTTGCCCAGGATGTAATTCTGTCATAGGCACTATTTGTTAGAAACACATTAAGGTAGGTTTACGCTTCTTGGAAAAGCCCCATAAGAAAGGCGAAAAGTTGAATCCACCAGACTTGATTAAAAAAGCACAACAATTATAATAAGCAGATTGAATTAAAAACACTACTAAAAATGCAAGAGACTGAATCTGTAAGCACTACTACAATATAATCCACACTGAATGTCATACCACTATTAAAATGTTCAACAGAGACTTCCTTGCTGGATATTGCTGGAACAGGGGACAGAAACTAAATGCTCTCCACAGTCAGAAAAGAAACCATGAGTAAAGAGAAGGGAACAAACAGCAGCCAGCCAATCCAAGGTGATGGAAGTCAGGGTGAATGGGAGAGAGACCAATAGAATGAAAGATGGCCAATAGGCTGACTGGTAGCTGAAATCAAAAACCTGGCCTGTACCATGATTGAGATGGTGTACTTGTTAGTAAGGGAAAGTATAAACAAAGTAATAATGGAACCCAGTGACTCCTGTCATACACTGTGGCAAGTGAGAATGTGAAGTAAAAGGGGCAGCAACTCTAGGGCCCAAATGACAGGCTCAGTGGGCCCCTACAGTGTGATTACACCTAGGGCAGCTCCCCCTTATTCCCTGCATTACAGATGGCCCTGCAGCCAGCCACAAACACACAAAGCCACACACAATTTTTGACTTTTATATATATAGAAGATTGAGAGCCTAGCATTACATGAACAGCATTTTATTTCCTGCTTTTCCACTACAGAACTTCTAGGTGGCACTGTGGTATAGTGGAATAGTGTAAATACACAAGTGAAGAAAAGTTGTTTTGCTCACTTTCACAATTAAGTACAGCATTTTTCCTGCTCTATAAAAAAAATTGCTTAAAGTTCTTATTAGACACAGAAGCATAACTGGAGGGGCATGATGTTGTCTAAAGAACCCGTAAACAACCATGAGGAAGGAATGATGAGTGCACAATAAATGCCTCATGTAGAAAGCCTGTTATTTCTCTGTGTGTTCTCTTTCTCTGTGTTCTTCTGTGTTCTTCTGTGTACGTGTAGTCTCTCTCTGTGCATATGTGTGTTCTCTCTCTCTCTTTCCTCTTATCTTGCTCTGTGTTCTCTTTCTCTGTGTAATTTTTCTGTATGTGTTCTGTGTGTGTGTGAGTGAGAGAGAGAGAGAGAGAGAGAGAGGATGCACTCCCAATACTTTGTGACTGCCCACAACCCCTACAGTGGCCATTTTGTGATCACACTAACCACACTTTTTAAAAATGTGAGATGTGCCCACGAGACCAAAAAGATTGAGGAGCCCTTCCAAAAAAGATTATTGCCTGTTGCTGATTCTTACGGCTAAATATTCAGACTATCTGTGATGGTTTGGTGGAGCATTTGTTAATCACTGTCTGCTTACCACACATTTCATACAGATGATTTCCCACTCTATATATGAACTTAGCAAATAGATAGAGATAAAGCATGAAACAGAGATATCTGAGCCTAAAATGAATGTATGTCCTGTGACGGAGTTGTCTTAACAGCTTCTAGGGGAGTAACTGTGTTAGTCTGTTGCAACAAAAACTCTTGTGGCTCCTTAAACACTAATGGATCTATTATGGCACATCTTATGAAGCTGGCAATAATCTTTTTCATTAAAATCATGAAGAAAGCCACAGCAGTATCTGGAAATTAAGGCATTTGTTTCTTCCCACCAAGCCCATGACAGCCGGGTTTGTATTTATGGAAACAGCTAGTCAATAGTAGGACACCACCAACTTTAATGAAGGTTGGATGAGCTCTAAGGAAAAGTTTCTTTTCACATGATATTAAGGGAACGAGACAGTGGTGTGCAGGTAAATGCTACAGTGCAGGCGCTCATCATGACGGTCCCCATAGCCACATCCCCAAGGAGAGTCCAAAAATGCAGGTAGCCGTGTTGATCCACATCTTTATCTGTGTGTGTGTGTGTGTGTGTGTGTGTAGACACACACAAACAGACCTGCTCAAGATTTTCCAGGAGTTTCTTTTCCCGGCACCATGAAGAAATATTTCATTTCAAACCTATCAAACCAGTTTTAGCAGTTTTTGATGTAATAATGAATGAATGAATAGAACAAGCCACCCCAGAAGATTTTGCATTGTTCTCCCACAGCTACTGCGGAGATCGTAGCTAAGCTCAGAGGGAACAAGGAGGTCTGAGGGGTGTGGCAGATGACATTATCATCCCTGCTCATCAAAAAGTCTCAGTGCTTCACCCCTGTGAGCCGTGGCTCCACTACACCACTGCAGGGGTGTGCGTGTGTGCACGTGTGTGTGTGTGTGTGTGTGTGTGGAAAAGGTAAATAGTAGGGGAGAATAAAGAGCCAAAAATGCAGTCCCCTAAATATCAGGCATATGTTTCATTTGCCATTCAGGCTTCAAAATGTAGTTTTAGAATGTAAAAACTGCCACTGTGATTAGCATAAGCATCTACAGGAAAAGTCCTCCTCAGTCATCTCCTATATACAAATCCCATGCAAGAATGAGCAATGAACTGCCTTGCTCTGGACTGTAGTGCATGGAGAAGCAAATCGAGTTTGGCTTTAAATTATGGACACCGGGGGAAGCTGTCATGTTCAATTCACATCAAGGGCCACGAACAACCATGGGCAAAGCCTTTGTCTTATCTGCCCCCTGCTCCAACTCAAGTGCATGACTGCAGGCAGGAGAAAGCAAACCCTGAGTTGTTACTAAAATGTCCAAGCACCACATGGGACCATTGTACTCTGTCACTCACCAGGTTATAGAGCATGGAGGAGTCACTTATCAGAGGCAAGTAGTTGAGTAATGCAAGTTCTGTTCCATCAAAATGGAACATGTTGAAAGATTACAACAGATCATAGCAACAGAGGGTGAGTTTTAACAAGCGTGGTGATGGATAGAAAATCTTGGGCCTGCTCAATGCAGAAAGAAAGGAGATGGCGAGAGCAGTGATGGAGAAAGGGGGGCTTTCGGTCGGTGGCAGATTCTGTACAGCAAGGTGGAGACAGCGAGCCAATGGAGTACAAGAAATAACTGAACAGGAAAAGTCATCTTGGCAGAAAAAGAGAATGTCTCCTGAATAACAGTGATAAGGCACAATCCTAAAGCACATGCCCTTGGTAGATTATGGGAAAGACCAGGGCCAGATCTACACCTTGTGTTATATCATTACGATCCTATCATGGTAACACTATATCCCTCTTGTGCATTTATGCCTTGTAGGACACACAGGCTGGATCTACGCCTACCGCCTTTTTTTGCTTCCAATGAGGTTTCACCACCCGCCTTTCACACTACGCAGTAGCCGCCTCGAATTGGAACCGGAATTTCCCACTTCCGTGCTTCCGCTTTCAATACCCTAATATCCTGGTATTTCCCCTTAATGTGCTCTGATTTTCTGCCTTCGCTACCATATCCAGTTGTAGTTCCCTCCCCCGCCTGTCCTTATGTGGGGGTGTTTGTATTTCCCTCCTGTCCGATCACAGCTCTCGACGGCCCCATGTCTTCTTCCGGCTACTGATCGCATAGCTTCCTCAGCAGCCCCTGTTTCCTCAGCAACCAGCAAAGGGCTGGATGTGCATGTGCTTGTCTGATCTTGGAAGCTAAGCAGGGTCGGCCCCCGTCATTGCTTGGATGGGCGACCGCCCGGGAATCAGGCTTCCTGCACTGAGCAGGGGGTTGTTGTATCCCTTCAAATGAGACTAAGTTTTACCCCCTCCTATCCCTCGCTCTGGATTTTTTTAAAAAAATTCAGGCGTTATCCTTGCAGAATTGGGGCTTCTCCACAATGTTTTTTTTCCTAATTCAGGCATGATCTTGGAAGATTCGAAGCAGCTTCACAACTTCGAAGATCATGCCTGAATTAGAAAAAACAACATCGAGGAGAAGCCCTGATTCTGCAAGGATAACGCCTGAATTTAAAAAAAAAATCCGGAACGGGAGATAGGAGGGGGTAAAACTTAGTCTCATTTGAGAGGAGACAACAACCCCCTGCTCAATGCAGAAAGCCTGATTCCCAGGCGGTCGCCCATCCAACTACTGACCGGGGCCGACCCCGCTTAGCATCCGAGATCAGACAAGCGCGCGCAGGAAAACAGCAGGAAAACAGCACAGTGCTCGAGTATGAACCGAGCTTGCGCATTCGATGAAGCACTGCAATGGGGAAAATGGGTGAGTGTGAATAATCACGTTTTAATGCGAGAGCGTTTAACCCGATGGGACATCGAATTCACTGCGATGGTGGGCGCAATGTAGATCGGCCCACAGTGACATTTGTTGCGGTATTTTCGATAATGTGGAATGAAGAGCAGGAAATAATACTATGATAGCGGCATATCAGATGTGTAATGTCCCCCAACAGTTATCAGTGCACTCCAATACTGCTATAAAGCAGTAGTGTAGATCTAGCCCGGGGGTAAACGGAGTTAGTGGAGACAGGGTAGCAAGTTCCATACATTGTAATTTAGTTAAGCCTTAATCTGGGGAGGGGGGACTGAGGCCCTGGGGGCCAAATCCTTGTATTTTTGGCCCCATCCCTTTTGCTGTCAGCCCTGCCCCTTTGCCTTCAGCCCTGCTGACCACTGGAATGCAGCCCCCGAGAGCGTCTCTGAAATTGAATTCGGCTCCTGGGCTGAAAGAGGTTCCCCACCCCTGCCTTAACCTTCCTCCCTGACTCCCAGTGTTATATTGCCTTACAGTCTAAGACAACCTTTCCCAACCTGGTGCCCTCCAGGTGTTTTGGATGACAATTCTCAGCATTATTGACCATTGGCCATGCTGGCAGAGGCTAATGAGAGTTAAGAATATAAGAACATAAGAAGAGCCATGCTGGATCAGACCAAGGGTCCACCTAGTCCAGCATGGTGTTCACACAGTGGCCAACCAGCTGTCAACCAGGAACCCACAAGCAGGACACGAGTGCAACACCACCCTCCCACCCATGTTCCCCAGCAACTGGTGTGCATAGGCTCACTGCATCTGGTACTGGAGGTAGCACATAGCCATCAAGACTAGTAGCCACTGATAGCCTTTTCCTCCAGGAATTTGTCTAACCCCCTTTTAAAGCCATCCAAATTGGTGGCCATCACCACATCCTGTGGTAGCGAATTCCATAGTTTAACTATGTGCTGTGTGAAAAAGTACTTCCTTTTATCTGTCCTGAATCTCCCACCAAGTTGAAGTCTGAAACAGCTCTGGAGGGCTCCAGGTTGAGGAAGGCTGGTCTACGAAGTGATGAGAAAGCCCTGAAGAAGATATTTGTCAGGAGGAGATGGCAGACAGAGGCCTTGAATCTCGCCTAATGTAAATAGTACACTTCAAGCCCAGTGGATCTCGATGAATAATTGAATCACTTCAGTAGCTTGTTAGAATGATTGCTACAGACAGGGTATATTCATCTATACATTACTGTCTCAATGGGTCCAATGGATACATGCAACAAATTAGTGAAGCCACATTGACTTCAGCAGGGGCATGGGCATGGGCATGCATTAGTTCAATGCTGTTTTAGAGCACATCACTTTCCTGACTCACTAATCCTCAATTCAGATTTCCATTGTTTTCTTCATGTAACTTGCAGTCACTTTGACCCTGGAATCCTTCATTCCTCATTTGCTTTCCCACTGCCATATGCTTGCTTGCCAACAGCAGCTTCACATATATACGTATTCAGAACCGTTTCCTTTTGCCTCCATGTCATGCAGACTTCCTCATTCCTGATTTAGACATTAAAACCCTATCCAGGCATTCTGTGGGCTTAACCTGGCTTAATACATATGAGGAGGTAAAGTTTCTTAGTGTTGAAATGGAGGGCTATAACAATGAAAGATTCATTTGATATTGTGCAAATTACAGGAAGGGAGGGGTCCCATTGGCGAGGGATGCTTCCTCTCATGGGGATGGGGATGTTGGAGGCAGGGCTAATGTGTGGGGCTCCATTCCCCCCCCCACACACACACATTCACTTTAACATCTATAGCCCCATTCAAAATGAACATGGGCGAAGGATATCAGAAGTGAAGCCAGCATGCTCAGGGATGTTTGATAAGCCATGTCCTGCCCCTGCCCCCACACAGTTTAAGTTCACATAGGGTGGCCACTTATGAATGGCCAAAAAGAGGAAATGCATCACCAAAAAAGAGGACAAGAGAGGATGGTGATTTGCATAAAATCTGCATATGCTAATATATATGCAGAGATGCAAATTTAGAAATAATCCTTATAATGTAAATAGTAACACAGTACATCTCACCATAGTGTGGAAGACCTGTGTCCTACCCGCTCAGTCTGCTGTCCTGCTGCTATCTGTTGATGGGCAACTTCTAGGCCATCTCCCTTCTTCTGGTTCTTTATCCTTATACCAGATTTTGACAGGACAGCCCTTTAAAGAGAGCATGATCGAAAGAGGACGATCGTCTGGCAGCCCTTCAAATAGAGGACTGTCCTCCATAAAAGAGGACACATGGCAACCACACATTCCATAAACACCTAAATAGGGCTTGTGAGATGATGAATCAGAACCTAAATTCTAAGCTTGGTGAAGTCAGAGTCATGAGGATCTCTCCATCTTCTCATCCTCCTTTTAATAAACACAACAAACCCACCACTTCCCTAACAAGCAATTTACATCTTCCTTAAAGAATAACCGTTTACAATGGTAGTTTTCTTTTGTCTTAATTTAATTTAATTTTCTTCACAAATACAAAACAATGGTCTCTGCAGTTTTCCATAATTTCACAAAATCCAATTAATGTTTCGTAGCTATAGTCCTCCATTTCAGCACTCTAAATAAGAACCTTCACCACCTAATATGTGTTAATCCCTATGTCTGTTATTAAACATGTATTTGAGCTGAAGGCTTTTTCTGAAACCTGTTTTGGTATGTTTCGTCAGAAGGAGGGAAGCTTTGGTGTAGTGCAAAGTACAAAATGCATTTTCTATAATGCAACAGGCCAACAGGGTGCAGTACCACCCTTCTCTCTGCTTCTCCAGAGAACGCTCAGCGCGAACATTTTGGCTTCTGGTAGGCAAAACGTTAACTTTTAAAATGGGGCGGGGGGGAGAAGGAGGTTGTTATTTCCATGCTTGTCGCACAGAATGAGAGACATACAATAGGTTACAGAGGGTGCCTGCCACTAAAATGATTTCTGCCAGCGAGGGGCCAAAGCCTTTGACATCAATTAGCTCCTTGGCAATATTTACTTTGCGAGTTGTTATTTTTCTTAAAAGCTGCCACCTGATAGCTGCCTTGAGGTTGGTGAAGCTATGCGGGACGGGGGTGTCATCAGTTTACCTTCCTTATGCCCCTAAATTTCCTTTGAAGGGTTTGCATTAAATGGCGTTTTTAATAATCGCATCATTGCAAGATCAGGATCAGGTGCAAGAGCCATTCTACCATGGCAACATTGCGAGTTGTGGTGTTACACTGGCCAGCAAAACACCCAGAGCAAGGCTGAAGTGCAAGGACTCCTTCAATTGCAGCTGCCCCCTACAAGGCCACGCGCATCAGATGCACAAATATGTATGGCCCCCCCTGGCAATGAGAGGCACTTGAGAGGGGTATATCTTCATACGGCAACATCGTAAGTATTTCTTACACCGTGCTCTTGCAGTTTTGTACACTTGGCATAGTCTTTGGCCAGCAATATTAAAACTGGGGGGGCGGTGCGTGCAGGAACCGTGAATTAATCCTTCAAAATCAAGGGAATACAATGTACATGTATAAGGGAATACAATTGATAGCCAGCACATAATTAAGAGAGTTACATGGATGAAAATTGTTGGTAATCAACTAAAGAACAACCTTTTCATACGTCAAAACAACTTCAGATTTGTCCCACCTGTGCAAAAACCCCAATGTTTGCAAACAAGGCATGAGGTAAAAGTGCCCACCTGACACTTGTTTCAGTGTGACATAAGCCAGCTGGTTACCTTATACCCTTCTCTTGCAGAGATTTATTTTGTCCACTATAGACACAGTAGGTGGCATATGAAGAAGACTAAGGCCATCACTGTCAAATGTTTACCAGGTTTAGTCTAAGTGGTAGTGATGCTCCCTGAGGCCATCCTGCCTCACAATGCCTCATTCTGAAGAAGGACCCCATAAAGTCCTTTCTCAGAGCGAGGCATTGGGCCGACTGGGTGAGATGGCCTCAAAAGAGCACTGTAGGAACCAGGAATACCACTATGGCTTTGTTGCAGCAGTAAATACCGTTTAGAGCTTCTTAATGGTCTCTTTAACAGTTATTAACACTGCAGCAAAGAGGCAACAGTGCAGGCACTCTCTGAGGCCACCTCACCCACAATGTCTTGCTCTGAGGAAGGGCCCGATGTTGTGGTGTAGTGTCCTTCCTCAGAGTGAAGCATTGCAAGGTGAGATGGCCATGGAGAATCCCAGCCATAGGATCACTACTGGCTGCTATGGTGGCAAACTTTAAATAGTTTTGGTCATGGTGGCAGAGAAGTGGTGCTCCTAAGCAGCGGACGCTGTGGCATGATAGGTTACACCCAGGCTCCAGCTTTCATTTTTGGGCAGGGATTGGTGGGTGGCTGACTGTGGGGGACTGGCAGCCTGTGGGCAGCTGAAGGAGGCAGACTGGTGGCATCATCTATCTATCTATCTATCTATCTATCTATCTATCTATCTATCTATCTATCATTTTAAAATATTCTTGGCTGCCTTTTAGGGCAGAAGCACTCCCAACCTGGCTCACAGCAATAACATACATAAAAACGGTTAAAATATTAAAAGCGATAAGAACATAAAAGCGATAACAACAACAGCAATAACAGCATTGTGATGTGCAAGCCTTCAGGCATCAGACCACAATGGCAGAACCTCCCTGATCCACTGCCCTCTCAATGTGCTGTCTGAGCCAAGGGGCTCATCTTGGCTCATAGAAATGCCAGCCCTAAGTGGAGTTATATCCGTTTATTTATCATAGCCAACAATGCAGCCAAGTGCTATATATTAAAAATGCTGGCAATGCTATGCAGCTCAGCAATTTCCCCTAGCTATAATTCAACGAGTAATCACTCTAGCTTTTCATCCCTGTTGATCCAAGCACACACAAGCCAGCTGATTTGTCTCTGTGGGTACCTTATTATTTGTCTAAAGCTATCTAATTAGCATGAAACATTCTTATATTTTATTCTAGATTGCCTCTGCCAAACCCCTTTGGTTATGCCTATCCATAAATGTCTAGTAGGCATATGCTGAACTGCGCACCATCTTTTTCTTGGAATGGCAAAGGGGGTGGGGGCAGGGAATTGGGATTTGTCCACTGACTACATGCTGACTTTGGGCATGGGAAAACACATCGTATCACAGAAGTTGATATGGAACTTTGAATACTTCGTTGGATGCTTGGGACCATCTCTTAGTATCCACAGATGCTTAAACCTGTGGGACTGAACTGGGATTAGCTCCAGTGGTGCAATTAGGTAATTTTAGACTCTGGACTTAATGGTCTAACATGTGGTGGTGGTAAGATGTCTACTTAAGTTAATAATGTGTATTACTTCACTTTTAAATGTGGTAGATAGTAATGTGTATTACTTCACTATTTCAAAATGTGGTAAACATGGTACTGCTGTATTTGGAGACCATCCTGCTCATTCTCTTGATTAGCTCCACGTTTTACATATAGAACTAGTTCTGGTTAGCAACCTAAATTCACAGCAGATATACATGCCTCCAACATCCCAGATTTGCTACTTGGACATCAATACCTGCATCCTTGGGCAACCGCCCAAGTTCTCCAGCAGCAGGGCTGGCCGTAAGGGTAGGGATGGTTGGGCACTTGCTGAGGGCCCACACCCCAGCAGAGGCCCACTGACAAGAGCCCCCTGGACTTGCTCATCTTCTTCATGCAACCTGCTTGTTCACCTGCCTCTCACTGTGGCCCAGACAATGGTGATGGTGAGAAGGAGAAGCAGTAGATGCCATGGCCTACTTATTCACTGTCTCTCTGCCTGTCAAGAAAGCAAATGGTAGCAATGATGAAAAAGAGGAGGAAGAGCAATGGTGGTGAGAAGGTGAGGGAGGGGGGCCATTGAGGGTGTCTTGCCCAAGGGTGCTCGAGAACCTAGGGCCAGCACTGTCCAGCAGGGTCCACTGATGTTTGCACTGAACCCACCTTGTTATCCACTGTCCGGGGTCCTGGCTTACCCAGGGGCAGTTCTGGGCCATTTTAATTTACCCACAATGCCCCAGGGCAACACTACTTTGGGACATTGTGGGTAATTACAATGGCGGATGACTCACAGACACCCACTGCAGATTGTGGCACCATTAGTGTTGCTGCCTGCTAAGGTTGTTGTACTACCAGAGGGTACTTTGTTATGGAGCCCCTCAGATCTGGAGTCAGCTCTGATCGATCCTGTTTGATGTTATATATATCTTGGAACAAATTAATTCCTTGTCCGTTCAATGGGTACAAAAGACAAGACTTTGACTACTGACTGACATGGGACATTCAGAATATCTCTAAACATTGAAACAGCTTCACTGGCTCTCTGTGCATTTTCAGGCTCCGTTCAAAGTGCTAGTTTAGAACTATGCAGAGGCTCTCAGTGGTTCAGAAAGAAAAGCTTCTTTCTTAGACTTTGGGCATGTTCACATCATCACAGGGGAAGGATGGGGAGGGGAACGACGCTGTGGGAAGGGGTAGGAAAACCACAGTGCATGCGCCTGCCACACAGTTGCAAAACCACGCAGAGCAGCGTGGTTCCCTTACCTATCTCCGCACCGTAGTTCCCGCATTGTCATCCCGCTTATGCTGCCGCGTATCCCAGCCGCTGGTGGGGCAGGAATCCGGTCGCTCCGGACGCTCCAGTCATTGCTATGTGATGGCAAACAGAGTTCGGCCATGCCGGCTACAGCGTCGCTGGAGGTTCCAGACACTCTAGGAGGCTGTCTCTATGGTCGCCCAGATTGATCAACCGAGTGGCCAGATTTATTCACAGGAAGCCCAACGGTAAGCCACTCAGGGGCCCCATACCCACTCTGCAGAGGGTGGGTAACTTACTGATTACGGTCAGGCAAAACACCCACCCCGCACGACATGCTAACTCACCATGGTTCGCTCCCAAACATGACCCACAAAGGGTTAGCGTGTCATCTGAACCCAGCTTTTACGTATGTAACGTACTAGGACTTCTCAAATCACTGGAGTATATTCATTTTAAATGCATATAGCTAAAGTAACTGTTTCTGTTATGTACTCTTGGGTGTGTGTGTGTACTGTGGCTTAGTTTGTTTTGAACCTTGGCGGGTCCTGTAGAGCTGGGAGTAGCAACAGTGGTGGAGCTTCTGCTAAGTTCTTCACTTCTGTCTGTGCTGAATTAAAGAACAGATGTGTCTGAGGCCTGCTGATTCTGCAGGCATTCCTTCGACCTGTTCAACATTTCATGGCGACAAGGATGGGATCCTGAGAGCTATGCAGGCAGCAAGGACTGTGAATCCATTTACACAGCTAACTGGTAAGCCGTCAGCTAGACCCACTTAAGAACTTGAGCAACTCCTGTGTGTGTGTTTTAAGAGAATTAAAATCAAAATCTTTACTCTTGGACATATCGAAGAGTTTGATGTGAGTCAACCTGCTTCCTGGGATTCTTATGCAGAACGACCTTCATTTTATCTGGAAACAAAGAAGATCGCCAATGCTGAGCAAAAGCGAGCCGTGCGCTTAACTGTTTGTGGGCCACAGTGCCCCCCGCCCGGATACATAACAGTTTCACTACACAAAAGCAAACTGTGGGTAGCTACTACTTGCGTCCTTAGTACTCTTAACAATTTTGTTCATGGCTGTGTATATAGTGCCTATTCCTACCAGATCAGGGGTGTTGAAGCTCTTTCAGCGTGAGGGCTGGATTCCATTTTGGAGACGCTCTCAGGGACCACATTCCAGTGGAGGACTCGAAGGCAAGAGGGGGTGGGGGCAAAATGCAACAATGCCAGTGTATTTCAGCTTAAAGCTATTGCTGCCAGTAACTAAGCCTTAGGAGGGGCATTTCAACCTCTTAGAATGGGGAAAAAACAGTGCAAAAGCCAGGAAAACATCAAATGACTGGCGCTTAAGGGAAAGGGGTTGGGCCACGGGAAGGGAGCATGGGTATTTGGGGGAACCCGTGTTGGGAATATTGCAACCTCGTCTGCAAGTTACAGGAAGGGGGCAGTGTTGCAGTTAGCTGGTTAATGCATGGGAATTTGGAGCATAGCTAGCCTTAGGATCTCTATGGCCTACTCCTCCCCTTCCTTTCCTCTCTCAGTCTCTCTGACCTTCCTCCATTGCTGGGAGCACATGGCTTGCTGTCTCGTTCCTGCCTGTGTAAAGGAACACAAATGGACTGAACAAACTGTTCTCTGAAACTATACGCTGTACCTGTATTTTAATGAAAGAAACTGTGAGTAAACCATTTTATTGTTTCTTCCCTAAAAGAAGGGTGTGGCCTCCTTTTTTTTTTTTTTAGCTTTTTGTGTGCATGTGGGACTGGTAAATGCTCATTCTGTTCTGCCTTTTGTTTTTTCTCTGCTAACTGCCTCTTTAACAGGAGGCAGCAATACCTCATAATCCCATCACCCCGGAGGGCAGAATTAGGATCGCAGGTGGGCCAGATCTGGGGTTCAACACCTGTATTAGGGTATATAATTTCTCAGAAAAACCTGTTTGTGAGGAAATATGCAAGCTGAAATAATAAAAAGCTTTCCAAATCAAAGATTTTGGTTAGAGTTGATTAAGTCATTCTCCACAGAGTGCTGTATGCTCTTGAGATCAGGTAGTTTTGTAAAGATTCTGAACATGTCATGACCTTAGCAGCTTTTCCCATATAACCAATAAGTGCTTCAGATGTGACCAGTTATGATCTGTTGGTATTTAAAAATGGAATTCAAATGTCATATTTATTTAGTGATATACAGAAATGGGACTGCATGCATGGAACAGAAAGAACTAAGATATGGTAAATTCTGCAAATCATTCAGGATATTATTAAAGTTTTATTGACAATCTAGATACTTGGCCACACAATGAAAGCCTCAGTAAATATTTAAACATGACAAGCACAGTCCAGGGCTGCAATCATATACACACTTACTACGGAGTAGGCCCCATTGAACACAGTGGGATTATTTCTGAGTAACCTTTTCTTTTTTAAAGTATTTTAATGCCACTCCTCAACCAAAAAGGGTCCTGCAGTGACTTACATGCAATCAGTAAAACAAGGCAGTCCATGTCCACAGGCCTACAATCTAAACAGACACAACACACAAGAAGGATGGGAAGGGAAGAAGAACGCATGCATAGGATTGCACTGCAGATTACATATTCTATACCAGCTTCCCCAGGCTTAATACCTACTGTGTTAGTTCACACTAGGGATGGCTGTTGCAGGGAAATCTGGCCCTCTTTAGGTTTGCTGGATTTCCCTGAAGTCCCCGGCTTGGCTTGCATTTGTGAGCCAAGCCCTCCGCTTTTTCCTGAAATCCGGGAACTCTCCTTGTTTTTGCTCTCTTAAATTGACATTTATGCAAATTGCAGCCACAGTTTGTGCAATTGTGGATGTTTCGGCCATAATTTGCTTAATTTGCACAATTTGGGACCATGATATGCTTGATTTGCACAAATTGAGGCTGTGATTTGTGTAAATTAAGTATCTTATGGCTGCAATTTGCGCAAATTAAGCAAATTACAGCTGAAATTTCAGCAAATTTGCATAAATGTTGATTTAAGGGGGAGGAAACAGAAATCCACAAGCTGGCCTGACTTGATCTGCATCAAGTCGGGCCAGCTTATGGGTAAGCGAGCCGAAGTCTGGGGGGCTGAGCTGATGAAAGCTCAACGAACTTCACCCCCCTGGATGGATTTCTCCAACATCCCTAGTTCACACATGCAAATGAATGACTGGCTGTGTCTTCACTTGATTGTTCAGTAGTTGATGAATCACAGCTGAATGTGTGAATTGATGGTGCAGTAATTAAGTGATAAACATCCCATAGCAGCTGGGGTGGGGAACTGTTTTTGGCTTGAGGGCCAAATTGGCTCTGGACAAGCATGTTGGGGCCACATGCCTACAGTGGGCAAGCACCTGATGTGGATGTCCCCCAATTCAGTCATAGTCACACATACACAATCACATACAAACATGCACATTCACGCTCATTCACACACTCACAGTGGGTTGCACCTGCCCTTCGTCTTCCCTGATTGGCTGGTTCATGCATGTCTGTTCCCAGACTGGAGAAGATGAGTAGCAGGGGAGGCCCTCTCAGATGGCAGCTCAAGGAGCAGCTCCTCAAGGCTCCATCTCAGTCTGGAGCTGGCTTTGCCTGCTGCTCGCTATCCCCTATTGCCTCTCTCAGCCAGTGCCTCAAGGAGCAGTTCCCCGAGTTGCTGGGTGAATCTGGACCTGGCTTTGCCTGCTGCTTACCTTCCCCAATCAGGGAAGGTGAGTGGCAGCTGAAGCATGCTCAGCCAGCACCTCAACGAGAGGTTTCTCAAGGCATGGGCTCAGTCTAGACCTGACTTCGCTCTCCCTTCATCTTCCCTAGGGAAATGGGGGTGGGGGGGGGAGCAGGGCTAACAGAGCAACAGCCTTGAGGAGCACTCCTTGGCGCTGTGGCTTAGTTAAGGACTTCTCTCCTGCCCTTCTCCTGTCTGTCTGTCCATCCATCCATCCATCCATCCATCTATCTAAAATTATTTCTAGGCTGCATTTAAGGGTGGATTCACACAAAGTGGATACAATAAAAAATCCATAAAAACATGTCTCAATAAAATCCATAAAAACCCATTAAAATTTTAAATTCTTAAAAATTCTTATTATGTCTTGGACTGTCCTTGGCTGATAGTTTGTTTTTAGATATATATCGCCCATGTCTGTATTCTGTGTCTATATTTTTTATGCAAATGCTTTTTTGTACTTTGTGTAATGCATTTTAATGGTTTTTAATTTTTGTGAACTGCCCAGAGAGCTTTGGCTATGGGGTGATATAGAAATATAATGAATGAATAAATGAAAAAAAATTAAAAAAAAATAAGAACTAAACTTACCAATAAAAACCAGCAGACCTAAGGGAAGGACAGCAGAAACAGGTGTATCTTCAGAGCTTTCCTGAGGTGCAGGGCCACCACTGAGAAGGCTTTCTCAGTGGTGGGCCCAGACCTTTCCTTTCACTGAGGGGGTGGGGTTTTGTGGAGGGGGGAAGGGATCTCATGGAGGGGGAAGGGATCTCTGGGAGCGGGAGGCCTGATAGACGAAATTCAACCCATGGGCTGGAGTTTCCCCATCCCTGCCATAGCCAATACCATGGCCCAGCCCTGAAACATCTGAAGTAATTGCCTCTGATCATACACATTGTATGGTATGGTATTGCACTGGCATACACACAACACATGCTTTTAGTGTTGCACTGCAAACCATAGTGTCAAGCCATCAGTCCCATTGGCATTCATGAGACCCACATCCCATGGAAGTATGTTCAAGACTGAGATGTCAACTTTCTTTGCAACTTATTTCCATCCTAATCAGGTCAAATGCAGATCATCATCATTTTTTACATTTAATCAGACTTCCTCAACATTCTCTTCTTAAAAGTAGATAAATATTCTCCTTTTATGCTTTTATTGCAGCCTGCAGAGAATTTAATTTTGTTTCAGCCACCTGATGAGGGATTTCAGAGGTTTTTGCAGCACTCTCCAGCTGTGATCCTATTTTATTAAAAGGGGGGGTGGGGGGGGAGAGAAAGAGAGAAGATTGGTCTCATCTTTATAAGGAAATTAACTTCTAATGGCAGTATGCTTTTCCATTATATTATCTTTTTTTTTGTGGGAGTAGGTGATGACGTGTTATTTCTGATGTTCAGTGACTTCTGCCCAGATACCCCAAACCAACCAAGGAGAAACAAGCTTCTGCTTCTGTCGCTGATGCAGCACAAAGACACTTGGTTTGCTGCAGTTTGTTGTATGTGGGGTTGGCTTTGAAAATGGCCTGGAAACTTTGGTTGGTACAAAATATGGCTGCTAGAGTACTAACTGTGGATGAGAGTTATCCACTTATTATGCCAGTACTTCAACAATTCCAGGGCCCCATCTATATGGCACCACTCTAACCCCCCACCCTGTTGCAACTGCGCAGCAACGCAGCTTCGAATCACCATGCCCTGCGATACACTTGCGATATACTGCGCGCTTCTCCAAGAGAATCGCTGTGCCCTCTTTTTTTGCTATTATACTGAAACGCGCAGCTGTGCAGTCCCATGAGTGTGGGGGTGTGACACTTCAGTGGCTGTTTTATATTTCAGGGGCTCTGCTGTGTCTTTCTGACTCTGTTTTAGATAGAAATTGGGTGTTTTGTGTTCCTTCATTTCAACACCATCAGTTTGTCAGTTCCCCAGCCCGAGACTCTTGCGATGGTTCGCACTCACAAGCGTGAGCACTACATGCCTAGCCATCACTCTGCAATGGTGCTCAGAGCAACGTTGTTCCTTCCCCCAAGACTCTACCCAGCTCTTGGGTACTGAGTCCAAAAGCAGCCGTTGTGAAGATACGAAGCTGCAAAAATGTGCGAAAGTGTGATTAAATAAATGAAAACGCCCCTCTGTGCTGCTGTAACTGTGCAGCTGCGAAGGGATGGGGGAATAAAGGGGCATCACAGAGTGATGCATGCCTACAACATGCCCACTGTAAGATGCAAAGTCAGTTCGGGGAAGGAACAGATGGCCCGGAACCATGGGGGAACCTGCAGCAAACTCCCAAAATCTCAGTAAAACGATCCTTGGAACTCCGCTTCTTCCGGGCGAAAACCACAGATGGCTGTGAAGTCACAACTGCATCATCTATCACGACAGACCTCAACTCGCACCCGCCCTGAAGTAAAAGCTCGGTGTAGATGGGGCCCAGGTCCAATTCAAAGTGCCCTTTAAAGCCCTTTATAGTTTGGGACGCTGGTATCTGAAGGATCACCTGTTCCCACATCTACTGAACCCTGAGATTATCATCTGAGGCCCTTCACATAAATGCCCATTCCACTTAATGAGTTATGGAGACTGACTAGAAGAGCAGAGGTTTTTTTCAGTAGTGGCCTCCCCAGAGATGCCACCTGGCAACAACTTTCATATCTTTCTGGCACCAGGCAAAGACCTTTTTATTTTTACAAGCCTTTTAAACTATGTTATGGTTTTACGCTGTTTTAGCACTTGCTGATTTTATTCTTCCACCCTTAGTTCTAAACTGGTTTCTTTCCCTCTGTTCTCAGTTTTAAAGCAATTTGTGACATTATTGATAGTATTTTGTTTGTTTTAACCCCTGTAAGCTGCTGTGGAGGTCCACCAGGGCTCCTCTCTGCCCAGGGATCCCAGCAGGGATTGCTACAGGGGGCGGCACCAGTCAACGACATCATTTGGAATTGCCACTCGCTTGCAAGTGGGGTAGTTACTTATGCATTGCCCCAAAAAGGGAAATCTCCAGCGTACCGGCTCAGTGCCCTCTCTAGGTGCTAACTGTTGATGAGCAGTTTCAAGGCCCCTCTCTTCTTTCCCTTCTTATGGTTCTTTAGCTTTAAACCAGACTTGGACTTCAGATAGAACAGGGGGCAGGCAACTTGTGGCCCTCCAGATGTTTTGGCCTACCCTAGCCAGCATAGCCAGTGGTGAGGGATCATGGGAGTTATAACCCAAAACATTTGGAGAGCCACAAGTTGCCCATCCCTGAGATAGAGGGTGCCTTCAAATAGAGGAAGAGGAAAAGGAAAAAAGAGGACAAGAGACTACAGAAAGGGCAACGTCTGTTCGAGGGGAGAGACAGAGGAGGGTGGAGGAAGAACATGGCAGAGGAGATGAAAGGCATGGGAAGCCGGAGGGAACAGGAAGCGTTCAAAAGGGCTTACTTTCAGTTAAGTGGGTACAGGATTGTAGCCTCATTTGATCAGTGAATCTAGCTGGAGAATCCTAAAAAAACAAGCAGCTTGAACTGCTGGTGCTGAAGTTGTCCTGCAATCCCTCCCATGTATTTTCTTCCACAGGGGAAAACGAAGAGAACACAATGTTCAAAGGGGAAATATTCAAAAGAAGTAAATGGTGAAACCAGACTTGAAAGGGAAATGCAAGAGAAAACAAGAAGCTGGCAAAGAGCCTCGCTTCAATAGAAGGGCCTAACAAACAGCTCTCTAGTTTGTTCTCCTCTCTCGGTTGTTTTTCTTTTGGGCTCTGGAAGGCTGCTTTGTAAAATGACATGGGTTCAAGGCAAATGGTATACATGGTGCTCTCATCTGTAAGCACAGTTATAGGCACTGCTGAACTGATGCAGTGAACAACTGGCTGCATAATTGAAGCTGACCAATTTTAAAAACTTTTTTGTTGCATGTATTTTTGTGCTTGCTCCAAGGTATCCAGCCCACAAGTTCTAAAACAATTGCAATGATTATATCTTTAAATGCATGAGCAGGCTTCCTCTTCCACACTGCTCTGAAGTTGCCAACCTTCGTTCAGTTGCTTTTTATGGAGAATCCAGGCAATGTCCTTGCCAACCCTATTGGATTCAGTGTTTTCTGTGTTGTCCTCCTGTCATTTTTCAGACCTGGTTATTGGTATTCTGCCACCCCCCGCCCGCCTGCCCGCCCCGGTAAAAGACACAATTGCACCATCAATCTGTTCAGTGTGGCAAAGTACTACAGAGGCACTGTACTTTTAATGAGAAGCTTCTTTGTAGCTTCTTGCTTAATGTGTCATCAGCCTTACTGATGAATTGGCCCCTTAATTTTACCTTAATTCTTCAGTTCCTTTTCTCCTGTGGAAGGGTAGGGCTTTAATTACTGTTTTCCTCTCATTTTTTTCTTCTCTTTTTTATTATGGAATATTTATTTATTACATTTATATCCTGCCTTTTTTCCTCCTTAAGGAACACAAAGTGGCATACATAGCCCTCCTCCTCCATTTTATCCTCACAACAACAATCCTGTGAGGTGGGCTGGGCTGAGAGTCTGTCACCTAGTGAGCTTCCATGGCCAAGTGGGGACTAGAACCTGGATCTCCTGACTCCCAGTCCAACACTCTAGCCATACACCACACTGGCTGTAATAATCGTCCTCTGAATATGGGATTACTAATACTGGCATACTTCATAGAGCTATTGTTAGGATGACTGAGATAATATATGTGAATGATTTTGGGAGCAAAAGTGTTACACAAATGCTACAACCTATTGGGTAGCATCCAATGTTTGTCCTACTTAGAGTAGACCCATTGAAATGAATGGTACTTAAGTTAAGTATGACTAGCTAAAGTCTCATTTATTTCAGTGGGTCTACTCTAAGTAGGACTAACATTGGATACTACCCAGGGTGTGCCGTCTCTGATGCAGCACCAGGGACGGAGGGAGGGATGAAAGCTCATTCAGAGCTTCTAGAGATTGCTAAATCTAGTTACGCAGAACAGTTCAGAAGATACTTGCATCCTTTAGCATCCCTGCTGAAACTAGGTTTTGTGAGGTCCTGAGCTGGGTAAGAAGATCCCTATTAGTTTTTTCCCCCCTCTGAACAACCTCATAACCATATGTAACCTTCAATATGAAGGTTCAGGGGAAGGCTACTTGTTCAGCCTTCCCCATCCTGGTGCCCTCCAGATGTGTTGAACTACAACTCTAACCATTAGCCATGCTGGCTGGGAATAATGGAAGTTGTAGTCCAACACATCTGGAGGGCACCAGGTTGGGGAAGGCTGTCTTAAAACATCAGAGGCTAGATCCTGACCAGTGGTCATTGGCACTACTTTAGCACAGAAATTCAGTAATTATTCCATGCATATGCCTATTGGCCCAGGTTTTCTGAAATGTAGCTCACTCTCTCTTGTAAAACCCCCTTCCCCAAGACATATTTTAATAAATATCGTTTGCACTGAACATTATTTTTCAAGGTCCCAAAAACCAAGAGAAGGGAATAACTAGTGGATTCAGGAGCTTTAATGTTGTCTATAACTTTGCTTTATTTCCTGTATTGAACAAACTTTTGTTCTTGAGCCATCTGGCTGGAGAGGCACCTGTGAGGTTAATCACACTCCAGCTCTGCAATGTGTGCAGTCACTGTTAGTTCAGTAGTGGAGCCTAGTTTGGTACCAACCGTGTCTGGGGATTTTGCAAGATGTCAAGGAATCATCTGGAGGAATAGGGAGGTGGGTTTGATTATTTACTCTTTGATTTAGGAGGTGGGAAGAGTGACAGGATAGCACGATCTGGTCCCACAGCACTCCAGCTGAGAGTATGAAGTATTATACATATAAAGACCTACTATCCATCTATGTGTGTGCTTACAAGCACACACATTACCAGGGCTGGCCCAAGACAATTTACTGCCTGAGGCAAGTAACAAGATAGCACCTCCTCCCCATTCCACGTACAAAACCTAACCAGACTGATAGTTAAAACTTCCTTCAACACTGATGATGAGACAATGTACACCAGAGGGCAGCAGGATAGCTTAAGGGGCAGGCCACATGGCACACACAGCTCTGTCCTCCAACATCTTGCTGCTGCCCCCACCCCTCCAGCATCTGCCTGAAGCAGCCGCCTCACTCTGCCTAATGGTAGGGCTTGTCCTGCATGCTACTGTTGCTTCCCATGCTTCCTGCCCACCCTGGCCCCTCTCAAGTCCGTGCGTGTATGTGTAGATGAAAGCATGCTCCAACCACTAGTTTTGGCTTTGTGGGATGCTCCCATCAATTCCCTTTCAGTTTTCAGTATCGTATCTGTAGGTATCAGGATGGGTGTGGCCTTGTTGCAGGAAAATAACTTTATTGCTATTCCCACGCCCTCCCAATTTAACGTTTTTACAAGGCATGCACTCTAGTGTAGTTGAAAGTTCTCACACCACCTCTAAGGAATTCAGAATAAAACTCAACAAAAGGGTTTTCCACAATGGTGGTGAGTTGCAGTGGGCTGGGATGTTTGTTAGCTTTCCTGCTGCATGAACATTTTGAGATGCTGAGAGCCGCAGAATGGGGAATGTGGTGGAGGAATATGGTACAACAAAAGACATTTTAAAAATTGCAATTACAATTAAAGGAGGAGAGGTTTTGACAGAGTGATAATCTGTTCAGCAGTGGTAGTGGTAAACCCGGAAGCGCAGGCACTCATCATGACAGTCCCTGTGCATGCACAGGCAGGACCCCATAGGGCAAGCCTTAGGCAGAAGCCTATGTCTGCACACAGCTTACCTTGCTGGGACTTGGAATCAGTTGTTTTGGTTATGGTTCTTTGATGTTTTAGTTGTCTTACTGTGTTTTGAAATTGGAATGAAAATTATTTTTAGCTGTTTTATTTTTTACGTTTTTAATACTTTTGTTGTAAGTCGCCTTGGGTATTTTTAGAGAAAAAGGAGTCTGATGATGATGACGAGGATGTGATTTGGTGGTCCTTGTGTTTAGCGACACCTTCTAAGTCCTCTACATCAGCTCAGCCAAGACCAACTGCCATCTGCATTTCTACTCCCAGAACTGGTTCTGTCAGGGCCAGACTACATGCTCTAAATTTGTCAGTGTAGTTGAGCCTGCTATTTTTCTTTACCCTTGTGTAAATGCATGTGGTGGGGTTATGCTCACCCACGCACCTGTTTTTTCCTCTAAATTCAGTCAGCCCATGGGGCAGGGGAGGGGGTGTAAAACAGAAGAAGAAAAAGGTCTCCATTGGAATCGATAGTCCGTCCCTCAGCAGCTGTTCTGCCAGGAGGGCGGGGTGAGACAGCTGGCCCGAGGCCATTTGCTTGAGGTCTTGAGGCAAAGGACAATACGACGCACCCCATTCAATGTACAGAAGCGGAACAGACTGGCAGTTGGTTTTTACTTCAACAGCGTCCTCTGCTGTACCTGAGGGTAAGAGGGTAACCAGGGGAGGCCATGTGGCACGCACAACTCTGTCCTCCCAACACCTCGCCGCCATTCCTATGTTCCTAGCATCCGCCGCCATTTGCGTACGCGCAGTTTTTTTGTTTTTTGTTTTACTCAGCCGTGATAGGCTACGTAAACATTTACGTAGCCTATCACGGTATTTTTTAAAAATCTAGCCGTGATAGGCTACATAAATCTTTACGTAGCCTATCACGTTTTTTGTTGTTTTTTTTTACTGGAAATGGTGGTGGCGGCAACCGGTCGGAAGACCGGCCGCTGCCGCTGCCCCGCCGCCGGAACCACCGCCGCCAGGAGGATTTGCCCAAGGTAAGTCCCATCCTGGGGGGGGGGCAGACCGTTTCGCCACCAATTTCGGGGGGCCGAATGCGCTGGCATTCGGCCTCCCCGAGATTCGTGGCGAAATTCTCTGACATCCTTAGCCTCCACTGGGTTAGAGTGTAGGACCAGGACTCGGGAGATCCTGGTTCTAGTCCCCAGTCAGCCATGAAGCTCACTGGAGGACTTTGGGCCAGGCACTGACTCTCAGCATAACCGACCTCACAGGATTATTGTGAGGGTAAAATAGAGAGGAGAAGGAAGATCATGTACGCCACCTTGGGTTCCTTGGAGGAAAGGCGGGAAATTATAAATAAGTTATGTATTTATTTATACATTATAAATAAATAAATAATGCAGTTGATTGCTTGCTTTTTCATAGACACATTACTGCTTAAAAGTAGGGATGTACGAAAGTCACTTACCTTTCCGCAGATTATGTTTATGGAGGGGGAGGCGATCCGTTCCTCCCCCTCGGAATCTTCGAACGGCCAGCTGTGCTCCGTGGCGGCTCCGCGGAGCAGCTGGCCAGGCCCAGGCCAGAGCCGTCCGCAGCCAGATTTCCGGCCGTGGAGGGCTCTGGGTTAAAAAAAACAAACAAAAAAACATGTACACAAATGGCGGTGGCTACAGCCGCCGCCATTTGCGTTCCTTATTTTTGGCCATCATAGTCTACGTAAATATTTCTGTTACGGTGAAAAGAAAGGGGAACGGAAATAGCGCCCACTACGCTATTTGCGTTCCCCTTTATTTTCGCCGTAATAGTCTACGTAAATATTTACATAGACTAAGACGGCCAAAAATAAGGAACACAAATGGCGGCAGTCGTAGCCGCCGCCATTTGCATACGCGTTGTTTTTTTTTAACCCAGCTGTGATAGGCTACGTAAATCTTTACGTAGCCTATCACGTCTCTGTAAAAAAAAAAAACCCTCTAGATTGCAAATGGCGGTGGCGGCAGCCGGTCGGAAGACCAGCCACCACAGCCGCCGCCCAGAACATCCGCCCCAGGTAGGTCCCGTCCCGGGGGGGATCCGTGGGGGGGGCAGGCCGTTCTGCCACAGATTTTGGGGGGTCGAATGCACTGGCATTTGGCCTCACCGAGATCCGTGGCGGAATTCTCTGACATCCCTACTTAAAAGTGACCAGCAAGAGCAGGTGGGCAGGGTGAAGGAGAATAGATCTGGGCTGTCTCTGATGAAAGAGCTAGCACCAAAGTACTTCCACCTCAGAAGAGCAACATTTTATATTAGTGCCCTAAACAGTAAATACAAACATTATAGACCTTTACATAGAGAGAATTCCTGTGCTTGTTTCCATGGAAATCAGTGGGACTTGCCATTTTCTTCAGGTATACGTTCCAGGTGAAAATGAATAAATAAATATGGCTAAAGTACAAGCATGGCTAAAACACAAAGTTGGAATATCTTTACTACACTCGTTTCAACAAGAGCCAAATCATTGCAACTATTCTATTCATCTTTGTTTTTCTCTGATTTCAATGCAAAATGCCAAATCTAAATTATAGATCGATACATAGTGGAATCCTATGCATGTCTACTCAGAAGTAAGTGCCATTGACTTTAATGAGACTTACTCCTAGGTAAGTATATATAAGATTGCAGCCACAGATTTATAAACATCCTTTTGGCTGCAGTAAAATCTGGAATATGATTTTTTTAACCCACCAAAACATATTGCTTTAAACCGTTATTTCAAATCTGCTTAGGCATGTAATTACTAGAGTATGTAATTACAGCCGTTCAATGAGATTTACTGATTGATTTTGAAGCTTTCTTGCTTGTATTATATATTGCTTTTCTGTCAATGCACTCATTTAAAATAATGGCTTCCAAATGAATAGATATGATCCAAAAGAGGAAAGGGACAGGGAGGGAGGAGAAAAACAAGGCAATTCAGGCACCAAGGCCACTGCAGTAGATTATTATGGAAGAGGAGGAGCCCAAATGGAAGTTGCTCCTAGCTGAGGTAATGGAAGGGGCCGATTAGGCAGAGTGAGGCTACGCTATTTGCGTTCCCCTTATTTTCGCTGTAGTCTACGTAAATGTTTACATAGACTAGACGTGCCAAAATAAGGAACGCAAATGGCGGCGCCCATGGGCGCCGCCATTTGCGTATGCGCAGTTTGTTTTTTTTTACTCAGCCGTGATAGGCTACGTAAACATTTACGTAGCCTATCACGGCTGACTGCAGGGACGCAAACTGCAGCGGCTATGGCCGCCGCCGTTTGCGGCCCGGCTGGCCAGGATTCGGGGGTGGGGGGACGGAGCGCCTCCCCCCCCGGCCAGAATTTCAGGGGGGAGGGACGGAGCGCCTCCCCCCCGCCAGAATTTCGGAGGGAGGGACGGAGCGCCTCCCCCCCCACCGCGAATCAAATTTCGTTCAAGGTAAGTGACTTTCGTACATCCCTAGTGGAGGCTGGTAGCTCCAGTTTCACTGGGGCTGTGAATCTTCTCTGGGTTCAGTCAGAACCAACCAAAGCTCTAAAGGAGCTATCCAAGGTGCTGAGCCCAGTCCCCACAAAGGGTTCAGAACCCTGCATAGCTCCTTTAGAATTCTGACTGATTCTGACTGAAACCCAGAGCAGATTCACAGCTGCACTGAAATCGAAGCTCCAGCTTCCACTGCTCTAATGACTACAGCACACTGGCTCCAAAATACTGTCCCTTGGTAAGCAAGCATTTATCATTTGCCTGTGGAAGCCGATGTACTGCTATGGCTCCATTTGAGATTCTTTGAATCTAAATAACATTTTATGTCTAAGCGTCCCTTTTAATTTTTCATGTCTAGTCAGCAGAGTTTGACTTAGGGGTGGGCTTCTCTCGGTGTGTTAAATGACAGGAATTGATGCCTAAGACCTGTGGCACTATGCCTGTATTCAAGTAAGGTAGTTTCCTGCAACTTGTCACAGGTGCCAAAAACCATTTTTAAAAGGGAAGAAATGTGCACATCCCCCAAAGGTTGCCTGAAGTTCATTAATCAGGAAATAACAGCCTGCTGACAGGCGGTTGCATGACAATTTCTTTGCAACTGCTCAGTAATTACTCACTGGGTTTGTGGAAGTTCCCACCAATTTGTCATGAGCCAGCTGCCTCGGGCCACTATCATACACATATCCGAGCGCAGGCAGACATAAGTCAGTGGATCTCTGCACCGACACAGTCATGGAGCTATAGGGCTTTTCTTGACAGGATTAGGGATTAACCAGGGCTCTCTTGTGTTTCTGCACCAAGCAGAATCTGTAACCTGTGCCAAGAAGCCACAGATTATGTGACCATAGTAAATTGTTCAGGACAAGCAAATTGGCATAACATTCCTAACTTTACATCATCCTGATGGCAAACTCTAGGGTTAAAATTGCTGGATTTGTTTTGTTTCTGGCAAGCAATTGGATGTAAGAGGGACACACGAAGCTAAATTGCCTTATATTAAGTCAGAGAGATCTGCACATTTTGGCTGGGCGTGATACCCAACCATTGTTTCAGGTAACCAGCCTGGCTCCTCGCTTTCTGCCCTACGGAGACAAAAACGTGTGGGTGCTTCCATACAGAGGCCTCCTAGCTCTAGCACTCAAAAGCTATTGTGCAGCTATTCCATCTTTCCCTCCTTGACAGATTTTTTTTGGGGAAGAAAAAAAAGACATAAGTAGTGTTGGGAAAACACGGGAGGGTTACAAATGGAGGACAACAGTGTCTGGAGCCAGGATGAATGCAGGATAAAAACTTTGTCTGGAAGCACCCTGCCTCTTTTGCACCCGCTTCCTGCTACATAAATTTTACTTAAGAAGAGCCCTGTGGGATCAGACCAAAGGCATATCTAGTCCAGCATCCTATTTCCTGTAATGGCTAGCCACACATGCATGTCAAAGGGGACATGAGAGCAAGTTGTTGTTTCCCTGCAAGCTGGTATTCAGGGGCCTGTTAAGGGATTATGGGAGCTGTAGGCCAATACAGCCACCTTGAATGTCATTTTCTTGGTAGAAAGGCAGGGTACAAATCAAAAATCAAAAATACATCTGGAGGGCCATGTCTTTAAAGCCATCAAAATGGGTGGCCATCATGACATCTTCTGGTAGCAAGTTCTATAACTGAACACTGCGCTGTGTGAAGAAGTATTTATTACTTTTCTATACTGCCCCATAGCTGAAGCTCTCTGGGCAGTTTACAAAAGTTAAAACATTAAAAGACAATATACAAAGTTTAAAAGCCATGTACATAAAAGCACATAGACAATATTCATAAACAACATATAACTAAAAATAACTTTGAACAGTCAGTCATAACTAAAGCCACATCCAGGACTGATTATATCGGTGAAGCTCTTCAGATAAAAACTACAACTTCCTCCATTCACTTCTGTTCACTAAAGTCAATAGTGCTATGGGATGAGCACAGGAGCATTCCCAAATGTGATCTCCTATACAGCGTCTTCAGTTCTGTTCACTCAAGTTAATAGCCCCATGTGATAATGGTGTGGAAGGAGGTAGGTAGCAGCAGCCTCTTTGCTGTTTCCAGTTTCTCTGTTCCTCAGGTCCAGCAATGGCTCTGGAGACCAACCTCAGCTGGATGGGGGTTTTGGGTTGCAGGAAACCCTTGGTGTCCATTTCCATGGGGATCAGTGTCTCTTTGCAAACTCAGAAGGAAAATTTTTGCAGCAGGTGACATGAGGTTCTAATACAGGGGTAAGCAACCTTTTTGGGCTGTGGGCACATTTGGCAATTTCAGAAGTTCATTAATCAGGAAATAACAGGCTGCTGATAGGCTGTTGCACAACAATTTCTTTGTAACATAAGCCAGTGGATCTCTGCACCAACAACAGCGATGGAGCTATAGGGCTTTTCTTGACAGGATTAGGGATTAACCAGGGCACCACCACAAAATGGCTGCCATGGGAGGCATGGCAAAGGACAAGTACCTGCCCAAATGTCTGAGGTTGTTCTGACTCCCAACATACTGAACAACTCCTCTGAGCCCACAGTTTTCTGCACTAGGAGAAACCTGTTTCACAGCAATCCAAGCTGCTGGTAAAAAAGTGTTAATTTCTTTTTTTTTAAGTGGGAGGGGTAGGATTTGGCAGGCACCAAGAAAGGTGTCTAGGGTGCATTGGTGCTTGCAGTTACCACATTGCCTACTCTTGTTCTAATATTAGCCATCTTCCTTCATTCAGGCTAGCCTTAACAATGTTTCTGTTTCAGACTGCTTTCAATTAAGAGGGAGGAACACTTTTATTATGTTTCACTTGTGGCTTTGCTTTAGATTTTATGCTGTATCTTGTGAATTGTTGTGAATTGCCCCAGAGAGCTTTGCTTATTGGGCGGTATAGAAATGGAATGGAATGAATAAAATAGAAATTATTGTATTGCTCATTTCCATTGTTGTTTATTGTTGTTCTTGCTGCCTATTTTGTCATTTTAATGTTGATATGGGTTTGAATTGATTTCTGTCATCATTTGGAGAAATTTGTATTATGAAAGAAAATATGGGAGCCTGAGGAAAAACATCTTTCTCCACACCATGCAGTTTTAAGCATCTCCCTATCCGGTTCACCTTTACTTGCCATTTTGTAGCCCCAAACTTTCCTTTCCTTATAGGGGAGTTGCTGCAGTCCCTTGATCCAAGTTATACTCACCACTGGCGACTGTGGGGGTCTTCATTTGTGAGTCCTCTAGTCCAGGAGTGCGCAACTTCTGGCCCTACAGATTTTAGCTTACAACACCCATCATCCCACACCATTGACTACACTGGTTAGGACTGATGGGGGTTGTAGACCAAAACATCTGGATGGCCACAAGTTTCCCACCCCTGCTGTAGCCCATCCAGCCCAGTACCCTCTACTCTGACAAAAGGCAAAGGTTTCTGAAGTTTTAGGTGTAAGTCTCTCTCACCTCCTCAGCTATGTGATAATCCCTTTAAAAATGGGAGATAGCAGGGATTAAATCGAGGATCTTCAGCAAGCAATGTAAGTGCTCTGCTTGTAGGCTATGGTTCTTCCAACAGCAGAAGGAAAAAAGTGGTGCAAGAGAAATGGAAACAGATGCCTCCAGGAATAAAACTGTCTGGTGATCCATGAGCACTTCCACAGAGAGCTTTGCTGGCTTTCAAGGGTGTTTATTCCCCCAAGATGTGTGTGGATCATGTCCATTGTGCATGCAGGTATTTACACATAAAGTGTGAAGCAACCCTGAATGAATAGGCCCGAGACCCAACAAAACTCTCTATGGAAGCCCCAAACTACTGCTTTCCCTGGCTGTTGGAGGCATTTCAGTTTCTGCTCCACCATTCTTTGCCTTCTGCCGCAGGAAGCACACGGTGAGGAATAGATGGGGATTTACAAAACACGAACACCCTCTTTAGGAGTTTGCAAAAGAAGGGTTAACTGTAAGTGTGGAGGGAGCTGGGAAAAGTCATCTGCCCCTCCCCCTCCTGACCTCTCTGTGTTGACAGGGATGGTCTGCAAGGGCAGTGGAAGTGCACATGACTGAATGTGACCAGGGGTTCTGGCTTATCAGCAGGCCCAGCCCTACCATAAGGCAAAGTGAAGCAGTTGCCTCAGGCAGCAGATGCTATGAGGCAGCAACAAGGTGTTGGATGAGACACCTGGGTGCCATGCATTTTGCTCTGCACCCCCTAAATTCGCCTACTACTTTCAGGTGCAGTGGAGGATGCTGTCCCATCATCAGTGTTGAAAGGAGATTCATCTGCCAGTCCAGTCACCTTTTGTACATGAAATGGGAAGAGGCGCCATTTTGTTCTTTACCTCAGGCAGCAAAGTGTCTTGGGCCGGCCCTGCTTATCAGGAGTCTTGACTGGGCGGGTAACCTTGTTCCACCAAACATGGTTACAGCACCCTTTGCAGAGCTTCCCCATCAACATGGGGAGGTAGAAGTGGAGGGGTGTGACTATAAAGACCCCCTATTCCTCTTCATGCCACATCATACAGCCTGTGTATCTATATGAGCACATGTAGCTGGGTGGAGAGGCTAACAGGGTTCCAATGACCTCTACTGCAGTCCTCCACATGCCTTGAATTGACCAGCCATGGTACCATTTTACTCATTAATACTTGAAGATTCATTATGTGTTATTGGTTGGTTCAGTATTGGTTCAGTTGGACAGTCATGTATTACAGTACATTTTCTTGCTGATACTTTTTGCGCTAGGTTGGTCAAAAATAGCTGGTGGTCAGAATAACTTGCTCTAATTTGTGAACATCTTTATAATCAAGGATGACTAATATCCAGCTTTAGTTTCACACCTGCCCTCTCATATCATTCTAATCTCCATCTCTGACTTCACACCTCCAGTTGTATGTCATCTTCATTTCCTGCTATGTGTTTGTGTTTAATCCCACTGAAATTAGGATTTCTTTAGTCCTACAGTAGCATGGCGACAAATTCTTCCCCTCTCAAATGCACCCAGGGTAGTAACATTTGTGCTTCCGGTTTTACCAAATAATTGTCTCCCAAAGCTGCTTTTGCACAAATTTATGTCACATCAGAATAAAGTGGTTTTAAAAACACATTGGTCATGTTTGATATAGCCATCAAAAACAAGGAGGAAGTGATTATAGAAAAGCCCTTTTAGGAAATTTAAGGGTCAGAGATATGCATAATTTTTAGCTATTTAAGCATTATGAAGGTTTCTGCTTGCATTGCACAAATCTACTGAAAATGTCAGCTGCTACCATTAAAAACAGATAAATGATATGGCTGATTCAAATAAACTGCTGTTGCTGGTTTTGCTGTGTTTACTACTCTATCAGTTTTTATTGTATTTTATTGTTGTATGATATCTTGGGAGGGCTCCTGCCATGAAAAGCAGGCAAGAAATGTTTTAAATAAGTAAATAAGGTGGGAAAGTCATTGTTAGGCTGGGAACAAAAGTATTAATCCCTACCTGGCCTTTCCCAATATTATAGCTCAGACATATATTATTCAGCAATACATTCAATTATGTTTCGTGGAGAAAATCCCATTTAACTATGCACCAGATTGTAGCCCTTGTCACAAAAACACCCATGCAGCTGTAATCTTCAAAACATTCTGCAATCCAAATTTACTTGTTCAGGCTTCCATTGGGAGTTTTAAGATTGCAGACTAATTGTGTAGCTAATATTTCAAGAAGGATGTTGGGGTAGTGCACAGATATATATAGGGCAATGGAGAAAGAGTATTCCTAATATTTCATAACTGTATTGGGCACACCAGGCATAAAACATGGACTCTGTTTGCAGTATCAGGGATGACCTAGGAAAAGTGCCTCTGAACACTGGCAGAGTACTGAAAGTGAAAATATGGGTGCATGTAAATTAAGCTATAAGCAATTTATCAGACTGTAGAATGTCTTGACTGCTTACATGGCATGGATGTTAAGGTTAGTGCCGTAACTTATTCCATGCTTTTTGGTGCATGAGTGAATCTGTAAGAGCCTTAACTCATTAAACTGATAGGATTTTGATGCTTAAATACAAGATTAGGCAGGGAATAGGTCCATGGAGCAGTTTTGCCCATCAGGTAGTTTGTAAAAGAGAAACATTGAGAATTAAAAAATATCTAGGCAAAGCAGAAGCAGGAGAGAGAGAAAGTGGTCAAAAATGCAGCAGAAAAAAGCAGCAGTGCATAGTACATGCATGCCATGGCTGTACTATAGTAGCAAGAATCTGCTGTAACTGTACCATGTGTCGCAGTATCACTGCTATGCTGCAGCAACGTTCATTTATTCCTTAACTTGCAAAACTAAACTATGTTACATTCATTTTTCACTTTGTGTATTTTTCATCGTTCTTCACTTTGCCACCTGTAAGTCTAGACTATCCTCCCCACAAGGTGTCACTGGACTGGTTTTCAAAAGCGAGCAAATAACCTTTCCCTATATAGAATGCCTGAAAAGTGGATTTGTCAGCTCTGCATAGGCTACCTGGATCTTGCCCAAGCATGAGATGCCAAAGAGACAATAAAACGACACTCCACTCTAGTTAGGGATGTATGGATTGTGTAAAATCCGCTCCATCTGTGTTTCCAAAATTGTCAAGCGTCTTTTGTTCCATTGTCTGTTCACAGACGGATTTGAACTTTTTTTCGTTGTGCAGAAAAATACGCAAATAATTTCGTAAGAGAGTTCGCAACAATTTACATAATTTACGTTAGTTCATAACATTTAGTGCATTGTCCCCCATTCCATTCAACTTTTCCATGTATATATTTTCCAGTCTCAGCTGAAACTTGCGTATTTTCCTACGAATAAATATGTGTAAATTTCGGGAAAGTAGAAAAAAGATCTGAAAGTCCACAGACTCTGTGCGGTCTGAGGAGGTTGGTCTGCAGCGGATTCCACAGGTTGGATTCTTAGAAATCCAAGCTCATTTTAGCCCATCTCAAATTTCTCCAGCATTCCTAACTCTAGCACAGGAACAGAAATTAAATGTTTGACATGATACCAGGACTGTTCAGCTAGCATTTCTTGCCCATGTTCTTGGCTTTCCCTGCTGTCACCACTTGGCCATCAGAAGGAAGCTGAAGACTCAGAGGAGCTAAGTAGTCACCTGTTTACATCTGGTACCAGATGCGCATAAAATGCAAGTCATAATTGTTTTATTGGAAGTGCTCATTTAAAAAATAATCTGTATCACTAAAACAGTATTGGGAGATCCAGACTTAGTCATGACTAAAAATTAATGGGTCAAGTTAGTTATGACTAAGTTAAATGCAATTTATTTCAATAGGTCTGCTCTAAGCATGGCTCAGACTGGATCCAACCTGATGTTTCTATTGAACCAGTTATGTATCCTACACCATGGCTGCAATTCTAAGGCATGCTTTCCATTTAGGGAGTAAGCCTAATCAAATACAGTTTGACTTAGGCTGCAATCCTACAGCCTGTCAACTGGCCTCTGATGGGCTGTAGAACACTGCAAAAACGCTGCTGAGCTCAACTAGCGGGTGGCACTTACACTCCTGGTATGCTGGCACACGTGTACCCGTGCCTGTATTTTGCTAATGGTATGGAGGATAAGGGGTATTGCTGGGTATGTTGGGGGCAGACATTGGCAGACTTGCATCTACAGGATTCAAAGCCCCCGGGTTTCCCCAATAAGGGAGAAAAAAAACGTACTCCAGAGCTGGGGAGATGTATATGATTTCCCCTTCTCCTAGCGTGTGAAGTGTGGAAAACAACAACACAAAGAGCAGAGGGGCAGGGAGGAAGGAAAACCCACCCATCCCATATTCTGCCCTAGCCAGCACAAGTTGGTGTGGCTTAGGAAATTATGGTTCCTCCTCCATGGATTCTTCCTCCTACTCAACAATAACATTGCTGTGTTCATAAACATGCATAGGATTACACTATAAGAGATTAAAACCAAGGGAACAAAGTAAGAACACAGGATTTTTTTTTAGTTTAAAATGCTTTTTTTTTTAAATTTCCCATTCAGAAAGTTGGTCTATTACAGTCATGGACTTAATTACACTGGTAAATTACCAAATCAGAATTTTCCATGCAAAAGGTAGCTGTCTGCATATTAATAAACAAAAGTTTCATCCAACATCAAGTTTCTTCATTATTTATTTCCTCACGACGAAGCTGGTTTAACACACTGCACTGTTTCAAAACCTCTATGTTAGAAACATCCTCGCTAATGACAGGCACATCCTCTCTCTGTTTCCCAGCTGTCATTTCATCCTCACTGTCTGAGAGTGTACAGAGAAGAGTATCATTTTCATAGGTAGGAAAATAATACCTAAGAAAAACAGGGAAGAATATAGAATCAAAAGCCACATTTTACAAACATACCCAGTGGCATTGGAGCTGCTTCCCAGTGACACAACCCTACACTGCTGGGTGTGTGTATGAATATTGCAGCCATGTCGGTGGTGCCAACCACACAGGAAAAACCTGTGTGATCTGGTCCTCCCACATGATTGCAATACTTGCACACATTTCTCAGCAGCATGGGAAGCATTCCTTGACAGTGGCTTCAACATCTGTGTGTGTGTGTGTGTGTGTGTGTATGTATATACATGCACCAACAACCTATTTTGTGCCATATAAATCAATGCAGTTTGTCCTTAGAAATCATAGCAGAAGTTTACAGGCTGTTCAAGGTACAAGTCGATAATAATGCTGGAAGCTCTTTCAGGATTTCCAGTGTGGACTTGTTTTATTCAGCTTGGAGTGACCATTAATTACCTGTTTCCAGTGCATTGCACTGTGTGTTCTGGATGACAATGCCTGCACAACAGAATTTTTTACAGCAGGAATTGGGTCGCCCAGCACTCGAACACAAATGAAAACAAACTTTGCGGCAGAAAATGAGCTGCCCTTTAATGTTATACATAACTTCATAAATGACCTGCCCTGACTAATGGCCATATTTCTTCCATCCCATTATAAACTTGTGCAAGGCTCACGTTTCAACCAAGGAAAACTGATCTAGCAGTCTATACTACAGTCCTTTTATAGTCTGAGGGTGTGTGGCTATTGGCAACCACTTGCAACATTCACTTGGTCTGCAGAAAAGAAAGTAGGCCTGAATAGCATAGTAAGGGTAGAAAATGCAAAGTCTAGGTTTCAGTTATCAGACATTATCATGCACTGTCCACAATGCTGAAGTAAATAAACACACTCTTACTGGGGCTGATCCCACACGGATCTGGCTGGCAGAAGCATTATATGTTTGCTCTCTTCCATATGATTTACCAACTCCTTTTTTGAATGGAATTTCTCCTGGCAACCGTAGCACTGACACTGGTGCACCTCTCTCCTGATGAAGTTCACCAATTTCACTTGCTGGTAGAAATTCAAACCTAGCAAACAAACAAAAAAACAGTTCCAAAGCAAAAAATAATAATAATTTGAAAGACACAGAACCCAAACAAGATTATTAAAACAAAGGAAGGGGCTTAAAGAGTGCTATGGATATGAAATCGGTAAGCAAAGTACAAGTTGACACCTGTATATTTGCTGGTTAGGTGAGCTAGAAGGCTATCTATGATTGAGCTTAGATAGATAGAAAGCTGGGTGTACTCGGACACATATTTCTGCTATGCCAATGATTTTATATTCTTTAAAATCACTTCTGTGTTAGAAAATAGATGGGCAGTGCAATCCTTTACAAGTCTACTCTGAGTTCAATGGGACTTACCCCCAGATAGGTATGGAGCGGACTGCAACCCTACTGGACTTTTGAATAAAATATTTCTGAGCTCATCTAGCAGAACAACATAGTTTTATTTAGCATGATGGCTACCAGCAGATCCAAGATTTATAGGAAGAAAATGGAACGTTCAGATCTCCTTACTACAGTGGTTTCTCGAGGACCACTGCAAACAGTTGGTGTCATCCTTGGCCATTCAGTAGAGATATGTATTGCCATAAAAAGTTAAAATAATTGAAAAAATTGGAGTCATACAGGCTGACCTTTGGTCCCTTACCTCTACATTTCACTACATTTCCAGTAGCAGCAGGTATCTCCAATAAAGTATTGCTTTACTCACCATACTCAGTCTTAATTTTTAGAAGACCGAATCCATGAGCCTCCTGGGGTTGGGGAAGGAAAAAAAGAGAGAGGTTCCAGTTATGAATGCTTTTATATATTTCAAGTTGAGTGATTAAACTTAAGTGTATAAATACTAGGCACAATCTAAATACTGAGGCACTATATGCAAAATATAATTTTAGAAGTATTACTATGTTATTGCATACTTAAATACCAGTTGAAACTCTCAATGATACTTCAGTTAAGGAGCTGCACTGCATTAAATCAAACTCTTGTTCCATTTAGCATAGTACTATTTACTCTGCAAGATCTTTGCCTGCTCCCTGAAACCTGTTAACTGGGAACACCAGGGACTGAAACTGGGGCCTTCTACATCCAATGTCCGTGCCCTATCAATGGGACAGAGCCCCCCAAGTAAATTGTTTAAGTTACTAAACTTTATTCCATGTTCTCCTTACTATTAATTTGGGTCCAGATTTAGTCAAATTTAGAGTAGACTAACTGAAATCAATGGGACAAGTAGGTCAAAACTAACTTAAGCCTCATTGATTTCAATAGGTCTACTCCAAGTATGACTGAGGCTGCAGTCGTACAGCCACTTACCTGAGAGTAAGCCTCACTGAAATCAATGAGAATTATTACAGAGTAAACCTGTATAGGATGGCAGTGTAAGTCTGGATCCAATCCTATGAATAAAAAGTCTGCAACTCTGCTTAAGGTGGTTAATAAGATCCTCACTGCCAAGACTCATATAGTATAGAGCAGTGGCTTTTGAATTAAAACAGGGCATCCTAATGTAACCGAAAAGCTGTCTTACACATTTTCTAAAGTAAAATCTAATATAAAGTGTACATGCCTCTCACCTCCATGTGATCATAGAGCTTTTCTGTTGTCTCCATCTGCTTCTCACAGAAGAGGCAGACTGCACAAACAGGATGTTCTTCCCAATCAGACCAGTCTCTACATAGAAGCATTTACATTGGAATTAGGTGTTTTGGGACTCTTTCTGAAAGTTACAGCGATGCTGTAGACATGGAACCTCATTTTGCTTTAATTTATCTGCTTGAACATATGAGATTGACAAAAATCCACTCTTAGTACTTAATAGAATCATTTATTTATTTATTTATTTATTGTTAAATTTATTAATCGCCCATCGGGCCGGTCACACAGCCACTCTGGACAATGCACAGCAATAAAAAGAGTTTATACAATAAAATTCAACATTAAAAACATCACATTTCTAAAATTACCCTAGCCCACCCCAAATGCCTGCCTGAACAACCATGTTTTTAATGCATGGCAGAAGCTCATTAAAGAGGGGGCATGGCAGAGTTCCCTAGGGAGGGAGTTCCACAGAGTGGGGGCCACCACAGAGAAGGCCCTCTCCCTCGTCCTCACCAGCCTAGCTGTCCTGGCTGATGGGACAGAGAGGCCATCCAAGGCCGATCTTGTTGAGCGGCCTATCTGATGTTGCTGGAGGCGCTCCTGTCAGAATCTCCTTTCAGGCACAATCTTATGCATGTTTAGACAGAAAACAGTCCTGCAACTCCTGCATGCCCAGCCAGTATGGCTGGCTGGGGCATGCTGGGAGTTGTAGGATTTTTTTCTGTCTAAACATGCATAAGATTGCACCTTTAAAGTAGTCTTACTAGTTCCACCTCAAAGCATACTTCAGTTCCAGAGCCCTTTCACGTCAGGCTGTCTGTCTCTCTCCAGTATGTTTAGTCAGACATCACTTGTATCAAACTAACAAGAACACACAGCATTCTTTCTCCTTTATGCAGGCTTGGCTAACTATTATTATTTCATATGACAAACAATTGTTCAGTGCAGTGGTGGTCAACTTGTGGCCTTCCAGATGTTTTGGCTTCCAGCTCCCATCAGGCCTGGCCAGCATAGCCAATGGGGAAAGCTGATAAGAATCATAGGCCAAAACACCTGGAGGGCCACAAATCGCCCACCCCTGGTTTAATGCTATACAACAGCAGGAGGAGACGAGTGTACTTCATTTTAAGGAACATTTACAAGGTCATGTTTCCAGCTCTGTACCAAATGTGTAAGACAATACTTCATTTCAGTAAAAGATTTTTCTCTCATTTCACTCAGACAATGCCATCTCTATAGCAATTAAAACTATTAGCTACTGGCCATACTTTGAAATGGTCGCTAGCGAAGGAATTTCATTCTAATCACAATGGCTCAGTTTTACCTCTTCTTAACCTTGTTCCCTCCCCACCCCAAATTGCTCAGAACTTTAAATGAAAGATGAAAGAAATGCTGTGAAATTTTATGCAGTGTATGGTCTGAGGCAAAGAATTAAGGCCTGGTATACTGCATATGGGTGAACATTCACAGTATTTCTTGCGCAACCTTCCTGAGGGCATGAGTGGATACATGTCCCTTTACCTTCCTTCCTGGCTGTAGGACAGCCTTCCCCAAGCCAGTGGCCATTCTGACTGGGGATGATAGCAGTTGTAGTCCAACACAGGGGAGGGGCTGTAGCTGAGTGGTAGCACACATGCTTTGCATGTAGAAGATCCCGGGTTCGATCCACAGCATCTTCAGGTCAGGCAGGAAAATCTGCCTGATACCCTGGAAAGCCGCCGCCAGTCGGTTTTGACAACACCGGGCTCGATGGACCAATGGTCTGACTCAGTATAAGGCAGCCGCCTGTGTTCCTAACACATCTGGGGTGCCCCAGGCTGGGGAAGCTCCCCTGAGAAGTACACAGAAGCAGGAGGGGAAACACACTCACTCATTCACTACTGCCAGGACTCTGATAATTAGACACGAGCTACTGGGGCTATTCTAGTACCTTCCCCTCTATTCATTCTTCTGGAACCTTCTCGGGGGTCAGGTGAAGTGCAATAGAGCAATGTATTTGTGAAAACTAAGGGCCAAAGTAGATGTGATATAGGAGATTCATTAAAACGGGTGGGGAATGTGTGGTTCTCCAGATGTGGTTGGACTGCAACCCCCATCAGCCTTAGCCAGTATAGCCAATGGGAGTTGAATAGGGAGTTGAAGGCAAAAACATCTGGTGGGCCACATGTTCCCCATCCCTGCATTAACATGATGTCTCACAGTTGTTGTTTTCAGTATTAATGGATTGGGGACAAGATCATCCCCCTTCCAGAGCTGCTATTTGCCTTATGGGATAGAAGTACCTGCGTGTTTTGTTCTGTGGACCAACTAGCAGCTTTCTGGGGTGGGGAAAATATTATTAAAGAAAATGACATGGGGGTTGAACTTTCCCTCCCTTAGCCCTGCTGCCCCTAATCCAAATCATCACTCGCCATGACTGATACTAACGGTTTTAAAATGCTGGAAATCCAATTCATGAATCTCCTCTGTCATGCCTACTTCATCCCTCAATGTCATGGCTTCCAACATCATGTACCAAGCCCCTAGGGTACATTTGCCACTTCCCTAGCCCTTAAATACAAAACAAAAACTCAAATTACTCTTCCTGGCTGTGTAACAATTCTCGGTCATCTTCTGACTGAACCTCTTCCCAGGACTTTCCAAATTCCTGAAGAAGAGAAAGAAAAGAAAAATGCCTTGAGGTAATATGAATTCACTTTACCTCTGAAACAGCCAAAGTTCTAAGTCTTACTTTAGTCTTAGATAGCTGATGTAAATATTCAAGATAAGGTTATACTACTGCTTCCATGTGTAAAATACCTACAAAGCAGCGGAAAAACACAAGTTAATTCACTTCCCTTTGTACAAGTGATTATGCATTGTATGAATAGCAATGAAGGAGAAGAACGCCATCATCAAGGATGCATAATATATAGGATGCTGCACCAGAGCTCAGACGTTTGGCATTGTTGTATTATGCAACCTTGAACAATTCGCTTCACTTCTCAAATTTACTGCATTTTGTAAAAAGTTGTTCCTGCCTGTTCCTATGATGCCTATGTACCAAGAGGTTCCAGTTAGCATTGATGTTTCTAGGAACTTTGACATTCCAGGAGGATCAGTTGAAAAAGAAAAGAATGCTGGCTTTGGTTGATGGGACACGTGGTCAAAAAATCTGGAGGGCACCAAGTTGGGGAAGGCTGGTTATGACAAATGAAAAGAAAAGGCGATCAGTCCCATTCCTTAATCAGAGGTTTCAAAGCTATTACAATGTGTCAGGTAAATGGCGCATCAGCATAAATTGCTAGAATAGCCTGTAACAAGACGTCATTACAGATTAGGGAATTAAAATCCTGTAATTAATTCAGAGAGATGTTGGTCTCTAGGGTAAACTCTCCAAGAGCAGCCAGCTTCATTAACATTGCCAGGATAGTGAGATACTGCCAGGCAGTTAACACCCCTCTTGCCTCACGGTCCCCTCAAGGGTACCAGGTAGTCTCCTATGGAAAAGGTTGCTTCTGGCAAATTAGCAGGTAGTTTTTAATGAAAAGCTAAGAGATGGGAGAAAAAACAGGGCGGGGAAGGGGGAAGCTGTCTCCTCCCTATACTATAGTGAAATCAAGTGATCCACAAGTTTAAAATAGGCAAAAGCTTCTTCTTTTTTTTTAAAGCTATATGAATGTTGCCAACTAGTTCCATTGCTGGATTATCGAAGCACAAAACTGTTTAGTGGCATGTTTCCTGCCCTCCACTAGAGCAGCCTTTCCCAACCTGGCGCCCTCCAGATGCATTGCACTACAACTCCTGTCATTCACAACCAGGAGGGCACTGGCCATGCTGGCTGGGGATGTTGGGAGTTGTAGTCCAACACTAGAAGAAATAATAGTTTGTCAGCTGGGACTTCAGAGACCTAGTTTGCACGATCAAACAACCCAAGGTTAATAAACCATGGGTTGTTTGTGAGTGCACAGGAATGAGCAAGTGTGCTCGTTCCCACTCACTTGCCCACTTCTGCTTTCCTAACATTACTTCCAAACCTGGAAACTATGGGTTGTTTAGGGGTTAAACAACTCAGAGTTAACCCATGGTTTGTGGGTTTGGACTTAACAGTAACAACACAGAACACCCCGTTTAGGAAAGCAGAAGTGATGAGCACACGGGAGGCAGTGCGCTTGCCGCCACATGGCCACAACTGACTATGGGTTAAACAATCCTTAGTTAGCTGTTAGACGTGATCAGAGAACCTTAATGCAAGGTAGATCAGCAAAACCACGACACACACAAAACTTCTTCAGAACAACACACAGATCTCCTAAGCCACAAGCTACAAGTAACAGCATTAAGAAAAATTCTAGAACACCAGCAATGCTAGACAATTTATTACAGTAACTGTTGTTTTACAATATTTATTTCCCAGTAAAAACATCATTATATGGCAATAGTATTCCATTTATGTCTTGGAAAAATTGTGCATGTTTTTAAGACCTGGTTCGAGACCTGTGAATGCTTCAGAGTGTGTAATAATGAATGATCAGAGGTTACACATCTGTCATTTCAATTATGTCAGCCCACATTTAGTGGAAGATAATGGGAAAGCCTTAATATCAGCTGGGAAACTAATTCAGCTCAGTGCTGCTTGCCTCAGTGAAGTTGGTTTTGCATTGTCATAAAGGCTGGCTTAGCTAAATGCATCACTTGGAAACCTAAGGGGGCCAAATCAAACAAAAAACAAGGCTTCTGGACATTTAATAGCTGTGCAGAAGAGAAGTAAGTGTGCTCTGACATACCCCAGTGTTAGAAGAGCAAGAGCTTTACCCACTGAAATTACTTCTACCCAATTCCATTCATAGCAGTTCTGCCATATTTAAACCATTTTTCAAGTAGCCCAATATTGTAAGCATCAGGCCTACTTATTCACATCAAAATGGTAGCCAGGATCAGGTGGAAGGTAAAATGGGGCCAAATCCTTGGTGGAATTTGGAGGTTGGAGAGATATTTCCACTATTGAATAGGGTAGGAGTAAATGAGCTAAGATTTGGGGGAGTAGAGGGATAAAGCTTAATTGTATGTCTTTCCCCATCCCTTGGTCATTAAATTTGATAGATGATGTACAGAAGACAGAGCTTCTAAGTGTCTGTCATTTTTCAGCCAATCACTGGTTCAAAATTATTTAGTCTTTAAGACAGGGCACAATCCAGATAAGGTTAAAGGCACTGAAATCCCATGATTTAAAACTAGGAGTTAAGGACATACTTAACTCTGCCAGGACCACATGACAGAGTGGGGTTGTTGCCCCAAGTAGTGAGCAGTGGCAAAGTGCTAAAGGACATAGCTGTGTGCTATATGGCCTGCCTTGCACCTCCTAAATTAGCTTGCTGCCTTCAGAGGCAGTGGAGGATGCTGTCCAGTTGACAGTGTTGAAGTAAGATCCAACTGTTGGTCTACATGGCTTCTGTAAGTGAAATGGTGTGGGGGGGGCACATCTGGTCCTTCACTTAAGGCAGCAAAAGTCTCTTGGGCTGGCCCTGACTCTTCCATTTAAATCAAAGAGATTTAAAACTGATTAACCTTGATGAATCATGCCCATGCTCTTTATAGCTCAGCCAACTGATAATTGCATATACTACATCCAGATATCCTTGGATGATGGGGAGTATTTGGATCCATTCCAACCTGTTTTCTAGCCTGGTTTGACGACAGAATCACCCTGTCGCCCTGCTAGATGAGTTACACTGTGGTATGGATGGGGAAGTGTTAGTTCTCCTGGATCTGTCAGTGGCCTTTGACACTGGGGAGCATGGCATTATGGTGGCTTCACTGCTTTTTGGAGGGTTGAACCCAGAGGGTAGTGCTGGGGACTCCTGTTCAATCCTAGGGCTACTGGCTTTTGGGATACCTCAGAGTTCCATCTTGTCCCCCATGGTTTTTACCATCTACAAGTGCAGATGACAAGCACCTCTATCTCTACCTACAAATCCCCGGGGTGGTTGAGGAAGTCTTGACGAGGTGTCTGGAGGCAGTTTTGGGATGGATGAAGTTGAACAAACTGAAGCTTAATCCACATAAGATGTACTGTGGGGTAGAGAAACCTGCTAAATTAGATGGAGATGTGCAAGCCCTCATCTTGGATGGGGCTGCATTACCTCGAAGGACAGGTGCACAGCTTGGGGGTTCTACATCTGGCACTATCAATGGCAGCCCAAGATGGCATTGGTGGCCATGGGCACCTTTTATCAGGTTTGGCTGATTCACCAGCTGCACCTGTATCTAGGGAGGCCAAACCTTGCCACTGTTATTCATGCCCTGTTTACATCTAGGTTGGACTATTGTAATGTGCTCTATGTGAAGCTGACTTTGAGGACAGCTCAGAAGCTTCAGGGCATCTAACAGAGATTCTGTAACAGATACACTGGTTGCCAGTGCATTTCTGGACTATTTAAAGCGCTAAAAAGCTTGGGACCTGGTTATTTAAAGAACCACCAGCACCTGCCCAGGCATTATGATCAGCCACAGGGGCTCTACTCAAGGGCCTACTTGTAAGATCTATTAGATTGGTGGGCACAAGAAACAGGGCCTTTTCAGTGGTGACAACATCATTGTGGAACTCCCTCCTTCAGGAAATCTGACTCCCTCACTGATTGCTTTTACATGAGGCCTTAAGAACTGGTTGTTGGAATCTGCTTTTAACTGAAACATTAATTGATTGACTATCGGCCTTTAATTGAAGAATTTTAAAGGCTGCTGCTATTTTATTTGTTAGCAGTGAATGTTTTGTTTTATAGCTAGTATTTTATTTTTGTAATTGTGTGTTAATTTTATAAGCTAATTTGATGGAGCTTTCTGCCCAGAAAGCTGGAATATTAATACACTCACATACATACATACACCTTACCAGGTAATTAATAATATAAAATCTGTCATATTCTCTGTTTTTGGCATTGATTCTGCGATGCTGCTTCTTTCTCATGTGATCCTTGAGTGTGTTCTTATCTCGAAATATTTTTTCACAATATAGGCACTGCAAACTAAGACAAAACAATAAATAGCTATGAGGGCAATAATGTAAGTAACCAGCCCATTACTTCCAACAGCTATACCAAAAGTAGTTTGCTTTAATAGACAAGTGATGACAAGATATATAGCAAGATGGAGGGAGCAATCCTACCAGGACAGGTGGCCGCCTCCGACCTCAGAGGCGACCACTTATCCAATGCAGGGCAGGAGAAGCACAGAGGGGATCGTCCCCTCTGACCTTCAGCCGCCCTGCATTTGCAACTAGACAGCTGATTTCGGCTGTCTAGCCACAGGAAGGTGGAGCGGGGGAAGTGGCTGCCAGATGACATGTTGCATGTGCCGTACTGGCATTTCCACCTTCCCTGCCCTGGAACGCGCCCCCCCCCCCGAACACCCTGTTTTTGCCGCTCCGCACTCCCCTTCCGAGCACGGAGTGTGGGGTTGTTCCGACGTGCCTGTGAGGAAGCGTGGGAAGGGGGGAAGGTTGGTTTTCAGGGAACTGACCTTGGAGTGCGGGCTCTGAGGTTGGTTCCTGGAAACCGATGTATCTTATGGCTGTCTAGCTGCTGACTAGCGGCCATAGGATTGCTCCCTAAGATTGTAAGATCACCAGAGAATTAAATTTGAAAGAAAGAAAACTTGTGGCGTATATAATCATCAAGAAGCAATAAAAAGACCGAACCTGTGGGCGTAAATATATAAAATCAGATCAGTTCTTTTAAATTACTGGTTTGGTCTTGTAGAATTTATGGGATTACTGATATATTGGAATTAAATTTTTGATTTATATATCTGCAGATCAATATTTACGCACTTTTCCATATTGTATCCTTGAACAATATTTGATATTGTAATAAATACATTCTACTAGAAGGCTTTATATCAGCCTAGCACAAGGAGCCAAGGAATCAAAGAATACTTTAAAAGTCATAGGAAACTGAAGATTTTATTTAAAAAATTATATCCAAGCATAAAACCACAAGCTCAACAAGCAGAAATACTGAGCTTTAGCTATTAGCAATGTTCAGTATTGCATAGGAATGACCTTCAATGCTGAAAAACTGGACTGACTTAATATGTAAAGCAGCCTTCCCCAACCTGGTGCTCTCCAAATAATTCCTAATTATTGGCCATGCTAGCTGGGGCTGATAGGTGTTGAAGTTCCAAGCATCTGGAGGGCACCAGTTTGGGGACAGCTGATGTAAAGAGTATGGCAAAAAATGTTGCTTATTGTAAGAGCATTACAGAACAGAAGAGCATCATGAACCTCAGTAATTCATCCTGTAGATACCTTTGGCAGAGTAATTGTGCTTGACATTAATATAGTGCCAATTGAAGACACCTTCCCCCAAAATCTGATTCTATTTCCTGAGCACGAGGGACAAGGAACATTTGAAGCACTGAAAGGTTCACAGATAAATGTAAGTGAACCAAAGTTGTAGTTTATCACTAACATGTTTGCATATTGCATTGGTAAGTAAAATGATTGCTCTTTCTCCAAGCAGCACACACAGATGTGCTTGCACACATATTTTCTACCTTCAGGTGGCCAAAATGTCCAGGGATTGCATTTAGATGCCATCTCCATGACCTAGATTTACTATTCATTCACCTACATAACTAGCCTGAAGCACAAATACTTTCTATCTTACTTATTTAATTCCCAGGCTCCCTTCAGAGCTGAAGGGTCTTCAGAATTTACCCTTCAGAATCTCCTAAAAATTCATTTTCCCCCAGTGGAATCCTGCACAATTGCTTTGTGATACTGAAGCATCTATACACTCAGCTCTTTCTTCATAGAGACAGTTCATAGTAACTGAACAGCTTCTTACTACTGGTGTCATTTCAAATTGCATTTCTTTTTAATGAATGCAAGGAGCAGGGTAGAGGTTGGCAGCTGACATCCTCTCCACTCCCGTCCTTTTTAGGTTTCTGAAAAATGCTGAAATACACAAAAACGGGCTGGTGGAGGCATACAAAGAATTGTGACTCTCACACATTACCCAGTTTGGAAGAGCAAGAAGGGGTAACCTGCTATCCCCCAATGTCATGCATAGCATCTCTAACAGTTGCCAAACCAGCACAAGTGGTTTTAAATGAACAATTATGCAACTTGGTGCAGAGATTTGTATGAATGACGGTAAACTCTCACCAGGGAGGTGAGAGCGGCACCCTCCTTGAAATGTTTTCGCAGGCATGTAAAAATTTTTTTGTTCCAGCAGGCCTTTGGGGACAGCTAGTCTGGACCTGTGAGAATATGACGGATGGATACTATATTTCTTATTGTCTTTTAACGTTTTGATATTTTATACAATTTTAATACTATTGATGATTTAATTATATTTTTAACTTTTGTATACTTCTATTTATATTTCTATTTATAGGTTTTAATTGTACAAGTTTTAATGTTGTAAAGCTGCCTTGAGTCCCAGTATTGGGAAAAAGGTGGGAAATAATAACAATAATAGTAATAGTAACAACAACAACAACACTACAACAACAAACCAGTACCTCTTATACCTGCTTGACAGTGGTCAATAAAGAGCAGGGAAGCTTTTAAGGTACAAAGGACACTCCCTTCAGGCAGTAACCTTTCCATTCCAATTGTTAGGAACAGCAATCCTGCAATATTTCCATGATCAATAAGACATGCAAATAAGGCTCTGCAATCCCTAACACAACTTATCTCACCAACCCTGAGATATGAGAGCTATTGGGCCTGGGCTCAAAGAGGACATGGGTTTGGTGAGGATAATGATGTCAGAGCCCTCCAAAATAATGTACAGAGCATCTTGTACTGCAGGTTTCTCCCAACTCTACTCTGCAGGCCCATCCCTCTCCCCAACCCCTTACCCTGGCTTTGAGCTACCGGGGCCTTTGGAAGGAGATGGGGAGAGGAATCCCCTTCTTATCTCTGATCTGTGGGAGGGTTTTTTTTTTTTTTAGGGGTTTCAAGGTTTTAGTATACATACATGGATTTGTATATATCCATAGCAATGGATACATATGAAATGCATATATACGGAAATATAATTCTCTAGCAGTTATACACAAGCTTCAACAAAAGTGGACCAGATATCCAGGTGTATCCCTTCAAAGGTGGTGTCTGTATACCACCCATTCAAATACTGAAAGTGCTGGGAGGTCCTCAATCCATTGCATTATAAAAGGCGAGTGTTTATCCTTCCAATGTTGTAATATCAGTATTTTAGCTGTCAAAAAGGCAGGGAGAATCCATTTATGCTGACTGTTAATTTCCATGAAGCAGGTAAATAATTTAAAACAGCGTGTATATCAGCAAATATTAAAGAGTGTTCCAGAACAAAATGTATCTGTGTAACTTCTGTCCAAAAAGAAGGAACTACTGGAGATTGCCAAAACATATGTTTAAACGAAGCATGACCTATATTGCACCACCAGCAATTAGCCAAATCAGATAATCGCTTATTAAAGAGATGTTGTGGCATGCAATTAACATGAAACAGAAGTTTTTGCTGAATAAGACGCAGCCCAAGATCCATAGATGCCAAAGAGGCAATCCACTGATCAGGCAAAATGGGACAATACAATTCCCTATTCCATTCCTGCTTAAAGCCCTTTATATCATATTTATTCACCAACAACATTTATAGAGATGGATTTTGGGTCGCTTTGCCTGACCAGTCTCAAAAAGTGCTTCCAATAATGACAGAGACTCTGATGCTTTAAAAGTGACCAGGCCAAACATAGATACCAACAAATGCTTCAGTTGGAAGTAGGCCTTTGTTGTATCCTTCGCTGTGTCATCCACTCAGCTTTTCATCAAAAGCTCAACTCCTGCCTCCCAGTCCTTTTCATCTCCATTCCCACAAGTTATTCTCTTCTCTCCTCCAGCTACTCCACTGGGACAGAAAGGATCCTCTCTATAGAGCTGCTAGGGGGCTTGGCTTGGAGCAATACAAACCTATTTTTAAGGCTGATGGCAAAACAGTCCACAGGTTTTAACCCAGGATACTTATGTACCTGTCAAGTTTTTTCTGTAGAAGATCCAAGAACTCCTTACAGTTGACAATGTTATCTGGCAGCCCAACGTTGAACGCATGCTCGTTGGCCATGTGATTGAGAAGGACTGATCTACAAAAGTGAAGTCGAGTGTTAGATATTTCGTTCAGTGTACTTTTAGGGGAGCTTCAAATATGCACTTTGGGGAAAAGGCTAGTGTGCTAAATTAAGCAGCGCTGCTACAAATGAATGTGGTTTTCCCTTTTGCAAGTGTGTGTCTTTTCACTGTAAAGACCACAAGGCATGGCAGAAGAAAGCCAGAAGCATGGGCCTGAAGCTGGTCTTAATATCCAGAAATGTACAAAACCCACTTGAAGTGCTATTTTAAACTACAACTAAGTCACTGCACTGTTTCTTTTGCTGCTAGAAATTATTTGCACTCACCTGAAGAAAATCTGAACTTCAAGCTTTATAAAACCAATGCTGAATAAGTTAACAGCAATTATTGTTTGTCTAGCAGGAAAAGTACATTTTGTGTAACTAAAGTGTACATTTCAGACTTATTGCCATCTGACAGTAGCATATCACAACTTTGCCTGCACGATTAAAACCAAAACCAATTACTGATTTTAGTGGCGGGGGGGGGGGGGAGGAAAAACAAGGAGAGAAAGGCAGAAGCAATGGAAAGGGGGAGAAAGAAGAGGGTGGTGGGGAGGAAGAGGCAAAAAGAAGGCAGCAAAAATGAAAGGGAAATAAATGAAAAAACATGATCATTTCGGGAAACCCCCAGCTACGGAACCCAAGAAGGGCTCTGTCTCTTTAACTACTTGTTGGCTAGGAGAGCTACAGCAATTATTGCTGTTCTGATCAGGATGAAGTAGCTATTAAAGAAATGGTTCTCCATTCTCTAGCTTTCTCCAGGCCTCCTTCCTTTTTCTTACCACGTCCTCTAGCTTACAGACCGGGTCTGACACTGCAGCTTCCCCCCCACCCCCCGCCACCATTTGTTCAACCCTTCTGAGCCTCCTCCGCTGCTGCTACCAAGCTTGGACAGGGAGGAGGAAGGTGGTGACAGCAAGGGAGGAGAAGGAGGCAGCTGGCTGTAACTTCCCAGCAGCACTTCACCCTTGCTAGTCAGAGGCAGGCAGGCCCTCCAGAGCCAGACCAATACCCCATGGAAGAAGCCTTCTGCATAGGGGAAAATGACTTCTGCTCCCCTCTCTGTCCATCCCGCACAGGAAGTGGAAAGGGAGAGAGCAATGCAGTCTCTCCCCCCAGCCTCAATGGCACAGTTGCTGCCAAAGTTCCTGGCCTCCAGAAAAAAGGATTCTTTCTTTTAAAAAAAGCTGTGTCTGGCATTGGATCGATAGCGGAGAGCCTTGCGGGTGAAGTGGTGGGCTTGGGTGGGTGCACTGGCACCTGCAGGCACTGTGTTGTTGACCCCAGAGATAGTGTTTGGTTGTTTGTATCCCAGCTTTCTACCAAAAATGGTACTCAAGAAGGCTTACAGAACTAATCAAAATTGATTAAAACCATACATTAAAATGCAATAAAAGCACAACAATTACAGATTTTTAAAAAATTAAAAACAGCACTCAAGCCACCAGATCCACTTAGAGGTTAAAAGCCTTCTTGAATAAAGTGGTTTTTGTCTGTTGGAGGAAGGACAGCAAACAGGGAGCAAGCCTAGTCTCCCTTCGAAGGAAGCGACCACTGAAAAAGCCCTCTCTCATGTCACCACCAAATGCGCCTCTGAAGACGGCGGTCTCAAGAGAAGGGCCTCTCCAGACAATTTCAGGAACTGGGCAGGCTCTTTCAGCACTGATTTTTTCTTTAGACTCAGTCAAGGCCTGGGCTCAAATCTCTACTTAACCAGACCATGCCGCAGTTGTTGTCAGGACAAAGTTGAGTAAGGAGCCACAGATGCCATCTTGAGCTCCTGGGAGGAGCTGGCTAAATCTGATGCAAAACTGTACAGTTTAAGTGCTATGACATCCTCAAAAAACTGCTGCCACAATGCCTTCACAGCAGACTGCAGCACAGGATATAACAGTCAAGGAAGCTTCCTTTCCTTTTACAGTTCATAGTCTTATCTGAGGTTTCACGCTCCCCTGAAGGTCTTCCAAGCTATCAATAAAATAAAGAACACTTATGACTTGGTCATATGAACCACTGTGCGGAACAATGATCATGATGGAGAGCAAGAACATGGCTGATGTAGGATGTAGGAAGCTGTGCACTATTAGCACATCATGACCTCTGGTATTGTGTTGGCATCACGAGTCGACTCTTTGCTAATAGCAAAGCACCACCAGCTGGCACTGCTATGGCAACAAGAGCTGCTACTGTCACATGCCATGCATATGAGTGCCATGCCAAGGTGCTGTGGGGTATAGAATTGAGTGGAGGCAGATCCAGGCACTACTACCCACCTATACCAATTCTCCAAAGCAGTTACTAGCCCATGAAAATATTTAGCAGCTGATGTATGCCTATGATTAGTTGTGTCTGGCCTGAAATGAAAGAAAACCAGCCTTAGAGTGCAATCCTATGTGTGTTTAGACAGAAAAAAGGCCTACAACTCCCAGCATGCCCCAGCTAGCATGGATGGCTGGGGCTTGCTGGGAGTTATAGGACTTTTATTCTGCCTAAACACGCATAGGACTGTGGCCTTAGTCATGCTTCCCCTGCCTGGTTTCTGGGGGAAGGGGGAAAGGAAGGGCCGCCAAAATGACTGGGGGTTTGGAGCACCTTCCTCACCAGGATAAGCTAAAATACTCAGAAGACAGGGTGACTACATGGGACAACAATATGGTAGAGATTTATTGAAATTATACATGGTGTGGAAGGAGAAAAAGGTTTCACTCTCTTCGTCAGAATACAAGAATTTGGGGTATTTGGGGTCATCCAGTGGAAATGATTGGCAGTAGATCCATGAGAAACAAAAGAAGATACTTCTTCATGCAACACATTGTTAAATGTAAGAAATTTGCTGCCACGAGGTTTGGGGATGGTCACTGGCTTTGATGGCTTCTAAAAGGGATATTAGACAAAGTCACGGACAACAGATCTATCAACTGTTGTTAGTCATGATGGCTAAATGGAGCCTCCATGATCAGCAGCAGTGTGCTTTAGCTTAGCCAGCTGCTGGGATAGTGGAGCCAAAAAGGAAGAGCTGCTGCCTTTATGCCTTACTTATAGGCTTCCTAGAAGCACTGGGCAGACTACTGTGTGAAGCTGAATGATGGGCTAGAGCAGTGGTGGGCAACATGTCACCCCACCATCCCCCACTGCAACCCCCCCTTCCCCTGCCACACTGCTGAAATTCATGGCGGCAAAAACACACACATCTGTTTAATGCTACGCAGCAGTAAATAGGTCAAATTTAACTCGTTCATAAGCTAAATTTGACCTAATTTCTGGAGTGGTAAAAATTACCACTCGGTAGCAGTTCTCTGCTGAATTTCAGCAGCAAACCATGAATGTTTGTTCCTGCCACTACAAGGGGAATTCCATGGGGTGCCAGCCAGAGTGCAGCCCACGGGGGAGATCAGAGGGCAAAAATGGCCCCTGGATGCACCCACAATTGCCTACCCTGGGACTGGAGATTAGCCTTCCCCAACTGAGTGCCCCCCAGATGTGTTGGACTACAACTCCCATCACCCCAGCCAGCATACAGTCAACACATCTGGAAGGCACCAGGTTGGGGGAGACTGGGCTAGATGGTTCCGTCCGGCAGAGCTTTCCTTATTGTTGGGCAATTTGTGCAATTCTAATAATTTACCTGGTATTAAATGCTGCTTTAGCTATGCCAGCACAAGCTGTTCTGCAACATTTCCCCCATCTCTGATAGGATTGGCATGTCCATGAAGATGAAAACACACAGTCAAATCTTCGATACTAACCTGTTACCAGTAAATTCTTTATTGCAGAACATGCATGTCCCATGAAAGTCTGCATTGTATCTTTCTTGCTGTTGTTGCTCCAAAATGTCTCTCTGTTCAATGGGAGGAAAAACAAGATAGGCAATTGCATTCATGTTTTTAAAATAAATAGCCTGGTAGAAAATTAATCTTAGCAATTTTCTATTATCTCTCATTATCAGCTAATGAGCAACAATGAAAACCGGCACTTGAGTCATTTGAAAACATGACTTTCTCTCCTATTATTAATTTCAAATGCTTCCACAGCAATGAAGCAAGAACAGGCAAAACAGAAAGACTTGAAGGCTGGCCTAACCCATTGCAGTTCAAATGCTAACTGGGGTGCTTCCAGGCAGAGGGCTCCTAGTGCTACCCGTCAAAAGGCACTGTGTAGCTATTCCATCTTTACCTCCTGAACAAATTTTCTGTGGTAAGAAAAAAAGATGGAAGAAGTGGAAAACATGGGAAGGTTAAAAATGGAAGTGATGACTTCTGGATCCCCTGTAACATTCTGTGAATGAGGCAGGACAACTGCATGATAAAAGCCTAGCCTGAAAGCAATCCTGGAGAAGATCTATTTCCCCCTAAAATGAGGCCCTAAAAGTAGCTGAAGATACCGAGTCCCTTGTCATATATGGACCTAGTCTGCAAAACACAGTATCTTTTCCCCTTGATAAGTCAATACGATTGTCTGTGGCTCCTTGAGGAATCAGGTCATCCATGTGAAGAAAAGGAAAAATTTAAACATTAAACAACATAGGTTTAAAGAAGCATATTTTATATGTAAAGAAGCATATTTTATCATGTATTCCCAACAGCACTTTTTTAAAAAGGCAGTATTTCTGCATCTGTTTCTAGGGATTTTCTCCTCCGATTTAAATGAAACCTGCATTTTTACTGCTGAGCACTCATAGTATGTAGCTGCATATTGCTTCAGGCAAGTGAAGTGAGTAAAAGAGAGTCAAAGTGTATTCTTTCCACAAGAGAGATTGAAGCAAGAAATCATTCCTATTTTACACTTAAGTAATGGGAGAGGACCTGGGGTGAGGAAACCGGAGCTGTGAAGATATGTAGGTTCCCTGTCACCACAGAAGAGATGAATTGGGTAAGAATTGTGGAGCAGTTGAGATTGAAAATGCTTTAGAAATAAATAATATATTCTACACCAGAGGAAAATCCAGTTGTTTTCTGTCCCATGGCAATGAAATGGAGTATGCCCTCTGCTCTTAAGGCCCCTGCTATTTGTTAACCTTTTAAGCACCTTGGAAGGGGAACAGGTAGCGAATTAAAGCACAGTCATGTTGCTGCTACACCTCCTGCTCCCTTTCTCCATGTGCTAGAGATTCTACCCTATAATGCCGGGTAGGGCAGAGTTTGTGCTTGTTGGATTTACTTTGCTTCTTACTAGAATCCTACGGTCCACCCACTGAAGCCAAATGCAAAATGGTGGCTCAGGGAGGTGGAGCCAATTATTTATTCCTCCCCATGAGCCATCACTGGGATGATCTGCCTACACAAATCTGTATCAGAGTTACTACAGATCAGGTATTCTAACAGTATAATTTAGATCTAAAAATGATGATGGTTGAACTATTGGGATTTGGAGACCCTTGCCAATCTGCTGCAAATCAAGCAGAGATCTACCGGTAGACCCTGATCTACTTTCCGCCCATCTATACTCTAGCATACCACTAGCCTCAACCTTTTTGTTTGGGTAGCCTCCATTTCTTTTTGAAGAGACTGAATAGCAGACTAAGGTATATTATAGGCTGATTTTACATATGCATGTCTAGTTCTCCATAATGGCAAAAAAGCGATGTGAAAGTACAACTACCACAGAGCTTTCCTACCCCTGAAACTCCAATACGGTTTAATTAGAATCAGCCCAGACTTGATATTTCAGTCATGGGGGAGGGGGGGGAGATGGGGGTTGTGCAAAATTCACAACAAGGCCTGCTCCTGAACTTTTACTGAATGGCACCTCTCCCGCTCAGCTTGGAGTCATTGGTCTGGTTCACCCATAATGCTAACCTATCATATGGGTAGTTGAATTCTGGGTTGTCATGATATGTGAATGCGGTCGTGCTAACAAACCATAGATTATTAACTATAAACAACTCAGAAAGAGAAGCCATGATTTGTTGTTTGGTTGTGAGCTCTGGGTTGTTCATGGTTAACAACCTATAGTTAAACCATACTGCAACGTTTGAACAAAACAGCAATCCACGATTCAACAGCAACCCACGATTCAACACATCCTCAACCTGTACTCTAGGTTTCATTACATGAGAACCAGGTCGTTGTTTGGTGTAAATTCTGGATTGTTTAAACCATGGGTTGTCATTACGTGTGAACCCAGAACTGTAGGTTGTTCTTGGGTTGTTTCAGTAGGCTACAGAGGTGGTGGGCAACAGCTGTAAACAAACAAACAAACAAACCAGCCACTCTACATGCCAGTACTGCAGTGCTGCAAAAGCATCTGGGATACAGGGAAGGAGCAAGCAAGCAAAGGAGGAGGGAAATATACAACTTAGGGACTGAGAAAATAAACCACGATTTGTTTGATCATCTGCCAGACAAACCCTGTCATCCGAACCAGGGTGGCTTCAAAGCCCCCCTACAACCCATGGCTTGTTATAGGGGTTACAGCATGATCTGGAAGCCCCCTCCCCCGACGCATCTTCCCGGGTTCAGATGACCTGGCAATCTGCGCCGTGGCAAGGGTAATTAACAAAATTGCAGGCACGCAAGCAGCACATGCAAGGTGGGGAAAAGAAGCCATGATGACTTCTTTTCCTCTGCTGATCACCCAAACCTGGCCACTGAGTGATATATATGCATGTGTGAATTGCTTCAAATAGGGCAAATGGAGGAGAAGGACCTCTTTGATCTAGTTTTGGCCTTCCCCCTTCAAAGAATTTCTCATCTGTTTTTATTCTTTTGATGTTTGATTGTTCTAGGGAGCCACTGTTGATAAGCACCATCAACTGCCTCTGGGAATGCTCAATTGGTAAATTGCTGCAATTTCCATTTTGCAGAGGGGAACCAGAGATTGAGAGACAACATCCCAAGATGACCCAGTTATTTTTATTGACTGGAACAGATTATTTCATGACATATCAGACAGTTAAATTTGTTAAGCGAGCTCTAGGGAAGAGGAAGGTTTTTTTTTTATTTTGACAGATAACATAGATCATTGAGCTGTTTTAATTAAATATTTTAGTGTACAAATCAGTTAGCAGTTTGTTAAATGATTTCTTATTTTCCTATCATTATGCCTAACTTCATTTCTCTGTATGTTGACTTACTGCATTTTTCTTGTTTCTGTGTTTAGTTTATGTATATGCAAAATCCTGGTTGGCTATTGAGCATTAAACTGGACTGAACCGAACTAATTAGCCTATTGCTAAAGTGAGATCTGAACCCCAGGTGTTCCTTTTTTCCTTTTTTACTCTTGTGGAGGACTGTACCATATACCTTCTATGTATGTAGCCTTGGATTCCTTGAGAAAACTTCAGCTTATTTATAAAGAGGCAAACCTACTGGACACAATGGAATTGACTTTTAAGATAACTGTTTAGGATCAGGCCGTATTGTTACTGAAAGAGGCAATCTGGGAATTAAGCTGTATCCTAATGTTTTGTTGCGGTTCGTTTCATGATCTCAGTATGCTCACACAAAATAATGCCTTACCAGTCTCTGTTGCTGGAGCTTCTCCCTTAGTGCTCGGTCTTCAGGCAAAGCATCACATAAAAGAAAATAATTGTCCTGGTCCTCTGTTAGAAGATTATAGATCAAATGTCACTTTTGGAACACTTGTCACTTTTGTACGTATACTACAACATTCTGTTATGGTAAGCTTTTATTTATGGGTGCTTCCAGATGGATGGCTCCTAGTGCTACCAATCAAAAGATAATGTGCAGCTATTCTCTCTCTCCTTTCTTAACAGATTTTTTTGTGCAAAGAAAAAAAAAGACTGAAGAAGTGGTGGGAAAACACATCGGGAATTTACAAGTGGAAGAAGTCATTGTCTAGAGCCTCCCTGTAAAATCCCGTGAGACACAGTGATTATACGATGAAAGCCTCATCTGGAAGCATCCCAAAGCATCCCAAATTTAAAGTTATTGGGGTGGGGAAAGATACATGAGATAATTACAGCCGTTTAAAACAAGTGCACTTTAAAGTTTGAGAAGAATTCTCAGAGGTTTAGTAGCCAAATTCCCATTAAAGTAGTCAGAAGCAACTCCATACACATAAAGAGAAACACATTCAGGTATGCCATTTGGGAATTATATTGGGCAAAAATGATAATCCCTTGCACACTTTCTTCCTCAGGTCTCTCATTGCTGCGGCATCTATAGTCTGAATATTTAACACAGTAAGGCCATATCTAAACACAAATTCCTCACGCTTCCCAGTATGGGAAACGTTTTCCAAAAAAAAGGATAAATACACATGCTGACTTTGGACCTCACAGCATGCAGACAGAACAGGTGGAACCAGTCCTCCCACCACAATCTGCCATGCATACAGGTACAGCAGAGGCCACAGCTGATTATTTATTATTATATTTATATTCTGCCTTTTTTTCTTCTTGCAAGGAACCCAAGGCGGCTTGCAGAGTCTTCCTCTTCTCCATTTATCTTCACAATGACCCCAGTGAGGTAGGTTAGACTGAGAGTTAGTGACTGACCCAAAATCTCCTAGTGAATTTCATAGCCAAATGAGGACTAGATCTCCCGAGTCCCAGTCCAACGCTCTAACCACTACACCATACTGGCTGTCTGACGGTGGCAGTATTTGCAGCATTGCACAGCTTTTCTCTCTTTCTGTTCCATCCCATACCTTCTCTCTACTTTTCACACACAAAAAGTGAAAGTGGAAGCAATTCCCCAAGGGGAGGTCAGAGAGTGAGAATGGGCCCACATAGAGAAATACGTCCATGGAAGCGTATCTATATAAGAATATGGTAGTGTAAGGCTTATTACTAGAGATCTACCAGATCAATGTTGCTCTTTTTTAAAAAACTGAAGCTTGAACAGTATAGACATGCAGAAAATTTTGCAACATCAAAACACTTCAAAATTCGAGTTTTAAAAGCAAAACATATTTTTCTTGGGTCTGTGCCAAACAGTCTCCTATTGCTCCCCTCCAGCCCAGCAGCACTTCTTGAATGCCCATGAGGCCACATGACCTCGCCCTCTCCTATAGACATTCAGGAAGAATTCCCGGGCTGCAGAAGCTTTGTGAAGAGTCCCAGGCTGTTGCAAACAAGAATAAATGGGACTTTTGGAGCTTTAGAAAAAACTTTTCTCTTGCTTTGTCTATGTTGCTGCAAGGAAGAAGATAATTTTTCTGAAGCTCTAAAAGCCCTGTTTTTCTTGCTTTGCAGAGCTTCTGCAGCCCATGAGCCCTTCCTGAATGCCTATAAGAGATGGCATGGTCGTGTAGTCTCATGGGAGTTCAGAAAGAGCTGCTTGGGTGGAGAAGTTTCTCTGTAAAGAGTCATGGGCAGCTGCAAGTGTGTGTGTGGGGGCGTTCTTTTTAATTTTTTAAAGAACACAATATTGAAAGAAGATCCTCAGCTACCACCTAAATTTAAAAAGGTAAGGGGAAATCCTGTCCTCTTCCTCAAGGATAAAGTTACTCAAAATACTCACCTCCCCAGCCTCTTTCATCAGAGTTTTTGTTTCACACACCCCCGCCAAAAATGGAAAAATCAAAATTTTCGGCACAGCACTAATTTTCATCCAATTATTTTCAGCCTATTAGCACCCGTGGCAACACGGGCTTTATACTAGTACCATAATAAATGTGTTAGCCTTCAAGGTGCCAAAAGACTTCGTTGTTTTTGCTGCCATAGACGAACACAGCTCCCCCTCTGGAAATGGTAGCAGCAGCAGCAGGGTACTGGGACAGATTAATCTTATGTCCCGTAGCAGTTACTAGTTTCTTTCGCAGTAGCAGCTGCTATTATATCTACTTTACAAGATTCCAATCCAGTTAAGTAAAGTATCTTAGCAATGGGAGTGTCTGTGTAGTTAAAGGTTTCCCCTCCTACCCCAGCATTCTGCCATTATAATCCACTTCCATTTCCCCAAAGGATTAATGATGGTGATGATGAACAAGAAAGCACCTTTTTAAAAAAGTACAAAAATTAAACATAGGACCTGCCCACATGCTTATAACACTCTTCCTTTAACTTCACACAAACCATGTATTTAAATTGAATCTAAACATCTATGGAACACAACTACACAAATGGGAGTGTTTCAGTACCTGACATAGTTAAGTACAAAGGGAAAAGTGTTAAGCCTGAACAAGGTACAGAAACTCATGAGCGGGGGCATTGGAGGGGGGTGGGATGCTTGCACATTGGCCCGACCCCCTAAGTCCTGGGTGTGCCAGTCCGTCTCCTTCTGTTCCTGACCTTGCCACATTGAGTGGCAAGGTCTGAAAAGCAGTTTTACTTCCATTTGCTTGAAGATGAATAGAACTTTCTGCCTGACTGGGGACTTAAGAAGAGCCATGATGGATTGGTCCAAAGGTCTATCTAGTTCAGCATTCTGTTCACACAGTGGCTAACTAGCTGCCTGTGGGAAACGCACAAGCATGAGTGCAATAGCACCATTGTGCTCATGGTCCCCAGGAATTGGTATACAGATACTGGAGGTAGGATATAGCCATCAGGACTAAGAAGCATTGATAGCCTTCTTCATGAAATTGCCTAATCTTCTTTTAAAGTCATCCATCACTACATCTTGAGGTAGTAACCTCAGAGGGAGAGGGCCGACATGCATGCGTGGGGATGCATGCATCACTACATCTTGTGCATGGATGACTACAACTTGTGGTAGCAACTTTAGGCAACTTCAAGCATGGGGATGAAGTGGGCCAGGCCAGCTCATAAGTTTAACGTACCCTGTTCAGCCTTAAAGTGTGTCAGCGATTTGGGGATCTAATGGCAACAGGGATCTTGAATATCAGAGATCCTACTTCACATGTTAGAATACAAAACACACTCACCTAACGGTGCTTCAGAATTTGTTCTTATTACGCAACAAAAGTCTGTAACAGGTTGCTCTGTGAATCTTTTCTTCCAGTACAATGCATATCTTTAAAGGAAACAAAGAAGCAGCAAAAAGGTAGGCAGCTATATTACAAAACATTTCCCAAGCTGCTGTTCATTTCATTACACTCTTAATATACAATTCTTGTTGCAGCATTTGGACACTTCAGCCACTCATTATTGTCACTAGTCTTTTGTGGAGGCTGTTTTTTTTGAAGACGACGACATTTCTATTTAGCTAAAACAATCTCTCTAGCACAGATAAATTGCAAATTGGAAATCCATTACCAAGCAATTTTCAGATGTTCGGCTTATATGAAGGAACCAGACACAATGACTCGCATTTGGTTTTAAATATGGCAAGCTTAGGCTGCTGATTAAACTAGCTAATTGTTTTTTTGGGATTCTATTTGCCTTAGATTCCTTTTCATCTTATTATTCCGCTTTAAAACTTGATACTTACAGAGACATAAATGGATGCTTTGTGCATACATGGTCACAAGACTTTCTTTCAAAAAGCATATGCCAGGACTTACTAAATTTAATTATCCAAATGACAGTAAAATGTGTTGTTCCAGCAAAGCAAATATCTAGCTGTTCAGTATGAGCCATGTCTATGGCATACTATCATGTGCTACCATATGGAATTCCCATCAACGAGATCAACATCTGGATATGTGTGCACTAGCACCACAATTTGGCAAGGAAACAAATGGAGAGAAAGCCTGAATGAAACAATCCTCGTGGGATGATACGCAATTTGTTAGAGAACTTGAAAATTCCCGAGCCAATAGTCAGGTGTATGTCTATATTTTAAGAATGAAAAAGGAAGCTAGTTAGTACTATGTGCTTAGACTGAGAGCAGTCAAGTCCCAGAATACTCTTTGATCATGCTAACTTATAAATGGCATTGGGATATATTGGATCTGTTGAACAAAACATTCCATGCTCATTGTGAAAAATGTCAAAAGTAAATCCATGAATTTCTATTGAAATCTGCTGAGCATGGAAACAGCTGGATTAAGAAAATGGTTATGACAAGCTTGCATGAGTCATGCATAGAATGTTTTGTTTTTAGAGAAACTAGCTGAAAAAAATTAAATAAAACCTATTAACAAGCCCACTTATCTCCTCTGCGATTTCTACCTACTCCTTTGATTCTTCCTTCAACTCCTCTCTCTCCCTCCCTCTCCAACTCTTGTTTTGTTTGCTCCACTATTTGTATGGATTTTATTGAAATGTGTGGACCTTTTGGTCCTTTATGGACCTTTGATTTCATCCATTTTGCATGATTTTCATCTTGTATACCGCATCGAGAGGGTTTCTTCCTTAACGGCAGGCTAGAAATAGATAGGATAATTCACCTGGCCTTGAAGTGTGTGCAGCTTTTGCTTATAGGCTACCTTTCCAGAGTATCTCTTTTCCATTCCCTTGCTGAACGTGGTGACAACCCCCCTGCAGAACTCTGTATTCAATGCATGAAGATCTACAGAGGAGCTGGGCATGTGGAGATGTTGGGGCTGGGGCTTATGTGCACCAACCCCAACCTCCACCATTTTTAACCCTTGCATATGTAGGCTGAACTCCTCCATAGAACTTCACTTTCAGCCACGCTAAGAAGATTCTTATACAATATCTTGGGTGCTTATCAGGCCACTCAAATCCAACAGCGCTGCATGGTAAACAACGAGTACAGGAAAGACCTTGATCTTTGCCGTCAGAAGCAAGATACATGGACCCAGAAGCAAAGCAGCTTTACAGATATCAGAGTGGAAAGACAGCGACAAACAGAACATATGGACAGATTGAAACGCCAGCTATATGACATTGCTAAGCAACAGCATTTAATGTTTTGAATAAGGCTCGTCAGTTAGAGAAAGCAAGTGCACCTTATGAAATCACACATTGCTGAAGAGCGGATGTACACGTTTATCTGTTCAGGGTGTAGCAATCCCCAGCAGCTTCTTCTGGGACTGTAGGTACCAGAGTGTGTTATGAGCATTTGTGGCCAATATGCTGACAGAAGGGCAAGTTCGCACATGCAAAACCCATCACTTGATGACAGCAATGTGCAACACTTTTTAAGGGAGGAATGTTGTGACTTATCAAGACCTGGAATGTACCATGGAGAACTCAGGAAGACAATCAAAATGGCATTCCTGGGGTGGGTCCTCCATATCTTTCTTGCTTACAGAACAGTTTACTGCCACCATACAGATTGCCACCATCATGCAGAGATCAATCTACACATGTGCGAATCAGCCCAAAGAGACAGATGTACTACATGTGTTTGGATATCTGCCTTCAACAGGTTTACAAGAAGAAGATACTGAAATAAAAGTGCCAGAATGCCAAAAACAAAAATTGGCGAACAAGCAGAATCCATGCCAATATCTATGGCTGATATTCTGAGACTGTTATTCATGCAATAGTCTTTCAAGGAGAAAATTCATGATCTGCGTCCCTTCTGTTTCTAGAAACCAGTTCCCAAAAACATAGAGCTAAATGTTTCAGTTCCAGGGTCAGGCCTACTTTTGAATAATGGTCTACTATCTGGCTTGTTTCCTATCTAGAACTCCTCTCCATATATATTCAGTACTGCGGAAAATTCTAGCCTTGCATCTGAGGTCCCTGGACCCAGCTCTTTTGCACCTATATAATAATGTCCTGACATTGGCTTGCTACAGTCTAAAGTTGCACATCGCCTACTGTATTAACTCCATTGCAATCATTCCTCTCACTGAGAAGCTGGCCTTTGGGATTTATAGGTTGTATGCAATGGTGTCATCCCACCAGTGGGAGGGAGCCACTGGCAGATTTTCCCCTCCTCTCTGGAGCTCCCTGCCATGCCACCCAAATCTGCTCTGGAAATTTGAGTAACTATTTGGAGAAGATCTGCTGCATGCATGGAGAACTATAGGGGGAAGGAGAGGATGGGGAAGTCTTGTCCTGTCTGTGGAAGTCCTGTTGCACAAGCTGAGTTCCACTCATATGAAAGTGGGATCCAACCCTATATTGACACTGCTGCTGTCTTCACTGCTCCCCTCAAACCCCTCAAGAACATAAAAAACCTCCCACCTCCTGGCAGTTTCCAGTATATACCAGCACAAAGTTAATAATACTAGAACGCGGCATCTTCCATGCTAGGTTGCATTATCTAATTTTAAGCAAGCAGAATAACATACCTCCTAAAATCTGCAACCAGCTTGACGTCTGCTATGACAAGCTTGTGCTCTATAATCATGTGCTTCAGAAGTTGCTTTTGTTCTGATACTGGAGAATATTCTTCACAGAATAGACAAGGCACAGATGGAGAGCCTTCTACAGCAGAAACGCCACCTGGACTTTCTGGCAGAGACAGTGGCTCCAAAATATAGTCTCTACGATCTGCAGGAAACAAATACACACACACACATATATATATATATGTTACAAAAATGGCATTAATTTTTTTTTCTCAGCATCTAAAGCCATTTGCACGCTTTTAAAAAGGTTAGCAAAAGACTGGAGCGGACAGTAAGAAGAACAGTGTGATAACACCATTCCAACATGGCTGCCCTAACATCAAAGAGCAACATATTTACTAGTAAAGCTAGCAAATGTTTCTTCCTGGGCCCAAAGCAGTTCTTGTAGTGATTGGTGGCAACTAGGGGACGGGGGCACACAGAAGAGACCATGTCTGGCCAGTTTGGAGCTGCAAATTCCAGCTGGGATATATGCTTGGTATCAGTCCAGGCACTTCTTATTGGGTGGTATACAGATATCTTACATACACAGGATTCCCAATTCACTTCAGTGGACAGTAAATACAGACTTACTGTGGTATATATGCAACTACTTGAAAAGCTAGTCTTCTGCAACATCTAACAAGTGGCAAGAGTCATTTCACAGGATGAACTTACAGGCATCCTGCTTACCAGGTATTTAAATGCTAAATCTTTGGCAGCAAGTCAAATGAATATCGAAGTTCTTGCAATGCATGAACAGTTTTTGCTTCTCCCTTCAGCAAGTGCCTAATCAGGTGTTATACCAGTGATGTCCACCAAGGATTAGTAAGCAAATTTCAAGATAGGATTTGGCCATATACAGCCAACATCATCTGCTTATATGAGAGTGGCTCTATCCATCCTTGAAAGAGAACATGTGCCCAAACACCAGTCTTTTAATATGCATTAACACCTCACAGAGCCCCACAGAAGGGTTATAGCTCAATAGTACGTACTTCGAATGCAAAAGGTCAGATTTAATCCCAGGCATCTCTAGGTAGGCGCAGGACAAAAAGGAGCAGAAAAGCGGAACCCAAATGATCAATGGGCTGGAGCAACTGCCCTATGAGGAAAGGTTTCAACATTTGGGGCTTTTTAGCTTAGAAAACAGGTGTCTAAGGGGGGACATGACAGAAGTATATACAATTATGCATGGCGAGAAGAAAATCGATAGATGTTTCCCCCCCTTCTCTCATAATACTAGAACTGGTAGTGGAGTGGGGATGGATTCCAATGAAGCTGAATGGTGGGAGATTCAAGAAGGCTAAAAGAAAATACTTCTTTACACAGTACATAGTTAAACTATGCACTTCACTACCACAAGGCATAGTGATGGCCACCAACTTGGATGGTTTTAAAAGGGGGTTAGATAAATTCATGAGAATAAATCAATGGCTACTAGTTATGATGGCTATATATTACTTCTCGTATCAGAGGCACAATGCCTCTATATACAGTTGCTAAGAAACATGAGCGGGACAGTGCTATTACACTAATGTCCTGTTTGTGGGCTTCCCATATGTACCTGTTTAGCCACTGTGAGAAGAATACACAGGACTAGATAGTATTAGACAGTCTACTATGTTCCATTTCAGACATTGTAGAGAAGGAGAACAATGACTTGCTTCTGGATCCCAAGTGGGGGAATGCATGTTCTACAAACACTGAAACCAATTTGGAAGCACAAAAGTGCTGATGTTAAATTTGTGAAGTGCATTTGTAAAGTTTAGTAGTAATTAGTTAAATCAAGTCAGGGACCCCTTGAATACTATCTTTAGTCTACACAGGGCATGAGAAACCATTCAAAATCTAGAGTCAGTTATCCACAAACACTGAAGATATGGATTAAAGTTTACATGAAACTTCTCCATTGGTCAGACTTTTATACATTTATAGGCTTTGTGTCAGTAACATAAAATGTATGACGCAACAAGACTTTAAGAATATAGCATATACATATGGATATTGATGTGTTTGTCAGCTCATTGTGTGGAAATACAAGTGTACAGAAACAAAATAAGAACATCTGCTGGAATGTTAAGTGTCTAATTAAATTCAGCAGTTGAATGAATCAATTCATTAGCAACAAGCCTGGTTTATTATCTCATTAATACAGCTGGCTAATATGAGGTTAGTTGAAGAACTTGACAATTATCCCAAAAGAAGGAATGCAACAACAAAAATATACAGCCAAGTAAACAGGTCAGATCAGAGGGTTCCCCCCCATAAAATAAAAATTCTAAAGTGATACTAAAAATAGTGTGCATGCTACACATCAGCAAAGGCCAAAATAGAGGGGTTCCATAGTATTTACCTTGTGATAAGTTTCCTTAAAATACTGTGTGTGTGCTGCACACCTGTACGAAATGCAGGTACATCAAAACTTTATTAAAAATGGGGAAATAGTGACTGCCAGCAAACGTACTAGCAACACAGTCCATCAGCAGGTATAGACATCAGGTGACCTCTAGAATCATTCTGTGTATTTCATTTATTGTTGTGTTTTAGTGGATTTCTTTTTATGTTATATTTTAATGCAGATTTTGTTTTTAAACTGTATTTTATTATTAGCAGCCACCTTGAGCACCATTTCTAGAGACAAGGCAAAATATACATTAAATATATAAATACATTATCTCCCAAGATATTGGCCTCTGAAGTGGTGTGGGGAATGTTTTTCGCCAACATTTTGAATTAGGGCTGCCATCATTAAATCAGTCCACCTTGTAAGTCTACAATATAACTTTCCCAAATCTACAGGCTCTATAAAACACGAAACAGAAAAGAACAGCTAGCTCTGTTATACTTTTGCACACACCTGCTAAGCCAAGCTCTGTACTAATAGGTAAGAACATCTGTGTATTGCAGTATAACGGACACATTAATTTTTGCCTATATTATATATTAATTTGATCCTATATATATTGTGCCTATATTATATAATTATTAATTAATTTGTGACTATAATATATAATTATAAATTAATTTGGGCCTGTGCGTGTGTGTGTGCATATAAATATGGCTAAGCAGTGATCTGTAGGGGAAAGTGTGGAAAACCACTTGAGATTGCATCTGTCTGTCCTGCCTCTGCGCCCACCTGAATTCTGTGCATTGGACACACCATCTACTGATATGTATATGTATTGAATCCAATACACATAGTCCCAATTATGTGCAGTCCTTATCTTTCAGGTGGTAAAGATTGTGCATTTCTGACCTACGCATGTTAGACGCTATATGAGTCGGCGTCTGATGTTTTGTCCAATGTACAAAGATAGGAAGCATGATTCTGCTGCCTCATTGTGCATCAACTCCACAGAATACATCTAGAGAGCCAGCATGGTGTAGTGGTGACAGTGCAGGACTGGGAGCCAGGAGATCCGGATTCTAGTCCCCACTCGGCCATGGAAGCTCACTGGGTGACTTTTGGGCCAGTCACAGACTCTCAGCCCAACCTACCTCACAGGGTTGTTGTTGTGAGGATAAATTGGAGAAGAGAATGTAAACCGCCTAGGGTTCCTTGCAAGAGGAAAAAAGGTGGGATATAAATGCAATAAATAAAAATAAATAAATAAATCTAAATGTGTGCAGAGCTCTTGTAAGGCGGACTGGCACCATAGGAACACCGGAAGCTGCCTTATACTGAGTCAGCTCATTGGTCCATCTAGCTCAGTATTGTCGACACTGACAGTTAGCGGCTCTCCAGGGTTTCAGGCAGGATTCTTTCCTAGCCCTATCTGGAGATGCTGGGAACTGAACCTGGGACCTTTTGTGTCCAAAGCACATACTCTACCACTGAGCCATAGCCCCTCCCTCATGATTGCAGGTTTTACAATCAAACTTTTAGGCATCCGGGCAGTAGGTATAGGGTGTAAGTTGAGTTCATATTACCGAGTTAGTTTGCAATCTTTTTTCATGTGATGCCATGAACTTGGTTTTTCTAGGTATGAAAAAGATTCTTCCATATCAAAGCTGGTTGCAGAGCTAATCCAAACAGTGTTACCTAGTGTTATAGAGGCAATGGGGTTTCGGCCTTAAAATTTGAAAAAGTAAATTCCCAATAAATGAATCAGATTGGTGAACATCCTGTGAAATGTTTTAGATCCTCCTAATAAACTGAATTACCATTTTGTTCAGCTCAAGGGAATCATTTGTCTATTACTTCACTCATTAACATGCTATTACTGCTACATGGCAATTAGCCAAAGCATCCACGTGTTCTGAGACAACACATCCCACAGATCAATCAGCCTCAGTATTCTGCGGTGATCCACTGAATGCAAGTGTCATACTTCAAAAGATTACTTCATGCTACAGCTTAACTGGGTCAATTTTACAAGAGCTATATATCGATCTTCCCGAAAATACAAGGCTTCACTGCATAAATGCATAATTGGGTAGGTTAAAGAAGAGCAGCAAGTTACCAATCTTGTCATCTCAGAGTTTTGCTCCAAGCAGGTACCGCTGAACCTAAGTCAGTTAGAAATACAACTGTGTTTAACAGCCACATTTAACAGCGTTGGTTCAGCAAGGAAGCTTTAGATGCTGCAGTTTCATTAGCATTAACAAGTGTTGCTATGGGTACCACAGTGGAGGCGTTGGAATATAAGTGAATGGAAGAAATAGGAAACAGATGAACAGAAATCTTAACAGTTGGAAGAAAGCAGCCCAAATTAGGCCAGGCTTAAAACAAGATATTTTTTCCATAATATACTAGTGAGTTCATGTCACTGCAGAAGTCTTTTTAAAAAGAACAATGCAGTAATACACCATTTCTTATATGCATGAGGAGGTAACTTAGCAGATAGAATGTACAAAGAGAAAGTGTGAGAAGGATCACACATATATGAGTTCCAGTGAAACTATCCTAGAAGCCTTTTAAAAGCAACAAGAATGGATTTTATATAGCTCTGACAGTCATAGCATGAAGAGCACTATATGCACACCACACCACGGGGTTAGCACGTGATCAGGGTGAATACCTAGATCTTACTGCCCAGCAGAAAAAAAAATTCTTTTTTCACCATAGGGAAAATGGTTTAGTCCTATTTCATCATTAGTATCTTCAATCATCTTTTGTTATTAGGACTACTTCATTACATGGACTGTAAATCGATTAGATAATGTTTTAGTTTCATTACATTCAGAAATATATTTACAGGCGTCAAATAATAAGGAAGTGCACGGGAATACCAAGTTCTGCAGGACAGAACCAGTCTCAAGATCTACTCCCACTATGGCCTGCTTGCCCCTAGACAAGTCAGTCCCTCAGCTTGGTTCTCCATATGTAAAACACAAAGCATTAACAAAATTCTGTCTAGAGATGTGAAGGCTTGGGGGGGGGGGAATGGGGAAACCCAGAAAACTTAAAAAACAAAATTCATTTTTTTCCAGAGATTTTTGGAAAAAACATTTCCCCTGACTTTTTCTGTTTTCCCTCAATTTTTTCTCCAAGCCTTCTCATTGTTAATGAAGACTGGAACGTAATTTGCAATATAACTGATAATTATTAACACTTATGTGCAAAACCCCCCAAAGGTATTCAAGTTTTTATTATAGAAGCAAAATTCATATTTTAGGTTCTATTAAACAGATACACACAATCCTACTTGTGAAAAACTCCCTGGAAAGTTTTAAGATAAGAGTTGTGGACTATCATCAGTCCAGGTTAAAACTGCCAAGAAACATTCTATAACAGGATATATAACAGAGAGATCAATCTTGTTATTCCAATTTTAAACTGACTCACACAACCAACATTTGTTCTATACATAAATATTTGGACACTGACAAAGAGGCATGTTCAAGAAAATAGCTGCAGTTCCATGTTTTTATTTTTTACCCCCAATTAGGTTGATCAGTTAAAAAAAAATGTGTTTCGGGGGAGAACTTGGGAAAAACTCTGTATTTACTGCTTCCAATCGCAAACTATTTTTCTCCCCTGGGAAATTGCCAGCTTTGGAACAAGAGCTCCTCACAACTTTTAAGTATTCCTTTTCCTAGTCCCGCAAGTTCAGAAAGTTATTAGCATCTCACATTTTTTCCCTTGACACAAAACCATGGTGCCAAATATGGAAGATGAACGTATCTATGCTCAGCACAGTCAACAGCGCAACCCTATTATCTAAACCAATTAACACTGAGGAATGCTAATTCATTTATATGAAAATGTACAATCCACTTTTCAGTGTAAACATTCTCAAAGTGAAGGTGTAAGTATGTGACTGAAAAATCACCAAAACAATACGGATAGTATAATACCACTAATGTGATTTAACAGGTGTGATTTAAATAAAAGACCACAGACAATCTAGCATGTTGAACAATTAAAAGCCAGCATAAGAAAGAAAATCTTAACTGCAGGCTAGAAAGGGCCAAACTCTCAGATCCGGCAGATGGTAGGGAGTGCCATAGGTCTGAGCTGCTACTGAGAAAGCTCTATTGACCAATGAACCAACCTTGTCTCTAATCGAAGTGAAACCTGCAAGAAGAGCTCATTACTAGACCTCAGCACTTCCTCAACAAAGCCCTCACTGCATGTAGAAGCTAATGTAGGACTACATACTGGACGAATGAGTAATTTGGAAGATCCTGCATTTATACCAGAGGATCTAGATGGCAGGGTCCCAGTTTTCTGCAGGTAACATTTCAGGTGCTGTCCTCAGAAGTTAGCTTCTCTTACATCAGAGATCATGACACCTCATACATACTCTTTAAAGTGCTCAGAGTTATGAGAGTTCTAACACCAGTGTTATTTCAATGATCACCCATGTTTGCATAGTGTGTTCATTCATAAATTTCTTCTGTTTTTGCATTCTTTGTTCTAAAAACAATCTGCACAAAAATGGGATTTAAATATGATAGGGAAGGAGTTTGGAGCAAACATCCAGGGTCCCACTCAGTAGAATGAGCAAGAGGTTCCTCAAATGCAGCAGGGCTGGCTTAACACATTTTGCAGTCAGCAAGTCCAGAGTCTCAAATTACTTATCTGCACCATTGTATAGGGGCCACCAAGATTTATGGGATACCCTACTCAACTGCATTATATTCTTCACCTCCACATATGGTTATGCTTGAAAATTTCACTTTAGATTTTCCAAAGTGCCTTAAATTACACAGAATACGGGGAAGGAGCCCCAGCTTTGTTTCTCAAAGCAAATGATAAAACAGAATAAGACAGTGTAGTCTTTCTGCACGAGTGATTTGGTCCTCATTTGAAGTAGCATAGATCCTGTTTAATTCTGTGTCAGTAAAGCTTTGAATACAGCCAGCTATTTTATTGGCATGCTATTATGCTTCCTTCATTCCAATCTTGAGTGCCTTTGTTTCATCGTGGCAATTCTAGCAACTCGGCCCTTTAGTTCAAATGCTCACAAGAGTAGTTTCTACTTCATTAGGAAACAAGATTGGTAGCGGCTTCAAGTCTGGCATCTCATTCTGAAACTTGGCTCTTTTGGCAAGCTTCAGTAAAATTTAAGAACCACAAGAAGATTTCCTCCCCATCACCCCCCTCCCAATCCCTTGAATCGCTGCAACACACTAGTTGTTTTAGAACTGGGAAGATAACAGTTCCTCTGGTATAAAACCCCCAATAAAACATGCTGCTGCTATTTTTAAAACACACACACACACAAAAGTAGATGTATGGTAGTGGTAACATTTCAACGTACGTGTGTGTGTGTGTATATCTATATCTATATCTATATATAAACACAACAACACCACACCTCAGGAGCCTTGACCAGGCATTTTCTATCTGCTACAATAAAGTCACATCTTTTCAGGCCTGTCAGACAGAGTCTCACAACTTAAGGATTTTACTACCCAACAAAAAGTGAAAAAAACAAATCAACAGGGCTAGACTGGTACCCAGAAATAACCTACTACAGGTCAGACCCAGAAGACAAAACAATTAACACTACTTGTTGCCACTTACAGTTCCCAGCTAAAACCAGTCCAACATACCACCAGTGATCTACAGCCTATCAACCCATCTGGACAATCAAACGTCCCTCTCATGAGCCTTGGGTGACAGGCCTGTATTTGCTTACAGACAGCTCCCCAACCTAAAGAAGTTACTCACTGGCAATAACAAACCTCATAACAGAGAGACAGACATCAGACCCTGTAGCAAACTCAGATCCCTAGTCTGCCCCCAGATCTACTCTGACAACACTGTTACAGGGCCCAGTAATGCCAACTATAACATCAGGGGGTTCATACACCTGCTCATCTTCCAACGTGATATATGCTATTATTTGCCAGCAATGCCCTACTACATTCTACATAGGATGAACAGGCCAGTCTCTGCACGAAAGAATAAGTGGACACAAATTTGACATCAGAAATGGCAATATTAAAAAAACCCTCAGCTTCCCACAACACCGTCAATGACCTTAAGGGAACTATTCTTGAACAACGGAACTTCAAAGACAGATTGCAACATGGAATTGCTGAGGAATAATCAATCAAGAAATTCACCTTTATTTGCTGTGGTTTGGACAAAGACCAAGGGTTTTAAAAAACTCAAACTGCATGTGTTAATCAGCTCACCAATGCAATGATGCCTGTGTTATCACCACAAACCTGCACAAGCATATGTATATAAATCTGCCAACTTGAGGGGAACACTTCGTGCATCTGATGGAGTGAACAATGTCCACAAAAGCTTAAGCACAATAAATTTCTTATCCTTTAAGATGCTGCAAGATTCTTTGTTGTATATCAAGGCTGCAACCCTACAGACTTTACCTGGGAGTAAGTCCCACTAAATTCAACATGACTTATTTCTGAGTAGGCATGCTAAAGCTTGTGCTGTTTGATGCCCAAGGACACAAATGTTTTTATGAAATGGACCAACAGGCTGCCCTGGAGAGGGTGTTCCATGCTTGCCTGAATTAGGGCCACCTTGGTGGTCACCGCATCACAGAATCTGATTTGTCAAAAGGAAAGGCTTAGATCCGGTTCGCATGCAACGACAACCCACTGGTTAAAAGATCTGTGGGTTGTTGTGCACAAGCAGGAAGGAATGGTTGCGCTGCATGCAGCACACCTGCCTTTTCCACTTTTAGTCAGCAACCCACGATTGGCTTAGCAACCCAGAATTGGCTCCTGCTGACAATGCTGAGCATGACATCCAAACCATGGTTTGTTGTTAACTGCTGGATTGTTTAGCCCCTAAACAACCCAGGGGTCTGGGTTTGGACATCACACTCAGCAGAAACTGATTGTAAGTTAGCAAGTAAAGACGGAAGAGGCGGGTGCGCTGCAGGCAGTGCGCCTGCTCTCTACAGCTCATGCACAACAACCCATCCATTTTTAAACCTATGTTACCTGTCCCCAACTTGGTACCCTCCAGATGTTTTAGACTTCAACTCCCATCAGCCCTTAGCCAGCAGGGTCAATGGTCTGGTATGTTAGGTGTTGTAGTCTAGAGCATCTGGAGGGCACCAGGTTGGGAAAGAATTGGCTATATGAAATGGAGCTGAGGTTCTCGGAGAATCAGGTGGTCATGAGCATTCCCTTCTCTCCAGACAACCCTTCTGGTGTCAAGAAAAATGTGCAAAGGGCTATGGATCTTGATGCTGTATGGAGCACACATGTACATACCACTCCTAACCATGCTGGAACAAAGGTGATGTTGGTGTCATTGCCAGCTACTTGATCATTCTTCTAGCACATTGCTAGAAAAAAGGGTGAAGCAGAAGAAATAATGCCAGCTAATTCATGGATGTTGTCTTGTGGGCCAGGGATAATGGACATGGAACCAAAGTGGAGATGTTGGAACACATATACTAAATTTACAGGAAAGGATGGCATGTGGGAAGTGGGTCTTCCTCCCAGCCAGTGTGGTGGGTATTAGTTGCTCCTGCATCCAAACATGTATAATACTTAGTACAGTTACCAGATAATTTTAAAAGGTTTTACTTAGATTTATTTGTATGATTTTAATTTAGTATAATTAACATCTACTATTTTAAGAAGCTCAGTATTGGTAGTGATAATAACTGGTGCTTAGACTTTAATTAGTAAAACTATTTCAGACATAATCACTCCTGTTTGTAATCATTATCCTTCTAAAAGAACGGCACTACAGGAAAGTTCCTAAAACACTGGCTAAGATTATTAGTAGGAAAGTTGTCATTTCAAGTCAATGTTGAAAAGGCACAAGCCAGGAAATGACCCAAAGATCTTAACAATTTGAAGCCATTCCTTGAGTGAATGGTTGCCAACCAGGTCCAGTCACTGTGGGTTGATCCTAATTTGTATAGAAAAAAATTTCCAAACCAAACGTTTTGAGGAAACTCACATCCCTGCCTGGTGCTGTTATGCATCTCTGCTAAGTAAATATTCATAAGCAATTTGTTTTCTTGTTTCTTTATCACCATCTTCAAATATATGAGGATCTGGTCTAGACGAAAGATTTTACAGAAGTCTTCAGAAGCATAATGGAAAAGGGTTCTAAGATACCACCATCTTGGAAGCAACATCCAGGGAATAAAATGTTGCTTACAAGGATAGCTTGATGAAAATGTTGACCCAGGTTGCTGTGAAATGTTGCTGTGAAAAAGGCAAAGTCCATATTGGGCATAATTAGAAAAGGAATAGGGAACAAAACTTCCAAAAACATAATGCCCTCATACAATGTACGGTGTGATCATGCTTGGAATGCAATGTACAGTTCCGATCACCTCCCCTCAAAAATGATGTTGTAGTCCTAGAAATGGTGAAGAAAAGGGCAACCAAAACTATCAAGGGGCTGAAGCAACTGCCCTATGAGGAAAGGTTCCAGTATCTGGGACTGTTTAGCTTAGAAAAAAGGCAAGAAAGGGGGGTATAGGGATTGGGGCCAGCACTACTGCAGATGTGCCCCAAGAAGACATGGGAACGGATTCCAAATCAGAGGGGGAGGGGGAGGTAGAAAGTGTTCTTCAGGCACCAAGGTTGCAGGAGGCTGGCGAGAATAACAGTGCCAGAGTCGATGAAGCACAGCTGCAGCCTAATAATTTGGATGACTGCCAGGCCAAGGCCTCCAATTCCGCAGGCTCCTAAAGACGAGGACAAGGGCATGGGAATGCGAGACCTGTCAGTTGAAAAGGGAGGGGCAACGTAGGGTCATGAGGCGCTCCAAAAGACTGGCAGCCAAAGAGGCAACCCCCAGAAAGACCCACCTTGAGCATAGGACCTAGTAGCCCACTTGGGTTGAGAAGGGAAGTCCATAGTAGCTGTTTTGTAACAACTCTCTTTCATGGTGCCTTAAGCCAGGTGACTACCTGTATTAAGCAAAGTCTCTTAGAAAAGCCTGTCTCTAACAGATTCTGTCTGTAGCCTGAGGCCATGCCTGTTTGCTTGTCGTTTGCATAATAAAAATAATTGACTGGAAATAGCACTTGAAAGTTTGACTGCAAAGAAAGGCAGGAGCTGTCTGTCTGACAGGGGGACATGATAGACATATATAAAATTATGCAAGGTGTGGAAAAAGTGGACAAGGAAAACTTTATCTCCCTCTCTCACATTAGAACCCAGGCCATTCCATGAAGCTGAGTGATGGGAGATTCAGGACAGATTAAAGTAAGTACTTCTCCATACTCCACATAGTTAAACTATGGAATTTCCTTCCACAAGATGCAGTGATGGCCACCAACATGGTCAGCTTTAAAAGGAGATTAAACCAATTCATGGAGGATAAAACTAGCAATGGCTGCTAGTTACGAAGATTATATATTACCTCCAGTATTGGAGGCAATATGCCTCCATACACCAGTTGCTGGGGCACACAAGTGGAATGCTGCTGTTGCACTCATGTTTTGCTTGTGGGCTTCCCTTGGGCATTTGGTTGGTTACTGTGCAAACAGAATTCTGGACTAGATAGGCCTTTTGTCTGATCCAGCATGGTGGTTCTTATGTTCTTAAAAGGAAGACAGAGAGCTGGAACACTAAGGGCAAGAACTGTTCTTCAAGGGACAAACATCAACATGTGTCAAATTTACTTAAATGCTATATCTTAAGGATTGTTGAACATACTTCAGGTTTCACATTGCCATTTACTCCTCATGTCATTCTGTTAAATAGGTACTTCATCGTTTTGAGTTCTCTTAAGCTCATCAGAAGATGGAGAAGACAGAAAAGATGTTATCTTTTCAGGTACCCTAAGGACCCAGTTTGCCAAGGGAGGATTTGTATTAAAACCTCTGCAAAGCCTCAAGTGTTCATTGCACAGCCTTTTTTACAATTTGCAGGCAAGTGTGACATGAGTTGACTGCAGATGCAAGAGCATCAGATCAAAGCGCTGCTATTTGGTAGTAGACTAACGCCCGGCTTATTCAGAAGCTGCACCAAGGGCACATACTCAAGATTATGTAATACCAAGTTTGCTATCCATGACATATTTTAACCACTCTCTTATACTCACAAAATAACTTGAAAGACACACCTACCAAAACAAACTAATGAAAACAACTTCAGCCTATGTTAAACAACATCTGTCAATTTCAAAGAAAAGACTTGCTACTTCTAGAGCTAGGATTTTCTCTTCCATGGATCATTTTTTGAATACTTGTATGTTGTACAGTTCCAGCATTACATATTCGTCATGGACTATTAGAAAAAACTTACAAAAACATACATGTGTCTTTCAAAGGTTTTTCTGTTTTTACTTTGTATTTTATTGCTGCTATATTATATTATATTATATTATATTATATTATATTACATTATATTATATTACAGAGTAGTCTTTTGGCCCAGATAGGCATCCAAGGTGACTTACAATTATTGCAATTTTTAAAGAAAACACACATATATCAAACACAGCAGAATTAAAAGAGAAAAAATTAAAGATCAAGTGCAGAGCCAGTACATCTAGTCTGCAATTCCATATATACTTACCTGGAAGCAAGTCTCATTGACCTCAATGAGTCTTACTTCTGACTGAGTTGGTGTGTATAGGACTGAGATGTACTAAAAAGCCATGCAGAACAAAATGTTTTAGCAACCCACTTAAAACTAGATGAAGAAGGAGCGGGTGTAAACTTCCTTAGGGACAGAGTTCTATGAGAAGGGTACTGCCACAGAGAAGGCCCTAATCCACGTTCCCCCTAACCTAGCCTCTCTTGGTGGTGGGACATAGAGAACCACCTCTGAAGAAGACTTTAAGCAATGGGCAGGTGGGTAGTAGCGAGCTAAAGTGGGATTAATATATTTGTGAAAGTTTTATTAGACTTAAGGGCTGAGTTTTTGAAAAACTACTCCAGCTTTCATCTCAGAGTCATTCCACAGGCTTTTCATGAAAGCATTTGCCTTCCTATATTTACACTGGATGATGCCTTTCGTGTTTACCAGCCTTCCCCAAACTGGTGCCCTCCAGTTGTGATGGACAACTCCCTGCTGGCTGGGGGATCATGGGAGTTGTAGTCCAACACATCTGGAGCAACCCAGATTGGGGAAGCCTGTTCCCCATGTATTGGACTTTGAAAGTGAAGCGACAAGGCACTGTTCATCCTGGTGCCTGCTCTTGTGTCCAAGCTTATACATGAAAAGGCACATGGGGTGGGTGGGTGAAATGCTTTTGTTGTTTTTACTATTCTGAATGGAGGCCTGGGTGAAACGGAATAAAAGAATTCATAAAGCACTTGTTAACGGTTATTAATGCTTTCTTTGTACACATAAAAGTGCCCCCAGTAGTACGCCTATTCCAGCTCACAGACAAAAAAAATGGGCACATGCTAATCAATTGAAATCATATTCCCCTTCCTAGACGGTGTATCAGGAATGTCTCTGCCTTCTTGGGAAATCATCTTAGGGGATCCAGAAAGGAAAGTGGTAGGAGAATACTCAGACTGGGGTGGCCTGCATAGAGACATTCGCCACATATTGGTGCAAGAGATATGGTTTTCCACGATGTTAGGAGAAACATCATTGTCTGGAGAAGAGAAGGAAGCAGCAAAGGTTATGAGTGGCCCTTCTGCATTGTCCGCATAGAAAAGGGAAATGAAATAACTTGCTGGAAAGCTCCTGTCTTGCCCTGGGTAGAAGACTGTTTTCATAATACTGTAATTATGTGGGGCCCAAGATTTAATTGGAAAAGAAAGTGGAATCCTTTGGATACCACCATCCCACTCAAAAATGAATTTCCCTGCACCCTCATAGGAGAGGCTAATGGGAGAGGTGAGTAGGAGAAGGGGGAGAAGGGGTTAGGTGAAAATGCCTGAAGATCTTTTTCATGCTTTCTCTGTTCCCTCACCTCTCTCTCTGATGCTCCTTGGGAATAAGCAGTAATAGCAGAAACCCCAAGGTGACTGTTCTTGCTGCTTCAAACCAAAGATCTCACGTGGCTTTTATAGAAACGTGCAGGTGGCTTATGTTTTATGCTACGCTGAAGGTATTCTTGAATACACGTACCCAAGACAAGGTAAATTCTGTTATAAAGAACTCGCTGTGGTAGAAGAGGGGGAGGGTAGTAGAGAGTGTTTGAAGTTTTGTGATAAGATGGGTCTTAAGGTTTCTTATTGCAGGAAAATGTTGGAGCCACAAATTTCATAGTAATGCAAATATGTGCTAGATTAGGTCCCTGATGGTTATAGCAATCCGATTCCCTCCACCCTCACATCTACAGAACTAACCTCTCTACCAACTTCATCAAGTTTTATAGAAGTTCCACCTACAGACCATTTTGCCATTCAAGATATGTGGCCACTGTCTCATATTGAAGATGACCTCCACCCTTATTGTCTAGAGGTGAGAAAATCTTAGATGAAACAACAATGAAGAAGAATTATAGAGTGAAGACAATATAATTCAGTTCATACCTTTCCATGTAATGTTACAGAAAGTCAGAGGCATGCTCTGATCAGGAGTTTTATGGGGCAGAGCGAACTTGGCTGCGAATGTATGAAATCTCCAGCAGGGGTCCATATGAGACTCCAAGCTGGGACAGTTAGAAAAAGTAGTCGGTAACCACCAGAGCAGGTTTGGCAACTGTCCAGCTTCTTTCACAGATGCTGAAGCATACAGTGGTCCTGGTGCTCTACATCCAAGAGATTTTGGAGAACTTAATGGATGAGATCATCAAGGCTGCAGAAGCAAAAGCCTGGAATATCAGGTGTGCCCAGCTGCAGTGATCCCTAAACCAAAAATTCAAGATGATCAAAGCTGATGTGAGACAAAGAGGTCTGGCCGAGAGATCCAGAAAAATCATGGAGTCCCATGGCATCTTTGGCAATACTGACATATTTGTTTCAATTCCAATTAAAAAATTTCCAAAGTCAGTTGTCCCTTTTTCATCAGTAAGCCCAGTAGATGAAAAATGGGCACCAGCAACTGAGATGCAGCCAGTGACAAAGGATGGTGACAAAGCTGCATATGAGACTGAGTCATGCACAAGAATGTTTGAGAGGTGGAGTCCTCAGTAAGCCATCAAAAAGGTATATTTCAGATACAACAGCAAATGCCAAGATGTTTAAATGTGCACCCACTACTAATTTATTTAATATTGGTAGCTGGAGATTGTCAATAATCTTCCGGTATTCTTGAGAAAGGGCGCTCTTTCGTCTTGCATCCGGAGGTGGCATATGGCTCGAAACAGGCAGCCAGTATGTGGGAGTAGATCATATCATCCCACTAACAATACGCATTGACTCATGCAGTTGTGTATCGATCTTTCTCGTGTGCAGACTGTTAAGCCACACTGGGGCACAGCACTCTGCTGCTGAGTAAACCAGACTGAGTGCAGTCGTTCTCAGCGTATCCGCTGTTGAGCCCCAGCTAGTGCCACATAGTTTGTGTAGAATGTTACTTCTACTACTCAGTTTGGCAGCAGTCTTCATCAAGTGTTCTTTATAGGAAAGTGTCCTAGCCAGTGTGACCCCAAGATATTTGGGATGTATGTTGTGATTGAACCAGTTTCCCTTAAACTGAACATTGAGCTCTCTGCCTGCTGATCTGTTACAAAGGTGGAAGCATGTTACTTCCGTCTAGTTGGATTGGGCTACCAATATTAAATGACGTAACCTACTTGGAGCGAAACAGGTTAAGATCAAGACATCCAGCCATTTCTACCGCTAAAGCTCTTCTAGAAGATGATTTCAATATCTACAACACGTGGAAACAACATTGGCTAGGAAACTGCCCTCCACAATGCCGAAGCTTGCCCTGCATCTTGAAAAAACCACCTGGATGTGACCAGCCCCGTGCGATATGGACAACCTTGAACCGAATTTGCATGGGTCATGGTAGATGTGCAGATGCCCTTTATAAATGGGGCAAAACAACATCATCAAATTGTGATTGTGGGGCTGAAAAACAAACTATCCAACATATAGTGACAGAGCGTCAAAATCGAGCCTACAATGGAGACTTTGTTGATTTCCTGGCTGTGACAACTGAAGTAAAAAAACTATATCTGTAACCTAGACATACATTTGTAATATTCCTGTCTATATTTTATATTTTACATTTCATATTTATTATGCTCTATGTTTTATTGTGATGCGATGTAAATGTGCCATACAATAAATAAATAAATACTGATTTATTTATGCAAGTTTTAGAGTGAGTTTAGTCTTGTTGGCAATGCTCTGTTGCTGCTGTGTAAAGAGCTGTCCAGTCCAAGTGATAGCATCTTAGAGGCAGTCACCTAGAATGTGAAACTGTGGCCTTTCATAGCTCTAAAGATCTGAGTTTCCTATGGACTAAGAGGGGGACTGACAGATTTTATTTTTCCTATTTCTTCATGTTGTCTTCCCTATATTTCCTTATATCCACATATATTTCCCTTGGGTAATTAAGTTTATATCTTACTTTTAATATCTTATCACTTTTATTAATTTCTCTCTCATTCCTTAAATCCACCTTTATTTATTTCATTTCTATACTGCCCAGTAGTCAACGCTCTCTGGGCGGTTCACAAAACTAAAACCACAAAGCACAACAATATAAAATAAGAAAGCTTAAAACCACAAAATAACAGTACAACCAGAATAAAACCTAGCAGCAATGCAGAGGTTTAAAATACAAATTGAAAACACCAGAGCTAAAAGATTAGGAAACTAAAATACTGGGAGAATAAAAAGGTTCTTTTACCTGGCGCTGGAAGGACTACAATGGAGGTGCCAGGTGAACCTCCCTAAGGAGCTCATTCCACAGCTGGGGTACTGCAACAGAAAAGGCCCTCTTCCTGGGAGCCACCCACCTCACTTCCTTCGGCGGGGGCTCCCGGAGAAGGATCTTTACTTAACTTTTGTCAATAACGGTTGCTTCCCTCTATAACTCCTCTCCCTGCTCCCAGTACGTTGTAGACTTCAGATGCCATAATGAATTCTTGATCTCATGTTGAAATATGCGGTGAGAAACTAAAAGGATGTATGCAAAGCTTGACCTTGAATACAACTTGAATTGTAAATATCCCCAATGTACCATTTTACCTCAAACATTTAATTGTCAGTGGAGAACATCATGAAATGGTAAAAGGTTAACATGTCAAAAATTCTGTGTTATATCCATATGAAACATTCTAGGCCAGGTCAGGAAAGGGGAGAGTGTGAATGTGGAATGAATGGTTTTATTTCAGGAAGGCCAAATGAAGGTGCCTTGGTATGTGCTGAAGATTGCCAAAATATCAGTTACAAAAAATAAAAATGGGCCAATAAAGAGGGGCATTAGCAGATGTTTTAATAAAAAAGGACAGTACTTTATGACCACAGAAACAGCTCTGAGAGATGTTTGGGAGTCAGGAGGATGTTATCAATCCGTCAGTAACAACCATCAATATTGGAGTTTGGGACGTGATGCATTATCAACAAACAACATTTCAAGCCCCTCTTTGATGCCACAGGCCCCAACGAAGGAAAAAGAGTATAAAACCCCTGAGCCTGCCAGTGTTCAGGAGGGGTGTGGGTCCATCTGGATCGCTGTATGCGCACATACCAACAGTACCCTTGATCCACGGGACACGTGTCAAGTGCTCTGGCCAAGTGCTTGATAGTGTGCAGTGAGTATGTGTTGGGTAGAATTCAGGGAATAGGATTTTACCGTCCAGGGCATAGATAAGGTGCAGTTATATTTGCACTGTCATACTGGCTGTTTTGGATGTTTTCACACAGTCAGCAGGCTCTGGCTTGAGTTTGGCTGAAGGAAGCTATGTAACAAACAGATACTAAGGGAGGAATCCAACGGCCACTAGACACGGTCTGGAGGGCCATAGGATATGCTCGTCTCTGGGAACCAACCTTGAAGCCTGTGCTTCGAAGTTGGTTCTCGGAAAACTGACCTCCCCTCTCGTCTGTGCCGCTTCCAAGGCAGTGTGGAGAAGCCCCGTCCTCCACACTCATAAAAGGAGCACAGAGCGACTGAAAACAGGTGTGGCTGGGGGGGTGTTCTGGGACAGGGAGAGTGGAGCTATGTGGACAAGACATCCAATGTGTCATACAGCAGCTTCCTCTCATGGTTGGCTCCCCTGCTGCTAGACAGCCGAAAACAGCTGTCTGGCAAAAAAAGAGCAAGGCCGGAGAGGCGCAGCGGGAATGATCCCCCCTGTGCCTCTCCTGCCTTGCTTTGGATAGGTGGTCGCTTCCAAGTTCAGAGGCTGCCGCCTATCTAGTTAGAATTGCATCCTAACTGTATATTTAGTCATTTAGGGAGCAATCCTATGGCCACTAGTCAGCAGCTAGACGGCCATAGGATATGTCGGTTCCCTGAGAACCAACTTTCCCCCTTCCCACGCTGCCTCACAGGCAGCTCAGAATGACCCCGCGCTCGGAAGAGCAGTGAAAACTGGGCATTCCAGGGGGTGTTCTAGAGTGGGGAAGGCGGAAATGCCAGTATGACACATCCAATGTGTTGTCTGACAGCCGCTTCCCCTGCTCCGTCTTCCAGCGGCTAGCTGCAAATGCAGGGCGGCTGAAGTGTGGTGGGGACGATCCCCTCTGTGCTTCTCCTGCCCTGCATTGGATAGGCGGTCGCCTCCGAGTTTGGAGGCGGCTGCCTATCCCAGTAGGATTACTCCCTCTACGCACCCCATTTGGGTAACTAAGTTTGTAACCAACGAGCATGCAACTCCTTGAGTATATTGCAATTTCTTTGTTCAGTTTGGGATTTGTGTTTGTTCACCTGATGTCTGTCCTTCAATAAATCCTTAACTTCCCTCTAAAGGTTGCATGTGTATATCTTAACTCTACCCTCCACAAGGTTCCATGTAATTCTCACAGCCCGATCAACTGGGAAAATCACAAAATTAAAGGAGCGTGTGTCAGTACAGCCACCGTGGCCAGGGCGTTTGTAGTCAAAGATGCCCTGGAGGGCAACAGCTCAGGGGAGGCTGCTGTAGCAACATGCAGCAAGCATGGCAAAGGAAACACGGTGTCATTCCCCTTCTCCACCCTTCTCCTCACCCCGTAGTAACCTATGGCTGCGAGAGCTGGACCATAAGAAAGGCTGAGCGGAGGAAGATAGATGCTTTTGAACTGTGGTGCTGGAGGAAAATTCTGAGAGTGCCTTGGACTGCAAGAAGATCAAACCAGTCCATACTCCAGGAAATAAAGCCAGACTGCTCACTTGAGGGAAGGATATTAAAGGCAAAACTGAAGTACTTTGGCCACATCATGAGAAGACAGGATACCCTGGAGAAGATGCTGATGCTAGGGAAAGTGGAAGACAAAAGGAAGAGGGGCCGACCAAGGGCAAGGTGGATGGATAGATGATATTCTGGAGGTGACGGACTCTACCTTGGGGGAGCTAGGGGTGGCAACGGCTGACAGGAAGCTCTGGCGCGGGCCGGTCCATGCAGTCACCAAGAGTCGGAAGGGACTGAGCGAACAAACAACCACAACAACCCCTTCCCCTCTCGCGGCCTGCCAACTTCGCCAGGCATTTCTCTATTGCGCCGGAGAGAGCTCACGCGCTGAGGAAAGCCACGGCACGGAAAACGCTCGGCACAAAACGAGCAGGAAGATGAGGCAACACCGCCAGCCTCACGAATGGGGGGGAGTCACTCCGGGAGAGGGGACGGGACTCACCGCTCCGCCTCGCTTCCGCCACCCCTCGCGAAGCTGCCATGCCGCCAGGTGTGCGGCCAGAGCCGAGATGACTTCTACGCAAGCCTCGGAACCGCGTCCGGACCAATCGGAGAGCAGGAGGCGCCTCCCCGGCTTCCCCCTCCCCGGGACGCAAAGCATGTCGGGAGCGGGGCGTCTTTTGTTTTACCAGCGGGCTCCGCAAAAAAGAACGGCGCGGAGAGGAGGCGCGGCTTTCACGGAGGACGAAGACTACGCTTCCCATCATGCTTTGAAATGCTGAAGGCGGGGGGCGGGGCGGAGAAGGGGGCGGGGCTAGCGTGGACTGTCCCAGAGCGTGATCTGGGTTTAGTCAATCAGAACAATGACTTCTCCGCTGGAGCCTGAGGAGCAGCGGCTGTAGCGCTGGTCAAGGGGGATTTGTTGGCCGCCGCCCTGAGCCGGAGAGGAGCTGCAGCCGCTCCTGGCGTTGGTTGGAAGAGGGGGACCAAGAGCCGCCCGCTGTTTAGCATGTGGATTCCTACAGAGCACGAGAAATACGGAGTGGGTGAGTGAGATCTCCGCGCGGGGTCCCTTCGGCGCTTGGCGCCCCGTTTGCCCTGCGCGGGGCTGTTCTGTCTGTGTGGCCGCAGTTTGAAAGCAGGCGGAAAGGGTGGGGGGACCCGCGGAGCCGGCCGTCCACACCCCCCGTTGCCCTTCGCGCTCCCAGCCTCGTCCCTCGCTTTGATCCGGGCAGTTCTGCATTCGCCTGCTTACTCCCCGAGTGGATGCTGGCTCATGTTTCGAGAGAGAGATTGCCTTGCTTCCATCTCCACTCTCTTTCTCCTCCTCCTCCTCCTCTCTTCCCTCCCTCGCCCCTAAAGTGTCATTTGGGCACCGTGTGGGTTTTAAAATGTGGAGTAAAGAAACAGGGGTGAGCGGTGGCTTTCCCCCACTTTTCTTTTCTATGTATGTATTTTAAATTGGCTACCATGAATTGGTAAAAAAGATTAGTGGCTTCTCAGAATATCGTGTTGCAGACTCCTTAAACAATGTATATCTATTAAACAGCATCTCTAAAAGGCTCGCCTGTCCACTCGCTCCGCGTCCTAAAAAGAAGCGCAGACTAAGCAATCTCATGGTTGTTTAAAAACACATATTTTGGCGCAGGGTTTCAGTCGAGGCGGAACTGCCATCTTTCGTGTAAATTGCGAGAGGCACCAGCGCGCGGTTGAATGTGGTGTGTGTGTGTGGTGTTTTTGTTTTAATCTGGATAGTAACCTACTTCGAGTAGCGGTGTTTTTGTTTTCGGGTTTAATGGAGTACAAAAGTGTCTGGATTACCCAAGGAAGCAAGCAGGGTGATGTATGATCAGTTAGAGAACTTACGAACCTGTTTGGGGAGGAGGAAAAGCTGCTTCCATCCTCTCCACCAAAGGTGAACAACAAAGGACGTTAGATGTTGAGTGATGAATGTGGAATTTCTCATCTTTGCCTTCACTCCGCCTCCCAACAGCAGAACGTAGGATTTCTTCTGATTTCTCTCTCCCTTCCTCAGCTGAATATTTTAGAACTCGTATTCGATTTCTCTTTCCCGCCAGATCCTTCTGATACTATTTGGGACTATTCATTGCTGTCACTCAATCACCTAACCAATCCTCTTAAAAATGGACTTTAAGCCTGTGGAATGAATATTTCCTATGCTGTACCCCTTTTAAAATTTATTTTAAATGGTGTGAAGATCGTGTTATTTTTCTTCCATGCGTTGGGGCTTGGATAGCAGTTGTCGCTGGGGATTTCGTCTCCACCCCTGGCCTCTGCTTTAGGGATGCTTTACCCGACAGACGAAGAGATGAAGGCTGCAGTCCTGTACCCATTTACCTAGGAGTAAACCCCATTGAACTCAGTGGGATTTACTTCTGAATAGACAAGGATTGCAATGGAAGAATGCCCATTTTGAACCCTACCTAAAGAAGCATTATTACTTGCTGACTAGTTCCAAGTGGCTGTTTTGACTGACTTCGCAGGTGAAGGGCATGGCAAGAATGTTGTTCGTTCTGTATCTGAGGTATGCCTACACCGTGGAGTTGCGGCTGTAACCGATAATCCAGCTGAAATGCAAAGGCTTGTGAGCGTGATCTCTCCGTGTTTAAGGGTTAGCACGACAGACAAAAACCTATCTCATGCGACTACCCCATTTGGAACTGATCCCAGCTGCTGCTCTCTGACCCAAATGTTAAATTATAGAGATCATTGATGGGATTTATTTTCTTGATTTCTCTTTATGTGCCCAGTCACAGCTGGGTTGCTAGATATTGATTAGTCCTCCCGTTGGCTTTTGAGGGAAATGAACAAACGCACAGAGAGCTATGCACATGGATTTAAAAGCCATTCTGGTATTTCCTGGAATGGCATGTGGGATATTACTGGTCAAGAATTTCAAGTTACAACCCTTGCTTGGTTTAAAAAAACAAGAACAAAACAACTCTGGAAGGGAATAGGTTTCTCAACTGAAACACATCTTTAGTAAACAAGGAACAGTAGATCGTGACTTCTTTTTTTAACTGAATGGTGAGGAAAATTCCAAATTGAATTGCCAATCTAGAGTTGCTGAACCCATAAGCTTTCACCTAAAAGATGTGTCTTCCTAGTTAACTTAAGGCACAGTCCTATGCATGTTTAGACAGAAAAAAAGTCCTACAACTCCCAGCATTCCCCAGCCAACCATGCTGGCTGGGGATTGCTGGGAGTTGTAGGACTTTTTTCTGTCTAAACATGTATAGGATTGTGTCCTTAGTGTTGAGCTCCAGTTGTTGCTCCGTCTCTGAACTCCTATGGAAGAGGAGTGACAGGGACAGGGTAGCTAAACTATTATTCTTATAATAATAAGGGAAGGGAATATAACATGTCCTTTCCTGAGGGGGACAAATATACACCTTGGAACATCCTTTTTACTGATCGAAGTGTTGGTTCTGTTTCTTGAATTGCTCTAAACATAAGCCAGTGTGCTAGATGGAGGATGCACAGACCTATTTGTAATTGACTGAATGGGGGTACATGCACTGGCTTCTGAATGGATTCAATGCTGGGTTAGGTGTTCACTTTGGTGTATTGCCTCTGCACTTTCCAGGAGATCCCTTGGGAACTCTTTCAATCACCAAGGCAGTTTTAAATCAAAAATTTTTGTTGAATCAATCCAGAATCCTGAGACATAGAGAAGACTGTAAGTCTAGGTAAACAATACAATGTACATGAAGGGAAATACTGTGCAGCCCTTTATCACATACAAATGTAAGATCTATGTATAAAGCTTCATTCTTCTTTATGTGATGGTTTCAAAACACTGTTTGAAGATGCTTTTCAGTAGGAGCCAGTGTGGCGTAGTGGCTAGAGTGTTGGACTGGGAGCCCAGAGATCCGGGTTCTAGTCCCCACTCGGCCATGGAAGCTCACTGGGTGACTTTGGGCCAGTCACAGACTCTCAGCCCAACCTACCTCACAGGGTTGTTGTTGTGAGGATAAAAGGGAGAGGAGGAGGATCATGTAAGCCGCCTTGGGTTCCTTGCAAGAGGAAAAAAGGCGGGGTATAAATGCAATAAATAAATAATAAATAAATAAGTAGGGTTTTGCTTGGTGTGCAGGCTGATTCTGTGCAGGTATGCTCAGAATTAAGACCCACTGAGTTCAGTGGGGCTGTCTCCTAAGTAAGTGTGCATTAGACAGCAGGCTTGCAACACAGTCTTTGGCATGTTTCCTCAGATGCCCAGGAGTACTCGGGTTTCTAATAAAATTGCACAGGGTTGCAGCTGGGCAACCTGATCCTATGCAGCATTGGGCTAAGCCAGTGTTTCTCAAATTGGGTCAGGACCCAGTGACTCTCTGCATCAAAGAGGGATTAGATATCAATATAAAATAATTGCCAGCAATTGCCAGCTGACTATGCAAAACTCTGCCTCCACCTGTCAGTATTTTGTGACTGGTGGCCCTCGGTCATTTTCAACTCTTTCAAGCGGGCCCTGGGATAGACAGTTTCAGAACCCCTGGGCTATACCACTAGAAACCGGTGTTAAGTTCACCTAACTCTGCACAGGACTGCAGCCTAACAGCTGATCCTGTCCATATCTATTTAGAAGTAAGTCCCAGTATGTCCAATTACACCCTTTGGCTGCAATCCTAAACTTATTCAGGAGTAAATCCCATTGAACACACTGGGACCCACTTCTGAGTAAATACACTTAGGATTGTCCTCTTACAGGGCAATCCAGTGCGCATTTCCTTGGAATTAAGGCCCAGTGCATTCAGCCAGGCTTTCTTCCAGGTAAGTGTGCATTGCATTGCAGCCTAAGGCTGTGATTGTTGTGCACGTACTTGCGAGTTAACCCTACTGAACGCACTGGGACTTAATTGGGAATAAATACGCATTTGACTGAATCTGTTAACCTACCCAAACTGAAATTAGAGCATTTTTTCTAAGTCCTCAGTTTGGCTGGAATGATGTATTGAACCTTGGTAAAGCTTATACCACAGTTCTAAGTCCTATATCAGACAGCATCACCTGGGTTTTGGATGAATGGATGAACACTGTAGTGCTGTTGCACTTTAGAATTTATATTTTGCTTTATTCCTCCACAACCCCCCCGTGATTATGCAATGGTCCCGACTTGTGTTTTTAATAAGGCAGGGGTGGGCAGAAGGTAGATCTCCATATGTTTTGGTCTTCCAACTCCCATGCGCCTCTGCCAACATGGCCAGTGGTCAGGAATGCTGGGAGTTGAAGTCCGACCCCACCCCTGTAATAGGGAACTCTGTCCTTCAGGTATGACTCTGCTGCAATGAATCTAGAAGCTACTAATACTACCAAGAGAATAAGGGAGCAATCCTGTGGCCACTAGACACTGTCTAGAGGGCCATAAGATATGCTCATTTCCGGGAACCGACCTCGGAGCTCTGCTTCGAGGTTGGTTCCCAGAAAACTGACTGCCCCCCTCCGCACTGCCTCTGAGGCAGCGTGGAGAAGCCCTGTCCTCCGTGCTCGTAAGAGGAGTGCAGAGTGACTGAAAAGGGGTAGGGCTGGGAGAGTGGAGCTGCACGTAGGACACATCCAATGTGTTGTATGGCAGCTTCCTCTCCCGGTCACCGCCCCCCCCCCGAAAATGGCTGTCTAGCAAAAAAGAGCAAGGCAGGACAGGCGCAGAGGGAACGATCCCCCCACCCTATGTCTCTCCTGCCTTGCTTTGGATAGGCGGTCGCCTCTGAGTTCGGAGGCAGCTGCTTATCTAGTTAGGATTGTGCCCTTAGCTCTCCTTTAGTTAAGGCTAACTGCTAGTCTTTCCTAGAGTATTTAAACAAATTGGAAGTTGATATGAGTTCATAGACTGTTATCCAATGATAACTGATTTGTAAACAGGCGCTCATGTACTATACTTTTGAACCTAGTTGTAACAAGGAACATGGTCACTGCACATTGTGTTGAGTTGTATAATAAGTTCTGATCAGATAACCAAAACTGGAGTAAATAATTGAGGAAAGTGTGAAATATGTTCTTCCTGAAATTACAATCTGGTTGAATCTGGAGTTGGCCAATATGATATCACTGCCACTTTAACTTCCATATCTTTTGATTAGTGGGGTGGATCGATCTCTTTATCAGAGGTGAGCTAGGTAAGATATGGCCCGTGGCCTCATCTAATCAATTTAGTTTTGAGATAAGCAGTGAAGGCACAGGCCGTGGGGAAAATGGAATAGATTTTGCAAGCTGAAGACAAAACCTGGGCAGGCTGGATGTAGTTTATGAGCTGTACATTGCTGTCTCCAAGATTAGAGGATTAAATTGTTATCTATTAAAAGTGAGAAGAGACTCATTTGTCTGTGTTTATTATGCCAAATGGAAGAGATAGCCCCCAAATCACTTGCACTTCTGTGATCTAGAATTTATCTTGATGATACAAATGAGTCTTGTGTTTCTTTACAGTTGGTTGTGTTACTTCTAATTTAGAAGGCTTCTTTAGTACACAAATCCTAGTTACTGAGTATATTGAAGAATCCCGGAGAAAAAGTATCTACAGTCCAAATAATGTGGGTTACTTGTTCTGCCCATCATTGTAAACTTATGGGTAAGACCAACGGAGAGGAAAGTTATCGATTTGTAGAATTTTTACTAACTCTGGCCCCTTGTTTGAAAGTGTAAGTTGGGAGACTCGTGGTTAATTTTCTCTCACAATTTTTGAAGAGTAGTTTTTGCCAGTGATGATTACAGGTGCTGTCAAAATTTGGCAGGCAGGTTATCAATTTCCTGTTACCTCTTTGTTGGTTTTAAGCGAAATAAAGACTGCAATTTATAAGTCTACTAGGAAATAAGTACAGTAGAAATTGTATGGCACCGCCCAAAACAAGTAGAATAAATAAGGTTATCTGGATATGGTGGTATTGTAATTCATGCCTGTTTTAAGCTTCAAGACAGTATTTTCTTTGGGGTAAAATAGTTGGAACTATACTGAAGTACTTTTATCTACATACACAGGATAAGTTGCCTTGACTCTCTTTGGCTCAGATTCAAAGTCCACCAGTTCTCTTTCCCCGCTCCCCCCATATCTCCAATCACTTACACTCCCCGAAAAACCATCCTGGAAGGTCTTCCAATCCTTTGGAGAAGTTTTTTTCAGGGAGCTGCAGATGGGGAGGGTGGACAATAGGGAATTGCCAAGACAGGCCTTATGTGAATGCAAGTGTCTTCAACTTGTACAATGGGATCTTTGGATCTAAGCCAGTATGTTCACAATAAACAGGGAGGCAGAGACTATTTCCTAATCTGATACCCATTCAGGGAGGGTTATTTATGTTGGGGCAAAGTGAGATTTTTTGATGCAACAAAACGATACAGTATATGCAGTATATAAACAGCTTTTGAGTTTTTTGTATACTGGCTTTTGAGCTTGTGTGTAGATAACCCCATAGGGGTTACTACAGTGAGTACTTCCATGTTAGCCATGAATTTGTCAGTTCCCTACATAACTCACATAATTTAGTAAAATACAGTGAATAAATGAAATGGGGGAAGGCCCAATGATTTGTTAAAAGATGTTTTAGGATCAATTCTATGGTTGTGTCAATGTAAACTTTACACTGACATAATCAGAGTTGATCTTAAAAATATGCATTCTCCCAGGGCTGGTCCAAGTCATTTTGATATCCTAAGGAGCTATGCTGCATAATCTGAGGTGCATGTTTCTAAATCATTGCTGCCTCAGCCAACTGTTTGGGATGCATGTTCATGTTGACACTGCATCCTTTTAACATGCTGGCTTTTTCATGTGATTGGCTGATATTTTTTCAATGCTTATTTTATACCACTATTAGGGGGATGGTCAAATGGTGATGCTCTGGTTTAGCCTGAGTTATTCATGTTTTGTGTTCCATTGATCCTGTTGTGTTGTTTTCCATTTTTGTGCTTGAAATGGAGAAAAGGAAAATATTTGAAATAATGTTCTCTCCTATATGTATATGTAAGCAAGTAGGGCCAGCCCCAAACATTTTGCTGGCGAAGGAAGAGCAGCAAATGGTGTCCCCCTCCCAGCTGGGGAATGCTGGGAATTGTAGGACTTTTTTTCTCTCTAAACATGCATAGGACTGTGCCCTAAGTAACCAACAATTTGCTGCCCTTTTTTGGCACCCCAAATCAGCTGCCTAAAGCAGCCACCTCACTCTGCCTAATGGTAGGACAAAGCCTGCTTTTCCTTAAATACATATACATCTCTGACCATCACTCTTGTGACTCAGCTATAATGAGGTACATCAACATTCCTTTGTGGCTACCTTAAATCTGGAGCCGCCATCCGTAGTCTTTCATGGAAGAAAAGTTCCATGGAAATCAAACTTCCAAGTCGTGTCTATAGATCTGGGATGTGTTACATGCTTAAAGGGGAAAGGGCTGTAGCTCAGTGGTAGAACACCTGCTTTGCATGCAGAAGCTCCCTGGTTCAATCCCCACATCTCCAGCCTGGGAAAGGGGTGGGAAAGACTCCTGTCTCAAACCCAGGAGAGCCACTCCTAGTCAGTGTAGACAATACTGTGCTAGATAGACCAATAGTTTGACTCCGTATAAGGTAGCTTCCTGTCTCTTTTAATAATAAAATGTTTTCATCTTTCATGGTGAAATGTAGTTCATACTGCCAGCAACGGGGATAATGTTAGATCGGGGTTGTGAAACCTCAGGCCTGCAGGTGCATGTTCCTTTGTCCTTTCCCTTCACAGTAAACAGACTCCAGGAAGCAAAGCTTCAGGCCAACATTGCTTTATTAGTAAATGACTAGCTTCTTTACGAATGCAGATTCTAGGAAACTCTTAGACTGCATAGAACCAGCTAATCCACACATCTACGAATATCAATAGAGGAGACTTAGAGAAGTTGCCAGCAGTCTGGGCATGAACTTTGCAGCCAGACTTGCTTCACAGGGATGCCCCTCCCTTAGGGTGGCTCCCTCCTACATTGGCTTCCACGAGTGGGCAACCTGGCGGAGTGTCTGAGCCCTGCCCCTAACTTTTCCCGCTTCACTCTACAATGGACCTAGCATCCCTCAAGTCATGCCCCTTGCCCCCCTCCTCCTCCAAAACTTGAGTTCTCATGATGGAGGAATGGGGGAGCCATTCAGCCTGGGCCATCTGTTTGTCAAGGTCTTGGGTAGAAAGTCTTGCCATATCTGGGCTCATTAGGGAAGGTGCCTCCCTCTGTTCTTGCTGTTCCCATTCTGATTCTGAATCTGAGCTGCCAGACAGCTCCACACACTCAGATTCATTCCTGACATTGGGCCAAATCCGGCCTGCCTGGGATCCCATCCGGCCCTCTAGGGTTTGGCTATTCCCCCTTTCCTCTGACCACTGATCATTTGATAGTTTCCCAGTTTCTGTGCAGTTTTTTCTCCATCCTAAAAAGGTTGAAATGCATTACTGAAGAGCTTTATACTACAGTATGCTGGTATTTTTTGGATTTGGTCCCATCCATTTCACCTTCAGCCCCACATGCTGCTGAAATGCAGCCCCCGCAAAATTCTCCAAAATTGGATTCAGCCCTTGGGCTGAAAGAAGTTTGACACCCCTGCATTAGAAGTTTCCTAGAAGAATGAGCATTTTAGCAACTTGCTTAGTCAGGAAAGCACACTGCAATGCTGATGTATGGGTTTATGTAACAGATGACCCACCATACCAAAGGGAGCCTTATAGTATGGCCGACCAGGTGCTCAATGGTCCCATTCCTGCTCTGCTTGCAGTCTCATCCAGGGCCAGCTCTGTACCTTGTGTCATATCGTTACGATCTCATCATGCTAACGCTATTATCCCTCTTACACATTCATACCTCATAGGACACACAATGACGTTTGTTGCGGTATTTTGGGGAGCGTGGAATAAAAATCAGGAATAACACTACAAAAGTGGCATGTCGAATGTGTAACGTGCCCCAACAATGGGCTTCAGTAGTGCTATAAACCAGCAGTGTGGATCTAGCCCTGGTAACAAAACAACAGGTTCATTGAGCTGTTGGTGGGTTGCGTTTGGTGGGACCCAAGCCCTGCAGGCCTGCTGTAGTGACTAGCTCCTCACTTTTATGTTGGTGAAATCATGTGCTCAAAAGATGTTAAGACAGTTTACCTAGATTCTGGAGATGAAGAGAAGCTTAGGAGAAACAAAATGAATGTAAAAACCTGCTCTCTTTAAGGAACATAACACGCTGTTGGAGAGTCTTATATGAAGTAATAAAAAAACACCATGACCCTGACAATATGATAGCATCAGACATGTAACTTGAACGGCTCGATTTTATTACATTATGCAAATGAGTCATAATATCCAATAAAACCTTTATGATGGGGCGGGCAGGTGGGGAAAGACAGAAGCAGCCTTCCAATCAAGGCAGCCATCTAGCATCCAGGTTTGTGTTTTTTAAATAGGGCCAAAAGTGCTCAGAGAACTAAACAACAAAAGGGTTGATTTGTAGGCTTCCAGCAGCTTGTGTTACATAGAGGCAGTCACTACGTATTAAGGCCTTCATTATTATGCTGAGCAGTTCCAAAGCTAGCCTTTGCTAACGGCCGCTGTTCATTTCTCCGGAGTGAAAGCGGCATCAGGGGCTTGCCTTCTGCTTCATTCATTTTTTTCTAGCAGCTATGCTGACCAGAAGCCAGTTAATTACATCAAATTTGCTTTAGATTTCAATCTATCCGAGGTGGATGGCAAATCAAGTAGTGTGTGTCCCATGTGTGAAGGTTTATGAAGCCACATACAAAGCTTGCATGTTGGCATAGTGCACTTTTGTGCAATGTTGTTTGATGCAAAGAGTCACCCTGTGAACCTTTTCATCAGCCTTCTGCAACCTAGTGTCTTTCAAATGTATTGGACTACAACTCCCACCATCCCCAGTCCTATATTATCATCATGATAAAGTTATCTAAATGGGGCTGCCCATGTGGTAATGTAGTAAGTCTGAAATGTGCTTCTTTTCTATAATTATTTCAAGTAGTGTTAACAGTGTTATACCACAGGGAGGAAGGAAATAGCAACTTGTGTGTCATCTTCCCCATCCGAAAGAAGAATCACACAGTCATGGACAATACTTGATATCTCCTCACTGAATGATTTCCTGATAAATGCATAAGCACCTTCACTGGAGTAGCTGACAAACAGCAGCAGATCATATTATAAAGCTGTTCCTGGTCTGTTCTTAGAGGGCACAAGGGATGCTTTGCATACTGTCTCAAGTTCAGTTTTTGGAGTCTCCAGTTAAAAGTATCTTGGGCAAGAAGGCTGGGAAAGTCCTCTACCTGGAGATAACACTGGGCTAGATGGGCCAGTGGTCTGATCTGATGTAAGGCAGCTTCAAATGTTCAGAAGTAGGGTATTACCGTTGGATAGTGTCAGGGTTGTATCTGAGCCCATAGAGCCCCAAGGCATCTCTGATTCTGAGGAGGAGATACAATTCATGGGGGAGGAACTCTCTCAGACTTCAGAGGCACAGGTGGAGGGGGAGGCCCCCCCTGCTCACATCCCTGGGAGCGACAGTTACCCAGGCATGGAAAGGGAGGGACAACTTGAGGTTTTAGACGCGAGGTGCAGGCACAAGTGAGAGATTGCAGGAGCCGAGCTTAGGCGCTCAGCCCGATTGGCTTGACGTCAACAGCTGCGCCCAGAAGCATCATGGGAGAGGGGGAGATCTTCCCCTCCCACCCCTTAAGTTCAGAGAGTTGCTGTGTTTTTCCCAAACAGAGATCAACTGACGTCCTAACCCTTAGAAACCCCTAGATGGCTGTTCCTTTGTAGTTCCTCTGAGTCTCAGGCAATTAGCATCTGTATGCTTCATTAGGATGAATGGAACTAAAGCCTTGGAAAGCAGCCCTTTTGTCTGAGTGTTGATTCCGGCTATTAGAGGATTCAGTACGCAACAGGGGCATCTTGACAGATAACTCCTTTAGGGTTCTTTCTGACTGAAACCTGGAGTTGATTTGTTGCCCCACTGACAGCAGAGCCACCAGCCTCCACAGGTTCCATCTTCACTGTGGACTTCTGTTTTGGGTCTCACCAATGTCTGGACCTCTGCATATTACAACCTCTCATGGGTAGGCAGTGCTGAAAGTATAGCAGAGAGAGGGGACCTGTCCCCCTTAGCTTTTGGTAGCCCCAGTAGCTGTTGTTTTCAGAAGGCTATGGTGGGGGTATGATTTGGCTGGTGGGGGGGGGGAGTCAGGGCGCTGGGCTTCTGGATGTCATTGAGAGCCTCTGACTCTTTTCTCCCGTAATTTGAACATTTGTTGAGAGGGTGTGGTATCCATTAATTGTTCCAATACAGGGAATTCTCAATCAGATTTGAATGTCATGAAGCAGGTGAAAATCCAAAGTGTTTATTTGTGCCAGAGTATTGCTAACAAAAATGTGACTTATTACGCATATTCATTATTGCTGACTTATAACTCAGGATTTAAGAGGTAAGCAATGGCCTTATTCTGCTAATGATTTTCCCAGCTGAATTCTTATTTATACACCGTGATCAATCTACATGGAACTTTATAGGGTAGCAAGTCCAAAAGATGGTTTACTGCTCTATGGAGCTGACATCCTAATGTTGGTCAGCAAAAAGAGGCAACAGAAGGAGGTTATGAATTGGTAAGACAAGGATAACACCAGTGGAGGCTGGTGGCTCCAATGTCAGTGGGGCAATGAATCTGCTCCAGGTTTCAATCAGAACCAGTCAGAACTCTGAAGTTGCTATCCAAGGATAGCTCCCTTAGAGTTCTGACTGATTCTGGCTGAAAACTGGAGCGAATTCATTATCCCACTGGCATCAGAGACCCACTAGATAAGACAAGAACTGTGTGACACACTCTTTTTTTGTACAGTGCCACAAAATTATACTTACTTTTCCCCCAAAGTGTTGACTGCCATTTCCCTTAGCCCAAACTGAAATTCAGCTATTCCCTGGGTTGAACGTAGACCTCTGTACTGCTTCTTTTGTATAACATAATAGCAGAATGGCAGAGAGTTTTAAAAAACCCTGCTTTGATCATATGGCAGGTGGTTATAATTGCCTGATTTAAAGCTAGAACAGCACACCAAGACTACCATGGTATGCGTGTGTAAAAGGTCCACAGAATCTTTAATCACTTAAGCTGTACAGAACTTTAGTATGTGAAAGAGAGAGCATGGCCCTCAGCATCCTTTCTCAGTACTTTACTGTGTCATTAGAATTTTTTTTTTCTACTGAGTGCATATACCTTCATTGTAATAAGGAGATAAAATCAAGGTAATAAAATACCTCAAGCTAGTATGTCAGTGTTCCTTTTTACCAATCTTGATATTACTCAGTCAGGTACAATTACAGTTTGTTCGGAGTTGACACTTTAAATTAACATACATATCCCCTGTCTACTCTACTGACTTCTGGATTAACTGTATTGCTGGCATAGCGTTTCTTCTACTCACCATTTCAGTTCTTCTGGTTCTTTATCTTTAAACCAGAATTGGACAGGACAAGCCTTCAAACAGAGGATGCCTTCAAATAGAGGACGGTCCTATGTAAAAGGGGGCATATGGCCACCCTAGTTCTGGCCGGTGCATTGCTCTTGGCAACAGATGGTTCCCACTTCTAGGGCTGGCGCTAACATTAGGCAGAGTGAGCCGGAAGTCTTGTGTGGTGGATGCTGGAGTCGCAGAGTGGCAGCAACAAGGTGTCGGAGGACAGAGCTGTGTGTACTTCACCTCCTGTCCTGCAAATTATATAAATTATATTATATAATAAATTATATATTATATATTAAATAATAAATTATATTAGCCTGCAGCCTTCTGGTACTGAGAGCATGCGCATGCATGTGTGGATGGGGGTGCTGTCCCATTACTAGTGTTAGAAATAAGATTCAGCTGCCAGTCCAATCAGTTTATGAATGTGGAATGTGGTCATCTACCCCATTCTAAATGTCTTGGGCCAGTCCTGCCTGCTTCACTTTTGGAAGTTCCCCATAGTGCCCATCGCAGGAAGAGAGGAACAGAATCGTTGCACTTAAGGCGGGTGGGAGGAGAATGAAGAGAAGGGCTGTAACATTTGTTAATAGACCTTCCCAAGCTTGCTTCCCACCCACCTTCACCCCCGTCTGCGGGTTGGAGCTGCCCATATTCTAACTGTAGCCTCCATTTTGTTTTAAAAAGCACTTCACCATTCTTTCAGGAAAACCGATTGTGCGTAATGGGAAAGCAGAGAAGTGGTTGGAAGCCTCCTTAATTGTTGTTGTTCCTTGCATGACTTATAGTGGAAAGAAAGCTGGAGATGCAAGGTATCATTGGGGATTGTCACTGTGACACAGCCTGTAATTTGCCCTCTGTTTTTAAACAAACCGAGACAAGAGTCCATCTTTAGTCTCTCATTGTCTCAGGGTAGTCAGAGGGGTGTTTTTTGTTTTGTTTTTGCTTTTTGCAGATGTGTTGGTAAAAATCAGTTCCATGACTCATGAGGACAATGTTTGTTTTTTGCTTTTGTTCTCTTGCAACACAACAAATTTTTCAACGATCTCAGGGCAGCTGGGAGACATTTTGGCTTTTATGGCTAATTTTTGCTTCAAAGGAGGCTGTGTGTGTGTTTGTTTTACTTGATATTAGCAGGCTGTGATTCCTCTCTCTTGAATACAGCCTGTGAATATATGAACTTAACTGACCTGACCTGAAGCCTTCTCTTTTGGGAAGGCCAATCCAAATACAAGTATATCCATGGCTGGAAATTGATTGAAACAAGCCCATACGCAGGACACAGAATAATTGGCTGAAGTTACAGGAAGCCAGATTCCGGCTGAACATCAGGGAAAATGTCCTGACTGTTAGAGCGACATGACAATGGAACCAATTACCTGGGGAGGTGGTGGGCTGTCCCACACTGGAGGCATTCAAGATGAGGCTGGACAGCCATCTGTCAGGGATGCTCTGACTTGGATTCCTGCATTGAGCAGGGGGTTGGACTCGATGGTCTTATGGGCCCCTTCCAACCCTACTATTCTATGATTCCATTATATGAATGGTACTCAGGGTACAACATCATATTTTAAATCATATTTTGATCTTCCATCTGCAGTCTGAAATGGTGCAGTCCACTAACAGCTCCATTATTTGGGGTGGCTGACTGCATAGCTTGATTCAAAGGGCATATCTGTGGCCATGAGGCTAAACTGGTTTAACAGTTATTGCCTTTTCCCTGGGATGCTAGGAATTACTGTTCTGTGAGGAGAACTGGGGCATGCTCAGCAGCTCAAACTACAGTTCCAGGATTCCTTGAGGCAATGTCTGGATGGCCGATAGTTTACGGCCTTCCCCAGCCTCACTCCCTTCAGGTGTTTTGACCTGCAGATCCCACAGTCTGTGACCATTGGCCATGCTGGCTGGGGCTGATGAGAGTTGTAGGCCAAAACATCTGGAGGGACTGAGGTTGGGGAGACTGCTTTATTGTATAAGTAGGGCTGGTGTGAACCCAAGCTACGAAAGAAGGCCAGTATGGAAACACTGAAATGGGTTTAAGATGGCAAGAGAAATCTACATGACGGTGGTGGTTGATCTTGTATTTGATATTTTATAGTTTACTTGTAGCTGTCATTCATTTATGTATTTATGTATGTATGTATGTATTTATTTATTTATCATTACATTTATATCCTGCCTTTTTTCCTCTTGCAAGGTACCCAAGGTGGCATACTTGGTCCTCATCCTTTCCATTTTATCCTCACAACAATCCTGTGAGGTAGATTAGGCTGAGAATCAGTGACTGGCCCAAAGTCACTCAGTGAGCTTCATGGGTGACTGGGGACCAGAACTCAGATCTCCTGAGTCCCAGTCCCAACACTCTAACCATTACACCACAGTCTTATTGAATCCTTGAGATAATCCACTCTGAAGACAGGAGAAGCAGCAGCAGTTCTCACTGCACAGTTTGTCAAACTGGGACAGCACTCTGGGAAGGGCTGTAGAGGAAACTGATGCTCTCACTTCTCAAGTTGTTTCTTAATAAACTCAGACAACTACATTAGCCATGATTTTTTGCTTCATTATAGTTCGCTGGTGCCCAACCTACTGCAAAAAGCTGTTGCTTCTTTTTGCTCTTCAGTTGATGGGTTACACGTCTCTATGCCACTTGGGAACCTTTCCAGCTTAACTGAGTGCAAGCTTTGCATTCTGAGTTCAGGCTTGTGGCATGTAGTCCTTTTCCTCAAGGGACAATTATGGGCCATTCACATTTATGTATGCAGTAACCGACATTCCCAGTTAGAGTATCCCACCATATTCCTAAGCTTGCTTTTTCTCTCAGATATGAAATGGATTAGAACCCATATGAGCTCATCTATGCAATAATGAGATTGTGAGTGCATATCGTCAGGCTATTTTAATGATATCACGCAGAGGTTTCAATAATGATTGAACTTCAGGTCTTCTTCCTGCATGATCTGGAAAAAAGGTGCCTCAGTTGCATTTTTTGTTTACTGAGATACTCTCACAAACCCTGGTCCAGCTTCAGTGGAGCAACGTCCCATTTTGATATAAGGGCAGCCTTGCTACATTGCATCAGGTTGATAACTGTGAAGAGTAGCCTCTGTCTACAATTTAGGGTGCACACTTACCCATGAAGAAGGCTCAGTGAACATGGGACTTCCTTTGGAGTAAATTTAGGATTGCATTGTAACAGGTCAATCATGGCATGAGCTTCAGTGGCCTTGATCTTGCATCTGATGAAACAGGCTCCTATACACATTTAGACAGAAATCCTTTGCATGTTTAGACAGAAATAAGTCTTCTAACTCCCATGCTGGGGATCCTGGGAGTTGTTGGAATTATTTCTGTCTAAACATGCATAGGATTGTGCCCTCAATTAAAAAAAGGGGGGGAATGAACACTGCAGTTGCATAACATGGGAGTGAGAAGTAAATAATCTTCTGGGACCTTAAAAGACTTGTAAGTCTATAGTACAATCCTATACATATTTACTCTGAAGTAATTGTCACTGAGTTCAATGGGATTTACTCCCAGGTAAGTGTAGGATTGCAATGGTGTTGTGGTATGAGCTTTCGTATGCAAGGCCCTGTTTCAGGCTCTTTAGATGCAAGATCAAACTCATTGAAACTCATGCCATATAAATCTGTTGCAATGAAGTCAAAGTAAGTCCCACAGTGTTCTCCGAAGCTTCTTCATGGGAAAGTGTGTGCCTGAAGCAAGTCCCATTGAATTCAGTGGGACTGAATAGACAAGCATAGGGTTGCACAGTTAGTCTCCTCTTAAGTGCAATATTCTTACACAACTATTCTTTACAAAAGGATATCATTGTCAAGTGATAAAGCAGTGTTGGGAAACAAAGGAATAATTGCTAGATGATCACTTCAGCATTGGGTTTGAAACAGGTATTGAGCCTATTTAGGGCGCAATCCTATGGGGATAGGCGCCCACCTCCAAACTCAGAGGTGACCGTCTATCCAATGCAGGGCAGAAGAAGCACTGAGGGGATCATTCCCTCCGCACTTCTTCTGCCCTGCATTTGCAGCTAGACAGCCGACTTCGGTTGTGTAGCCATGGGAAGGCGGAGCAGGGGAGGAGGCTGCCGGGTGACACATAGGATGTGTCGTATCGGCATTTCCGCCTTCCCTGCCCCGGAACGTCCCATGGAATGCTCTGCTTTGGCTTCTCCATGCTCCTCTTCCAAGCATGGGCTCCAAGGTCGGTTCCTGGAAAACCACATATCATATGACCATCTAGCCGCTGACTAGCGGCCATAAGATTGCTCCCTTAATTTTTCTAATTTATTGTATGAAATATCTACAGCAACCAGTAGGTGCCTGTGTCTCTCAAGCAACCCAATTGCTTGAGACATGACATGTGAACAGTGACCCAGTTCATGTATCATGGTGGCAATTCCTGGGATAACCTGGGCATTTCCGGGGATAAGCAGAGTGCACTAATTGTTTCCACTTTTAATCAACAACCCAGGAATGTTCCTGGGTTGTTTTGGGATCTGTAAACCCAGAATCTTTGGGTTGTTTATGGGTTAAATAACCCAGAGTTAACTCAACAATTGGCCATGGTTATTGTTTAAAACCGGAAACAACAAGTGCGCAGCTCATGCAGGTCATTTATGGATTAAAAGTGATTAAAACTGGAAGCAATGAGCGGCCCCTTGCGAGCTCTGCTTGGCCCCAGCAATTCCTGGGTTAAATAATCCAAGAATAGCTACCCTGAGGTGGGAACCAGCTCACAAAAGCAATAGATGCATCATTGGGGGTGGGGGGGATGAAACAATTTCTCAGGTACCAGATGTAATGCATGTGGTTGCTGCTTAAGCGTGTAATGATACTTTATATTCCACTATGCTTTGATGCATCCTTCTGATTACGTTGAGGCAAAAGATCCAAACCGTGTACCGCTTAACATTTTGAAGCTGCCTCTGTTAAGGTAAGCAGGGATGGGTGATGCTGGCCAGTTTGGGGAGTACTGACAAAGAATCAGCTAACTAGACACTTAAGATAAGTAGAGGATGGGATGTTTGAGATAAGAAAAATACGCTTTGATAATAAGGTCAAACAGTCTGTGGAAAAGTCTAGAATAGGTTGGATCAACCATTCAGGTCTTTAATATCCATAGGAACATATGGTAGTCAGACCTAAGAGTTGCTTTGTATCTTCAGTTGGGACTGTGGATGGACAGGATGATTGAGGGAACAGTAAGGGGGATAGAATGAAAATAGTGGGGCGTTACGTTTGCTGATCGAACAGATGCATTCAGTTTGGTTAAATATAAAATAGCAGCTCTGGAAAACAGTTGTTATATGATGATTAAAAATGGGAGATGACATATTTTTCCTAGTTGCACTGATTATCCTAGTGGGGGCTTAACTTCTCTTTTGTTAAGGAAGTCATAAACAGAATCTGCTACCACCATTACCAAGGGTGTGGGGAGGGAAATCACAGCCTGTTTTGCACGCACCATTGGAAGAAAAGGCAAAACATTGTGACTGAAACATCACTGCTGCAGTGTGTCTTTCAGTGATAAATGCAATCCTTACTTCAAAACCCCTCTTAAACTCTGGTTCTGTGTGCTATCACACAGCAGTCAAATCTGCTTGATCTCTAAGAAGGTCTGAATCAGATAAGAAAGATAAAATATACGTTGGGGGTGGGGAGAAGACAAATCTGTCAGTAATCAAATCTGCCTATGTGACATTTCAAACTTACACAAGTAACTTTCTCTCTTCTGTGATCAGCTCTTTTGGAATGTCCAGCTGTGATGCTGATGAAGGTGATGCAGGGTTGGATCTAGATTTATGTTAATTGTACTTAAATCCCATTGAAATTAATGGAGCTTAAGTCATGACTGACTTTCCCCATTCGTGTCAATGGAACAGTTGTGTAACTAACTTAGTCTGGATCCAACCCATGGTATCTTTTATTTGCCCATGTTACTTTTGATCCCCAAAGGCTACAATTCTATGCATGTGTGCTTTGAAGGAAGTCCCAATTAATGCAGTGGGACTTACTCCTGAGTAAATATGTATAATATTGTGCTGAAAATGTCAGTATTGCTTTGACGATCTCCTACTTCTTCAAAAGTGGACAGTACTCTTCAAAGCATATCCATGATGGAAATTGAGATCCAGAATTCAATTGGGTATTATGTTTTGCTGGATGACTTGGCTTCTAACAGTCATTATGACCTTAAAAATAAATAAAACAAAAATGAGGTTATCATTGCTGCAAACAATAACCTGGTTTGCATGATCAAATCAGCCCATGGCTTAAATAAGCCATGGTGTGTAGCAGTGTGTGCTGGCTGCCATTTTGAATATGCAAGCCTCAGTGTATGTGTGCCATGGCCTGTTGTGTCATGCGAACCCGGGCTGCGTGGTTTATGAGAGTTAAACAACCTTCACATAACCCACACTACCTGGGTTTGCAGGACACGACATGCCATGGTGTGTGCCTGTCTCAGCTTGCATATTCAAAATGGCAGCTGGTGTGTGCTATGGCACCCTGAAGGTGAATTAAGTCATGGTGGCGCACTGCAATGTGCAAACCAGCCTACTGAAGGGACGACATGAAGAGGGTCCATGCTTGCTCAATGTTGTCATGTCAATCTAGGGAAGGAGAAACCTATTACATGAAAAATCTTAATACAGAGTTGATGTAAAAAGGTTCCTGACAGCATATGGTAACTGATACTCTCTCATTAGGGTAAAACAACGGGAATGTGCAGTCCGCACAGCTATACTTTTTAATCATTTCTCTTGTTGCATTTTAAGTAATGTTGCACTTTAATGTAATATAGTTATCTATTGATCTGCACCCAGGAGAGTTGAATGTTGTGAAACGCACAATTCACTTCAACATTAAGTACCACAGAGGGAAATTTCTACTCTTACTGTTAATATGACCCAAGGGATGCTACCACATCTCTGCTGTAAATAAGTTGTAAGCAGAAGTGGGCAAAAGTCAGACCAACCACTTATAATGTTTCAAAACGCGGTCCAATTGCAAACCCAGGACTCTGGCATTTATTGTATGCATATAGAAAATCACAGCTCATATACATGTTTCCAGGCAGCTCACCAAAGATGTGTCACTGCAGCTTGAAAACCAGGCTCTGAATGATGATGTGAATCTGCCTTAATCTCCTTGCTACATTGAAAGGTATTGTCTTTGAGATGGTATCGGGTGATGGGGAAGTCCTAGCTGTGGTGTTTAGATCTGGGATGGTTCATTCAATTACACAACTCATCACTCAGTGTTCACAACATCATGTGATGAACATGCAATCAGTCCACAGCCAGAGCTGTGGTCCATGAGCTGCTGGAAACCCTTTCCCTGTATTGTGTTGCCTTGCAACAAGGGTAGGGAACGTCTTTCAGCCCGGGGGTCGAATTCAATTTCAGAGAAGCTCTCGGGGGCTGCATTCCAATGGCAGGCAGGGCAAAAGGAAAAATGGAGTGGAGGCCAAAAACACAGAAAAATACCATCATATTTTAGCTTAAAGTTCTTACTGCCATTAGCTAAACTTTGGGAGAGGGAATTCAATTCAATCCATGTTCCAGGGATACTGGCAGAGGTTCCCCCCTGCCAGTATCCCTGGAACACCTCAGTTCTCCAGTGCTTTTTAGAAATCCTTGGGTGAATAGGGCTCGATCCAGTTACAAACTCTGAGGGAGGGAGGTTATGAGATCTCCCGTAGAGGCGCTATGGCCCCACCTATGTAGTTAGCTCTAGATGGTGATAATAGTTAGAACCAGCTATTAACTGTGCATGTTGGAACATCTGTGCATATCTTCTTAGTGCCACCTTGCTATCAAAGTTTTTAAAAAGAGATGGGTGATACTTTCCATGTACCTGCATCTGGTGACAACTTGGGGTTTTCTTGTGGGAAATGCAAAGCTGATTTAACTGTCTTGTTGAGGCAAACTCGTGTTTGGCTGTATTTGGCTCGAAGAATGTTTGAGCTTGCAGAGGCTCCGAAAGTTGCTGTTTGGAGAGCATTCTGGAAGCTTAGAGAGTTGGCAGGCAGTTTTATTTAGGAAACAGAAGGGTGAGAGAGTGTGAATGTGCCACTCGTATTCTAAATAATATAACAAAAGGCCTTTGTAGGCAATGTGATGGAAAATGAGAACTTGCATTATTGTGGATTGTGTATGGCAGCATTATAAGAACAGCTCACTTTTGAAGTGTGATGTTCTCTGGGTACCCACTTTGAGTTGCTTTTAATTGCTCATGTATTTATTTCTTCCTGTCTGTTTATTCTGAAGTTTGATCTGACTTATTTGCTGTTAAGTACCACAATAGAGTTGTGTATATCCGAGGAGGCGATAATGACCTCACTAATGATTGAATTCAAGCCATTCAGTTACTGTCCAAACACTCTGCTAGTTAGCTACTTGACCACCTGCCTATGTTTTTCGCCTGGGCTTGCAATAGCAGGCACAGCAGGGCTTTCCTGCTCCTCCCCTTCCCGCTGTAGCCCTGCATCCCCCCCTCTACACACACACATACACACACACACACACACACACTTAAAGTAATGTTCAGGAGCCCTCTGCATACACCCTCCACTTGCACAAGGGGCACTTTGGAGACTATTCATTGTTATTTTTAAAGTAGCTGTTCAAAAACTCTGGCTGTAGAGATGTCATATTCATGCAGTCAAGCTGCCATTGGGTCTCTGAAAACAAATGGGATATTTGTTTTCAAATGGGACCACCAACATTCTGTGGTGGTCAGGGTCAAGCTCTGTGCAGCCCAAAGAGAGGTTCTTACTGCTTCTTGGCAGTGGTGCTATTGGCTCCTTGCCAACCTAAGTTTGGCTCAGGTCAGAAACAATCAGCCTCTGTAGTTTTCTCACGGGATGCTCTATTCCCCCAGGTAGTGGTCCAGGGCCCAGAAGTAGATTTTGTCTTACAATTTGACTCGTGCAAGGGAGAGTTAGGCTGTTAAGTAAAGTTGGTGTCACTTAGCAATAAAGGTTTTTGTAGTTATGAAACAGATGTACCTAGATATAGCAGAAGCACTAATAAAAAGATCTAAAATGAGAGATAATATTCAATATGGAATCTCTGTCTTGTGTACACACACCATGTTTGAAACCAATTTTCTTTTCCTTGTGAATAAACCTGTAAGCAAAGGTTTGCTATTCCTTTCGATTAAGTGTTAGTAGGGCCATTGGGAGACAGATAAAATTGTCTTATAGGCACACCTTGTGCATACATCACCTGATAGCTATCCCTAGCTCACATTGCTATCCCCTAGTGCAGGGGTTGGCAACTTACAGCCCTAGGGTCGGATGCCATTTTCAGTCTGACACCATGTGGCCCTTGGCCTAATTTCAGAAGTTCTGCATGTGATCAATTCGGACCTCTGGTCAAAAGCAATCTGTCCCTTCTATGGCAGTCCGCTGGGCAGGAAGGAAGTGGGGGAAAGAAAAGGGGGTGGCAGAAAGAGAAAAGAAGTCACCAACCCATTTTTGGCTTTGGCCTTGCCCACTCCTAGCTTTGGCCCCACCTGTCACTGAGATGTGGCCCCCAAAAGATTAACCATGAAGGAATGAAGCCCTCAAGAGAAGGAAACGTTACCCACTCCTGCCCAAGCAAATAGGTGCAACCTATTCATGGCCAGAATTGTACTTAGAGGTGCTGCATATCCCAACCCTTTATCTGTGTTTGCTTTTTGTGTGTGTTGCCTTGCAGTACCCCTGGAACCTCTTAGTTCTTCAGTGCTCTTCAGAGTGACACTTGGGTTGATGAATGGCATGCAGGGCTTAAAACAAACGCTGAGGGAGGCAGCTGTGAGTTGTGCAACTGACTGAGGACTTTGTCTGCAGAGGAAGATAAGTCTGTCAACCACTGGTCAAGGTCATCAGTAGGCTTTGAACAATCTCTCACCAGTCACCAAGACAAAAATAAGAACAACAACAATAAATGAATGACTCTTAAAAAATCTCAGTTGGTTGTTGTTTGATACCTTGAATATTCCTGAAATTTGTTTTTCAGTTGTTCAGGCCCAGAATTGGTGTGCACAATTGTTATAACATAAGCCAGTACTCCAGATGTCTTTCTCTTGTACTGACTACTGTTCCAGATATTAGTTAAATGCCATCTCTGTAACACTCTGGGATGCGGGGGGGGGGGGGGGAGTAAGCTGTAAGGAAAGCTAATCTCTTCCACAGTAAGCAGCAGCAGCAGGCACCACTATAGAGCTGCAACCTAATATTCTGTTTTATCAGTTGATCTGGCTCAGGGGAATTCAGGGTTGAAACTGGCTCTTGGTATATCCTAGGGAAGTGAACAAAGTCAGGCAGACAGAAATATATACTAATCCTGACCCTGCTCTCATAATCCTTTGGATATTGAAGGATAGATGAAAATAGAATTAGAATAGTGTCATCTGGTACATTAAAGAACTCTACTACTGTGAGCTGTTAAAAGATCCCTTGCATACTGAATCGCCAAATTTGAGAAGTGACCCCGAACTTCCACTGCATACATAAACTGCCAGATAGGTTAGCTAGCAGCAGTATTTCCTCAACGGCAAGTTCAGGCAGTACTATTTGCTGTTTCGTTCTACCAAGGAATGCCATATGGCAGTTAAAGCCTCCTTCCGTCCCCAGCAAACCCAATGGGCATTGGTGCTTTGGTGCCACCATTAACGGCGCAGAAGCACCAACCCTGCCTGCTGTTTTGACACTGCTAATCATGCTAAAACAGCAGTCTTTCCACCACGAGGTGGGTGGGGTTTGCCCAGGCTCATGCGGGCCACATGAAGAGTGGCCGAGGGCCATGGGTTGTCTAACCCTGTTCTAAGGATTACTGTGTTAATGTATGTGAACCAAACAGATGTAATAAACTTCAGAATTGTGCTAAGCTCTATGTAATAACATACAGAGCAGTGGCTTCAAGGTTTCTACCTTCAAGGCACCCCGTTCACATTAGGATGTCTAGTGAGGACATGCCTCTGGGCATTTCAGAGGTTTTGAGGGCCAGCTCAGGTCGACTCAGCCTTCCATCCTTCCGAGGTTGGTAAATGAGTACCCAGCTTGCTGGGGGAAAGGTAGTACGACTGGGGAAGGCAATGGCAAACCACCCTGCTGCAGTCTGCCAAGAAAACGCCAGTGCAAGTGGCGTCCCTCTAGGAGTCAGCAATGACTCGGTGCTTGCACAGGAGGAACCTTTCCTTTCTAGGATGCACATTCATTGTTGGGCTTTCCCATCAACCCGCATGCGCTGCATGTACACTATGGAAAACACCCAACATGCCCCTTTGGCTATATATTACGGAGCAACAGTGTTAGTTTTGCAGATGTCTTTAATGGATGTTTGTCTTCTCTCACTGAAGAACTCTTGACAACTTCCCAAAGAAGGCCAGAGTTTCTAGAACACAGTTTAAAGCCACAATTTTAAGGCTAAGCTGTACATGGTAATCTACTTGTTTGCAGTCTTCAAAATACTGCGTGATCTGAGTATGATTACTGTGCCAACGATTCCCATAAAAACTCAGTAACTTGAAATCACTTGCAGTTACAGCACAGACTCAATTATAGGACAAATCCCAGAATGTGGCTTCCAACGTGACTTCTGGAATGCCCATCAGACACTTGAGAACCCAGTTTTTAAAAGTTTAAAGGCTGCGGGTAACTTGCTTTAAGATGAATACTTAAAATGGTTAAGACAACTTCTGAGTCTCAATGGAGTGCCCGCTGCAGAAGGGGTAAACTATCCTATCCCCCATCTGTACTGATATTTATAGGTTGCCAGTATCCCATATGTCCCACCTAGCCTTTTACTTGTCTGCTCCAAAATTTTGAAAGTGGGTCATAAAAGGAACCTGAATAAATCACTGTCACTTTTGCTGCAGGTAAGCAGGTAATGTTAATGTCCACAGTCAGTGTAACATTTTGCATCATTTGTGAAATTTGCTTAAGTTTGCATGGAGCGAATGTTCATAATTTGACTTTCCATTGTATGGTTACATTTGTTTTTAATGTGTAATAAACCAGTCTTCTTGCTACTGCTGATTTACTGGGAATTGAACCTGGGACCTTCTACATTCAAAGCATGTGCTCTCCTGCTAAATCAACCCCTCCCCTGAAAAACCTTTTTAAAAAACAAATTACGATTCCCTCCCATATACACACACATTGAATTATTTGTGGATAGAACCATGCTAAACACTATAGGAGAAAATATTCTCCAGTGTAAAGAAAGAAACTTTTAACTGTCACACTCAATTGCTTTAACCAAGTCTGAGCCCTCTTCCTGTGGCAGGCTATATATCCAAGTAAGCATGCAAACTGACCCTTTTAAACAATGAATAACTGGTACCACATTTTCCAGCTTCTGCAGCATTTGAACTGGTTCAATACTGGCTATACGGGTTTTGTTTAGCGTCAGGAGCCTGCAGCTTTTGTTTGCATGGGAGATCTTTTTTCAGATGGTGAATAAATTATAACTTGGAAAGTTTGCTCAAGGAGTCTGTACCAAAAGCTGGCTTTCATTTCAGTTTCTTAAAAAGATAAAGGAATGCATTTGGGGGCAAGAACATTATGGCTAATTATCTCCCTCCATCTTGTCAAATTTTTCAGGTAGAACGAGGATGAATGTTTTGTACGCCATCAATTTGAGTGAAATTATTCCTGAGGGAAATAATAGGTTGGGCCTAAGGCTCTGGCTCTTCGTTTGTTATGCCGATTTAACTAGAGTATGGAAATGTCATCAATGAACTACTGATATTATTTAAGTAGTCCTGACGGATAGTAAGTCTCAGTCTGCAAGCTGTTATGCCCAGGGGAGCATAACCTCCATTTACTGCATGAATAAATCATTGTGCATCAACACCTTTTATTGTGTGCAAATGAATAGCATTTGTATAGTGCTTTAAAAAAAAATCAAATCATTTATTTCCTACTCTTCTTGGGTTTCTTTCAAGTTTGCAACTAAACAATTTTTTTTTTTTACAAAGGTCACTTAATATACAATCCCCAATATCTATACAGAAGGACTTAGCCTAGTAATTATCCCTTTCTGTCAATCAAACATGCTGGCCGTTGGGCAGAAATGTTCCTTGCTGAGCTCTAGAATTAAAAAAAAGCTACACCACCTCAGTGGTTCTTGTGCCAACTGAAAAAGATCCGGGGCCTGTTTCCACCAGTGATTTACTCCAAACGGGTTGCGTGTGGAGGTCGGTAGGGGTACATGACGTCATGGCAATCCAGCAGCCACCCTGGAGCTTATTGCGGAAAAACCAGATTTCCTGAGACTGCTTATAGCCTGATTCTTTCCCTTAATTCAGCTTGCCTGTGTTTCTGTTGTGGCGTACACCAACCCCCTGAATCTACTCCAGTGTGTTAGTGTTCCTTTCACCATGATCCCGGTCAAGGGGTGTTTCCCAATGTTTTCCCTGCCTGCATTTCCCTGATGTTTCCGCCATTTCCCCACTAGCCACCTGAGTTCTTTTTTTAAAAAAAAGTAAAGGATTAAACAAACAGTGCTTTAGCGCTACGTCACGAACCAGAAGTAAGCCCTTCCCATTCACCGACCACCAACTGTATCAGCATTGGCCATTTAAAGCCATTACTCTATCAGGGGCTAAGGCTTACATTACTAAAAGAGCCGAGGGGTGAGGTGTACTTATATAAGTTTATACTTATATAAGTTCCTGGCCAGATTGCGGTTCTAGAGATAGTTACTGCAGAATCCTCAGTTGTGCATTTAGAAGGTATCACTGTCACTTGACTGCAACCCCTCCCCCCCAGTTCTCCAGCAGCACCTCTACCCACCCTCCAGCTAATGTAATGAGATACATTATAACACTATTGTGCATGTCTTCCATCAATACGCATACGCCCTATGTCAGTATCTCACTATGACCCTATCATTGTTATCACTCAATTGCGAAATAGCGCTAACATGCATTCGTGCAAAGTGCATTAGTTCAGGGGGTCCTGCTAACTCCTGTTGTAGTCAATGGCTTGTTCCCGAAAGTGCACTATCACATGTTTGCACTGTCATGTGATAGCACATTTATTCAGGGGTGCCTGCTAATGCGGAAGCCCAGTATTTAGAGGGAAAGGAAAAAAAATGGGCAGAATCGGGCATAGGTCTGGGAGGTCTGCTCTGAAGTAACCCCAGCTGTGGTCAATGAGGCTTGTTCCTGAATTTACTGAGATTGCTATTAAATCAAAAACACTAAGTACACCCAGGGTACATCATGTATTCATCTGGTGAAAGGCATGGTAACTCCCCTAATGGCTGTGAAGCACTATTTCCAAAGCTGCACGTCTCTGCTGTTTGGTTCAAGGCTTTTTGGGAGTAATTAACGCCAGCTTCAATCCTTTGCATCATTGCCTAGCCAGGGAGGCAGGAGAAAGGGGAGTAGAGCCTGGAGGGGGGAGCCTCTCTTATTGGTTGAGCAGCCCATGCCAGTCTGATGACATTCACTTTCAATCCCCCCACCTCACCCAGAAGCATGTTTCTGTCAGCAACTTATGATGGTGGGGTGCAGTCCATTGTGGAGCCCTGCTCAGAACCATGCCGATTCCATGAAAAATCTGGTATTCTTTCGTTTGCTTCATTGTGTTGTCGTGGAAACACAGCCCCAGTTAGCTTGCTTCCTGTCGCCGAAAGACAATTAATTGCTAGGATGGAACACATTGTGAAGAGTTGCCGCAGTTCAAAACTGCAAGGTGTAAGATGAATGTTTAGTTAAGAGGGTTTTCTGTGGGCTAAAGCATGATGGAAAACAGAAATCGTTCAGGTGATATACAGCAGATAATGAATGAAATGATGATTAAGTTAGATACTATTACAGCATTGCCCGCTGCATCTAATTGGCTCATTTGTGTGGTCACTTTGGTAGAAAAAAAAATATTGCTTAGCAGGTCAGTTCTAGGTGGAGGGGAGGTTACTCACTAGAGAAGCTTACAGCCGGTATAATTTATATGTGGATGAATCTGCATAGCCTTGTGGAACTCTGGACAAGAGGATGATGTCAAAGATGTGTGAAGAAGGATGGTAAAAGAACCGTTTGTAGAAGTCTCCCAATATTTCTTTTCAAAATCAAATTTGTTTCCCAGCGCGATCCCTAAACAATCTAAAATAGAGAATGTTTATGAAAGATACTTTGAGAGCGTCTAGAATTCTTTTTCAAAGACTTTATAAAAAGGCTTTTTAACACCATCACAGATCAAGCTTGTCTCATTTTGTTTGTAAGCACCATATGAGTGTAATATAATGCATATATATCTTTTATAGCTTATATATAAAAATGTGAGACACAGAGAGAAATCTCGCCCTTGATAACAGACAGCTGGTTGCCCTGTTTGCAGTTACAGAGTAGGTAAGATGATCTTTTACTGAGCCAGCTAGTGATGATGTATGAAAATGCAGCTTGTGGGAAATAATACAATGTCTCCTTAAAACTAGTTGTGAACTAGTTGTGAAGTTGCTGATGTCAACTAGAACTAGTTGAGACTGGTTACACTCAAGCTACTGTGGAGAAATGCCAGCTCTAGAGAGTGCTCCATGTACAATACGTGTTATCTTTACAATTTAATAAATAATGTTTCTTTTAAAAAAAATTATTTCTCTTTCATAGGGAAAACAGTATAGAGCTATCAAATGAGCATTTTATGCATTTTGAGCGTTCTCTGTAACTTGGAAGCTTTTTACTAAACCAGCTGGTGTTCAGGGAGTATAGAGTATAAATTTCACCAATGACTTGGGGCAATGCACACAATTTTCTTTTTTTAATAATCTTGTGTACGTGATAGTGAAGTGGGCTTGCATACCTCCCTCAGGCGTGTGATGTGAAGTATGTGTGTCTGGAAGCACATATTCATATCCACAAACACACACACCCAATCCCCATTATTATGATATAAGTTTTCATCGATCCTGGATTGTCTTATGGTTATGGTTGTTTGCTTAAGATTGCTTGTTTGAATGTTGTTTTAGATACATGTTCTCTTGTGTATATTGTCTGTTTGTGGGTTTTGTTTAATGTAAATGGCTTTTAATCTCTGTATACTGTACTTTTAATGTTTTTAATCTTTGTAAACCGCCCAGAGAGCTTTAGCTATTGGACAGTATAGAAATGTAATAAGTAATAATAAAATAATAATTATAATTATTTTCTTTTTTAAAAATTGGAGAATTGTCTCAAGAATTGTGTATTTAATGCGTTTGAATGTAAGTTGTATGCCAGGGGTGGGGAATCTTAGGACCGGGTGCCAAATCTGGCCATCATGGGGTTCCAGTCCAGCGTTCCGGGTTTCCCCTGGTGGCCCGTTCCGGGTTTCCCCTGGTGGCCCGTTCCGGGTTTCCCCTGGTGGCCCGTTCCGGGTTTCCCCTGGTGGCCCGTTCCGGGTTTCCCCTGGTGGCCCGTTCCCTTTCCCCTTGACTGTCAATCATTTGGTGCTTTCCCAGCTGCTTTGCCATTTTCCTGCATTCGAAAAAGCTGAAATGCCTCTCCTAAGTCAGTAAGAAATTTAAGCTACAGTATGCTGGTATATTTTGTATTTTTGACCACATTCCTTTCACCTTAGGCCCTACCCAATTTTTTTGCCACCATCACAGATCAAGCTTGTCTCATTTTGTCTGTAAGCTCCATATGAGTACACTACAATGCATATATCTTTTATAGTTTATATGTAAGAATGAACGCGCATGGGAGAGAAAATCTCACCCTTGATAACAGACTGTTGTCTACCCAAGAGATTCCCTGAAGCTGAATTCAATCCTCAGGCTGAAAAATGTTCTCAACCTCTGCTGTCTGCGAAGTGTTGCCCATGGAGGTGATGGGGATGGGGTGCAGGCACGAGTTCAGCATTTCACCACACGTACAGATGTACACTGCACATTCCCACTGGTGCTTGTGTGGCGCTTTTGCAAGCTGAGCCACAGATTTCCTTTGTTTGTGGGAACACAAACAGTGCAACGATATTATGTGGGTGCTTTGGGGAACGTTGTGATGAACCCTAGGCGTTAATAGAGCTTGAAACGTCCTCTGCCAAAACGAGGAGATTGTATGAATGGAAGTGTCTCTTATCTGAGACACCTTGTGCAGCTACATATAGTGTTGCAGGTCGCTTGAGGAATTTCAGTCTCATTTACTGATGTTTGACTAGCTGTCCGAGTTCTTCTTCACCTCAGTACTTCGTAAATATAGTTACTAAGGACTTCAGATCAAGAAAAGAAAAAGGGAAGCAGATGTGGAGAGGCAACAAGGAATTGTAACCATTACTTGAATGACTGACAGCCAAGTGTAGGCGTTAACACTTAAAACTATATAGAGGTAATACTATAAAGAATAATTTTCTCTTTGTATAAATAACACTTCTTCTGTCAACAATGTACCTATAGCACTGTGATGGCTGTGGTATGTTGTGTAGCCCACAGGGAGTGAAATGCTTGATAGGATGAAGCACGTTCTTTGTCTCCAGAGTAGGAGCTGTAATACAGATCAGCTGTGTTAGAAATCTTCTTTTTGGATACATTCAGTCTGTGCCAAGAGTCCCGTGAGGTATGAGAGAGCCTTTATCATACTTGGGGGCAGGAAGAAATACCAGTCTTTGCCTCTCTCCAAATCCTTTGCCAACAAATCCTTTGTCGCGGGCTCTAAAATAGAGAAATATGTCTTATGGGTTTCACGCTATCTTCTTTGAACTTGTGAGCGGCACAGAATATTTGAAAACATTTTTGAACTTGCGGACACGACTTAATGACTGAACAACAACAACAACAACAAATATACCAGGTAGATTATGGATGTGGTTTACCATAGTAGCAGCTTCTTTCCGCTCTCGGTATAAAAGTGTGGTCATGCAGTGGTCAAAACTTACAGCTAGAAATGTAATACTTTACAAAAATATAAACACCTACAACTCAGCATGCTCTTTTGTGTTAGGTGCTGAGCCTTGTTTTAATCATCCATGTATTTACTTAACAGGATATTTATTTTGGCTATTTATATCTAGCTGGCCCTTCCCAAAGGCTCAGGAAATGGGGGAAGGGAAGGAGAGGGGAGAATAATTATTAAACATAAAATACACAGCTTAAGCAAAACTCTTCATAAAGCCTAAAATCTGTCCACTTTAGGCTTATGGGATCTACTTTGTTTTTCACTAGAATCCCAAGGTCCACCAAGTATATTTATTTATTTACAATATTTATTTACAAAAGTAAAATAAATATTTATTTACAAAAGTAGGCAGATATAGAATTGCAGAAATTGCCTATGAGCACATGCTCAGCCCAGGCAGGGGCAGCGTCAAGGTAGGCATGATTAGGCACCTGCCCAGGGCCCACACCCCAGCAGTGACAAGAGCCCCCTGGAATTGCTCCTCCTCTTCACCATTGCGACCTGCTTGTTCACCTGCTTCTCGCTTGTTCACTCTGCTTCTCGTTCACCCAGACGATGGTGGTAGTGAGAAGGACAAGGAGATGCCACTGCCTACTTACTGATTCTTTGCATGCCAAGTAAAGGAGTGGTAGCAATAGTGAGAAGGAGGATGAGGAGCAATAGCAGCTGATTACAATGGCGGGTAGATGGTGGTCTCACTGAGGAATGGGGCCCGCTGAGGGCATCTTGCCCAAGGGCCCTCAAAAACCTGGAGCCAGTGCTGAACCAGGACTATGTTTTCGGTACCTGAACAAATCTACTCCTGTTTTTCCCTAAGCATTCTTGATTTCAGCAGCCTAATTGAGGGAAGGAAAAAAGCCTTTTGTTACTGTAGTTAAACAATTGAGAGTCAGCAACCCTTGTAGATCCACTGCCGGTCACCCAGAGACCTGTCAGATTCAGTCCCCTTCTTCCCACCCCTACTGTAGGATTACCCTCTGAATCATGACACGGCACAGGGAAAGCTACACTTGCACCCTTCTCCTGGCTGCTCTACTGTGGCAGGGTGCAGGTGGTGAGCTTCTGAGGCGGGTATTACCTCAGTGGCGCTTACCTGATTAGGGCTGAATTAATTTTTTATGTGTGGGTTGTGATTTTCACATTCACTTTGTGAGACACTTTGTGAGCCTTTCACAAAAACCATGGTGTGGTTATTGTGAGAAATGGACTCAGTCCCCCCATCCTGCAGCTATTTTGTGTGGGAGCTCTTTCATCGATCTACCCTGAAGGAAGCTCCTGAACCTGGACCCTTTGCTAGGGGGAGAGCTCACCCTGCCATGCAGCCACCAGTGGCCGTTTTTGCACACCCACCCTGCTGAATTTCCTGCAGTGGCACAAATTGCTCCTGTTTTGCAGGGAAGCCAGGCACACATGCCTCTCCCCGCCAGTGTGCCTCGCTTTCGTACAAAGTTGCAGCAACTTTTGCTGATGCACACTTGCAAATTCAGTGGTGGCAATTTCAGTGGGAGTGGGGGGCACCCCCTGGTGGTTTCTGAGGGGACAATGTGGCCCCTATCCACCAAACATTGCCCATCCCTGCTTTAAATGAATGAAGGATTTTGGGAGGGATAAAAAAACAGTGACCCACAATGTGTTTGCGTTCTAACATAAGCAAAAATAGCAAATAACAAAATAAGGGAATTAAAAACAAAACTGAAATTGTGTGAGCAGCTTAAGAACATAAGAAGAGCCATGCTGGATCAGACCAAGGGTCCAGGAAACCGACAAGCGAGACATCAGTGCAACAGCACCCTCCCGCCCATGTTCCCCAGTAGATAGGCATACTGCCTCTGATAGTGGAGGTAGCATATAGCCATCAGGACTAGTAGCCATTGATTAGCTTAGGTTCAGCCTTACATATAATACAAAACAGAACCAACATTTGGTGAAAATATCGTGAGCTGGCTGAACATGGTTGCTTGGCTGATGGTCAGGTGCTCAGGTTAAGTGCATGGCTGCCAGAGAAAACAGCAACTGCACATTTAATTTGTGCTCTATCTCTGTAAAGTCCAGGTCAACTTCTCTTGTGTTCTGACCTCATGGTGTTTGCGCATTTCCCTGCTCCCGTTGGCCTGGAGAGGAGGATTTACAAAACTATGGGGTTAAAATACAGGAAACCTGGGCTGTTAAGAGGGTGGGGGATTAAAATTTCCAGTCAATGGGGCTTGTGTGTGTGTGGCAGCTGTGTGTTTTTTGTGTAATGTAGTTCTGGCCCAAAGTGAATATAGAAAACTCCTGCAGATTCTGGATCCAAACGACTGAAAGATCTGTAGAGCTGGCTCCTCTGTTTATTTATTTATTTATTAAATTTATTAATCGCCCATCTGACTGGTCACCCAGCCACTCTGTTGACATATTTGAACTCTAGCCAGTGGAAGGTAATTTCCTAACATCATAGTGGACACAAAGAAATATGGCCTGTCTTACCTGTTGTCTGGGCATTACTGGCCGATGGTTATAAACATCTTTCTAAAGCCTTTCATAATCTGTTCTGCAAGAATTCTTGTGTGTGTAGGAAAAATATAAGACTCCTTGCCTCTCGTAGGCCTTGATTCTCTGGAAAAGAATGAATACATTCTAGCTGTTTAGAAGCCTCAATGCATTCTCTTTATCTTTGATGTGTCTAATATCCCTGTTGATTGGGACTTTGAGATTTTTAGGCATAAGTATGCAAAATACTTCCCTCTGAATTCAAGTGGATTTAAAGATTTAGAAAAAGCACAAAGCATGCCCATGGCTGTACTGCATCAAATCACCGGGAAAGGGGTGGATTGCATGTTTTATATGCTCCCTAAAACTTTGAAATCTCATGGCGCATGCCAGGTGAGTACCCTGGAGAAAAAGCAAAGAAAGAATCCTCCTCTGTTTCATGCTCACTTTTCACATGCAGAAAACCTTTGATGTGCGGAAGCAATAAAACATGCCTTTATTCCCCCCTCCCCATGAGATTTTGAAGCAGTTCACTCCCAGAAAGGCTATACCACATGCTGTTTGTTTGTTTGTTTGAACATTTGAACTGGCTGTTGGAGGAATGAGAATTACGTACCACTGTACAACAGCAGTCCTGCTCCAATATAATGGCATCACTACCAGATACTTGTGTTTCTTGCAACTTAGACTCCTTTTTAAGGAACTGAGGGTGCAAACCCTTTAATACTCAAAATTGTTACTTAAAAATGGCCAAATATAGCATGTGTTTGCTACAATGTGTTTTGAATTTGACTGATAAGGCCTTCCGTCCCTCTGGGGGTCAGCCTACATGTTACATGAGAGATGTATGATTAGATTGCATTACTTTTTTCTTAACCAAAATGCGATTGCTAACCATTTGAAAAAAATGTGGTGGAGTGGGGGATACTGGGAGTTACCTAATGTTTTCTACCTTGCAAGCTGCCGTTTGCCCTGTGTGTGTATGTGTGTGTATTTATGGGGGGAGGGGTGGCTTGGGGGTGGGGGGTGGATACAGGTATTTGCCCTATTAGAACTTCAAAAATAAAAATTGGGGGACCCCATCATGGCTTTCCTACATAACGTACAGTTTGGCCTTAACACAGATCTTGGATATGCCCAGACCACATTCTACGTAGAACATCTGAAAGATAGGAATGGGAAAAGGAAATGCACATGCACGTAACACAAAGCAACATTCAGTAAAAAGCTAATCTCGTTGTCACCAAATAATCTAGTGAATCATTTCGTTGATTTCCCATCGCTTTTTCTTTCTAAGCTTTTGTAGTCCTATTGCAAATCTCTCTCTCTCTCTCTCTCTCTCTCTCTCTCTCACTCTCTCACTCTCACTCACGTGCACACATATGTACAGACAGGGAGAGAGAAAAACAGTAACTGGCTTCTTTTTGTGTCTGGAAGAATGTGGCTGTTCTTTTCCTGCTGTCTCCTAGATTTTGATTTTGTGAAAGTATATGAGTTGGTTGTCTTGAAAACTGGAGGATCTTCACTGCTGTAGTGTAAGTACACTTGGCTTAGCCTTGCAGTGGTGCTTTCTTATTATCTCTGGAAGCATCTGGTTAGCTTTCCCCCCCCCCCTGTTCTCTCCATGCAAGGCTGGTGTCAAGGGTGGACATGGTTGGGCACGTGCCAAGGGCCCACACCCCAGCAGGGCCTCCTGGCAAAAGCCCCTTGGAGTTGCTCCTCTTCACCTTGCATCCTGCTCGTTGACCTGCCTTTCACTCTGGCCTGGACAACGCGGACCAGTGGGTGCCATTCCTACTTGCTCCTACTGGCTCTCTGCCTGTCAAGCAAGCAGGTGGTAGCAATGATGAGAAGCAAGAGCAGTTGGTGACAATGGCAATGAGAAGGTGGACTCACTGGGGAGGGGGGATTGAGGGTGTCTTGCCCAAGGGCCCTCCAAAATCTGGAACCAGCACTGTCTCCGTGTGTTTTGATTTTTTAAAAAAGTGTATACAGATCTGCATTAGACAGTTGCCTTGAAGACTGGAGTATCATATCTGCTTGTGGAGCAAGCACATAGGCATGGCCTAACTTCACAGTAGGGCTTAATCTGCCAGTTTCTGTCTGGGGCACTCCTAATTCCCTCCCCCCCGACCCCAAGGAATAAATGTAAGGACTTTCACTGTGCTTCCGCAGTTCACATAATACTTCAGCTGTTTTCCTAGGGTGTATAGAACCAGCCGTTCACCAGGCACTAATTTACCATGGGATGCATGTAATAGCATAGTAAACTGATAATCCATAATGTCCTGCCAAGTGGTTGCGAGATTCCTGTCCCCTTGCATGCTTTTACAGAGTTCTGACTGGGAGCAGGTGGTGTGATAAGACTCTACTCATCCCTGGCAGGATGATGCTTATTTTGTTGGTTCCAACTGTCCCTTTATACCCGGGACAGTCGGTTTTCTGGTATTAGTCCTCCTTGAAGAGGTGTTGGCATGCCTTTTAAACGTTTTGTAAGTGCACACAGATAATACGCTCGAGTTCTTCAGGTTCCAGCCTCTTCCAAAGGACTCTGGAAGCTAAATCTCTTGAGTGGAGGGCAAATGTGTCATAACTCTAGTCCACATGAATGGAAATGCACTTGCACGGACACATGCAATGCCTGTGTACTGCTTTATTTCAGTGACTGTCTATCCAGATAGTGAAGGTTACTGAGTGTGTGCTTAAGCTGCAGCTGCTTTAGAATTACAGCCAGAATCATTGTTGGATTGTTGTTCAGTCATTAAGTCGTGTCTGACTCTTCGTGACCCCATGGACCATAGCACACCAGGTCTTCCTGTCCTCCGCTCTCTCCAGGAGTGTGGGATTAGGCATGTTTAAATTATGGTCTGTTTACAAACACACCATGTTTTAGAAGACGATGCAGGATGCACTATTGCAAAGGTAACGGGTACAGAGCAGAGTAGGCAGGGAAACGTGCTTAGCAATGCATAATGGGGGGCGGGGAGTAGTGTTGACCCTAGCCCAAAGGGTGCCTGGGCAAGGAGTACCTTGGTGTCCATCTCCATTTGTTGAACTTCAGAACAGCCTTATATTTTATTGCATTTCTAGCCCATTTCACAACTTTGATGCTTCCTCCTTGCATCTCCTCAATCACTTCTGTTTACTCTTATTTGTAGAGAAATGTACAGCATCTGCGCCTATTCAACAAATGGTGTGCATTCAAGTGATTGCAATATCATCAATGCCATAGAAGTAAATGCAACACTGACCACACAGGTCAGTATGGCCAGCATCTCAAGTGAAGAAGAACTATTTGTTTCCGTTGTTGAGTAGGATAGCTAAATAGACAGCCTGTGACAGGTACACACCAAGCCAGGTGCCTCAGGCAACTGCCTGAGCCACCTGCCCCTAAATCCATCTCTGATGGGGACACTTGGTCAACGATCCTGATGTGCGAATAGGGTGCCACAAGTATTCTTGTTTTTATCTGTGAAATGCTAGAATATGCTAACGTAAGTAATGGCATGCAGACCGTAATGAGGTCCCATGTCATTATGTAAATTCATAGTCTATATTCCCCTTTTAAGGAGCAGTGCATCCTAGGTATGCAGCAACATTGTGGATCCAAGAACTAATTTAGTTCTACCTCAGAGTCGTTTGATGCAGAGTAGCAGCTTTCTTTCAGCGCTTACCAGTGGGCATGATCTGCAGGAAATAGAGCAGACCAAAATATGTAAATAAATTTCAACACAATCCACAGTCTTTCAACATCTAGGAAAGCGTGTGGGATTGTTCCTTTGAGTTGAATGCTGCGTTGTGATGTTTCCTTGTATGACATTTAAATAACAAAAGTAACCATCCAGTGTTCTGCAATAATTACATGCAGCACACTTCAATTTAAATACAAAATACAAATTAATGTACTGGTCCGCTTGCTTCCTTAGTGATTTTTCTGGGAATTGGTAAGACAAACACAGAGTGGCAGAATGAACAGCTTTGAATTTGTGACCTGAACAGTTTTCAACCAATTTGAACACTGATTAAGTTCCAAGTAGAATTTCTTCCTGGATTCTAAGTAAGAATTGGTGATTATTTTGAAGATTAATGACCCCAAAGAAAGATCATTTCTGATAGAGAGATTTGAAAATTTATATTAGTTATTTTGTTCTATAGAAGGAAGCTGCTGGTAGGAGACTAGAATCCAATGATCAAATAACCCATCCATCGTTAGAAGATGTATTTATTTTACTTTTGATTTTAATTAATCTTTTAGGATGGGGTGGGCAACCTTTTTTCTGTTGAGGGCTGCATTCTGTCATGGGTAATCTGTTGGGGGCCACACGTTGGTGGTTGGTGGGGGTCAAGCTAGCTGTGGGTAGGGCCAGATTAAAAAATGGGTGGGTCCCTCCTTTTTTCTTTCTGTCGCCCTCTTTGTCTCGCTACCTCTTCCTTCCCACCTAGAAGGGTGCCGTGAAGAGACATGGCTCTTGCTAGAGGTCTGAACTGTTGGCATGCAGAGGGTTTTTTGAAATTAGGCAAGTTGCACACAAATTACTGGTGAATCCTGAGGGGCTAGGAAGTTGATGCCCTTAGGAGAATAAAGAGATAGATTTACCAATGGTTGCTACTGCAGTAATTTTAATTTCCAAAACTTTTGGAAATAAAGTATAAATCCAGGAGAGAAGTTAACCTCAGAGACCTATAGTGCTTTGCAGCAAAATGGTTCCTAGGAGGACTGTAAGATTTGTAGGATCCCTTGAAGGGATTCTTGCCCATTTGAACACACAGAGAGGTACCGAATCTTGCTGCAAGAGCTGAGGAAAGAGGATAAAAGAGCCCACACCAAGCATGTTCTCAGTGTTTTGAGATGCTATCTCTCTCTGTGTGAACATTATCATAAGCCCTCCTTTCTTTCTGACCTTTTGGAACCTTTCTTTTGGATGTGCATTTATGATTTACTGTGTCTTAAAAGTGCAGGAACAGAGGTAATTCACGCTGGCAGAAATGTATGACTTCAGGAAAGGATATACATTTTCTGCCTTTTTTTTTTTTCTACATGTACCTGAACCTTTTTCTTCCTCCTGAGATGTACATGAAGGCACAACGCACGCACCCCTCTATTTTGTGGCAAAATGGCCACAAACACTCTCATATGTGAGTTTATTGTAAGAATTCTTTGCCTCACATTATGTATTGTTACTACTTAGATTGGGAGTTTGACTATAGGATCTCCTGGGGTCCCTTCCAACTCTCGTGGCTCTTGCCCCATCACATCTATTCTCACATAAATTAGAGGTGATCTGTTGCCACCGGAACTAAAGAGTAGGCTGATGTCTATTAATGGCTGCTGTTATCTGTCAGAACTGCCCCAAGACATTTTGCTGCCTGAGACAAAAGACAGGATGTCACCTCCCATGTGACATATGGAAGCTGGCTGGACTGGCAGTTGAATCTTATTTCAACACTGGCGATGGAACAGCATCCTCTGCCACAACTGAGAGAAGCAGGCTAACATAGGGGCACAGGGTATAAGAACATAAGAAGAGCCATGCTGAATCAGACCAAGGGTCCATCTAGTCCAGCATTCTGTTCACACAGTGGCCAACCAGCTGTTGACCAGGAATCCACCAGCAGGACATGAGCACAACAGCACCCTCCTGCCATGTTCCCCAGGAACTGGTGTGTACATAGGCTCGCTGCCTCTGGTACTAGATGTAGCACATAGCCAACAGGTCTAGTAGCCACTGATAGCCTTTTCCTCCAGGAATTTGTCTAACTGCCTTTTGAAGGCATTGAACCTGGTGCTCATCACTATATCCTGTGGTAACGAATTCCATAGTTCAACTATGTGTTGTGTATGGTGCACATAACTCTGCTTTCCAAAATTTCACAACTGTTCCTTGCCCCTCAGCGTCTGCTACCTCACTCTGCCTAATCGTAAGGCCAGCCTTGTGATCCACGGCCAGAGAAGATCTGAATGGGATGCTTCTTTCCCTGCTCCCCACTCAGCTGGAATGATGTAAGCAAGGGGCCTGGGTGAAGAAGCTGCCATTTAGAGTTAGACAGCTAAGTTGGGGCTCTGGAAAAAGCATCTCAAAGATGCTGGTTGTTCCCCTAGGGATCTGAGGTTGAAGCAGTAGATTCTGGAGTTCCTGGAGTGTTAAGCTGTGTGCATTGGTAGGCACTTAAAAGATTTGGAGCCCAGGCCCATTGGACACAAATCTGCATAAATTTTGCATATGCTAATTTATAACTATATATGCTAATTTGTAACTCTATATGCAAATTTAGAAATAATTACTATGGTTTGTTTAAATATCACAGGAGGCAAAGCCAGCCAATTAATTCCTCATCCAAATAATCTCAAATAAAATAAATTATTCAATTAATTTGCACCCTGACCCAGATCACCCCAATTCAATGGAATTTTCCCCCATATGCTATTGTCATGCATTTGGAGGGTGGGGTTGCAGCATGTTAGAAGGTGGGTGTTAATCCTTCCCTTCCCAGCTGCAGTCTTCCTTGAAAATTGCCCCCTGCATGGCAATTAAGCTGAGAAAAAACCTCCCATTTGCACCAATGGTCATTCAGGGCTCTGTGGAATAGGTCTACAGCCCTGAGAAATAGATTTGGGGCTGTGGCCTCCTGGGCCCAGGCCTAGCAATGCCCCTGCCTCCACCTATACACAGCCTGCATATTTTTAAATACATGAAAATGTTATAAGCCTCCAGTGATCTCACACAGGACACCAAACTCAGGTAAGTGCTGCGCCCCTAGAAATTCTCACTGCTCTAAAAATTGGGGTATGTGTAACAGTATGTACATGCTTAAAACACATATATTTTACTTCTCCTAGTACTCCCGCAAGATGTAGCGAAGGCCAGCACTTTGGATGGCTTTAAAAGGGGATTGGACAACTTCATGGAGGAGAAGCCTATCCATGGCTGCTAGTCCTGATGGCTATGCACTGCTTCCAGTATCAGAGGCAGTGAGCCTATGTACACCAGTTGCTGGGGAACTTGGGCGAGAGGGTGCTGTTGCACTCAGAGCAGAACTGGCTGGGGGGTTATGGGAGTTGTAGTCCCACACATCTGGAGGGTACCAGGTTGGGGAAGGCTGTTCTAAGGTAACTAACAACAGGCAAACTAAAACTGGTTACTATCCAAATTCATTGCCTTGGAATGGTAGATCTGCTTGCACAAATGGAAACACCTTGGCTCATACATGGGGCCGTGCTGCCAATGATCTCCTGTTTTAGTCCCCTGCACTACTCTAGAGGGTCCCCAGACTATGGAACCAATTACCTAGGGAGGTAGCGGGCTCTCCCACACTGGAGGCATTCAAGATGAGGCTGGATGGCCACTTGTCAGGGATGCTTTGACTTGGACTCCTGCATTGAGCAGGGGGTTGGACTCGATGGTCTTGTAGGCCCCTTCCAGTCCTACTATTCTATGATTCTATCTGGAGCAACTTTTCAGGGGGTGTAGCTGAGAGGGAAAAATTGATGTCACTTCCGTCAGTGAGCAGAAGTGCTTCTACTCCCTTCACTGAAAGCCATTACTATTACAACCATATCATACCAGACTGGAAATAAACTAACACCAATGGCAGCCTCTCCCAACGATGCTGCGACCGATAAATCAGGCCAACAGTATTTCACCCTGATTTCCTTTACTTTTCAGAAATCACTCCCACAATAATCCTTTTGTGCTTTGTCTTGCAGGTCCTGTAATTTTAAGAATTGGTGTGAGTAATTAATATCTCGGTAGAACATTGGAACATGTCTCCTGATCAAGGAGTCTGTCTAATGGAAAAGCGTAGCTCTAACTGAGCTGCCATTGTGGGCTGCTAGATTAATGCAAACAGTGGCTGGTATGGGGAAAACCCCACTACTCTGTCAAATGACTATGTAAAGCAAGTTTTGAGCTGAAGCAGCTTGTGAGCCTGTTGTATAATGACAGTTGCTACTTGCATCCTCAAGGATATGTTGTGAGCTCTTAAAAGCTTGTCTGAAACAGACAGCTAACCATTTAGATCACCATCAAATGACATGCTGAAATCGGAAGGGAGCTAGCCATGTCTGTTTGTTTCATGTTTCTGTGTGTTTGAAGGCTTTTAAAATATGGCTGCCCTTTTGAAAGTGATGTGCAATCTTAAGGTTTGCTGATGGAAAGTTTCCTGATAGACCATGCACTAGCGTAAGCCAAACGCTAGCATAATGTCTTTAGCGCTTGTTAGGGAAATGCAGAAAGCACGCAGAAATTTGGTGGCAAAGCACTGCTTTTCCCCTTTGCCTAGCATGCTCTAACGACATTGCACTAGCATTGGTTTATACTACTATAACTTTGGTAGCACTGCTACAGCATTGGATACTGCCCATTGTTTTAAATTTCTGTGCACTGCCTTGATGGCTTCTTAGCAAATAAGATGGTATATAAATGATCATGAATTAATATGAATGATAATAATAACTGTGCATATCATACTTTTATCGTGTTCTGTGATCCAATGTGCTTGCATTTCATTCCATATTATGCCTTAACGTATCATTGAAAGCATCCTTCCCCATCTGGTGCCTTTCAGATGTATTAGACTACAACTCCAATCATTCAGCAGTGCTGAAGGAGGATGGGAGTGGTAGTCTAGCACCTCTGGCAGGCACCAGGTTGGTGAAGGCTAGTTTAAGAAAAGAACACTTTAGGGGGTACTTCTCTGTGAAGCTGGTATTTTTACACAACAAAGCTGACCTAAGCAGTTCTTGGCAGAATGTATTGAGTATAGCTTGGTTGGAGTGACCAACATAAAAGAAAAGGAAACGTTTCTGAACTACAAATAGTGGATGCTGACTAATCTGAGGACGCTTTCGTAACAGAGACATTCTGATTTGATGTTGCCCTTAAATTGTGTAAGAGTTTAAGCTACAGCTCACAGTAGCTACAAAATGTGACAGTGCTTTCAGTTCTTCCTAAAAGGAAATCAGAATTTTTAAAAAAGACAGTAGTGTCTGTGTCTATACATATACATACAGGCACTGTAAATATCAGGGAGTTTGTTGGCATAGGGACTTCCAGTAAAGGAAGAAAATAAGTGGTATGAACATACTTTCATATCTTGCATAATCATCTACAGCAGAGTTTTGAACCAAACTTTTACCTGAGCCTGTGAGTAGAGGCTGAGTATTCATATAGTATATTCCTCCAAGCAATCCTTACAACACCCTTGCTATGTAGGCCAGTGGTGTCCCCAAATTGCAGATATATTGCGCAGTACTGGCTGAGTATGAGAACTAGAGGTGCAGTGAGATCATGAGTGGAGGCCAGACACTTCATAGTCTCGATTTTGGGTTTTTCTTTTTCAGTAACAGCTGTCAGGGCCTCCAATCTGGGCCACAGCATGGGGAGAAGGAGGGTTTAACTCTTCTCTACCCCAAACCCAAAGGTGACATTTGGGGACAAATGGCGTGGGTAATTCCTGGCAAGAAAACAGTGTGAAGTGAAAACAGTGTGAAGTTTTAAAATGTCTCCATGTTCTTGTTCTAATATAAATCCTCCAACTGCCTTCTCCGCTGTAGCTGTTAGTTTAAAGGTGTGTGTGTGTGTGTGTGTGTGTATGTTTGTGTGTGTATGGGGGGACTGACATATTTAATGTTGTATCTAGTTTTGCCCTGAGCTGCAATTTGACCTAGGGATGTCAAGAGAATGACTGGATTCGCATGACACAAGGGTGGTTAATAAGCCTTGGCTGCTTCTTAGCCACTATGTGTGTGCTGCTTGCATGCCACCTGATTTGCCTAATTACCCTGGCTGGGCACAGCTTGTGGTGACATCCAAACCCTGCTAGGGTGGATGCTGGGGTGGCTAACAAACTTCCCAGAACCCATGGCCTGTTCTAGGGTTGCTGGGCAGTTTGTTAACCACCCCAGCCAGCCATCTTCACTGGGTTCAGACGTCACAACAAGCTGTGGCTGGCTAGGGTAATTAGGTAAATCAGGTGGCACACAACTGGCGCGCGTGGAGATGGTTAACAAGCCACCATAGCTTATTAGCCATCCTTGTGTTATGCAAATCAGCCCTAGAGCTTGGTCCATTACTGTGCCTTATTAGCTAGTAAGGCGCTGACTACCCGCAGTAGGATGTGATCCATATTTTACCTGATTATTTTAAGCTATCACATGATAGGTTGATTGAGAAAAAGTTGAATTGATGAGCTGTTAGATTGTCAGAAGCGAAGGGAAGAGGTAGAGAAGAGAGAGAGAGAGAGCAAGCCTTGGGAGGAAAAGATGGTTGGGATTTCCTAATTCTAGTCTAGGCATGAGACATGCTGTTACCGCTGCTGGCATCATCCTCTTCACATTCATTTGAATGCACCCTCTGCTTGCCTGGCAGGCAAAGGGGAAACTCCGCTTGCCACCCTACTGTGACTTCGTTTCTGAGAGTTAGTAGTGTGACAGCAGTGGCACGGAGACTGCTGAAAAGCACTTACCCATGCAAGTGCTGCTCTGCATAACTAACGTAATATATAAACCAGCCCATATTGGCTATTCAGGTTGGGCAGCATATAAATAAATAAATAAATAAATAAATAAAAAAAATTATTGTCTTCCAGGTAGGGTGGTCATGTGTCCTACTTCCCAGAGGACAGTCCTCAATTTGAAGGGGTTTCAAAGGGCAGTCCTCTGTTTGAAGGTGTCCTCTGTTTGAATGGCTGCCCAGTTTAAAGATAAAGAACCATTGGAAGGAACTGCTGAAGTTGGCCATCAACAGCGCCTGGACAGCAGACTGAGCAAAGCACACATGTCACCTGGTCACAGTCTTTCCCACGATGGTGAGATATGATTTCTGTTTAAATTACAGGAATTTTCATCCATACATATAAATTAGCATGCTCACACTTTATACAAATTTGTATCCTCATTTGGCTCCATGTGGCTACTCAGATTTGTGTATTTTGAGATTCCGAGTAACTCACAACAGGTTTTTTAAGTTCTACTGGTCTACCGATTAAATTGTATGGGGGAAGAAATGAGGTGAAAGGAATAAATGTTTTCTTCTGTCCATTTGTTGGGGACTCTCTTCAGCATGAGGATATGAACCAAATCATTAACAAACAAGCACTAATTCCTAGATTTATTTCCTGAGCAAATGTAAAAGGTAATCTTACTTAAATAGAAATAAGACTGATTTTCTGACTGACAATTTGGAATGTACTAACAAGCTTGCCTAGTTTGGTTTTTACTTCATTTTTTCTCACTCTGACTGCCATTTGCCTGAATAAGAGCTCTCTTGTCATGCCCCCACTGAAGGAATCCTCCTCAGAGGAAGAGCTAGAGCTCCCAGAAACTGAGGGTACCCCAGACAGCCACTGTCGCCACACCAGGAGGAGCCTGGACTCTTGGAGGAGATGACTGCAGGTGCATCCCCATCAAGAGGAGGGGACTTTGCCTTTGAGGCAGAGGCTAAGCAACCCTCTAGCCCCCAGGAACGTTATCGGCTCAAGTGACAGGCCAGTAGAGATCCCATGAGAAGGAGTGCTTGCTTGCAAAGAAGGACTCCTCAGGAGAAAGTGACTCCTCATGAGTAGGGCTCTGACCAGAGAGCTCTAATGTACCACAGCTAGGCTCTGGGTGGGGCTCAGCAGGCTCTGGTGTTAAACAGGCTTCAATGGCCATCTAACCAATGCTGGAACAACATTGTTCTATCAGCTACAATGCATTGTTTGTACCTTGTTTTCTGGACCTTGCCTTGTGATTGGCTCTCTGAGTTACTGACCCTTGCACTGAGTTACTGACTCCTTCTTGACTCTGCTTCTGGACTGTCTAATTGTGTTTGACCTTTGCCTGCTATCTTGACCACTCCTGCCTTAGCCTGAACTCACTGAACTGAAACCTGTGTGCTAGAACCTTTGCCTGCTTCATTACTTTGCTTCTTGATTAGGTCCTTCACTCGGAGTCTGCTGCAGCCAACGCGGGACATCTCCCAACTTACAAGCTAGCGGTGGCAGTCCCAAAGCTCAGTGAGGAGAGCTCCTGCTTTGACTGCAGATGGTCCCAGGGTCAATACTTGGCATCTCCAGTTAAAAGGATCAGGTAGTAGGTAATGCAAAAAGCCTCTACCTGAGACCCCACAGAGCCGCTGCCAGTCTGTTCTATACCTGTTTCACTTTTCTACTTTGCTTTCATATCAAGGTCATTATCTGAAGAAGTAAAGTATGAAATGCTTCTAAAGCAGTTGTTTTCTTCTTCTGGAAAGATTGTTTAGGTTAATGAACTGGATGGACAAATTGTCTGACCTAGTGTGAGGCACCTTCCTGTGCTCTAGTGATCAAATGGATTGTATGTATATGTTACAATGAGTTACAAGTTTGAAACTGAGCTCCTGTTGACATTCATATGTGAATGCTGATAGCCCCACACAAATCTTGCAAATGCTCTAGAAGTGAGAGAGATGCTGGTGGATGGTTCCCCCCCCCATTAATCTTTTTACTGTGATTTTAACAAAACAAATTGTGAAAAAGAAAAAAAGACAAGAAATACCATGCACAGAAATATCAATATGCCATTAAATACAACATTCTAAAAACAAAACAAAAAGAAAACAAACCAGTAGATTATGCGTAAACTTCAAGTAAAGCAAACCAAATATCCATATATTTATCCATTCGTGTTGTTAGGTCCTTAGTCCATTGCATTATAGGAGGTGAACATTTATCCTTCCAGTGTTGTAATATCAGTCTTTTGGCTGTCAAAAGGGCTCAGAAAATCCATTTGCACTGACCATATGTTAAATTCGAAGAAACCAGTAAACAGTTTAGGAGGACATGTACATCATTCATTATTAAAGAGTGTTCCAGTACAAAGTTATCCATATTATGACCTCCTCCCCAAAGGAGGCAACTATTGGGCATTGCCAAAACATATAAATAAGAGAAGCATTAGGTGTATTACATCTCCAACATCTGATGGATGTCGACAGTCACCAGAATGAGGCTGTAGGCATTCATTTATGTATATCTGAAAAGTGGGGCAATATGTATGTTTTCAAACATTCACAAAATTCATTTGTTGTAGAGGGCTGTGTGTGTGTGTGTGTGTGAGAGAGAGAGAGAGAGAGAGAGAGAATGTCTTCTATGATGCCAACCATTTCGTTGTAATGAGATGAAACAAGAGGAAAATAGGTTGGTATTCAGTAGCTGTTCATTACTAATGTAGACCTAGGAACAGTTTCAGAGGTAATAGAAAAAGTCAAGATAATAGTAGCTGAAGATTTTAAGCAAACATTTTATTGTAATGATGTGTCTTTAGAATTACACCTGTTCCACTTTTCTACTTTGCTTTCATACTAAGGTCATTACCTCAAAGTAAAGTATGAAATGTTTCTGAAGCAGTTGTTTTCTTCTGGAAAGATTGCCTGGGGTAATGGACTTTAGCAACAGATGAACTGCTTTCTGATACCCCTTAGGGAAAGCATTTTTCAGTATATTCAAGGACAGAAAACATGTGTGTTTATGTACTTAGTGTGTGTTTTGTGTTGGTGCTTTTTACCAGAAGTTTGGGTCTAGAACCGTGGTGAAGAACTTCTTTGAGCCCAAGGAACAAATTCCATTTCAGTGAAGCTTTCAGGGGCCGCATTCCAGTGATGGGCAGGACTGAAGGCAAAAGGGGCTGGGCCAAAATACCAGCATATTTATTTTAAAGTAAGAACTTAAACTAAAGTTGTCACTTTAAAGTTGTTAGTTGTCACGTGCCAGTTGTCGCATTCTTTTGTCCTCCCCCTTCACAATTAAAACACTCCAGAAAACAAGGCTTCATGCTAAAGCTACTTTATTAGTTAACAACTAGCTTCTTTACAAATGCAGATTCTAGGAAGCTCTCAGAATGCATAGAACCAGCTAATCCATACATCTACGTATATCAATAGAGGAGACGAAGTGGAAGTTAGAGAAGTTGCCAGCAGTCTGAGCATGAACTTCATGGCCAGACTTGCTTTGCAAGGATGCCCCTCCCTTAGGGTGGCTTCCTCCTATGTTGGCTTCCACAAGTGGCCAACCTGGCAGAGCGTCTGAGCCCTGCCCCTAACGTTTCCTGCTTCACTCTGTGACAGACCCTAGCATCCCTCAAGTCACGCCCCTTGCCCTCCTTCTCCTCCGAAACTTGAGTTCTCATGGGGGAGCTGTTCAGCCTAGGCCATCTGTGTGTTAAGGTCTTGGGGAAAAAAGTCTCGCTGTATCTGGGCTCACTAGGGAAGATGTCTCCTCTGTTCTTGCTGTTCCCATTCTGATTCTGAGCTGCCAGACATTTCCACACACTCAAATTCATTCCTGACACCTAAGCCTTGAGAGAGGCTTTTCAACCTTGGAGAAAAAGCTGCCCCAAAGCCATGAAACCACTGAACAGTGGTTGAAGAAAAGGGGGTGGGGCCAGAGGGCGACCCAGGAGGGCCAGATTTGACCCCCTGGCATGAGGTTCTGCACACCTGTTCCAAAAGATTTGATATTGTTTAGTACTGTTTCTCATGGCTAGGCAGTGAGACAGAGGCCATGTTCAAGTTGAAGAGTCAAGTGCTCCCTGATCCAGACCAAATCCAGCCTCCATTTCCTCAGGTTTCCCTTAAGCATAGTTTCTTATAAGTTCTGAATTGGGCAGACATCTCCTTCTGCTGTAGCCTGTTAACAAGGGCACACATGTCACTTTGGAGGTTAGCATTAACCCCAAACCATGGCTCTCAAACCTGCTTTAAACTGTAGTTTAAACTGTAGTTTAAAGCAGAGTTTCAACTCTGTTGATTGCTGTGACATCTCAGTCAGGCAAACAATTGGGGTAAAACCCTGAAATGGAGGAGGGAGCCTGTGTGTGCCGGGTTGTGTGTGACAATTCCCAGTCATTTGGTTTGAGCCTATCTTGATGCCAGGTTTGCTTGGACACATGGCTCTAAACACATCTACTTCTCTATGTTCGGGGAATTCCAAAATGACAGTGAGGGAATTTAGCTCAAATACAGTGCTATGGGAATCATTCTTAATGCAACCCACAATGCAATGCAGGGTACAAATCAGTCAGACAAACAAAGCCGGTTGGTTGGTTGGTTGGTTTTCTGCAGGAGGACAGACTGCTGCCTGCCTGGTAAATCTGGCCCAGGCTAGCATATTTTAACAAGGAAGCCAAGCCTGGATAACATCTTTACCGTTTAGTTTGGATAGTGGAGCATACATGTAAGGTATTCAAAGGGTGGTAACTATACCAAATAAGAGTTTTATTAAGAAAAATTTGCAAATTACCAATTAAATTGTTCACTATGAAGGGCTTCCTAATAGAGAAGGAGGCATTGTGGGATGAGGTGTGTGGCTATGCAATCTGGCTATTGGCTTCAGAGAAGGCGTAAGGAAGGAAAAATTCTTGTAAGAATCGGGAGAGATGGAAAAAGAGTCCTGAAGAGAAAGAGAGAGAGATTTATTATCAGTCCTTCCTTATTGTGCTGTCTGGAAACTGAAGGATGGAGCAATGATTAATGGTGGACATGCAGCTGGAAAGCTCGTGAACTTATGGGAGAGGAAGGACAGATTCTGTGAACTCAGGAGACTGGGGGAAGATGTTTTGGAGATCTCTGGCAGTTACAGGATTCACTTTTGAAGACCTTACCAAATAATAGAGTGGTCCTGGAAGGGTGATTTCGAAGCACACCAAAGAAACATGATTGTCCTGTGCTTTTTCCTTTTCTTTTTTAAGAAAGGGGAGTTAGCATTTTCAGCGGGTTGTAAAGTAGGATTATAGTACTTCACCCTTTTCCCTCTCAGAGCTTGAGGTACCTATCTGATGTGTGTTACAGTGAGGCATGATGTAGATTAGAACCAGAGGAAGACAGGGCATTTCTGGTCTCAGGAGATCCCATCCTCGCTGAATAGCAGGTATGGCCACTCCCCTGTTGATGTCAACAGAGAATTTTGGTGGGAATCTCTCAGCTTGATTTGCCCTGTGCATCTTGATATGCTCATAGCTACGTTTGGACCAAATGGAGATGGTTTGAGCCAAGGTGCTTCATGAGAGGACGCCCAAAATAGATGCGGATCTTTGCTCTCTGGCAACAATCTAGTTGTTGGCTAGCCCTGTTCAGGTGTTCCTCCTCCCACAATTCCAATCGCATGAGGGGAAACAGTGGGGGTGCTCTTCCTGTCCCTTTCATCACATCCCCCTCAATGGTCCCACAGCCCTCCGCATGTCCAGCACTGAGCTTATGCAGCAGGGACTGTTTCTACTTGTTTAGGCTCCCTGAGTGAACATGAAGAGAAAAGGCTCCCAACTGCTGACATTTAGCCCCCAACATGTGGAGGGCTGCAGGGCTTGTGATGGGGATGAGGTGGAGGGGCCAGGGCCCTTTCTCCTCTCACATGAACTGGAATTGTGTGATGAAAGGAATGCCTGAATAGGGCCAGTAACCTAGAATGGTACTAGTCTATTCGGGTTTCCTGGTGTCCCTAGCAGCAAACCACCTCAGACTTCCCTCAGGCTTAGTCAGATCAGCACACACACACACACACACACACACACACCTGTCCACCCATCCATGGCCTCCTTGAAACCATAGCTAAGGGTGTCTCCTTTGCCCACTGGTAACTAAAGCCTTTTCTCTGGCTGCTTGTATTACGTTTTTGAGGCCCAAAGTACACATGACTGGGCCAGAGTTGTGTCTTGAAACATAAGATTTGCTCCAATCCCCCAAACACCTTCCTTGATGCCCACTGAGACACAGGATAGTTTCTCACATTTCCCAATGTGCCCATGGGCCCAAAAGGTTGCCTACTCCTGCAATATAGATTAGGGAACTGAGCTGTGGCTTAAAGCGCTGAATGTTTGTGGAGTGTTGAATTGCTCCCCCTGTGACTGCTTCTACTTTCACAGTCTGTCGCCCAAGGTCTGTTTTGACCAATCCTGGCACTGATATTGGAAATGAGCCTGGCTGAGAGAGAAAAAATGCCATGGAGTGTGGGGCAGAAAGCATGAGATGAGAAAAGCTCTGCTGTTTTAAATCTCTGTTTTAAATCTCTACATTGCTGCTGGGTTTTATTCTGGTTGTACTTTTATATTGTAGTTTTAAGCTTTCATATTTTATATTGGTGCTTTTGTTTTTGTTTTGCAGTACTTTGTGGTTTTAATGTTTGTGAACTGCTCAGAGATCTTCAGCTGTTGGGCGGCATAGAAATAAACAAACAAACAAATGTGTTTGCTATCCCTACCTTCATGCCCCTTTAGTGGTTTAAAGTCAAAATACAGAAGGATGTTGAAAGAATGCATTGAATGAATGCATTATATTCAGTTATGTCCCAGTGCTAGCACTAATGATGTTGTGCTGGTGTAAATCACTGTTTGTGCAATGTAATGAGCACTTGCTATGGCAATGGGAAAAGCATCAGTTTGCCGCCGAAATCTGGTGCTGCTGCTGCTTTTTTCCATCGCCCTAATAAGTGCTACTTACGTTGCACAAGTGCTGGTTTACACTACCACAGCATTATTAGCGCTAGCGCTGGGGCACAATTGGACACTACCCAATGTGCAGAGAAGGAGGTTGTGTGGCTGTGGGGGGCTAGCTCCATCTGCTACCTCCATGTATGACCACCACTTTTCCCCAAACAAATGTACTTTTGACGTTGGTAGGAAGGAGTTCACTCATACAGATGTATATGGAGAGAGCTCCTACGTTCAAGTAGGGGACCGTGATTGGCCAGGGCCCCTGCTTGCGCGCAGGAGTTCTGAGTGCACATGTATACATATGGGGAATGTCCAACGGCCATCAAATGGATGTTCATTGGGAGGGTGGCTGAGAGGCATGGCAACAGTAGCGGACTGTACCCCTCTAGAGAGACCTGCCTTAGATTTGATTGCGGCTGATCTGCATTTGAAAACTTGGCTCTGACAGCATATAATATGGGTATAATACAGCTGGGGATTGGAAGGACATATTGTGGATATTAATTTATTTTAAAGTTTCTTCCCTGCCTTTCTTTATAAATTCAAAGCAGTGTGCAAAGTTACTAAAATGCATCCAAAGAACAAATGCAACCATTTAAAAACGAGTCAAAGATTACTAAAAACGGTGTTGTTCAATAAGACCAAGAACATGTTAAAAGCAGGGAGATAAAAACATTAAACCATATTAAAAGTTCAGCTTAGTGGAATAAAAAGGTCTTAGCAGCATGCCTGAACCTGGAAAAAAGAGGTCCAACCACATGTCTTTATGGCAGGAGTTGCACACTTTAAGTGCCACAATGGAAAAGGCCCTGTCTTGTGTCCCAACCAACCATGCTTCAGAAAGTGGTGGCCTCCAATGCTAAACATAGTTGGTGGGCAAGATCATATTGGAAGAAGTGGTCCTTCAGATATCCTTATCCCAAACAAGCTGGAAGCCAGTACAGATGGAACAAAACCAGAATAATATGATCAGTAAATCGGGCTCCAGAAACCAATTTGGAACCAGAGGAGGTTTCAGAGTCAGCCCCTCATACAGTCCATTGCAGTAATCGAATCTGAGTGGGATTTATGTGTGACAGTGACCAGGAAGGGACATGACTGGCCCACCAGCTGAAGCTGTGTGAAAGTAGTCCTGGCCGCAGCGCCGCCTGAGCATCCAGGAACAAGGCTGGGTCCAGAAGCACTCCAGAGCCGCACACCTGTTCTTTCAACGAGAGTGCAGTCTCAGCCAGAGCAGTACATACTCTCATCCTCAGATGATACCATCCGGACCTGAAGGTCTGCTTGTTCTCAATAGGTCATTAAGATCTAGATTCCTTCTGGGGAACCCTGGACAGTTGGATTGGGATCCCACATGTACCAGACTTGGCCCCCAGGCCTGAGATTCTGCACCCCTGGTCTAGAACTCCATCTCTTGTCAGGACTATTTGCCTCAACTCCTCAGACACCCCGAAAACATCAGTTCAGGCACAGGTATCTGCCTTACATTTTCTGCAGCAAATACAGATGCAAATAATTCATTCAGCTTCTCCAGTTTCTTTATTCTCCATTAGTACCCCTTTAACTCCCTTGTCATGCAGCAGTTCAACTGCCTCCTTAGCCGGTTTTCTGCTTCTGATGAATTTAAATAATTTATTATTGTTAATGTTGTTGTCTAATGTTGTTAGGGAAATGCTCCTCAGAATCATTTTTTGTATCCCTTATTGTCTGCTTGCATTTCCTTGGTGTAACTTCATGTTCTTTTATTTTGTTTTGTTTTGATTTTTTTGAACTCTCTTGACTTTCCCTTTTTACCAGTCCCTTCATTTTAGAGAAGCTTCCTCTTCTGAAATCAAGGGTGACTTGTGTTGAACTTCCTTGGCAGTTTTCCACTTACATATAAAGTGCAAGTAGAAATTTAATTAGTGAATAAAGTTAACCAATTAAATGTACATATAAATAACAATACTTCTGAAGCAAAAAGTATCCTTTCTGTGTTCTTTAGATTATAAGTATGTGGGAAAGAAGGGGGAATGAATTTTTAAGAGGGTGATTTGCTGTCTTCTGTTCCTATAAGTACTTGTGTTAATACCTTTTTTAAAAGTGCAGCCTGATTAATGAGGACACCTTTTAGTTGATTAACAGGTTTTCAAATCAATGAATTGAACCACTTCATTGATGTAACACTGCAACCTTGTTTGTGTTATCTCTGAAAGATGTTATCTTCATCGTTTAGAGTTTGGCACTGTGGTTCCTGGATGTTAAAATGTGGCTCCTGAAACTAAGTAATGGACTCCATATGAGGCCTTACCAGAACTGGGGCTGAATCTACACATAGCAGTTATACTGTTATCATAACTATTGGTGCCCATTGGTGTCATGTGTACCAATAGTTATGATGACGGTATAATAATGGTATAACTGCTATGTGTAGATTCAGCCTGGGGAGAAGTGTGTGATCAATTCTCACATTTTGCATTAAGGTCAGTGGTGTAGTGGTAAATCTGGAAGTCCAGACACTCATCACGGCAGTCCCCCTAGCCACGCCCTCAAGGAGAGTCCAAAATTCCAGGCAGCGATGTTGATCCATATCAACAAACCTCTTCTTAGGAATTTTCATCTCTACCAGGGGCAGGACTTTTGTAAAACTCAGTGGGTCTCAATTGCCCATTCAAGACCAAGGCATCCAAAACTTTTCTGCGTTACAACTGGGAATATATTGATAATGGGAGAATTCATTTCCTCCCAGCTGTTGCAAGGATCGCAGCTAAACTCAGAGGGAACAGGAAATTCCCAAGTGGGTGGCGGATGAAGTCAGCATCCCTGCGAATAAAAAAGTGCCAGTTCTGCATCTCTGTGAGCCCTGGCTCCACTACATCATTAAGATATGTCATTTTAGCGCAACCTGACCCTGACTCATGTTTTGTTTGGTGTCCACCGAGACTGGAAAGCTGATATCTGCATTGCCCCAAATGCGGGAAACTCGAGTGCATAATTTGTGGTATTCATTATACTATGATTTTTTTAAAATTCCTGCAAATAATTTAATACATTTGATGAACTCCTGAGAATTAATATACCAAGCAAAGAAGCCTCACATTTCTTGTCTCATGCATGTAGCCATTTTAGCAGGGGGCGGGGGGGATGAAGTCACTGTTTCTGATATTGAGAGTAAGGAGAAAGGGCTTTGTGGGGACTACTTCTTTTATACCTCTGCTCTTTTCCAAGAAACATCCAACTTGCTGTAGTTAAGCAATGAGACAGTGAACTATTTAAAGTGATTTCATAGAATCTTTGAATTAAAAATGGAAAGCAACCTGCTCTTCTGCATTTCAAACTAATTAAACAGCCCATTAACAGGAGCCAGTTTGCTAGCATTTTTGGAGAAGAGCCCAGCAAATTATAAATGTGTTAATGTTGTTTTTATATTGTTTCAAATACCTCTCACAGCATTTGCAATACTAATGTAGTCTCTAGTAATCTACTACCTGGTTGGCCGGATTTTGTAGGTGAGGGGATATATTTATCCTTTTTTTAAAGTCAGCATGGACTACTCATAGTGAGTTGATGATGCCATCAGTATTTTTGTTTCTATCAAGATTGCTGAATATTGGTGTGACATGATTTGATGTATCAATGTACTTTGATTTATTCTGTCTACCTCTCACTTTGTGTGTGTGCTTTTTCTAATGATATTTGAACTGTGGAGGCTGGTGGCTCTGATTTCGGTGGGGGTGTGAATCCATACTGTTTTAGTCAGAACCAGACAGAATTCTGAAGGAGCTAGCCAAGGTTCTGAACCCATTTGGGGGATAGGGTTCAACATTTTGGATAATTCCTTTAGAGTTCTGGCTGGTTCTGATTAAAACCCAGAATGGATGTACAGGCCCACCAAAATTGGTGTCAGCAGCCTCCACTGTATTTAAATCTTTCGTCTATTAATCACTTTAAAGGCATGTTCAGCACAGTCCTATGCATTTCCTGGAAGTAAGTCCCATTGTGTTTAAGGGAGCTTACTCCTTGTTTAGGATTGCAGCCTTAAATGCCATCTCCAGTGTGGTAATTGTGCAATGAATGAGTAGCATATATGGCTTCTCTGGGTAATATCCTGTTATGCCCATGCACTCATGGGACCCAGCGCTCATGCAATGGGACTCTGGCATTTCTACAACATGCTCATTTCCAGAACAGGGCAAGTCAGTGGAGCTCGCAGAACAGAGCTCCACTGACCAGTCCTGATCCGGATACTAGCATTTAAAGGAATGAATTAAATGAATGTGGTTTCAGTCAACACAGTTTTCCTCACCTGATAGCAGTTATAACTATGGCAGAAGCTTCAAGCAGCCAAACTATCACAGATCATTTCTCCACATCAAGCTGACAGTCATTTTTTGGTGAACTACTTTATACACGTTATATGCTAAGGTGGAGGTCATACCATAAAAGCCGTATCACTCTTTATATGTGTTTACTATTTGCTGTAGTGTGCAATGTAGCCACCATATACAACAAAAGGAGGTGAACATAAAAAGAAGAAAAGACCAAGCTGAAAAATTAGAAATGCAGTGGTAAGGGTGGGCAAAGGACTGCTAGTAACTCAATTACTGAAGAAGACTTCAATGATATATCATTAAATGTCTTTTTTCTAATGAGCACATGGCAGTTTCACCATTCTACTACTTAAGTCTTCCATATTTGGTGAGCTATAAGATCCCTTCTCTCATTTAAGAGACACGTAGGCTGCTTCCAGATGCTGGGTTTCTAGGGCTAACAGTCAAAAGGCATTTGCAGCTCCTCCACCTTTCTCTCCTTAAAGGTCTTTTTCTGGTAAGAAGTAGTGGGAAAACAGAGAGCTTCAATTTGAACACGATGGAGTCGGGAATCTCTGTAAAAGTCTGTGAATGTGGTGTGATTGCATAATAAAAGCCATTTCTGGAAATGCTCACACACTCTGTTTGAGACCTGACCATGTGTGAAGATGCCGGAATGAAACATTGGAAGCTAAAGCTCTAGGCGAAATCCAATGTCATATGAAGAGAAGTCCAGTTGTACAATTAGAATTTTTCCTCTCCTCCCTTCTGCAGCCTCCCACATCCCCCCAAATCTGTTCTCCCCCAACGTTCCTGGTCAGATTTTGAGCAAACATGGGGGACTGTAGGGGGTAAGAGGGATAATCCCCTGCCCCATTCTGCTGACAGAAGCAGTTCCATCAGAGGAAAGAGTTAATTGGATTCCACCCCTATCTAATGGATTGGAGCCTTAAGTTGGTTGCACTTCCTATTGAAATCAATGGGACTTAAGTCATGACTAAGTTGTATCATTGATTTCCATGGGAGATAAATCCAACTAACTTAGTCTGGATCCAGCCAAATCAGTTCACACATCTTTTCTCCCAAATAACTGCAAATGGTGTAGTTGTTGTGATACATATTTATTAAAATTCAGACAACAGTGCATTTCTCAAGGTTGTACCAGTTTTTTTTTTTTTTTAAGCAGAACAAGAACCCATTGGAAGCAGCCTGTTGGGTTCTCTAGACCACTCACTTTTCAAATAAGCACTCTAATCCATTCCTTGGTGCAAATGTAAATATGTAAACAAAGCCAATGTAAAGTTCAGAACATTTAAAAAAGGAGATAGGGCTAGTTTCAAAGGTTGCATGATAAGCAGAAGACCTCGGGCAAGGATCCAACCTGTAGAAATTACGTAAATATTTTTTAGTGGCAACATAAGGTATTCCACAATTATCATAACTTGTACATTGGCAACATAGGTTTTAAAACTGCAGTCCCAGTGCCTGCAACAGAGAATGGCTGAAAGAGCAGTATACACTGCTATATCTGGATTCTTCTGAAGATTTGCCAGTCTCACCAGACTTTCCGCCCCACCCAGTTTTGGAGTTATTAGCATATATATCAGGTTCATTTGGTAGCCAATGTTCCCCAGCCTGGTGCTTTCCAGATGTATTGTGGTTCAGCTCCCAGCACCAGGTTGGGGAAGGCTGCATTAAACCCACTGGTAGTGTTAATAATCAGCTCTCCTTTAATTGCATAATCATTGCTCATTCAGTCTACAACAGATCAATGGGTATGAGCGATAAAGTACATCACTTGTAGTGAGGAGCAAGTGTGTAGGATGTACTAGCTTGTTTAATTAGCATTTTATTGAGAGGAAGAAGAATCTCTTGGCCTGAAAGAATTAATAGGTGACTTGAAATATAAATGTGTGTAAGAGAGAGAGCACGCATATAAGCATAGCTGTGCATGTCTGCACACGATCAGTGGCTGTCTAGCCTTTGAGCTACAAGATTAACTGTCCCTGTGGAAGACATAGCATACACTAGTAAGAAGTGGGACATTTTTTGCCCATGTACTGTCGAATCTTTGGTCCAAGTGATTGTTTATATATACTTGTTTTTTAAAAGCCTGACGGAAGAGAGCCAGTGTGGTGTAGTGGTTAGAGTGTTAGGACTGGGACTTGGGAGATCTGGGTTCTAGTCCCCACTCAGCCATGAAGCTCACTGGGTGACTTTGGGCCAGTCACTGACTCTCAGCCTAAACTACTTCACAGGGCTGTGGTGAGGATAAAATGGAAAGAAGGAGGATCGTCTAAGCCCCTTTGGCTTCCTTGCAAGAGGAAAAAAGGTGGGATATAAATGTAGAAAAATGAATGAATGAATGAATGAATGAATGGGGGGAGAGAGATTATACACACATGCACTAGTGAATGGAACCAGCTTTGCATGGGTTGGAATAGACCTTAGTTTCATATCGCAAAGTCTTCAAGCAAACTTATAGAGCAGTCAGAATTGTACATATTGCGCCCCCCCTGTATGAGTTGAAGGCATGCCTGCTAACACCTCTAGGCAAGACCCCTGCCATGGTGCACCCCTGTCCACTCTATTCATCTGAAGGAGGACCACCCCACAGCAGGGGGAAGGTCACAGTTCCCAGAACTCTGTATTTCAGCCTACTAATCTCTCTTTGTCTTCAAACTGTATTGACTTCAAAGGTGCTGGTTAATGGAGTGTGCCCCTAGTGGCTGAAGATGTTACTGAAGTCTTCAACCACACTGTTGTTGTTTATTCGGTCAGTCGCTTCCGACTCTTCGTGACTTCATGACCAGCCCGTGCCAGAGTTTCCTGTTGGCCGTCGCCACCCCTAGCTCCCCCAAGGTCGAGTCCGTCACCTCCAGAATATCATCCATCCATCTTGCCCTTGGTCGGCCCCTCTTCCTTTTGCCTTCCACTTTCCCTATCAGCATCTTTTCCAGGGTGTCCTGTCTTCTCATGATGTGGCCAAAGTACTTCAGTTTTGCCTTCAATATCATTCCTCAAGTGAGCAGTCTGGCTTTATTTCCTGGAGTATGGACTGGTTTGATCTTCTTGCAGTCCAAGGCACTCTCAGAATTTTCCTCCAGCACCACAGTTCAAAAGCATCTATCTTCCTTCGCTCAGCCTTCCTTATGGTCCAGCTCTCGCAGCCATAGGTTTCCACGGGGAATACCATTGCTTTCACTATGCGGACCTTTGTTGTCAGTGTGATGTCTCTGCTCTTCACTATTTGATCAAGATTTGTCATTGCTCTCCTCCCAAAAAGTAAACATCTTCTGATTTCCTGGCTGCAGTCAGCATCTGCAGTAATCTTTGCGCCTAGAAAGACAAAGTCTGTCACTGCCTCCACGTTTTCTCCCTCTATTTGCCAGTTATTGATCAAGTTGGTTGCCATAATCTTGGTTTTTTTGAGGTTTAACTGCAACCCAGCTTTTGCACTTCCTTTTTTCACCTTCGTCATGAGGTTCCTCAGCTCCTCCTCGCTTTCAGCCATCAGAGCGGTATCATCTGCATATCGGAGATTGTTAATGTTCAACCACACAGATACATTTAAATTAATTAAAATTAATCAATGCATTTTAAAACAAAATAACTCTGAGGTGCATGGCTCTAGGGTCCCCTTAGTATGCATGCCAAGTTTCAGTCCCATACATTTCATGGTCTTGGAGCTGTAGTGCTAACGGATGGACAGACAGAAACACATCTTTCATTGTGTATATATATAATTACTTCACACATATTTCAATTGCTTTTCTTCCCTCTTGTCACTTTCATGAACCTTGATCATGAAGTACTTCCCCCCCTCTTCAAAGAGCTCCCTGCATCTCTGTCTCTTGAGAATGAATATCAAATATGTTCTTACAATTATGCCTGATGCATCTCTCCTGAGAAGAGACTATCATTAATTATTTCAGAAATATTCTATGTAGACAACATAAACACACTTCACAGATGTTCAGCTGGTGTGGTAATGTACAAAATGTAATTAGGGTTTCAACATTTATGGCTAGATCCTAGGCATGTTAATTCATAAGTCAATCCTACTGTGTTCAGTAAGGTTTACTCCCAAGTAGGTGTATATAGAATTGTAGCCTTTGTCAAGTAATTGGTTAGATTGATTGATTAAAGTCATTTTGATCACCTAAAAAGGTACCCCCGATTAACTGAGCAGAATACTTTTTTTAAAAGATTTTTTTAAATACATATGCCTAAATCAGAAGTGGCAAGCACTATATTAGAGACATTTCTCTTCTTTGGAAGAATCATAGAATCATAGAATAGTAGGGTTGGAAGGGGCCTATGAGACCAAAGAGTCCAACCCCCCATGAAGTCCAACCCCAGAAGAAGGCCTCTTCTAAAATGGCGCCTGCTGTGACATATGTGTGCATAATCTAAAAATGGCTGTTTATTCATGTGCACATTTATGCAGATCATTTAACTGATTATAATCACTTAGAGATATTTTTAATTTGGTAAGTGGTATACGAATCTAGTAAATCAATATTAATTAAATAAATAATACTAATTAATTGACTAAGATGTTTTTGTTTGCGTGATAGCCCTAAATATAAGCCAACACTGCTGTGTAGTTTAGCATCTGGGCTAAGGGAGAGATTGCATATATTCTAGTTCTTCTCTGCAAGACAACTCCTGGTTTACGAGATGCTGGCATTAGAGGAGGAAGAGGTGGTGTAGATCAGGGTTGGGTAGGAAGTAGATCTTCACATCTTTTGGACAGCAACTCCCAGCATTCCTGACCATTGGCCAGGCTGGCAGGGGCTTCTGGGAGTTGAAGTCCCAAATATTTGGAGCTCTACCTTCTGCCCTCCCCTTGTGTAGATACTGCAGTTGAAAACACTGGTCTAGAACCCACATCTACTAGTTTTTCTTTCCAAATCATCCCTTCCCTACGGGTCTTTAGAGTAGAGAAATGGTAGCAAGGCATTTGGATACAAGGCTGGTAGCGAATAGTTCAAGCTTAACCTTCCTGGTATCAAACCAATGTTCCTAAAACTATCACTGTATGGCCATCTTGCAAGTAGTTTTAGTTCTGGTCCAAAACTGAATGCTTACATGTATTATTATATTTCAGTTTCACAGAGCTTAAGGCTCATGTCTTAAGACTGGCTGTATTCGGACACAGCAATAATCTATAGTTTATTTTTACAAAAGCAAGCCTGCGTGAGCCTTGGGCAATGCTCTCCCCTCTCCTTCTTTGGCACAGCTGTGATGAGGAGATGGGGAAGTTTTCACTCCTGCTGGTGTTGTTGTTATTGTTTTTAACTAAACCACCGTTTCAAGTTATTTCCAGCCTTGGACAAAATGTGTTTAGGCTTACTCTGAAACAAGCCAACTTCAAGCCTTAGTTTATGAAGCTGGCTCGCTTTAGTCAACCACAGTTAAACTTAATCACATATATAATGCTAAACTGTGGTTAATTGAAAATGGAGTTTCTGATCTCCTTGTGGCCATGCTGAAAGAGGAGAGGGAAAGGAGAAATGCTCAAGTCCGAGGCTTATTCATGTAACGCTAACCCATAGTTTATTGTTGCATCAAAATGTAGTAATTGTGGCAGATTTTTATCACTTTAATTTTCGCCACATGTGCAGAGAAACCTGGAAGTCCCTCAGCTTAATGCTTGCCTGGATTGTAACAGACTTGAAAGTGCTGTCAGTCTAACTATTAAATAAAAAGTTACCTGAAGCAGCCCTACATGTTCCTGAGGGTATCCGCTAGTGGTAACTGCAAAAGTATCCTTGCTGCAGTGAAAGCCTAGACTTTGTCATTAGAACAATTTTGCACTGAAAAGTGCTATGGAGATAATTATGACGATGGGAAATGGTCCAAAACCTCCAGTTGCATACGCTTTTAAACATGATGCTAAAGTACATTTAGCCTAAATGCAAAAAATTCAAATTCATATTTAGAGGTGCTGTTTGAGATTTCATGAGCCAAGTGCTAGTTTAAATCGGCACGTTTTAAGGGTACAATCTTACACATGTTTAGAGAGAGAAAAGTCTACAACTCCCAGCATTGCCTGGCCATGCTGGGAGTTGTAGACTTTTCTCTCTCTAAACATGCATGGAATTGCACCTTAAATTTGTAACTGTAAGGGTATGCGAAGGAATGAAGCTCTGTATTACAGGTCTTTTGAACATCATATAATCAACTCTGTTAAATATTCTGCCATTGATGTTCATGAACGAGGGTTTTGTTTCTCTTGGGTTTATGTCTCATGATTCCAGCTGTATATTATATCCATGGAAGTCAATAGGAGCCAGGCGTGCTTGGCGCCATGCAGGATTGGATCTTTTGAGCTTGTGGAAACTTTTTTTTTCTGTGCCATGATGATCATTGTACCATTGCATCAGAAGATTGGTTGTATCCTCAGTTGTAATAAGTCTCAAATGTTCCAATAAATTCAAGCTCCATATCTATGACTGCAATCGAGCAGCTTTCTAAAGCTTCTCAATTTAGCATTCTGCTTAACGTTCACTAGCTGGGTTGTCTTGAGTTTTACATGCAGAGATGGCTGTGCATTGAGCAAACTGAAGTTAAGCAAGGTAATAATGGCAGCAGTTACTTAAAATATGTTATGACAGTGCAATAAATAAAGTATTTCTCTCTTGCTGTGTGGTAGGAACAGCTAAAACGTGTTGGTCAATTGCTGCTGTTCCTCTCACACACCCACACATTGGAAAATTGGCCTCTGTTACATGAGCTATCAATATTCAGATACTTTTCTGCTGAGAACGTAATGGTATCAGGGTTGCCTCTGTTTCTATTGTATTTATTGATGCAAACTTCTATGCAATGTTGTAAATCGTATGCTCTTGTAAGATTTTAGCTACATCGTCAAAGCAAGGCTTTAAGTGCTGATGCTTGCTACTGGCAATATGTATGTGAGTTGCTAATATACATGGCATTTGCTAACCACTTCATTGCAAAAGCATGTGTGTTCTTGGGATTTTTAGTGTCAAATTCCTAAGTGCTCCATCCCAACAAAACAAACCTCACCTTTTGTATTTGGAATACTATGTATATCAAACAAATAAACACCAAATAATTTCCAAGATAGTGTGTGTGTGTGTGGGGGGGGGGCAATGAGGGCAAGAGCATGAGAGCAAGGGTCATAGAGCAGCCTTCTGCAACTTGATGCCTCCAAATGGGAATAATGGGAGTTGTAGTCCAACACATCTGGAGGATACCAACGTGTATTGGTATCTGGAGGATACCAAGTTGCAGGAGGCTGGCCATAGCAGGTGTCTGGGAATCTAGGTTGAGTGAAGTCCAACCATCTGAATCTCAGCTTTAATTGTGAAATGTCCTATGTTTCTAAAGTGTTTCTCAATGCCCACGAAAGGACCATGTTGGACAATAAAGCATGTCCCCTTGATTCCATAGGAGCTACCATATTTGATAGTTAAGGGCAGCGCTTTTTACTGCACGGTGTAGCAGTGCTTGTACAGAATCCTTGTCCCTTTCCTTCCGTAATCTGGGTATCCAGGGTGAAGGCAAATGTTCAACAGTACTTCTGCTTTTTTTCTTCTTCTCTTGCCCAGATGAAAAGAATGCGAAGCTTGGATTGGAAGTCTGGTTAGGGTCAAAGAGGTTTCGCAGGATCAATTCTGTGGTAGATTTTCTCTCACTGGAAGGCAAAGTGAGATGATGTTTGTGATGCAAGTAAGATTGGATTGGGTCAAGCAATGCCAGGGCAGAAAGATAGGGGGCAAGGTTAGACACTGGAATTTGGAGTAAGTATTTGGGAAAGGGTCACAGAAGAGCTGGTGGGAAGCAAATGAGCTAAGGACACTGCCCATGACTGAGGTTAAGCGACACAGTTCTTCTCCCTGTTATTTCTGTACCATGTTGGTTGGTGTTAATGCTGGCGCTTAGGGCCAAAACAGACATTACTTTGAATCTGTATCTAGCAGCTTTGTCTCTTCTCATTTTTCCTCTAAAATAGGTGCAGGGCCCCCATTACAGATCTTTAAAGCCTTCCTACCCCCTGCTCTAGGGTCCCGTTTCAGATCAGGGCTCTGCACCTATTCTAGAGTTAAATTTTTAAAAAGACACAGCTGCTAGTTATGGATTTAGAGTAATGTCTGCCTTGGCCCTTGGCCTGGAAAATGGAAACTGGCATTTGAATGGAAGCTGGCTGGGGTCAAGAGGAAATGCGGAGAAGCCCCTTGTCAGTTTCACTCCTGGCAGACCGTTTTCAAGGTTGTGTCTGTGTGTCTGTGTGAAAAGAGAGTATATGTGTGTTACAGTGTAGTGGGTTACACTCTACAGATAGAAAATAGTATTCTCATTGTAGGCCAAGCATTTCTCCCTTTTTATATGCTAGCACCCATGCCATCCAGTGCACAGAGAGTGGAGGGTGGGCAGCAGGATGCTTATCGCCTAATTGCAGGGCTTTCCCATACCCATTATGTATGGACTGGATATGGTTCCCTATGCCATCAAGACTAAAATGTGGGAGGGGAGTAGTTACCTAGATTAAGTCAGAAGCATATCACTGCTTTTGGCTATGACTGCTATGGTAACCAAATTCCATTTCGAAAATGGGACGGAGTTCAGCTGAGCGCATTTCTCTCATTGCCTTATTGACTAATTTTTGTCCCCCCCTTTGGCTTTGCATTCAGTACGATCAGGCACCCAACTGCTGTCTCTTCAGTGGTGCTGAGGCATGGATGTTCAAAGAGCACTCTGATATTTGCATTAGAAACTCGTGATTATATGTCAGTATTAGATACTTTGGGATGGCATAATTCATATATCATTTTCATACAGTGTAATTCTCTCTTTCTCACACACTTTTTTTCTAACTCAATAAAGGTGGGATCGCTAAAAAAAGCAGAATACTTTTATAATGAGCTCTGTTAAAGTCTTAAGATGAGCATGCATTCTGATATGATTGGTATAACCCAACCCAAACATCTTGAAGCCATCTGAGATGGTAGGATGTAAATTTAGTGAGTGGTATCCAGACTAAGTTAGTCACGTGTGGGTCTCATTTAAATTAATGGGACAAGTTAGTCATGAATAACTTTAGTCCCATTGGCTAGCTTAGTGGGAATCTCACCCAATATTATCTAAGGCAGGGGTAGGCAACTTGTGGCCCTCCAGGTGCTGTTGAACTACAAATCCCATCACCTCTAGCCAGCATGGCCAATAGTGAGAGATCATGAGAGTTCCCCGGGCACATTTGCACAGTTAAGCATTCAGGGCTTAGTGTCTCAGAATACCAGCACCTCTCTATGTGAACAAGGAATGCCAGAGTATTTTCCCCATTCATAGAGTTCACTGTGTGATTTAGGGAACTCTGTAGTCCACTCAGTCCTATTACTAACAGGCTTCCTTATCCAGAGATATGAAAGAGCTGAAGATTCCGATCAGTGGTGGCCATCTTTCCACTCATTTCAGTGTCTTAGAGAGCAATCCTGTGTTCCCTAGACAGCGTCTGGGAGAGATAGGATTTTCAGTTTCTCAGCTACGAGCTCATAGACAGCACTACAAGCTTATAGCTGGGAAACTGTGCTCCCTGCCCCCTTCCCCGCCCCCTCGTAGCCAGGGCAGAGAGAACTGCTCTGCTGCCTCCGCATTCATAACACAGAGCATGGAGGGGTGAAAACGGGGTGTTCCAGGAGGCAGGGATGGGAGGAGACCACAGAAGTTGTTTTAGACGGCTTTCTGTTTGGCCTCCAGCCCTGTTCCCACCCCCTCTCCGAAGCCTCACTTAGACACGCGAAAGCACATGTCTAAGGCAAAGGGTAGGGCTGCTAAAGCACAGAAGGAATCCTCTCCTCCCTGCTGCTTCTGCCCTGCCTGGGATAAGCGGTCGCCTCCTACGTCAAGGGGAGGTCGGAGGCACCTGTCTATTTCTATGAGATGGTGTCCTTAACCATTCTTTGTTTATGTAGACAAATCATGTAGACAAGTGGTATTTGGGGGGTTGTTAACCCCAGACAGATAATTATGTAAGCAGACCTTTTGTGCTAAGAAAGAAATTTGGATGGTTCTGGTGGAAATAAATGTTGTTTAGTCAAGGGATCCCTGTGTGTGACTCTACAAAAGCTCTCTGGAAATACATGCAAATGAGGATGCGCCATCTTGTGCTTGTATCTGCTTAATGAAAGCATAATTTTAGTTCAGAGCTCTATATTAAAAATATGTATTAGAAACCTCTAAAATATTAATAGTGGGTTTACGGATTCCTAATGCCAATCTGATAACAGCGAAGCTTGGAGGGGATTAATTGTGTATAGCAATTCCATATGGAATGTTACATTGGGCTTCTGCTGGTAGGTTTCTTGGTCCAGAATAAATGTAGGAAGTTCGAGGTTAAGAATTCTCAGAGGAGCTGTATCCTAAGCCTTTCCCTGTGATTTGTGTATGGCAGTCTAGCTATATGGGTCCAGAAGGGCTAATTCATAGCTATAAAGTGCACTTGCTGCTTTTTGGAAGTCATGTGACTTTCAATAACCTGGCCTAGGAATTACTAGCTCCCAGTTGTCAAGAGTAGGTTTCATAGAGATGAGGGAAACCAGACTGACAGACATATCTTTGGGTCTTTAAATGAATACCTATTCCTCTTTTTATCCTAACATTATTAGGTGTGATAGTTCAAGGTAGCAAGATGCCTCCCCTCCTCTCTTTGGCTCTGGAGGACTCAGACCTAGCAAGGTACTTTTGCTTCGACACTGGGTGGGACATCATGGCAACTAATCCTAATAGCACCAGATCTGGCTTGGTTCTAACTTCCCCACAGCCCTGTTTACAGCAGTAGGAAGTGGCTGGTGGTCAGCTGGTCAATTAGTTACTCTGTTGTGTCCCTGCCTGTTCTCTGGTTTGCCAACCTGGGACTTCCACTGAGTGTTTGATCCTGTGGCTAGATGCATTTGAGCAGTGTTACCACAGACTGGACTCTGGGGATGCTAAGGTCTGGATTATATGGGGATTTATTCCCTTGTGCCAGAGTTCTGATTTTGCAAGGACCGCTGGTTCTGTGCTGATGACTAGTAGGGACACAATATGTAAAACAGACTCCAAAATGTAGGCCATTCATTAAAGACTGCTTCTAAATGTAATGTGTGGATAATCTTTACAGTGTAATTATGTAGTTTAGACTCTAGGTGGCACTGGACTTAGTTGTATGTGGATGGAGTCAGGAATTTCCTGTTGCTGTTCTGTTCTTGTATGAGAGAGACTATAAAGTTCTTCAAAAAGGAAAGGTAGCTGTGTTGGTGGTAAGAGAAATGTCAAAATTGGGTGCTGAGATTGTTTCAGGTTGTACCTATGACTCTTCCAAGAGCTGCAGAGAAGAAATAAATGAACAATACTTGATCCCCCATTTCTGAGAATATAAAATCCAGCTATTACTCAAAAAGCATATCGGTCCTTAGCTTGAAAGCATCCAGATTCTTTGGTGAGTAGAAAGCAAATCTAAAGAGAAACTAGATAGTTTTCTTATTAACAACATTGGAGATAATTTAGATGGTATACTAGGTAAAACATGTTTTTAAAGAAGCCAAGTTGCGTAGCTTTATCTAGTAGTTGGAGGGGATTTACCCTCAGAGAACAAAGCCCCAAGTCTCTTCCTCCAGTAAAGGATTTTGCTACTGAATGGCTAAATTTTGTATTTAAACTTAATTTGTCTAGCTTCCCAACTGATAACAGGAAGAAACAGTTTAACCATTTGATGTAAGTGTGCAGAAGTTTGGGATGGATGGATCTGTCATCTTGGTCTTTCCAAGATGGTCGGGTTTTTTAGGTCATACTTCTTTCTGTCCCATTTTTTCATGAGCTTCCACTTTTAAAAACCCAAACCATCTGTAATGAAATTTGTACTTGTTTGCATTTTTCATGAAGTATACATTTTAAAGGCATTTTTACCTTGTTGAAATGCTGTTTTGTACGCACTTTTTTCAAATATACATATTCCATGCACACTTTCCCCATATATGTGCCTTCTTGGAGCATTTCCCCCCGAGATTAACTGCACTGAGAAACTTGCAAAAAAAAATGTGAATTTCGAAGTACCGCTCTGTCTCAGCTCACTAAATGGCTTTGGAAGTGCAAATTGGGTAAATACATAAAGAAACCCGCAATGTAACAAATTTTCACCCATCCCTCCTAGAAGCAAGGATGAGAAGGCTTATTTAAACAGTCTATCGGGTGTTCCCCCTGGTTTCTACAGTCAATCTTTGGGAGGAACAACACATTGGGATTGTTTTGCAAGAGGCCTTGCTAGTCAAGAAAAAGTCTAACTTTTTGACAACATCATGTCTGGAAATGGTGGTTGGAAACAGGATTTAGAGGTATGACGTATCCTCACCTCTATCAGTGGAGCCATTTTGGATGACAAAAGCACAGATGATCACAAGCTGCCCCTTTCCCGCACTAACTAAGAAGAGCTACAATACTATGCTTTCTCCCTTTTTCACTTATTACACTGTATTAGAAATGTTACTGTAAAACAACGTAGCATCGACAGGGTGCTATATGTTGTATAAAAGATATAAATTACACAGATGATTATAATGTATAATAGGTTCCTCCTGTGCAAGCATCGGGTCATTACTGACCCCTAGAGGGATGCCGCTTGCGCTGGCGTTTTCATGGAAGACTATAGCGGGATGGTTTGCCATTGCCTTCCCCAGTCGTGACTACCTTTCCCCCAGCAAGCTGGGTACTCATTTTACTGACCTCGGAAGGATGGAAGGCTGAGTCGACCTGAGCCAGCTACCTGGGACCCAGCTTCCGCCGGGATCGAACTCAGGTCGTGGGGAGAGTTTTGGTTGCAACATTGCCGCCTACCACTCTGCGCCACACGAGGCTCTATAATGTATAATAGATGGGCACAAAAGAGATGGGTGGAATAATCCAGGGGTCGGTAATAGAACAGCATGGATGTGGTATTTTAATTAGTTATTTTATTGTTTTATTATTGTTTTATGGCTTTATTGATTGCGTTTATGGCATTTTAGCATGATTTTATCTTGTGAACCTCTTCGGGGTTTTTTTTTTAAAGTTAAGTGGTATAGAAATTTTTTGAAATGAACGAATGGGTAAATTGTCACATGGTTTGCCCTTGCATGGCTGATTTTTCTTTAACAAATAGCTAGCGCAGGAGAAATGGAGCCAGATGGTGGCATGTGGGCATGGAGGGGTAAGAACATAAGAAGAGCCATGCTGGATCTCACTAAGGATCCATCTAGTCCAGCATTCTTTTCACAGAGTGGCCAACCAGCTGTCAACCAGGAAACCACAAGCGGGTCATGAGTGCAAGACCACCCTCCTGCCCATGTTCCCCAGTGCCTAGTGTACATAAGCTTACTGCCTCTGGTACTGGAGGTAACCGTTTGCCCCTGCCATTGTCCCAGTCAGAATCACAAACCCCCACTCCATGCATGCTCTTTGCAGTGGGAAGCTTAGAGTGATCTTAGGGTGACTCAGGAAATTCTATACCCAGTTATACAGTCAGGGCCAGAAATATTGGAACAAGGATAACTGTTTTGGCAGTTGCCCTCTGTACACCACCACATTGAAGTTGAAAGGAAACACACCCAGATGGGAGCAAAGTCAGGACTTCCAGCTGTAATTCAAGGGGTCTGACAAAAGTGGGGCACTAACCATTCAGGAAGGACAGCCCGTGGCATACACACACACCCATCGTTGGTGGCTCATAAGTAATGGAACAAATGGCTGACAAGCAGCTGCATGGCCAGGTGTGGCCTGTTTCCTGGGTACCCCATGACCAATCAAGCAGATAAAAGGCCTGGAGGTGGTTCTGAGTGTTACATTTGCATTTGGTAGCTGTTCACTGGAACTCCCAACATGAGGCCCAAAGAGGTGTCCGTGTGAGTGAAGGAGGCCATCATTAGGCTGAGGAAACAAAATAAACCCATCAGAGAGATAGCAAAAGCAGTAGGAGTGGCCAATACAACAGTTTGGAACATCCTGGAAAAGAAGGAATTAACTGGCAAGCTCAGCTACAGCAAAAGGCTTGGAAGACCACAGAAGACAACTAAAGTGGATGACCGCAGGATTCTGCTCATGGTGAAGAGGAACCCTTTCACAACATCTAGCCAGGTCAAGAATGCTCTTGCGGAGGTAGACATGTCATTGTCAACATCTACAGTCAAGAGACAGCTGTATGAATGTAAATACAGAGGCTTCACAACAAGGTGCAAACCACCGGTAACACTCAAGAACAGAAAGGCCAGATTAGCCTTTGCCAGTAAACACCTAAAAAAAGCCTCCCCAGTTCTGGAATAAGATCCTTTGGACTGATGAAACCAAGATTATCTTGTACCAGAATGATGGGAAGAGAAAAGTATGGAGAAGGAAAGGAACAGCTCATGATCCAAAGCATACCACATCATCTGTCAAACATGGAGGAGGCAGTGTTATGGCATGGGCATGTATGGCTGCCAATGGAGCCAGGTCACTGGTGTTTATTGATGACCTGCCTGCTGATAAAAGCAGCAGGATGAATTCTGAAGTGCATAGGGCTATACTTTCTGCTCAGATTCAGCCAAATACTGCCCAACTGATAGGACGCCACTTCATATTGCAGATGGATAATGACCCAAAACATACAGCAAAAGCTACCCAAGAGTTTCTGAAGGCAAAGAAGTGGGATGTTCTTCAATGGCCAAGTCAGTCACCTGCTCTCAACCCAATAGAGCATGCTTCTCACTTACTGAAGACAAGACTGAAGGCAGAAAGACCCACAAACAAGCAGCAGCTGAAGGCAGCTGCAGTAAAGGCCTGGCAAAGCATCTTGAGGGAGGCAACTCGGCATTTGGCCATGTCCATGGGTTCCAGACTTCAGGCAGTCATTGACTGCAAAGGATTTTCATTCAGGTATTAAAGGGGATCCTTAAGTTTGAAATGATGTTGGTTTGTTCCATTACTTATGAGCCCCTAACGATGGGGGGGGGTATGCCACTGGCTGTACTTCCTGAATGGTTAGTGCCCCACTTTTGTCAAACCACTTGAATTACAGCTGAAAGTCCTGACTTCGCCCCCGTCTGGGTGTGTTTCCTTTCAACTTCAGTGTGGTGGTGTACTGAGGCCAACTGCCAAAACAGTTATCCTTGTTCCAATATTTCTGGCCCTGACTGTACATGGGAAAGTTCACAGGCCAGAAATGGGTCATTCCCCCAATCCTTTCTGATGATGATGGGGAGGGTCTGTAGCTCAGTGGCAGAGCACCTGCCTTGCATGCAGAAGGTCTCAGGTTCAATCCCTGATATCTCTAGGTAGAGCTCAGAAAGAATTCTGCCTGAAATCCCGGAGAGCTGCTGCTACCAGTCAGTGTCAACAGTATTAGGCTAGTTGGGCTGATTTGATATTAAGCAACTTCCTATGTTTCTGTGATATGTATCTGCTTCAGCTTGACTGAACTAGTAATCTGAACAGGATCCCACGAGCCCAGATAAGCATACTGTAATCAGGGATGGGGCAATTTCTTGATATGGGCTCGGAGTGCGCTGCTGTGATCACACAGTTAATCCAAGCAGATGAGCAATAGACTGCAGTTTCAAAAACCCAGTCTTTCCTTTTGTTTGTGTGCACAGTTAATGGGATTAATTCAAAACCAAGGCTTGCTCCAGGTTGTTGCTGTTGCTGCTGTTGCTGTTGTTGTTGTTGTTTTTGTCCCGTGTTTGTGTTTAGGAGCTCCTTTCCCCCCGCCTTCTTAGAGATGGTGCATTTGTTTGCAACACATCAAACTGAAAAGTGGTGGGGGAGAATTATGTTGTTTCTGTTTCCCTTAAGCTAGCAGGAAGGGTGGAGATCTATCCATCTATTTTGCAAGTGTCCTACTCTAAGAGAGTTGCCCCGTTCTTTCCATGCTCAGAGTTATCGTAATAGAGACCAGAAATAGAATTCTAACTTGTGATTTTAAAAGTTAATGGGAGATTTTGGTCATCATTATTTTTTAGTAGTATGTGTGAGCATCAACCAAGACACTGTAACTGTTGGCGGCTTTGAGAACATCAACGCCATCAATTTATGCTTTATAACCGTAAGGCATTCATCTTTTTTCAAACAACTCACCAGACGTTTTTGTAGTGAATGTGTAACTTTTGCAGTAGATTCATAGACAGGAAAGTTTTTCAAGCTTTGTTTTGTATAAGTAGGATTCCTGAGAAAATTCCTGGAGGAGAAGGCTATCGATGGCTACTAGTCTTGATGTCTGTATGCACCCCCAGTATCAAGGGCAGTATACCTGTGTACACCAGTTGCTGGGGAACATGGATGGGAGGGTGCTGTTGCACTCAAGTCCTGCTTGTGGGTTTCCCGTGGGCATCTGGTTGGCCACTGTGTGAACCGAATGCTGGACTAGATGGACCCTGGGTCTGATCCAGTGTGGCTCTTCTTATGTTCTCATGACAGCTGGTCTACGTAACTGAAAAAAACTGCAGTGTAGCACACCACCTCTCTCTCTCTCTCTCTCTGTTGCTGAAAAGCGGTAAATATTCCCAATAAATAAATGTGATATGAAGACTCTAACTCTGTATTCTTTCACTGGGAATGCAGTGTTTCAGCAAGCATTTCTGTACCTGAGGTATTGGCATTTGCTTTAAAAACAACATGGACAACAAGTCTAAAAAAAGTGCTAATGTTTCAAAGCCTTGTATTGTTGGCTGGCTTCAAAATTATGTTCATCTGAAGTGCTTTATATACACATGGCATTACAAACTGTCTAGTTTCTCTCCCCCACACTCCTTTCTGTATTGTCCATTTATCCCTCTTACATTCCATCTTAAAACTAGTCAGACTTCATTACTTTCTCCCCTGCCCCCACAGTTTTAAAATAATATTTATTTGTTTATTATTTTTAAACACATTACTTTACAAAAAAAACCCTACAAACACTAACTCATTACTATTCTTTTGACATTTAACACACCAAAGCCTATTACAAACATTAGAAATATTGAGTCCCATCAAATATCTTATGACAATAGAACGTCTATATGCTAACGAACAATGACACCCTACTATAAAAGAAATGGATTACCATTTATCACACCTTGCTTATTCTTCCAAAACCTTCTAAATGGCTCTGATTGCTGTTCAAATGGATTTATCCTATATTTTCCCTGCTTTACCTAAAGAACCCATGTGATTTTACTTAAGATTGCCAAATCTCACATTTTAATATACCACTGTTTAATTTAGGTATTTCCTTGCTTTTCCAGTACTTGGCATAAAGAAGGCATGGTGCTAACATAATATAAAAGACTAGGCTTTTTTTTGTTGTTATTCTTTGGTACTGCAGCTTTCAGATATGTTAGTAAGCAAACTTTAGGATCTAAAGGTATAGTCTATTTCAAAATATTCCTAATATTAAAAATAATTTCTTTCCAGAATCTCTTTGCCTCAGAACAATTCCACCAACAATATATAAAGTCTTCTCATCCCTTCCCAGTCCCACATTTCCAACAAATATCCTTACCTCGCTATAGATCTTAGATTCTCCCCCTGCTTTTTGTAATACTTTGTCCGATGAAGAGATCTGAAGATTTCAAAAGCTTGCTCAGTATTCTGTGACCTCTGAGTTGGCCTAATAAAGGTATTATCCTAATATGGATTTTGGAATATTAGTATGTATGTTTTCATAGGTGTGGTCTTTTCACTTTTAATGCTTCGTTTTCATCCAGCTTTTAAAAATTGGTTATGGATAGCAGGGCCAGTTAAAGTCGTCAACTACCAGCTTTCTGCACTGTAGGGAAATGACTGTTTTGAAGTTAACATTCTTTGTCAAGAGTGGGCATGTGACCAAACCCCATGGAAATCTACAGGTCACTTGGCTTGCTTGTTCCGATACTTTTAACTGCTTGTTCACGTTGTGTAAAACAAGTGCACCTGTGTGGTGGTTCATGCTCTAAGGTCATAATGCGTAAGGAGCAGAATTGCCTGCCACACTTGGAAAGACATAAGCTAATGTTTGAGAAAACGTGTTTCCATGAAAATAAAATGCTGTAAACTCTTGGTGCATTGTTCATGTGGATGAAACCATTGGGAACGTTCCTATCGAAACAAGACTACCTTGGGGCTAATTCATGCATTATTTGGCCACTGACGTACACACTTGGCTCGTATGAACCAAGTAGCACACAAGGAAAGAATTCATGCAATAGTGGGAATAATTTCCATGAACAGGGGAAGGTCACAATAGTTCCTGGCTTATAGAAGCATGGTGCAAGGTTCTTCCCGATACATTACACTGCTTGTGTGAACAGATCACTTGGTTTCTCTCTTAAATGTACACATCAGCTGCTGAGTATGACACAAGTCAGTCTCCAGAGCCTGCCCCTCCTGGCGGCTGGCTAGTCACCTAGTCAGGGAAAAGTGTAGAATAGTCCTAGGATATCCCTGTGCTGAAAGCCAGCTATCCAACTGGCAAAGTGAGAGCATATTGCAGAAGCAACTCCCTTAGCCATGTAGATGACAGCTAGATCAGCCCAGGGTAAAAATCCTGCAGCTATGGATTGCAGGAATCTGATGTACCGTATGAGCAATCCCCCAAATGATGTGCCCTCGATTCCAAACGTAGAATTCTGTGGCAGTACGGTTTCATGTTTATGCAAACCATATGCAATGGGTGGATTTGCATATCTCCCAACTGTCATATTTACATATATTTCAGTCAGATCAGCAGATTCTTTGAAAGGCAAGTCTTATAAATGAATTCCTCACGCTCCCTTTTGTAGCCAAATGGCAACAACAATAGACACATGCGCGGGCACACCGAGAATCCTGCTTAATTCCCGATCTAGTGGACGTTGCTTTGGTTTTGTAGTGCCCTTAAGAGTAACAGAGCAGCACATTTAAATCCATAAATGTACAGTTCATAGGGCAGTTGTTGTTTCCTTATTTGCAGGATTTCTAATTTGGGATGCATGCAAGCTGTAGCCATGCTATGTCAGGGACAGAAGCACACAGGGAACACAGTGGAAAGAGGGATGCCAACATTTGGTCGTTACATTCTGGTAATGCATAAGAAACTCTCCTTAACATGTGTTTAAGAAACTGGAAGAAAAAGGCAGTGCGAGAATGCAGTCTACATATTTTGGCTATGGGGCCTGTTCAGACGTTATTATGCAGAAATCTTACTACAGTAAGAGTCTAATGCAGGGGTCCCCAACCTTTTTGGACATGTGAGCACATTTGGGAATTTGAGAAACTACTGTAAGCACCACTGCAAAATGGCTCCAATGGAGGATGTGCCTAATCACATAATGGCTGCTGTGGGGACCTGGCTAGTCAAAAGAGATGGTGGGGGAGAGTAATAGCAAGGCTCGAGGCTGGGAGGGAGGGGGAAATAGCAAGGCAAAGGGGTAGAGGGATGAGAAACACCAAGGCTAGAAGCTAGGAGGGGGGATAAAAAGTGAGGTAAAGAGGTGGGGTAGAGAAATAGTGAGGCTGGGAGTCGAGAGAAACAGCGCGATAAAGCGCTGAGTGGGAGAGGAAGAGCAAGGCGAGGGACCAGGAAGAAACAGAAGAAGGCTAGGGATGGGGAAAGTAGAGAAATAGCAAGGAAAGCTATTGGGTGGAGAGAAATAACAAGGCTATGTATAATCTCTAGGAAGCTGCATTTTCATACATAGGTATTTCATATTTATTCATTGCTATGGATATACACAAATCCATGTACGTATATTAAAAATGTATTTTAAAAATTTTTGCAGGTGCCTGCGGGTGCCACATTGGGGACTCCTTTGTGGGAGCCATTGGAGGGCCCTGGGGGTACCATGGTGCCCCAGGGGTGCTGTATTGGAGACCCCAGTCCTAATGTGGCCACCTGACTCTGGAGAGAAAGCAATATCTGATCCAGTGCCATGCTTGTTTCAGCTTGGTCTCTCTGCGAACCTCTTTCCTGAACCAACCCTGTATAAAATCTGGGGTTGTGAGGCAGATAGAGCCATCAGATAAGTACAGAACTGCTGGATCATATGTTCTCTTGTGCCCATGGTGAGGGGGTGGAGGAAGGGTGCATGTGAACCCGTTACTCTTGCTGGGTTTAGATTTTTACCTGGCAAGTAACGTCTGAATAGGCCCCTCTGGCTTTGGACCAGGGGTGGGGAACATGTGGCCGTCCAGATGAGGTTAAGCTACAACTCCCTTCAGCCTTAGGCAGCATAGCCAATGGCGATGGATGAAGGGACTTGCAGTCCAGCAACATCTGGAGCACCACACGTTGCCCATCCCTGCTTTTGAGTCAAGACAGATGGGTTTGGCATATGCAACGGGTGTTGTCTGCCTCCCATATCCAAGCTTTTGAGCGTACATGTGGTGTCAAATCATGAGTGATATGCTCTGTAGTGCGCTGTCAGGAGCGCCCTAGCTGCCTCTTGCAGTCCCCTCCAATAGCCAACTCAGGACACAGATGACGAGGATTCTTTCCAAGGCTTTCTTTCTTTATTACTTTATGACTCTTTCAGATACTAATCACTAGCGACTAAGCAAGGAACAGCACTGGGGAAAGATAGCAGAGTAGCCTAAGCACCAGGTAAGGCAGTTGGTCCCTGTTTGAAAGAGAACTGTGGGAAGACTCTGAACTTATGGGCTATGGAGAGATCCTCCCTCTTTCCCTTGGGTCCTCGGGACGCGACTGTTGTTTTAGTGCCAAATGAGCGGCACGCCTCCTCTTGGTGCCCTCCATCTGTTGTCGCTCCCTGCGTCTGCGCCGAGCGTCCAGCAAGCCCCCCTCCAGCGCTCTCTCACTGCCAGGGTCACTATCTCTCCCAGGAATGCTGGCAGGAGGAATCTCTGCCAGCTGCTGTGCCTGTGAGAGATGAGCGAGCTCCTCTCCCACGGATTGCTGTTCCTCCTCAGAATCAGAACTGCTCTGGGGCTCTATGGGCTTAGTTTCCACCCTGACATGCAGTTGCCAACAATTCTATCCTTTATGAATCTCATATATGCTTCCACCTTGTCTAACTAGATAGTCACATTGAAAGTTTATTTCCAAAGTAGCACATCCCTGGGATTTGACCGGTTAGGAGTTTATGTCGCCAAAACGAGCTCTTATAGTAGACGTGCTAGACCCAATTGCCAGAATTCCTCCCTGAAAAGTACAGAAAATCTTGGGTGTTCTTCTCGCGTTCTACCTTTTCAGAACGCCTTTTTTAAACATTTTGTATGTTTCATTCATTTTGACATTCCCCTAGCAGCCCTTCTTTTCAGCTTTTATTTCTAGCTGTTGCTGCTATGTAAAATGGCTACCGGGAGCTGCTTTGGAGGCTCTTGGCTGGAGCCCAGCTAGATGTGTGAAGAGTTGGCCGGTTCTGGGAGAATGCATGGCAGCTGTCAAACATGTTTGGGATACTGGAAGAGTGGCAGAAATTCTGCTTAGCATAACGATGCAAAAAAGTCCCAAGTCTTAGAAACCAATTAGGCAGAGGCTGCGTTGGAAACAGCCCAATAGTTTAAATATCATAATGGCCTCCAAGGGTGTAAATTCATCAATTTTGAAATTCCTTGTCTTCCTTTTTTGAGGAAACGGGAGGAAAAGTGACACATTAAACTGTCCTGACCCAATGCCTTAACTGATAAATAGGTTAAATTTCTCAGTGCCCTAAATGACTGTGCCCTAGAACAGTTGGTCATGGAACTGACCAGAGGGGAGCCAACTTTGAATTTAATCCTAAGTGCTGTTGCCCAGGACCTAGTACAAGATGTAAATGTTGTTGAACCAACTGGAAACAGTGATCACAGTGCCATCAGATTTAATATATAGATTATATAGACATCAGATTTGATCTCTATATACTAATGCCCAGAGTATGGGAAACAAACAGAACAAATTTGAACTCTTAATACAAGAGGGAAATTATGACCTGATAGGTATAACTGAGACTTGGTGGGATGACTGTCATGACTGGAATACAGCAATTGAAGGATATAACTTGTTCAAAAAGAACAGGAGGAACAGAAAGGGAGGTGGGGTTGCACTGTATGTGAAAAATACATATCTCTGCACAGAAATACAGGAGGAGGAGCTTGGTAGCCCCATCGAGAGCATCTGGGTTGAAACAAATGGAGCAAAGAATAAAAGGAACCTAGTGGTCGGAGTCTACTACCGGCCACCCAATCAAGGAGAAGACAAGGATGAAACTTTTGAAAAGCAAATAGCCAATGTTTTAAGGAAGCATGATGTAGTAGTAATGGGGGACTTCAGTTTCCCCGATATTTGTTGGGAGACAAATTCTGCAAAACATGGCCCCTCCAGGAAATTCCTGACTTGTGTGGCGGATAACTTCCTTGTACATAAAGTAGAGGAAGGAACTAGAGGATCGGCTATCCTTGACTTGATCCTAACCGACAGAGATGACTTGGTGGATAAAGTAGCAGTTACAGGAACTCTGGGGGAAAGCGACCATGTTGTACTTTAGTTCTTGGTTCTAAGGGAAGCAAAAGCCGAGTGTAGTCAAATGCGTACCCTGGATTTTAGGAAAGCTGATTTTAATAAACTCAGAACAATGATCAGTAAGGTCCCACGGCAAGTGACGCTAACGAGAAAAGGAGTCCAAGATGGGTGGGAGCTTTTAAAAAAGGAAATTCTCAAGGCACAATTACAAACAATTCCAACAAGAAGAAAAGGTGGAAGACAACAGAAGAAGCCAATGTGGCTTCACAAAAAGCTTAGGGATGACCTGAAAACAAAAAAGGACACATATAGGAAGTGGAAAGAAGGCCAAGTAACAAAGGAAGAGTACAGGCAGATAGCACAGAATTGCAGGGATGGCGTCAGGAAGGCTAAAGCTGAGAATGAGCTGAGGTTAGCAAGGGATGCTAAAAACAACAAAAAGGCTTTCTTCAGCTACATGCATAGTAAAAGGCAGAGGAAAGAAATGGTGGTTCAGCTATTAAATAAGGATGGCAAAACGATAACAGATGACCAAGAAAAGGCAGAGGTGCTCAATTCCTACTTTGGCTCAGTCTTCTCCCAAAAGAGGGTCTATCATCCCCCTGGCAAAGGCGAAGTACAGGCTGAAGGGGCAGGATTGCAGTTTGAGATCGATAGGCATATGGTCAAGGAACACCTCATTACTTTGAATGAGTTCAAATCTCCAGGGCCAGATGAACTGCATCCTAGAGTAATAAAGGAACTGGCAGAAGAACTCTCAGAACCGCTGTCTATTCTCTTTGAGAAATCATGGAGGACAGGGGAAGTGCCAGATGACTGGAGGAGGGCTAACGTCCCTATCTTCAAAAAGGGTAAAAAGGAGGAACCTGGGAACTACAGACCAGTCAGTCTGACATCAATCCCTGGGAAAATTCTGGAGCAGATGATAAAGGAATCCATCTGTAAGCACCTTGACAACAATGCTGTGATTACTTGAAGCCAACATGGATTTGTCAAAAACAAGTCCTGCCAGACAAATCTGATCTTATTTTTTGATCAAGTAACCTCCCTTGTGGACTGTGGGAATGCTGTAGACATCATATACCTCAACTTCAGCAAAGCTTTCGACAAAGTGCCCCATGATATCCTGATGAGCAAACTAGCTCAAAGTGGGCTAGATGAAACAACGATCCGGTGGATCCACAGTTGGCTACAGAATCGGACTCAAAGAGTGCTTATCAATGGGACATTCTCAAACTGGGGAGAGGTAACGAGTGAGGTACCGCAGGGCTCAGTCCTGAGCCCAGTGCTCTTCAACATTTTTATTAATGACTTGGAGGAGGAGGTGCAGGGAATGCTGATCAAATTTGCAGATGACACAAAATTGGGCGGGATAACTAATACTTTGGAAGACAGAAACAAAATTCAAAGTGATCTGGATAGACTGGAGCGCTGGGCAGAAAACAACAGAATGACATTTAATAGGGACAAATGCCAAGTTCTGCACCTAGGAAAAAGAAACCAAATGCACAGTTACAAGATGGGGGATACATGGCTCAACCACACTACAAGCGAGAAGGATCTTGGAATTGTCGTAGATCACTAGCTGAATATGAGCCAACAATGTGATGTGGCTGCAAAAAAGGCAAATGCTATTTTGGGCTGCATTCATAGAAGCATCGCTTCCAAATCCCGGGAAGTACTAGTTCCCCTCTACTCAGCACTGGTTAGGTCTCATCTGGAGTACTGTGTCCAGTTCTGGGCACCACACTTGAAGAAGGATGCAGACAAACTGGAGAGGGTTCAGAGGAGGGCAACAAAGATGATCAGGGGACTGGAAACAAAGCCCTATGAAGAGAGCCTGAAAGAACTGGGCATGTTTAGCCTTGAGAAGAGAAGACTGAGGGGAGATATGATAGCACTCTTCAAGTACTTGAAAGGTTGAAAGGACAGAGAGGAAGGCCAGGATCTCTTCTTGATCATCCCAGAGTGCAGGACACGGAATCATGGGCTCAAGTTACAGGAAGCCAGATTCTGGCTGAACATCAGGAAAAACTTCCTGACTATAAAAGCAATACGACAATGGAACCAATTACCTGGGGAGGTGGTGGGCTCTCCCACACTGGAGGCCTTCAAGACGAGGCTGGACAGCCATTTGTCAGGGATGCTCTGAGTTGGATTCCTGCATTGAGCTAGGGGTTGGACTTGATGGCCTTGTAGGCCCCTTCCAACCCTACTATTCTATGATTCTATGAATATATAAGTGGGAAATTGCCCAGGAAGTCCAACACGGTCACATTTGACTTCAAAAGAGAAAACTTCTCTAAAATGAGGGAACTGGTGAAATGGAAGCTAAAAGGGGAAGTCAAAAGGATTAAATCCCTTCAAAATGCTTGGAGATTACTCAAAACCACAATAATAGAAGCCCAGCTAAAATGTGTACCACAGGTTAGGAAAGGTAGCACCAAGTCCAAGAGGTTGCCGGCATGGTTATCAAGCAGTGTTAAGGGAGCTATTAGAGAAAAGAGAGCTTCCTTCAGAAAATGGATGTCTCACCCAAGCGAGGAAAACAAAGGGCAGCAGAAGCTTGCACAAAGGTGATGCAAACAGACAATGAGAAATGCAAAAAAGCAGTTTGAAGAGCATATCACTAATGACATCAAGGACATGAGTTCTTTAAATATATCAGAAGCAGGAAACCAGCTGGGGAGGCAGTTGGACCATTGGATGACAATGGAGTTAAAGGAGTACTGAAGGAGGACAAGGGGATGGCAGAGAAGCTGAATGAATTCTTTTCATCTGTTTTCACTGAAGAAGATATAGGACAGATACCTGTGCCTGAAAAGATGTTTTCAGGAAGGGAGTCTGAGGAACTGAGGCAAATAGCGGTGACAAAAGGTGAAGTTCTCAACCTTATTGATAAATTGAAAGCAAATAAATCACCAGGCCCAGATGGTATCCATCCTAGAGTTCTCAAAAAACTCGAATATGAAATTGCTGATGTTCTAACCAAAATATTCAGTATGTCCCTAAGATCAGCCTCTATACCAGAGGAGTGGAAGATGGCCAATGTAACACCAATTTTCAAAAAGGGATCCAGGGTGAATCCGGGACATTACAAGGCAGTTAGCTTAACCTCTGTTCTGGGTAAATTGGTTGAAGGCATTATTAAAGATAAAATTAGTAAGCATATAGAAGGACAAGCCCTGCTGAAAAAGAATCAACATGGCATCTGCAAAGGTAAGTCCTGTCTCACTAAACTTTTAGAGTTCTTTGCGAGTGTCACTGAACAAGTAGACAGGGATGATCCGGTAGACATTGTTTATTTGGACTTCCAAAAGACTTTTTATAAAGTTGCTCACCAAAGACTCTTGAGCAAACTAATAGTCATGGAATGAGAGGACAGGTCCTCTCATGGATCAGTAACTGGTTAAAGAACAGAAAGCAGAGAGTAGAAATAAATGGTAAATTGTCCCAATGGAGGGAAGAAAATAGTGGGGTCCCACAGGGATCTGTAATAGGACCAATGCTTTTCAACCTGTTCATAAATGATCTGGAATTAGGAGTGAGCAGCGAAGTGGCCAAGTTTGCAGATGACCCAATTATTTAGGGTGGTTAAAATAAAAAGGGATTGTGAAGAGCTCCAAAAGGATCTCTCCAAACTGGGAGAATGGGCATCTAAATGGCAAATGGGGTTCAATGTAAGCAAGTGTAAAGTGATGCATGTTGGGGCAAAAAATCCCAATGTCAAGTATAGCCTGATAGGATCTGAGCTAGTGGTGACCGACCAGGAAAGAGATCTTGGGGTTGTGGACTGCTCGATGAAGATGTCAACCCAGTGTGCAGCCGGTGTAAAAAAAGGCAAACTCCATGTTAGGCATAATTAGGAAAGGAATTGAGAATAAAACTGCCAGTATCATACTGCCCCTATACACATCTATGATGGAATCTTGGAATGCTGTGTCCAGTGCTGGTCGCCACACCTCAAAAAAGATATTGTGGAGCTGGAAAAAGTGCAGAAAAAGGCAACTAAGATTATCAAGGGGCTGGAGCATCTCCCGTATGAGAGGAGCTGGGATTGTGTAGCTTGGAAAAAAGGAGGGTAAGGAGAAACATGATAGAGGCATACAAAATTATGCATGGTGTGGAGAATGTGGAGAGGGAGACATTTTTCCCCCTCTCTCAAAATACTAGAACCCGTGGTCATTCTATGAAGCTGATGGGGGGGGGGAGATCCAGGACAGATAAAAGGAAGTACTTCTTCACACAGTGCATAAACTATGGAATTCGCTACCACAGGATGTAGTGATGGTCACCAGTTTGGATGACTTTAAAAGGGGGTTAGACAAGTTCCTGGAGGAAAAGGCTATCAATGGCTACTGGTCTTGATGGCTATGTGCTACCTCCAGAAGTAGAGGCAATGAGTATGTACACCAGTTGCTGGAGAACATGGTTATGAGGGTGCTGTTGCGCTCATGCCCTGCTTGTGGGTTCCTGGTTGACAGCTGGTTGGCCACTATGAGCACAGAATGCTGGACTAGATGGATCCTTGGTCTGATCCAGCATGGCTCTTCTTACGTTCTTATGTGCATCTGGGTTCTAGTCACCAGTCTCCCATGAAGTTGACTGGGTGATTTAGGCTAAGAGTCAGTGACTGGCCCAAACCTACTTCACAGGGTTGTTGTGAGGATAAAATGGAGAGGAGGAGGAGGATTTACATGGTCTCAGGCTCCTTGGAGGAAAAGGTGGGATATAAATGTAAAAAAATAAAATACATAATAAATAATGAACTAGATAATAAACAGAGATCCAGTTCTTTCCTTCTGCGGCTTTGGTGAGGAACACTTGCTGGGGTGTGCATCCTATCTTAGTTTAAAATATATTCAATACTGAAGTTTCAAGAATTTGTTCAGGAAGGCAAATTATCTAATTGGATTAAGAGTAGAAAGGTGTTCTGTGAATGTACTAGTGTCTTTGTTCAAAGAATGAGGCATTTCAATACGTTTAAACTTTTAGAGCAGCCTCCCCCAACCTGGTAACCTCCAGATGTATTGGACTACAATTCCCAGCATCCCCCAGGTAGGCTGGCTGGGGGATGCTTTGAGTTGTAGTCCAACTTATCTGGAGGACATCAGGATGGAGAGGAGTGTTTTAGAGGGATGCTGCCTCAAATAGCCTCCCTGTGGCCAGAGTTAAACACTACGGCAGAAACATCTAGAACATCTTGCTGCATGGGCTCCTGCCATCTCATGAATAGTTTTTATGATGCCTTAACTCTGTGCTTAACTAACATTTTTGCTATTGAATTTCCCTTATGTATTTTTTTATGCATTGTGTAACCCACACTTGCATGCTGTTATCAAATAGTTTCAGATGCGTGCTACTCAAGGACAAATATTGACTTGCAGTTGATGATTTACCAATGGATCCTATCAGTTGGCACTTTCTCCTCTGCTTTCTCCTGCGACTTTCTGTCACTTGGCACATTCATTCGTGTTGCCTACAAAGGAAACTCTCCTCAGGATTTCTCCTATCCAACTCACAGCCATTCATTCTCCTACCTGAGCAGTGTGTTGTTTTGCTTGCAGGCCCTGTCCCTATCTAAATACAGTGGTGACTCCTTCGGTGCATTCTGAAAAGTGGAAGGTCATATACTGAAAACAAGGAGGAATAAAATATAGGTTTCAACCTAAAATTGATTGAAACATGAAACATGGTACATGAAAGCCTATAAAAACCAGTCATATTTTTTCTAGCCATCTTTTATTTTTGGCTTAAGCTGTTTCAAGTGATCTAAAACAGCCTCCCACAACCTGGTGCCCTCCAGATGTTTTAGACTTCAACTCCCATCAACCCCAGCCAGCATGGCCAATGGTCAGGAAATCTGGGAGTTCTAGTCTAAAACATATGGAAGGCAGCAGGTTGGGGAAGCTGGTCTCAAAGCAACATGGTTCTACCAACCTGATTAATTTCTGTTGGTTTTCTTCACTGGTTGGTAGGCTGCTCCTATAGGCCCAAATACTACACAGTAATTTCTCTTGTATGCATAAAATGCAAGTGATTGACATTTCAAAACTAGCCCTCCTTGAGGTCACAGCTCAGTTTCCTTTGCTCCCCTCTTGTCTTTCCCAATCAAGAAAGGGGAGGCAGAAGTAAAGCCAGCTCCTGACCGAGACACCTGCTTGAGGAATACTTGGCTGAGGAGTGGAGGGTCCCCATGATGGGGTACTGGGTGGGGAGGTTTCAACCACCCTACCCACTCCACTATGGTGGGGATGAATATGCTCCCCCCTCAGCTGATGGGGGGCAGAGAAATAACCGCCTTCAGCTGATCTGCATGGATTAGCTGAAGGGTGGGGTCTACAGCTTTGTACTGTCCCGCTTGGTCAGCTGGGGGCAGGGGGGTTGCTAGAGGTTTTTGCTGCTGGTGCTTCCACCCAGCCATATCTAAACCTAGATAAAGCTAACAATTATTCATGGATCAATGTGTGTGTTGGGCGGTTTCTTTTGTGTGTGGGTGTGCATGTGTGTGTGTGTGTGTGTTGGGGGGTTTAAAAAATTTAAAAGCCAAGTTGAAGTGAGCTTTTTCTTTGATTATTGTTGGATGGTATTCATGTTTCCTTCCCAGTAATTCAGAATGAATGATGGGTGACTTCAGCATTTTAAAGTATAACTCATTGTATCTGAAAGTAAAGAATGCTATTCCTGTGACCTATGCACAGTTACCTGAGAGTAAGCTCAGCTAAATTTAGTGGAACTTACTTCTGAATAGGCATGCGTAGGATTGTGCTGTGCTTTTCAGAGTGGCAAGTATCCTTGACCTGTGTTTGTAGATAGGACTATGCTCTTAAAATAGAAGAAATCACTTCTGGTCCCACCTTCTTTGGCTTTCTCTCTGCTCGCTAAGGATGTATGGATTGCGTAAAATCCATTCCATTTGGGTTTTGTGGATTGTCAGGTGCATTTCGTTCCGGAATTGGATTTTTTTTTTTCCAAATTTGAAGAAATGTGCATTTGTGCAAATTTGGGCATGTAAAAATGCGCAAATTCCTCCAAAATGCACATTTTCATGCTTTTGCCTATGGGGAAATCTGCATTTTGGCCTTTTTTTTTTTTTTTTGTAATTGCGCATTTTCTATGATGAAATCTGTGCAAAATTTGGGGAAGTTCGAAAGCTGGCCGGCAAGTCTGTGGAATCTGCCCAATGGGGGCAAAGCCGCGCCACTGTGAAGTCCGCAGGTCAGATTCACAAACATCTGAACTCATTTGGTTCTGTTGCAGATTCCTCCAATGTCCCGACTGCCCATTTTGCCTTTGGCCCTGGTTACTGCTGGAATGCAACCACCTGACTGCTTTTTCAGATTGGATTGAGCCTTTGAGCTAAAAAAAAAAAAAAAAAGGTTCCCCATTCCTGCTTTACAGCATTGCATTTTGTGTGTGTCTGATATTTTACAGCAGCAACAGCAAGTGTGTTTAGGGGAGCATGTAGAAGTCCGCAGCTGTGTGATAGAACACATACCTGGAATTCAAAATGCCCCTGGTTCAATCCTCAGCAGTCCTTTTTAAGACTGAGGGCACAGTTACATTTTGGCAAACACTGCAAAATGTAAAAACCACATGGAATAGGAGAATCCAAAGAAATCCAAAGAACTCCATGGTTGCTTGAGAGCCAACAGTTTGCAAACTGGCCACATATATGCAGCTAATTTCTCCATAGATTTTCTCAGCACAAGAGTCATACATCTGAATTACAATAACATAACTAGAGGAAGTATGGTATTGTGGTTTAAGACATGTACAGCAGAACTTGTGATTCTGTTCCGGACTCAGCCGTAAGCTTTTTGACTGCAAATCACTGTTTCCTCATTTCAAAATTAAGGATGACTTAACCAGTGTAAGAGGGATGTGGTAAGGTCATATTCACAGAATTGTCAGGAATAAGTGTTAAGTTCATAACAATGGCCTTAAAATTAGGAATCAGGACAAAATGGAAATTGAGTGATATGGTTAAATTCCCATCCAGTGATATTTTGTCCGTGTCCATGTCCGTGTGATTTTTTTTTTAATGTCTCAGGGAACGAATCCATCATAGCAATTTTATAAGTGATATCCCATAAAAATGCAAGGCACCTCAAGCAATCATCTTCTTGCAGTGGGTTACTGTCTTCAGACATACGAATATTCTTCAAATACAAATTTTACGGAAGGGTAGCGGCATCCCTTTTCTAACAACGTAATAAATCAGTTGAGTTACAGTGCTCCTCTCTGCCATCAGTTCTTACTTTATTTTTGTTAATGGTACATTTTTGCTTGTTTCTTTTAAAAATTGTATATACCACCTTTCCACCAAATGGTGCTCAAGGGGGCTAACAGCAGTAATATAAATACAACCCCCACACCAGCAAAATGCAACCACAACAGAATACAAAATCTAAAAACATAAAAAGAAAGCAGGTAAAACATAAATCAAGACAAGCAGTTAAAACTGAGTAAAACATATTTGCAGGATATAAATATATAAATTAGTGGTCCATGCTCCAAATCTTAAATGTTGGCATCTCTGACCAATCTCAAGTCATCTTCAGGGCAAAAGTGTGGATGAAAGGGAACAAAAAAGAGCATCCACACAGGGAGACAAAGAACCAAAACAAAGATCCTAGATCTTCCAATGCACAGCTGATGCCAGAGAATAGATGAAGATGGGGAGGAATGTGCTTGCTTTGCATTTGAATATGAACCAACTCAATTTGTATTTCCCAAACTAATAAGTGAACTAGAATACAATTATCCATCCGTTTTTACACTTCTCTGAATGTTGTGATGAAATTCTCCAATCAAAAAGTGCATATAGAAATATGTACATTCTGGACAAATGCATACAAAATATGTTTGTTAGGGGAAAAGCATACAAAAGATATATATTAGGGAAAAAAATCCTTGTAAAAATGCATGTATTAGGGGAAATTGCATACTAAAGGCATACAGATTTTCCTGTGTGTGAATGTCTGTGCAGAGTTTTAAAAAAGCATTTGCAAACTGATGCAGAAACAGGATGGAACAGGTGTGTGCTTCAAAAAATGTGAACATTATAGAAAGCGAATCAGACAGCTGCATCCATCCCTTCCCTGGTCACAAATGAACCCCGGAACAATATCTTAGCCATTTGCTATGCAGGTGACATTTTGGATCGTGTATAATGATAAATATTGCAGAATCAAGCCAGCACGCCACTGGAATCACTGTTTAGGATGGGTTTCATAATGAATGAAATATATTGGAAGAGATGAAATATGAGAAATAGTGAAAGTGTCACCCCAAGTGCATCTTGTTAACTCCAGACAGGGAAGAAGGAGTTGGGAGTCAATGTCTCAGACCTGAGGTTCAGAAAGGCCTAAAATGGGCGGATCTAAACACATGGCTAGGGGTGCACCATCTTGCCCCCAAGACCCCAACCCACGCTTGCCTATATTAAGTTTTCTGAAAAATTGTCGCGTCACCACCATTTTGCTATTGCAGCAGCCAGATGCTGTTTCTGCTCAGCTGAGCACAACCGCAACATTTGGAGGACTACCCATGTGTATATGTGTGTGCCAACGTGCATGCGCAGAGCCTCTTCCCTGTGGGGAAAGGCTTTTCAAGGCTCCCTGGAGGCAGGGTGGCAGGCTCCCCTGCCTCAGGGCATTTTTTTAAAAAAAAACTAGGAAATTGACTCAGTTCCGGCTCTTAACTTGAGCTGGCCAATCAGAGAAGACCCCTTACCTCCTCAAGGGAGGGGGGTCTTTTGTGTGATGGAGTGGTCACCCATAAGGGCATTGCTGGCTGGGTCATTGGCTGAGCCAGGCCAGCCAATTAAATTTGGGGGGGGGAAGAGGTAGAAAAGAACGAGAGTGAGTGAGTGTGTTTTTGTTTGTTTGCTTGCTATTTCTCTGTTTGCTTTGAGGAGCAAGACAAGTTTGCATACAGTCCCGGTATGCAAATGTATTTAAATAGCATGAGGGGAGGGGTATATTATTAATTCACTAGTCTAGCTTATAATTGTTTTGTGAGACTGGAAAAATAATAAGCTGGCTTTTAATTGTCTTGTGAGACTGGGAAATAATAAGTTGGTTTTTAGTTCATTTGTGAGTATGGAGAAATCACAAACTGGCTTATAATGCTTTTGTCAGATCGAAGAAATCATAAACGGGCTTATAATGCATTTGTACAATGATATGTCTTTTAAACCCCTTCATGGATCGCTGCCTTGTTGTGGCGAAGGGGCTCAGTGAAGCCATAAGCTATGCCGTGCAGGGTCATCCAAGACAGACAGGAATGCCAAAGAGTGTTCAAACTACCTCACAATTGCGCTCATTTCACATGCCAGCAAGGTGATGCTCAAAATCCTACAAGCTAGGCTTCAGCAGCATGTGAACTGAGAACTAGCAGAAGTACAAGCTGGGTTTCGAAGAGGCAGAGGAACTAGAGATCAAATCGCCAACATTCGCTGGATCATGGAGAAAGCAAGAGAATTCCAGAAAAACATCTATTTCTGCTTCATTGACTACGCTAAAGCCTTTGATTGTGTGGATCACAACAAACTCTGGCAAATTCTTAAAGTGATGGGAGTACCAGACCACCTTACCTGTCTCCTGAGAAGCCTGTAAAAGGGACAAGAAGCAACAGTAAGAAGCGGACATTGAACAACCGACTGGTTCAAAATTGGGAAAGGAGTATGACAAGGCTGTATATTGTCGCCCTGCTTATTTAATTTATATGCAGAGTATATCATGAGAAACGCCGGTTTGGATGAATCACAGGTCGGAATTAAGATTGCTGGGAGAATTATCAACAACCTCAGATACGCAGACGATACCACGCTAATGGCAGAAAGAGAAGAGGATCTAAAGAGCCTCTTGTTGAGGGTGAAAGTGGAGAATGCACAAGCTGGTTTGAAACTCAACATTAACAAAACGAAGATCATGGCATCTGGCCCCATCACTTCCTGGCATAGAGAAGGGGAAGAAATGGAAGCAGTGACAGATTTTATTTTCTTCAGCTCCAAGATCACCGCAGACGGTGACTGTAGCCATGAAATTAAAAGACGCTTGCTCCTTGGGAGGAAAGCTATGGCAAACCTAGACAGCAGAGTAAGAAGCAGAGACATCACCTTGCTGACAAAGATTAGTATAATCAAAGCTATGGTTTTCCCTGTAGCAACGTATGGCTGTGAGAGCTGGACTATAAGGAAGGCTGAGTGCCGAAGAATTGATGCCTTCGAACTGTTGTGCTGGAGAAGACTCTTACAAGTCCCCTGGACTGCAAGGACATCAAATCAGTCAATCCTACAGGAAATCAACCCTGAGTGCTCTTTGGAAGGACAGATACTGAAGCTGAAGCTCAAGTATTTTGGCCACCTAATGCGAAGAGAAAACTCCCTGGAAAAGACCCTGATGCTGGGAAAGATTGAAGGCAAAAGGAGAAGGGGATGGCAGAGGATGAGGTGGCTAGATAGCATGACCGATGCAATGAATATGAACTTTAGCACACTCTGGGAGAGAGTGGAGGTGAGGAAGGCCTGTTGTGCTATGGTCCATGAGGTCACGAAGAGTCGGACACAACTTAACAACTGAACAACAAATATCTTTTAAAAACCCTGTACCGAATGCTGGCTGGCCAACTTTTATATTTTTAAAAGCTCCTCTGCCAGTCAGATTGCTCTGCCAGTCAGATTGCTTCTGCTCTGCCAGTCAGATTGGCCACGAGCCACCACTCCCCTAAAATAATATGGGAGTTTAACCATCTGACTTATATCTCAATTGATCTTCGCCTTACACTTCTTCATACCTTGCAACTGAACTTTGTTTCTCATTTATCCTCCATTCTTAAGTGATGATGGGTTATTACCTCCCCCACCACACACGCTTTTGCTTATTCAAGATTTTGAAAAGGAAGATGAAGCATGGGCAGGAAATAGCATGGAAAGGGTACTGAAGAGATTAGCTAAATTGCAGAACTGTAAATAGAAAAAATATTCATTGCATTTTTAAGCCTACTATAAATAGGTATGAAAATTTTCTGTTATATTTATGGGATTATGTTGCGCTGTTCCTTTGGAGTGGAATTTGACATACATGCACGAAACAAGTGCATTGGAAAGATCAAATTCTATCAATAGGATTTAATTATCAGCTGGTTCTTTTCATTTTTGGGGAGTGGTGGCGGTGGGTCTCAGTAGTGATATCCAAACTATATCGTTAATTATGTGAGAAGCACCACTTGCTGTGCGAGTGCAGTTTTGATTTAAGGTAGATAGTAGAGATATTTCTCTTTGCACAATACTTCATTCCCATGGCAGTACTTAATTTCTTCAGAAGAGAATGGTGTGTGTGTGTGTGTGTGTGTGTGTGTGTGAGAGAGAGAGAGAGAGAGAGAGAGTGAGTTTTATAAAGGCTAACAATCCTTTACAGAACAGCATCTGTAGAGGCAATGAACTATTTGGTCCCCAAACGATCCTTCTAACTTCATACCTTGAATAAAAGTTCATTAAAACAAAAGAGACTGACAATCTACCTCCTCCAGAGATGAAAATGGAATTGGAGTTAACATTTATTCATGACTTGGGGAAGGCTGTTAAAGCGAGCTCTTGAAATTGAGCAGTGGGAGAAAATAATTCAGATCAGTGACCTATTCTGACATGTTACTAAAATCTCAAATGCATCATAGATTAAAATCTGAACCAGTGAAGAATTTGCAGGGGCTGGATGTGATGAGTTATAGTACTTGCCTCTGAGACTTCTCCCTGCGCCTGGAAGTATGCGATCACTACTTCAAACATTTGTGTGCATGCATCCTGGGACCATGGTCCAACCAGGCTGAAAGGGGTGTGTGTATGTGTCTTGTTCACTCTTATGTGTCTGCTTTAGGTAACATGAGTGGAAGACTGGTGTTCCCAACAGCCGTCACTCTGTGTGGTGCTGCCAGTGCTTGAATTACGAGGAAAGGGTAGGAGGAAATACCCCCCCCCCAGCCCCCTCCAGTTTTAACTATAAGAACGCAAGAGTCTTGCTGAATCAGACCAAAGGCCTTTCTACTCCGTCATCCCATTTCCCGCAGTGGCCAACCAGTTGCCTCTGGGAAGCCCCCAAGCAAGATTTGAGGACAATTGCTTCAAAGCTGTGGAACCTGTTTTGCCACATTTCCCCCCCTCATGCCTTCTCCTTTGAACTCTGGCAGTGGGGAAGGTATTTGCAGGCAGGAAGTCTGTAGGTTGTCCCCTCTCCTCCTATGACCAGGTTGGTTACTTAGTTAGCCATATGTGTGTGTGTGTGTGTGTTTATATACACACACACACACACACACACACACACTATTTTTGAATACGTACCTACACAGCTGTGTAGGTGTGAAGAACCATATAACTTTTATTTTAAAATCAGCCTTCCTGCACACTTGTGCAGGTGCATGTGTTTTTACCAGACTGTTTTTAAAAAGCTACCTGAAATAGAAGCATGACATCCTACATCCCAACACTATACTGTGGATACTGTGCTGTATTTATTAATGTGTGTCTACAGAGCAGCAATTGTGTTTGGAAAAAATATGGCACAGCAGTGCTTCGAATGAAGGGGGTTCCAGTGTAGATTCTACTGTAGTCTTTCAAAACTTGGTCAAGATCTTTTTATTCTTTTGTGGAGGCTGGCTAGGTTTCTGCTTTTTGTGTTACCACTTTTGACTTTGGTTGCTGAGTTTAAATATGTTTGTGTGACCTTTTATGGTTTAATTATGATTGATGTAATTTGTTGTACTGTGTGTATGAGGGCTTCTTTGAGGGCTCCTGATGCATGGAAGGCAATGTATGCATTTAATCAAATACTAAATAAGCAGGGGGTGAGGTTGCCTACTTTTAATTAGTCACTTTTTCCTATTTAATCATTTTGCGTGTAATGAAATCAAGTACATATGGGCCATTCTCTCATTGGATTAAATGGCATTCCTATCCATGGCTGCCATCTTGAATATGGCTGTAGCATAAGGTTTGACCATAGGGTGATCATATGTCCTACTTTAGAGGACAATCCTCTGTTTGAAGGGCTGTCAGAAGACAGTCGTCTGTTTGAAGGGCTGTCCAGTCCACGTCTGTCCAGTCCAAGATAAAAGAACCAGAAGGAGGGAGAGCAGGGGCCTTGAAGTTGCCCATCAACAGTTAGCACCTGGTCAGCAGACTGAGCAGGCACACAGCTCACCTGGTCAGTGAGATGTATTACATTTCTATTTAAATTATAGTTATTATTTCAAAATTTGTATTTATAAATTAGCACACGCAAATATTACACAAATTGGCATCCTCTTTTATCCTCTTTTTTGGTGACCTGCAAGTGACCACTATACATACATGTCAGTAATTGGGAAAACTGGAGCCACATCACTCTTGCCTGTCTTTAATAGTTGCCTGGATTCTTACTGATAAAATAATAGTACTTCAGGTAAGGACAAAGAGAGCAGAGAATTTCAATTGAGTATTGTCAGACCACCAGCACAATTTGCAAGGAGGTCTCTGTGCATCCTTAATGCCAATGCCTGAATAAAATTAGTTGTCCTTGTTTCAAATACCATGTGCGTGTTCTCTCTGCCAGATGAAAATAGAGTTGGTTGGGTAGCTTATTAACGAAAGAATATGAAAATGTAGCAAGAGCTGGCAGGCAAACAGCTGCTTTGCATAGTTTTATTGACAACAATATGCATAAAAATTGAATGAATGTTGAGGGCCTAAGGCCATTACTCAGGATGCTGTTCTTGCAATTTCCAGTGTGAAACTAAAGGTGGCAGTTCAGACGTTTTGGAGATGGTAATAGAAATTTCAATTCATGCTCTTTTAGCAGTGCAAATTTCCCCCCAAGTATGTACATTTTGCCAAAGAGGATTAAAAACACACACATCAATATTGCATGAAATGTACATATTGTAACCTACCTCAGAATGAGTGGAATTTCAGGATTGGGAGATTCTTGACATTTTATTCAACATCATTTGTTTCTCCCCATAATCCATGCATCTTTGAACCACATCCACTGCATGGCATTCTGTTTGGAACAACTGGTCCTGACGTGTTAAGCAATGTGAGAATTCCCTGTTGCCTGCTGATTTTTTTCTAGCACCCATGGAGGTGCTTTTCCCCCCTGAAAAGCCATTTTGGAGGGGTGGGGAGCCCTCTTGAACAATGTTGGATGGGGAAGTGCCTGAAATTGGGCTTGTATCCTAAGACAACTTAACTTTCAAGAAAATTCATGGAAGGAAAGTTTCTTGCCCTCTCCTCCCACTCAAGAGCCCCACATTTTTCATTAAGGCCCTCTGACCCTCCAGAGAGGTTTTTCAGAGACTGCAGTGGCTGCGGAGAGTGGGGAGGGACAAGAAACATTCCTTCCTGGAACTTCCTTCAGTTAACTTAGCTTAGGTTTACTTTGCTTTCTCACCCTCTTAGCAAGACTCTCAGGGCAGCTTGCAAGAAGGTGTTCTTAAAAAACTCCAGGTACAATATAAAGCTTCTAATGAAACAGAATAGCAGCAAAGTAAAACAGCATGGTAGCAGAATCAGGTACACACTTAGCTACCCAACACAGGGCTAAAATTCTATTTAAAGTTAAATTATTCTGCCCTTGTCCCATTCAAGGAGAATGCAGCAAGATCTCCCGGCTTTCGTTTCTCCTGTCTTTATACTCCTTACAGTTTGAGGAAGTTGTTGATCGTTTCTGATGCCTGGAGGAAGCAGGTTTTGTGCACACTTCCTCTTACTGTACTTTTGGATCTTGGAGCAGAAAAATGCATATTTGCAACTCAAACAACAGCAACAAAAAAGACATCAGGAAATGTAAACTAGATATAGCAACTGCCGGGGGTGGGTGGGTGCGGAGACAGTATAGTCTGTTCTAAGAAAGATAGGGATTGCTCTTGGCATAATCTATTTGACCAGGGACATTGCACAGTTGTGAATGTTGGCTGCTAATGTACCAGTTTTCTGGTTGGTGGTGTTGGGGGCTTGCTTTTTTCATTGTAAACATTTCCAGAGGAGTAGCCGTGTTAGTCTATTGTAGCAAAAGCCAACAAAGAGCATTTTGGCACCTTAAAGACTAACAAATTTATTCTGACATAAGCTTTATCAGATGCACAGAGTATTATGGAGAGTTTCAGGTTTATATGCAGTACCTTTGGTGGGAGAGAGATTGTTAACAGTGTGCACATGTACTTTTGCATATGCAAGAGGCCCCAGGTTCGATCCCTGGCATCTCCAGGTAGGGCTTGGAAAGTTTCTTGTCTAAAATCCTGGGGATCCACTGTTGGTCAGTGGTAATGGCAGGCTAGATGGATCAATGGTCTGGGCCAGTTATGAGGCAGCTTCCTATATTCCTATGTCTAGTTTGGCCATATGTTCCAGACATTTTGGGGGAGTGGAGAGAAGGAGATCTTCAAAAAGTGGGCTAAATCCACTTTTCTTTTCTTTTTTACAAATTACAAAACTTGTCCAAATCTATTGCTGGGGTGTGTGTGTGTGTGTGTGTGTGTGAATTTGTGTTGCTTTTTTAAATTGGGGAAAGGAGGATAATGTGAATCAGGATGGAGTTTGATCAGTTATGTGGCTCAATAGTAGCAAGATGCTGAGGCTGTGGCAGGAAGAGCTGCACATTTTTGTGGAACCTGCCTTTGTGCCTTTCCTCCTCAAGTTCCCCACAAGCTCTGTCCGGAAAGACATCTTCCAACCCACTGGCGACCAGTCTGCTCCTGTTTCACATCTGAGGAAATCAGACTTTACCAACCTAAATTGGGGAAGACCTTCTTTGCTTACTTCATACTTTACTGGTACTGGGGCAGGGGAGCTTAGCTCTATTTATACCATACCCTACTGGATTCCAATAAGGATCCCCTTCCTGATTTAAGGAAGGATCCAAAAATTTAAGGATTCCAAAAAAGGATTTAAGAATTTGGAATTTAAGGATTCCAAAAACAGTTCCCTTCCTGATTTAAAGAAGGGCCTGGCTCAGTGATAGATTTGCATGCCAAAAGTCCCAGATTTCTAAATTTCCATATCTGTATAAAAAAAATCAATGTATGTAACATTTATGCAAGCTGGTGTTTTGGTAATTACGTTCCTCTTTTTGGGAGAGTAATTCATAACTTGGGTAGCACCTTCCCTTTGAATGCTCTCATATCTTTGCCCTTTGTAGGCTCATTTTTGGAGTTGGCACATCCAACATTATTGTGAGGGCTGTATAAATTGCTCCTAGAGATGTCAGAGAAGCAATTTATACATTGACTATGCTAAAGCCTTTGATTATGTGGATCACAACAAACTCTGGCAAATTCTTAAAGAGATGGGAGTACCAGACCACCTTACCTGTCTCCTGAGAAGCCTGTATGAGGGTCAAGAAGCAACAGTAAGAACCAGACATGGAACAACCGATTGGTTCAAAATTGGGAAAGGAGTACGACAAGGCTGTATATTGTCGCCCTGCTTATTTAACTTATATGCAGAGTATATCATGAAAAATGCCAGGTTGGATGAATCACAGGTCGAAATTAAGATTGCCAGGAGAATTATCAACAACCTCAGATACGCAGACAATACCACCCTAATGGCAGAACGCGAAGAGGATCTAAAGAGCCTCTTGTTGAGGGTGAAAGTGGAGAGTGCAAAAGCTGGTTTGAAACTCAACATTAACAAAACGAAGATCATGGCATCTGGCCCCATCACTTCCTGGCATAGAGAAGGGGAAAAAATGGAAGCAGTGACAGATTTTATTTTCTTGAGCTCCAAGATCACCGCAGACGGTGACTGTAGCCATGAAATTAAAAGACGCTTGCTCCTTGGGAGGAAAGCTATGGAAAACCTAGACAGCATAGTAACAAGCAGAGACATCACCTTGCTGACAAAGGTTTGTATAATCAAAGCTATGGTTTTGATTGAGCACACTTAAGTATAGCTCAAGTGCTATACTTGAGCACACTTCGGGAGAGAGCAGAGGACAGGAAGGCCTGGCGTGCTATGGTCCATGGGGTCATGAAGAGTCGGACACGACTCGACTGAACAACAACAAATGTCAGAGAAATCTGCAATGGAACCAAATGAGTTCAGTTTTTTATGAATTCAACCCACGGATTCTGTATTGAACTGGCTTTCCCTCTGTTGGGTGGCTTCTGCGGAGTTGTGGACTGTTTTTCTGTCCTTCAGGAAGTTTGCACAAATTTCATCATAGAAAAGTATGCAGAAATTTTTAAAACAGCTGAAAATGTGCAGGCTAAAGCATGAAAATGCACATTTTGGAGGGATGTGTGCATTTTGTGGGAATTTATGCATTTCTGCATGTGAAAATTTGTGCAAAGTTGCAGTTATACAAATGCAAATTTGTGCAAATCTGGAAACTTTAAAAAATCCAATTCTGTCGATGGCTGAATGATGTAATGAATAGAGCCTGACAACCTGCAAAACCCAGGCAGAACAGATTTTACACAATCCATACATCCCTAATTGCTCCTAAATTTAGTTGCTTGAAATGGATTGACTGTGAATAAAGATCACACCTTAGGGAGTGGGGGGGGGTAATGGGTAAGTATCCAATAGGGGCCCTGGTCTATGCGTGGCCACGATGTAGTACTTCCAGGGGCAAGCGCTGAAATGAGCGCAAACACTCATTTCTGGAAGGGGCAGGTCACGCTTTCCAGAAATGAGTGTTTCCGCTTGTTTGGGGGCTTTCCTCCAGAAGCGCTACATTGCGGCTGCATGTGGACCACAACCACCACTGCTGGCCACGTGCACAAGGCCCCTATTGGATCCTGCCCAAAGACTTTACATTTGGCTTGTTGGAGGGTTATTGGCCACAAACGCTTCTGGAAGCTGAGATTCCTTGTTTATGCCCTGAGTATTTTAGAATTTGAATTAGTTTATGCTAATAAGCAATGACAGTGATGGTGTCTTCTGTTGATCAGGTGGCAAACTTTAAAAAAGAGTGACTTACCCTCAGCAGTAAACATTTTTGGTTGTATACTAAAGCAGAAACAGACCTCATATTTCCTTTTATCTTGGCAAGCCTCCAGATGCCAGGAGGAAAATAATTTGGTGTATGTGTTTATCTATATCTGTCTGTCTGTCTGGACACAACACACCATTAAAATATGAATCCTCGTTTCTAAATATTAAGAAATCTCAGGATCTAAAGATATTTCTTGGCAGAATATCTGCTTTACATTCTTCATTTTACTTCCGGCCCCTTTTTCTTCTAGATAAATTGTGCATTAAGTTAAATAGCTTGCCTGTTGTGAGAATGAAGTAATAATTCTTTGCAGTGTATAGGTAGAGTTTGAGATCACTTTGAACTAAAAAAAAAATGAAGTAAAAATAACAAGTCTGTGCCAGTTTGAATGTTTGCCCAGTTATGAGAACTTTGGGGCGGGGGGTGCTTTGTTTTTTTGCAAGTGCAACTTGATGTCAAGGCATTTTCAAAGATGCTGATGTTTAAGTTGCAATCAGTAGACCTGATTTGCACGTAATGGCAGCAAATTTTGGGTTTTTACCCAATTTAAAGAAATCATTAATTTATTCATATCACTTTAGATTAAATCTGCATAGATCCATCTCTTATTTTAGAAGGGGCATTCCCTCACTTGTGGGAAAAGCGAAAATGCCTACCATCCATGGTTTTGTAAATCTACTACCTGATTTAAATAGAGGCACTATTTTAATCAATTTAGACATTTACGCTATTAGCCTTTCTGATTAATCTAATAAACACTGCAAATCTCAATAAGCACAACTCTGCAAAAAGTCCTAGTAAAAACAATTTTCAAATTCTCCTCTTTGAATAACACCAGCTAAATAATTTTATGCAAACCAACCTTTCAATATAGCATTCAGACATCACAATAAACCATGATTGTGGGAACAATCTTCAGAAAGCCATAGCCTTTATGGTCCTACCTTCCCTACAGTATAGTTGCAAGGAGATAGGCACTTTTGCTGCCATTTTTTCTTAACTGCAGTTTAACGTTATGTTCGAAACAAAGATTTGGTTAATATCAACTACGACTTGTTTGAAGCAAACCAGCTTCATAAGACATGGGTCGATGTTTGCTTGTTTTTGTTTTTTGTTTTAAAAACTATATTTAAAACAATTTGTTGGGACCAGACAAAATGACAAATTGTGGTTAATCAAAAACAGAAGCCAATGCTTCCAAATTTATCCTTGCAGGTGTGCCAGAGCAGGAGGGTGGAGTGTGTGTGCTCTTGTCCTCATGCTAAACTATGGTTTATCATACAGCCTAAAAGAAACTGTAATCTTCGCCGTTATGAGTTTGGCCATGTGGGACTTGACCTGGACATGGACTGGACTTCCCTATTTGTCATTGTGATCCATCTTGCATATGCAAAACATTGCATATACAAAGTAGGTATAGGTGAGGTAGGGTTGTACAGTAACTGCCATCTCTCTGTTCTTTTGTCCCAACTTTCCAACCATCTGGTTAATAGTGAAGCGAATTTCCAGACAATATTTTTATTACCCACTATTTCTATTGTCCCAAAGTCTACAAAAGCTTTTCCCTATGTGGTCTTGTCCAAAATCAAATAGCAGATAGGAGAGAATGATTTCATAAATGGAACAAAGGATGTGATAATTTACATAGGCTGGTCTGAGGCATGGTGAAGCTAGGGGGACTGTTGAGAGTTGGGATGTCAGAGAAATCCACAAATCAAATGAGTTTGAATTTCTATGAATCCAACCCACAGATTATGCAGTGCGCCGGCTTTTCCCAAGTGCATCTTGGTGAGGATCTGCACATTTGGGGGAATCGCACATTTGTGCAAGTGTAAATTTGTGCAAATTTGATAAGATGGAAAAAATCTGATTCTGTCAAAGAGTGGACGACAAATGAAAGGCACCTGACAATCTGCAAAATGCAGATGGAACAGATTTTACAAAATCCATACATCCCTAGTCAAGAGCAGTGCTTGAATTATGGGGAGGAGAAGTAGAGGAGCCCTTATTGAAAACCACAAGTTCCATTCCTCGTTCCTGGGGCCCAAGCAAGAGCAGAGATGAGGGTATAGCTGGTACAGAAGCAGGATCCACACTACAGGTATACTGATGCTGGAGGAGCACTACAGTCAAGCGTGACTGATCGGTCGCAGGAACTGGAACAGGGATAGAAATTGGAGCCAAAACAAAGATTCATTAGAGGTGGAACTAGGGCTCTCCAATGGAGACCTATAGGGAGTGGGTAGATGAAGGAGAGACTGAGAGATTTATACTTCTGCAGCCAGCCCCTCCCTTTCCTGGTTACCTGCTGGTTTTCAAGGTAAACCTAGTCCCACTCTGGCTTCTCTTATCTTCTGGGTAGACCCCTGATGGTGAAACCTAATGACAGTGAGGTGTGTACTGTCAGTTCTGGACTTCCCACTGGGTTCACCACCGCCTTAGGTTGGTGAAGGGGGGAGTCGAGGGGTTGAGGCAGGGTGTGATGGTGGAAAGATATCCTAGGGACTGGATAACAGGGTTCCATGCTGCCTCCTCAGGTGAGATCAGTCCAGCATCCTGGTCAGGCTGAATCCTGAGACACACCTCTCCCCCCATTTCATCCAGATCTTGCCCCTCTTGTAGCCTTCTAAAAACAAATAAGGGGGTTATCTCAAAAGGTATGGGGCTGGTCCCCCTCTGATCCCCCTGTAAATTGGGCACTGGATGAGAAGGTGTATAAATACATGAAGTAATTTGGAAGGAATATGCAAGCTGAGTGAAACTCAAAATTTAAGAGAAAATGTCTGGTGATGTCAAGCTTCAAAACATTAGACTAGCCTGGGGAACTGGGAGTGGCCTAAAGGTTAGGGGTGGTAACCAGTAGTCTGTCTTGCAGTCTGCAAGACAAGACAACAAGACTTGTCTTGTAGTCTGTCAGTAATCTGTAGTCTGTCTTGCAGCCATAATGGCTCCCAAGATGGGTTGCCATAAAAAGTCACAACTAAAATTATTCAAGACTGACTAGTCATCTGACTGGTCACTAGACAATGTCTAATGACCAGTAGGCAAAAGGTCTAACAAGCAAAAAAATAACTTGCTAACTCAAATAACTGAACAAACAGTGAAAGGGGTAAGTTCTCATTCCCCTCCAAAAACAGAGTGTCTGCCAGAAACAGATGGTAGGGAGTTCTAAAGAGCTGGGGCCACGAGGAAAAAAGCCCTGCTTGTACTCCTTGTTGAGGACATCTTAGTACCCACAATTGAAGGCTATTCTGGGGAGATAATGGTGAGAAGATTGTGTCCCCCATAGAGTAGCCATTTGACTCCCATGGCAGTTGGGTGGTCTTAGTTTTTAGAGGAGTTCCATGGGTAGCATGTTGCAGCTTGGAGAACTCAAGGAAGAGCAAGTCTGTCTTCTTCTGCTCACTCCTAGCAGGCATGAGGGCAAACCTGTTATCTTAGCCCATGACAGCTATGCCACACTGAACGTTTTCCTGCTGCTTTGCAGTCTAAAACCAGCAGATGCAGCACTGTTCTTTCCCAACGCTGTATCTTTTGACCTTTTCACTGCAGATCTCGCTGCCAGAGTTGTCTGTCAGAAAGAATGGATTTTGTGTACAAGGGAAAGGTGAGAGAATGTGAGGCTTGCTGCTGAATGAAGGGGCTGGAAATGATAGTGGGAGACTGTCTCACTCGAAACTGGCACCTTTGTCTTGAAAGATAGAAACAGCAGGTTGCCAAACAGCTTTCACATAAAATCCAATATTTGAGAGGAGCAGGCAAAGAGAGGGGTGGAGGGAGCGAAGACAAAATAAGACACTTGGGCATCAGCTGTTTGAAAATCACAAGCCAAGTGTATATTTGTATTCTTACTTGAGGGGTGTGTTTTGTGTGTGAACCCTGATGGCAAGACTAGTGGGAAAAGAAGAAGAAACAAAAACACAGCACACACAGCCCGATGGCAGAAGAGTAGGCAGAACGAGTTCTCACTTCCATGTGGCAGATGTGCAGATCACTGAGCTAAAACAGTCCGTGTTGCTCACAGGGCATTTCTGCAGTTTGATATTTGCAAATCCAAACATGAGATTAAAGCCTGAATTGACTGTTAATGAAGCTGCTACTATTATGGGGAATTTTAAGAGGTGGGGATGTTGGTGTGGGCTTTTTCTTCCTTTTTAAAGTCATTGACAGAATGAATCTAGGTCTTTGGTTGGTGGTGGAAATGAAATCCCAAATGGATAGATTGCATTGTTCCATCCCTGCGCTATCCACTTGTTGAAAAGGGCTGCTTTCCTATCTCACCCCCTTAATGAGCTCTGTAACCATAGCAACACCCACTGGCAAACAGTGAGATTACAGTACCACTGTTGTCCAGCCTATAATGTTCCTCTGCTCCTCTTGGCACACTGACCTAGAATACTGCCCTACATCCTAGCATAAGGTTTCTTTTTAATTTTCCCCTTCTGGTAAGATTTAAACCCCAGGAGGACGCTAAAGTTGATTGCTTAGCATGTTTGTGATATGAGAACTTGCTTCTAATTAACTTCCAAGCAAGTAAGTGTTGGTTGTTAACTTTTTGTTGTTGTTTTTTAAAAAACCCACTGTTTTCGTGGATTTGGCTTCTGCCTTGTTTCATCCACCAGATGTGTACAAATGCAGCTGCTACACTATTGTGTTGATTAGGTACTAGGCTGTGCTTCTTCCCTTTCTGTTTTTATTCTGTTTAACAGTTCATAACATCAAGTGCTGCTTTGCTGTCATTCATTTCCTACTTCGTCAGTTGTCATAAGACACCTGAGGCCAACCTGCACAACCATACTGCTCATGCGAGCAGTCTACTCATGTGAGCAGTATAATGTGGGGGCAGAGACTTGCATGAGATTGTTTGTATTTCATTCCAGGAACTAGAAAATTGCAACCAGAGATTTGTGCAAGTCAGCATTCCATTTCTCGATGGAAATGACTCTCTGTTGCCACAACTCTAGCATATTTAAGGGTTCATTTAGATAAAAAAGCCAAGAAGCATTAGCACCAACTTCTTGGAGAATGCCATCAACAATTGCTTCACTGTGATGGTGGTCTATGTGGCTGGCATATTTTAAAAGTCTCTTGCCACATGTAATATTCCAAAATCCATATAGCGTAATACCTTTATAAGGCCAACTCAAAGATCACAAAAAATGTGCAAGCTTCCAAGATCTTCAGATCTCTTCATCAGGCAAGATTACAAAAAGCAGGGGGGCGGGGGGAAGGCTGACTGAATGTTGAAATTTTGGTGTCTGCATGATCAGAGACTTAACATGATATGGACAAGGATGATTTGCAGACAGTCAAACTGAGCTCTTCCAGTGATGTGATGGTTTCAGGATTCAGTTCCCATAGGACTATTATATTTTTTACACTATTACATTTTCAGTGCCCCTAGGATTATTACATTTTGACATTTTTCTTACAGCCAATAGGGTTGCCCTTCTTCTCCTTTTGCCACATGTAGTATCTCTCTATAACAGCTGCTATAACGTGGCAAGGGACTATGCCAACCCTTGGAAGTAATTTTTGACAGCCTCCACGGGGCAGCTGAATGCTTAGGAATGGATTGTTAGCCCCTTACCTGGTTCCTGTGATCAAACTCTGGTTTGCAGTACTGGTTTGGAGGGCTCGCAAAACTCATAGTCTGTAACTCATTAAAGTGAAGCATATGAGGCATGTGGGGGGTGGGGGAGCTCATTGGTGTAACAGTCAGTAACAGTCACGGTTTGGTATTACATGTGAACTGGTATAACGAGTGCTGTGCCGAATCCTGCCCCCTATTTTCTGGATGTTTTTCTCTCCCTGCAAAAGAGGCATTGTTTTTTCTGCCTCTTTTGCGCGTGGGTGTGTGTGTGTGTGTGTGGATGTCAGAAAATGTTCTCCTTGGGGAGGGGGACAGGGTTTCCACATACCTTTTTTTAGTTTGGGAAGTGGCTGAAGGATCTTCCTATTTGGGGGGGGGGGTTATCTGAAAATCCTGCCAACCTAGCAGTTCGAAAGCAAGAAATTGCAAGTAGATAAATAGGTGCCGCTTCGGTGGGAAAGGTAACAGCGCTCCATGCACCTCGGTGTTCAGTCATGCTGGCCACATGACCACGGAAGCGTCTTCGGACAGCGCTGGCTCTTCGGCTTAGAAACAGGGATGAGCACCGCACCCTAGAGTCGGACACGACTGGTTGGGGACACCTTTACCTTTACCTTTTTTATCTGAAAAACACCCCCAGCACGAGAGGCTTCTCCAGCCCAGCAGCACTTTTCGAACTCCCAAGAGACCGTGTGACCTCTCCCTCTCCAATAGGCATTTAGGAAGAACTCCCAGGTAGCAGAAGCTTCTTTGCAAAAAGATTCTTTGCAGAGAACAAATGGGACTTCGGAGCTTTCGAAAAATGCTTATCTTGCTTGCTCTGTGTTTCTGCAAGGAACACAGAGCTCTAAAACACAGAGCTCTAAAATCTCTGATTGCTCGTGTGTTGCAAAGAAGCTTCTGCAGCCCTGGAACCTTTCCTGAATGCCTATTGGCGAGGGAGAGGTCTCGTGGTCTCCTGGGAGTTCAAAAAGCGCTGCCGGACTGGAGGAGAGTCCTGAGCTCCTGCAAGTGGAGGGGGCGTCTTTAGAAAAAGAAAAAATAGAAAGAAGACTCCTCAGCCACCGCCTAAACTTCAAAAGGTAAGCTGAAATCCTGTCCTCCTCCCCAAAGAGAAAGTTATTTGAAATTCTCCACTCTCCCAGCCTCTTTTGCCAGAGTTTCCATTTCACCCCATGAAGGGCCAAAAATGGAAGAATCGAAAATTTCGGCACAGCACTAGATTCGACATCATTTTCTCCTACGCATCAGATTTCTTTAACATCTACTAGTCAGCATTCAGTGGAACATGGTCAGTACTACAGAATGAACCCTGATTCTCTTTTTTTGCCCATACATTCTATCAGATATCATTCTATTCAAACGATGGACAAATTAAAACCAAATTCTGTAAAAGAGGATCAGATTCTGCCCTATGCACTATTTAGTATCCAGATAAATCAGAAATACATACAGGTAAAAGCTACAATTGCGTTTATTAAGGGATATCTGCAGCAGTGCAAAAGACTTACAGAGCTGGCATGAAGGGTGCACGCTCAGTTTCTCCCTTTGTAATCTGTGCCCTTACCCTGCCCATACTGCTATCAAAAAAAGTATCTTTATCCCAAACAGGAGTTAGGTGATGTTATACATATGATCAGACTGTTTAGGGGAGACTTAAACATTCTTTGGTTTGGAACTTGATCTTATCTTGTAGTTGGAGGAATAGTTGCTATGGTAGAGGTACATTGTATGCCTTCCAGATCTAGCAAGAAATGTTTGTGTTTGGCTGATTCTTCTTCTGTGGTTTCAAATTCCAACCAAAATCTGTTACATTCCAACCAAAATCTGTTACTGTTCACAGTAGCTAATACATTTTAACATCTAGAGCTGGATGTTCCAGCTCTCTTGAATCTAAGCGCAGATGGTTTTTCTATTGTTATAAACGGAGGGCTGACACACACCCCCATTTCCACCCTAAGAAACTTTAATTCCTAGTAGAGTTTTTAAAAACATTAGTGAAGAGTACTGATTGAGTCTGCCTGTAGCAAGGCATTCCCTATCTTATTCTGCTTGTTATGTCCATATGTATTATATACAAGTGAAGAATTGGTGTAGGATAATGGTGAACAGGCTGGGCTACGAATCAGGAAGTTCTTTGTTTGAATCCTGCCCTTGCCACTTTTTGCCTAAGCGCCACTCTGTCTGGCAATGGTATTGCACTTCTTATTTTTATTTTTTTTAATATTCCACCTTTCTGCCAGAAATGGTGCTCAAGGCCTCTTCTTTACAGGGTTATTGTGAGTAGGACTGTGCATGGACCCCCCACTCCGCTTCAGATGTCACTTCAGATACTTCTTAGCGACCCTATCCACCTCTGACCTATTCGGACCTCCTCTGCTTTAACTCGGCTCTGAATCTGAAGCGAGGTTCGGATATCCGGATCACCTGTTTTTGGCATTTTCCCATTGACTTGCATGGGAAAACACAAATGGTCATAACTTTTTCAGTTGTTACGATACTGACATGAAATTTGGGGACCTCTCAGCCCCCCTGGAGGGGACTCCACGTGCCAAACTTCAGGCAGTTTGGCCCAGTGGGTTTTGTGTTATGCGCAGGTGAAATTTTATGTTTTCCACAAAAACTCCCAAAGCAAACAGCTATAACTTTTTCTGTGTTCACCTATGTGCGTGAAACCTTGGCCCCTCCCAGCCCCCCTTGAGGGCATCTCACTTGCCAAAGTCCAGGCAGTTTGGCCCACTAGCTTGAGTGCTAGGCACAGGTGAAATTTGATTTTCCTAGAAACTCAGACCAAACTCAGAAGGGCAAGTGTGTTGAAGCGGAGGTCACTATCCCTAATCTCTGATGCAGGTTTCTTTGAAGTGCAAAACAACCATTATTCAGAAGAATCACTGGCTCAGCCTCTCTATGGCTGAATACAGTTAATTATGTAAATTTGTTATTAGTATTGTATGCCGCTTTGAGCGGCCGGCCGGCTGGCCAGATGGGCGACTAATAAATCTAATAAATAAAATAAATAAAGAATGGAGGGGGAACACCCTTCTTTAATTTATGGTTTGGGATCAAGACAAAACAGAAACATAGTTCACTTTAGCATGGGGGGAGGCAAACACTAAATTCTTAGGCTGCCTTTATTTAAGAATTTAGAAAGAAAGAAACAACTAAATGGTTGAATATTAATTAAAAAGCCGGGGGTGGGTGCGTAGAGAAATATGTCCAGAAGCCAATGTTTGTTTTTAAAAATCAAAATAAGACTGGGTTCTTAAACATCAAGACAAGACAGAGTTGAATGAAAAAACAACAAGGACGACAACAAGCAGGAGTGAGGGGCAAACCTAAAAAACAAACACAACCTTTTCTGGTGTCCCCAAACTTGACCAATGACCACTAGAAAGGCAGCAGCGGGGTGGTGGTAGAGGGAGTGTAGCAATGAGCGAAGAAAACCTATGTTTGTTTGCAGAAATCTTGAAAAGACAGAGTAGAATGAATATATAGAACGAACGACTTGGAGGAAGAAAGCTGCAATGGGTCCCCCCCCCAAAAAAAACAGTCCCAAAGGGACTGCTCGCACAAGGAATGAAGGAATGATCCCATGACAGGCTAGCTGTTTGCTTTTAAAAATCTAGGAAAGCCTGATAGTAATGGGCAACTAACAAGGGTATCTAGGAAAGAACGGCAATGACTGCATGCACGCACCCCCCCTCCAGATCTAACCATACACCAGCCCTTTCCTAAAGAAACAGCTCATGCGCGCATGCACGCGCACACACACAGCCTTTCGCTGAACTACCCCCCTCCTACACCGCTCTCTCTGATTGGAGACTGCTGGCAGAGGTACAGCCTGAGAGTTCCTATTCGCCAAAGCACACTCCCTCCTCCTCCACTCACGTTCCCACCTCCCCCCACGTCCTGCATCCACTTGCCTTCCCCCTTCCTCCTCCTCTTCCTGCCCCTCTGCGTGAGCTTACAGAAGCTGATATATTTTGGAGACAGCCTGTCTGGACTGCTCAGAAGAACTCTGAATATACAAGGTGGAGCAGGCACTTCGTGAAGGACGCGCTTTGCCTTGGGGTGCCTCAGTTCTGCTGTGATCCGCTTCATATCACAAGGAGGCTACCCCGAGTGAGCCCGCTTCACCTCATTATTCGGGCTTCCTAACGAGGCAGTGCACAGCCCTAATTGTGAGTCTTATAACAAGATAAAGCACTTTGAATACCTAAAGGCACAATATAAATCAGGGGCAGGCAACTTATGGCTGTCCAGATGGTACTGGACTTATGGGAATGCATTCTGATAGATGAGTCATTTTGGGGAGTATCAGGGAACATTATCCCTGTGCCTTAGGTGTGCCCAAAGTACAGAAAATGATGCTCATGGGCCATCTGAAAACATTATAGTTAAAGAAATCTGATGGGAAAGGGAAAAATAGGTTACACCGGCATACTTTATAGAGTGGGACTTTTTGTTAGGCTGGTGATGACTGTAGGTCCTCTTTAGCTTGGACTGTCTCTGTCTATTGTATCATGGGGGCATCTGCATCCTACACTCTGTGTTTTCCTTTCCCAGGAATATTTAAAATGAGCTTCCTTTCTGGATTCACTTTCTCTTGATTTTGCCCTTGGTTATGATCATTTATAAATGACAGCTGTGACCTAGATAGGCAATGAAGTTTGCTATCCTTCAGCATAAAGAGAGAAACCTGAAGCCTTTTGAATGTTAAAAAAACCCTTCTAAAATTAAGTTCTATTTAAAAAAAGAATCAAGTTACACTTTGGAAATACTAAATTAAATGCTCTGTAGGTATCGGAATTGAAAGCAGAATGCGTGTGAACTGACTAAAAAAGAACTGAATAATAGCTAAAAAGTTCATATTCTGTGAAGGTGATCTTTTGAGAAGAAAATCCATATGAGAATAAATGTTCCTGTGATATAACATTCTGTGTTTTTAATTCACCAAATATAGTTGGGCATAATTTCTGTACTTGGAGATGGAAACTGTGGAGATGGAAACTCATACTGCACCTCTTCACAACATGATGATGCTTACATATTTTGAGAATTTGAATGTATTCTTTTATTATGAATTCATGTTAATGTAATTTCATCTATGATACAAACATCAAGACTTGTGGCATGATCTGTTTGTCTTAAAAAAAATTATTATGATTGCCCTGTGTCAGCATTCATCTCACATACTTCCCCCAGGGTTTGGTCCTAAATCGAGGCATTATAGGTGTCAGCTAGACGACTACCTCTGTAGCAGGTCTTTATCCTATCCATCTCCTCAATGTATGGGCAGGGTCCATAACTGGATCTTTGGAAAGTTGCCCTGCTGGTATGTATGAGCTTTCTAACTTGAACCGAACATATGTTGGATGTTGTGCTGATTCCTTAGGGTGGTCTGCCAAGAAAATCAATGTAGAGTTGGCTTCCATATAAATGGCGTGATGGGTGGAATCTAACACCCAGAATTCCATGCTTCCTTTCCCCCATTATTTCCATTGGCCTACATTCCCTTTTACAGATCTTTGAGAGGTCTCAGTATTCTTGTTGGAGCCTTCTCTCAAAATATGTCCATGAGAGTGGCTTGTTGAATTGATCAAGAGTTGAGTTGATTGAGAATACTAACCCAAACCCCATCTGGGATAGAGTCGGGGAGGGAATGAGTATTAAGCCATCCCATGGCTAAGGGCATCGAAGTCTGGAGACAACCTGGGACACTTAATGGTGGGGAGTCAGGCCTGGATCCAAATACACACCTCCTTTGAGATCAAATCCAGCATAGCATTTGTTGGCTCCATGTCCTATCTGCAGCACCTAACCCAACAAAACCAAGATCCTAGGACAGCAAGAGAGAGGAGAAAGGATGCTTTAGGTAGTGAACAATCCCATCCAGAGGCGTTATCCTTGTGTATGAAATGGAGAGACTGTCTGGAAGGGGCACTTGCCCATTACCTAGCATTCCAGTGTGTCTCAGGAACTATTTACCTTGATGAAACTGCTCTACAACACATGAAGGGGAATCCAAGCAGTACTGAAAGGACGATGGAAACCTGGCTGCCAAGAGCACAGGGGATTGCTAGTCCTTGTGGCTACTGAAGTACAGGACCGGAGTTCTGTCCAGTTTATTGGTATAGATGTGACCCATTCTCCTCCTTTAACTCACAGTAGATAACAAATAACAATAACAAATAACAATTTCTGCTGGGAAGATTTAAAGTATTCCAAACTGAAAAGTTAAGGAAAATGGCAATCAGTATGATTCAAGTGTTCACTTACATCAGGGGTATGGAACCTCAGGCCTGGGGGCCAAATCTGGCTCACCTGGGCTTCCAATCCAGCTCTCCGATGGCCACATCCTCTTACTCTGACCACACTCCATCTGACCATCGATCATTGGGTGATTTCCCAGGCAGTCCCCTCCCCCGCCACTTCTAAAAGGGTTAAATGTCTCTCCTAAGGCTTAGTTGCTGGCAGGAAATGCTCTAAGCTAAACAGATGCTGGTATTTTTGGCCCTGCTCACTTTGCCTTCAGCCTTGCTCACCGCTGGAGTGCAGCCCCTGAGAGCTTCTCCAAAATGGCATTTGGCCCTTGGGCTGAAATAACTTAAATGCCCCTGACTGATGTAGACCGGTCTATTTAATCACTGGGGGTTTAATATCTTTTACAAGTGGAACCTACAACAACATTTCAGCATGGAGTGCTCCTATTCAGAATTTCTGCCAGCCATGCTCTCACCTTGTTTTCTGTCACCCCCTCAACAATCAATCAGCATTTTTTGTCAGTCCGCATGTTCAGTCCTCTCCGGGCTTTGGTTTTTTTTTTCTTGCTTAAGTTTTTCCCCCTAATTTGTTTTACTTCTGCAAACCGTGGGATTCCCCCAAGGCTGCTGATACTTCCCTCTTGCCGAAGGGCCCTGAAAAGCCTGACAAGACAACCTCAATGGGCCGCTTCCCTGACTGAGTCGATCTTCTCACTAGCATTATCACCAGCTGCCATTGCTCCTTCTCCTCTTTCTCATCATTGCTCCCATTTGCTTGCTCGGCAGGCAGAGAGCCAATGAGCAAGTAGCCAGTGGCATCTGCTGCTGCTCCTTCTCACCACCCTTGACTGGGCCGGAGCAAGAGGCAGGGGAAGCAGCAAGTTGCAAGGTTGACAAGGAGGAGCAACTCCACGGGGCTCTTGTCAGTGGGCCCCTAATGGGATGCAGACCCTTAGCAGGTGCCCAACCTTACCTACCCTTGACACTGGGCCTGCCTCTTGTGCAAGTGTATTTGATGACTCACTATTATTAAATGTCTTCTAATCAGTGTATGTCCTGGCATATAGAAGGGGAAGAAATGGAAGCAGTGACAGATTTTAATTTCTTGGGCTCCAAGATCACCGCAGACGGTGACTGTAGCCATGAAATTAAAAGACGCTTGCTCTTTGGGAGGAAAGCTATGGCAAACCTAGACAGCATAATAAGAAGCAGAGACATCACCTTGCCGACAAAGGTTCATATAACCAAAGCTATGGTTTTCCCTGTAGTAACGTATGGCTATGAGAGCTGGACTATAAGGAAGGCTGAGTGCCGAAGAATTGATGCTTTCGAATTGTGGTGCTGGAGAAGACTCTTACGAGTCCCCTGGACTGCAAGGAGGTCAAATCAGTCAATCCTAAAGGAAATCAACCCTGAGTGCTCATTGGAAGGACAGATACTGAAGCTGAAGCTCAAATATTTTGGCCACCTAATGAGAAGGGAAAAGTCACTGGAAAAGACCCTGATGCTGGGAAAGATTGAAGGCAAAAAGAGAAGGGGACGGCAGAGGATGAGATGGCTAGATAGCATCACCGATGCAATGAATATGAACTTGAGCACACTCTGGGAGAGAGCGGAGGACACGAAGGCCTGGCGTGCTATGGTCCATGGGGTCACGAAGAGTCGGACACGACTTAACGACAGAACAACAACAACAACAATCAGTGCATGAAAATTAACATTAGGCAGCAATAAAAAATAGGAAGTGACCTTCAGTTCCAAAAAAGCTAATCTTAAAAATTCCTAGATTAAATTGTTCCTAGTTTGCTCCTGTTAAATATTCTCCAGTTTCTAGAGCATTGGCTTCCTTCTCAATTGAGGTTTGGTCCAAATCGAGAGGAGAAAATACCAACTTTCCTAGCAAGGTGATTTGCATGACATTGACATCATTCTTTGCTTACTGTCAGAATTCTTTAAGCTTGCAATGACCTACTTAAGGGTCTTATGACAAGATTAAAAATTCCAGTGAATTCCATGCACTACTTTTTAAGCATCCCTATGTATATTTTCCACTGTTGTTTCTATGGAGATAATGGTCAGAATTTTGCAAGCCTATGACTAACTTTTCTTCTTAGCAATTTCCTCTCATTGGACTTCTCGGTAGAGAAGCTAGTTTTTAGTGGATTTATGTTTCTCATTTAACATGCTTGCATGAAGAATTTTCAGGAGCAGGCTCACGGTGCCTATAATTTCAGCTGTCAGCAGTTGTTATAAACACCTATTTTCAGGGGCGAAGTCAACTCTACTTGCTTAGAGCTGAAGCTAGGCAAACTGCTTCGGCCATAGTAATGATCTTCCCTTCGCAACATGGGCTGCCTATCTAATTCAGGACAACACATCCGTAATGATATGGAATTAAATTCTTTTTTTATAACTTCGTCAAGCATGCATGCAAATATGTGTATGCAGGAGCACAGACCCTTTTTATTGGTTTACAATTTTGTTATAATTGCAACACAGCAATAGAAGCACAGAAGAAAAACAAGGCCAGTCTACCTCTGGGACACAGGTTCACATGAAAAGTTTGGTGTCAGAATATGATTAAATAAAAAGTTGCTTCTTTAAATTAGTATGTGTTCAATGTTATGGGCAATCCTGTATTTTTGTTGCCAAAATTAAATATATTTTATACTTATATCCTTTGAAAATGGCTGCATATGGAGATAATGCGAAGCTATGGTTTGGTGCAGGTGTGGACAACATGTGGGCTACATGTGCCCCCCCCCATGGCTATTTTGGTGGCGATTTGATTTTTTGGTGGTAAAAAAAGTGGCGATTTTGCAAGAAAACAAGGTGCATGGGGAACATTATTTATTTATTACATTTATATCCCACCTTTCTTCCATTGTGGAACTCAAGATGGCTGCTACATGTGGTTCCCAGGTGGTCTCCCCTCCAAACACTGACCAGACCCAGACCTGCTTAGCTTCAGCATGGTGGCTGTGTCATGTGCCTTCAGACTATGCCCTGGCACCTTGCTTTGGAAGCGGAATCATGTTCCCAGATGCCTCTTCAGATTCTGTTGTAAACAAGGCATGTGCTTCGCCCCACACACACACACCTTCTTTTCTTGCAAAATTTGCTGCTTTTTTTGCTGCTGCTGTGGGAAATTCAACAGTAACAGGGTAATTTCAGTGACGGGAAGGTGCAACCCCCAGTGGTTTCCTTGGTTTTGCATTATGTGAACAAACTTTGATGAGCTCCCCCTCTCCTGTCCTCTTCGTCCAATATGGCCGCAAGTAGACCGGAAGCTTTTGTTTCTGTTTTCAGCTAACTGCAGTTACTCATTTTGTCCAAACCTGGGGAAACTGTGATTAGTCTTATCCTTGTTTTATGGAAACAAGCCAACTTCAAACCATGGTTGATGATCCTGGCCTGTTATCCTAACCCATAGCTAAAATTAACCACAGTTCCATGTTTGGATATAAAAATAAAACACAGTTAATTGAACACAGAAATGAAAACTTTAAATTTCCTCACAGCAACACCAGTGGAGTGGGGATGCACACAAGCCTCAAGCTCATACACCTAATGCTAAACCATAGTATAATACATCTAAACCAAATCAAAAGCAAGTGAGAAAAAGAAGTTCATCCTACAGTGAAAACCAACATACCTGCAACTTTGACATGAAGCTCCTTTAATGCAGTCCTTATTTCTGTATCATCTCATGACTTCTGCAATTCTTCCTCTCAGGAAATCGGAATGATGTTTTCCCTTAGATTTCTGAGTCAAGTGTTCTTCGTTTAAAAATTACAACTCTTGATTACCATTCCTCATAGGGAGCATCAAGTATTTGGGAGAATCCTGAGACCCTCTGGAAAACTGGTCATATAGAGAAGGTTTAAATAATAATTTAAAAAACCCTTTGTAACCTTTTCTATGAAATACCTGTGGTACATTTCAGGGTGTAAAGATTACTTTTACTCAACCCGTTTCTGAATTCTGGTTATACATTCAAGTCACTAGATTATGTAGCACAGAACTACAAAGTGAAGTGTTTGAGCTGCCCCCTGGTCAAATACTTTAGGGATTTGGTGCTTAAGGCTGGCACCTGGCTGTGATTTGTGGTTTTTAACCAATTCTTTCGCCAGAAAATGGAGCAGTTTAAATAAAGTTACACACATCAAGGCTGTGTTCTGTACTTTCAGAAGTGAGAGCACAAAGCTTATAGGGAGGGCTCTGTGGTTCATAGTACCACTGAAATCGGAGCCAGTGTAGTGTGGGATGATTTGAGGGTGAGTTCACTAGTCCTCATGCTGATTCTAGCACAGCAGCAGTCATGTACTATGTATGACTGTGATTAAACTACTCCAAAGATGTGAAGAGTAGCCTTGAATGCTGGGCTGCATCATTTCACATTTAATTTTAGTAGCATTCATTCCAGATGTTGCATTCTTCCCTTTCATGGCTGGTAATCCCGCCAAGTTTTAACAGTGACGAATCCAGTCTCCATGAAATCTTGAGATCTCCATTAAGGCACCATGAAATTTGGACTAATGGTGAGTTTGAAAGAACAATGGCTTTTGCTTGGCAAAAGAGATGGTGTTTTTTTTTTAAGCTGTCCTTCATGACCCAAAGGATCAGACATTTTCTGAAGTGTGGTATATATGAAACTAAACTATCACTTTCCTGGCCCCCACCTCCACTTTCAAGCAGTCTCTTGAGACAGTAGTAACTAGGGACTTGATAACCCAGAGTTCAGTGCAGCCTGCTATAGACCATAGATGGGGGCAGGGATGGGAAAATACCTACATGGAGTGACAGGGTTTAGATGACCCACCACAGCTTGACATGGGTTATTGGATATCCAATCCCCACTTGGGTGTTGTTGTTTCATGCAAACCATGGGTTATGCGAGCATGGGTTATGAGCATGGGTTATGCGAGGGTTAAACAACAGAGCCTAAAACAGACCATGAGTTATGCAAGAATTGTTTAACCCTCATATAACTCACACTCACCAGTATTGCAAGGCCCAACAACCCCCAAGTGGGTGTTGCATATTTAAAATGGCGGCACATACCATGCATGCACCACAGTCTCGCTGTGGGTTAATGAAGCCACAATGGGCTATCTTGTTGTGTGAACAGCCCCAACGTCTTTTTAGTGTATGTGTGTATTCAGGTGTGGGGTCAGTCACACTGTGTTCTTGGATCATGCTGTCTTTAGCTCACAGAAAATGATGCAGATCAACCATGGCTGGCATGGTGTTAATATAATGCATTAGTCAAAGAGCCTTCTACTATCCAATGGTTATAATACTGGGCTTTGTCAGAGGGGGAGGGAGAGTTCTGAAGGAATGGTGAAAAGCTCAATCCTTGCTGTCTTTTATGCCTAGAATTCCTTCCCAGCACACCTCAACTCTCTCTACCATTCAAATTCTTTCTCAAACCTTGGCCTTTCTGAAATACCCTTAACATAGCCCCCTTAGCTTCATCCTCAACTGAAATGAAGCTGAAGTTAAGTGTACGTGTGTTTTCTCATATCTGTCCTATTCCTTTCTTTGTTAACTCAAGCCCCTGGTGAATTTTGGATTGTAAGCTTTCTGGATTGCCCCCCCTCCCCCCCCACACTTTTTTTTGGTGCTTAGCTTATTCTGTAAAGCACATTATGTGAAGTATAATGTAACACTGACTCCAAAACCAAAGTTAAAAAGCAAAGGCTGTGTTACCTAATGATAGAGCAGAACATCCTGTCTGGGTAAACTTTTTTAACAGACAGGTATCAAGCAAGGCAAGACAAGAAAAGGTTTAAAAGAACAGCAAACAAATAAGGGGAAGCAGGGCTGGCCCAATACATTTTGCTGCCTGAGGTGAAGGACAAGATGTCACTCTCCTTCCTTGTTCTGTGTACAGAAACCAGCTGGACTGGCAGTTGAATCTCACTTCAAAATTGGCAGTGGGATGGTGTCCTCCACCATACTTGAGGCATCAGGCTAGTTTAGGGGCCCAGGACAGGTCGTATGGCATGCACAGCTGTGTCTTCAATCAGAGCAGAACAACTGGAGAGTTCAGGAGACACAGCTAGGGGTCTGCCACTGCTGTCTTCCCTGCTGCATCTGTTGACTGAGGTGGATGTCTCATTGTACCTAATGGTAGGGGCAGCAACCTGCAGAAGGCTGAGCCTATTCAAAGTTTTGTAGAAGAGGCTATTTCCCAGGTACCGCCCATACAGAACCTAGACTTCCAGAAATAGTCTGTTCTCTGCGGTTATTAAAGGTGCAGCAGCCTTGTCAGCTTTCACCTCGTTTCTCACCTTGATTGCTACTTGCTTGCATCAACTCTCAGAGATAAGCTTAAAGGAGGTGCCACCGCTCCAGCTGGATACTTGTCAGGTTCTTAGAAGCAGGAGTGCTGCTACTCCAGCCTGGGCCCTGCCGGTAGGACAGGAGTGCAGAACTACATACGGGTGTGGGAGGGGGTTGTCCCCCACCATGCCTTCCATGGGCTGGATGGTGTTAGTGGATATTGCCACACCCACTCATGTCATTGCCCCACTCATTTCAGACTTTCTGTGTGCCGAGAAGGGCGCAGAGCCTCTCTCAGCATCGGCAAAGGGACCTGGCCAGACTTGAAAGGAGGAGCTACTTGGAGGCCAAGCCCCCGCTCCCCCGCCGGTTCCTTGGGCTGGGTTGGGGAGTCTGGCAGGCTGGATTAGGCCATGGGCTGGGGGTCTGCTTTAGGAACAGTACAGGGCCAACTTTTCTATACCCTCCCCCCCAGTTTTATATACTCCGGCCTGGTGAACGTGAAAGAATGGCTATGTTCATAAATGTGAAGGTTGTAAAATAGTCGTTTTAAAGAAAATCCTCAAATATCTGGAGACATGAAGAGAAAAGAGTAAGTTGAGTTGGCAGCGTTTCAATTGTAGAATTGGATCTCTCGCGCTGATAGTGGGGCCCTGCTTTTTCTGTCATTAGTACAAGTTTTGCACCAGTGCACTGTAATTGCACTGACTTCATTGGGATCACATCAGTGAGAATAATTTGATCCTTTTTGTCTTCTTTCTCCTGCTGCTGTGAGTTTTGAAGTACCATTTTTTGCTCAACTGTGTTTTAACTATATCTTCTGGGGGGGCGGGGGGATGCTATTTTGGCAGTATTTTTCTGCCAGTGCCAATGTTGGTGGTCTTAAGCGAAGCGGCAGTTATCTAGAGGGGATACTTTGTGTAAACAAACATCTGACTTCTTCACTAGTAGATAAAGAAGAATATGTTGTTATGGTAAAAACAGAGTTGAAGTGTCAGCAGTCCCATTTCCTAGCAAACAATTGTATCATGGCAGTTTCCTGTCTCTCCAGTGGAGTTGGCAGGGCCCATTTACACAAGATCATCTTAAATGGTCATACTTGGAGTTCTTCTGTACTTTCTCATATTCAGGATGAAATATCTGTCAATTTCCATACCCACTTTGGAAACCCAGGGGTTATTAGCATGATGTCAGTAGTTTAAAAGGCATATTTGCTCCACTATTTTTTTGCTTTTAAGTAATGCCCCTGTCCCCGTCCCCTCACATCAGTGGTTAACACATATGCCTTAAGGGATTAGACAGGATTAGGTTGGTCATATAATGGTATCTCTCACCACAAGCAAGCAAACCACCCAATGAGCACAATTACCATGTCTGTTTGTTGGCACTAATGAATTTCAATGCCTGCTGAAAGTGACTGCAGCCTGACCTTTCAGATAATCCTAATGAAGTGGAAAGTGGTTCCCCCCTCTTTTAAAAATAAAATAAAAAACGGAACAGAAATTTGATGGTTTAATATATTTTATATATTATACAGTCAAATATTTAAATATAACAAAAATATAATGTAAAGGTTACTTTACTCCCTCTTCCTCCCCCTTGTTTATGTAAGCTTATTTGGGGGAAATATATTCCGAATGTAGACACTTTGCATTTGTACTTAGCGTTTTTACATTTGTTGTGGAAAATAAATGGTTTAATTGAAAAAGCAATAGGGAAACTGGCAATTTACAACAGCAGCTGAAATATACTGTACTACTTCATGGCTCTTGAGAAAGTTTGTAAATGTTCTCTCCCTATTCTCAGGTTCTCTTTTAATGTTTTAGAAACATTAAACAATGTTCAGTGTTTTAGAAACTCACTAAATTTAGGGGTTGGGTCAAGAGTGAAATATTTGATCCTGTTATTTCTCTGGGATTGAAGATGAAAGAGACACGAAAGAAAAGGACAGCATGGGGATTTAGATTAAATTTTTGCAGTCAGGATTTTGTTTCAATTCATATTTTAGGGCCAGTCCATATGGGCACTGTGCTGGCCTGTCTCTGTCCGAAAAACTGAAATAGAACTGCTCTTGTGGTCTAGTCGTGTAGATGACTCAGCATGTGCCTAGATGGCAATTTGGCACTGTGCTGCCAGTCTTTCTAATTTGTGATCTCCAAACATGTTGAATTGGTTAGTCACTAGCAGAATTGTATTAATGGAGAAAATGTAACTTCTACACTGTCACTGCAGGATCATATAGAACACTTGACTTTCCTGCGGATCTTTTCCTTTTGTACTGCATATGGTTAGGGATGGCTTTTCCAAACAATTTTGAAAAAAGGAGCACAGATTTTTCTTATAGCATGAAACTTGCATTACCTCTGATTCTGTACCAGCAGCATGATACCCTATCCCTGCCTCATGGATTAGGAGAGCCTTGCTGAATGGAATGGCCATACTTCCAAGTGATATTGTATCTTGGGTGTGGGCAACTTGTGGCCCTCAAAATGTTCAGCCCTAGTCAGCATAGCCAATGGTGAGGGATGATGGGAGCTGTAGGACAAAATATGTGGCGCGCTATAAGTTGCCCACCCCTGTGTTACCTGAATGGCATGAAAGATCCTATCTGCCCCCTTCCCAATTTGGTAATACTGAAGGGGACCAACTGTATGTGGTTTGATTCATGCAGTTAACTTTCCATGCCATTGTTGCTAGGCCCACAGGAAGATGTTGAAGTAGGAAGTACTAGACTAGTGTGGGAAGAATCCCCTGCCATGCGATTTCCATGCTATTTGATTAATCTATTAATTGGACCAGTCACTTTTGAGTTGGTTAACACACTCTTATCTGTGAATCCCATATATGTGGAAAGGTATGTACTTGTACATGCTTGCATCACATCTGTGATGTGATACAAACATATCCATGACGTGTGTTGCAAGTTTTATGCCAATTCTCCATCAACTTTCCACCTAAAAAAAGGGGGGGGGATATAAAGTATCATGGGGATGAGAGAAACATGTTTACAGCCCCTGCAATACAGATTAAGGGCACAATCCTAAGTAGATAGGTGGTCTCCTCCGACCTTGGAGGCGACCACCTATCCAAAGCAAAGCAGGAGTCCTCCAGCGTGAGTGTCCTATGTATGCGTAACCTGTGGATAGTGCTCTGCAAGCTCCTTTACAACATGTTGATTAGCTGATCTAGGATATCTATCAGTGTCCACACTTCCTTCTCCAGTAAAAATCCACCCATTTTTCTCTTTGCCTGCTTCTGCTGAAATAAACACTTGTGTCTGAACATTCATGGCCTAATAAATGATTTAGCTTTCAAGGTGCTTCAGGGATTTTTTGTTGATCCTGCTTCTATGCTAAGGGAGCACTAGTGCTGTATCTAAATATATCTCCTTGTCTTTGTCTTCAGAGGAGATGTAACTCTTAGGACTTGTGCTCTAAACCTTTTTGGCATTTAGCCCAGGGTAGTTGCCACCACTCCCTGGGCGTATTCTTATTATTTTTGTGGTAAGTTGTGTTCTGTTTTGCTGGGGCTCACAGGTGAAGTGGTAGCCAAATTATTTTGGTAGTCACATGAGGTAAAGTCTCTTCTGTTCAAACAGGAGGCAGAGCAGTCAGTACCATGGAAACCTCCCAGTGACTCTTGCTGGCTGTAGTTTTCCCTATTGCAGGGAATGGAAAGATGCTGTCTCAGCAGAGAGCTGAAGCCTAATGAACACTGGCAAGGCCTGTACTGCAGTTGGTCCTGCCTCCTTGAAGGAACTGTCTGTGCCTTTTAAAAGGACCCTTGACCATTTCTGCAACTGCTTGAAGAATTGCAAAGCAGAGAGGTTGGAGATGTTACTAGGACTTGTCCTCTGAGTCTGAGGAGGTGGAAGCACCATGTCCTTAGGCTGGGAGGGCACAGAAGGAGGTACTGGAGGTTACCCCTTGAGTGGGGCAGCCTGTATATCCTCCTCATCCAGTTATTCGTTGTGGCAATGCAGGGCTCATGGCTTTTAGGGACCATGAGAAGACCACAGCTAACCCTGCAATGCGGAAGGGGGTCAATAGCATTCATATATTTCTAGTGAATTCTATCTTGCTGCTGTTTTTAGAGGTAGCTCTGTGGATATCTAAAGCCAACTATGATATTCCCCCTGCCCTCCAAACAGGATACAACAGCCAAGGGATATTAATGGAATGTGCAAACTATTGAATGTTAATATCTCTCTACCTGCCTTAGCACAAAAATGTCTCCAGCATAAGCTTGCGTCTTCTTTTAAATCTCCAGAAGGCACATTTGGACAAGCTATGGAATGAATCCTGCTGTGTTTGATGGAACTTTTCCCAGGATGAGTTTCTCATTGATGAGCTTCATCAACATGCCTACAGGCTCCAGAGGCTCCTTGATTGTCAAGGGCTGCAAGGAAAGTTGTTGTTATCCCCATTGCTAGAACAAATATAAAACACGACATTTGCCTTTCACAGTCTCAGCAGGACAAAATGCTGAGTTAATCAGCAGCCTTTAAAAGTAAAACTGAAGACATCTCCTCCCGCCCGTTAAACAAAGTAATATACCAGCTAGGGTGAGAACTGTGATTAGCAAAATTTCACACTTTAGGAAGTTGGAACATTGCTGCAGCATGTCTAATGGCTCCAAACTTGCATCTATTCCTTTGGCTCTACTATGGAAGCTGAAAGCTGTTGCTGAATAGAAGTAAAATGAAACTCATAAACTGCATCACACATTACAAGACTCCGGCAGTTGTGTAGGTTTGTTGTACAGGTCATATCTATGTATATGTAATAGGCTAATTTCTACCAGGGAAAATCATAGATGTGTAAATTCCCAACATTAAAAACCCTACAAGAGACGTTTTACCCAAGAGGGAAAGGGAGGGTCTAAAAGCACTGGATTCAGGGAGTATTCTAGATCAGCCTACCCCAAACTGGTGCCCTCCAGATGTGTTGGACTAGAACTCCCATAATCTCCAGCCAGCTATAGGAGATTATTCCAACACATCTGGGAGGCGCCAGGGTGGAGAAGGCTGTCCTAGATAGTTAACATATTCTGCTAAAGCTGGGATCCCCAGCCTTTTTGGGCCTGTGGGCACATTTGGGAATTTGAAAAATTGCTGTGGGCACCACCACAAAATGGCTCCCACAGAGCCGTGGTTAGTCACATAATGACTGCTGTGAAGGCCTGCCTAATTAAAAGTGAATTAAAGAGGTGTGTGTGTGTGTGTGTAGAAATAGCAAAGCTAGAGGGTGGGGGAAACAGCAAGTAGAAGGGAGATAAAGAGCAAGGCTAGAGGCTAGAAAGGTAGAGAAAGAAGAAGGCAAGGGATGGGGAAGGGAGAGAAATAGCAAAGAAAGGAGATGTGGGGAGAGAAATAGCAAGGCTAGAGACTGGAGCAGGGAGGGAGAAGCCAAAGGGGAAAGGCAGAAGAAGATTCGGCAGGTCCAAGAAGCAACTCTTTACTTCTCTGCCTGCCTGCCAAAAGCCGATCAGTGAGTTGAGAACTTCATGGGTGCCATTGGAGGTCCCTGCAGGCGCCACATTCAGGACCCCAGTGCTCTATTTCGGAGAACCTGGAGCTAGTTTATCTGCAGCTGAAACACAAATTTTTTTGCACAAATCCTGGGAGTGATACTTTAATATTACTTTGATGCAAGGATGAGGAAGAAATACAAGACAGTGCTGCTTCCTTTTCTTGCAAGGTTATAGGCCTGGCGTCGGCACACAGCATCCTTGGCAGCTACCATGGTCCAGGACCCATTGCTTCACTGTCACTTGCCTTGTGCCTCTCATGCTGAGCAGCTTGGAGCCACTAATTTAAATTTCTCGAATGCCCTGGAATGATACTCCATCCGGTGCATTGTGGGAAATTGAAAATGGCAGCTCCAAGCTGCTTGGCAGCTGTTGCCAGTTAAGCCCACCGGAGCCCACCAATATAGGCCAGGAGTCAGGACCCACCAGAGGGCACTTCGCCAAGGGCGTCCTCAATCCTGGAGCTGGCCCTGTGTGGCTGGTAATGCATGTTCTCTGTTACAGAGGACAGTCCTCTATTTGAAGGGCTATCTGTTCCAAGTCCAGTTTAAAGATAATGAACTGTCAGAAGGAAGAGCTGGGCCCTGAAGCTGTGTGCCTGGACAGCAGGCCCAGCAAGGGCACACCGTCCTCCACACTATGGGTTATATCCACTGTTAGTCCTACTTAGAGTAATGAATGGAATGAGTTAGTCATGACTAACTTAAGTCCCATTCATTACAATGGGTCTGCTCTAAGTAGGAGTAATATTGAATACCAGCCTATGGTGAGATGTACTGTATTTCTATTTAAGTTATAATTATTTCCAAATGTGTGTGAGTATTGAAGCATATCCAGACTTTATGCAAATCAGTATCATCTTTTGTCCTCTTTTTTGATGATGCATTTCCCCTTTTTTGGCAGTTCATAAGTGATCACCCTACTGGTGAAACAAAGCATTAAAAAAGGGAGTTGGGTGTGGACAGGGTATAAACTAGTTCCATATCTAGAACTTGTCAAATGTTATACCAACTGTGCAAAAATGAGATGTGGAACTTTTACCTCTCCTCTCCCAGCTTAGGGCAATGTCTGAAATTGCCCAGTGTGTATTAGCTATCAGCATTGTGGAATGTCCTCCTCAGGGAGGCCTGCCAGGCCCAGAATTGCATGCCTTTAGGCAACAAGCTAAAACCTGCCTCCTCCTCCTCATTTTTGTAAGGCATTGGGATGGATTGAGAGAGGTTGTGGAAGCTGCTTGCTTCCTGTTGGTTTTATTGCTTTAGATCTTTAGTGTCGTGCCTCCCTTGGACTCCTCCGAGGATGAAGGGGAATGGCAGGTGCCAGACCCAGGGGAAGGGACTAGCGCAGAAGTAGCCTGAGCCCCCGCACTTCCTGTGAATGATCCATGCCTGGCTGCAGCCTCTCCAGAGGATTTAGAGGGTGAAGTTCCACCAACCCCAGCAGAGTGAAGGCGGCTTCATGTAAAAGAACAATGGAGGTGACCCTCTGTCCGTTTAGGACAGAGAGGCTCCCAGAGGCCAGAGGACTGATTGCCAGCAGCTGCTCCAAGATGCTGGAGTTAAAAGCAGGAAGCAGGCAGGGAAAAGGCTGCTGGAGAACAGCATCCTTTCCATGTGCTGGATCTTATCAGCCGTGCCTCGACTGTAAACTTCAGCCTTGCTCTTGAATCTCTGTCTTTGGACTGGAAAATATGACTTCTCTCTGCCGTGTCATCTTGCCTTTGTTTGAGCCACTAACTTTCCCATCTCTGGGCCCCCCTCCTCCTTTGCTAGCCTCACCTATCAGCCAGTGAGTTATTGCTGCTGTTGCCTGCCAGCTGCGGTCACAACAAACAAAACAGGAAGAAAACCATGTTTTTTTGTTGGGTTGGGAACTCTAGATTGTTTGTGGTTAACCCATAGTTAAACCATAGTTCAGGGTTCGCATGAAGTGACAACCCATGATTCAACAACAACCCACTATTCAGTGACATCCCATACTCAACCCATACGCTGGGTTGTCATTACATGTGAACCAGGTCTAATCATTGGCTACTGTGGGTTGCTTTGGAGAGAACAAACAAATTCTTGAAATGAACACCGATAAGGTTCCTGTTACCCTCCCTTGTTTCTGCATGCTGTACCGCTTTCTTGTTGGTGTCAGTGACAGCTAACATTTCTGTTGATGTCAGACCTGCAGCTAATATCAAACAAAATAATTTATTTCTTTTGGAAATAAGTTAGTCCCAGCACTGTGTAGTATTGTTTAGAAGGGGACCCAGGGGCTCATGTGTTCCCCACTTCTCTTTCTAGAGATAATTGCCCCCTTCTGTTCCTGGTTTACTTTAACCATGGTTTAGCATTACATGTAGACACATAATAACTGTGATTAATGCTAACCAGACCTCCCCCTTAAGGGGAGAGAGGAGAATCCTGTAGCAAAATAAAAGAGGAATGAAAGGCTATAAAGTATACCTTCTGTGCAAACCTTCATTGAACCTCTTTTCTTTTTCTACAGGATTCTCCCCTCTCCCAGAGGAGAAAGCTCTCAGTCCTTTGCATCAGCGTGTTGATTTCAAACTATGCAAATGTACTGATGTTGCCCATATCATAATAGTGTGGATAAACTTTAAGAGAGAGGGAAAAATACATTACCGAAACAGGGCATTCTATATGCCACTCCTTATTTTTGGAGAAAGGTGTTTGTTTGTTTTTCATATCTCGTAGATGAAGTGGAGAGAACAGCATTTTGGTGCAGCCTTCTTAATTTCCATGCTTGGTAATGTTTTCTCAAACTCTTATTTACATTGTGCTGATTCGACCTAGAAGTTTCATTGCATTGATTAAGTCTCTTGGAAAGTTAGCCAAGATTCTGACAAAAGATAACAACCTTGCTGAGCTAAAGTAATGAAAAGGAATGGGCAGAGAGAATGGACTTGTTTCAGTGCTCTCTCTCTCTCTCTCTCTTTCTGCGTGTGTGCATGTGCGTGCACGTGCACGTGCGCATGCGAGAGAGAGAGAGAGAGAGAGATTTACTGCTGCACTCATCTTTATGGATCGCCAGTGTTGTAGGAACAGAAGATGGAGATGGAGAAGGAGATCCGTCAGCTTCTCAAACAGATGACAGATTTAGAAGGAAGCTAATAACCTTCCTTAAAAAAAAAAAAATCTTGACAGTTGATGCACTGTTATTCATTATTGTCTGGGTGTCTTCTAGTAAACAAAATTGGAGAGTTTTAAAGAAGAAAGAATAAGTATTGATTTTTAAAATGCCAGTTTGGAGATGAATCCTGGAAAATAGAACTTTAGACTAGAAGCAGAAGCCTTTTAAACCTGACCGTATAATGTTTGAAGGAGTTCTGTACTCTTGCCTTCTGCCCAAGCAAAATTAGGTTCTGTTAACCTGAGAATTTCTGTTTTGGAAAAGAAGCAGAAATTTACCTTCGAAGAAGAAGCAGAAGTTTACCTTCAGCCGATAATGAATTATTTCTTTGTAGAAGAAGTTAGGGACGAATGTTTGTTCATCGAAGAAGCTGGGAACAAGTGCGTGTTTCAAAGCAGCAGCAACACATCTCAGAAGTACAATGTGCGTGCGCTCTCCTTCGCTGCAAACATGACACCAGTCCTCTTGAAATGACATCGGGTTGTATCCAATGTTAGTCTCACTTGAGTCCCATTCATTTCATTGGTCTGCTCTAAGTAGGACTGACATTAGATACAGCCCATAGCTGTGTGCAAGCTCATATAGACGAGGAAACGCAGTTGCAACAGCGGAGTGTGCTCCGAGCCTACACACGCTCAGTTGGTCACCTGAACAGATCCAACCTGTGTAGGGCAGCTCTCTTGATGACCTTGCTTTTTGCAGGCATCCTGACCATGCATAGGATCTGGTTCAGGTGACCAGTTGAATGCTCAGATGTCCTGCTACCATGATCACACTCCCCTGTCCATACGTGTTCCTTGCACAGGGTTATGTCATCTGAAGACTGCCACTGTTCCCCCCCATTCCTTTCCTGTAATGGCACAATAGGCAGCTCTTCAGATTCCGTGCAGCAGCCTATGTGTCCTCATGTTATTCTGTGCAGTGGGCATGGAGCCAAGCTACTAGTAATTTCCCAGCAGGTAACCCCGTGTGTTGAGGAATTCGTCTGCATCCCCTTAACGCTTCATGTTTACAATAGCAAACGTTTTCCGCAACAGTGGGGACTGCTGCACAAAGTGTGAATAGCTCTATCTATACCTCGTTTGAATTTGATTTCTGCTACTAGCCGGGTGCTTAAAAACAACAACTGCTGTACATTCTTTCTGATAAAATAAGGCAGGTATTGTCTTCACCAGTCTGCCCCAAAGGCAGGTGCATGTGTGTCTGTGTATATATACACGCATACATATGCACACACAAATGCTTTTAGATAGTTGGTTGTTTGAATTTAAAACAGAGACTTCATCACATCAGTTTGAGCTGATTGTAAAAGTCCCATTTATACCAAGAGCCAGTGTAATCCCATTAACAGTGCTGGACTTTCTGTTATCCAGAGTTATTTTAAGGAATTCCTTAGGGCACAATCTTATGCATTCTAGAATTGTAGGACTTCTTTCTGTCTAAACATAGTGTCATGTTTCCCTTGGGCCCCCTATTTCCTGATGCACTCACACACACAAATAGAGAGGCTTCAGTCTCAGGCCTTTAATTCATTATCAACAGGTTCATTACAGATGCAAATCTTCGAAGACTCTCAGGCAACAAAGGAATGCCTCCAGGGGATTCAAATGGGTGCACCGACATTGCCTGCAGTTTGAAGTGGGGCTTGCTGGCTAGACTAACTTAGGGAGGGATGTCCGGCCCTTCCAGTGATGCTTCCCTACGTCGCCTTTCACGCATTGCTAACTGGGTCGACCGTCTGAGCTCCGGCCCTGATGTTGCCCTCCTAGCTCTGTGCTGCAGTCTAGCATCTCTTAGGTCACAGTCCTCACCCCCCCTCCTTGTCCTGGCTTCTCACAGAGGGGGGATGGGGGGGGGCTTCAGGCCCAGCTGTCTGGGAGTTAGTAACCTGAGAAGCACCCCTACCCATATCTGAACTGGCTTGGGAAAATGCATCCCCCGGTTCTGGCTGTTCCTCTTCTGAATTTGAGCTGCTATCTCCCTGCGCTCAGAATCAATCCTGACACATAAGATTGTGCTGTTACACTATAAACATAGCAGAAAGTTGTGTCTACCCAAGACACAATTTTGTTTAGGTGCCTTGAATAGAGTGGTATCAAATCAGGTAGGACTAATCTTATATACCTTGACGCTGTACAATTTCCATCCCTCGATATCCAGATTCTGCATATGAATTTTAAATGCAAATGTTGATTTTTGTTTATTAACTTCTTACCTTGAAATTCAAACTGTGATCTCTTTATTGCTCTGATTTTGGTGGATGTCAAATATTGCAAGAGAGAGAGAGAGAGAAAGAAAGAAGCTAAATAGCATTGCCCATCTTATATTAAATACCATTGCATGTTACACATCAAACATAATTGGATGTCAAATAACTAACTGTATGAAATATATAGTGAATATATGTCAACTAATCAGTGAATGTTTGACGAAAATGCACAGAAGGTTATTTTAGAAGGGGTTTTATTGTGGGTGGAGACTGAAGCAAGTTAATGTCTTTTTATCTGTTCTCTAATGGAACTTTGTTATCTGAAAAAATAACGAAATGAGAAATTGGTTAAACACATAACCAATGCCCACCATCCAAGAGATATTCAGAAAGCAACTGCCTCTCATCCCAACCTACCTCACAGGGTTGTTGTTGTGAGGATAAAATGGAGAGGAAGAGGATTATGTACACCGCCTTGGGTTCCTTAAAGAGGAAATAAGGCGGGATATAAATGTAATAAATAAATAAATAAAACTATATTATGTCGGATCTAGATTGCAGTATGGACATGCACAGGTAGTGTGATAGTCTTCTCCCTGCTGCAGTGAAAGGCAGCTAAAGCTTAGAAAGATTATGTATGCCTATGCAGGCTTCATTAATTTTTGTTATATCCACAGTCTAGTTAGTAGGCATTTGAACCTTTAACTTTGCTCTGTTAAGGAGGAGGGAAACCTGTACACTTTTACCTTGCACAGTTGCTATGGGGCTTTCTTCCGCAGTGTATATGAGATTGATCATCTCAGCACATGCTGTTTAATGAGAATGGACTTCTGTGGCCATCCTGTTCATTGATAGGATGATATGGTGTTTTGCCAGTAAGCTATCAGGTGGTTCGCACATGCTACTTTATACAGATTTGTATGTCTCTGTGTAGTTTCAGCTTGTTCAAGACTTTACTGCAATATGTGTTGTTGTTGTTCAGTCGTTCAGTCGTGTCCGACTCTTCGTGACCCCATGGACCATAGCACGCCAGGCCTTCCTGTCCTGCGCTCTCTCCCGGAGTGTGCTCAAGTTCATATTCATTGCATCAGTGATGCTATCTAGCCATCTCATCCTCTGCCATCCCCTTCTCCTTTTGCCTTCAGTCTTTCCCAGCATCAGGGTCTTTTCCAGGGAGTTTTCTCTTCGCATTACGTGGCCGAAATATTGGAGCTTCAGCTTCAGTATCTGTCCTTCCAATGAGCAGTCAGGGTTAATTTCCTTTAGCTACGTATATTTATAATTATGTCTATCCATCCCAAATAGGGGTACCACAAACATCCCTCCATTTTTTAAATTGGTATTAAGCGTCCGGCACAAACTGATTGTTCCAGCTGTCTGCTGTATTGTATGTAATTAAAGGATCATTCACTTTATATTACTCAAATATAAACTCCGTAATTACATCATTGCTCAAGTCAAGTTTAAGTGTCTCATTTCTCATCTGGGAACAATAAAATAAATGAAATTGCCCTTAATGTCATGTCATTCTCTCCCCCCGCTCTCCTGTGTTCTCCTCATATAAATTGCCCTATCTGTCTGTCTGTCTGTTTATTCATTACATTTATATACTGCCCAATAGCTGAAGCTCTCCAGGTGCTCACAAAACAAGGCTTAAAACCATGAAATGTAATACTGTAATCAAAGATACTATAAAAACATTACAAAGCTTAAAACAGTTAAACCCCGAAGTAAATGTCAGAAGCAGTGCAAGGATCTTAAAACACACTAAAGGTGCAAAGGTGTTGGCTGGGGAATGCTGGGAGTTGTAGGACTTTTTCTGTCTAAACATCGCCAGGATTGTGCCCTAACATATTAAAAAAACACACACACACACATTCAGACGACATGGCAAGCAAGGATACTTAGGGAGAACCGACTGGCATGTGTGATCATGTGAACTGGGTCACAAAGTGTTCCCTCTCTTGTGTGGGTTGTGGAAAGGGAAGAAATGACAGGAAGCTCTCCTGCTGCTTGGAAGCAAATCCTGCTGTTTCTTACCTGCGTGGAAATGCAATCTCCATTGTAGGGATCTGTGTAGTGCTGGGTTTGCCAAGGGATTGGGGCACTTGCCCCTGGTGAGCTGACAAGTGGATTTGTGGATGTCTAGTCTTGAGCGTGATTTCTTAAATACAGTATATTTCCGGTTTGCTCCATTTCAAAGTCCAATGTGTTTTCTTTAGCAAACTCTAAGCATTCTTTGCTTTGTGCTATGTACACTTGCTGCCTTTTGAGCAATTCTGCTAGGAATGTGAGCTAGATGTATTGAGGCTGACCTTGACACAAGATCTCTCTTAGAATTCTGTGTTTATTTTGGGAGCGAAGCTCATGGACATGTTGGATCAAATGATGGCTCTCTTATTCTGTCCTTTATTCTGTCACTTTTGACAGGTTACCTCTTCTTCTGCAGATGTGTCTATGTTCTATTGACTTCAGTGTTTTAAGGTTTGTAGTTTTATTCTACTTCATAGTGGAGCTGAGTTAACATTTCTTGAACTGGCACATTTCTACTCTTCTGACTTTGACAGTTATGTACAGTGTAAGTTGAACTTAATCTCACATCCATGCATGTTTATGCCCACAAATGTGCTTGTGTATGTGTATGCACGCACACATGCACACACAAGACTAAGGTGACAATCCTATCTACACTTACCTGGGAGTAAGTCCCATTATCTCCCTTATGAGCAGACACATAGAGGATTACATTGTAAGAGATCATATAAGATAGAGCATAACCTCGGGCAAAGATTTGCAGCACTGGCAATAAATGCAGTGCCATAAAACATGACATTAAACTTTTGCACCAGGTCTCCTGCTGCAAATGTTCAGGATTAGTCTGACAGATGGCTATTGTCATTCACAGCAATAGAATAAATAAAAACATACTAAAGTATTTTTGAAGTACGCAACAGTATTCAGCAGCACTGGTAGCTGCAAAAAGTAACAGGAAACTGAAGGAGGGAGAAGGCAAGGAGGTCACCTCCTCACAAAGAATAGTGAGTTTTTCAGACAAAGTTGTCCTAGAATCATAGAATAGTAGAACAGTAGGGTTGGAAGGGGCCTACAAGGCCATCCTCTGCCTACACTTCTCACAGCTGGTGTATGATTCAGCTTTATGTTGAATGAACACAATGCCTGTCTGAGTAGACTTTTGCCTTTTGATGTAGCTCTATCTGTTTTTTTGTTTTTCGATCAAGTCCTGCCGTTGCTGCATGATGCATTTGGGTGCTATAGGGAGAGCTTCAACTGTGTCACGTGTTTAGCAAGGAGGAAATGCAGAAAATAAAATGGTAAAGGACCACTATATGATGGGAGTGATTGCCTATCTATATTATATATTAAAAAGTCTGTCTCTGTGGTTGAATTGATGCATAGAACCAAACGGGTCACCTCCTCACGAAATAAACCCCAAATTGCTGTTAAATTGAAAGCACTTAACAAAGTAGTATGCTGTCAGTTTGTGATTATTCCTCCGTATCTCTGAAAAATGTGCTGTTCCTACATATGTGGGACTATTATTATGAACAGTTGAGTCAGCCAACAGACATATTCATGCAGAATCCACAAATCCCTTTTGTTTTTCATGTGTTGTTGGTTTTTAAACATTGTTGTGTTACTATTCCGTGTTGACACTGCAACAGTTGTTAGGTTTGGGGGAAAGAAAATAACCAATGCTCTTAAAATACAGTGGCTTGGATCCTAAGATCCAGAAGGTACTGAATGGAAGGAAAGTTTCCCACATGGTTCAGATGAGACCTCCGAGTCCTCCAGAGAGGACTGGGGAGGGGATGTTACCGGCTGCAGGTGAGAGCAGCAGATAGGAAATGCTTTTCTGTGAACTTCCTCCGTTCGCTTCCCTTAGAATTCAAGCCACTGTATTTTTGCAATGTGATACTGAAGAGCAGGTCCTCAAACCCGTCCATTCTCGACTGGAGGATATGAACTGTGATTCTTCATGATCGTGTAGAACACACTTCTTTAATAGCAGCAACAGTCTTGAAAAATAGATCTCCCCCTGCCCCTTTTCAGTGCATAGAAACTTTTGCTTAAAATACTCCTATGTGAAAATGTAACGACCTTGTTTACGCCAAGACCGGACAACATTGAGAGTCTTTCTTTTCCGAAAAGTGTTTTGTAAAGATCCTTGTTTTGTTCAGCTCACGTAAATGGAAGGCTTAAGAGGAAGTGCTGTCAGGATTACTGTTTAAGGGCACCATTGACCTTGTGGGTTGTCCTGCAAACCCCCCCCCCACTTCCCATTGTGGGCCTTGCTCACAAGCAATGCCTTTGAGAGAGCAGCTGGTACTTTCAAGGCAATTTGTCTTGTAGCTGGGACTTGAGAAATCATTGCAGTTCCTTGATTGGGCTGATAAGTAATTCTCCGTGCACATCTGCAATTCCACAGCTGCTTCCTCCTTATTGGAGTCTTGCTTTCTCAGCCAGTCTGATGGACTTCCTTTCATTCTGCCTGCACCCATCGTTTTGCCTATTGAACTTTTTTTTTCCAGCTTCCAGTTTCAGTTTCAGGCCTGTTCTCTCCCTTGGGCTTATGGAGCATAGCACAAACTTAGGCTCAACTTTGGCTCAAACTCTATAATGCTATTACCATATTTGCAGACTGCAATCAGGACAAACATATTGCCAGAATCCGAATAGTCATCACTTCCCTTCCCCACCCATTAACGCACTTTTACCCATCCATAAACAAAATTGTAAAATCACTTTGAAATATTTGTGTGAAGGTAGGGGGAAATAAAGACTCTTTCATTCTCAGAGCAAGTATCCCATCATTTGCAGGACAATTAAATGCCCTAGCAGTTTCTCTCAAGACATGTGCTCCTTATCTTATGACTGAGCTCCCTGTTTCAGGACTCGGCAAAGTAAGCGTGTGTATTTCTAACATGTTTCCTTTCACAAAGTGTTCTGTGACTTGTAATGTGCTGAAATCACAGTTAAAACCCTGTGCTAGCCTATTTAAAATAACCTAAAACAATAATAAAGCAAACAGTAATGAAACTGAATTAATTTATAAGCAAGGCCTGGGCAGGAAAGGTCTTTAAATATAGGAAAATCCTCACCATCTTGCAGAACACAGCAAGAGGTGAGCCTTCCTAGGCAGACCTAAGGGAGCCAGTATGGGAGTCATCACCGTCTAGACTGTGTCTCCCTAAAGGGTTTCATCCCCAGTAGCATGGCCATGTGTCCTCCTTTACAAAGAACAGTCCTGTACTTGAAGGGCTCTCAGAGGCAGGTTGGCCACTTAGGCCTAGGGATGTATGGACTGTGTAAAATCCGCTCCATCTGTGTTTTGCAGATTGTCAGGAGCCTTTTGTTCTGTCATCCACCCACAGATGGATGCGAATATTATTATTTTTTTGTCATGTGGAAAAATATGGAAATAATTATCTAAATAATTACATAAGTAAGCAAGTATTTACCTAATTATTTACATAATTTACCTCAGTATGTAACATTTAGTGTATTGTCCCCCATTCCATTAAACGTTTCCTCAGCAGAAACTTACGTATTTTGCTATGGATTTATATGTGTAAATTTTGCGAAAGTAAGATAATAATCTGAAAGTCCCCAGACTCCGCACGGGCTGAGGGGGGCGCTCCGCAGTAGATTCCACAGGTCGGATTCTTAGAAATCATTTTAATCCATATCAAATTTCTCCAGCACCCCTGCTTAAGCCATACTGAAAAAGAAGACACCAATTTACATAACGTTTGCACATGCAAATTTATATGTATTGGTGCAGCTTTAGAAATAACCCTGATTTCAGTAAATTTACCATACATTTCGCCGTAGTGGAGAAGATTGACTAGGTGACCTGTGCTGCTGCTCACAATCTGCTGTCCAGGTGCTAACTCTTGGTGGACAACTTCAAGGCTGCAGCTCTCCATTCTCATGGTTCTGTGATGTGAAACCAGATTTGGATTGGAGACCTCTTCAAATGGAGGACACCTTCAAATAGAAGACCACCCCCTGCCAGCTCTCCAAAATAGAGCACTGTCCTCTGTAAAGTTGGTTACCTGGCCATCCTAGTCAGAGAACAGTCCTCTACTTGATGGCTGACTGATAAAGAACCATCAGAAAGGAGAAATTGGCCATCACGAGTTAGCACCTGCACAGCAGACTGAGCAGGAACATGGTCTTCTCCATGATGCTGAGATGTATTGTATTTCTATTTAAATTATAGCAATTATTTCTAAAGTTGCATCTATACATATCAATTAGCATATGCAAATTTTATGCAAATCTATATCTTCTTTTGTCCTGAGGTTGTGTGTGTGGTGCATTTCCTCTTTTGAGGGGGATGCACCAGTGGCCATCCTAAACCCCAGATATAGGAGCATGAAGAAGTATGAAGAGACTGGGGTCAGGGAGGAATCACAGGCATGAGTTGGGGGCATCCTAATATACTGTGGTAATTGAGTTCCTTGCTTTGGGAGTGTCGTTTTCTGAAATATGTTCCTTCTCACACTGTCTGGCAACAGCCTAGTTGCTATAGAAGGACCATTTAGGTATCCAAGCACACTGCTGCTTTCTTGCTAAATCCTTCTCTCACTGTTCAGCAAAACTCTTTTCTTGGATAAAAGTCAGAAAAAGAGGCTGTTACCATTTACCCGCAAACCCCATAATGTGATATTAATAGCTGATAATAGCTTACAGCACTGTGAGTTTTAGAAAAATCTGTTCATTTAACTGCCTTGCTTTTCCTTACAGTGTGAAAGTTTAATAGCAAACATGTGGCTTGTTAAAAAAAATGATTAATTGGAATTTAATATCTATTTCAGTAATTGCGAGTTTTCGAGGAGCGATCCCACATGGCTTATCGCTGGAGATTGGAGACACTGTTCAAATACTAGAGAAATGTGATGGTAAGTGTTGACATTAGCAAGCGACTGTCAGCTGGGAAGAAGACTCAAGGTCATCTCACCTAATTATGTTGAGGCAGATCCAAATGTTTGCTGTAGATGAGAGCCCATTTAATTGAAAAATACGGGCAAACTTTAATCTTCTAGGAGCAAAAGGCTATAGAATTCAAAGATGCCCATGTAATGTGGAATAACTTGTAGTGAAATGTATCCAATCCAAAGTATCTCATATTAAGCTAGTCTCTTCAGATGTTGTGGAGAAAGTTACCATTGTCACCAAGGAAAGGGTTTTTTTCATACCTAGTAGGCATTTCCAATTCCTATCATGCAATCAAAATCCATACAGTGACCCAGTTCACATGTCACAGCTAATTCCTGGGTTGTGTACCCCAGGCATTGGTGGGGCCATATGGGATCTTGTCGCTTCTGCTTTCAATCAACTGCATTCCAGATGTCAGGGTTGCTCGTGAGTGCAGCGATTGGCAGAGTAATTCAGAGTCTGAAGAGAAACCCCAAAACGTGGGGGAGGAAATTTCCCAGGTCTGGACAGAGATTGCGAGTTTTCCTCAAGCTTCAAAGGCACAGCTGAATGGAGAGGGTCCCTCTTCTCCCATCTCTGTGAGAGATAGCAAACAGGGAGAGGGGGTTGGCAGAACTTAGGCGATCTGCCCAATTGGCCCGGAGGGAACAGCTGTGCTTAGAGTCCTCACAAGATAGAGGCAGACGATAGGCAATTTTTTTACATTTTCTCATTGACTTGCTTTGGAAAACAGAAAGCGCCGTAACTTTTTTAGTTTGTATGATAAATACATGAAATTTGGAGACCTGGCAGCCCCTGTGGAGCGGACCGAGCCTGCCAAAGTTCAGACAGTTAGGTCCAGTGGCTTTTGTGCTAGCCACAGGTAAGATTTGCTTTTTTCGAGAAAATCTGTCAAAGTAAAGAGCTATAATTTTTTTGTACTTCCACGTAAGTTCATGGAATTTGGGGACCTGGAAGCCCCTATGGAACTGACAGAACCTGCCAAATTTCAGATAGTTAGGACCAATGGCTTTCGTGCTAGCCATGCATAAAGTTTCCTTTTCTCAAAGACTGAAACAAAAAGTAAAAAAGCCACACAGGGAGTTAGAGATCCTAATCAGAAGGTGTTTAAGGTGACCATTAGGAGGTCACTATCCCTAATCTCTAGTGTAGAGTTTTTTTGAGGTGCAAAAAACCTCTGTCCCACTGCTTTTCTGCTTCTACATGCCCACTGTTGGGAGCTTTCTTGCAATGAGATTTTGAAGAGAGAGAAGGAAGGGAAGACTTTAGACAAACAGATAAGAGGGTTGTTTTTTTCTCCTTCTCACTCAAGTCTTTCTCAGGCGGGTTCACATGGTTGCACAGAAACAAATCTGGGGCTGTTTTGTTTGTCAGTTGCCATTTTCCAGCAATAGGAAGGGCTGTAGCTCAGCGGTAGAGCACATGCTTGGCATGCAGAAGGTCCCGGGTTCAATCCCCAGCATCTCCAGGCAGGGCTAGGAAAGAATCCTGCCTGAAACCCTGGAGAGCCGCTGCTGCCAGTCAGTGTCAACAATTCTGGGCTAGATGGACCCAGGGTCTGACTCAGTATAAGGCAGCTTCCTATGTTCCTATGAACAGAAAGCTTTACTAAAAATAGGAGTTTGGGGTTTGTTTTTTAAGTGGATGGGAGATAAATACTGCTCATTTATACAAGCCTATGTATGCCTAATCAGAGGCCCCATTATGTTTAGTGAGGCTTATCCTCAGGAAAGTGTGCACAGGATTCCAGCACAAGTTACTTTTGCAGGGAGGTTTGCACCCTGATGTTATGCATGTTTACTTAGAAATAAGTCTTCAGCTGTGAGCATGGTACTGCAGGCTTAATACAGTGCCTACCCAATTCCATCTAATGAATTGACTACCCTTTCAGCTCAGTCCTATGCATGTTTTGTCATGTGTGAGTGTTTTGCATGAACTCTAGCTTCAGTGATGAGGGAAAGGCACTTAGTACATGCTCAGAGTTTTTCCATAACTTAACCCTAGTTTTGAAAACAGACTAATTGGCTGAATCCTGGTTAAGTCTTGGCACAAATGGGGAGTAGGATACCATGAGAGCTTGTACATAACAAGGAGGAGGTAGAGTAGAGTTGCACAAGACAAAACATCTCTTTTTATGAAGAGTTGCTGGAGGATGGTAGGATAAGGAGGGATGGTAGCATGGGGGGAAAAGAATTGGTAGGGGGAGAATGTAAGTGCTCAGTGGTGAAAGAAAAGCATTCTGCATATGCTCAGACGCACTCTCTATTTATGAACATAAGAAGAGCCATGCTGCATCAGACCAAGGTCTATCTAGTCCAGCATTCTGTTCACACAGTGGCCAACCAGATGCCCATGGGAAACTCACAAGCGGGACATGAGTGCAACAACACCTTCCAACCCATGTTCCCCTGCTGCTAACATTGGTGAAATGTAAATAAATTCTAGTAATTCTAAATTTGCATCCATGTATATCTTTCAGGAACTTTGCAGGTTTCTTGCCGGGGGGACACCAGTAATGACCTGTGCATTTTCATACAAACTTACCTAAAAACTATTGGGGAAAGAATGGAAGGGAAAGCAAATCACTCCCTCCCCCAAATTGGAGAACTCCCCTTCCACATGAACTGCTGCACCTATCCTTCTGAAACTTTGCTGGTTTCGTACTTAGGGACAACTGTAGGCTGTCTGTAATTTTCAGAACAATGGTCCACAAGGAACATAGGGAGATAAGTATGTCCTCTTTTGGAGACCTCAAAATGTCAAGGCCACCCTTGCACAAAACCCCTTGTGGCTATCATTCTGAAATTTGGCAGACATGATAGCCTCTGATGGGGTAATGAATCCTGAAATTTTTATCCAATTCTTCCAAGTAATAAAAATGTTATTGGCAGGACTGCAGCTTGAGTTCGATAGGCATATGGTCAAGGAACACTTAATTACTTTGAATGAGTTCAAATCTCCAGGGCCAGATGAACTGCACCCTAGAGTAATAAAGGAACTGGCAGAAGAACTTTCAGAACCACTCTCTATTATCTTTGAGAAATCATGGAGGACGAGTGAAGTGCCAAATGACTGGAGGAGGGCTAACGTCCCTATCTTCAAAAAGGGTGAAAGGGAGGAACCTGGGAACCACAGACCAGTCAGTCTGACATCAATCCCTGGGAAAATTCTGGAGCAGATGATAAAGCAACCCATCTGTAAGCACCTTGAAAACAGTGCTGTGATTACAAGCCAACACGGATTTGTCAAGAACAAATTCTGCCATATGAATCTGATCTCATTTTTTGATCAAGTAACCTCCCTTGTGGACTGTGGGAATGCTGTGGACATCATATACCTCAACTTCAGCAAAGCTTTCGACAAGGTACCCCATGATATCCTGATGAGCAAACTAGCTCAAAGTGGGCTAGATGAAACAACGATCTGGTGGATCCACAGCTGGCTACAGAATCGGACTCAAAGAGTGCTTATCAATGAGATCTTCTCAAACTGGGAAGAGGTAACAAGCGGGGTACCGCAGGGCTCAGTCCTGGGCCCAGTGCTCTTCAACATTTTTATTAATGACTTGGAGGAGGAGGTGCAGGGAATGCTGATCAAATTTGTAGATGACACCAAATTGGGCAGGATAGCTAATACCCTGGAAGACAGAAACAAAATTCAAAGTGATCTGGATAGACTGGAGCGCTGGGCAGAAAACAACAGAATGACATTTAATAGGGATAAATGCCAAGTTCTGCACATAGGAAAAAGAAACCAAATGCACAGTTACAAGGTGGGGGATACATGGCTCAACAACACTACAAGCGAGAATGATCTTGGAATTGTTGTAGAACACAAGCTGAAGATTAGCCAACAATGTGATGTGGCTGCAAAAAAAGGCAAATGCTATTTTGGGCTGCATTCATAGAAGCATCGCTTCCAAATCCCGGGAAGTACTAGTTCCCCTCTACTGCGCACTGGTTAGGCGTCATCTGGAGTACTGTGTCCAGTTCTGAGTACCGCACTTTAAGAAGGATACAGACAAGCTGGAGAGGGCTCAAAGGAGGGCAACCAAGTTGTTCAGGGGACGGGAAACAAAGCCCTGTGAAGAGAGCCTGAAAGAACTGGGCATGTTTAGCCTTGAGAAGAGAAGACTGAGGGGAGATATGATAGCGCTCTTCAAGTTCTTGAAAGGTTGTCACAGACAGGAAGGCCGGGATCTTTTCTTGATCATCCCAGAATGCAGGACACGGAATAATGGGGTCAAGTTACAGGAAGCCAGTTTCTGGCTGAACTTCAGGAAAAACTTCCTGAGTGTTTATTTTATTTATTAAATTTTATTTATTTATTAAATTTATTAATCGCCCATCTGACTGGTCACCCAGCCACTCTGGGCGATGTACAACCCCCATAAAACAATTTAAAACAATAAAATTTTACCATAATTTTTTTTTTTTAAATACCCTAACCCACCCCAAATGCCTGCCTGAACAACCACGTTTTTAATGCACGACGGAAGCTCATTAAAGAGGGGGCATGACGGAGTTCCCTAGGGAGGGAGTTCCACAGAGTGGGGGCCGCCACAGAGAAGGCCCTCTCCCTCGTCCCCACCAGTCTAGCTGTCCTGGCTGATGGGACAGAGAGAAGGCCATCTGAGGCTGATCTTGTTAAGCGGCCTGTCTGGTGTTGCTGGAGGCGCTCCTTAAGATAGGCTGGGCCGGAACCATATAGGGTTTTAAAGGTCGAAACCAACACCTTGAATTTGGCCCGGAAAACAACTGGTAACCAGTGCAACTCCTTCAGCACTGGAGTGATGTGATCTCGCCGGCGGCTGCCTTTAATCAGGCGAGCCGCCGTGTTCTGTACCAGCTGCAGCTTCCGAACCGTCTTCAAGGGTAACCCCACGTAGAGCGCATTACAGTAGTCTAAACGAGAGGAGACCAGGGCATGTACTACCGATGGGAGCAGATGGTCGGGAAGGAAGGGGCGCAGCCGCCGTATCAGATGGAGTTGATACAGCGCTGTCCGGCTCACAGCTGACACCTGAGCCTCCATGGACAGCTGGGAGTCCAAAATGACCCCCAGGCTGCGGACCTGGTCTTTCAAGGGTAGCCGTACCCATTCAACACCAGGTCAACATCCCCCAGCCTCCTCTTGTCTCCCACCAAAAGTACCTCGGTCTTGTCAGGGTTCAGCTTCAGCCTATTCCTTCCCATCCAGCCACTCACCGTCTCCAGACATTTGGACAGGGATTCTACGGCCAACCTTGGTGAAGATTTGAATGAGAGGTAGAGCTGCGTGTCATCCGCATATTGATGACACGCAGTCATCAATATCTATCGTGTTAGGAACCAATGACCTAGGAAGTTAGAGGGCTCTCCCACACTGACTAGGAACGGGGAGATCCAGGTTCAAATGTGCACTGGGTGACCAGTCACCAGCTCTCTGTAAAGTGTACACCAGTTACACCAGTTACTGTAAAGTGTAACCCACTTTACAGGGTTCCTGTGTGGATAAAATGGGTGGGGGAGCATGTATGTATGTATGCATGTATGCCACCTCAAGTTCCTGGGAGGAAAAATGGGATACAAATCTGCATTAATTAATTAATTTCAGGTGCTCATTTTTATGCCAGTGCTGAAAGTGCATCTATGTGTGTGCTATTGGTCACTGTCCCCATGCTTTTTAAATGGGCATTAGTGTGTGCCATGTGAAAATATTTAGTGGGGGTGGGGGAAAGGCTTCAATCCTGAAAAGGCTTCTTCATGCTTAAGTACCATTTGAAGGGTGTTGGACTCACCTGTACATAACTGATGGTGCAATATAATCCTACAAATCTACTGAGAGTTTCTGTTGTTTGTAGAAGATATATGAGAGAAGTTTAACTTGAAAGATAAATGTGACTTAATGTGCATATATTATTATTTTTCTACAGGCTGGTACAGAGGATTTGCCTTAAAAAACCCAAATCTCAAGGTAAAACTGATTCTGTTTCTAAATTTAAAATGCACATAAAGGCATGTTGAAATATTTCTATAAAATGTAAATGTATATAGTTTGTATTTTGTGTGACAGCTCAACAAACTATTTGGCATAACCACATTACAGTAATGTTTAAATGTGAAAAAAGAGCTGTAGCCCATGCTAGGCTGTTGGTGGTTACAATAGGAAAACACTAAAGAGACTTGGGGTGAGAAACAATGTATGTGGAGGGTCAAGTCCTCTCTCGCATGCAGTAGCTAATGGGGAGGGGTGGAAATGTAGAAAATTAGGTATGTAGGAAGCTGCCTTATACTGGGGCTGTTCATACAACGTGCTAACCCACACTCAGAGTGTGAGTTGTTGTTGAGCCGTGGGTTGTTTGTTGAACTGTGGGTTAGCGTGTTGTCTGAACGCAGGACATTTACCACAGGGTGGCTTGTTAATCATGCAGTGTGGCTTGTTAATCACCCTGAACAACCCAACAACAAACCATTGGTGGCTTGTTCAAGAAAAATAAGCCATACTACATAGTTAACAAGCCACCCTGAAGAAAATGTCCTGGGTTCAGACAACACACCAACCCACAGTTCAACAACAACCCACACTCAACCACCGAGTGTGGGTTAGCGTGTTGTGTGAACCCAGTCAGTGACTGGATTTGCACAACACACTAACTCACACTCAAGGATTGAGTATGGTTTGAGTGTGGGTTGTCACTGAACTGTGGGTCTGCGTGTTGTAGGAACCCAGCTATCAAGCCATGAATTGTTAACCACAAATAACCCATGAAGAGAACCCATGGTTTGTTGTTGGGTTGTGCACTGCGGGTTGTTCATGGTTAACAAACCATGGTTTGTTAGTGCAGTTGGGTTCAGGCAACATGACAATCCACGTTTCAGCAATAATCCACACCCAATCCATACTCAACCCTTGAGTGTGGGTTATTATGTTGTCTGAACGCAGTCACTGACTGGAAGCAGCTCTCCAGGGTTTCAGGTAGGAATTTCGCCAGCCCTACCAGGAGATGCTGGAGATCAAACCTGAAACCTTCTGCATGCAAAGTGCGTGCTTTTCCACTGAGCTATAGCCCCTCTCCAGGGGCTTATTCAGCAGCTGTAGTTCCAGCCATAGTGGTTCCAGTTGCAGTGTGTGAGTGGCTTGGGGGAGAGGACTCTGGTACTACGTATTGTAGACGTTATCTCTCTCTGTAGCCAAGGGAAAGTTGGGTGGAATATGATTAGTACTGGGACTTTGGAGGAGTTGGATGGGAAGATGCAGCTTAGTGCAAAAACTAGCTGTAAGATGCTTGGAGAAGCAGGTGATAAAAGACTGGGAGAAGCTTTCCAGAGAATAAAAGAGCCAAGGATGATCCTGGCTTCCCTCCTGCCATATGAACAGCAGTGGAGATGCAGATGAAGCCCTGGTTTAACAAGCTGACTTGGGTGGACAGGGGAAGGAGGAAGAGTAGGAATGTGAGGTAGAGTGCAAGGGAGAAGAAAGGGCAGGTTTGTCCCTCACCGCCTTGGACTTCCTAACTCACATACTTTCTGAAGTAGCAGTAGGAGATAATGGTGGTAGAAGCCAAAGGATAGAGTTCTGGAGGTAGCTGAAAGTTCTTAACTGCTGTTCTAGCTTTGTAACCGGGATTATCAGTTTGGTTGAGACCTCATTCACTCTCCACTGGGAACCAAATGGGCAGGAACCAAAGAGAAATTTAATCACCTCCAAAACCACTGATTATCCAAACATTCTGAATGTCCCCTTGGACCATTTGAATACAGGAAGTTCCACTGCAGTTGCTATTCAGTAATGTTTCCTCCCTCAGTCATAAATATTGCATTTGCATTTTTATATATTCACACATGTGTGTGTACACCCTGCCCCCTATGAATTATTCATATGTGCCCATTTTCTCTCTGCTCTTGATGGTTTGCCACATTTATTTAACTCCTTTTCTCTTTCAGGGTATCTTCCCATCCAACTATATTCACTTGAAAAATGCATGCGTTAAGAACAAAGGGTAGGTGGTGATTCTGAGTTCCTAGATTTTAGGAAAAGATAAGCAGCTGTGGGAAAAGTGCAAGCTGTTGTAGTAAGCGTGTTGGAGTTGGACACATCTATTGAAACAAAGGCCCATTGAACCTTAAATGCCTTATGCAGATGGCTCAGAAACTGGAACTGCCCTATGGGTTTTCATATTCCATCCCATTCTCTTCTTCTCACTTTTGAAGCTAACCGTGGTGCAGCATCACATTTTCACAGTTAGAAAAGGGTTTGTAAACTGTGGGTTGACTTAACCATGGTTAGCGAAAACAGCAGGGTAAATGTAATGGTGTGCCATGGTTAGCTCCAAATGAAAGGCAGAGGGCAGGACAGTTTCACATATGGAGGGGAAGGAGTATGAAAGCCCTTGGGGTACTTTCAGGCTCCTAATAGGGTGGCCACTTAAGAACTACACAAAAATGAGGAATTGCATTATCAAAAAACAGGACAAAATAGGACAATGATTTCCATAAAATTTTCATATACTAATTGATATGTATAAATTCAAATTTCGGAATAATTCTTATAATTTAAATAGAAATACAGTACATCTCACCATAGTGCAGAAGACTGTGATCAGGTGACCTGTGTGCCTGCCTGATCAGTCTGGTCTACAGGTACTAACTGCTGATGGGCAAGAGTTCCTATGATTCTTTATCTTTAAACTGGAATTGGAGAAGACAGCCTTCAAACAGAGAATGCCTTCAAACAGAGGATGGGCCTCTGTCAGCCCTTCAAATAGAGAGCTATGTTCTATAAAAGAGGGCATGTGGCGACCCTAGTTCCTAACCATGATTACAGCTTATGTCTATGCTGGGCCTATGATCAACTGTTCCTGGTGGTTCCACATGGGCCCACAGACCCACTGAAGTCCACCAGGAAAAGAGCCTTCAGTGTGGTGGCCCCCTTCCTATGGAATTCCCTGCCTTTGGAGATCAGGCAGGCACCAACACTGTGTTGCTTTCGGCGCCTCCTGAAAACTTGGTTATTTCAGGAAGCCTTCCTTGAGTGACCGGCCACCATTTATTACATTTGGTTTTATCACAACCCTGTTTCTTTTAAAAAATACTTTTTTTAACATGACATTTTTATTCTTTACCCTGTCTGCTGTTCACCACTCTGAGATCTTTGGATGTGGAGCAGTATAGAAATACTGTAAATAAACTAACTAACTAACATTTGTTAGCTGTCCTAGGATTCTTTTTTTTCCCTTACACCTGGCTTAATGCAGCTACATTTTTGGAATGAAAATATTATTGGTGATTAACATGATTTACTCATGGCCCTAAAACACCAAATGGCCTACAACTGGCCAACCCTGAAACAGTTGTGTTGACTAAGGGTGTTTTCAGACGTAGAGTTTCTAGGAGTGCAATCAAAAGGCATAGTGCAGCTGTTCAGTCTGTGCTTCCCTAATGAATTTTTTTTCTGGTATAAGAAAAAAGACAGAAGAAGTGGTGGGAAAACACAGCAGGACTACAAATTGAAGATATTGTAATCTGGATCTGCCATAAAATTGCGTGAACGAGGCAGTGTGATTGTACAATAAAAGACTCATCTGATAGTACCCTAAGTTGACCCTAGTAAATTGCATGATGATGTTAGAGTACATCCCTTTGTCTTTGTTGAGGATTCCAAAGGCTAGAGAATAGCAAATTGAAGGAAATTCCATATAGGTTCAGTAATCCCAGTCACTTTGAATGTTTTTTTTTTTAAATGCTTAATGAAAGTAATGTTAGTTAGGATGTTTGTTTGACAACATATTCCTTCTGGTTTTAATAGGCAGTTTGAAATGGTTGTTCCAACAGAAGATTCTGTTATCACAGAGATGACATCAACCTTAAGAGACTGGGGGACAATGTGGAAACAACTTTATGTGGTAAATGTATCATATTGCTATTCTGAGACCCAGAGTTTAGGAATAATTCATTGTTCTTTCCAAAATAATAAAGCAAAGTAGTTTTCAGTAATGTTGGTGCAATGTCACAAATTATGCTTGCTTACAATCAACAGACAGGCATGGGTCAACTCACAGGAGGATACGATCTATATATAGCAATGTAGTAAGGCTCAGGTTCTTCATAAAGCAGTAAAGGACCAGGGCAGCATGCAGCATCTTTGCTGGTCCCAGGCACTCCATGCTCCCCACCTGGATTCGGTCCTGAAAGACCAAGGAAAAGTGTGAATGCATGGAGGGTACATTATAAGCAAGCACAGTTTGTGGCATTTCACAACATCGTTACATTGCACAACATCATTACATCATTAATTTCCTGGCTTTGTGGAGTTTGAGCCAACATGAGATTGCCTTAACTCTGGTCTTAAACCAGCAGGTTTTTTAAAAATATTGAACACACACACACACACACGCGTGTGTGTGTGTGACTGTTAAAAAGTTAAAATTGCAGTCAGCTGGATTCATTTTAGGAATGAAGACAATGGGAAGGTTGTTTAGCAAAAACTTTAGACCTTTTTTTAAATGGCTCGTATCTTTGGACTTTGATTTGAGATAAAGAAGATATTTTAAATAGAAAAGGCCCGTTTTGATGCACAAAGGTAGCAGAAGGACTGGCCTTGAATTCTTCAAAGTAAAAATCACACACTAAAATGGTACTTGCGGGAAAGCTCATCCAACAGATGTTAAAGTCAAAATCAAATGTACTACATAATGGAGTTGATTTCTTTAAAACATTGATCGCAGTCCATGTGTGGATGACCCTAGGTTTCAGTTCTTGGGCCATAACTTTTTACTGTAGGAGTGGGCAACTTGTAGGCCAAAACTTCTGGATGGCCACAACTCCTATGACAATAGTCTACACTGGCTAGGAATGATGGGAGTTGTAGGCCCAAACAACTGGAGAGTCACAAGTGGTGCACCCCTGCTTTATTGGAACCACTTGCCACCCTGAATGGCTATGGACCTTTTCCGAAATTATTTGATTCCTGGTAACAGCTTATATGCAGCAGAGAATGCAGTCAGGCCTCTAGATCATACATGCCCACCATTGTACTTGTGACAAAGTCACATGTAACTCCAACACATGGGTGCATAAAATGTAAATCACCCAATTTTGTTATTCTAACGTCTACCATAAAGGATGGAAGGAATGTAGAAATTGGGCAAATGGCATGTACATCCATGTGTGTGCAAGTTTGGGTCGCATGTATTTCTGTGCATAGTGGCAGACATATATGACTACAAAGCTTGTCTCCACATGCCATTGGCTGCATACGGGCAGGACTTGTTGGAGTGGAGAGTACATATGAAGCAATCCTAGGATCTGATTTAGCTGGCACAATTATGAGATATCCCTACCTCTCCTATACCCTGATCTATATTCCTTACTGTGCCACCAGCTGTTATCCCAGGAGTAATATTGGCTTTCACTGAATTGTTTCTAGGCCAAGATAATATTCTTACACAGTACTGATAGTACAGACTGCCTTGCCCTTGCATGAAAATAGAGGTGGGGACAATCAGACCTATTACCAAAGTGGACTAGGTATGTTTTTAAAATTGGGATACTTTAATTTGAATACGCCCATACCAGCAAAAAATGGTCTTCACTTTTCCATATTGACTGGGTTCACACAACCTGGTAACTCACACTCAAGGTTGAAGATCAGTTGAGTGTGGGTTGTCCTTGAACCGTGGGTTGTTACTGAAGTGCAGCTGGGTTGTTGTGTGAACCCGGCTGCACTAACAAACCATCAGTTAACCATGAACAACACACGTTTCACAATCCAACAATAAACCATGGGTTCTCTCCATGGGTTTGTGGTTAACAAACCATGGTTTGTTCACACAACAACCCACGGTTTAGCGGCAACCCACATTCAACCCATACTCAGCTTTAAGTGTGGGTTGCCGTGTTGTGTGAACTCAGCCATTGTATAGATTTTAATTTCTGCAGCCACTGTAGCAACTGCCATCTATACCAAGCATCATGCCTTTGGCAGTCTAATAATTTGGTTATGTATTTGACAGAGGAATGAAGGGGATCTCTTTCACCGACTATGGCATATAATGAATGAAATCCTAGACCTGAGACGACAGGTACTTGTGGGCCATCTCACCCATGACAGGATGAAGGACGTTAAACGGCACATCACTGCTCGCTTGGACTGGGGCAATGAGTGAGTAAGAGATGACTGATAAATGAACTTTCATTTTTTCATTTATTGATATTACCTTGTTATGATAAGGCAATTAAAAGAAGCTAATTTCTCTGAGTGGTGGGTTACTTTGAGAAGGTTGCAACATGAAACAGCAGGCAGCTTTTACATAGGAAGGTTTAGGAGACCATGATTGATGTCCTTGGAATGTTTATGTTGTTCTGTCTGCCTTTTGAAAATAAATGGGCAGTATCCAGAAAGCCTGTTGTTTAAGTGTGAGGTACTTCCTCACATACAAATGGGAGTCTCTCATCCCCTCCTTGCAGCTGCAGCTCCCTTTCCTCCAGCCCATGCTATCCTGCAGACCTTCAGGAGTGGATTTTCTTATACTGTGAAAAGCTGCAGTGGAAAGGAAAAAGCAGGAAAGCCCCGTTATGTGAGCAGAACTCCATTCATGGTTCTTTGGATCCCAGCCATTGTCTGCAGTTTCAGTTTCCGTCATACTTCACCCAGTGGTCTAGGAATCTCAGTGCAGTGGTGTGATCTCCTACTACTGGGGAGTGCATGAATATTCCAGCCATGTAGGTGGGGTCATCACATAGGTCCTTCCCATCATACTGATACCCTGCCAGGAGATTATGAATGACATTCACATTCTACTCTGCCCGCGTGGCCTAAATATTTACATCCATTGCTCAGCAGCAAGGGATAGCACCAAGTAGAAGAGGCTTCAGTGCCTCTAGGTGAGAGTGTAAAAGCATGGTGTCTCAAAGAATATTGTATATTTCTGTTGGCAATTTTATTTACCAAAATCAGCCTCATTAGTTCTTCACCCTGACTCTGATGGTGTCTGTTGAGGTTCTTGAACCATGATTCCGTTGTATTTTTTATCAGTTTTTATCCAGTCAGTGTCAAAACATATTTAATATGGGGTGGGGTGCGGGAGGACTACAAGCAGAAAGCGTCCAGAAACCCATGCCTTTTGGTTTGATCTGGCTTGAGAACACTGTGTTAAATTAACATGCCATGTTACAATTCCTGTAGCAAACAAGCATGTCTTTCCGCGTTTATGCTTGCTAAACCCATGCCATATCAAAACCTTTCACATTGCTGTTACTAAATGCATAATGCTATCACTCGTTTTGGAAAATGAAAAATTCATAGAGCACACTGTTGATGTGGTCCAAATGTTGCCAGCTACAGCTCCCGCTGATCTTGACAGTATCTTGCAGAGTTTGAAAAGCCAACCAGTTCATCTGTATTCTAGACATGCTGCATGTAAGGGGTGGGGGTGGGGTGGGGTGGGGAAAAAACCACAGTGGGCTTATCTTGTTCATTACTACTTGGGGGAATGGCCCCACAGGCTTAGAAGCACATTGGTGCTTGCATCCTGATTCAGGGCTACATTCCTACAGTAAGCTGATAGGATGTACAGCCTTTCTGACTCGTTCTTCAAAAGGTGCCAGCTGCTGGGACCTTGTTTTCTGCTGTCCTGGCCAATGAATGGGGCAGATGCTAGAAAATGAATCAGATCTAGAGGGCACATTTCTACTCTGAAAAATTGCAGTATGGAAAAGGGAAGCCAGTCTCCTGCATCTACCCAGTTGTATAATACATCCTTTATGTTCCTGCCATTTACATGTGGCTTCATCACCCTAGTGAGTATCAGGAACTTCCATTAAAACCAGTTGAGAGCTTTGGCTCCCAGCAACTCTGAAAGCAATTCAGCTCACTCATTCTTAATTCTCCAGTTGTGTATTGGTTTCCAGCACACACACAAAAAGATCCTGACTAAACCAATGGATCTTATGTCATGTCTTAAGCTCTTCTGCACTATTTTTGGCCTGAATTTTCAGACTGTGTTGTAAATTTTTGCAATGGAGGGATTAAACTGTGGGGCCCCACAAGGAGGGATTGTGTATTGGGAGGGACCAATATTTGTTGACTTGTTCATAAATAATCTGGAATTAAGAGTGATCAGTGAGGTGGCCAAGTTTGCTCATGACACAAATTATTAGGGTAGTTAAAAGAAAATGGGATTGTGAAGAGCTCCCAAAGGATCTTCCCAAACTGGTAGAATGGGGATCGAAATGGCAAATACGGTTCAATGTAACCAAGTGTAAAGCAATGCACATTGGGACAAAAATCCCAACTTTATGTATATGCAGATGGAATCTGAGCTAGCAGGTACTCACTGTCCAAGAAAGAGATCTTGGACTTGTAGTGAAAATGTCAACCCAGTGTTTGACTGGTGTGACAAAGGCAAATTTCATGTTAGGTATAATTAGGAAAGGAATCAAAAATAAAACTGCCAATAGCATACTGCCCTTATACAAATCTAATGTGCTTGGAATGCTGTGTACTGTTTTGGTCACTCCACCTAGAAAAGAAAAAAGGCAACTAAAATGATCAAGGGGCTGGAGCAACTCCCCAATGAGGAAAGGTTACACTATCCGGGATTGTTTAGCTTAGAAAAAAAGTGAGTAAGAGGAGACATGATAGAAGTGTACCACTTATGCATGATATGGGAAAAGTGGATAGGGAGACATTTTTCTCCCTGTCTCATAATACTAGAACCCAGGGTCATCCCATCCCAATGAAGGTGATTGGTAGGAGATCCAGGAGAGGTAATAGGAAATACTTCTTCACACAGCGCATAGTTAAAACTATGGAACTATCTACTACAGGATATAGTGATGCTCACCAATTTGGATGGCTTTAAAAGAGGATTGGATAAATTCATGGATGATAAGTCTAAATGGCTACTAATACTGATGGCTATATGCTACCTCCAGTATCAGAGGGAGTATGACTCTGTATACCAGTTGCTGGCGAACATGACTGAGAGGGCGCTATTGCACTCTTGCCCTGCTTGTCGGTTTTACACAGATAGCTGGCTGGCCACTGTGTGAACAGAATGCTGGACTAGATGGATCCTTGATCTGATCAAGCATGACTGTTCTTATGTTTTTAACTATGTGGATTATTTTGCTGTGAACATGTTACTTTTGTCTAAGTACTTAACACATAGGAATCAGTCCTTTACTTCAATACACATTATAGCAGTCTTTTCCACCCTCCAGATTTTTTGGACTATAACTCCCAGGATTTCTGACTATTGGCTATGCTGGCTGGGGCTGATGGCAGCTGACGTCCCAAATATCAGGAGATTGGGAAAGGCTTGATAGACAGTGGATAGTGAGTGATTATGAAATATGGAAGATGATAGAGTGTGGTGGTCTTATTTCACAGGATTAAGTATGTTTTAGAGTGGTGCACTGGATGGAGTTGAATTTAGGTAGTAAACAGTGTATGGGACAGGGAATTTTTAGGGATACTCCTTTCTGAAAGCAGATAGTGTTTTTGCACATATTTGGCATCTTCTATTTTCTGCATAAGTGGTTTGCCCACAACTTATTTGTTTAGAAGCAAGGTGTCAGGCTGCTGTAGGAATTTCTGAGAGAGTTTTAATCTACTAAATCAAAGAAGGTGCTTGTACAGTTTACAAATCAAAGATACTTAAGGGTTTCTGCTGCTTTGTAAGGTTATAAACAGGTGTGCTATTCATATTTATGCCATCTGCTAATCTATGATGTTTATTCAGGTATTTGTTACTTGCAGAATGAAGGCTAGATCAAAACCCTATGCAGACGCAGCCACTTTTTGACTGGCCTTCCTTAGACACTCCACCCCCCAAGTCATCCCATTTAGAAATGTGTGTAGTGCAGCATGAAGGGCTTCAGCTGATAAACTGGAACTGATGCCTCCCTGAACATGGGTAAACTATGGGGCATTATAGATCCAAGCCTTGAGACCAATAGCAAGATCAGAAAAGGATAGATAGAAAAGAAATGGTCACAGCCAATATACTAGGAAGTGCATACAGCTGATAAACTGTTGAATTTGAATCCCACACAAAAACTTAACAGGTACTTCCAAATGTTATTTTTACTGTTTTTCTTTTGTCCTTACCATCTTTTCCTTCTCCAGATTTTTTCCATCAGTTTTTATGACACTTAATCATCATAATTAGTACTTAACCTCTAGTTGTTTTGCAGTGGTTAAATACTAATGATTTTCTAATCTAGTGACTGTACTAGATCAGAAAATAATTGTGTACTCTTTGTTGTAAAAATTACAACAAAATAACGTATGTGAAGTGCATTGAATTATGAAAATTATATAATTTCATACTTGTTATATAAATGGTAGTAATAATAATTGTTTCTAATAATATTGTGTCCTTGTGCTGGTCTGTATTTTGCGATATGTGGAGCAAAGCATGTATTACATACTTTTCTGGTTACACTCAATGATCCTGGAGCATTCTAGCCAATAAAGATAACGATGGATTATCTGGGCTTCTAAGTGTGCTTTTTAAAGATTCTGTCCAAGCTCCTTAGTATGTTTTTCACTAACCAGGTATTCCATATTCATTGCAGGCAACTGGGACTAGACTTGGTTCCACGAAAGGAATATGCTATGGTGGATTCAGAGGAAATCAGTATTACAGAGCTGTATAGATTGGTAGGTAAATAACTCTTTCCCATTTTAGCCTAGTTCTCTCAGTTAATGGAATTTTCCACAGTAGCTTATAGCACACAGGGGGCTGCTGCAGACATAACATGGCCGTTAACTACAGTTAAGTGATAAGGATTGGACCATGGGACTATACACTCGCTCCTCTCTCGCACAGAGATTTTCCTGGCATCTCTTTACCCTGGTTAGGCATTCTGCCTGACCACCCTTTACTATAATTAAGACAAAGCCCAGTGGTGCTCAAACTTGGTTCTGAAATGCTGCATAAGGAAGGAAATAAAACATTTGGCATGTGCAGAAATTTCCCAGTGTTTGTGCCAAAAAATCCTGTTTGTGGTGAGAGAGAAGCCTCTGTGTGGAAGGACTTCTTGTGAGATCCTTGGAGCTACTGGATTGCAGCCAACCAAGAGTGAGTGTGTGTGTGTATGTGTGTGTGTGTGTATTGTCTAAATCCCTGCATTTCTGCTGTTCATTGTGCAAAAGCCTGACAATGTCAGATCAAAATGAATTGCTCTGGTGTGATTGTGAGGTCTGTACCATGAGGAGAAATGCTCTGTCTTGAGCAGAGCTTTAAAGCAAAATTTGTTATGGGTTCAAGAGGAGCAAAAAATAAAAATGAGAAACCTCCTTGCCCAGGGAACCCACCTACTTCGTTCACCAAATTACTATTATTTAATTAGTCATTGTTAGAGATCGTGATGCCTCCTAAAATTCAGGGGTCCAGTGCCAACCAGTGGGGAAGGCCTTCAGTATGTTCTACCAGAGGAGGTTTTGGGGTTGTTGTTTTTAACTGCCACCAACACAGGGGAGGCAGCTTAGTTTTTGTTTTAAAATTATGTTTACATTAAGGCATCAGCATTTGCAAGAACAGAAGTCTTGGAAATAGCCGTTATGAACAGCTAAATCGTTGATGTTTGTAAAAACCTTTGAAAACTGCTACCTCATGTATTGGCAAGTTATGTTGTTATTTTCAAAGTTATTTATCTAGTTATTAATAAAATATGGATTACATGGAATGAAAATAAGTGAAGAGGATGGATTATTTGTAACATGGTACCAAAGTTATTTCGATTGTGCAGGGAGATCCAGAATGCCTGCCAGAGGAATATGTTTGTTTGTTTTTTTAAATATCAGCCAGTAATGCAGGGTGGTGGAGAATCAAAATAGAACCAAGTGGTATCTTGTGCCAGAGTTGAGGGTCAGTGTCCATGGGTTGGTGAGTTGTTATAAATACAAACGCACACTGCCAATGGGCAGTAGCTCTTCCCTTGTGAAACATCTTGTGGGGCATAGGTACAAAAAAGAGACCTCAGAAAGTGTCACTGTGAAGCAGTGGTTAGAGTGCTGGACTGAGACTGAATGGATCCAGGTGCAAATTTTCACTCAGCCTTGAAAGCCTACTGGTTTACCTTGGAACAGCCACAGCGTTCTTGTGAGGAAGGTGTGGGATAAAATTTAAGTACATAAATAAAATAAATAAATGAGCAGTGAGAAAACTGAGCCTTACTGTTACTAGAAACAGTGAGTGGCTCCCAAGCCTAGCCAAAATTTGTGGATCCCTTCCCAGTATTACCTCACAAGGACAAAAACAAAATGAATATCATGGATCTTCTAAAGTTAAAAATAAGGGGCAGTATCCAATGTTAGCACTACATAGAGTAGACCCATTGAAATAAATGGGACTTAAGTTAGTTGTGACTTAGATCGCATTCATTTCAGTGGGTCTACTCTATGTGAGACTAACATTGGATACTACCAAGGTTTAGTGAACAAAAATAATTTGATATGGAGCAAAAAAATGAGACTTTATTTCTATATTACTCCATAATACGTTTCCATTTTGTACAATAAAAATAATTGTAACCTGACTGCACATTTATGTTGCTGGCAATACTTAGATGGAACACCGTCATCGCAAGAAAGACACACCGGTCCCAGCAAGCAGCCATCATCTCTTTGTTCAGATGAAAAGTCTGATGTGTTCCAATCTGGGAGAAGAACTGGAAGTAATCTTCTCACTTTTTGATAGTAAAGAGAATCGACCAATCAGGTAGTGCTGCCATTTTCTTGGAAGAATGCAAAAATGTTGTTGCTTCACCCATTCTTGCTTTTACTTGGGTCAACAAAATCATTTTGCCTTTTCGACTTGAACACTTGGGTCTAACAAAGCCCATCGACATAATCCCAAATTTATATATTTTATTGTTGGATGCCTTTTTGAATCTGGGTCTGGATCACTTGGTGTGTGGATATAGATGGCTACTTACTTTCTGAACTGGAGAGCACCCAAGAATATCAAGTGATGGAAACATATGGTTAGCACAATAGCGTTTACCTCAGTGCAGTTTATTTTCTCCCCCCCCTTAGCACTCTTGAAAGCTATTGTGTTTAGATTTCTGTGTATGCCACTGTCCTCTGAAAATCTGTGCAGAGCATATGAAAATGCTCAATGCTGAAAACAAGTTTGGATCTAGAAGTTAGAAAAAGTGTTGATGTTGTGATGAAGTCTTTACTTGCTCAGAGTTGTCTAATACAGAAAACAGAAGTGGATCATAACTCTGAAGTTGCCACAGAATTGAGAACCAGAGGTGCCATTGGGTTTCTTCACATACTATGTCTCTATCATTGAAGAAAACATTTCAGAACTTCTGAGTGCAATACTGTACAAACCTACCTGGGTGTAAGTCCTACTGAGGTCCATGGGACATTCTTCTGAGTAGACATGTACAGAATTGCACTGTCAATGACGTAATTAATGCTGCAAGGCTGGGAAGAATGGGCAGCGAAGGGAGTGAAACTATTCCTCTCTCCACCTGCAGTAGAGATAGAGTTGAACAGGGATATATCCCAAATGTGGAGAAATCTACCAACCCCTATAGTGAGGCAGATGGACATGTATTCTGATGTAAATTCTGACTGATGGTCAGTGAAAGTGATAAGCTCTAAGACTGGGTACTGGCTTTTTTGTGGGGAAGGAAATAAGTGCCCCCCCCATAACCTTTTGGCTGCAGGTTGTGCTACCATTGCAAGCAAGCCAACACATACATTGCAGCTAAAGGTAACTGGAACAATGTAACTTTCTCTCCAGCTCACACTACGGTTTCCACAGAGGAAGCTGTGTGTAAAGCGGTTTTGCAGCTGTCACATCACTGAGCATGGCACACAATCCCCCATCCTGTGTTTTCACAGATCTTGGCGTTTTTAGTTACTTTCTTGGGAGAATGCTTCTCCACTGCATGAGAAGTCACCTAGTTGTTGTTTTTAAAAAGAATCTCGAGCAATGCCATAATTTTCAAAATAAATTTTAAAAAATATGTATTCTTTTTTATTTGAACTATTCACTCCCCCACAGCAATTGAGCACACCACTCTCCCTGTTGAAATTCTTTCCCTTCAGGCCCAGCAAGATTAGCCTTCTTGCAGCAGGGGGTGTCCTCCTCTTCTGTAGCATTTGAACAATTGTTAAACCAAAGCGGCACTTCTGTGAATGCAACGGCAGAGCTAAGAGCCACCGCCACTTTCCTAAAAATCCCAAACCATTTGTAATCAGGTCAATGTTGCAATCTCAAGCATACTTACCTCTGGTGCTGCTGCACCAAATATTTTCAGTTTTTGAGTTGGAAGTTGCCATTTCACTACCTCTCCAAAATGCTTCGATGATTTACCTTTTCCCAACTGTGTTCAGTACCATGGTTACCCACCCCTGACTACTGTTGGTTTGGCATCCCCTGGTTACCACTGCTTCTCCTTCCTGGATCAGTCACACAGGTGATTCCAACCAATGAAGGAATTGCATAGAGAACAAGATTTCTTTATAATGTTACACAGTTAGATTTAGTTGCATCACGTTGCTGAGGGCAAATGATAGTGATAGCAATATTTACAGTTTAATCACAGGAGTGATGTCGGCCAATCAGATTTGGCTGCACGTCACTGAAGGCAAGTGAAATCAGGTTAAAATCAAAGCAAGTCTCTAAAGCTGAGGTCTCCAACATGGTGTCTGTGGGCACCAGTGTTCCCATGGACACCTCTCTTTTGGAGAGCTCTCTGTGGCTCCTGATTTTTATTTTTTTAAAGATTTTTTAAATTTGAAAATTGCTTTAACTGGGAAGCTGGCACACTGCAAAGCAAAGTGCTGCCCACCAGTGCCATCTTTTTTTGGGTTCAAAAGAGTGGTTTTATGTTTTTGAGCTCAGCCCCCACCTGTGCCTTGTGCTTAAGTTCTTGGGCAAGTTGCTTTTCTCTTACTCTCTCCAGTGTCAGGGTGCCTTCTCAAAAATGAGTGTTTTGTGATCAGCCTTGCCCACCATGGTAGCCACATTGTGAATGAGCAAGCCCTCCATGGCAGCCATTTCATGAGAACACCCACAGCACTCCCTCAAAATTTCAAATGTGCCAACTGAGCCAAAAAGGTTGGGGACCGCTGCTGTAAAGTATAAATCAGGGGTGGACAACATGTTGCCCTCAAGATGTTTTGGCCTACAACTCCCATAATCCCTCATAATTGGCTATGCTGGCTAGGGCTGATGGGAGTTGTAGGCCAAAACATCTTGAGGGCCTCAAGTTGCCCACCCCTGCTATAAATGAACAAAAGAACATTTCTTGTAGAGTGTTGAGAAATCGTTGCAGAAGAGAGGAGATTTTCAGTAATTTCCATGAATAGCTGTGAATAGTTTCCACACAGACTGACTTACCTGGAACTCCCACTAATAAACTTCTAAAACACATTAGCTTGTATCAAAGCTTAGTCATACTTAGAGAAGACCTACTGAAATACGTGAGACTTCAGTTAGTTTCATATAAGTCCCGTTGGTTTCAATCAGTCTGCTCTAAGTATGACTGAGTCTGGATCCAACCCATGGTTAGGACTGACCTGTATTTAGGGTGCAGTCCTATTGGTTGTGCACCCAATTGGTTGGGCTTCAGGTTCAGAGCCCTCTGCCTATCCTATGACCTGCCGGCAAGAGTCAAACAGGGTGAGAGGAAGACAGAGATTTTGCCTCCGTTCATCCCTTTAAAATACTAAAAGCAGCTAGATGGGCCTCTGAGCCCATCTAGCTTACTTAACTTTTGGTGGGTGGGAAGGGGACTGGAGAGGCCAAAGGATGCTGCAAATCCTGGCATTGTCTCTCCCCACCTACCAGCACATCCCCTTTTCTTCCTCTCCCACTTCTCTTACGAAGTCACCGAGAAGCTTTCCATGGCAGCTAGGAAGGGGGAAGGAAGACCCATAGCTCTGTCTATGGGTGCAGAGGAGGAGATGTATAGCATCCTATGCCACCCCAAATGCTGTTTAGGAGGCATAGGATTGCTCTTTTAGGGTGTAATCCTATGCATGTTTAGACAGAAAAAAGTCCTACAACTCTCAGCATTCCCCACCCAGCATGGCTGGCTGGGGAATGCTGGGAGTTGTAGGACTTTTTCTGTCTAAACATGCATAGAATTGTTAACCGTCCCAAATTAGTACTTTGCCAGACCCATTACTTAAACCACTCTTTGACACAAAAGTGTCACCAGGGGTTGATATTTATTTTCTGGGTGATATTTACTTATTTTGTGGGTGATATTTACTTATTTTGTGGGTGAGGTGCTTTGCCATGCTGCTAGCTGCTTGGTATGACAAATGCTGCTTTGTTTTGTTAAACTTAAGTTTACATTAATTTTTTTTTAAAAACTGTGATATCACAATTCTTGAAAATAGAAGCTGTGAGTAGGTAAATAACTAAATTGACTGTTCTCCAAGCCACTGTTAAAACAACAACCAACCACCTTTGAAAACTTCCATGTCATTATTTCTAAGCGATGCTTTTCTTTTCAAAGGTGAAAAGATACTATTAACTATGCCTTACACATAATGAAAACAAGAGAAGAGACTAGATTATTTGTAGCATGGCGCAGAAGTTATTTCCATAGTGGAGGGTAATCTATAATGCTTGCCAAGCTTTGCTTCCCCTGCATTAAAAACCATTAGTGGAGTTTTAAGCTGCATTACAACCACTACCTGCTGAGATACTTTTCCCCCAGATTTGTTTATAATGGATATGTGCTTGTGTGATTTTTGGGAAGGAAGACAGATTCTTTGAGTTGTAAATAAATAATTCACCAGCTGTCTGAAGACGGAATCCCCATTATTAACATATTAAACTAAGCCTCGTCTCTTATCCATTGTTGCACTCAAAATGACTCAGTGCTTAGGACCACATGGTCTATAAAATAGAACAAAAACCACAGGCGCCCTGCCCTAATCCCTTCTTTGTCAAAGCAACGAAGTAAGCTTGTTCGACTTTCTTGTTAACAGCAAACTTTACCGCTGCCTCTTGTTCACTGCTTGTTCCCATTGTAAGACAATATATCTTATGTTTTTTAAACTGCCAGCTTTGTGTACCTTAATTTAAAGACATTAGCAAGAAGTTTAAAAAAAAAAAAAAAAAACTTTAGTTGTAGTATATTTGTATGAACAAGAGCTAGAATCCAGACATCCATGGCTGCTCCCAGTTGGATTTGAACAGCAGGCTTCCATAGAGGATGCCCGCTTTGAATCGCCAAAACAGGGAACATCATCACCAAAATAGGAGACAAAAGAGGACACATTTTTGCATAAAATGTGCATATACTAATTTATATGTACAGGTACAAATTTAGAGATAATTATTACAATTTAGATAGAAAGACAGTGCATTTCACCATATTGTGGAAGACTGTTTTCAGGTGACCTGTGTGCCTTGCTCAGTCTGTTGCTCTTGTGCTGTTGATAGGCAACTGCAAGGCCCACCTCTTCCTTCTGATGGTTCTTTATCTTTAGCTGGACTTAGACTGGACAGCCCTTCAGATAGAAGACACCTTCAAAATAGAGGACTGTCCTTTGTAAAAGAGGACACTTGGCTTCCCTACGACCACCTCATACTTCTTTTGAAATTTCCCCCAGCTTCACTTGGGGTTTGCCATGTGGCATAGAGAGTTTTATTTGAGAAATACAAGACTTAACACCTCCTTGGGCATGTGGAACTACTTACTGTGCTACTCTTTGGATTGTGCCCCCACTTCTTTCCCCTGACAGTTTTTCACTTCTTTAACTCTACTCTACAAATTTCTACCCAAGCTTTTCATTTCTATTCTCAGCATTCTAGTCTGACCCAATTTTATTTTGAAGGTATTTCCAGGATGTGGTGCCTTATGGTGCAGATGAGAGTTGAACTAGATGAGTTGAAGCATGCCACAGAAACACTCCTGTTGAATGGCTGTGAAAATGACCCCTTTAAGAGTAAATGTGTTCACGCCTGGTTACCTGTTTGCTTTCAGCATGTTGGATATACATTGATAGGTTGTGCTATCTTTAACCCAGATATTTGAGGATAGTTTGGGCTTGCTTTGATTATACTCTTTAGTGCAAAGTATGCATAAGCTGATGAATTGTAGCTGCTGTTATTATAGTTAACAAAAATCTTGCTGGCTGGACTTCCTGTTAATATCTTCCTTTACTTCATTTGATTATTATTTTGTTTATAACAGTTCTATATTGCCTTTCTGGAACCAACCAAAATTTACAAAAATTATGAATTTTACAAAAATTCAGAAAACAAACATCATAAACAAATAAAGCCATTGTTGTTGTTGTTCAGTCCTGTCTGACTCTTCGTGTCCCCATGGACCATAGCACGCCAGGACTTCCTGTCCTCCACTCTCTCCCGGAGTGTGCTCAAGTCCATATTCATTGCATCAGTGATGCTATCTAGCCATCGCATCCTCTGCCATCCCCTCCTCCTTTTGCCTTCAATCTTTCCAAGCATCAGGGTCTTTTCCAGGGAGTTTTCGCATTAGGTGGCCAAAATATTTGAGCTTCAGCTTCAGTATCTGTCCTTCCAATGAGCACTCAGGGTTGATTTCCTTTAGGAATGACTGATTTGACCTCCTTGCAGTCCAGGGGACTCGTAAGAGTCTTCTCCAGCACCACAGTTCGAAAGCATCAATTCTTCGGCGCTCAGCCTTCCTTAGAGTCCAGCTCTCACAGCCATACGTTGTTACTGGGAAAACCATAGCTTCGATTATACGAACCTTTGTCAGCAAGGTGATGTCTCTGCTTCTTACTATGCTGTCTAGGTTTGCCATAGCTTTCCTTCCAAAGAGCAAGCGTCTTTTAATTACATGGCTACAGTCACCGTCTGTGGTGATCCTGGAGCCCAAGAAAGTAAAATCTGTCACTGCTTCCATTTCTTCCCCTTCTCTATGCCAGGAAGTGATGGGGCCAGATGCCATGATCTTAGTTTTGTTAATGTTGAGTTTCAGACCAGCTTTTGCACTCTCCACTTTCACCCTCAACAAGAGGCTCTTTAGATCCTCTTTTCTTTCTGCCATTAGGGTGGTATCGTCTGCGTATCTGAGGTTGTTGATAATTCTCCCGGCAATCTTAATTCCGACCTCTGATTCATCCAACCCAGCGTTTCTCAAGATGTACTCTGCATATAAGTTACATAAGCAGGGCGACAATATACAGCCTTGTTGTACTCCTTTCCCAATTTTGAACCAATCGGTTGTTCCATGTCTGGTTCTTACTGTTGCTTCTTGACCCTCGTACAGGTTTCTCAGGAGACAGGTAAGGTGGTCTGGTACTCCCATCTCTTTAAGAATTTGCCAGAGTTTGTTGTGATCCACACAATCAAAGGCTTTAGCATAGTCAATGAAGCAGAAATAGACGTTTTTCTGGAATTCTCTTGCTTTCTCCATGATCCAGCGAATGTTGGCGATTTGATCTCTAGTTCCTCTGCCTCTTTGAAACCCAGTTTGTACTTCCAGTAGTTCTCGGTTCACATACTGCTGAAGCCTAGCTTGTAGGATTTTGAGCATAACCTTGCTGGCATGTGAAATGAGCCCAATTGTACGGTAGTTTGAACACTCTTTGGCATTGCCCTTCTTTGGAATTGGAATGTAAACTGACCTTTTCCAGTCCTGTGGCCATTGTTGAGTGTTCCAAATTTGTTGGCATATTGAGTGCAGCACTTCAACAGCATAATCTTTTAGGATCTTAAATAGCTCAGCTGGAATACTGTCATCTCCGCTAGCTTTGTTGTTAGTAATGCTTCCTAAGGCCCACTTGACTTCACTGTCTAGGACGTCTGGCTCAAGTTCAGTGACCGCACTATCATGGCTATCAGGGACATTCAGATCTTTCCTGTATAGTTCTTCTGTGTATTCTTTCCACCTCTTCTTCATCTCATCTGCTTCTGTTAGGTCCCTGCCTTCTTTGTCCTTTATCATGCCCGTCTTTGCACAAAACGTTCCCTTGAGATCTCTGATTTTCTTGAAGAGATCTCTAGTCTTTCCCATTCTATTCTTTTCTTCGATTTCTTTGCGTTGTTCATTTAAGAAGGCCTTCTTGTCTCTCCTTGCTATTCCCTGGAACTCTGCATTCAGTTGGGTATATCTTCCCCTTTCTCCCTTGCTTTTCGCTTTCCTTCTTTCCTCAGCTCCTTGTAAAGCCTCATCAGACAGCCACTTGGCTTTCTTGCATTTCTTTTTCTTGGGGATGGATTGAGTTGCTGCCTCCTGAATAATGTTACGGACCTCCGTCCATAGTTCCTCAGGCACTCTGTCTATCAGGTCTAATCCCTTAAATCTATTCCTCACCTCCACTGTATATTCATAAGGGATATGATTTAGGTCATACCTGAATGGTTTAGTTGTTTTCCTTACGTTCTTCATTTTAAGCCGAAATTTTGCAATAAGAAGCTCATGATCTGAGTCACAGCCAGCTCCAGGTCTTGTTTTTACTGACTGTATAGAGCTTCTCCATCTTTGGCTGCAAAGGGCATAATCATTCTGGTGATGTCCATGTGTAGAGTCGCCTCTTGTGCTGTTGGAAAAGCGTGTTTGCTATGATCAGCGTGTTCTCTTAGCAAAACTCTATTAGCCTTTGTCCTGTTTCATTTTGTACACCAAGGCCATGCTTGCCTGTTATCCCGGTGATTTCTTGACTTCCTACTTTAGCATTCCAATCCCCTATGATGAAGAGGACATCTTTTTTTTGGTGTTAGTTCTAGAAGGTGTTGTAGGTCTTCATAGAACCAATCAACCTCAGCTTCTTTGGCCTCAGTGGTTGGGGCATAGACTTGAATTACTGTGATGTTGAATGGTTTGCCTTGGATTCGTACTGAGATCATTCTATCGTTTTTGAGATTCTACCCCAGTACTGCTTTCCCACCCTTTTGTTGACTATGAGTGCTACTCCATTTCTTCTAAGGGATTCTTGCCCACAGTAGTAGATGTGATGGTCACCTGAATTAAATTCGCCCATGCTTGTCCATTTTAGTTCGCTGATTCCCAAGTTGTCGATGTTCAATCTTGCCATCTCATGTTTGACCACCTCCAGCTTACCTTGATTCATTGATCTGATATTTCAGGTTCCTAAACAATATTGTTCTTTACAGCATCGGACTTTCTTTTCACCACCAGACACATCCACAGCTGAGTGTCCTTTTGGCTTTGGCCCACCCGCTTCACTCTTTCTGGTGCTACTTGGAAATTCCCTCTGCTCTTCCCCAGAAGTATATTGGACACCTTCCGACCTGAGGGGCTCATCTTCCTGCGTCATCTCTTTTAGCCTTGTGATATTTTCCATGGGGTTTTCTTGGCAGGAATACTGGAGTGGGTTGCCATTTCCTTCTCCAGTGGACCACATTTTGTCAGAACTCTCCACCATGACCTGTCCGTCTTGGGTGGCCCTGCACGACATAGCTTATGGCTTCACTGAGTTACGCAAGCCCGTTCGCCACAACAAGGCAGTGATCCATGAAGGGGAAATAAAGCCATAGTAAAACATTAAAAACAACCTCAAAAACTATTTGGTTAATGTTATCTAAGTGGAAATATTCTGGACAGCTCTTATTTCCTGTTTACTCTTTTGGAGATGGGGGGAAATTTTATTTATTTATTGCATTTATATCCCGCCTTTTTTCCTCCAAGGAACCCAAGGCGGAGTACATAATCCTCCTCTCCATTTTATCTTCACAACAGCCCTGCGTGGTAGGTTGGGCTGAGAGTCAGTGCCTGGCCCAGAGTCACCCAGTCAGCTTCCATGGCCAAGTGGGGACTAGAACCCAGATCTCCCGGCTCCCAGTCCAACACTCTAACCACTAGACCAACATTAAAACTGCAAATTAAAAAATAAAAATAAAAATGAGGTTGACTATATAGAATATATTGAAGAGAAAAAAGTGGTTTCCAAGAGGCAAGAAGATGTTTAGCCTGAGGCTAAACTGAAAACCTGTAATTTCATCAGACTATATTGTGGTATGCATGAAGACAGTTTGCAACGGAGTTCCAGTGATTGCGGTACAAAAAAGCGGAGAGAGACAGATTGTGATTCATGTGAGAAAAAATGACTTGCTGCATTTTCCAATGAAAAATGCAGGCGTATATCATGCTGATGCGAATGATGGTTTAGTCTTTGACCTATGAAAGCGGAGGTGGGGGTGGGCAAGGAGTGAAATACTTTCTTCTACCATTGGCACAAGAGTAATGGAGCAAATCAGACCAGGCTAATAATGTAAAAGAAGGCTGATCATTTCTGCTCAGAGGTAGTGAGAATGGCATGCCACGTGGAAGCCTTTTTGCTGAAGTCACACCATGCTAACAAAATATTCAGACACACCTAGAGTAAAGGAGCCGTTGAAACTTTTGGCATAACTTCATTATTTAAGCATGTGTTACTCCATGTTATAGCTTCCTTAGGTTTATATTCTTGGACAGTGCTGCTGCCTGCAGAATGCCTGAAATCCGAGAGAGGCATTTTTTGTTTTGCTTTGTTGTTGTTAAAAGTACTTTTAACCACAAGAAGAAAAATAATAAGAAAAACAACAATAACTCTTACCTCGGCTTTCAGGCACTCAGCAAGCACCCACACTGGAAAGTCCAAGGGAAGAGGTCTTGGCTAAGTCCTCCAGGGGGCTTTCCGAGAAACTCAAGCAGCCGAAGAGGCTGCAAGGATAGAAGGGGGGGGTAAAAGAAAGAGCACAAGCACGCACGCACACACCCCTCAGCCACCTCTTTACAGTAAGGTAAGCCTTGAAGCCCGGTCCCCTGAGAAATATCTCTGAAATTCTCAGCAGCCCAACAAAAGAGGCAGAAAAATGACTGCATCTTTTGCAGGGAAACAAAGAAGCTGCAAAAGGGCAGGTGGGGTTTCGGTACAGCACTAGTGTAAAGTGTCGTTGAAATGGGCAGGCACCTTGCCTTAAAACAATTCTGCCCTTAGAGTAGGAGGTCAGAAATGTAGACTGTACAACCTGTGTTCCCATTGCCTATGCAGACAGGCTGATGCTCCCTATATGTTGACTGCCAAGAAGCACAGACTTTAGGGTGGTGCATACAAGTACCATTCAGCTCTGATGAGAGTACCACCACTTATGCAAACTGATGCCTGCTGGCTCTTAAAATAAATGTCTACCTCTTTTGGTGTTAACAACATTCTTACTGAACTCATTTAGCATTGAATGTGGTTAGAGTGATAATCACAGTGTAAGTTTATCTGGAGTTGCTAATGATGAACTCTAATTAATGAAGCTTTTTAAAAGAAAGAAATATTACACACATCTTAATAAATACCACCAAAATCTTTCTGCTTCTTAAATCTGGAATGCTGCCATTATTTATAGCATACAATTGAAGAGTACTACTGCTGGTACCTAAATATTGTGCATGGCTGTCGAAGTCCCATTGGTCATAATGATAGAGAACTAAGCATGTGTTGTATGTTCCAGCAGAAATTACATGAGCATAATGTTGGCTGGATCATGGTGTAAGAGAGAGGCAGTTCTGTTCATCATCATTTGAAATCACAATTATTATACATTCATATGAAAAATGGGATGGATTTGTATGCTTTTAGGTTTCATGATTGCAGAAAGTAATAGTGTCTTCCACTGTAACAGTTTCTAGAGGGGCAGCTGTGTTAGGCTGTTGCAGCAAAGACAATCAAGAGTCTTGTGGCACCTTAAAATCTAACACATTTGTTATAACAAATGTCTTGAAGGTGCCATAAGACTATTCGTTGTTTTTAGAGACTAAGGGATGCTTCCTGTAATGCAGCAATCCTTCTGCCTTTCTGTAAAGAGACTACTGGTTTTATTAAAGGGTACGTCATCATAAAGACATATAGCCCATTAACCTTTTGATGTGATGTATAACTGAATGCCTTCTGTTTTAGTAAATTGTCAAGCAGAATGATATTGGCAGACTATTGATTTCAGTGACATTTAGTCCTCTGTGCCCCATTGAAATAAACTTCTATTACAAAATGCCAAAGTTATGGAATGCATGTATTTTGTTTGCTTATACAGATGTTGCCTTTAATAAAGTACCAATACATTAAAAAAAAAATAGGCTGACCTTTGAACCTGAAGACTATTGCTTTTATTTTTCCTTCTGCACTGGTATATTGAGGCACTTTGACCTCAGGCTTGCTGGAGGGCCCAATTACAGTGTTTCTCAGATAAGACTATTCTTTAATCAAAGCTACATTGATTTTTTTAAATCAGATCTCCAACAAATTTTGCTTATCTCTGTGCATTTTCAGCATTCCCACAAGAGGCAAAGTAAAAATTACATAACCACAGGGAGGAAGAAAAGTCATCTACTGTGGCATGACTCGTTTTAAAAATTATGATTTATCATTTACATTGCATTTATTAGTGTTCAAAATAGTAAAATCAATTTAGATTGTCTGTCCTCACAACAGCTTGGTGAAGTAGGCCTCATAATCTATTTCCATTGTATATATAGGGGAACTGTGACACCAAGAGAGAATTACTTACTCAGGGTCAATTTCTGAGTTCATTGCTGAGATGGCAACTGGACTCCAGATCTTTAGTGCACCAGTATTATCCACTAGATCACATTACCTTTAAGGTAAGGCATTAATAACAATATATCATTCTTGTCAGGTAGAAAAGCTATGTTGTATCTGTCAATTACATGAGAATCCTCATGACCCAAATGAGTAAAACCTGGGCCTGTAATCTAGAAGCTGAAGATTTCTGTCCAGTTTGCTGTCACTAATGAAGATGTATTATTATTTATTCATATTATTTAAATTGCTTACAGAGCAATCCTGTGGACCCTGGAAGACTATCCCAGGGACCATAGGATATGGTGGATCCCCCCTCCCAAGGCTGTAGACACTGCTTCGACATCGGGAGGGGGAACACGAGATTGGACTGTTCCCCCTCTCCCCTGCAGTCGCAGCAGAAAGCACTACAGCAGCTGTTCTTCTGAGGTCACAGCACAGCCTTGGAAGAGCTCGGGGAGAGGGAAATGGGGAACGGATGGGAGGGAGGGAGGAGGAGTGGCCTGATTCCACAAGAGCCTAAAGCGTCTCCATCTCCTGCTCCGCTCACAAAAAGCTAGGTCAGCTAGACAAGCTGAGAGGCTCTTCTAGCTGTAAATGGAAAGAAAAGGAGCAACTGGAGATGTCTTTGCCTCTGTCCTCCTCCCGCCTTGCGTGGCTCCTGCATAGGATAGACGGAGGGCTCAGAGACTGAAGCCCTCTGTCTATTGAGAGGGAATTCTGTGCTCTTGATGCCTTTCTCAAAAAAAGACTTAAGGTGGCTTACACAAGCATGTAAACATACAAAATCTAGGGTAAAATTTAGGAAATGCTAGGCAATTGGTCTGAAAACAATAGTATTAGGCCTAACCTGCATGCTTTGGTCCTAGTGATTCTAACAGGACAGCTGCTCTCCATTTCATGTTAATTGTATCGAAGGTTTGGTATACAACAAGGCCCTGGTGGGGTGGGAATATGCTTCAGTCTCGATAGAGAAAAGCAAATTACGGTATCCTTTTTGCATCAAGTGGTTCGATGTTCTGCTGTGAAAACTTGGTATCATTGCCAATACGTCAAAGCTAGTATTGTGTTGTATCCATGCCAATCCGAAAGAAGATGAGGTTACATGAAAGAGGTGATTAGTCTTTATGAGCAGGGAAGCCCTCCCAGTACCTGTGGAGGTCCAGAGCTGAGGCGATGTCCACAGGTTTAGTCCTTGCTTCAGAGCCCCAATGTAGAAAGAGAGCCCAACGGCCCTGCAGACAGGTACAACATCCTGGTGGGTGGAGCATAATATGCCTGACAACTGTCCACTTGGCTGAGCTGCAATTATAGCCAGCAGAACATAAGACTCTGGAGGAGACACCACTGGGAGAAAAATGTATATCCTGAAGTGGTAGTTGGGTGATAGAATTTAGGATTTTCCTCTCTGTGTTAACATTGCACTTAAGAGCACCATAAGAAGACAGTGGTTTGAGGCGCAATAATCCATTAGATCTTTGCAACAGCAATTGCTTCAGCATATGTTACATTCAGTTTGGAGAAAGCCTGGTCCTGCAGATCTCTTTAAATTACACTGTTTAATTCACATGTTTAAATCCAATTTACAGAACGTATTACGGTATGGCTTCCACATATTACAGTATGGCTTCCACAAGTATACCTCTACCTTTTATGGGATGTTACTTGTTTGTAGAGTTTCATCTACTCGCAGGACTATTTTTCAAAGTGACCCCAATTATGCTAACTGGTAGGTGCACTGGAACTCCTGGCTCACAGTTGTTGTTGTTATTATTATTTAAACTGGGCATAAGAGGATGACCTTTTTAATGTGATTTTAATTGTCCTGTTTATCAGTTTTTTTTAAGGACGATACCACTATGACTTAGAAACACTCCACATCTTTGCTGATCTTTTGTACTGTGTTTTATCAATAACTCGAAGTAACTCACAAAATCGTAAAAACCAATAACCCTACACATCATAAACAGTCAGTTAAATAAAACCATTCAATAAAACCACCAGCAATCCATTAAACCGCAAAGGCTGGACTAAAAATCCGGACCTTGGCTGTTGTGTACTGAATCTGCAGTGGATATCAGAGCAGTATGTTAAATTTGATGTGATATAGGGAGGGGCATTTCTTGCATTGTGCAGCAAAATATTACTCCCATGAAGTCATTTTTTTTAAAGCCTTGATTTCCCCAAGTAAGATGGATACTAGCTTGGAAATTCTAAACTATTACCTGTAAAAGATGCTGCCCTGATAAGATTGTGTCAGGGGTGTTTCTAAGTGCAGGGAGTGGGATAGCAGTTCAGATTCTGAAGGAGAACCATCAGACATCGGGGAGGTGTTTTCCCAGGATAGTCCAGATATGAGTAGGTATGCTTCTCAGGTTACAAATGTCCAGATGGCTGAGCATGAGGGTACCTCTTCATACACACACCCTGTGAGAGGCAGCAAACAGGAGGAGGTGGGGTTTGGGGAGGATGACCTAATAGATACCAGACGCAGGTGCAGAACAAAGAGAGAGAAGGCCGATGCAGAACTTAGATGGTCTACTCGATTGGCCTTGCATGAAAAGCTGCACTTAGAGGCCACACAACAACAGAGGGACCTCCCCCCCCTTACATTAGGCTAGCCAGACCACCTCCCTCTTCAACAGCAGGCAACTCTCGTAAATCCCATTTATTTAGAGCCTCTGAGATATTGCATGTGTATGACCCTGTGAAGTAATGGATTCAAAGCTGTAGCCTGAAGCCTCTAGTCTCTGTATGTTTGAGTGTTGAAGTAAAGTGGGGGCTGAGGGAATCCTGACAGATTGTCTGCTCATATATGTATAATTCCACCTCTGTGTCAATACAATATGAGAATCCTATTATGGCAGTCTGACAGTTCTTGGCTCCTTCAGTGTTCAGTTAATCTGCTGCTCTCTGTCCACTTGAACACTGTTTCCTTCCTACATCACATTGCCCTTGAATGAACATAGATATATTGTCTGTGTAGACTGAGAGTAAGAACAAGATTTATTATGGCTGTATAAAGCCATCTTCTCTCTTCCATCCCCAAAAGCCAGGACTTACTTGTTCTCATGGCTTCCACTTGATGTCAAGTGTTTCTAAGCCTTTACTACATATAATTGAAACATCAGTGTTCTATTTCCAGTTTTGCAGGAGTAAAAACATTAATAATAATGCCACCCTCTCTATTCAAGTGCCCAATCAAATTATTGCTGCCCTACCTGATGTCACAGATGGGCTCCTGACCCCTTGTCCTCCGAGGATGCTCCAGAGTTGATGGATCAGGGAGACAGGTTGGCTATGGAAAGGCGTCACAAGGCTTCCACCTCCCCAGGACCCAGATAACCAGAAAGACCCCAGGAGTCGTCCCTCTGAGGACTCAAGCCATGAGATACTAGCTTACCCCAGCCACTCCCACGTCACTCCAGTCTGAAATTGCTAAAACAGGCCAAGCCCCTTTAAGAGACCAAGCCCCAGTCAGAATGGAGGTGGAGCCAACCACCCTAAAGCCTGCTTCATTTCTGTTTAAGTCTTAAGCCCTATTCATGCTTTTTCACTTACCAGGTAGATTAAACATGCGAAGAGGGAAAGTGCTCCATCCCTACTCCTCTTCCTCATTGTATTTGCCATCCTTTATTCATAGAAGGTGACTGTCTGAAGAGGAGAGCTTCCTCTATCTGTGAAGGATCTTCATGCAAACAGGAACACCTGAATAGCGCTCCAGTCTTGCTTTGATCCCTGTTGGAGCAACATACAGACAACCTTGTCTAGCTTCCAGCCCCAGTACCATTCGTAGGTTTTTGTGGTGTTGATCTGATCTCTTGCCATCTTGCTTCCAGAGAAACCTGACCCCTGTTCAAGATCCAGTGCATAGCAGAACCCCGCAACCTGAGCTGCATCATAGAGCATTATCAGAACCCATGGCCTGAAATGGTATACCCAAGGGAGCACTAGAATCACATGGGTTGGGATAACTGCTTTGGTATAGGCTGGAGGCCAGGATATGGCTGCCTTTCCCCAAGTGTGCTGGACTCTTACTTCCAAGAGTAGGGCAACAGGGTCTTATCAGGAGTCCAGGGATAAGCAGCACAAGAGATCCATCCAAAGATATAGCATGGTCAGGAAAACTATGTTTGCAAGGTACTGAGTGCTGAAATAAAAGTGTTGTTCCAGGAACCAGCAGGTCTTAACTGAGACCTTATATAGTCAAGTCAACCAGTTCACAACCAGGTACAGACACAAGCAATTAGTCATGGCTCCAGTGTCTCCTACTTCTGAGGAGACCTTTGCTATCAAGTAGACTTTACTCTTTCTCTTGAGGAGCCTGGTTGCTGTGGTTCTTGAGGTGCACGTTTCATCTCCAAGTGGTGGCCTTTGTCTCCATCTGCTCTAGGACTGGGCAGATGCTCAGCCTCTTCCTCTGACTCCACAGGCATGGTACATCCCTCAGGGGTCCCAGGGATACCTCAGGGACCACCATTGCTGAAAGGCCCAATGTAGCTGCTGGAGGGTCCTGCGGTATTACTGGAGTCAGGGGGCCAACAGGATCTTTAGGCTCTGCAATGTCAGGAGTCATCCTGGCCTGGGTCAGGCATGACAGTGTTCCAGCCAGCTATGTCTTCTTTCAGAATACTCCATTCCATGTCCCCCCACCCCATTTTCCACCCTCACCAACCATCAGTCAGCATTCTGTTCTCACTGAGCATGCCCTCACTGTTCTATTTTTGTGGGGTTTCACCCTTAGTGGGAGTTTTTCTGAGCATTTTTTGGTCATTTTGCAAACCTTGAAGTTCCCATGAGCTTTCTGTTGCTTACAGAAGTGTGAACAGTGCCAGCCAGCATTAAACTGTATTGGTTAACTTCATCTTCGTGAATGAGCACAAGGATTACACCAGCACTGTTAAATTAATTCTGTGGTGGTGGCGAGAAGTAAGTGTACACCACACAAATATAATGCAAAGATGTTCTCCTGAAACCTTGATCGAGCCAAGAAGTCATTTCCTAAAACATTTGTCCTAAATAATACACCTGGACTATAATCTGGGTCAATATGCTTGCAATCTGACTTGCTTCCTCAAACATTTACTGTTGGTATCTAGATCACTGACACCTTTTTAAAAAGTAGAAAGTGCTTGCCTTGCTAGCTTCATCATGTCCAAACTCCAGGATGTCTGGGACAGAGACTCTGAAACACACATGTGGGTAGATAGGTGGAGTCTGTTTCAGGGATCCCACATACCTGTAGCTGGGACCCAGTATAGAGCTGTGAAAGCAGATTGGGGGGCAGGCTAGTTTTTCAGGGAACAGCAAGAAAAAGAGTGAAGGAGCCCTTCCCAATTTTCATTCTCAATCAGTCTCTGACGCCGCTTTTTCATTGGTCCAATTCAAACTGCACAACAACCCAGAGGTTTTTTCTTTAAAAAAAAAAATGGATTGTTGTGAACAAAGTGGAAGTCTGCACTGCTCCATATAACCCTTTTGTAGTAGCCTGTATACGGTTTAGGGGACCGCGGTGGCTTAGTGGTTAAGACGCTGAACTGCAGACCGGAAGGTCGGCAGGACAGCAGTTCGAGACCCGAGTGCCGCATGACAGAGTGAGCTCCCGTCTTCAGTCCCAGCTCCTGCCAACCTAGCAATTCGAAAGCAAGAAATTGCAAGTAGATACATAGGTCCCGCTTCGGCGGGAAAGGTGACAGCGTTCCGTGCACCTCGGTGTTCAGTCATGCCGGCCACATGACCACGGAAGCGTCTTCGGGCAGCGCTGGCTCTTCGGCTTAGACATGGAGATGAACACCACACCCTAGAGTCGGACATGACTGGCTTGGGGGCACCTTTACCTTCATATACGGTTTAACCATGGGTTACAACTCTGGATTGTGTCTCTCCCAACAACCCAGAAATCCTGTTCCGTGCATTGTGTTTAACAACAGAGCGTCCCTGGGTTGTTGTTCTCCTCCTTGCAGCGGGAGTGATTGGGCAATGAGAATCAGCACATTTGCTCATTCCGGCTTCATACATAATAACCCAGGTTTTTTTGTTTTGTTTTTAATACCAGGGTTGTTATGACATATGAGCCAGGTCATTAAAAACCACAGCAAACTATCCAGGGAAAGAATTGTGCAACTGCATGTCAAGTGTACTTTGGCCCCAAGAATCACTGCTGCAGAGGGCACTGGAAAACCCCTTGTGCACGTGCGTGCATGCACCCCCCCACACACACATATATGTTAATATTAAGTGAATGAAATAATAAATCTGTAGTTGTTTCAAGAACTTTTGCAGATGGAAGCCTGAGAAATAGGGGTTGTGAGAAGCTCTTTCTGAGTCACATAGTACCAAATTGCACTAATCCAGGGCCAGCCCTACCCTTAGGCAGCTGCAGGTGCTGTGAGACAGGGAGAAGTAGCACAGTTGAATGGTGCATGACAAGCATCTTGCCCACTGCCCCCTAAGCTAGGTGCAGTGGAAGGCACTCTCCTATTGCCAATGTGGAAGTAACTTTCAGTTGCCAGTCTGACCAGCTTTTGTAGCTGGAATGGAAGCAAGGGCACTGTCTTGTCTTTCACCGTAGGCAACAAAATGTTTTGAGCCAGCCCTGCTAACATCATTTTAAATAATACACGTCATTATTTTTATTGAAGTATCTCCACTTAAATAAAACTTTAGAAAAAAACAAAAACGAAACATTTTAAGTGCAGCTCCACACTTGATGCAGCAAACACATTTGCATGAATAGTAGTGTTTCCCTATAGTAAAAAGCTTAAAAAGCATGAATGCACATTTTTAAACATCTGTGTGCATGGGTATGGCTATGCTCGCCTGATCAGTGTTCCCAGAGATGGGTACATGTGTTAAAAATGTAAGTGTGTTAAAAATTAGTATATGTTCATGTATGTTATCCACACATCACATGTTTGCTGCATGAAACCAGACACAACGCAGTGAATGCGTTTGCCCCGTTAAGCGTGAAGCACCCATCCATCAGGCTCTTGCCTGTGTGACACCTGCATCTGTCGGCCGGTTCTCGGCTTCATTAAACTGGTTGGGAAAAACGTGTTTGAAGCTTCTGTTTTGTTGACTAACTTGCAGGTAAGCTATTTCTGCCAGCTCCTCTCGGTAGTTGCCAGCATCTGTAGTGTAAGCAGAAGTGATTTATAGAGCGTGAAAGAGGAGATAGGTGGATGTGCAGGAATCTTTTGTCTCTGCTGCTTAGTCAAAAATCTACTGACACTATCTTGTGGTGTTGTTTTTCTTAACAGTAAAATGGTATTCTACTCTGGTTACTCTTGTCGGGGAAAAGAGCTCCTTGATTTGACCTGCAGGTATAGGCTTTTTATAATGAATGCTTGCAGTGAACATATTCAGAATATTTTAAATCTTCTGTTGTGCATAGTAAAGAAACCTCTCAAGAAAGGATAGGAAGCATTTGCCTTAATTGAGATTCAGGGTGGGGTGGAAAATCTTTCAGCTGAAAGCAGTGACCCATATTTTTCATGCTTGATTTACATTCTAGCAACCTGTAAAGGCGACCACACCTGCTCTCCTGTTTTGCATCTGACACTCTGAATCTTCCAGTGGGAGGAGGAAGGATAGCATGCATGGCAAGATTATACCTAACATCTCTAAATCCTCTTCGCTCGTAATATTCCCATATATGGTGGAGGGGAACACGTCTGATTACCTGTCCCCCTCTCCCCAGCCTCCACACCCTTGACTGCACCCTCGACCTCCACATGTTATGCGCAAAGGACTTGTATGCATCTTGTGCTAAACATGTGGCAATCGGGCTGAACCAGCCAGAGATCTCTGGGAATATTTGCCAAGTTGTGAGGGAATCATAACCCAAGCACCTGAAAATTAGTAACATTCTGCTTCCAGATATGAAGCTTCCCTATTTAGCCATTGAATCCAGTAACCTGTCTTGAGTTTATTATCAGTCACTATGTATATTCATCTTTAAAACCATGTAAGCTAGAGGTAGTCATCACATCTTAGGGCAATGAATTCCATAACCTAATTATGCAATACACAATGAAATGTTTTATTCTATGTGTTGTGAACCTCATGCCAATGAATTTCAAACAGTGACCCTGAGCTCTGCTATGTTGAGACAGAGAAAATATTTTTTCTCTAATGACTGTCTCCAAATAGTTATGAATGTTATGATCCTTTAGAACAGGGCTGGTATTCAGCCTTTTGGGCAGGTTACCTGTCCTTTGCCATGCCTCCCATCTTGTGATGGTGTCTGGGACAGTTTCTCAAACGTGCCCAAAGACCCAAAAAGGTTGCCTACCCCTAAGGTCTAGTGAAACTGAATGTAAGGACTTTTGGCAAGAGCACATAAAAGAAAAAGAAGTAGTTCGGGGTCCCTTTTTGGGGAAGTAATATGTGAATCAGCCATGTTTTAATAGAAAATGATAGAAATATGCTGACATTATTTTCTTTTGGTATAAATATTTACGCGTAATAGATCTCAAGTAGAGGAACTGATGATCATGTGACAGGCAATCTATTTAGCCGGGTAGCATAAACATAGTACTATATATAAAGGGGGAAAGGTTGTTGGAAATAGGAGCTGCAGCATTTCTATGAAGAAGCAGTAGGTATAGCTCTACATTGGGAGCGTGTTGCTTTAGTAATGGAGGCAACATTTCAGTACTCAAATCCCATGTTGACCTGCTTGCATTAATCTCCTCAGTGTTATGGTTTCTCTCCCCCTCCCCACATTTCTTACTGTGAGGAAACACCGCTAGACTGTGTACAGCATATTTCAGCTGTTTTGTGCTTAGGAGCCTAAAGTAAAACCAAACGACATTACTGCAGAGGCAATAACTTGTTCTTCAATAACTTTTTGCAGTAAATCTCAGCTTGGAAAACTGCAGACAACTGCAGGGGAAGCCCCAATTGGATTTTATTTTATTTTGCCTTTGAAGCCTACAACACGGTCCTCCCATGACACTTTTGTCTTCTGTCACCTGCATAATGTCCTCAAATGTCAGCCTCTTATTAATTACCATTTTCTTTCCAGAAACAAAAACACTGGGGGCATAAAATATCCCCGGAAACTATTGATTTTGCAATTGGGGTGGCTTTATGACCTGGTTTACATATAACGAGAAGGCACCGTGGGTGAATTTCTCATTGCAGTGACGCCTGCTGATTTGAATATTTGGGGTGTGGCAGGGGCACACTATAGCTTCTTGTTACATGCGATCCCGATGAGTGTGGATTGTTGGGGTGATTGACAAGCCACCCAGAATCCATTGGCTGTTTAAGGGTTGTGGGTGGCTTGTCAACCACCCCAACAACCCACCCTCACTGGGTTTGCAAGTAACAAGAAGCTATGGCATGTGCCTCCACATCCGAATATTCAGAATGGTGGTGGCCACTGCAACAACAAACTCCATGAGGAAATTCACCCAAGGTGGCTTCTCATTATGTGCAAACTGGGCCAATGCCTCCAAAATCAAGCTATGGGGGGGGGGGTATATAATGTCCCCACGGGGTTTTCCTAAGAAAACTGATTTAGGAAAGCAGGCTTAAGTACTCTGGGTGTCAGTAGGATTTCAATGGGGAAGATTTACCTCACCAAAGACAGATTTGTTACGGGGCTAGAAAATTACCTTGCAAGACCAACATAGGTAATTACCCCACAAGACCAAAATAAATAAAAATGGTAATAAATTACTCCAGATGACCAAAATAATAATAAAGTTTTACCTAAAGTTTTATCTTGATACTTTTCTAATATTTTGAGTTTAAAACTTGCTTTTTCTGACACCACAGACACATAGTTCTTTGGGTATTTTACCACCCCCATGATCCATTGGAAAATGGCTTGGGGCAGTAAAATGCCCCCACAAACACGTTTGTGTATATTTGTATGAGTTCTGCATGAAAATTAAGGATGCAATGCCATTCCCAGTTACTTGGGAGTAAGCTTCATTCAGCTCAGTGGGACTTACTTCTGAGCAGACATGCTTGTTCTGTAATTTTCATCTTGTTTCTTTGAAGACATGCCTAAATATGTTTAGAATCTCATAGCCTGAACTATGAGGGTGGCATGTATATTGTATGTGATATATTATGTCTCAGGTATGTTGAACCAAAATGACTTTTTCGCCTGCTTGAAGGGGGGGGGGGAGAGAGAGAGAGAGAGAGAGAGAGAGAGAATCATTTTACCAGAATTGGGTTTTTGTTTCTCTGTTGCATTTTTCTCTTGTGTAAATTGGAATCCTCTTTCCCCTTCTACAATCTTACTGCGTTTGAAATAGAAATGAATGTTTTAGCTCTGCAGCACCAGTTAACAAGAAGCTGTAAATAATGCTTTGCAGCATGTTAGTATTTTACCCTGAATGATACTTGCACTGGCCTGACTGTGTGTGGTTTAGAGGAAAGGAAATCCCACACACTTGTAGCAACCAGGAGATTTGTCAGCAAGAATCTTGATTCATCCATTCCCAACGTGTGTGTGTGTTTCTATGGTGTCCGGACATTTCCCCTCATTGAAGTGCTGGTTTGTGGAAGGGTTTGCTGTTATATATATAATGGGCAGCATCCAACTGTGTCATTCAGCTAGTGCAAATGACATTGCGCTAGTGGAAACCAGGTTCCAAACTATGCGCAAGAGGAGAATCCAACAAAAGTTACAGTTGTTCATGCAGTTGTGCAACCTGTTGTGCAAGCATAATGCCTAAGCTCTCGCATAACTGAAAGATTCGGCAGAGCTCCACTTATGTTGTTTGGGTTTGTGGAATGACACCATTGGATACTGTCAGGATTGATTCTGAGTGCAGGGAGATGGTTAGCGGCTCAGATTCAGAAGAGGAACAGCCAGAACCGGGGGATGCATTTTCCCAAGCCAGTTCAGATATGGGTAGGCGTGCTTCTCAGGTTACTAACTCCCAGATGGCTGGGCCTGAAGCCCCCCCCATTGCCCCCCTCTGTGAGAAGCCAGGAGGAGGAGGAGGAGGACAGTGGGGGCTGTGACCTAAGAGATGCTAGACTGTGGCGCAGAGCTAAGAGGGCAACGTCAGGGGCGGAGCTCAGATGGTCGACCCGGTTAGTGATGCGTGAGAGGAGATGTAGGGAAGCAGCACTGGAAGGGCGGGACTTCCCTCCCTAAGTTAGTCTAGCCAGTAAGCCTCACTTCAAACAGCAGGCAACGTTGTGTTCTCATTTGAATCCCTTGGAGGCATTCCTTTGTAGCCTGAGAGTTTTCAAAGATTTTCATCTGTAATGAACCTGTTGATAATGAATTAAAGGCCTGAGACTAAAGCCTCTCTATTTATGAGTGCATAAGGAAAGAGGGGGGACCAAGGGAAACATGACAGATACTGCCTGTCTGAATATTCTCTGCTGTATGTATGCTGATGCTGGGTTATTGTTCTTTAAATATTATGATGTTAGGTTTGATTGGTCTTTGAGTACTTTTATTGTCTCATTGAATTGTACTACTGGTGTCTAATGTTGTAAATAAATACAGGAGCATCATGACCACCAGCAGAAGGAGAACACTGGCTTGAGAAAATCCTGATCATTGAAGCAACCTCAGAAGGGAAGCTATCACTGGTGTCAACTTGAGAGTCAACTTAAGAGCTTTGGTGGCCAACTAAAAATCTGTGGTTGGCAGGACGTGCCCCAGTCCCAAAGGTCTTGTCCCTGATCTTATGCTGTATCTTTGACACACAGCAAAAGTCAAGGACAGACAGAAGCATCTCAGCTGCCCTCTTCCAGCTCCAAGTTGGTGGCGGGCAGTGGAAGCATGCCAGCTTTCTCTGCATCTGCTGGTGGGGGAGAGGGTGTAGCTCTGACCACTGGACCTGTGGGGGGCTTGTCTCAGTGAGCCTCGGCATCCACAGTTCCTCCTCCACCTCAAAGCCAGAGAGGGGAAGCAGAGAGGGTTTTGGCCCTTTGCACCCAGCAACCACAGAGCTAAAACAAATCAGAGGGTTCTACCTCATTGAGCATCCTAGCTGTTGCATTCTGCACTTAGCTGCAACTTCCAAACCAGGAACAAGGGCAGCCCTATACAGAATGCATTACACTAGTCCAGTCTTGAAGTTACCAGTGCATGAACGACTGTGGTTATCCCTATCCTTAGGGATAGTTGTTGCACCAACTAAAGCTGGTAATGGGTAGGCTGGGTCACTAAGGTCACCTGGGCCTCCTGTGACAAAGATGGATCCAGGAGCACTCCTAAACTGTGTACCTCTTCCTTTAGATGGAGCGCAACCCCATCCAGAACAAGTAAACGTTACAGTTGCTGTGGACAATACTGGTGTTTCAAGATTCATGTAGATATGTTACATTACATATTAGCTATGGGGAAACACTGTGGGGTGTAATGTATGGGACTGCCTTTCGAAGCTGGAAGTTGGCGTGGAAGTTGTTACAGGTATTACTTCTAGAATTGCTTCTACTTCTATGACTTGTCACCCTCCTAAGCTGTTCTTGTTAACCAGTAATAATAACACACTCTCCAGCATTCTCTACACTCTCTTTGTCTTATAGTTGGTTTCGATTTTCTACTTAAAAGAAGTGGTAAAAATTCAAAATGTTTTGTTTAGACAGGAGGTGCCAAGTGGATTCATAGTTAAGTGCTGTTGCTCAAGAAGAAAGGGACAAACTGTGAAGGGGTTTTAGTTTTTTACACACAGGCACACACATGCACACAACAAATATTGTTCTAGGCCGTGCCATTCTGCTGCTAAAATTTACTTTGTACACTTTTGTCATAGCTTGGCCATTAACAACGAATTATGATTAGTGGGAAATCAACGCTAGTAAGTGATGCCACATCCACCTGTCTGAGTGGCAACTGAAACAGTTTCATTTTTTGATCTGGGAAAAAGGGGCAGAGAGAGAAGATGCAGTTTTGAAGTTGGCCAGAGAAAGCAAACACTGAGTTCTGGAACTGCCTGCAAGAAGCAGCCTTAGAAGCAATGCTTTTGCTTTGGGGGATTGAACTGGTTTAGGACAGTAGCACTGCCTAAACCGAAACCATCGTCAAAACTGCATCTTCTCTCTCTTCCCTGCTTTCTCTCCTGTGCTTAAGCTTTACAATAATGTCACAACTCCCTCTTCAGTATAGGAAACTGCCTGACACTGAGTTAGATCATTGGCTGTCTAACTCAGTATTATCTACACTGATTAACAGTGGCTTTCCTGAGTTTCAGGCTAAGAGTCTTCTTCGAAATGCTGAAGATGGAACTTGGGACCTTTAGCATGCAAAGCATGTGATCCACCACAGAGCTATGGCCATTCAAAGGGAATCTGACTCTGTAGGTTGTGCATAATCAGCCATTCCACATAATATATTTGTTACTGGACCATACCACTTCAGACTGTAGGTGATGAGTGAAATGTTTTGAATGCTTCCTTGTGTAAAATGTCTCTACCCACATACCAAGCTAAAGTGGCAAGGACAAGCTTCTGGCATATTCTTTTCCCTGATGTGTGTAAAACATTAGGGTGGGGTTTTTTTTACATGTTGGAGATTGAAACATTTGAACCCCTGCATGCAGCCTGAAATGATCCAGTCTGGCAATAGAGAAATCACACTGGCTCTCCATTTCTAGCCTGTCTAATATTTTGGGGAAGTGAAGAGTACATAATATGGCAGGTGTACAAACATATATGCATAGTTTTTCTCCTAATCCATGGTACACCAGTTTAGGAGAGGTTGAAGAACATAAAAATAATTGCTTTTCTCAAGCATTGCCCAAATAATTGTGTTGGCTTATTTTGCCATCTCTACAGTTATTGGGGAGCCAATTTGGATAGAGAAGCGGGAAAATGGATTCCAGAAGGTGATAGGTGGAGCGGATGACAATAGGAAACTCGAAGTGAAGTTTGTGACAGGAGATGGAACTTATTACAAGAGTGTTCAGCAAAGACTTCTAAGAAGCAGTTTTAAAGCAAGCCTGCTAAGTAGGTGATAGATATTCAGCTAAATGTATATACAGTACCTGATTAAGAGATTTCTTCAACTTGCAGAGGCTTGGGCTTTGAAAGGTGAGGTGGAGGGGGGAGCAGTGGTGACAGCACAGAAATGTGACAGCTGACATATTTTTTTTTTTTTTTGCTTTGGTGATAAATCAATGTACAGATTAAGCTTGAAGACGTTTGGTTAATTGTATAACACAAATGTTCGCGTGCACCCCCCCTTCACAGTGTTTATGTTCACAGAAACACATGATCAAATGGAATGTATTGTAGGCATTCACACTAAGTGTTCCTGATATTTAGGATGCATCTCTCTCTTTTTTAAATGGAAAATGACAGGTCAACCAAATACCCAACGTTTGTTGATGTTTGCTATTCTTCTAGGCATTGGCTATTAATCCAGGAGGGTGATTGATTACAGGCATTACTGGTCATTCCCTTTTTAGCCGCTCACCCTGCGGAACCACAAACTGGCTGAGAACATTACTTTTTATTTATGGATCTCCAAAGGAAACATATACTTAATACTCTTTGTAAGACAAGACTTACAAAGTCTTACAAGTCTTAATTTTTTTATTAAGTGAAAACCTGAGTTACTTACTTTTTAGGGAATGGCTGAGCACCAGAATGCAATTTGCTCAGGGGACCCTCAAACCTGGAGCCAGCCTTGATGCTTGCTCCTCAGTCCAAGCAACTTTCTCACAGTGACAGGATCCATTGGAGGCTGCTGGCTCCGATTTCAGTGGGACTGTGAATCCATTCTGGGTTTTAGTCAGAACCAGCCAGAACTCTAAAGGGGCTACCCAAGGTTCTGAACCTAGTTTGGGGATAGGGTTCACTACCTTGGATAGCTCTTTTAGAGTTCTAGCTAGTTACAGCTAAAACCCAGAATGGATTTACAGCCCCACTGAAATCGGAGCCGCCATCCCCCACTGAAAGGATCCTGCCAGTCTAAGATCATGTTCTCCCCCCCCCAACACACACACACACACACACACACACACACTCACTCTGCTACTTAAGGAATTTAGCTGGCCTGCCTCCCCTGGATTATGCTTTCTGTTTCTGGTCCTTCTGAACTTTGGCTGCTGTTTAAGGAACATGACCCTTGCCTGTCCTGTTGCTCACCTGGGCCCATCAGTCTCCTCCCCACCCAGGGCTGGATTAAGACATGCTGAGGCCCTAAGCCATGTCAAGATTCAGAGGCGTCATACCCAAAAATAAAGATAAAAAATTGTATTACATTATAGTAGTAAGGGTAATGAAAGGCTACCACCCAGCATTACCGGGTGCTTGTAGTTAAACTGTCTTAGATAGCCTTCTCTGAAGATGTGTATAAAAGCACTAATAAAGTAAGTTGATTTGAACTTCTTTTAAACTGGATCTAGTTTGTGCTTTTTGCCTCCTGTACTAAATGCTGTGTTGCCACACTTTCTGTATAAAGCAACTCTGCTGTAAGTCACACCAGACTTTCCAACATATTTAAGCCAATGCGATTTCATCTTAGTTATCATACATCTTCGTTATCTCCAACATATTTAGAGGCCCCTCATAATATGAGGCCCTAAGCCATGGCTTACTTGGCTTGTTTCTAAATCCGGCACCGTCTCAACCTCACCCCAAACTCTGAAACATGGCTGTTTGGGGCCTGCCCTCCTGCCAGACCCCAACAATTGCCATACCTCCCCCCCCCCGAATTAGAAGTGTAGGTGTGTCAGTTGTAGCTTGTTTAAAATAATCAACAACAACAGGAGTATTTCTGACGCCTGTGAATTTCCTAAGTGGAACAGGAGTGGGTTAGGCATTTTGTCAAAATGCAACCCACAGGAATGCAATCTTAATGAAAGGCTGTTCAGCCTTAGAGAATATAGGAGGAATATCGCCATTAATATTAGCCCTTCCACTGTGCCTCTTCGCAGACTTGCATAGATGTCCCAGCTGCTATTTTTACTGTTGCATAGGGAAGAGAACATATGTGTGGCAATCGCTTAGCCTTGGCATAAGCCAAGGAAACAGCTGAGAAAGCTATAGTTAAAAACGGAATGTGCAGCGCGATCTCTTCTTTATGGTGGAGTTTCACAATAAGAGGCTGAGAAGGTGCAGAAAGTGGAGCGTATTTATTCTCAAGCTTGCTGGTTTGATCCAACCACAATTGTCTTCCGTGGCAGCAGCTAAAATTAGAGCTCAGTTTCTGAAAACCGATGTCATTGATTGTAAAGTTGATGACTGAGGGTCAAATGATCTGTGATACACAGTCCACGTAGTTTGTCCCCTGCTTCCTCCCCCCCCCCGCTTTTTTTTCTCTTTTTTTACAAAATACAGCTGTGAAAGCTGCAGATTAAAGTGGAGGGGGGCAGGGGGAATCTTATGCCTTTCCTGTTGTGTCATTTTCCCCCTGTAAAAATGTCACCAGCTGCCCTGTAAGGAAAACTTACTGGTTCCCATATCTTTTTCCTGTTCAGCTCAGGGGATTCTTAGATGAAAGTCAGAATGAGTGGAGGTGACACGGGCAACCCTCCCTTTCCCCCACACCTCTCTTGCAATTTAGTTTGCAGCTTCCATCTCAGTGTTTTGCAAAAGAACATTTGGGGACAAGCTACTTGTGACCTGAGCATCACAAGTAATTTGTCCTAAGACAGCTTTGTTAATTGTTTGTTCCTTTGTCTTTTTCTTCTTCTTACGATATTACTGTGCTGTGTTATCACTATACAATCTATATAATAATAAAAGGGGACGTGTGTCTGTCTGTCCATCAGCGCCATAGCACCATGACGGTGAATTCTAGACACCTGAAACTTGGCATGCATGCTAAGGGGACCCTAAGGGTGTTCACCTTGGGGTTATTTTGTTATTAAAATGCATTAATTAATATAGATGTGTCTATGTGGATGAAGTCTGCAGGAATGTCTTCAGCTATTAGGGGAAGACTTTTCTAACCAGCATGTAACTTTGCAGTATATACAGTTTGACGCCAGGGAAGATTAGTAAGCCAAGGGACAGAGTTATGTGGTTGCCCCCTCACCTTTGCTATGGGTCAGGCCCCCCTTCAGGGGAATGGAGTGGAGAGACTGTCACCTCTGGGGGCTATGGGGTGCACTATGGAAGGGGCCAGGCCTTGGGGTGCCAGCGGTCAGGGCTTCACTCAGATGGGATGGGCACAATGTGTCCCACTCTGACAGCTGTATATGTTTGCTTGAAGGCTTTGCTGTATCGACTAAGCGCTATTCCCTCCCATGCAAAGCGAGATCTGTTTGCTAGTACGATATAATATATAGTATACAATTCCTTCTTACTCTATTATTATTGCCAGTAATAATATTTTATTTTTACTGTTGCTGTTACTATATTGCCATTTTTCTATTTTTCGTCTTCTGACTGACTCCTGGGGGAAAGCCGACAGCGCCTCTGAATGAACCTGGGGAAGCTGGAGTGCTTGGTTTCCAAGGAGAACACAGATACAGGGTGCTTCCTGATGGAGGGCTCCTAGCTAGCACTACTAATTAGAAGGCATTGTGCACCTATTCTCCCTTTATTCCTTGATGGCTTTTCTGTGATGAGAAAACATGATGGAAGAAACTATGGGAAACTACGGGAGGAGTATGAGTGGAAGTCAATGTCATCTGGACCCTTCCAGAAAATCCCTGGTTAAGGCTGGGTGATGGTGCAATAAAGGCCTTGTGTGGAAGTACCAGAAGTGGGAATAGTGGAAACCTGGTGCAATGGAGAGAACCAGTGTAGGATACAGAAAACCCTAGTCAGAGATAGTTGGAGAGGGGCAGTGTGTGTAGGTGTTTCTAAGCTAATGCATAAGAGGATGCTAGGAGGGTGCTGTTGCTCTTGTGTCTGTTTCTGGGGTTCCCATAGGCATCTGGTTGGCCACTGTAGGAACAGAGTGCTGGACTAGATCAGCCTTTGGTCTAGATCCAACATGGTGTTTATGTTCTTATGTAATATACTTCCCTGAGTCTTGGTGCTTTTGGCTAAACAATAAGGGCTTTATTGATTTTTCTACCAGTAAATTTTAAGATATAATTGTGATGCATAAGATGTTATAAGCACTCATAACTTCAGTAACTGTAGTTATGTAATCTTTCTCATTATTAATGAATTGCCACTTCTTGCAGTGAATCTCCTTAAAAATTCCATCTGGCTTTGATTTAAAGTCAAAGTCTCTTTCAACCATTATCCCATCCTCATGGAATTCTGTATTTTCACCTAAAATTAGCTCTCTTTTGCCACATATCATGAGGATTAAGCTTCCTCTGTTAAATAGATGAATCTTTTTTGAAGCATCAGCTTGGAATCTTAGAAAAGCTTGAATTGGAAACAGTGACAAAACATGTTGGCTACTCAAATGTGTTGCATTTCCCCCCCACACCCTTCATATGTGCTTTAAAAGAGGCAGTAATTAGACCACTCCTGAAAAAGCCTAACCTGGACCCAGAGGATGTTAACAATTATAGGCCAGTGGCCAACATCCCCTTCCTGGGCAAGGTGCTTGAGCGGGTGGTTGTAGGACAGCTCCAGGCACTCTTGAATGAAACGGATTATCTAGATCCATTTCAATCGGGCTTCAGGCCTGGTTTTGGAACGGAAACTGCCTTGGTCGCCCTGTGGGATGACCTCTGCCGGGAGAGGGACAGGGGGAGTGCGACCCTGTTGATTCTCCTGGACCTCTCAGCGGCTTTCGATACCATCGACCATGGTATCCTTCTGGATAGGTTGTCTGGGTTGGGAGTTGGAGGCACTGCACTACAGTGGTTCCGCTCCTACTTGGATGGCCAATTCCAGAAGGTGGTGCTGGGGGATTATTGCTCTGTGCCATGGCAATTGTGCCATGGGGTTCCACAGGGCTCTATTCTATCCCCCATGCTGTTTAACATCTACATGAAACCGCTGGGGGAGGTTATCCGGAGGTGTGGGCTGAGGTGCCATCAATATGCAGATGACACCCAGCTCTACCTCTCTTTCTCATCAAAACCAGGTGAGGCAGTGGCTGTTCTGAACCAGTGCCTGGGCACGGTAATGGACTGGATGAGGGCCAATAAACTGAAGCTCAATCCAGACAAGACGGAGGTACTGTTAGTGGGTGGTTCGTCTGCCCAGCTAGGTGATATTCAACCTGTTCTGGAGGGGGTTGCGCTCCCCCTAAAGGATCAGGTTAGTAGTTTGGGGGTGCTCTTGGATCCAGAACTGTCACTTGAGGCACAGGTGAACTCAGTGGCACGGAGCACTTTTTATCAGCTTAGGCTGATATACCAACTACGCCCTTATCTGGACAGAGATAGCCTAGCTACAGTTATCCATGCTCTGATAACTTCTCGTCTGGATTACTGCAATGCGTTATACGTGGGGCTGCCTTTGAAAACGGTCCGGAAACTTCAGCTGGTCCAAAATAGGGCAGCAAGATTGTTAACAGGGACTGGCCTGCGAGCTCATATTACGCCAGTACTTTTCCAGCTGCACTGGCTGCCAGTCCATTTCCGGGCCCGATTCAAAGTGCTGGTGTTAACATTCAAAGCCCTTAACAGCTTGGGGCCAGGTTACCTGAAGGATCGCCTCCTCCCATATGTGCCTGCCCGGACCTTAAGATCATCATCAGCGGCCCTTCTCCATGAGCCCCTGCCAAAGGAAGTGAGGCGGGTGGCTACTAGGAGGAGGGCTTTTTCTGTTGTGGCACCCCGGCTCTGGAATGAGCTCTCTAGTGAGGTTTGCCTGGCGCCTACATTGTACTCCTTTCTGCGCCAGGTGAAGACCTTTTTATTTTCCCAGGCATTTTAGCTTTCTAAATTTTTATCTTTGCTGTTTTAAATCTGTATTTTAAACTCCTGTACTGCTGCTAGGTTTTATTGTGGTTGTATTGTTATATTGTGGTTTTAATGTTCTATATATTTTAAATTGTTTTATTGTGTGTTGTTTGGTTTTAGTTTTTGTGAACCGCCCAGAGAGCTTCGGCTATTGGGCAGTATAGAAATGAAAATAAATAAATAAATAAATAAATGTGTCAAAAATGTCTAAATTGCCTTAAAGTTGCCCATTATACTATATTATTTTTCTCTTTCACAGTGAGAGGTTTTTTTTAAAACTGAATCGGAATGGCTTGCCAAAATGTCCAGAAAAGCCAGAAAGACATTGTTCTCTTTTTGTGGTGAGTCATTTCACTTGTTCATTTATTCGTCCTTATTTGATCATTTCAAACAATGAAGACTTCATTGTGGGATTGAGTCCTTGTTAGTAACCCAGGGGGAGTCTGCACGAGTGATTTTCTGCAGGTTAGCTGCATTTCGAAGTTGGTCAGGGCACATGAGGTCATGGCCATCCTGGTGAATTTTGTGGAAAAAACACTTTTTTCTGAGACTACTTTTAGTCCGATTGTTTTCCTTCATTCGGCTTGTCTGCACTTCTGTTGTGGTGTGTACCAACCCTCCACATTTACTTTAGCATGATAGCGCTGCTTCTACCCCCCTTTTGTCCTTCCAGGCTTCCTGCTGCTATGAAATTATGAATGGAGAGCAACTAATTTTCCCTGTGTGTACAGATTTCCCTGAAGAAACTAAAATCCCCAGTCCTCCAGTGCAGCATCCGAAGGCTCCTGAGAGCTCCCCCCACCACCACTTTTGCCACATCCCAGCAATCTGCTGTGGAGTTATTGCTTCCCACCCCATTTTTCCCCATGTGTGCACCTTTGCCTACTGCTTCCAACCCCCCCTTCTCCCTTTCTGCTTCCCCTGGCAATGAGAAGGAAAGATAGTTATGATAAAGTGGTGGAGGGACTTTACATAACAACAGAGAAACTACAGAACATCAAGGAAGCACAACCTTGCAATAGTGATTTAAGAGAGCAATGGAGAAGCGAAAGAGTGCTTTAGGGCAAGTTACCGAAGTTAGCCGTTAACCCTTTCACTGCAGGGGAGCGATTTATTTCTTACTTCTGAGTAAACGTGCACAGAAGGGGGAGCTATGTTAAAAGTTGAAAGCAGGCTACCCACAGTGATTGAGTGTCCCCACTACTGTGGTAATGTGGGGGGTCGCTGCTGTGCTCCTGGAGCTTTTCTCAATGGGAATGGGAAAAACTACTTCTGCTGGGGAAACAAGAGGGAATTGGCAAAGTCCCCAGGAAAGAACTATTCCACCTGATGGTTCCAGCGCCCCAAATAAAATGAAATCAATGTGTCTGTGCATTCAGTCCTGACACTATTGTGCTATTGAGGTTTTAGAGGGATTTTTTTTTAAAAAAAAAATTGGGTGGGGAATGGGGAGGGTGGGGGCACTAACCCACACACTGGCCAGAGAAAGCAGAAGGGGCAGAACAAGGTGAGAGTGGGAGGTAGGGCAGGGGACAGACTCTCTAAATGATGACGTGGATCAGACTCCACCCAGTAGCCACCCAAACAATTTGCAGCAAACGGCTGTGTGACCTGCCCAGAGCCTCAGGCTAGCTTTGGATTATCCGGGTTTTAAAGCCCCGTGTGTCCCCAGATGGAGCAGATTCGACTCCAGTAAAAAGAGCAGCAAAGTGGAGAGTGAACTAAACCCATCGTTGTGGAGATCCCCCCCCCCCGGTTTTAGAAGTAGATTGCAGACAGCAGAGAAAAACCAGATTTTGGTATCAAAGAGAGGATTATATGAACAAAACCAACATAATGGTGCAGATTTAACATCAGCTTGGCCCGGTATCCCTTCATTGGGTATCAATTGTACCAAGCAGGTATGACGGGCACTTGGAGAGCTTGAGCACGTGCTTCTGAATTTTATTTTGGCTCCAGAACCAAAGAAACCTCTTGCAATCGCAATCCTAATCCTGAATATATGTTCAAAATTTCAGTAGGACTGGCTTTTTAGGAAGTAAGTCTTATTACGTTTCAGTGGGACTTACTTGGGAGTAAGTCTCACTGAATGTAATGGGACGAACTCACTTGTGTTTACCCTCTGCCAGGGGGAATCTTTATGTTTTAGAGAGTGGGATTTGACATGTTGTGATTATTCACATCTGATAGAACAGGACTTGATCTAGTTTCAGAATCCTGGATGGAACTGACAGCAGTACTGCACTGTAGCTATTACTCTAGAGTTCTAAGCATTACTCGTTGATGCTTTAGACTGCAATCTAAACACACACTAGGGAGTAAGCCCCATTGGTTGCTGAGGGACTTAATTCTGATAGAATCATAGAGTTGAAGGAGGGCTTGTAAGCCAGCTAGTCCATCCTCTGGCTCAATGCAGGACATTCAGATCTAGAGCAACCCAACAGATGCCTGCCCACCCTCTGCCTGAAGACTCTACTAAGGGAGAGACACGCACCCCTCTAGGTAATTGGTTCCATTGTCAAAATGCTCTTACTGTTAAGTTCCTCCTAACGTTTCTGAGACTCAACCTGAGTAAACATGCACAGAATTTGTGAGGTTATTCAAATATATTAAAACTATCCTTTAGCTCCTTGCTCCTTGATAGCTGTGTAGTGACCTTGACATAAGCACACTTAGAAATTTTAAATTAAATATATAAAAATAAAGTTTCACATGATAATTGTAGCCTGTTTTTGATTCTCTACAGGATTTGGGAAGCAGTGAGCTCAGGAAGGACATCTATATCACTGTGCACATTATACGCATCGGTATGCATACTCCATTCCCAAAACTTTTATTTTAGAAGATGCTAGGTAATTTAGTAAGGCCCAGCAAAGTATTTTAGTCGTATAATAATTGCTATCCCTCTTGTCAAAACGTCTGGGTCACCACTTAGCACTCGGGACACCTTACATTTAAAATATTATTAACACTGCAAAGTCAATGTCAACACAATTTTAGGCCTGGTTTAGATAAACGGCTCAGTATGTAGTAACATGGGACTTTAACCCTTCAGACTGCAGGTCAGAGGTCATGTGTATCAGTGAGTTATTGATCGTTGCTGTTTTTGTTGTTGTTTTTGTGGTTTTTAAACAACAACACCGTATATTTTTGTTTTAAGGTATTTATATAGCTTTGGGTTATAAAGCTATATTTTATTTATTTATTTATTTATTTATTACATTTATATCTCACCTTTTTTCCTCCTAAGGAACCCAAAGTGGCATACATAATCCTCTTCCTTCATTTCATCCTCACAGCCCTGTGAGGTGGGTTGGACTGAGAGTCTGACTGGCCCAAAGTCACCTAGTGAGCTTCCGTGGCCAAGTGGGGACTAGAACTCGGATCTCCCGACTCCCAGTCCAACACTCTAGCCACTACAACACACCGTTTTTAGAACAGCAACACCATATATGTTTGTCTTAAGGTATTGATATAGCTTTGGGTTATAAAGCTATATATTATTTATTTATTTATTATGTTTATATGCTGCCTTTTTTCCTCCTAAGGAAATAACTTTATAACCTATATATAAATAAATACCATTTGAAAAACAGAATAAACAAGAAATACAATATCAAAAAAATAAAACCACCAAAGGAAACATGGGGTGGTATCCAATATTGGCCCTGTGCTAGCAGGACACACCACTCGTGTAATGGGAACCTAGGAGTTCCTGAAGGAATCTGAAATGGACGGAAATGCTCGTTTCTGGAAGGGCATGGTTAGCGGAGCTCGTAGAGAGGAGCTCCACTAACCTGTTCCATTCCACTCATTTCCAGAGTTTCTTTAGGAAATTCTAGTTCCTGTTGTGCTCGCGGTGGGTCCCATGAGAGCAACAGAACCAGCAGCAGTATTGAAATCTACCCTGTATTCTAGGAGAATGATCGTAAACTGTGCTTCTCTGTGACATCTTAGATTTTTCCTCTGTGTAGGTATCTCCCCCCCCCCCCCATGGGAGAACACTGAAATATTCACCCTCTACCTGCGGTCTGAAATGACACTGTCCAGCAAGAGTGTTTAACCACATGAATAAGCTGTTTGTCTAGACTGGGCTTCAGAAGAGGAAGGTGGCATCCATATATATATATATATATATATATATATATATATATATATATAAATACACACACACACACACAAAATATATATGTAGGATTTGGGAGGCAGGGGGTAAATTGGCCCAGGTTGCTACCAGGAGACATTGGTAAATTTTTGAGGGAGGGGAAGGGAAGCAGAACCAGACTTCATTATCAGGTGTGGGGAGTCTGGATCCCTTAACCCTTAATGGGCTAGTTATGGTTACTTTACATTGGCCTGGTTTGATCCCTGAAATCGGGGATTTCTTGTAACATCAATTTCATCGGCCTGCCTATGTGGCACATGCGTTCGTGTGCACACAAGCATGAATGAAAGTGTTCCTACCTTCCTGGAATGGTTTAATATAAGGCTAACAGTATTCTGGACAAATCTGATTTAATCCAAAACAACGTTGAGGTAGTGTAGAAGAGAAGAATGGTTAATCTCCTTATTAAAAGAGGCTGTCATGTGGGCTTCACTGAGTTAACTGAAATAATTCTCCCCTGTCATCCACAGTGGTTCTTCCCCCCCCTCTTATTTTTAACATCCAGCTAGTTTGCCCTTTGAAACTCTAATAGCATCTTATTATGCCTTCCATTGTGGAATGCTGAATGTACCTTCATCTGTTCTTGACTGCTGTTGTGCTTGTATTATCCGTGTTAATTGGTAATTGCCTATAGTACAAATTGTGTTAGTTTAGCAAATGACAAAACAATAATGTTTAAGCAGTATCTAAGCACTGTTTAAGCAGTATTTCTTTAGCTTTCCAGAACAAGGGTAGGCAACTTGTGGCTAAGGCTGATGGGAGTTGCAATCCCAAAAGATCTGGAGGGCCACAAGTTGCCCACCCTTGTTCTAGAAGGTCTGTGGTAAGAGTGACATCAAAACCCCAGAACAGCAAGCACTTTCTTCCTTTATTGTGCTCCTCTGAACAATTCAATGACTTGTTGCAGCCATCGCGCTGTGGAGATCCATCTGGATCCTGGTATTTTGAATGGGTCAACTTGCAGTATGATGGTGCTCCAACACATATTGGACAAGACTAAAAAGAAAAAGCCATTGTACTGAAGCAGTGTAGGTCAATAATTAGATTGCATGTTAATTTTTCACAACACTGTGATCTTCATGGACCTCCATAGCGCAATGGCTGCAGGAAGTCACCTTGCAGCAGAAAAAAACCAGTGAGAATCCACCCTTTGATTGCATTTTAAGATTCTAGAAATATTAGCTATAAATGCTAAATGGCAGAGTTAGTATTCCGTTCACTACATTTTGTGTTTGAGTTGCATTTGCTCAGCTGCCTATGGTTTCTGATCTCTCAAAGTCTAGAATAGACTCTGTGGTGGGGGAGTGGGTTGTTTTTCATTTCGCCACAGTGAGGCCCCAATGCAATTTTTAAGGGCAGGCAGCACAACTTATTTCAACACAAAGAAGATGTGACAAGCAAAAGAAGCAAGCAAGAGTGTAGATGGTTGGGAATAATGTGTCTTTTGTCACCACATAAATTAAACATATAGCTCATGTGGACTGAGAAGAGGGAGAGAGAGGAGTGAGGAGCACATAAGCTGCTAAAAATTTGTCAAAACAGTAGAAATGAAAATTGAAATGCAACATTTTGCAGCAGATGAATTCAAATCAGCAGATGTCTCCATATGCTCTTATACAAGGCGACCTATAAAATTGTACTATTTTATGTTATTTTATCTTATTTTATTTGCTTAAATCCTCATTTGTTGTCCTGAGAATCTTTTGTTTGTCCTGTTTTTCTTTCTTTGTCCTTCACCTCTTGAGTGTATTGTCTTACACATTCTCATGTTCCAGCTGGGGCAGGAAACCTGCAGATACCAGTCGTGTAGGGACTCAAAGTCATCCAGAACAGCAGAGACAATGTGCACTAGGTAGCAAGTGTAGATAATGGCTAGCCAGGTTTAGGCAGTAAGATGGCAGTAGCAGCACAGTAAGTACCACAGTCCGCGATAAGGTTCAGCACCCTGGATATCTCCATGTTTGCCAGAGACTTTGCTCTGATAAAGACCAAATCTCTAGTGTGCGAGCAGGCCTGATGTTTAGAGCCACACCTCTAAACTAAAGTTGGAAGGAATTTAAAAGGGAAATGCTTTGACACTGTTGTATGGCATCATCTGACTGGCAACCTCTTCCTCGCCTGAGAAAGGTCTGCAAGGAGTGCATCCAGTTTGGGTCCATGGAACCTCTAGCGTGACTTCCTTAATCTTGATGTCATTATTAGAGGAACCTACAGGGAGAGGCCTGTAAGTGCTACTTGGAGAAAGCAAATAAAGTCAGAGTGGTCTATTCACATGGGGTTTAATGAAAGCACTTTGTGGGGAGGCTGGAAGAGTTCTTAAATAGATTTACCCAGTTATAATCCAATAAAATTATTCAATTAACTGCATATGTCAGCAGATATGATTCTCCTCCTCCTGTGCACCTTTGGAAAGAAGCTATATAGTGGCTCATGTGTCTTGTTTTATGTTTTGCTTGGCAGGCCGAATGGGAGCTGGCGAAAAGAAAAATGCTTGCAACGTACAGTACCGGCGACCTTTTGGTTGTGCAGTCCTCAGCATAGCTGATCTCCTGGCAGGCGACACAAAAGATGACCTTATTCTAAAAGTATACATGTAAGTGAATCTGTATCTGAAATACATTGCAATCGTCTCTGGGAAGAAATTGTGAGGTCAAATTTTATCAATGAAATTTAACCCAGTGATGTTTTTTTTTCAGTTAGAGGATATTTATCTTCAGTTGTACATGCAAATTCACATTCCATTGTGTATTGAAATTAAGCGGCCCTATCTTATTCTGGTCACTTATCCTGTAATCTCTAATGTAATAAGTAATATGAAGTACATAGTCTATCAGACAGTCAAGCACTGGCTGTGTTCATTCACAACTACATTATCTGCCTTGAGCAAGAAATAAAGCATATAGTCATCTGTTTCACATGTAATACTAAACCATGGCTTAATGTTATGAGAACAAGCTGGAGAAAGCCTCAGGCTTTCACAGTTCCCCCTTTCCTCTCCTCTTCCAGTGTGGCTAAAATAAGCTTCTGTTGGAAGCTTCAGTTTCCATGTTAGATTAGCCACAGTTTAGCATTAGATCTGAACCAGTAAACTGTGGTTAATTCTAACTCTGGTATATTGACACAAGCTAGCTTCTTACACTAAAGTTCAATATTGGCTTGTTTTAACAAACTGTCGATAAGATTAACTGCACTTTGTTGTATTCAAACAGCATGGAACATCATTTCCATTGCCCTCTATACATGAAGGGTGACTTTCTGAAGGGGAAAGCCTCCTGTATCCATGGAGGTGCTCCATGCAAATTTGAACATTAACTTTCCAGTATTCCAAATTGCTGGAGAGCCTCCACAGGTACAGGAGGCTCTTCCCCTCAGAAAGTCAACCTCCGCGTTTAGAGGGTGACGAAAATATGTGAGGAGGGGGTAGAGCTAAATTGCTTCCCTCACAATTTTTTTTACTCGCTTTCAGAACACCTGAATTGACCTCCTGTGTTCATAACATGTAGACTGTTGAACTAGTTTCTTGGAAGCTGTGGAAAAACATGTTTAATTCTCTCCTGACTTTGGACTTAAAATGTGTAGCAACATTTTGGGAAAATAATATAAAGGCATAGACTGAGATTTTATCAACTATACTTACTGGGGACTTTTCTTACTTTCAGGGTTAGTACCTGGATTATGAATCACCTCAGTGTCTCAAGTTCAACCCTTCACTGGCCTCTTTCTCCCAGCATGCTGAATTATAGCTGCTGGAAGCAATGGTTGTGGGAACAATTTAATGTGATCGGGTATTGGTGGAGTGGCTTTTATTTCACTTTAATTTTCTGACAGTTCAGTTGAAAGTGTTCTCTTCTGGATTCCTCAGCAGGAGAGAGGTTTACTTGCCAATTGTGCTCTCCTTTGAACATGTATCTTGTTTTTTATTTTTATTTTTGTTTTAAGTGACGTTCTTTTCTTTATATAGCAGACAACACATGAAAAAATGGATTCTGGTTCCCTTTTAAATAGCAAAAATAATTGTTGAAAGAATGGCTGGATTATGGAATTTGAGCATTTTGTAGTAGTAGTAGTAAAATCTATTGAAAATATTTCCTGGGTGGAATTGGTGCTGATAATTACCTCCCAGGTTAGCTTTCCATTTTTAGTAAACACATTTCAAAGAAATTACATTACAGTATAATTTTTATCTGACCTTTAGTTAGAAAATCTAGACATAGTGGCTAGTATCTTCTGGTACCTGTAAGTCAGCTGGAGGAAAGGTTTTTGCTTGAGCACACTCCGGGAGCGAGCAGAGGACAGGAAGGCCTGGCGTGCTCTGGTCCATGAGGTCACGAAGAGTTGGACACGACTGAACGACTGAACAACAACAACAACAACAGATGAAGAAGAGATTTATGCATCAGTTGTGCTATGAAGGGTGTGCTCCCTGATGGCTCAGCCCTGGTGTAGTGGAGCCAGGGCTCATAGGGACGTGGCGCCAGCAATTTTTTGTTAGCAGGGTTGCTGATGTCATCTGCCACCCCACTCAGAATTCCCCTTTCCTTCTGAGCTTAGCTGTAATCCTCACAGTAGCTGGGGGGAAATTAGTTTTCCCAGGAACTATATATTGCACCCTGTTGTAATGCAAAGTGTTTTGGGTGGTTTGGTCTTGATTGTGCAATAAAGACCCATTCGTTTTACAAAAGACCTGTTCCTAGTGGAGATAAAACTGCAAGAACTGTTCTTTTGCTGTGGTTTAACACAACAGCCTGAAGTTTTGGACTCTCCTTGAGGGCGTGGCTATGTGAACTGCCATGAGGAGCGCCCCCACTTCTGAACTGAGCACCACACCCCTGTCGCTCTGCAAGCACTCTTTATGGTGGCCTTAGGTGTTCTGAACCCAACATCAGCTGCCAGAGCCTCAGTGGCCTGGCAGGGCCCACAAGTGCTGCCTCCACTCTGGGCCTGGGCCCACACGTCTATTCCTTGGGTTCAGGTTTATCTAGCAGCAGCAGCAGGCAGCTGTGAGCCACCCACCGCTTACCATTCCCCACAATGCCCCAGAGCAATACATTATTGGTCATTAAAATGGTGGGCGGCTGGCCGCTGGACACCACAGATCACTGGGCTCCTGAGGCTACCTGCCAGTGCTGGTAAGCCTACCGAGCTGGGGGAGATTGAGGGAAGGGAGAATGATGTTGCAAGGGGCCACCAAATGTCATTTTTGCCGGGGGTCCCCTCCAACATGGTCTCGTGCCTTGTTCATTTCTATATTTTATAAGTATACAACCCTTCTTTTGAGCAGAGTACCTTAGGCCCAAAACGAACATTATTTTAAAGCCCTGTCTAGCAGCTGTGTCTTTTTAATATTTGCTCTAGAGTAGGCACAGGGGACCCAGTCTGGATCTTAGAAGGAAACCCCTATCCTCCATTCTAGAGTCCTGATCTGTATCATTTCCCCACACTTACTCTAGAGTGAAAATAGACATAGCTGCTAGATACAGATTTAAAGTGATGTTTGTTTTGGCCCTTAGAGGCATTCTCACAAAGCTTCAGGTACAAGTTGATGTTGTTCCCATTTTAAAGGTGGGAAGATATAATACTAGCTTGCATTTCATACTTGGAAAGAGGCCCTCTTCAAAGTCAATCTAAGGAAAACATATGTTCTTGTTTGAATTTTAAAACATTACTTCTTTTACAGGTGTAACACAGAGAGTGACTGGTATCAGATCCATGAAAACATCATCAAAAAGCTGAATGTTCGTTATAATCTAACAGGATCCAATGCTGGTAAATCATCTTCCTGATTTTGTGTGGAAACGTTTGAAGAGCCAGTGTGGTGTAGCAGGCAGTGTTTTAGCTTTGCCTATGAAACTAACCTAGTTTCAAATCCCTGCTCAGCTTTGAAGCTGTTTCTGTAGCCCTACAATCCTATTCACATTTGCTCAAAAACCCACCCACTGTCTTCAAATGCAATCCTATGCATGTCTACTCAGAAGTAATCCCATTGCATTTAATGGGGCTTACCCCCAGGTAAGTGGGATTGCAGCCAAAAACACCACTCTTGAGTTGCTTGAAAGACAGGTGGGTTACAAATGTAAATAATAATTATTTTAGAAATTGTTAACGTAACTCTGCATAGAAATGTACTATGTTCATGCCAGGGAGAAGTTGCTAATGGATGATTGCAATAGGTACTGATTCTAACAGGTAGAAACAGCCATTTTAACTTAAAAGATACTGTTACTTCTTCAGACTGAACTTAACATATTGTCATGGTGGTGTGTATTCCACGTTTTAAAAAACCACAACACACAAACACATATACTGTCCCCAAGGAATCCAAATTCTGTGTTGAGCAGAATTGTGCGACTTGCATATATTATGCAAAGTGAAAACAATTATACAATTTATCTTTCTATTCAGTGTTAGCGCTCACTTCTCTACACAGTGGCAATTGATGGGCATAATTTTCGAGATATTTTTTAGATATGGTAAGTGGTATATTTTATCATGTTGTATTTGGGGGTTTTAACTTTTGTGAACCACCCAGAAAGCTTTAGCTATTGTGCAGTATAGAAATGTAGTAAATAAAAAAATAAATTTAAAAAATGGTATATTATTATTATTACTATCATCATCACCACCACCAACAACAACAATTATAATAATAATAGATCACTTTGATTTGCTGTGGAGCACATTTAAGATAAAGTGAATTTACTCTTTAAATTCATGATGCAGGATAATCCTGGCGATGTGGGAGATTTGAAAGAGTTAATGTAATAGGAAAGCCAGCCTACTGCAATCTTAAAAAATGGCAGGTTCATGGAGTGTTTATTGCATTTAAACTTTGGTGTCTTTTTTATTGACCTAAAATAGTATTCCTCAGCTTTCATTATCCAAATGTCCCAGGGGCTGTTGTGTAGGGTTGGGTAATTTATGTGAGTTTTTCATGCCACTGTTGGCTGGCATGCCCTTGAGTAACCAGGAGTTCAGTGAATTAAGTGTAGATATTTTTTCAGCTATATTTGGACATATCATTATGTTACTAAGAAACTGTGTGTGTATTTGTGCTCCCATGAGACACAGGATTCTTAATTTAAGTCAGAATTTTGCTGTGATCTGATTTATGTGGCTAGTTCGTGCAAGTTTTAAATAACTTGTCACCAAATGAGTGGACTTGATTTCTCCACAAGAAGTGTGGGGGGATCTAAAATAAACAAACAGACCACTCTTTGAGGTTTTCCTCGTATCTCATGAAAGTAGCATTGTTGATTGGGCTGCACTTGATGCGCACAATAGTCCTGCTGGTGCTTGTATGAGGACATCACTGGTGTAATGTGAACTGGAACTATGTATGTCTTAGCCACAGCATTTTGTGGAGTGCTGAAGTACTGGAGCATTTTGGCGTACTGGACAATCTGGAAGGTGCTGCACCTGAGATCTGTGGGCCTCCAGGTTACACTCTACATTTCTCACCCAGGTTCCTATGAATGCATTGTGCAGCCCAGTGTGATTTCTGAAACAGCTTAATTTTATTTTGATTTTAATTTAATAGATTCCTTCGGTATTCTGCCTCACTCCTATGCTGGACCTCAAGGCAGCATCCATAGGGTTCTCAGGCTGTCTTCCACCTGGACAGTGGCCAGCAGTTCCAGATCTGCTTAGTTTCAGCAAGACTGCTGCATCATGTGCCTTCATACTGTGCCTGAGACAGCTTTAAGGCTGCAGTTATGGACACGTGTACTAGGCTGCAAGCCCCATTGAACAGAGTGGGGCTTAGGTCCAAGTAAAGATGGATAGGATTGCACTGAAAGTAGAATATGATTTACTTTTCCTGTTGGCATTCTTTTTCTTATGAAGTATCAATTTCTAAATCTTACACTCATTCTTCTCTGATTTGTGTGGTGTGTTGGTAAATATCTGCAAAGAGAGATCGGATGGGCCTTACTTGTGTGCCCACCTGTAAAAGCAATTAGGCTGGCAGGCAGGAGGAATAGGACCTTCTTGGTAGTGGCCCTTGCTTGTGGAACTCTGTTCTAATTGATGGCCACCAGGCCCTATCATTACAGGTCCTAAAATACCTTGACCTATAATTGAGTTAGGATTCTACTGGGGCCATTGTATATATGGTACTGGTTGGTTCTCACAGTTAGTTTTGATTTTATCTTGTTTTTTATTGTTGTTCCTGTTGTTTTGTTGTATGCTCTGGTGGTAGATTATAAATCTTTTAAATAAATAAACTTTCCTTAACCTGAATGATGTGGTTAAGTGCATATGCTAATTCCAACACTTCCTAAAACAGGGATGGAGAACATGTGACTTTCCAGATTTTGCTGGACTGGAACTCTGATCATCCTTCTCCATTGGCTATGCTGTCTAGGGCTGATGGGGGTTGGAGTCCAAGAACATCTGGAAGGCCGCACATTCCCAACCTCTGGGCTAAGGAGCAGGCTCTTGGTTCACAGCTGATGCTTGCTGGTTGATTGTCAGCTGTTTAGTAAGCAAGGCAGAAGGTGTCTTACTGATCTTTTGCCATATATCCAAGGAAAACATCTAGAAAGTATTGTATTTATTAATTTAATATCAGTTTCTTCTGACGTACAGGATCTATCCTAGGAGATTTTTTTCAGTGTAAAGCAATCTGGCCCAAGTACCCAATTGGTAACTACCCTTGATTCAAATCAAACCTGCACTGGATCATCCATGAAATATTCCACATTCGAAAATGTCATGCTTTCAATTTGGCCTGTTTCTATACAGAACATTTCCCAATATTAAGAGTGAACATATCTTCCTGAAAGGTGAAAGGTTCCTCCTGTGCAAGCACCGGGTCACTACTGATCCCTAGAGGGACGCCGCTTGTGCTGGTGTTTTCATGGCAGACTATAGTGGGGTGGTTTGCCATTGCCTTCCCCAGTCGTGACTATCTTTCCCCCAGCAAGCTGGGTACTCATTTTACCGACCTCGGAAGGATGGAAGGCTGAGTCGACCTGAGCCAGCTACCCAAGACCCAGCTTCCGCTGGGATCGAACTCAGGTCGTGGGGAGAGTTTCGGTTGCAATACTGCTGCCTACCAATCTTCCTACACACACCAAAAAGAACAAGAAATAATTTAGTGGCACATGACAGAAGACGGCTCTGCTCAGGGCCAGCTTAAGAAGTTTTACTTCCTGAGGCAGAGCAGCAAATGTCCCACCACCACCACTCTTCGCCTGCAAGTCAAGGTTTATATAACCTAAGGGCTTCATCACGCGGAGCTTTTATCCTGCGATTGAGATTGCTCCTTCACAGACATTTGCATGCTCTTTACATGACACCGTGACCCTGCCATGACCCTCCTGCACTAAATGCCCTTTGTTCCATTTTTAAATAGATAACAGATAATGAGCTATCAAATTACCCCATTGTGTTCCACTTCCGTTTCCTCCATGCAAAGAGTTAAAGCGGCAAGAAGAGGAGCGAGATCAATGAAAGATAATGGAAGACTCAGATATGGGGAGAAGGGGTGTGTGTGTGAAAGGAAGCGCTTGTAAAGAGAGTCAGTTGTGATCCTGCATTTACAGCAGAAAGCCCCATTTTAAATGCAGGATTTTAGGCTGGTGTACAAATGCCCTAAAGCTAGTCAAGCTATTTTGGGACATGAGGCAGAAAATCCCACAAACACAGCTTCCCTTCCCTGGCAGTAAGAAATACAACAAAAAATACATTAAGGGAGCAATCCTATGGCCTCCTAGGCATTGTCTGAGGGGCCATAGTATACTGGGGATTCCCCCCTCTGAGTTTGGAGATAGCACTCCAAACTTGGAATGGGGAGTCAGAGATCCGTCCCACTTCTCCCACCCCACTTGCAGCCAGTGTGGAAAAAAACATGCCAGCTACCCTGTGAGGTTGGAAAATTGATCTTGGAGAGGGGGAAAAGGAGGCATTCTGGTGGGCGAGGAGTGGAGGAGACCGGAGAGGCTAGGATACAAGCTGTCCTAAGCCCCTGCCAGCTTTCTTCCCTCCCCTTCCAAAGCGCTATTGCTAGACAGGCTAAAAAGCCTGTCTAGTGAAATATCCAAGGTGGGAGGATGAAGAAGCAAAGATGGCCTTCCTCCTGCCTCCTGCCCTGCGATGGATTATCAGAAACCTCCAAGTTCAGGGGCTTCTGATCACTGGTCATTATTTATGGCGCAATGCTATCGATTGTGCCCTGAACAACTAACAATGTGCGCCCTTTCATAACACACCAAATCAGCTGCCTCACTTTGCCTAATGGTAGGGTTGGCCACGTTTAAATAATCTCAAACTGTGGATCCAAAGCAGGATCCAACTTGCTCTTGGATCTATCTCTGCCTAGGTTCAGAAATACATCAACAGCACTTAAAGAGTTGTATTTTATACCTGCTCTGACTAACATCCATGCAATGGAGTGCTTTTGTTTAATTACTTTATAGTCTTGTGACAGGATATTAATCTGCCATTCTTAATCCTTCATTACACTTCGGGGGCAAGGAGATTATGTATGGTATATTTTGATGTGTTTAAGCATCAGTTGGCACTGAATCCTGCTATTTAAAAGAAATTCAAAGCAGGAATGATGCTGTGATCTTGTGATTCAACATAAATACACACAGCATGAAAGCATCTCTCTTTGGTCTCAAAAAATGAAAAGCCAGGGCAACTGAACTTTGATAGAGTTGGTGGTTTTTTTGCTCAGCAATTATTGCTCAATTAGCTTGAATTACAGCTTGACAATGGAAGAGAAGTATTTTGAGGTTCAAATGTTTAGATTTTTAAAAATGTGTAAGTACAGACCTATACACATACATCTATACATGTACATACAATATTTTCCTAGTATTTGAAAGATACTGAGTAGTATTGCAAGATTTTTTTAAAGGCTAAGAAAAGGGGCTCCTTGCTCATCAACCGAGATGAATTGCTTGATTTGGCATGGCCATGTGGTTCTGTGAACAGCGCCACATTTGTTTGAAGGGAAGGAGCTAACAGAAACGACAAGGAATAATGAGGATTTGCCTGTGGGGAGGGGCCATAGCTCAATGGTAGCGCATATTTTGTATGCAGAAGATCCCACTTCAGTCTCCAGCACCTCCAGGTAGGGCTGGAACAACTCCTGATTGAAACCCTGGAGAATGGCTGCCAGTCAGCATCGACAATACTGGGTTAGATGGACCAAGGGCCTGACTCAGTATAAGGCAGCTTCCAGTGTTCCTCCTTGGCTCATGACACGTCCAGTTGCTGACTGGATTTCAAACCAAATATAGTTTACTTTGCGTAGCTGAGGCCATTACAAAACAGAAGACAAAGTAAACATACATTAGTCAGTTAAAATAATTGACAAAACCTAGGATTCTAAGAAATAAAGGATTGCTCATCTAGACAGTTTAACTTATCACAAACTTTCCTCCTTAAAACTGCTGCTTTAAAAGCAAAGCAGGCCACTTTTTGAGAGACGTAAGGGGAGCTGTGGCCCAATAAAAAATTAATCAAATACCCAACAGTTCTGCGGGATGCCAGGTCTAAATCTCTAAACAAGGCTGGTTTATGAGGTTTAAGTCCTCATAAACTGGGGAATCAAGTAAATAGTGAGGGAGGTCTTCAGGCACATTGGCCCAACGTGGAAAAACTCTTTGTTCATAAGGAATCCAACGTTAGTGTCCTTCAACTAGCTGAGTTCGCAGACTGAAAACATAAGCCTGTAAAGGCTTTCCTCCATTTGACATTTATAATATTGGTTATATAGTGTGGATGAGGAGTTTGAGTGGGTAATTTGGCATACCAAGGAGCACATTTCAACAGACAAGCAGAAGCACGATCAGCTTGAAAATCTTGTTTTAAGTAGAGATTTCATGGATGTATGGCTGGGGTTCAAGGCCTGGTGAGAAATCGCCAGCTTAGCCCCCTGGATGCAAGTCTGTGGATCCCCAAACTTGCCTGACTTGGCATACACCGAGTCGGGCAAGCGCAGGATCCCTGGTCCCTTGCTGACGCACAAAATGGTGGCTCAGCTTTTTCGTAAAGGCTGATTTTACGCAAATGGCAGCCATAAAGTGACCATTTATGCAAGATTACAGGTGTACGTAGCCATTTACACCTGTAGTCTTGTATAAATGGCCACTTTATGGCTGCCATTTTATGACAGCATAAAATCAGCCTTTATGAACAAAGCTGAGCCACCATTTTTACACAAAATGACGGCTCAGCGAGGGATCAGGCAGCTGTGCACCATTTGTCCAGGTGCTCGTGGACCACCTGATGACTTGCCATGGTAAGTTCATCCAGCCCTAGTTTTAACATATGAGATTTCAAATAGCGTGATGCTATTTCAAAATTTAAGGAACTCAAGATATCCCCATATTTGTGCTATAACTTTAATTTGTGCTATAACTTTAGCCTCATAAAATTTAAGAGCAGGGAGAATCTTTCTACTGCCTTACCCTAATAAAACCTTGATAAAGAATTCACTGTATTAGTGGCCAATTTTTTTACATTATCAAAATGATAATTCCAGTTTCCACTTGAAGAAAAACATAAGCCTAAGTTTTTTTGTAGGGTGCCCAGCAATTTGCCATTTATGTTTTTTGAATCTATTGGCAAAAACAAGTACTTTTGTCTTTTCATCGGTGATACTCAGTTTTTCTCGCACAGCCAATTGATGAAGTTTTCAATAGCCTCCTAGCCCTTGTTGTGTCTGAGATAATAGAACAGTGTCGTCAGCATACATAGGAACAGTAACTTTCCTAGTTCCCAATTCAGGGGGCACATAATAACCATTATTACTATTTAGACCATTTAATGTTGCACAAACGGCTTTTTTATGGTGGCCATTTGTGTCAAAAGCCCCTGCACATAAAAGAATGAGCTGCGTTTTCTGCAAATGGTGGCTCGGCGAGGAAGCTGGCAGCCGCTTGCCACTCATCAGGCACTTATGGACTGGCCACTTTCTAACACTAAACTATGAATGAGACTTGGGCTCATGTGCCCCCCTTCCCTTCTCCTCCAGCATAGCCACAAAAAGCACAACCCTTCTCCTCCAGTGTAACCATAGCATAACTCCTGTTTGTCATTATATGCAAAAACAGACAAACTGTGGCTACTCTGACTTGTTTCTCTAAACCGTAATTGCAACTAACCACCATTTTGTTGGGGTTCAGACATAATGAGAAACCACAGTTAGTTGAAAATGGAAGTGAAAGGTTCAAGTTACCTTCTTGCAGCCATACCAGAAAGTAGAGGGGGCTCACGAGCTAGAGACTCATCATGTCTAAACTAGGGATGTACGAAAGTCACTTACCTGTTTGCGGATTATGTTGATGGGGGGGGCATTCCGTCCCTCCCCCCGGAATCCTCGCTGGGGGGGGAGGTGCTCCGTTCCTCCCCCCCCCCAGAATCCTCCGCGGCTGGCTGTGCTCTGCGGAGCAGCTGGCCAGGCCAGGCCAGAGCCATCCGCAGCTGGATTTCCGGCCGTGGAGGGCTCTGGGTAAAAAAAACAAAAAAACTGCTTATGCAAATGGCAGCAGCTACGGCCGCCGCCATTTGCGTTCCTTGCCCTGTTAATCTACGTAAATATTTACAGAGACTATGACGGCGAAAATCAAGGGGAACGCAAATAGCATAGCGGGCGCTATTTGCATCCCTTTTTGATTCCCCATTTTAGCCTATGTAAATATTTACCTAGGCTAAAACGGGGAATCAAAAAGGGACGCAAATAGCGCCTGCTACGCTATTTGCATTCCCCTTGATTTTCGTCGTCATAGTCTACGTAGATATTTACGTAGATTGAGAGGGCAAAAAGAAGGAACGCAAATGGCAGTGGCCGTAGCCGCCATTTGCGTACGTGGTTTTTTTTTTTTTAACCCACCCAGCCATGATAGGCTATGTAAAGATTTACGTAGCCTATCACGTCGTGTTTTTTTTTAAAAAACCTAGTCATGATAGGCTACGTAAATCTTTACGTAGCCTATCACGTCTTTCTTTTTCTTTCTTTTTTTCCAGAGTGGAAATGGTGGCGGCAGCGGCCGGTCGGAAGACCGGCCGCCACTGCAGCCGCCACCGCAGCCGCCGCCGCCCAGAAGATCCGTCCCAGGTGAGTCTCGTCCCGGGGGGATCCACGGGGGGGTGGGGGGGTGGCAGGCTGTTCCGCCATGGAGTTCAGGGGGCCGAATGCACTGGCATTCGGCCTCACCGTGATCCGTGGCGGTATTCTCTGCCATCCCTAGTCTAAACTATGTCTAAACTAGGGATGTCAGAGAATTCTGCCATGGATCTCGGTGAGGCCAAATGCCAGTGCATTTGGCCCCGCGAAATCCATGGTGGAATGAAGCCCCCGCCCCCCCAACCCACGAAAGGCGTGCGAAACGGAGCACTTACCTGCTGCTGTCTGTGCTGACTTGCGAATGGCGGCCGCCCTGCGGCCACCATTCACTTCTTCATCATAGCTGTGATAGGCTACGTAAATACTTACGTAGCCTATCACGGCAAGCCAACCCCCCCAAAAAAACAACAGCGTATGCAAATGGCAGCAGCTACGGTGGCCGCCATTTGCATTCCCTATTTTTAGCCATTTTAGCCTACGTAAATATTTACGTAGGCTATTACGGCGAAAAAAAGGGGAATGCACATAGCGTAGTGGGCACCATTTGCGTTCCCTTTTTTCCTGCCGTTTTAGCCTACGTAAGTATTTACTTAAGTTATTACGGCGGGGGGGGGGGAAAGGAACACAAATAGCGCCCACTACGCTATTTGCATTCCCCTTTTTTTTCCCATAATAGCCTACATAAATATTTATGTAGGCTAAAATGGCTAAAAATAGGGAACGCAAATGGCGGCCGCCATAGTTTTGCGTATTAGTGTGACTAATAGTTTAGTCACACTATTTGCATACGCTGTTTTTTGTTTTTTGTTTTGGCTTGCCGTGATAGGCTATGTAAATACGTACGTAGCCTATCACGGCAGCTTTGCTGGACGCAAATGGTGGCTGCTACAGTGGCTGCCATTTGCGTCTGCAGCAGCCCGTCTGCGGCCGGAACTCCGGCTGCGGATGGCCCTGGCTGGCGGCTCTGTGGAGCTGCCGCGGAGCGAAGCCGGCCCAGGGAGGATTCCGAGTGGAGGGACGGAGCGCCTCCCCCCCACCATGAATCCAAGCTGCGAAAAGGTAAGTGGCTTTCGTACATCCCTAGTCTAAACCTAAACTATGGTGCTATGATTTAGTATTATGTCTGAATGGAGCCGATGTAAATCTGGAGGTAAATCAATGTAAATCAATATTGCTCATATTGAAGATGAGGGTATGTTCAAGCTCTCATTCTAGGGGAAGCAAATCTTATTCCTTTAAGATCTTGATTTCTGGTCAATACTTGACTGTATCAACTGTATCAAATTAACTGTCCATTAATTTTTAAAGATGAAAATTGGGATGGAGTAATTTGCAGCATTTACACTCATGGCTCAGATCTCGAAGTCACATGTGGAAGGACCATTTCAAAGCAATCATGATTTTTAAGCCAATATAATTAATACATTGAGCACTGACTCATGGTTATGAGTCAGCAGTTAGTCACAGCAGATGGCAGGAGGGCATGGCAGAGTTTCTGAGGAAGTGTGGTCTCTAATATTTGACAAGCCCTGCTTTACTTTCCATGCTTGTTTGGGGGCATTTGGTGTGACTGTAAGACATTTCTCTGATGCAAACAATGTTGCTTGAGTAAACATTTATCGGGCCATTCCCAGAGCCTAACATTGCATTTTTACCTCACTGAAGTATATCAGGTTTCTTATTTAATCGATTTACATACCACTTACCGTATCTAAAAAAAACCTCTTGTCTATCCTATGCACATAAGTTGATGCTCACATTTTGGGGCGCAGGTACAAAAAAGGAGTGTAATGTAACATCTGTGTTCAGTTCTGGACACAGACCTGCAAGCCAAATCCGGTCAATGTGGGGTCCCAGTCCGGCCCTCTGGGATTAGGGATGGTGCGGGCACCCGATTCTGTTTGGGAATCCAGCGGAACCCCTCCTGCCCACAACCCCAATCTCCGCTCGCCGAGCCCCTGCCCTTGCTTGCCTTGGCATGCTCCGTGGTCGCCACTTTTAAAAAAATAAAATGGCAATTGCAAAAAGGCACATATTTGCGTATGTGTGAAAATGTGCATTTTGCAAATGCTTATATTTGTGAATGTGTGAAAATGCGCAAATTTGTGTATGGGCAAAAATGCGCATTTTGCAAAAATGCGCATTTGCACATGCACAAATATGCACATTCGCAAAATGCACATTTGTGCACATACGCAAAATGCACATTTCACGCATACGCAAAAATGAGAATTTTTGCAATCATTTTATTTTTTTAAAATGGTGACTGTGCAGCTTGACAAGGCCACCGGGGTGAGTGCGGGCCGTTCACCGAGCACGGGTGGGACTCGAGCGCGGTCCGGGGACCAGCAAGCGGGGGCAGGGGCTGGACAGGCACCCAGAGAACCCGGATGGGGGTGGGTTCACATATCTCTATCTGGGATTCACCAGATGGTTACACCCCTTTTCTCCAATACCAATCATTCGGTGGTTTCCTGGCTTTTGCAGTTTTCTCGCCCCATTCTAAAAGGTTGAAATGCCTCTCCTCAGGTTTACTTACAAGCAGTACAGTCTTTAAGCTACAATATTTTTTTTGTATATTGGCCCTGTATATATTTATTTGTATATTTTTGTATATTGGCCCTGCCCCTTTTTCCTTTGGCCCCACACACCACTGAGAAGCTGTGTCTCCCCTTCCCCCCGAGACCTGCTCCAAAATTGAATTCAGCCCTAAATGGCTGCATTTAGGCTAATCTACCAGCTTTACGGCCGCAAATGGCACCCACTACACCATTTGCGTCTGGAGACTCACTTACTCTACCCCAGTGATATGGCAAGGCAATGGCAGCCAGCCGTATCACCAGTGGAGTGGAGATAGCGGCCTGCTCCGCAGGATCAGCGCACAGAGAGAGCAGACCCGCATGGATTCTGGAGGGGCATGGAGGTGAGTGTGCCATTCTGCCACGGGCCCCAATGGTGCTGGATTTTTGAAATCCGGCCTCATTGGGGTCTGTGGCAGAATTTCCCTCCATCCCTAACAGTCACTACTTCACAGTGTTATGAAGATAAAATGGGCAGGGGGAAGAACTTCGTGCATTGCCTGAAGTTTCCTGGCCAAAGAGGAGGATAAAAATGTGATAAATTAATAAAGTAATACAGTGACTTCCTTTTCCTGCAACTACCATGTGCTGGTCTATCTAGTCCTGGGATGGGCCAATTGTAGCCCTCCAAATGATAAGAGTTTCAACACCCTTGTTGTAAAGCATTATGACGGCATTATACAAAGAGATGATGATGTTGTTGATGTTGTTGTTTAAAGTGTTGCAACTAGGGGCAATGTTGAAATGGATGTAGAATCTACCTGGCATTGCACATTGTGTGACCCTGCCTTCGCCAACAGAAGCCCCATGTAGAGATGCTAAATGTCTCTATGCATAGAGCCCAGGGGTCTCCAAAGGGCATAATCTCTCCCTCCATCTATCCTGCATATATCATGATGAACAATTCTCTAGTTCTTAACATGTTGCACAGAAATTGCACTGGTGCTGCTTGATCTGCACAGCTGATCTGTCAGAAATTTTCCAAATTTCCATTCTCATTGTTTTCACTGACTGCACAATACTGTATTGTTTTTCCTCTCTCGTTACTTACACCAGCTCCAGAAATCTAACACTGCCATGTGTTCAAACTGCTGTCTGTGCAGCCGGGTGCTCAAGCCACGATTATCTTCCTATATTGTCTTATACTGTGTTTACATACTAATGCAATTAAATTCTGCTAGATTGGAAAGGTGTTTCGTAATATTGTTGTAGCAATCGGTAATCTTTTAAACAAGCAGAGAATGTTCTGTTGGCTAAGGTTAACATGAGGCAGCCTTGCACTCAAGGTTTAAGAGTGAAACTGGAAAGCTAATTGACAGGAACAGTTTTAGTGCAAAGTCCTTTATATAGGTCACATGGAATCTGCCTTATTCCTAAAACTGTATTATTAGCTTTTGCTGCTATTGTTCCTATTTTGGTGGCAACTCTTGTGGAAAAACAAAAGAAATGCTTTTATTTGCTGCAGTTGCTTCCATTGGTTGCTATTAAATTATGTGGTAAACTTTTAAAACTGTGGTTGCCAATGGCAAAAGAGACAGTATAATCCAGGGAACTCAGAAATTGTTGTTTTAATTACCGTCACTATCCCCCCGCCCCCAGCGTTGCTCAATAATTATTTAAGGGACGCAGTTCCAAAACAGTCATGTTTGTGTGAAGCCTGATTTGTAACTCTGTCTTGTATTTAAAGTAATCATTTAAAGTAAGTGACATCTCATTAAAAAATGTAACGTTTCTGATATGGGCAAAAGCATCATGGTTGCATCTATAAGGATCAGATCTCTCTCTCCCTGTCTGTCTTGTATATGTGTTTGTGTGCATTGACATATTTTTATCATAATCTGTTTAAGCCAACATCTATTTAAAAAAACCCTATGCACATTAAATGTACTGTGAGTGTGTATGTGTTTGTGTGCATGCGTGCGTGCGTGCGTGCACATATGCACTATATGTTTAAAAGGCATGTTTTTTAAAAGGTGTTAGCTTAAATAAACTATAATAATCTATTTTTCTTGCAACAGAAGTTTCAACTACTGCCACTTAAACTCACTTGCGATTGATTGCTGTTCCTAGAAGGAAATTTGAATATTCTTGTTGTTGATGATGATGATGATAATAGTAATAGTTATTGTTGTTGCTGTTGTTGTTGTTGTTATTTCCATACTGCCCAGTAGCCAAAGCTCTCTGGGTGGTTTACAACAATGCTCTTTAGTAATATGTTCAACAGGCATTTAAAATACATAAGGGCCATGGAACAGCATAAGGAAGAGCATTATTATTGTTGTTATTTCTCTATACTATTTATTAAAACATTTTTTAAATTGCCCTTCATCTTTGTGGGGACTGGGGCACTGTTCAAATATAATAAAAACAATACATCATGCCATAAAATACTGAACCTCCCCTTCCTCCTCATCACAAAAGGCAGCTAATACAATAGAACAGACACAACCAAACAATTAAAATGCCAGGGTAAACAAAAAGGGTTTTGAGGTGGCAACTGCAGTCTTGGCACCAGTTGCATCTCCATGGGGAAGGGTATTCCAGAGTTGTGGCACTACAATTGAGAAGGCTGTCTCTGTTGTTTACCCATAATGTAACCGAGGTACATGGCATATAAGGAGCATAAGGACCTCACATAAAATTTGACTGTGAAAAGGCTTTTCTGCCTAGGAAGCTAATTGTAATTGTGGTTAAACATGACTCATTTCAAATGTCTGCTCCTTGTATTGGATTCAACTTTAAGATGGAATTGGCCTTTCCACAGTGGAGACAAACCTTGCATGAAAGTGGGCATTGGTCTCAAGTTACTTCAGATGTGAAAGCGAACACCATGGACACCTGGTCCCTGTAGTCTTGGCATTTGCTCAGGGCTTATTTACACTTTATGTGCAAATGAGTTTGCCCACACCATTGTTTGCTGGGGTTGGAGACATAGGTCACTTGATGATTTTGTCACAATCCCACCCACCCACCCATCCATCCAAGGAATACTAGGCTGCAGCAGTATTCAGGAAAGCGTTTCACCAACTCTAACTGGAAAGAGGGTTGCAATGCTTTTTTATCCTATGTGGCCCTGGCAAGCATAATTCATGCATGTGTAACCCTGAACGTACTGAAATGTGTAGGGATGCACACACATCCCTGTGTTTGCACTGATAGGGGTTGAGGCATTGCATGCTCTCCAAGCAAAAGCTTGAAAACCTTCAAGAGACGCTGAGAAGCATCTGCTGTTGAGGCAAGTTTCTCTGCCTTGGGGCAATGGAAAACCAGAGGTGGTGATGGTTGCTTATCCCTTTATAGCCTTTTTGAGGAAGGACATTTGCCTATGTGACAACATGCCTAGTAATGTGGTACTTGTGTGATTGCCCCTAATGGCTGTGATCTTCAGTTGCTGAAGAGGTTGGTGAACCATCTTCAGTTGGGGAGCTGATTGCCAAGACCATATTATTTTTGTGTTGCAGTATTAGCTCTAGCATTGCATCGTCTTCCACACACAGTTCCTGGTGCTTGTTTTGACCTGTAAACATATAAACGTTTGGGATCCTATGATGTGGCATCCCACATCTCTGAACAAACTATATTCCAGACATGCTTCTACCATCCATGTACTGTATTCAAACAGAGGAGAACTCCCAGTGGGGAACTCCCAGTGGCTGCTTACAACTGTGGAACAATCTTCCTCAGGCAACACATCAGCGCTCAAGTCTGAGTGTCTTTTAGAAGAGCTGTTTAAACATACCTAATTTAGGATGTTGGAGATAGGTTGTTATTATCGCTAATTCTATTATTTATTAATAATTAGAATTTAACACATATTTATTGTATGCAAATTAAAGCTACTTTTGATGAGCAGGCTGCAATTTCTTTTTAAAAAACATATCATCCCAACTCATCTAGCAACACACCTTTTTACTTCTGGTGAGTCTTGCCATCTTCAGTTTTATCTTCCCCTTACTGCTCCAATTCCTTTTATTCATAGATATATCTGAATTATATCCTGGGGGTGGGGGTATTGCTATTAGATTTTTTCAGCCTACAACACTATGAATATATTGTACGATATGCTGGCCCTTCAAGAGATCTTTGTGTTATTTTGTGCTCTGTGATTCTAAAGTGGATTCTTCCTTTTTTATAAACTGACGATCTCACACTTCTCTAATAGTGGAAGCCTGCAGCTAAATTGCTGGTTGGTTAGTTCAAGTCAATGTGCAAACTTTCCTTTTTTTACTTTGCCACCTCAACTCTCCTCCTCCTCCTCCTCCTCCTCCTCCTCCTCTTCTTCTTCTTCTTCTTCTTCTTCTTCTTCTTCTTCCTTCTTCAGTTTCTTCCTCTTTCTCCATCAGTTGTCTACTTTTCACCTTTTCTTAGAAATTACCGCTAATTTTCCTACCACTTGGAATCTATACCCCATCCTCAGCCTGCCCCACAAAGTTGCTCCTCCAAGTGTGTGTGAGATTTGAATCCCAGCCAAACTGGCAACTTGCTCTTCCCTCACAGAAACTGAACTGCAAACATTCTGACCACTTCATTCTTTGTGCAGTAGTATGTTCATGAACATTCCATGTCAGTGGCACACCAGCTTAGCCAATCAGTGTCCTAGGATTTACTGCCACAAGCACAGTACAGAGTAGATGATTGTCCTTCTAATACAGAAGCCGTACAACCCTTTTCACTTGTTCAGTCCATTAGTTAAATGAATTCACGGCAGGTTCCAACCCATTTGCTACTTGCATTCATTAAATATCTGAAAAGATCCCCCACATGTTTTGCTGTATGCATTGAAGTTAGTGTCCATGCAATCCAGAACTGTGCATTTGTAGGAGGGGCAGAGCCTGCAGTGCTGATGTCTACAGCCACCTCCCGTTCATGTTCACTTAATTCAGTATATGAATGCTTGGCAGCTACTTTAAGTCCTAGGTTAAAAGCTGTTTCTGTGGGTTGATATCCTCCTGCTTTCTGGACAAAATAGAATTCTCCAAAGGAAATCTGAGACAGATGAAAAAAGCGGTTGGAGAAATCTTTAAATGTTAATTAGATTTAAGGTCTTGAACTTTAAAGTGTTTAGGAAGAATAACAAGATTACATGGCACCAGCCAGTGCAGAGTATCTTATTATTTTAGCAGACTTCTTCTACTCTGAAATAATTGGAATCTGTAGAAAATGTGGTGTTGTTTCTAAAAAGGCATTTCCCCCCACCCACCCAATGAAATACACATCTTAAATAGATTTATCCATTAGCTCAGGGGAAGGTAATCTCCAGGGATTGGGGGGTAGCATTGCCCCCACTGGAGGCCACAACTCTGCCACCGAATTTGCTGGCAAAATTTGGCAGCGCAGAGGCAAAAAAAGGTGTTGACTTTGCTTGTAAACAAGGTGCCTTGTTTTCAAGCCAAAGCCCACCCCCAAGAGGCTTCTGAGAGCGTGATGTTGAGTGAAAACAAGCTGGATGTTCCCTGCATGCATTGTTTTAAAGCAACATCACCACCTTTTTCACCACACTGCCACTGAATTATGGCAGCAAATGCAGTGGCACTCTCAGGGCAGTGAGGGCCACAAGAAAGGCCCAGGGGGGGGGGGGCTCACATGCTACCTATGTGTTGCCCACCCCTGCACAAGCCAATAATAAGCATAGGACACTCCCAACATCATCTTTCAGGGATGCTTAATATTGCTGAATTCCCACCTTGTGATTCTGTTCACCTGTTCACACACGTATGGGATGAGCTGAGAATGAAGTGATAAGAGTTGGAGTGCTTGATTTTAAAGGAAAACCTGGATACAGTGGGCATTACAGAAACCTGGTGGAACAGAGAGAACCAGTGGGATACGGTCATCTCTGGATATAAACTCTATAGGAAGGACAAGGAAGGGCATACTGGGGGAGGTGTTGCCTTGTCCGTCCAAGAGGGCATAGTGCTGAGCGGACTAGAACACCTAAAAGGGGTAGGCTCATCCACAGAAGCAGTGTGGGTGACAATACCAGACTCCAAAATTAATTTAGTGCTAGGAACATGTTATCGTCGCCCAGACCAGGGTGCTCAGAATGACCTTGAGATGGAAAACGAAATCAGGGAGGCCTCCAGACAAGAAAGTGTTGTAATAATGGGCAACTTCAGTTACCCCCACATTGATTGGATAAATGCATGTTCCAGCCATGAGAAAGAGGTTACATTTCTAGATGCCCTAAATGATTGTGCCCTAGAACAGTTGGTCATGGAACCGACCAGAGTGGAGGCAACCTTGGATTTAATCCAAGTCACCCAGGACCTAGTTCGAGATGTAAATGTTGTTGAACCAGTTGGAAACAGTGATCACAGTGCTATCAGATTTAATATATATTTAAGTGGGAAATTGCCCAGGAAGTCCAACACAGTCACATTTGACTTCAAAAGAGGAAACTTCTCTAAAATGAGGGAACTTGTGAAACAGAAGCTAAAAGGGGGAGTCAAAAGGATTAAATCCCTTCAAAATGCTTGGAGATTACTCAAAACCACAATAATAGAAGCCCAGCTAAAATGTATACCACAGGTTAGGAAAAGTAGCAACAAGTTCAAGAGGTTGCCAGCATGGTTAATGAGCAGTGTTAAGGGAGCTATTAGAGAAAAGAGAGCTTCTTTCAGAAAATGGAAGTCTTGCCCAAGTGAGGCAGCACAAGTTTGCACAAAGACAATGCAAGCAGGCAATAAGAAATGCAAAAAAGCATTTTAAAGAGCATATCACTAATACCATCAAGTCCAATAATAAATAATTCTTTAAAATATATCAGAAGAAGAAAACCAGCTAGGGAGGCAGTTGGACCATTGCATGATAATGGAGTTAAAGGAGTACTGAAGGAGGACAAGGAGATGGCAGAGAAGCTGAATGAATTCTTTTCATCCGTCTTCACTGCAGAAGATATAGGACAGACAGATACCTGTGCCTGAACGGATGTTTTCAGGAAGGGAATCTGAGGAACTGAGGCAAATAGTGGTGACAAAAGATGAAGTTCTCAACCTTATTGATAAATTGAAAGCAAATAAATCATCAGGCCCAGATGGTATCCATCCTAGAGTTCTCAGAGAACTCAAATATGAAGTTGCTGATCTTCTAACCAAAATATTCAGTATGTCCCTAAGATCAGCCTCTATACCAGAGGAGTGGAAAATGGCCAATGTAACGCCAATTTTCAAAAAGGGATCTAGGGGGGATCCGGGAAATTACAGGCCAGTTAGCTTAACATCTGTTCTGGGTAAATTGGTTGAAGGCATTATTAAAGATAAAATTAGTAAGCATATAGAAGGACAAGCCCTGCTGAAAAAGAATCAACATGGCTTCTGCAAAGGTAAGTCCTGTCTCACTAACCTTTTAGAGTTCTTTGAGAGTATAGATGGGTGATCCGGTAGACATTGTTTACTTGGACTTCCAAAAGGCTTTTGACAGTCCCTCACCAAAGACTTTTGAGCAAACTTAGCAGTCATGGAATAAGAGAACAGGTCCTCCCATGGATCAGTAACTGGTTAAAGAACAGAAAGAAGAGAGTAGAAAGAAATGGTAAATTGTCCCAATGGAGGGAAGTAAATAGTGGGGTCACATAGGGATCTCTATTAGGACCAATGCTTTTCAACCTGTTCATAAATGATCTGAAATTAGGAGTGAGCAGCGAAGTGGCCAAGTTTGCGGATGACACCCAATTATTTAGAGTGGTTAAAACAAAAAGGGATTGTGAAGAGCTCCAGAAGGATCTCTCCAAACTGGGAGGATGGACATATAAATGGCAAATGTGGGTCAATGTGAGCAAGTGTAAAGTGATGCATGTTGGGGCAAAAAATCCCAACTTCAAGTATAGCCTGATGGGATCTGAGCTAGCGGTGACAGGCAAGGAAAGAGATCTTGGGGTTGTGGACAGCTCAATGAAGATGTCAACTCAGTGTGCGACCGCTGTAAAAATGGAAAACTTCATGTTAGGCATAATTAGGAAAGGAATTGAGAATAAAACTGCCAACATCATACTGTCCCTATACAAAACTATGGTGCAACCACACTTGGAATACTTTGTCCAGTTTGGGTCACCACATCTAAAAAAAGATTTTGTAGAGCTGGAAAAGGTGCAGAAAAGGGCAACTAAAATGATCAAGGGGCTAGAGCATCTCCCCTATGAGAGAAGGTTACAACAGCTGGGATTGTTTAGCTTGAAAAAAAGGAGAGTAAGGGAGACATAATAGAGGTGTACAAAATTATGCATGGTGTGGAGAATGTGGAAAGGGAGATATTTTTCTCCCTCTCTCAAAATACTAGAACCCAGGATCATCCTATGAAGCTCATTGGTGGGAGATTCAGGACGGATAAAAGGAAGTACTTCTTCACATAGTGCATAGTTAATGGAATTCGCTACCACAGGAAGTAGTGATGGCCACCAGTTTAGATGGCTCTAAAAGGGGGTTAGACAAATTCCTGAAGGAGAAGGCTATCAATGGCCACTAGTCTTGATGGCTATGTGCTACCTCCAGTACCAGAGGCAGTGAGCCTCTGTACTAGGGATGTCAGAGAATTCCGCCACGGATCTTGGGGAGGCCAAATGCCAGTGCATTCGGCCCCCGAAATCGGTGGCAGAACAGTCTGCCCCCCCACCCTCCCCGGGGACGGGACTTACCTTGGGCGGATCTTCCTGGCGGCGGCAGCTCTGGCAGTGGCTCCAGCGGTGGTTCGGTGGCAGCTGCGGCGGCCGGTCTTCCAACCGGCTGCCGCCGCCGTCATTTCCAGTTAAAAACAAGAACAACAACAAAATGTGATAGGCTACGTAAAGATTTATGTAGCCTATCATGGCTAGATTTTAAAAAAACACCATGATAGGCTACGTAAATGTTTACGTTGCCTATCACGGCTGATTTAAAACAAAAACAACAACAAAAAAACACGCGCGTATGCAAATGGCGGCGCCCATGGGCACCATTTGCGTTCCTTATTTTGCGTTCCTTCTCCATTTGCGTTCCTTATTTTGGCACATCTTAGTCTACGTAAACATTTACGTAGACTAAGACGGCGGAAATAAGGGGAACGCAAGTAGCGTAGACGCTACGCTATTTGCGTTCCACTTATTTTCGCCGTCTTAGTCTACGTAAATGTTTACGTAGACTAAGATGTGCCAAAATAAGGAATGCAAATGGCGGCGCCCATGGGCCCCACCATTTGCATACGCACATTTTTTTTTCTTTTAAATCAGCTGTGATAGGCTACATAAACATTTACGTAGCCTATCACATCTGACTGCAGGGATGCAAACGACGGCGGCTACAGCCGCCGCCATTTGCGTCCCTGCTAGGCAGTGGCCGGATGTCCAGCCGCTGGCGTAGCCGGCCGGTGGCTCCGCAGAATCCCTGCAGTGCGGAGCCGGCCGGCCAGGATTCGGGGGGGAGGGACGGAGCGCCTCCCCCCCACCATGAATGTCACCCTTCGAAAAGGTAAGTGACTTTCGTACATCCCTGCTCTGTACACCAGTTGCTGGGGAAGATGGGTGGGAGGGTGCTGTTGCACTCATGCCCTGCTTGTGGGTTCCTGGTCAACAGCTAGTTGGCCACTGTGTGAACAGAATGCTGGACTAGATGGACCCTTGGTCTGATCCAGCAGGGCTCTTATGTTCTTTTGTTCTTACATCTATGACATTAGTGCATGTAATGGATTGGGTTATGCATTCCCTTACCATGGCAGAAATACCCATGGAAACGACCATTAAGGATCTAATCTATCTGGACTGATAGATATGGCTGAATATGTTTGTGAACATTTTAGGCTTTTTAAGGAAAACAAATTAGGGTTTGCCCATTTTATATAGAGCCTGTCCTGTTTAACTTACTGCGAGACAGTGTCTGTGGCTAAAGCACAGTGCCTTCCTTAGTCCCTGCTTTCTAGTGGTAAAGACTATGTTGGCAAAGAAGAGTGGATTTTAGCGATATGTTAATATGTCTTGTAGCTCCACCTTTGCAAGAGTCTGGAGCTATGCCAGTGCATCCTTTCTGCTGTGCATGAGAACCCTGCTAATATAGCCCACATCAGACAATTGTGAGACAGTTACAAGTGGGACCTGCAACAGTCCATCATGCCCTCTTCCATTCCATTTCCCTTTCCACTCAGTTTTCTGTGTTTTACACCCAACAGTCCATGGTCACTGAGCACATTCAGTCCTGTTTGGGTTTCTTCCCCCCCCCTTAGGTATTTTTCCCACCAGATGTTCTTGTATTTCTGCAAACCTCTGAGCTCTGCCAAGTCGGTTGCTACTTCCCTCTTCTTGCATGGGTGGTGCCATTTTGGCTACATACGTATTGACACACATGCCTGAATATCAGAAATAGAAGGAATAATTGTATTTTGCTATGGGTTTTGTAAAATAAAAAGATGGCCATCTTCCTTATAGCAAGCAGTTGGATTTAAACCAACAATGAAAACTGAGGCTGAAATCCAGTACACCAGGGGTGGACAACATGTGACGTGGGTCACATATGGCTCCCCCCAGCCCCCAGTGTGGCCCCCACTGCTCCATTACCCCTAGATATTGTGTGTGTGTGGGGAGGGGAATGAGTGGTGTGCCGTCAAGATTTGGTGACAAATTGCTACAGAGGTTTACTAAGGCCACTTTAGCTTCTTTTCAAGCTGGTTTTTATTTTGCTGTGAGTTCTACAAGAATGCAGTCCGGGGGGGGGGCTGTTCAGGGGGATTGGCCCCCAGACTGCCTGAGGTTTCCCACCCCCACTATACACACTTACCTGGGGTAAGGCCCAGTGAATACAGTGGGACTTATGTTTGGGTAAACATGCACAGGATTGTGCTTTTAGTATGTATTTGTATCAGCAACCGTGAAGGTGAGACAGGATATAAAGTTTTTTTTTAAATACACATTTTCATTTGCTTATATATTTTTACCCAACACTGCAAGCAGTGCTGTTCATTCTTCTTGCTTGCTTTTTGGAGTGACAGTCTTTTTCCATTAACATGCTCTGACAAATAACTCTGTGCATCATAAAACCTTGCATACTCATACTGCATCAGGAGTTGGCCCAGTAAGATATTATTGTTGTTGTTACATTTATATATGCCACTTTATTTTGTACATATCTTATTTTGAGAACAGCAAGGCAGTAACCATCTGTGCAAAGTATGTCTGTCTGATGTCTAGTAGGCCAGTTCATGCTCCTAGAGTACTTTTATAGCTTCCTTTGTGGCCCTACCTTTTCCAAATCAAGGTGAGGTAAAACGTTTGTACAGCTTCTAAGAAAAAAAATGTATTCAAGTTGTAAGAGAGAGACGGGGGGCCAGGGGAAGTCATGGCTAAGCTAAATTTGGGGCTCAAGTTCTTCCTCCTCCCATAGCTTGCCCCAATTTCCTCTGTTCCTTCCTAGCTTGAGACCACTGTAGAGCTGTTTTCAGGCATTCAATATCTGAATGAATGAGTACTGATCATGTGAAGTAGGGAGTGAGAACACTTGGCATCAGATTTAAGGGGGCCTATACAAATACAGATGTATGTGTGTCAGGCTCCTTCCATGAGGATAGGAACCCTAGTTGTTCAGCATCCCCATTTCTGTGGAGAGAGCCCTATGCACATATATCTCTACTCACGTAGATTCCCTTAAGGCTGATGTCAAAGACATGGTGATAGGGGGTCAGGGTGAATCACCACGGTCAAGACATGGTGACTGTGTGTGCCAGCATCCAGGTATGGGCCTAGCCCACATGTTCTCACTATCCCCTTCACATTTTCATACCCACAGGTACCAAATGCCTGGATTAATTTTTCTCCAGGCCAAAATTGGAAACCCATTTTCTATCCTTGTTTTCTCTTCTGGTATTTGGAAGCAAACCTTGGGTTGTGAAAACCATAGTCTGCTGAATTAAGAAATCGTAGTAGACTGTGGTTTGCTCAAATTAGGAAAGAAGAGAGGGAATTGGAGTGTGTCAGTGGAGGGAGTGTATGAGCTCACAGCCTGTCGACAAGAGCAAAGCCATGCTTTTGCTGTCGCCTCTGAGCCAAGCCAAACAGAGTGCACTCTTTAATATTATTTCTAATGTTATGGATTTTGTATGTAATGCATCAGCTCTACATGAGTGCTTGTGCTCCATAACTTTGGAATGATGCCAGCTTTATTAGAAAAACTGATGCTCTCCAAGGTCAGTTTGTGTGGCAAAATACACTTCTAATCTCTGGACTGCTTTCTTGAGAACAGCAGGGCCCAAGAACATAATTCTTGGCTATCTCCAGTCTACAACAAGCCTGTCTTTGACACTGTGAATATATGTACCATTTCTCTAATTCCCTTGATGAATGGCCCTGATGCGTCTGTGTAAGCATGTGCAATTACCAAGTCCTCCTGACCTCATCTCTGTTTTTCTTTTCTAGGCCTAGCTGTCTCTCTACAGCTGCTACATGGAGACATTGAACAAATCAGGAGGGAGTACACATCCATGTTTACTCATGGAGTATCTATAACAAGGAAGCTGGGCTTTTCTAATATTATCATGCCAGGTAGGTCAGAGAAAGAAGATAAAGTGATCCCTGTCCTAACGTGGGTATTAAAATGTGAAGCAGTTGAGAAGTTGCAGTCAGCCAGACCAGAAAGTGGACAGGGAAATACTACAGACATTGTACAAGAGGCCTCGTATGTCCCAGCCTACCCTGCTTCAGCAAAGAGGTAGGTCATAGCATTCTCTGCCAGCTAAATCCTCTGAAAAGTCTTCAAGGGGCAGCTCCAGCTAGAGCACAATGCAGTTGCCGATTGCTGAACTTACGAAGTTGTGGATGATAATAGCAAGAGCTCCGTTTTTTCCCAGGGATTCTCTTGATACTTGTTAGCCTGCAGCTTTTGAATGTTGGTAAATTGTGTCTTAGAGATGAAGCTTGTGTAGCAGGCTAAAAAAAAAGGCATCAGGGAGGATCGGACTAGAGCTAGGCCAGGGGTGGGCAGCTGTGACACCCCCCTCCATCAGTCCTAGCCACTGGTGAAAGATGATGCAGTCCAACAACATCTGGAAGGCCATAGCTATCAAAGCGCCTTGTTTTAGAAGCATGGGCAGCAGCTGGCCCATGGAGACAGGAGTGTATGGCAAGAACTTTGGGAATTTTAGCTCTGGGACTCAAAGGGAGGGTAGTTATCAGTCTTCCAGTCCAGACATAATAAGCACTGGCAGGAGACTAGAAGTTTTTGCTGCTGGTTGTCTGAGACTATTATACATCTAATAGTCAAAAGCTAATCTCCAGTGTTTTTAAACAGCTAATACGTCTTTTACAGTTTGTAATTAAAAGGTTTTCACTTGCGCTCCATGGGAAGGGAGTCATTTTGTATTTTGCACAGGTTCCTCCCTATTCTTTGATGTTTAGCTTTATTTCAGGTAGCAGCCTGGCTGGGGGATGCTGGGAGTTGTAGTCCAACACATCTGGAGGTTGCCAGCTTGGGGAAGGCTGCCTGAGGATCAAAGGTTAATCTTCACCATGACCTGATTCTATCTAGAATACCACGCAGATGACACACAGAATCCTACTGCCAATGTCAATCAGAAATATTGGCTTGAAGTCCATCATTTCTTACTAACAGTCCCAAATCATTATGTTAATAAAACATTCATTTAGTTACTTGGCAAATTTCATCCCATTTCCAAAGGCCAAATCCTCCTCCCTCACCCCCAGCCAGTTGATCACTTTATGTATATGTGTATTAGAGTGTGTCTGTATGTGGAATTATCGCAATATGTCACACATGGAGGCTGCAATCCTATACCTCCTCACTTGGCTGAGAGCGAGCCCCATTGAACTCAATGGGAGTTAGTTCTGAGTAAACATGGGTAGAACAGTCCTGTGAATCTCAGTTTCATTTTAATTTTGCTGATATCGCCAGGTTTTCTTAGCTTTGTGTTGTTGTAGCTGGTCATTTGAGAAAACGTTATCAAGCACGTTGGAAACGGATGTAACCAATGCTAATGAGTAACAGCTTCTGCTGAACGCCAGGCAGCCCCATTAGTTCAGTCCTGATCTTTGCCAGCAGTGCATGATATAGCAGCTCTCTGCTGTGCATTGTCATATTTCCCTCTGACTGCTATAAATAATTTTTCTTCATTTGACTTCCCATTGTGAGACAAAGTGATGTGCTGCGCCACTCTGAAAATGCACATTACAGTCTAGCAGTGTGTAGCCAACGACTGCTGTACTTCAGCTGCTTCAAAGGGCTCTGCTGCTTCGGCTGTGATGGATTTTTCTTAAATATAAATTCCAGCATGGCATTTCACGAGCTCGGTAATGGGCTTCATGCTTTTGTGTGGATACCACACAGCTTTTGTCCTGTCTTCAGTGCTGTAAATGAGATTTTTATTGAAGGGTGCCCTTCTTGCACTTAGTAATAATGAATTTCATGTTGCTAATTGCAGCCAGACAATATAGAAAATAAAAAGCAAAACGATGCCTTTTTGTCCCTAGCCCCTGCAGTTTAGGTTAGACCTTGTTCCATAAATAACACACTGTTTTAACTGGAGTCAGATTCCATCTGCACAGGACACTGAAAACACGTTATTTAATGCTACTGCTAGCTGGTAATGCTGATCCAGGGAAAATAATTTTCTATGCAAATTTTTCCCTTAAAAAAACCTCTTGGTTGACTGCCAACAATGCAGTGGTGTCTCCCCATATGTTTTACATTTTTAAAAACAAACACAACTTTAAATAATTAGTTGAAAAAAAATAAGCAGTCAATTACTTTCTTGTTGGCATCTGCTCTTGATCCCATGCTTACAATAAAACAACAGTAAAATGGCCGTGTATTCAGATTCAATGGATATCAAACTCCTGGACTTTCGCTTGCAGAGGCCTAATTGTGCACAGCACTGTCCATCACTTCAGGTGGAACTTGATGTTACCCTGGAACAGCCTTTCCCAATCGGGTGCCCTCCAGATGTGTTGGACTATAACTCCCAGAATCCCCTGGCCAGTTAACTGGGAGATCCTGGGAATTGTAGACCAACATGTCTGGAGGACACCAGATTGGAGAAGGTTGCCTTGGAAGAAGCTCCATTGATTTCAGCACCATTCTTGCTTCAGAGGCTTAATGTTTCTTGGTCACAACCAATGCAGAATCATACACACTTAAGCACCAATAATTTCAAAGGTGCACATGTGGATTGCGGCCTATACTGTAGATTATTTCCTTTTGTAATGGCAACGTCTGCTTTGAAAATTACCCAGCAGATGTCTGTGTCTTCTTGGTGCACTCTGAACTCTCTGAAATAGTCCACTTCTGAGTCAGCCCTGCTGCTCTAAAAATGTTATGTCTGTCCTCATGGTGTTTCCTAGACAAAGTCCAGCTTTGTCTAGCAGACTTGGATGGTTACCCTCCATCATCCCGTGATTTTTGTGTCATAATTGCCCCTTTGACAGGTTTAGTCATTAAAAGTAACTGGAACCCAGACATAACCTGTAATACAACAGTAGATTGTGACATTAATGCAAAGTTCTACCGTATTACTCCTGGACATTCGGCAAAGCTAATCGCATGCCCCCAAAGAGTCACAACATCTAATTACAAATTCCAAAGGTGCAGAACCCACATGCAAATGGATCTCCAGATAGCTCAACAGAGGCCTGTTTCTCCATCTCTTTCTTTTCCATTTTGGTGTGCATGGAAGCAGCACACCAAGACATAATGGGAGGTCTGTGTGCACCTCCCATATCTGCAGCCAACGCTCCCGATCTGTACTGTTCCAGTTACTAGAGATCCAGATTTTGAGTAACTTGCTGTGCGCAGACAAGGTGGGATGGATTGGGATATGGCAAAGGATGCACAGACCTCATGTTCTGTATTATAAAGTAGTATCTATCTTTCTGTCTATATCCATCCATCCATCTGTCAATCATATTTATATACCACCCAACTGGCGGATACCCTCAGGGTGGTCTACAATCATAAAAAGCAACCAATACAATAAACACAACTCTAACAATATCAAAATATTAAAAATTTAAAATATTTAAAATATTAAAGGACCAGCAAAGTTAATAATCAGAGCAATAAAGATTAAATGCTTGTTGGAAGAGGAAGGTCTTAACCTGTCATCAAAACATATACAGTGAAGATGGCAGGTGGATCTCCCTGGGAATGGCATTCCACAGATGGGAGGCCACTACCGAGAAGGCTCTTTCCCTGGTAGCCATTTGTCATACTGTTGTGGGCAGTGGCACCCAGAGAAGAGTTTTGAAAGATGATGGCCAAATTCGGGAAAAGGAAAAAACAGGGCTCTGAGCCCTGTGGGGCAGCCTCTGTACCCTGAGAGAGAGAAGGATTTATACACTGAGCATTTCAGGAAATTGGCTGAGGCAGTAAATGAGCAGCAATGCCTCCTTATTTGTGTTATTCACATATAGTACACACAGATATAGTCTATCAGGAATAGGAATAAGTATCAACACTTCAGATATGGGTTTCAAACTGTATATAGATGTATATTGAGCATATACCAGAGCATATTCTATCAAAACCATTTGAGGCCCTCTCTAAAGATCTGAGCATCACCACCTGCAGAATCAAATAACCTGAAAGTGTAATGTTAAATAATCTCTTCAGGTGTCGGTATTTCCCAGTCAATTTCCAGCTCTTTTTTGATGCATCCCCAAATTCCATTCTTAACCTTTGGCAAGAGAGATCCAAAACCCCCACTGTCCTCCATCGGTAGCAGCAAACATTCTGCTTTCCTGTTTAGGGACTGGTGTAATTAATTAATCAACACAATGTAGTTCAGATGCTGGATGTGAGCACCATCTACAGGGAAGCATTTTCGTCAGAAAAAAGGCTCCTTGAAAATTGAAGCCCTATGTCATTTGAGCCTTTCTGGGTTCTCATTATGCTCACTGGTCCTACCCTAAATCAAGAAGGCAAAAGGAAGATATTTGATTAGATCTGTCTAACTGGGCCACAGTTTAAAGGGCATATGAATTTAAAGGGATTTATGAGTCATTTTAAAAGGCTTAGGATTTTGAGATTGGCCAAAGTTTGGAATGCAAGAATGCCTTGGAGATCTAAGCAGCTTTTTTCCTTTTACTCTGGAGTAGGTGCAGGGCCCCCAGTATGGATCTCAACCCCCACCTGCTCCCCATGCTTGTGTCCCTATCTTGATTGGGGGCCCTGCACCTAAGCTAGAGTAAAAATGGGGGTGGGGAGGGAGAAAGGTAGCCATAACTGTTTTAATAAGCGTTATTAAATTAATATCTGCCCTTTTATATATTTACTGTGCATGTGTCTAGGGCTGAAAAAAGGATAGGACCCAAGAGAATCAGTTTTCTTGTGAGGAGACAGTACTCGCAAGATGTAATGGTGTTTCGGTAACATCTGTCTGATTACAAGTATGAAAGTTGAGCGTAGGGAGAAAGCAGCCATGAAGAACCGAGAGTGTGCCTGTAGTGTATTAACAGTTCCCAGGAGAAGAGAAATGCATGCATTTGCAGCCTCCCTCTCCAGGGCATCTTCTTGCTAGCTAGCCAGCTGCAAAGCTTTTCTGGCTATTGAAAACTGCCAGTGACACACCTAATACAACAGGTAGAAGACCAGTCTCAGCCCCTTCCTGCCTAGTTGGTCTGTAACAAATTTCAGTAACTAGCAGCCATCACCCTTTGAGGTCGTTCTGCAAGCAATAAAGCTGTACAAAAGCCCTGAGAAAGTCTTATCTTTCCTTCACACAAATCAGTCTATTCCCACAATAGTGGAAATACTGCTTGTCTTTACAGGCAGTAACGTTCTGCTGATTTCAAAGTCTATAAAATTGAACTGGAGGCTTTTTTCCCCTCTTAGCAGAGGCCTTTGTTACAAAGGCTTTCTGATTGTGTTAGCTATTGAGAAATAAGTTTAAAGCAACATAGTTAAGTAAATTAAGCCTGAATTATGAGCATCCTTAGAACTGTTATGGTCTATGAGGAATGTGGCCTGTGTTTCAGATCCTGTTTTAATTCACCAAAAAATCCCTCCCATCTGCCAAAAAGGTACAGCTCTCCTGCAGAAAAAACTAGTACGTGAACAGGTGTCTGGTCACACCTAGCTCAGTAAGTTCACTAAACATGTAATTGCTTTTATCTCAGTCACTCCTGCCTCTCTCTCTCTCTTTTCTTGTGATCTTGGTGTATTTAAACCATTGGGAGGAGTTGTGGCAAGAACTGGATAAGCTTGGAATGACAGGGGGAACAAAGTGCTCAAAGTTTAACTGTATTGGATTCCTGTCTTGCTACTCTGAGAGAAAACATGACTTGGACCTCGGCTTCGTAATGGAATAGATCTCAGGAGTATCTCTGCTATTACCTTTGCTCTAAAGACACACAAGCTTTACCTCTTTGCTGCTGTTCATGATGGGTGCAGATTGCAGGATATAGTGATCTGGTTTTGTTACTACCACACATTAGAAAAGCTGCAAGGGGTTTTCTGAGGAGCCTGTCAGGGTGGAAACTGAGCCCATAGAGCCCCAGAGCAGTTCTGATTCTGAGGAGGAACAGCAATCCATGGGAGAGGAGCTCGCTCATCGCTCACAGGCACAGCAGCTGGCAGAGATTCCTCCTGCCAGCATTTCTGGGATAGATAGTGACCCTGGCAGTGAGAGAGTGCTGGAGGAGGGCTTGCTGGATGCTCGGCGCAGACACAGGGAGCGACGACAGATGGGGGTGCCGAGAGGAGGCGCGCCGCTCGTTTGGCGCTAAAACAGCAGTCGCGTCCCGAGGACCCAAGGGAAAGAGGGAGGATCTGTCCATAGCCCACACATTCAGAGTCTTCCCGCAGTTCTCCTTCAAACAGGGACCAACTGCCTTACCTGGAGCTTAGGCTACTCTGCTATCTTTCCCCAGTGCTGTTCCTTCCTTAGTCGCTAGTGACTAGTATCTGAAAGTGTCATAAAGGAATAAAGGAATAAAGCCTTGGAAAGAATCCTCATTGTCCAAGTCCTGAGTTGGCTATTGGAGGGGACTGTAAGAGGCAGCTAGGGCACTCCTGACAGCTTGGTCCCTGTTCATCTTTTTTTTTCTCTGCTCCTCCTGCCTCTGGAGGCTGCCATGGACCTGGCGGTGCAAGCTCTCGTGCAAGAGAGCCAGGCTTTTCATGATCAAGTGGCTCAACTGACTGCCGTGCAGTGTCTGCAAGCTGTGGTTCAACCCCCACCACCTCCGATTCCCCCCCGCCACAAGTGCCTGGTGGCTCTGCCAGAGAAGTTTTCTGGTGAGAAAGGACTTTTTCAGATTTTCCGGGCCCAGTCGGAGCTGTACATGCGCCTACAACCTGAGGATTTCCTGACAGAACAGGTTCGTGTGGGCTTTATCATTAACCTACTTTCAGGCATGGCAGCTAGATGGGCTTTGGGACTCATTCTCGCTAATGACCCCCTGCTTGGGGATTATCAAGGTTTCATGACAGCGATGGCCAGATTTTTCAGTGACCCCCTGGACACGCAGATGGCTTCTCGGGAGATTCGCCACCTCAGGCAGGGCAAGGACTCAGTTTCCAGCTACGCGACAACTTTTCACTTACTGATGCAGGATTTACAGTGGAATGATGCCGTGCTGGTGGCTCAGTTTTTGGACGGTTTGAACGACGAGATCTTGGATGAGTTGGCACGCATGCCTAGCCCGCCTACTTTGGAGGACCTCATCCAGACCTGCCTCCAGATAGATAGTCAGCTGGAGGGGTGCTGGCAGACCCGGCGGGGCGCCGGGGGCCAAGATTTCCCTCCTCCCATTCCCCCATGTTTCCTGCCCCCTCCTCCACCCCTGTGGTGGGGGTGGAGGAGACCTCGATGCAGCTGGGAGCTATCCGAGCCCCACTGCTGCTGGAGGAACTGGAGCGGTGGTGCGTGGAGCGCTGATGCTTTCGGTGTGGAAAGCTGGGAGATTTTGCCAAAACCTGCCACGCCAGACCCACAGCCCCACTGCCTCCCCCTCCTCTCCTTCCTCCTCCTCCCCCTCGTCTCCAGGCCTGACTAGGCTGCCCCCCAAGCCTGTTGGGGCTCTCCAGTGTGTGGGTCGGTTCCCCACAAGGTGCGTGCCTTCCGCAACCCCCCCACCCTCCCATCTGTTATTGCATGTTCACCTCCGCTCCTCCCAGTGGGGTGGGGTGGAGGCCCTAGCTTTAGTGGATTCTGGGGCTACGACCAGTTTCATGGGTGAAACGTTCGCTCACTTCCACAAGATTCCTACCCTGCCTTTTCCTGCCCCCTTGGCAGTGGAGACCATCGATGGGCGTCCTCTTTCTTTGGGCGCAGTGACCCAGATTACAGCTCTGCTCACTCTATGCGCTCAGTCCCACGTTGAGCAGATTCAGTTTCACTTGGCCAAGGTTCCCCAATACCCAATCGTGCTGGGTGTTTCCTGGCTCTCTAAGCATAATCCTCAGATTTCTTGGGGGCTTCAGCAAGTGGAGTTCTTGTCTCCCTAATGCTGGCAGCATTGCCTCCCAACCCAGGCTCCGGTCCCAGCCCATGCCTTAACCCTTTCCTCCCCCTCCTCATCTGCTTCTGGCAGTTCTTCAGCTACTGTGATCCTCCCAGAGGAGTATGCGGCTTTTCGGGGTGTTTTCGGCAAGAAGGAGGCCGACCAGCTCCCCCACCACCACCCTTTTGACTGTGCCATTAACCTCATTCTTGGGCAACCATCCTTGCTGGCCGGCTGTTTTTTTGATGTCGGAGCTGGAACTTCAAGTTCTGCGGAAGTTTTTGGACACAAACCTCAGACATGGCTTTATTCGCCCCTCCTCCTCCCCTGCCTGCGCCCCTACCATTTTGTGCGCAAAAAATTGGGAGAACTCCACCTGGTGCATGACTTCAGAGCATTGAATTCGGTCTCAATCCCCAACAAGTACCCCCTCCCCTTCATACCGGAGATGCTGGAGTGCCTGGGGCGAGCCAAGATTTTCACCAAGTTGGACCTTCGTGGCACCTACAATCTGATTCACATCCAGGAGGGGGATGAGTGGAAGACCTGTTTCGGCACCCGGTACAGAGCATATGAATACCTAGTGATGCCATTTGGGCTCACCTGCGCTCCCCCCCCCACGTTTTCACGTTTTATGAATGCCATCTTCTGGGGCTATTTGGACACTTTCCTCATTGTGTATTTTGATGATTTACTTATATTTTCTGAGGACCCCCACGCCCATCAGCACCATGTCTCTGCCGTCCTCCAGCACCTCCATGAGCATCATCTTTATGCCAAGCTGGAGAAATGTGCGTTTGACCTAACCTCTTTGGACTATCTCAGCTACATTATCTCAGCGGACGGTATCAGAATGGATCCTGCAAAGGTCCAGGCTGTCCTCTCCTGGCAGGCTCCATCCACCAAGAAGGACTTGCAATGTTTTCTGGGGTTCGCTGATTTTTACAGAAAGTTCCTGCCCAGCTTTGGCTTGGCTGACATCTCCTCTGACGGACCTCCTTAAGGGCAGGAAATCTCCTTTTCATTGGACAGCATCTGCCCAACAGGCTTTCGAGGAACTTAAGAAGCTTTTTAGTTCTGAGCCGATTCTGTTACATCACAACCCAAGGAAGCCTTTTGTAGTGCAAACTGATGCCTCTGACTTTGTGGTGAGGGTGGTGCTTTTTCAGCCAGATCAGGCGGGCGGTGGGTTGCAACCCTACGCCTACCACTCCAGGAAGCTGAATACATCTGAGAGGAATTATACGATCTGGGAAAAGGAACTGTTGGCCATCAAGTCTGCTTTGGAGACCTGGCGTCATCTTCTGGAGGGGGCACAGCTAGGGATGGGGGAGAATTTCTCCCCGAAACTTCGGGGGGCCGAGCGCCAACGCATTCGGCCCCCCGAAATCGGTGGTGAAATTCTCTGCCCCCCTGCCCCCCCCGGATGGGACTTACCTTTCACGAATGTCCCTCCCGGCAGCGGGTCCCGGTGGCGGTTCGTCGGGTCTTCGTCAGGGGTGGGGGCGGCAGCCGGTCTTTCGACCGGCTGCTGCCGCCGCCATTACAAGGAAAGTAAAAAACAAAACCAAACCCCGTGATAGGCTACGTAACGATTAACGTAGCCTATCACGGCTAGATCTCCAAAGTCAGCCGTGATAGGCTACGTTAATCATCACGTAGCCTGTCACGGCTGACTTTGAAAAAAAAAAAGCGTGTACGCAAATGGCGGCCTCCATAGGGCGCCACCATTTGCGTTCCTTATTTGGTCCCTGTAGTCTACGTAAAGATTTACGTAGACTACGGAGAAAATAAGGGCAACGCTATTTGCGTTGCCCTTATTTTTGCCGTAGTCTACGTAAATCTTTACGTAGACTACCCATGCCCAAATAAGGAACGCAAATGGTGGCTCCCTATGGGGGCCGCCATTTGCGTACGCGCTTTTTTTCCCCTCAAAGTCAGCCGTGATAGGCTACGTTAATCGTTACTTAGCCTATCACGGGGGTGTTTTTTTTTTTACTTTTTATTTCAACCCGGCCTGAATTTCGCCGGTGAGGGATGGGGCACCTCCCCCCCAGCCTGAATTTCGTCCGGGCGAGGCGGGGCGCCTCCCCCCCCTCGCATGAACTTTGGGGGGAGAACCAAAGCGCCTCCCCCCCACCGCGAAGCAAGCTTCGAGGACAGGTAAGGGACTTTCGTCCATCCCTAGGCACAGCACCCAGTCGAAGTTAGAATCAACCATCGCAACCTGGAACATCTTCAGACAGCCCGTGCCTTAAACCAGCGGCAGATTAGGTGGTCGCTTTTTTCCCCCCGGTTCCACCTTAAGATTTGCCATGTAAAGGCCTCTGACAACCTACAAGCAGATGCTCTTCCCTCGTAAGCCGGACCTCCAGCCAGGGGGTGAGGGAAATCCCCCCCCTCTCATTCTTCCCACCCAGAGCCTGGCGGCAGCTGCAGTGCCTTGCTCTTGGGAGGGGCTTATTCACTCTGAACAGGCTCAGGATGCTTTTGTCCGCACAAAAGTGGAGGAATTGGGGCTAGCCTCTGCCCTCCCCCACTTTACCCCCTTCTCTTTGCGAGGTGGCCTGCTTTACCATTCCGGCCGGGTCTATGTGCCTTCTAGACCCCTCCGCGAGAAGGTCCTCCATCAGTGCCACGACTCTCCCACCACTGGGCATTTTGGCATCGACAAGACCCTGCATGGAGTGGCGCGGGATTTTTGGTGGCCTCGTGTGCGTCAGGACGTCAAGACCTATGTCACCTCCTGCCCAACCTGCCAGCAGGTGAAGGCCCCCTCAGGCAAGCCCACAGGCTTGCTTCACCCCCTGCCTACCCCCTCAGGACCTTGGAAACTGCTCTCCGTTGACTTCATCACTGACTTGCCTCGCTCACACGGTAAGACCACCATTCTGGTGGTGGTGGATTTGTTTTCTAAGATGGCCCATTTCATCCCCTGCTCTGGGTTGCCCACAGCCAGGGAGATGGCAGAGCTGTTCTTGGCGCATGTTTTCGGGCTCCACGGATGGCCTGAGGGTCTCATTTCAGATAGGGAGCCCCAATTCACTGCCCATTTCTGGAGGGAGCTACTTGCGTTGCTCCATGTGACGCGCCGTCTTTCCTCTGCCCACCATCCACAGACAGATGGTCAGACCAAGCAGACCAATGCGACTCTGGAGCAATATTTGCGCTGTTATGTCAATTACCAGCAAGATGACTGGTTTTCCTTGCTGCTTCTTGCAGAATTTGCTTATAACAATGCCTGCCATGCTTCCACCCCCCAAACTCCGTTTTTTGCCAATTTTGGTTACGACCCCAAGGCTTTCCCGTCCACCCTAGCTCCCTCTTCAGTGCCAGCGGCCCATGAGTTTTTAGAGGAGTTGCGAGCAGTACACCACCACTTACAGGACTCCCTCGCGCAAGCCAAGACAGCCTACAAGGCCTCTGTGGACTGGTGGCGCCAGCCGGGTCCATCTCTGCAACTGGGGGACTGGGTTTGGTTGTCCACCCAATACCTCCCCTCTCACTCACCCACAAAGAAGCTCGTGCCTCGCCACACGGGGCCTTTCCAGATTAACCCTGTTGCTTTTCGCCTGGCTCTCCCCCCACCCCATGAAGATCCATCCTGTTTTTCATCGGTCCTTGCTCTCCCCCCTGGTTTCTGGTGACCCTCATTGCTCGGCCGACTCCCCCCCGCCACCAGTGCTGGTGGAGGGCGAGGAGAAGTTTGAGGTCACGGAGATTCTGGACTCCCGCCTTTCTCGTGGCTGCCTGCAATATCTGGTGGACTGGAAGGGTTACGGGCCAGATGAGTGATCCTGGGGACCCGCGGAAAATGTGCATGCTCCATTGCTGCTGAGGCGCTTCCACCAGCTGTACCCCTACAAACCCGGGGCCCAGGGGAGGAGCACGAGGGGGGGCCTCATGGGACCGGGGACGATGTCAGGGTGGAAACTGAGCCCATAGAGCCCCAGAGCAGTTCTGATTCTGAGGAAGAACAGCAATCCATGGGAGAGCAGCTCGCTCATCTCTCACAAGCACAGCAGCTGGCAGAGATTCCTCCTGCCAGCATTCCTGGGATAGATAGTGACCCTGGCAGTGAGAGAGCGCTGGAGGGGGGCATGCTGAATGCTCGGCACAGACGCAGGGAGCGACAACAGATGGAGGGCGCCGAGAGGAGGCGCGCCACTCATTTGGCACTAAAACAACAGTCGCGTCCCGAGGACCCAAGGGAAAGAGGGAGGATCTCTCCCTAGCCCATAAGTTCAGGGTCTTCCCGTGGTTCTCCTTCAAATGGGGACCAACTGCCTTACCTGGAGCTTAGGCTACTCTGCTATCTTTCCCCAGTGCTGTTCCTTGCTTAGTTGCTAGTGACTAGTATCTGAAAGAGTCATAAAGTAATAAAGGAATAAAGCCTTGGAAATCCTCGTCGTCTGAGTTCTGAGTTGGCTATTGGAGGGGACTGCAAGAGGCAGCTAGGGCGCTCCTGACAGAGCCCTACCGAAGGTGCACCATGGCACCCCTTGTACAACTTCCACACCCACAAACTAGCCAGTTGTTTTACCTTAATTGAGATTTGGACTACATGTTATGATTTAATATTCCTCAGGGGTCTGATCTGGAGAACACATGAAAGTAACTAAGGGCGCAATCCTATGTGGATAGCCACCAGCCTTTGAATTCAGAGGTGGCCAACTATCCTATGCAGGGCAGCTGGAGCACGGAGGGGATTGTGTCCTCTGTGCTCCTGCTGCCCTGCATTTTTGGCTAGATGGACGATTTTGGCTGTCTAGCCATGGCTTCAGGGAGGGGGAGGGAAGGAGGCAGCATGGCTAATAGGAAGCTGCATAAAGCGGCTTCCACGGTCCCCTCCCCACCCCCAGGACCGCCTCCTTTTCTGAGCACGGAGATGTAGCCTGTGTGGAGAGAACCGCACTGGCTATGAGGGGGAGGGGGCGGGGAGCATGGTTTCTGGGAACCATGTTTGGAGCTCTGGCTCTGACCTCAGTTCCCAGAAACTGAAAAGTCCTATGGCCCTCTAGAGAGTGTCTAGTATCCATAGGATTGCTCCCTCCGACATCTCCAAACAGCAGGGATGGGAAGTGCTATTCCAGTGCTTCCATTACCCATAGTCTGGATATATGGGGGTGATCCATCCCACTCTAATCAGTGATGGTTCACACAGCTGACAGGGAAGAGGAGACATCCCTGAAGTTCCATGGAGAGTGTTGTAGAAAGTCTTCTTACCCTGGCATGGTACCCCAGAGCTCACTGGTAGAACTGTATCATAAGGGCAAGTTTAAGCTTCACTGCCACACTAACACTATGAATTGGTAGTTTTGGCGTCATCTGCTGAATAACAAGCACCTGTAATAACATTGGGATTAATTTCTTCAATTACTTTCCCAAAGTGCTCTTTCTTCATAGTTTTATCCTGAGTAGGATAAAATCATTGATAAGGGGTAAGGTAACCTACTGAGAGCTATTACCATTCAAATCAGAACACACATGTTCATTTATCCCAAAGGGCTAGATTTATCTTTTATATTTTTTACTGTGCACAAGAGGACATACATTTTCAGACAGAGAAATAAAAAGCAATATATTGGTTAAGACTTGTTCTAGATAACATAAAGGCTGGTAGTTCATGTCATACTTGGCTATAGGAAATCCATAGCAAGAAGAAATTGTTGCCAGGGTAAGAAATTAAAGCTCTTCCCTGCCTCCTTGGCAAAAGACATACTGTCAAATACATCCAGCATAGCTTTCATTAAGTTAAGCCTGAAGAGCCCTAGCATTAGGTCTTGCGTGTGTTTCTAAAGACAGGCTTATCTGGGAACTAACCACAGGGTACAGAAGTGATGGAGGAAGGAAAGATGAATATTCTTGTATCGAAGGCTGGCACATAGTAGTTACCGTCATGAAGGACCAGCTGAAAACCATCCTGAAACTTAACCTGAACCTATGTGATACCAGACATCTAGCCGATATATAATGATGAGCTGGGTGTGCCCGTGCTTAATCTAGCAAGAAGGAAGACACACATCATACAATGGGAGGTATCAGAGAACAGCAGTTAGGAGCAGAAAGTAACTACGCACACCCTGGCACTGTAGTAATGGAGGCTGTTGGGATGCAGACATTACAAAGCATAATGCTTAACCAAGACTACTTAAGGCAGGAGTGGGCAACTTGTGGTCCTCCAGATGTTTGGGCCTATAACTCTCATTGGACCTTCCCATCATAGCCAATGGTGAGGGATGGTGGGAGTTGTAGGTCAAAACATCTGGATGGCCACAAGTTGCCCAAGCCTGATTTAAGATTAAAATGACTAATGCAATGTGATAGTAAAGGATTGGTCTAGGTTGTATTATTTGCATGGTGGCTTTCTGAGCTGAACTCATGAGATGTCCCTTGGGTAAACATTTTCAGCTTTCACAATTGTTCACTATTCACACCAAAGTTCACACCAAAGTAAAGTACCTGGATGAACTCTATCTCCATGGATTTCTTCATGCTGAATCATCAGATTTGCAAACAATTATTAGCCCACAACCATTTTTAGTAGCCCACTTGCCCACACAAACCTGTTAAGTAATTTCTGGCCTTGACAAACGAAGAAGTACCAGCTTTGGTTCTAGCCTGCCTGGTCACCTGGAGGCAATTCTTGCAGCACAGGAAATCTGTTGAGTGGCTATTTACAAACCTTTGCAAATTCCACAAAGTTCCACAGATTCTTGACCAAAAAATGCAGCCTTCGCCAGCCTGTTGCCTTCCAGATGTTTTGGATTTCAACTCCTATCATCTCCAGCCAGCATGGCCAATGTCATCTAAAACATCTGGAGGGCACCAGGCAGAGAGAGGCTAAAATAATGACTTAAATCTCACTCCCAAGCCTGAGGCATTTGGTTATCTGCCAGTGAGTGATTGTCTGAAATAGGCCTTTCCTCTGGTTAATTTCAACTCGCTGCCTGAACAGTCTGAGGCTGAAACAGGATGTTAAGGCACAATTGTCATGACTTCCTCTGGTCTTCTGCCAAGGTTTGCACATTGCAGTGCATTTTGTCTGTTAACACTGCTAAAGGAACTGGGTTGTCACGTTTCCCTTGGGCCCCATCTTTCCTGATGCACTCACACACACAAATAGAGAGGCTTCAGTCTCAGGCCTTTAATTCATTATCAACAGGTTCATTGTAGATGCAAATCCTCGAAGACTCTCAGGCTACAAAGGAATGCCTCCAGGGGATTCAAATAGGAACACCAAAGTTGCCTGCAGTTTGAAGTGAGGCTTGCTGGCTAGACTAAGTAAGGGAGGGATGTCCCACCCTTCCAGTGATGCTTCCCTACGTCTCCTCTCACGCATCGCTAACCGGGTCGACCATCTGAGCTCCACCCCTGACGTTGCCCTCTTAGCTCTGTGCCGTAGTCTAGCATGTCTTAGGTCACAGCCCCCGCTGTCCTCCTCCTCCTCCTCCTCCTCCTGGCTTCTCACGGGGGGGGGGCAAGGGGAGGGGGCTTCAGGCCTGGCCTTCTGGTAGTTAGTAACCTGAGAAGCACGCCTCCCCATATCTGAACTGGCTTGGGAAAATGCATCCCCTGGTTCTGGCTGCTCCTCTTCTGAATCTGAGCTGCTAACTATCTCCCTGCACTCAGAATCAATCCTGACAGTCACTTTTCTTTCAAGAGAGGAACAAAGTGAGGTCTTCTTATTAGATTGTCAAAGGAGAGGTGGATTTTCTGCAACTGAGTTACAGAGTTCCATGAAGAAGAAGAAAAAGAAATGCCAAGAAGCCATGCAAGATGAATGAGTAGATTCTTATTTTGTGAACATTTGTGCAATATTTTTAACCAGGCTTGATATGCCCGGAAAGTAATTTGTGTAGTTTTAAAGAATTTTTCTTTAAAAGCACTTTTCTTTAAAAGCACTTTTCTTTAGATGACTGTTCTTAAAATTACCAGGTTATTTAGTTTGTTATATATTGTATCTGAAGAATTCATTTTTCAGGACATGTTGATCATTTTCTAACAAGACAGCTTAACTTAATTAAAATACAAAGAAATAATTGAGTAGGTGACGAAAGGTGTCCAATTACCTACGTTTCTCATCTCTCCACTTCGAGCATGACTAATTTCTTACCAAGAGAGCACTTCCATGTAGAAAAGATGTACATTACTTGTAGAGCACTGCATGCGCTATCTGCATACCCCACATGCGGGCAAGCCGTGGCTGGCCCTCGCCTGCTGTGTATCTAGCCTGCAGAATCCCGAGGAGTCCTGCTTCCTGTTCTCACCAGTTATACTTGATACCTACTATACTAGGCGTCTGCTGTGTCAGGACTAACACTGACATAACAAAGTCAGAATCAATGCACACAGGATTAAGTCACCAGAATAATAACAGTGGGCTCAAAAGCTAACGTAGCTAAACCAACAGCTGCACCCACAGCATCACTAGAAATTATGTCACCGTACCCACCACTGGTAATGTTCTGCACCAACAACGCCTTTACATTTGCAATGCAAGAACATCGTAAGAGCCATGCTGAATCAGATGAAAAGCCTATCTAGTCTGGCATTCTGTTCACACAGTGGCCAACCAGCTGCCCACGGGAAACACACAAGCAGGACGTGAGTGCAACAGCACCCTCACACCCATGATCCTCAGCAACTGGTGTATGTAGGCATACTGCCTCTGATATTGGAGGTAATGTATAGCCATCAGGCCTAGTAGCCGTTGATAGTCTTTTCCACCAGGAATTTGTCTAACCACCTTTTAAAGCCATCCAAGTTGGTGGCCATCACTACATCCTGTGGTAGTAAATTCCATAGTTTTAACTATGTGCTGTGTGAAGAAGTACTTCTTATCTGTCCTGAATCTCCAGCCAATTTTATTGGATGACATCAGGTTCTACTATTACAGGAGTGGGAGCAAAAGTCTCCATAGTGTGGAAAAAATTCTTCATCCACACTATGCATAATTTTGTACATCATGTTGCCTCTTATGTGACTTCTTTTTCTAAGCTAAAAAGCCCCAAATGTTGTAACCTTTCCTCATAGGGGAGTTGCTCCAGCCCCTTTGTCATTTTGGTTGCCCTTTTCTGCACCTTTCCCAAGTCTACAATATCCTTTTCATGGACCAGAACTGGGCGTTGACCAGAACTGTACACAGTATTCCAAGTGTAGTCGCACCATGCTTGATATACTGCATATACCGTGCAGGAAAGGCACTCATTATTTAATTTATTGGGTTTTTTAAACCATTTCTTGGCCTCCTTTCAGGGCAGAAGCTCTCCCAAGGCAGCTTACAACAATAAAATATATTAAAACAGTTAAAATATTAAAAGCAATAAAAACATAGAACAATAAGAACAACAATAAAAGCCAACACTAGAACCAGCAACAACAATAATGGCAGTAACAGCAACAATAGCAGTCATATCAAGAGAAGGCTGTGGTAAAATTATACGTTTTCAAGTCCTTCTTAAAAGCCTGCAATGACGGAGCATGGTGGACCTCTGATGGCAACTTGTTCCAGAGGTGTGGGGCCACTGCAGAGAAGTCCCTCTCACGTGTGATCACCCACCTGACTGCTTTCACAGGAGAGCAAATGAGAAGGGCCTCTCTTTCTAATCTTGAAGTGCGGGCAGGCTGATATGGGTGAAGGTGGTCCTTCAAGTAACTTGGTTCCAAACTGTTCAAGGCTTTACCATTCAAGAGATGGTGATAGCCACATCATGATGTCGCTATCCTGACCATACCATCTTATGCATACAATGCAGAACCAGCTTGTCATGGAGAGACCTCATCATTCTTTCCCCACCGTGGCCCAATTCTACCTAGTTTTCTTCTTTGCATCAGTACAATCATGCTGCTGCAAAAATATCACTATACCAGCATGATTTTGCTCCACCAACATAAGGCTATGACCCAACAGCACAAAGGAGGTAGGAAGAACCCTATCCTGTCCATTGGCAAATGACGTAGACAGGATCATGCTGCAGTTATCTCATTCTCCCAATGCTGATCCCATTGTAAAATTTTACTACTTTCTTCAGTGGTTTCCAAATAACTCTACTTAATTCCTCACTAAAAATAGTGAAAGCCAAGTGATTACCAAGTAAATTGTATCAAGCACACCATCCTAGCAGACTTATTAGCCTATTTTGAGTGTTTTTATATTTTGTTTTTTATAATGAATATTGAGACTATGTTGTTTCTGTTTGGATTAACCTTCCACTTGTTTTTCCCCCTCCTCTAGGTGAAATGAGAAATGATTTGTATATCACAATAGAAAGGGGAGAGTTTGAAAAAGGAGGAAAAAGTGTGGCCAGGAACGTGGAAGTGACAATGCACATCGTGGACTGTGGTGGCCAGATTCTAAAGGTAACTTCCATCCAACCTTTCCCCTTAACTTTTCCTATTGTATATTTTATCTCAAAAGGTGACCTTTTCTAGTTGGAGACAGTCTGTAGATTCTATCACAACAAACACTTCAGCTATTCTATAGAGATAAATCTGTACAGTCGGAATTCACAGGCTAATAATAACAGTAATGTCAAGCATACCAAATTGCAACCACTAGTTAGGCCTGCACAGCTTATGTGGCCAAGATGAGCACAGCCCATGAATTACATATGATGGCCTGTGCGTGATTCAGTCCTCAGTTTCTTTGCGG